>NC_083321.1:5935092-7343560 GCF_963455315.2 Globicephala melas
GTTCTGCTTGATGAAACCACTTAATGACAGAAGCCAAGTTCTGCCCTGTACACCCATGGGAACACATCTCACATCTCGCTAACCACCCACAACTCACCACCCATTCTTTCTTCCTTCCCCCACACCACACAAGAGGTAGCATACCTTTTTTCTAGAGCCAGAGACTGCCAAGGTCATAGCCCCAACCCTAGGAAGTGGTGCTAAGGATGAAAATGTCTTTGTATTTAAGAGGCACTAGGAAAATGAGAAATGAAGAATTTGGGGTTCAGTTACAGAGTCAGCCCCCTCCATTCTCTTGAATGGCTGCTGAATTACTCGAGAACTTTGGATAGTAGAGGTTTAAAAAAAAAAAAATCCCTAAAAGCTAATCTGAAACTCATTTGTTAGTTTGGAGAAGGACAGGGTTTGTTTGTGTAAAATAGAGTCGTGAGTTGTGCTGGCGAGCACACATGGTCCCAGTTTCCCCAGCCTGGGCCCTAGAAGGGAGCTCTGAAGGGCTCCAGGAAGTTCAAGAACATGTAAATGTTATGATTAAGCGCTTGTCCTCCAGAATCAAAAAGAATCTCGCTTCAAAACCCAGCTCTGCGCCTTCCAGCTGCCTCCCAGTGACCCTGAACCGTGATTTAACTTTCATGGAGCAAGTTCGTCATCTATGAAATGGGGATGATAATGGACCCTTGCCCCACAGAGGGTTGCGGTGAGGTGATGCATGTAGATGGCGAGGACACATATCACAGCTGACGTTCATTGAGCACCTATTAAGTATTCTCTGTCACAAGTAAAAGGAAAACAAGGGGAGATAACCATACTGTGTCCTCCTTTGAACTCCTGGGCTCTTTATCCATGCTTACTAGCAGTGCATCAGTCTTCCTGGTGTATCATAGATGCATCTTGGCCTGAGAGCAGGATGTGGGTCTTTTCACCTCAAATCGCTTATAGCAGCAGTCCCCAACCTTCTGGTTTCATGGGGGTGGGGGGGATGGTGGTAATGCCAGCGATGAGGAGTGATGGGGAGCTGCAGGTGATGCTTCGCTCCCTCACCCGCCACTCACCTCCTGCTCTGCAGCCTGGTTCCTATCGGGCCATGGACCCATCCTGGGGTGGGGGTGGGGTGGGGGTGGGGGCGGGGGCACTCAGAACAGTTTGTGGAACCAGGAATGAAAGAATTCCAGTTTATACTCACTATTGCCCAAGGGGTCCCAGACCTGCTTCCTGCATTGCCCTGGTGTCCATATTGCTGTCCTGAGCCACGCTGAGGGCCATCGCCACCTTCGGCCCCCTGCCCACTGTCCCTCTCTGGCCTGAGGTTCTGGAGACCTTCATCTCCACTATGTCGCTCTGAGACACTGCTGCCTTCCAGCCTCACTCCACGTGTGTCTGTTGTGTTCCTGTCTGTCTCTGCTTCTCCACCATGGCTTCCTCTCTCCCACTGGGGGATGATTTCCATTGGTGAAAACAACGACCACAACCTTTGGCCGTCAGGAGAACAGAGCAGATCTAGGGCAGGAAGAGAGGAGGACACGGTGAGTGTTGGACTCACTGGCTTTGAGAGGCGCCTCACCAGCCACATTCCCCCTTGCAGGAGCAGGAGGCCATCCACCACCATGAGCAGCACCCTGTCACCCACAGACTTTGACAGCTTGGAGATCCAGGGCCAGTACAGTGACATCAACAACCGCTGGGACCTGCCCGACTCGGACTGGGACAATGACAGCAGTTCGGCCCGCCTCTTTGAGAGGTCTCGAATTAAGGCCCTGGCAGGTGAGGTCAGGGGAGGGCCGGGGGAGATGCTGAGAATGGATGTGGGATGGGAAGCTTGTCATGAAGAGTCCTTCAACTTCATGGGAAGACCGACTCTTTCTAAGCTGCTGCACTAGAGCGGGAAATCCAGATCACCCTACCAAGCCCCTGGCCCCCAACTCCAGCCTCAAGGACAAACCGCGCACAATCCATAACATGCCCAGCTTCCTTCCCCACAAGCAGGGAGAAGCCGTGCTGACCCTGGGACGCAGCTGTGTTCCCCTCTGCACTCAGCTGACTTCCCGGCCTCTGTCCCTGAGTCATGTTCCTTGATTCTTTTGCGCTTAGTCTTGCTATTCTGTTTCCACCCACCTCTCCCTTACCTTTCATCCTCTTGTCTCTTCCTTGATTTCCACCGTCATCTCTCACACCTGTTCCCCTTCCTAGTCCAGTAGCCTCTCCTCTCCCTCCCCACCTGTTCCTTCCACCTGCCGCCTGTTCCTCCCTCTATTTCATCTACTGGTTCCCTGAAGCAGGTTCCCTCTGCCTGCCTCTGGTTTCCGCAGCCGCCCATTCTCCCTGCCTGCCTCAGCCCCTGCCCTCCCCTATGGCCTCGGTTCTCTCCTTCAGCCCCTGCGAACACAAGCAAACCCGTTCGACGGGCCTCCCTGCGTTCTGGGGAGGAGTTGTCATGGCAACAAGAGTGCGGCTGCCACCTGACACCACCGGCTGCGGCTGTCGGGGGCTGAGTCACCCACACACCCCAAGGCCACCCACCTTTTTGGTTTCCCTCCTCCATGCCACCCTTGTCTTTTCCACTGACCTGCTGGCCTCCCAGCCCAGTGCAGTGGGAGAGGTCACAGCTACTCCTTCCTGAGAGGTGGTGCTCCCAGCGTGGGTGGGGTGGCCTCCTATAAGAAGGGAGACACTGAGGGGGGTGGTTCCCAAACTTGGCCGCACTTTTTACAGGATCACCCACGGATGTTTTCACAAATATCGGTTCTCAAACCCCTTTCTGGACACACCAAATTAGAATCTTTGGACCTAAGGTCCAGGAATCGGAATTTTTAAGCTCTCCACGTAATTCTTTTCAGGCAGCCCAACACCATTCTGAGGATCCCCATGTGGTAGCCATTGCTTCTGGGGGTCCCTTATCAACTTCTGCTGGGCCTCCCTGTCCTTCCCGTTAGGTCTACACGCTGGCTTGTGAAATACTCATATTGCTGTTTCTATAGATGAGAGAAGGCAGAAGACACGGGTTATGGAGAATCTCACCTCTCTGGGTGAAAGTTTCCCTGGTACCCTGATTTTGGATAAGAGTAGCTTCTAGAATGGTCATGATGTCTGTGTGCACATGACACGTGATACCCAGGACTGTTGCAATGTTTGTGCATGCGACATATGCCACCTATGCTGTCAATAGGTGTTTATCTCCACTACTAAACGGGGCTCTCCTGAGGAGGTGTCGCTGTATGGGCTTTGCCTAGCACTGCGCCTCGTACCAGTAGATGCCAAATAAATACTGAATGAAGGAAGATGGGAGAAGGGCAAGAGTAGCTTGTAAGTGACAAGGGCTGAAGCCCATAGAAAGGTAAGAAGGAAATCGGGTAGATGTGCCCGGCAGTGGGTGTACTGGGGGCCTGGGATGGCCTGGCCGAGGAGGGCCTGATGGGCCCCATGGCAGGGAAGGAGCTGATACTGGAGGTGAGGATGACAAACAAGTGAGGAAGATAACAACACCTATCTCACAAATGAAGGAATGTAAGCAAACACCTAGCACAGTGCCTGGCTAGTACTAC
This sequence comes from Globicephala melas, assembly GCF_963455315.2. NCBI lineage: Eukaryota > Metazoa > Chordata > Mammalia > Artiodactyla > Delphinidae > Globicephala > Globicephala melas. The sequence continues at coordinate 5,938,632 of NC_083321.1, forward strand.
TGAGCTGGCTTTGCCCCTTCAAGGATTTCTCTTTCTCTGCTCCCTGAGCTGGGGATCAAAGCCCACATCCTGAAGGGAGACCTCCCAGAGTCACAGAGAGGGGGCATCTTCATCACACCTGCAGACCTTGGGAAAGCAGGACTTTGCTTCGGGGGCCTCTCGCTCGGGTCTTGTGTACTCGGAGGCAACTCGGGGCCAGACGGGCAGGTCTCTAAGGCCCCGGCAGTTCCCTCCTGCGGCTCGCGGGGCCTGGCCCTGCCCCAACCGGAAAGCTCCGCCTCCCACCCCTCCCCCGTCACTGTCCGACCTGTTTGTCTGGAGCTGCCTCCGTCTCCTCTCGCCGCAGCCAGGTGTGTTCTGACGACGGGTCCCGCAGCTCGGGGCTCAGACATCCCGTGACTCCTTTTTCCCACTCCTCGAAACTTCCACCGTCCTTGAGGCACACCCCCTGCCACCCGGGGACCCCAGGCTCGCGGGATCCCAGGCTCGAGGGGGAGCCGACCCTCGGCGCCCCGCCACGGCGCGGGCAGAGCATGGACGCTGGGCCCCGGGAGAGTGAGAGGCAGCAGCATCATGAACGGGCACGGAGTGAGCAGGGCGCACGGGCACGGCCTGAATGGGGCCGGCGAGTTTTACTACGAGGCTGTGGAAGAGTCTCAGAACCCCGGGGGCCTCCCGCTCTCGCCGGCTGCCTTCATCAGCCCGGCTCAGTACGCCAGCATGCTGGAGGGACGCTTCAAGCAGCTTCAAGGTGGGCTCCGGGGGGCGAGCGGAGGGGAGCCGCGCGGAGAGGGGGCCCCGCGGAGCGAGGGGCCCGGGGGGCGTGGGAGAGGAGCCGGAGCCAGGAACCCGGGGTCGGGGGGAGCGTCTTCTGTGACTCAGACGTTTGTGTTGGGAGACAAAGTGCCGGGGGAATAATTACAAGTGGCCGGAAAACACGGGGATGCTGACAGAATCGGGAAAGGCTTGGACCCGCTGGAGGGGCGGTGAGAGCGAGAGCGGGTGTGACGGCGGCGTCGGGGCCCAGCTGGGCGTGTGTCCTCGAAGGCGGGGAGCGAACGTGGTTCGCTGAGACTTTCCGGCCTTTGGGAGGAAACGCCCGCTGGGGTGGTCAGGGAAGGAGACAAGGAGAGTGAGCCAGTAGGCGAGGGACCTAGGGCGTGTTTGTGCTGCCCTGGGTTTCTGAGTGGGTGTCTTAAGTGTGTGTGGAAACCAGGGAGTGTGTCAAAGGGAGCTGGTGCAGACAGGCTCAGGTATATGTCTGAGCAGGCTGTGTTCACCCTGGCGGCCATACTCCAGTGTATCTCTGGGAGCCACTGTGTCTTGTGTGTCCGTGGACGCCTTGTAAAGTTACACTTTGTCCCTGGCGCTTGGCTTTGCACATTTTTCTCCTAGCTGCCCCCGTTTCCACATCTTCCCCTCTCATGCTACCTGTGCGCCAAAATGGCCTCACCCCTGTGTGCCTGGCATCAGGGCAGACTCCATGGGTCCAGTAATAGCTGACGTTCCGGGCAGTCCCCGGCTCGGGCAGGGCCTGTGGACCCTGAGAGAAGGCCCACAGAGCATCAGGATATCTGAGCATTTGTTAGGACCCCAAGGTTGTCCCAGGTACGGGGTTGGAGGTAAGAAAGACAGAAATAGACATGGGTGTGTCGCTATGCTTTATGGGTGAGGTGCATAGGAATGTGAGATTAAGGGGTGAGTCTTTTCGGTTTCCGAGATGCTGATGCTGAGACGGAAGGACAAGTGACTCTTCAGGCCCTGGCCACTTGGACTGGGTCCTTGCACTGGGCTCCTCTGGGGAGAACTGGTGGAAATCCTAGTGGCCGGAGCAGCTTCCGATGGCCTGAGCCTCTTCCCTCACGTTGTCATTTATAATACTTTTAATTCTTATTTTTCTGTGAAATGTAACAGCATCCCCTCATCAGCAGGTCCCCCTGTGGACCAGACAGCAGGCACCTCCTCACTTTTTTGGAGATTGGCACTAAACTCTGCCTGGCTTCTCCCTGCCCCACCCCTTGGTGGGGTGGACTCACCAAGTTTCCCCTTGGACTCACTGTTTCCCCTGTTTCCTACTTTCACGATGACGTTTTCCCTCTTGGCATTGGAATATTAGTGTCCTGGGACAGGATCCCCTTGCAACCAATTAAGTCAACCCAGAAGTAGAGGAGCCTGTCTTTTCTTTAAATTATCCCAGGAGAGCAAGCTGACTCAGGAGGCCTGCAGCCTCTATAATGTCACATCCTTCTAATGACCACTTGGAACAGCGGCTGCTGTAATTTAAGTTCACACCCTCTCCTTTGTCCACCACCAAAAGGGAACAGCCATACCTCCTGCTGGACCGACCTGAGCAACTCTTACTCTTTCCTTCGGGTTAGATCATGCCTATAAACAGTAACTCATCGAGGAGCCACTTCGTGCCTTATCTTACACACGTTGTCTCAGTCAACACAATGGCTTGCTGAAAGAGAAAGTAATGTGCCCATTTTACAGATGAGGAAAGTGAGGCCCTGATGGGTGAAGCAACAGCATTTCACCACTGTTACATGACAGAGTCCTGATCCCAGACCTCCCCTGCATGTCCCCTGCTTCTAATTTCTTTCATCCTTTCTTCTCAACGCCTGTTTTCCATCTCTTATTTTTGTTCTTCACCTTGCTTATGAACTCATTCCAATTTCTGTATTTCCCGGCTTTTTAAGCTATGGGTTTTCCTCCCGGCCATCTTCCTGCCCTTCCTCCTCCCCAGACCTCACTTCCCCAACCCCACCAACTGGTGTTTAGAAGCAGGTGCACGGTACTTGAAGGGCAGAAATGACCCCATGTTGCTGCCACAGATGAGCGAGAAGCTGTGCAGAAGAAAACCTTCACCAAGTGGGTCAACTCTCACCTGGCCCGGGTGACATGCCGGGTGGGAGACCTGTACAGCGACCTCCGGGATGGACGTAACCTCCTGAGGCTCCTCGAGGTGCTCTCGGGAGAGACACTGGTGAGCTGTGGTCACCAGGGAGGAGGAGGCCTGAGATACAGTGGTCAAGGGGACAAGCTATGGGAGTGGCCCCGAACAAGAAGAGTGACACCACAGAGCAGAAAGCAGTGGCCGCCCTCTGCTCAAAGGATGGTTTCATTTTGAGAGGCTTTGCTGCGTGAATTAAACCAGGAGCATTGCTTCGTGGAGACAGGAACAGTGGCCCCATTGAAAACATTTTTTTCCCACCCACTCTGGGTGTCCTTAATTCCCTTGGGAATCTTAATCTGCCTCAAGCCTCATCTGCAACTCAGCTTTAGCTCCCTGGGGCGGTCCCTGTGTTCCTGAGGGAGGTCATGGGGAAGGTGTAGGAAGCAGGGCCCCGGGAAAGCTAGGAGGGAAGGAAGAGGAGGCCCATGGTCCCATGGCTTTGTGTCCCCGGTCCCTCGACAGCCAAAGCCCACAAAGGGCCGCATGCGGATCCACTGCCTGGAGAACGTGGACAAGGCGCTGCAGTTCCTGAAGGAGCAAAAAGTGCACCTGGAAAATGTGGGCTCGCATGACATTGTGGACGGGAACCACCGCCTGACCCTCGGGCTGGTGTGGACCATCATCCTTCGATTCCAGGTACCCCGCACGGTGTTGCTCGGTGGGTGCCCTGCACACCGGTGCTGCAGCCCCCAAGGTCACTGCACACACGGAGGGCCTAGGACCTCCTACGCCAAATCAGGGGACGCTCCTCATTAAACAGGGTGGAGGCCAGCGTGGATGTTGTCAAACTTCTGTGGCAAATTCCCTGTGGCCTGGTCTGTGTACTGGTCACGGGCTATAGGACCACATGTCGCTGCACAAGGGACTGGAAATTTTACAGACTGGTCCTTCCCCACGGAGAGTTTTAGAGCTACATTTGGGGTCTGGTCACCAGCCCACTCCGCTGCCTCAAACTCTGCTCACCTCCCTCAAAAGAGAACAGCCACCCTACTCCTTCTTATGCTCTGAGCAAAGCCAGTCCAGTGTCCTTAACGCCATCACAGCTCTGCTGATTCCCCTGCCTCCTCCCCGGGTGTAACCTCCCCTGCTCCTTCCAGCCCTAAGCAGAGCTCTGTCAGCTTCACCTTTGAAACCCAGCTGTCAGGAAATGTTCACTCCACTACCTGCAGTTCCCCCACCTGCAGGAACCGCATTCTTCGCTTCGAGGCACTTCCACTCTTCTGAGTTCCCACCCCATCCTGCTGCCTCAGATCCCTTTGACCTGAAGTTTTGTGGTCACTGACCCAGGAGGAAAGGTCCCCAGGCTCTGTCCTTGGACCCCTAATCCAGGAATCTAAGGAGCAGTTTCCTGCCGTGTATCTCTGAGCATCTCTGATAATTCCAGGAGCCCCTGTTCAGGGAGTGAGGGCCTGCCTTCCTCCCTTCCTTCCTTCTGTCCTTCCTTCCTTCTTAGATCCAAGACATAAGTGTGGAAACAGAAGACAATAAGGAGAAGAAGTCAGCCAAGGATGCCCTGCTGCTGTGGTGCCAGATGAAGACCGCGGGGTGAGGCTGCCCGGGCAGCGTGGCCTTGGAGGGTTGGATGCACCGAGGCTGTGCAGAAAAGGAAGGATGGGGGCCAGGAACCACAAGCTGGAGGTCCGTCCTCGAGGCACAGACCGGGATGGCCCTCCTCACTGTCTATCCTGGCCTCTGTTTACAGGTACCCCAATGTCAACGTGCACAACTTCACCACCAGCTGGAGAGATGGGCTGGCCTTCAACGCCATTGTACATAAACACCGGTGAGAAGACGGGGGTTCGAGAGCTTGTCTGAGTTACTGGATGGGTTGATGACCCATGGGCCCAGGCACACATAGACAAAGCAGTGAGATGAGATGAGCTACACGGCAGTTACGGGAAAGGAACGTTCGGAGAAGAGCCAGGATGTCGGGGTGCCTACTGCATGGAGGGCTTGCGATGGGAGCCCTGGGGCAGGGAGGGTTGGGGACTTAGGGAGAAAGATAGGGGTGGTTTACTTTTTCTCTTCAGAATCTCACTTGCCCTTGATACCTTCTATATTCCTTCCCCACCCAGGCCAGACCTGCTGGATTTTGAGTCCCTGAAGAAGTGTAATGCACATTACAATCTGCAGAACGCTTTCAATCTGGCTGAGAAGGAGCTGGGACTTACGAAGCTGCTGGATCCTGAAGGTGGGGCAGAGAGGCTGTGGGTTAGAGACAGAAGGTAGATGAGTGGGTGCCGGGGGCTGAGGGCGGCGAGAACGGGAAGGAACTGCAGATCGTTCAGATGGCTACGGGATTTCTTTGGGAAGTGACGGAAATGTTCCGGATTTAGATCGTGGTGACGGTTGCACAATCTTGTGAATGTACTAAAAACCGTGGAATAGTATACTTTAAAAGGGTGAATTTTATGGCGTGAAAAGTATATCTCAATATAGGAAGAAAGGCAGCCCCGTGGCAGAAAGAGCCCTGGGGTATGGTTCTATCCCAGCCCCTCTACGGAGCAGCTCTGTGACATAGAGCCAGTCGCTTGGCCTCTCTGTGGCTCGGTTTCCTCACCTCTAAAGTGAGAAGATTGGTCTCCGTGGTCTCTAAGGGCCCTTCTAATCCCAAAACTCTAGGGTTCTAAATTAAGCTCCGTGACCTTGAGGTCTCACAAAGCACTGGCCTTATGGTCAGCTGACCCTACTCATTGGCCCCTGTGGTTCTGATCTAATGCTGATGAGACTGGGAATGGCCACTGAGCTCTTGTTTTGTACCTGGCACTACACTTGACGTGCTCTAATTAATGTAATCCTCACAACACCCCCTTTGAAATCAATATCCTGCTCCATTTATGGAAGAGAAGACAGGGGCCTGTAAAGCTTGAGTGACTTCCCCAAGGTCATACGGCTGGTGGAGCTGAGATTCAAATTCAGGCAGCCTGGCTCCAGAGCCTGTTTCCTCAGTCACCTCTCTGGGAGAGCAGAGAGCCGTCTTGGTGCAGCCGGAAAAGGGAAGGACGGAAGGGTCGAGTGACTTCCTTGCTGAAAATGCTCCTTCTGAAGCTCCTTGGGCAGATTTCGGACTTGGTTACTTTCTCCCTGTCTTCCATCGCACCTGCAGTCCCTGTTCCCGTGCTTCTTAGTCCAGAGTGACAAACATCAGCTAAGTAGTGATCGAAGCAGGCCAAGTACAAGGTTGCTGGGAGAGCATTTGAGAAGCACAGCTCAATGCTGTGCTATGGTAAAGCTATGATAAAGCACAGCTATGATAAAGGATATTTAAGTAAAGCCTCGTATCCCATAACTTTCTGAGATGATTTCCGTGGCTCCCGCCTGCCTGTGGGAGGTCAGAGGTGGTCAGGAGGGCTTCTGGTCTAATAGTCTTCCCTGTAGGTAGGATGCAAGCTGGCCCAATTAAGAGAACCAATTAAGAGATTTCAAGTCATAGTCAGCCTTGGTGTCCTCGTGGTAGGAGTTAATTTGGCTTGAAGGACACTCACCTCCTGGGCCCACAGCTGAACTTTGGGACTGAGGCAAGAAATAGCCATGACTGTGCCCCAAGACGGCCCTGAGAACTGGCCTCTGTCCCTGCTTCCAGGGCTCCCTGGGCCCATCCCTCTGAACATTCTGGGTTCAGGAGGCCTCGTTCATACCTTCTGTCTTGCTGCCCCTGAATTGGATGACTTCTTGGGCATCTTTCCAGCCCTTAAGTCCACGATCCATCCCCCAATGGGAATGCTATTTCTTTTCTTGTCTCTCTTCCTCCAAACAACTAATTTTACACTGGGCTTCTGGATTTGAAACTCTTTGGGCTTCTGGATTTTTAAACTCCGCTTGTTTCTAGGAAGAGGGGGAATAGAGAGGTTAGCTTTTCATGCCCTTGTAGTCCAAATAGTTTATTTGTCATTTTACTCTGAAGGGAGCTGGAAAGATATCATCAGCCTGGGAGGGCTAGGAGGCCCCTAGGATTGGGGCATACTTCTGGGAGGCAGGTTTCTAATCTCGGCCTGATCTGAGTGGTCCTTTTTCTCAGATGTGAATGTGGACCAACCAGATGAGAAATCAATTATTACCTACGTGGCTACTTACTACCACTATTTCTCCAAGATGAAGGCCCTGGCCGTGGAAGGCAAAAGAATTGGCAAGGTACTCTCCAGCATGGGGGTGGTAGGCATAAAGACCAGAAGAGGCCTGGCCTAGAGGTCCTACTCCCCTAAAGCAGGAGCAGGGGAGGACTGGGCCAGGGAACCCACAGCACGGTTTCACAGGTGCTGGACCACGCCATGGAGGCCGAGCGCCTGGTGGAGAAGTATGAGTCCCTGGCCTCAGAGCTGCTGCAGTGGATTGAGCAAACGATCGTGACCCTCAATGACCGGCAGCTGGCCAACTCCCTGAGTGGTGTCCAGAACCAGCTCCAGTCCTTCAATTCCTACCGCACTGTGGAGAAGCCACCCAAGTAGGTGTCCCTGAGCCACACCCTGCCACGGCCTGCCTGCCCCAAGCTGTGCTCACACAGCAGGAAGCCTAAATGAGGGGAGCCTTTTGGGAGGGAGATGCGGCAGCACATAAATGCAGTGGAGGCTCACTTCCCCCCGCTCAGAGCCCCATTAGCAGTTTCCAAAGTAAAAAATTTTAATGGTCACCCATTACAAGAAATCATGCTGTGGAAATGATTGCCATGGTATGTAGAGCCGGTGCGGTCTACTCAGAAGAGATTGGTCGGGGTGTCTCGGCAACCCAATCCCAGCTTAAGGACAGGGGATTGGATCCGACAGGCAGGTTGTCACTGGCAGTACGTGCATGTGGCTGGTCACTTGCACATTGCACAGGTTCTTATCATTTATGTATTTTAGCAACTGACTGTTGAAGTATGGAATTACTACTAGTTGGTTCTATACGGTACATGCTAAAACTTCTGTGTTTTTTGTTTTTGAGCTCTTTTGGAGTTAATGTGTTTCAGCCCCAAAACTAATATTAAGCCAGAAAACATCTGTTCCTGTGCATTCCAGGGAATGATTTGAGGTGTGCCCTTTGACCCAGAAAGTCCTCTTCTGGGCATTGAACAAAGAAATAGCTTCAAGGATATTCACGAACGTGACCTTTGTAAAAGAAAAACAGGTCATGGTACAGCCACTGAAAATAATATCGGAGAAATGCATTTATTCACCTGAAAAGACGTTCATGAAACATAAGAGTTACAAGACAGTTGTCTGTGGATGGCAGAGAGCAAAGGGCTAAGCGTCCAGATTCAAAGTACCTGAGTTCACATTGTGGCTCTGCCACCTACCCTTGTGAGCACTGGGCATTATTTAGCCTGTCTGTGCCTCGGTTTTCACATCTGGAAAATGGGGGTAATGAGAGAATGTAGGTAACAGTGAGAAGGAGTTAGTGCATGCAAAGCCCTGAGAACAGGGCCTGGCTCTCCGTGAGTGAGTCCTCCACAAATGTTAGCTGTGGTTATGGTATGATCCCATCTGTGTAAAGCAAAAATGCAGTACATACATGCCCAAGGGTGACAGTGGTCGTGTCTGTGTGGTTTTCAGTTGTTTTAAAATTAGGTTCTTTTTTATTTATTTTTTGCGGTATACGGGCCTCTCACTGTTGTGGCCTCTCCCGCTGCTGAGCACAGGCTCCGGACGCGCAGGCTCAGCGGCCATGGCTCACGGGCCCAGCCGCTCCGCGGCATGTGGTATCTTCCCAGACCGGGGCACGAACCCATGTCCCCTGCATCGGCAGGGGGACTCTCAACCACTGCACCACCAGGGAAGCCCTAAAATTAGGTTCTTTTTAAACGTGGTTTACCAATATTTTCACAAGCTTTTATAAGAAGGAAAGCAACACAGAACAACTTCATTCTAAAATGTAAAGAGCCCCCGGGCCCCTCGTGGCCTTTGACTCTGACCCCACCTGGCCTCCTGCCTCAGGTTCACTGAGAAAGGGAACTTGGAAGTGCTGCTCTTCACCATCCAGAGCAAGCTGCGGGCCAACAACCAGAAGGTCTACACGCCCCGCGAGGGCCGGCTCATCTCTGACATCAACAAGGTCCACAGCCTCCCTTCCATCCCTGGGACGACCCACCCTCGGCACCAGCCCCTACTGTCCCTGCTTGAACCCTCGGCCTGGCTTGAACCCACCCATCCCGGGTGCAGGCGTGACTCCCACATCCTCTCCCGAGTCCTGCACGTCCCCCTCCTCCTCCCTCGGTCTCTCCATGCAAATTATACCCCAGTCCCTTATCTTGTTCAGCATATCCTCGACTCACGGGCCCTACTTTTGTTTCATTTTTTTCACAGCATAAGATTAACAAAAGTAATAGGGTTCGCCCACAGCCCCACCACCAGAAACAAATCCAGTGATTTCCACTGTTCCCTGTCCCCCTCCCGTCTTTGTCCACCAGCAGACGTGGTTTTCATGGGGCTCCACGGCATTCACGCCACCCTGTTCCTCATATTTCCCTGCACAGGCGTCTGACCGCATTCCACAGACCCACTAGACCGAGCTTCCCTGGGACCCACCCTGCACCCCCAGCCCCGGTGACCCCTCCCCGCCCTCACTTCCTGAGCCCTGGCCCTTTAGCACTAATCCTGTCTCCACCTCGCAGGCCTGGGAGCGGCTGGAGAAAGCTGAGCATGAGCGTGAGCTGGCCCTGCGCACGGAGCTGATCCGCCAGGAGAAGCTGGAGCAGCTGGCCGCCCGCTTCGACCGCAAGGCCGCCATGCGGGAGACCTGGCTTAGCGAGAACCAGCGCCTTGTGTCCCAGGTAGGACACGGCGGGGGGCTCTTGGCCTGTCCAGGCAGGTCTGGAGACATGGGAGAGTGAGAGAGAGTGGTGGATAAGGAGCCCTGCGAGGTGGGGAGCTAAAGAAACAAGAACTCCATCACACAGACTTGGAGACCAAGAGCCCGGGAGCCAGGGGCCGGAGCGTTGAACAGGAGAAGGGCTGGTGAGACAGGATGGGGTGGGATAGAGAGGACGCTGAGAGCCACCCCGTGGAGTTGGCACCTCGCAGCAGAAGTGCTCCGGGGGTGGGGGGCAGGGGGTGAGCAGAGCGGCTTCCGGAGCTCCCAGCCCTCCCTCCCTGTCCCCGCCCCAGGACAACTTTGGGCTGGAGCTGGCCGCCGTGGAGGCAGCAGTGCGGAAGCACGAAGCCATCGAGACGGACATCGTGGCCTACAGCGGCCGGGTGCAGGCGGTGGACGCCGTGGCCGCCGAGCTGGCCGCTGAGCACTACCACGACATCAAGCGCATCGCCGCGCGGCAGCACAACGTGGCGCGGCTCTGGGACTTCTTGCGGCAGATGGTGGCCGCCCGGCGGGAGCGGCTTCTCCTCAACCTGGAGCTGCAGAAGGTGTTCCAGGACCTCCTCTACCTCATGGACTGGATGGAAGAGATGAAGGTACCAGCGGATGCGGAGGTGGGGTCAAGGTGGTCGGGACCGTGGGAGTACGAGGGGCACGTTCGCCGATCTGCTCAGCCGAACCTTTGCAGAGGATGTACCAGTCCAGGGCCCTGTCCCCGGTTCAGATGAACAGAGCAAACAGCTCCCTGTCCTCAGGGGGCTCACGTTCCAGTGGGAGGAGGCTGATGATCAAACCCGTGGGCCTGTCAAAAAACAACATAGCAGGTGGGCGTGAAACCTATGAGGAAAGGGAGACAGGCCGTGCGATGGAGTGGTCCAGGAAGGCCTCTCTGAAAAATGCCATTTAGGCTGAGAGCAGAATGTCCCAAGGAGCCAGCACAGGGAGATCTAAGGAGAGAATGTTTCCAGGCAGAAGGAACAGAAAGGCCCTTGGCCTGCTCACATGTGGCATGTTCCGGATGAGAAGGGAGGCCGGGGGGTGGGGGTGGGCTGCTGTAAGAACAGGGAGGGGACAGGGGATGAGGTAAGGGAGGAAGCAGCCTGCTCGCTTAGGGCTTGCAGGCCTGGTCAGGGAGTTTGGATTTTACTCAGAGTAACATGGAGCATTGAAAGTGATTAGAAGGTTTTGAAAAGGGGGAGAGACATGATTCTGCGTTTTTACATTTTTTTAAATGTCACTTTGACTGCTATTTGAAGAATGGCTGTGGGCAGCCAGAGTGGGAGCAGAGAGAGACCAGTCACAGGCTGTTGCAGTGATCTAGGCGAGAGACGGGGATGTGGATAGGTCTGCAGAGATGCTGACGATTGCTGGGGTGCTGGGGACTGAGCCACGACCATAGGAGGGTGGCGATAATTCTGGTGCTGAGATGATGAGTCAGGGCGGAGATTCCAGGAGCAGGGTTTAGTAGGAAAGTTGTTCAGCAGGAGGGGAGTTGAGTACAAAGAGGCCAGGGTGCCAGGAGAGAACTCAGGGGTCACTATGTGTGTGAGTGAGGGCTGACAGCTGGGAGCATGTGTGCTCACCTGGGTGCAACACCTGGAGCCGCCCCAAGAGGTCGGGATGTGTGGTTGATCCAGGAAGATGGGACGAGGTTAGTGCCTGTGTGTGGCGGGGCAAGAGGCCTGACTGGGAGGGAACCGGGCGGCTCTCAGACGGCCATCGACACGCTGCGTGCGCCCCGCAGGGCCGGCTGCAGTCCCAGGACCTGGGCAAGCATCTGGCTGGAGTGGAGGACCTGCTGCAGCTGCACGAGCTGGTGGAAGCCGACATTGCTGTACAGGCTGAGAGGGTGCGGGCCGTCAGCGCCTCTGCACTGCGCTTCTGCGACCCAGGAAAAGGTGAAAACCGGGAGAGGGAGGAACTGGAGAAAAGGTGGGGGGGCTGGGAAGGAGAACATTAAGAGCTGAAGCAGCAAGACTGGAAAAACCTGGGGACGGGAAAGATGATGCGTGGACGGTGGGCGACAGAGCTAAGAGGGTGGGGTGGGGGGATTCGTAACTAGTGGTGCACAGGGGGCAGGAGAGGGCTGGGCCACAGCTTTTGGCCCTCTGGTGTGACTGTTTCAGAGTACAAACCGTGCGATCCCCAGCTGGTGTTGGAGCGGGTGGCCGCCCTGGAGCAGAACTATGAGTCGCTGTGCAAGTTGGCAGCGGCTCGGCGGGCCCGGCTGGAGGAGTCCCGGCGACTCTGGCGCTTCCTCTGGGAGGTGGGCGAGACCGAGGCCTGGGTGCGGGAGCAGCAGCACCTGCTGGCCTCGGCAGAAACCGGCCGGGACCTGACCGGCGTCCTCCGCCTGCTCAACAAGCACACAGCCCTGCGAGGCGAGATGAGCGGCCGGCTGGGGCCCCTGAAGCTCACCCTGGAGCAGGGCCGGCAGTTAGTGGCCGAGGGCCACCCCGGGGCAGGCCAGGCGGCCGCCCGCACCGCCGAGCTCCAGGCGCAGTGGGAGAAGCTGGAGGCCCTGGCGGAGGAGCGTGCCCAGCGGCTCGCCCAGGCCGCCAGCCTCTACCAGTTCCAGGCGGACGCAAACGACATGGAGGCCTGGCTGGTGGACGCGCTGCGCCTGGTGTCCAGCCCCGAGCTGGGGCACGATGAGTTCTCCACGCAGGCCCTGGCCCGGCAACATCGGGCCCTGGAGGAAGAGATCCGAGGCCACCGGCCCACCCTGGACACCCTGAGGGAGCAGGCTGCGGCCCTGCCTCCCGTGCTGAGCCGCGCACCTGAGGTGCAGGGCCGCCTGCCCGCCCTGGAGAGGCACTACGAGGAGCTGCTGGCCCGCGCGGGCGAGCGCGCACGTGCCCTGGAGGCGGCCCTGGCGCTCTACACCATGCTCAGCGAGGCGGGGGCCTGCGGGCTCTGGGTGGAGGAAAAGGAGCAGTGGCTAAACGGGCTCGCCCTGCCTGAGCGCCTGGAGGACCTGGAGGTCGTGCAGCAAAGGTGGGCCCCGCTCACGCCCCGCCCTCCCGAGTGGCCTTGAGTTTGGGGCCAGTGTATAGGGTGGCCCCCATGTGGTGGTGTGTGGTGGGTGCCACCATAAACTGCCTGCTCTGGCTACATCCATCCTTTGGAGTCTTGCCAGTCGTCCGGTTTCTGCTTTAATGAGAAACGTTAAATAGCCTCAGAAATAGAAACATTATGCCGCAAACTCCTATACAGCCCTCACCCAAATTCAGTCATCATCAGTATCTTGCTCTGTTTGATTAATTGTCCTTTTCAAAAGCAAATCCCCAGTATTAACGTTTCACCTCTGTATTCTCCAGGAGCACAGAAATTTGCAGTATGAGTACACTATTTTGTAATTGTGTGTGCAGGCTTACACTAGCTAAGGCTTTGAAGTTATAAACCTTTTAGACAGAGACACTGATTAACCCCCTCGTGAAGTAGCTTTATTTACAGAATAAGAAATCCTAAAATAATTTAGAAATGATGTTTTTCTTATCGAACCACACACAATACCATTATCACATAAAACAAAATTAGCAATTCCTTGATATCACCTACTACTCAATCTTCTTTTTCCTTCTATTGGTTTACTTATTTATTTATTTATTTTTCTTTTTTGGCTGCGTCGGGTCTTAGTTGCGGTACTCGGGATCATCTTTCGTTGTGGTGCACGGGCTTCTCTCTAGTTCTGGCGTGCGGGTTTTCTCTTTCCAGTTGTGGCGCACGGGCTCAATAGTTGAGGCGCGCGGGCTTAGCTGCCCTGTGGCGTGTGGGATCTTAGTTCCCTGACCAGGGATGGAACCCGCGTCCCCTGCATTGGAAGGCAGATGCTTTACCACTGGACCACCAGGGGAGTCCCTACTACTCAATCTCTAGTCACATTTCCTGGTGGTCTTAAAAATGTAATTAAAGATGTTTTGTTGCTTTTTTCAATATATCCCATGACAGGAGTCAGAAACCCCTATGCCAGATACAGCCTCTGCCTGTTTTTGTAAATAAAGCTTTATTGGAACATAGCCATGCCCATTCATTTGCATGTCATCCCTGTGTCTGCTTTTGCACTAAAACAGCAGAGCTGAATATTCGTGATAAAGACCGAATGGCTCACAAAACCTAAAATATTTATTACGTGGCCCATTTGCAGACTCTGCTCTATGAGGATATGAAATGTTCCAGGAGAAGTTATGCTTCACATCTTTATCACTTAAATTTTTCTCGTTATCAACTCATTTTTTAACACATATTAGTAAGGTGAGACCCAGGTAGGCAGCTAAGGGGTGAGTCCCAGGAGGAATAAGGGAGGTTCTGCTGAAGGGGGAAGGCCTGTGCCAGGGATTAGTTTGACTTGTTGTCCAGCTGGTCCTCACCTTTAATTTTTACCATGTTTTTGAGCCACTCTAGAGATGACAGTTTTTCTACTTGTCTGGGGGGAGTTGGGGGCTCCCCCTTGATCCACAGATGCTATGAACCATGTAGGGAAGAGGTGCAGAGGCTCCTGTCAATAAGCCTCATGTTGACGGAGAGGAGTTCTCGTGGGCATGCATCTAAGGGAGGTGGACCAGCGCACCGCTGCTTCCCACCACTCATGCCCAGCTCTTCCACCCCATCAGGTTCGAGACCCTGGAGCCTGAAATGAACGCCCTTGCAGCGCGAATTACTGCTGTGAATGACATCGCAGAGCAGTTGCTGAAGGCCAACCCCCCGGGGAAGGACAGCATTGTCAACACCCAGAAGCAGCTCAACCACAGGTGGGGTGAGAAAGGATGCAGCAGACAGGACGGCAGCTGGAAGAGAGTTCTGTAGGGCATGGGAGGGAGGCTAAAATGAGGAGGGAAAGCCATCTGAAATATGTCGGACGGGGGTGGTGATGAAAGAGATGGAAGTGGGGTAAAGGTCGTCTGAAGGGGCTGGTGCCTGGACAGGGAGCAGACAAGAGGGGTCATGGAAAGATGAGTGGGGAGCAGGCTCTCTAAACAGCAGAAGCAGGCGGTAGGTTATACCAAGGGCGAGAGAGCAGGAAGAAGCTTCCCATCTACCTGCACAGGGCGGGAAAGCTGAGCAGCTCCAGACACTCCCTCTGCCCTCAGGTGGCAGCAGTTTCGGTCCCTGGCGGACGGCAAGAAGGCAGCTCTGACGTCAGCCCTGAGCATCCAGAACTACCACTTAGAGTGCACAGAGACCCAGGCCTGGATGAGAGAAAAGACCAAGGTCATCGAGTCCACCCAGGGCCTGGGCAATGACCTGGCCGGGGTGCTGGCGCTGCAGCGTAAGCTGGCCGGCACCGAGAGGGACCTGGAGGCCATCGCTGCCCGGGTGGGCGAACTGACCCGAGAGGCAAATGCCCTGGCTGCTGGCCACCCCGCCCAAGCCCCTGCCATCAGCGCCCGGCTTGGAGAGGTGCAAGCCGGCTGGGAGGACCTCAGGGCCACCATGAGGCGACGAGAGGAGTCGCTGGGCGAGGCGCGGCGGCTGCAGGACTTCCTGCGCAGCTTGGATGACTTCCAGGCCTGGCTCGGCCGCACGCAGACCTCCGTGGCCTCTGAAGAAGGGCCGGCCACCCTGCCTGAGGCAGAGGCCCTCCTGGCCCAACATGCAGCCCTGCGGGGAGAGGTGGAGCGGGCCCGGAGCGAGTACAGCCAGCTTCGGGCCGTGGGTGAGGAGGTGACCCGGGACCAGGCCGATCCCCAGTGCCTCTTCCTACGGCAGCGACTCGAAGCGCTGGGAACCGGCTGGGAGGAGCTGGGCCGCATGTGGGAGAGCCGACAAGGCCGTCTTGCCCAGGCCCACGGCTTCCAGGGGTTCCTGCGAGATGCTCGCCAGGCCGAGGGCGTGCTCAGCAGCCAGGTAAGAGTCCGGGGGGCAAAGTCCCAACCAGGAAAAAGTGGGAAATAGGGACCAAAGGAATGTGAAGGAGTGGTGGATGAGGAGGTAAACGCAGCACATGGAGTAGGTGAGGGAACAGGATGGGCAGGGAGAACACGTTAAAAAAAAAATACGGGGGCTTCCCTGGTGGCTCAGTGGTTGAGAGTCCGCCTGCCGATGCAGGGGACACGGGTTCGTGCCCCGGTCCGGGAAGATCCCACATGCCGCAGAGCAGCTGGGCCCATGAGCCATGGCCGCTGAGCCTGCGCGTCCGGAGCCTGTGCTCCGCGACGGGAGAGGCCACAACAGTGAGAGGCCAGCGTACCGCAAAAAAAAAAAAAAAAAAAAAAAGGGAGTAAAAAAAAAAAAGATGTAAACATAACTTACCAAAACTGACTAGAGAAGAAATAGAAAACCTGGCTTGTCATATAACAGAAATGTAATCAGCAGCTATAAATAAGATGGAACACGACTTGGAGTGTTAAAGTCCCTCCAGCCCAGCTCCGTTCTAACTTTCTGAGACTCCCACATAATCAGGCACCATCCCTCCGTCTTCAGAGCCAGAGTCTGCCTGTCCCTACCTGGTTGGCTTCCATGTCTCAGATGGGCCCTTTGGTAGGTTCCTTCTGAGAGGTTGAGAAATGAGCTCGGTATCTCCTCTCCCACACAGGAATATGTTTTGTCTCACACGGAGATGCCGGGGACACTCCAGGCTGCTGATGCCGCCATTAAAAAACTGGAAGACTTCATGAGCACCATGGATGCCAACGGTGAGCGGATCCGCGGGCTCCTGGAAGCCGGGCGCCAGCTGGTGTCTGAGGGCAACATCCATGCCGAGAAGATCCAAGAGAAGGCAGACTCCATAGAGAGGAGGTATGATGAGGACAGTGGGCAAATGAGGGTCCCTAAAGGGGACCAGGTGAAAACAGGATGAACGTGGCACTCAGACCGACAGATGGGGGTGGGGAGCTGACAAAAAGCAGAGGAGGAAAAACCAAGTGGTCCGAGAGGGACTGAGTCACAGGCGGGGAAGTTACGCCTCCCCGAAGTCTCCTAGGGTAGCTGGACACTGGGCCTCAGGGTTGCTGGGTTGACTTGTAGCGCTCCCGGAAGGTATTGTCCCCAGAGGAGGAGGACTGAGGGCTTCTAGGTTAGTTAGACGGTCATAACTCTTTCATAGCAAGTTCAAGGGCTTCACAGGGGCCTGTCATTACAGACACAAGAAGAATCAAGAAGCAGTGCAGCAGCTTTTGGGCCGTCTTCGGGACAACCGAGAGCGGCAGCGTTTCTTACAAGACTGTCACGAGGTGAGGCTCTCAGTCCCCCATGTCGCCTCTGACGTTCCCTGGCCACCCTTTCCCACAACGCCCTCGCTCTCTGAGCCTGGAGTCAGTCCACTGCAGTGTCACCTGAGCATGTGAATCCCTGCCTGGCTTCTCCCCACATCCCCCACCTCCCCCGACTCACCCTCGCCCCCTTCCCGCTTCCCGCTTCCCTCTCTCTGAAGTGTATTCTGCCCTTCTCCATCCCTGCTCCATGATCGGTCCAGCTGAAACTCTGGATTGATGAGAAGATGCTGACAGCCCAGGACGTGTCCTATGATGAGGCCCGCAACCTGCACACCAAGTGGCAGAAGCACCAGGCGTTCATGGCCGAGCTGGCCGCCAACAAGGACTGGTTGGACAAGGTGGACAAGGTGAGCAATGGGACGGGGGCAGCAAGAAGGAAGCCTTTGGAACCTCCTCCCTTCAGCGTCCCAGCCGCAGTGCAGGGGAGGGTCCTGGCTTCAGGATCTGGTTTAGAGATCATGGAGCCCTTGGTGCCAAACTTCCAAGGTGGAAAGAAATGGTCTGGGGAGCAAATGTCTTAGGTCAATGGGACAGTGACTCCAGAACTTTGAGAAAAGGCAAATTAGTACGGAGCCAGACTGCAGCTTTGGGTCAGCACGATTTCTATTCCTGGTCCAGAGCAGGAGGGCACTCTTCAGTGGGGTCATCAAACTTCTCTAAAGGGCCAGGCGGAAAATACCTTAGGCTTTGCAGGCCACGCAGTTTCTGCTGTTATTACTCAACTCTGCCAGTGTGGTGCCAAATCAGCCACAGGGAATACATAAACGAATGAGTGTAGCTGGGTTCCAATAAAACTTTATTTATAAAAACAGGTGGTGGGCCAGATTTGGCCCTTGGGCCACAGTTTGCCAACCTCGTTTTTGAGTCTTGCTTTCCTGGTATTTGGTCTCCCACCCAGCTCTGCCTCAAGAGCTGAGCACAGGCAAAACTTAATTTCTACTCAGCAAGTATTCCTGGACAACATCCTGTGTGCTCAGCACTCTTCTAGGTGCTGCAAGGTATATAAAAAGATGCTTTCCTTCCCTCAAGGGCATGACGGTTGGGAAGAGGAAGAGACCAGTGTGGATCCAGTTTCTCCATTTGTTCAGCAAATATTTACTTTGTGCTACTCTGTACAAGGCCTTGTATTAGGCACTGAGTGGGGAACAAAGGTGATTCCATTGCAGGCTCCACCCTCGAGGAATGACACAGGAGCCAGGATATGAGACATGTACACAAACAGCTAAAGTCAATCCAAAGCAGAATATAACAAATATAATGAGAGAGCCTGATAAAGCCTGGGCACTAAGGAGAGAGGAGACGTGGGAATCCTAGAAGCAGGGGCCAGCGGGGCAGTCCATGAAGGACGAGTAGAATTTGGACAGGCAGAGGTGTTGAGGGAAAGATGTTTCTTGGTAGAGAAACCAGAAACCAGGGGTGTGGAAGCGGGGCGCCTGTCCAGGAGCAAGGGCGTAAGTCCTTCTGGCAGGAGCACAGAATGCATGAAGCGGCCATGGAAGGAAAGGTGGGAAAAGCCTGCCAGGCCGGGTCATGAAAAGCCCCGATCACCACATAAGGACTGTGCATCAGAGTGGATTGTGCCGACGGTTGGTAAAGTTCCCCAGTGGTGCTCTTCATCCTGGCCTGAAGGCAGTGTCTTGGTTTGTGTTCCCCTAGAAGCAAGGCTTCCGGTGCAGGCCACTTCCACGGGAGGTGATCACAGGAATGCCAGTAGCGGGTGGGGAGGTGAGGCGGAGAAGGGAAGGTAGTCAGTGAAGGGTCCACTGCCATGCCAGTCACCGCAGTGGGCACCTGGCACTCAGTCCTCATGGGACACCTGGGCGACGGTGTGGAACATGCATGAGTTATCCCAACCAAAGCAAGGACTCCCAGCGTTGGTCCACCAATGCCCTGGCTGTCGCTGGTTGAGGACTGCTTCTGGGGGCATAACTCCCTGGCACTTCCAGGCCACCTTGCGTACAGATCAAGTCACGCTGCCCTCACCTCCCCAGAAACCAAAGTCCTCAAGCAGAAGAGCTGGGAGTGGGGAAACCAGGTGAGAGTCACTTGCCGTAGTTCAGGTGAGAGGTAATGAGCTGAGAAACACAAAATGATGGCCGATAACACAATAGCACGTGCAATATGACACTGAAAACCACAAGCACCAGGGAACTCAAAATAAGGAGAGAGCGCACTGGCCTCTTAACTGAGACAAAGTTGTGTTTTTTTTTCTTTTTTTGTGGTACGCGGGCCTCTTACTGTTGTGGCCTCTCCTGTTGCGGAGCACAGGCTCCAGACACGCAGGCTCAGCGGCCATGGCTCATGGGCCCAGCCGCTCCGCGGCACGTGGGATCTTCCCGGACCGGGGCACGAACCCGTGTCCCCTGTATCAGCAGGTGAACTCTCAACCACTGCGCCACAAGGGAAGCCCTGAGACGAGGTTTGATGGGACCTTGAGGAAGGAGTAGGATTTACTCAGCAGTGAGGGTAGGAGAGCTTAGAAAGCTTGGAGAACACCCAAGAACTCGGTAGGATAGCCCTTACTTCAGGTCTCTGCTGCCCTTTAGGTCCCTGTTCTGCTATCGGCTCGTGTTCAGTGGTATCTAATTCTGACACCCCTTCCTTGTCCCACACCCAGGAAGGGCGGGAGCTGACCCTGGAGAAGCCGGAGCTGAAAGCTCTGGTGTGGGAGAAGCTAGACGACCTGCACAGGCGCTGGGACGAGCTGGAGACCACCACCCAGGCCAAAGCCCGCAGCCTCTTTGATGCCAACCGAGCTGAGCTGTTTGCCCAGAGCTGCTCTGCCCTGGAGAGCTGGCTGGAGAGCCTGCAGGCCCAGCTGCACTCCGACGACTACGGCAAGGACCTCACCAGCGTCAACATCCTGCTCAAGAAGCAGCAGGTACACGGCGGGCCTTTGGTGGGACTGGTGAACAGCAGAAGAAACGAGGGGGGAGTCAGTAGCTCTTGAGATTCACGAGACCATCCTCAGCCCTCGCAGACAGCGTCTTCACTGGTATTTCTCAAGGCGACTTCCACGGGCCACCAATGTCAGAATCTCTGGGAGTGTGTGTCAGTCAGAGTAAAGTCGGGAGACAGAAACCACACTCAAACTTGAACAAGGAAACTTTAGTGAAAAGAACTACTAACTAATAAAAGAGGGTTACCTGCCAGTGGGGTAAAGAGAACTCCAAAACAGGGATCAGAAAACATTTTTCTGTAAAGGGCCAAATAGTATTTTGAGCTTTGAGGGTCATACGGTCTCTGTCACAACTGTTCAACTCTGTCCTCCTCGGGTAAAAGCAGCCGTAGTCGATGCGTAAAAGACTGGTGTGGCTGTGTGCCAATAAAACTTGATTTACAAAACCCAGCCAGGGGCGGGGTTTGCTGACCGCTGGTCTAAAGAATGCGGGAATAGCACATGTAGGGAGCAGCTACTGCCTCTAGGACTGAGGAGGGGGCACCCAGGAAGGAATGGGATGCCCTCCTCCTACCCCAAGGCTGAGTTTCAGACCTCACTGGTGAAGGCAGAGGCCTGCTGGATGGCGTAGAAATTTGATGGGGTGTCACAGACCAGAGCAGGTCTGAATCTGGCAGGCCAAGGCTGGCCATCAGGAAGTTGCCACTGAGATGCCAGCAAAACCTGCTGGAGGGTGAGGGCCACCGGGTCTCCTGCACACCGCGGGCAGTTGTACCGTAGGAGCAAGAAGGAAAGCACACTGGAACCGTAGCTAGAAGCCTCCGCCTCGCCTGTGCATCCAGGTGTCCCTCCAGCGCCCTCTACGGACAAGGCCTAGTGTTGCACCAGCTGGCAAAGGAGAAATATTTACAGGGTCCAGTTCCAGTGACTCAAAATGGGCAAAGATGGACTTGGACCTGAGATGGATTGGGGACTGAGAGACAGTAAATTGATAGCTAGCACAGTTCTCACACCCCCTGGATTCTCATATATATTAAAGTTTGAGATCCACTGATGTAGGCCATGAAGAGATACTCTCCCTGGGCTGAGCCCCAGGGATAAGAATTCATGATTGGCTCGATATAGACCAGTGTCTCCGCTGAGTTTGAAGGTGGAGGCACGGTGATAACACCTCCTTCCTCTTCCGGTTGGCAGATGCTGGAAAGGGAGATGGCTGTGCGAGAGAAGGAGGTGGAAGCAATCCAGGCACAGGCAAAAGCTCTGGCCCAGGAAGACCAGGGTGCAGGGGAGGTGGAGAGGACCTCGCGGGCCGTGGAGGAGAAGTTCAGGGCCCTGTGCCAGCCCATGAAGGAGCGTTGCCGGCGCCTGCAAGCCTCTCGCGAGCAGCACCAGTTCCACCGGGACGTGGAGGATGAGATCGTGAGTCTCCGGCGCCTGGGACGGGGCTGCCTTTGGCTCTCTAATCTCCTTCTTGGATGCTGGGGGGAATGCCAGCAGTGCTCTGTTTTCTCTTCCCTTTGGCACTGAAAGTCAACCCTCTAGGGACACCCTCTAGGTCCCTTGGCCCCAGAACCGGGAGCCCTAGAAAACCTTCCCCCAGGAGTCCCCATTATCCAACCCCTAGCTCGGACTTTGCCCTCCGGACCTCCACTAACCCCCACTTTCGTATCCAGTTGTGGGTGACGGAGCGGCTCCCCGTGGCTAGCTCCATGGAGCATGGCAGGGACCTGCCCAGTGTCCAGCTCCTCATGAAGAAAAACCAGGTGAGGCAGAGGCTAAAGGCGGAAGAAAGGGTCCCAAGAGCCTCCCCAGACTTGAAAGTGTGTTTTCTTAAGAACTGGGGTTCCTCTGGCTCCCCCTGGTTGCTGGGTGTAACCCTAGACTTCAGTGGTTCACCTTTCCTCACCTCGGGAGGGTGGGTTCCCCTGATGGGAGATCGTGTGGACTGAAGGGGCGTCATGGGCCAGAAAAGAGGGGAGGTGAGAGGACGCAGGGAGGATGAGAAACAATGGTGTGAAGGGGGGCTTGCTGTTGAGTAAGCGTAAGGGGGGGATGTCGGGTGAGGGGGTCCCTCGGCAAGCCTTTCAGCGTCTCCTCCTCTGTCGCCACGGACAGACCCTGCAGAAGGAGATCCAGGGCCACGAGCCGCGGATCGCGGACCTAACGGAGCGACAGCGCGCTCTGGGTGCGGCGGCAGCAGGCCCGGAGCTGGCTGAGCTACAGGAAATGTGGAAGCGCCTGGGCCACGAGTTGGAGCTTCGAGGGAAGCGACTGGAGGAGGCCCTGAGGGCCCAGCAGTTCTACCGCGACGCCGCGGAGGCAGAGGCCTGGATGGGCGAGCAGGAGTTACACATGATGGGCCAGGAGAAGGCCAAGGTGAGAGCCAGACCAGAGCTCAGGCTACGGCCTTCCTCCCCCCTCCCCTACTCTCTGCTGCCACTCTCCCCTCCCCCAGGACGAGCTGAGTGCCCAGGCAGAGGTGAAGAAGCATCAGGTATTGGAACAAGCCCTGGCCGACTACGCCCAGACCATCCACCAGCTGGCAGCCAGCAGCCAAGACATGATTGACCACGAGCACCCAGAGAGGTGAGCATAGCACCTGGACCCCCAGGCCAGTCCCTGGGGGAGAGGGGAGCCAGTTCCAGAAAGGCCCAGAGATTGCAGAGCCTTCCGTACTGCATGTGTACAGGACCATCTAGAAAGCTGGAGAAGCAGGGACTTGGCAAGCAGTTGGGGGGCAGGACTCTCTGGGATAGACTAGGGGTCAGAGCAGTGTGTCCTCCCCTCCCCCGCAGCACGCGCATATCGATCCGCCAAGCCCAGGTGGACAAGCTGTACGCCAGCCTGAAGGAGCTGGCGGGAGAGCGGCGGGAGCGCCTGCACGAGCACCTGCGTCTGTGCCAGCTCCGCCGGGAGCTGGACGACCTGGAGCAGTGGATCCAGGAGCGCGAGGTGGTGGCAGCCTCGCACGAGCTGGGCCAGGACTACGAGCACGTGACTGTGAGTGCGGGGAGGACAGCGGCCACAGGTGGGCTCCGGGAAGGGTAGACTAGCACTTCATCCTGTCCCAGGTAGCATCGGGTGCTGTCTGGCTGTCCACCAGGGCCCCTGGGAGACTAGCACTTCATCCTGGGCGGAGCACCAAGGGGCAGGGGTGCAAGACCAGGTCGTGCAGACGCTGTCCTCTGGGTTCTGAGATATTTAATTGGGAGAATCGTGCAGAAAGGAGGACGTGGGGCTGCGCATAGACGCGGGCCAAAAGGAAATGACCGATCACTGTTTTCCAGTAGACCTCACCAGTACACTGGGGACTTGAGATTCCTCCCCACGGTTTGGGGGTTGGACACTCACTGGTGCCGAAATATGGACCATAGTTAGGGTATCCTTGTCTGAAGACTCAAGGTTCCAAGTACCCCTTTGCTGGGGGCTGGAGGCTGGGCGTGTCAGTCAAATCCAGGGTCAGTGGGAACCAGTTGCTTCTGCTGCCTAACTCGGCCCTGCTGAAGAAATCTGTTTTGGCCCATGTGGCCCAGGGAAAGAAGTGGGTTCTCAGTCTGGGGTGAAAGGACTTGCCCCGCAAGTCAGGGACCACATCACAGTGCTGTCCGTGCAACCGCTTCCTCTGCCAGATGCTCCGGGACAAATTCCGAGAGTTCTCCCGGGACACGAGCACGATCGGCCAGGAGCGCGTGGACAGCGCCAATGCCTTGGCCAACGGGCTCATCGCCGGGGGCCACGCCGCCCGGGCCACGGTGGCTGAGTGGAAGGACAGTCTCAACGAGGCCTGGGCTGACCTGCTCGAGCTGCTGGACACGCGGGGTCAGGTGCTGGCAGCTGCACACGAGCTGCAGCGCTTCCTGCACGGTGCGCGCCAGGCCCTGGCGCGGGTGCAGCACAAGCAGCAGCAGCTTCCAGACGGGACCGGCCGGGACCTCAACGCTGCCGAGGCCCTGCAGCGCCGACACTGTGCCTTTGAGCACGACATCCAGGCCCTCAGCGCCCAGGTCTGACTCAAGCATGGGTGGAGGCAGGGGGGAGGGATGAGGGGGCTTAGAGGAGACTCCGTGGGGAACATGGGGAGGCTGGAGGGATCGCATCCTCTGCAGGGCCACGTAGGGATGACGTTAGGATGGTTCCAGGAAACCGTCTCTGGCCAGGGGACATCTAGCCACCCCGTCCACACCTGTAATGACAAGGCTTTTTGAGGGCCTGTGACATTTTCACGTGGTCCTGGTGGGTAGAAGATTCTTCATGGTGTACTAAAACCCATCTGTTGGTCCCACTCAGGTGTTAGACCTACACAAAATAAGCATAGATCCTTCCCGCAGCCATTTAAACCCGGTCGGCCCCCCACTGAAGTCCCTTCTTCAGGCCGAAAATCTCACTCTAGCAATCTCTGAGGTCCCCCACGAGCTGGACAGGCCTCTGAAAGCTCACCGGCTAGTGACCCTTTTAAAGGGTTGATCCCCAGGTTAAGCCCAGGCCCCCTGGTAAGACCCTACAGGGCAGAGTATGACAGGGCTTACTCTGGACTCCAGCTCTCATCTTTCCCAGCACCCCCCCCCCACTCCTCCCCCTGCTTCTCTGGCTGGTAAAATGGGCAGGAGCTGTTGAGCAGAGGTCAGGACTGAGGAAGGTTGCAGCCCCTCAGAGTCTCCCAACTCTGCCTGACTTTGACCTGGGCCCCGGCAGGCCCAGCAGGTGCAGGATGACGGCCACCGGCTCCAGAAGGCCTACGCCGGAGACAAGGCCGAGGAGATCGGCCGCCACATGCAGGCCGTGGCCGAGGCCTGGGCGCAGCTTCAGGGAAGCTCTGCTGCCCGCCGCCAGCTGCTGCTGGACACCACGGACAAGTTCCGCTTCTTCAAGGCTGTCCGGGAGCTGATGCTGTGGATGGACGGAGTGAACCTGCAGATGGATGCCCAGGAGCGGCCCCGGTGAGGCCCACAGAGCCTGGCGGCCTCCGGGGGTTATGGGCTGGTGGCCGGGATAGGGTTGTGGGCAGCGGGTGATGTGGTCTCCGTGCCCCCAGGGATGTTTCCTCCGCAGACCTGGTCATCAAGAACCACCAAGGCATCAAGGCGGAGATAGAGGCCAGGGCTGACCGCTTCTCCTCTTGCATCGACATGGGACAGGGGCTGCTCGCCAGGAGCCACTACGCGGCTGAGGAGGTGGGTGAGGCCTGGGCGTAGCCGGGCGCCCTCACGGGGGAGGGCTGAATGCTGATTTCTCCTCTGAGTCTTCCTGCTTCCTTTCATTCTTTCTTTGCAGAAACCTTTCACCTTCCCCTTAGTGCTGTTCAGGGATCTCCCCATTCTGTCTTTCTCCCAGAACTGTCTGCCTCTTGAAATCAGAAATCACTGGTTCCCCCATGTGAGACCCCCAGGGACCCTGGCAAGGCCCCTCTGGGTGCTAACTCGCATCTCCCCCCCCCCCCCCGCCCCAACCCAGATCTCAGAGAAGCTGTCTCAGCTTCAGGCACGGCGCCAGGAGACAGCTGACAAGTGGCAGGAGAAGATGGACTGGCTGCAGCTTGGTGAGCCGCTGTAGGAAACTGAGGGCTCCAGGCCCTGGGCGGTGAGGGAGCAGCTGGGGGTCTTGCACCAGCTCCAGGCCCTGGGCGGTGAGGGAGCGGCTGGGGGTCTTGCACCCTGTAGTTTCCAGAGTAGGGGAGACCAGGAATCTGGGGCATGGAATTCAAGGCCCCCACCCTTGGCACTGCCTGGCTCTGCCCTAAGCTCCTGCTCTGGGGCAGTGGCTTTCTCTGTGCCCCTGTGCTTGAAGCTGCTGTGGCTATAATACCCTGTCGTTGCCCACCCTGATTTGCCACCTCCCTGCAACCCCCAATACCTGCAGTTTTGGAGGTGCTCGTGTTTGGGAGAGATGCAGGTATGGCGGAGGCCTGGCTGTGCAGCCAGGAGCCGTTGGTGCGAAGTGCTGAGCTGGGTTGCACAGTCGATGAAGTCGAGAGCCTCATCAAGCGGCACGAAGCCTTCCAGAAGTCCGCAGTGGCCTGGGAGGAGCGCTTCAGCGCACTGGAGAAGCTCACAGCGGTGAGGGCTACAGGACCCCAGGAGTACCGGCCCCATCCCACTGCCCCAGACTCCGCGCGCTCTCCTGCTTGAAGAAGGCATTTCTTCTCTTCCCATTGGCCCAGCGTCTCCCAGATGTGAGCCAAGAGTGCCCTGTTGTCACCTCAGCTTTAGGAGCCATCCGTTTCCCTGGGTGGCACTAAGAGACACCATCCCCCCCATAACTCCTAATCCCCGCCCTCATCTGGAATTATAGTCTCCATTCTTCCTGTTTCATCAGACTAGAGCTGAGACATTTCAGCTTTCCCCAATGCCTGGGACCTTCCATGCTCTGACCTCAGAAATTTTTGACAGCTGGAGGAGCAGGAGAAGGAGCGGAAAAGAAAGAGGGAGGAAGAGGAACGGAGGAAACAGCCCCCTGCCCCAGAGCCCACAGCCAGTGTGCCTGAAGGGGCCCTGCTGGACAGCCAGACAGCTCCCGATGCTACCTGGGACAGGTGAGAGGTGGGACACTTCGGGGAGGAAGTGGGGCCTGAGCCAGAACAACACACAGACTTCACGTTCTCTGTCACCTCTGCCGTTCCAGAGCCCAGCCCCGCCTGCCAGCACCCTCACAGCCAGCCAGCGTGAACGGCGTCTGCACAGATGCGGAAGCCCCACAGGTGACTCCTGCTGCCCCAAGCGCCCCCATCAGAATCTGAGCCCCTCCCCTTGCACATCTGCTTACAGCGTCTTGTCCTTGTAGCCCCTGGTGGAACAACAGAGACTTGAGCAGGGCAGCTTCCCAGAAGGGCCTGTGAGTTTCTCCTGGAGGTGTGGGTATCGATAACTGGGAGATATGGGATGAAATGGGGGTGTGAGCTGGGCGGTGGGGACAGCGGGGTCAGGAGAGGGCAGAGACTCAGAGGAAACGTGGAGGTGGCAAGACCAGCTCATGGACTTCCAGCTTCACGACCTGCAGGCTAGGTGTCTCCCATCTTATCTTTTTTGTTTGTTTGTTTTTTGCGTTACACGGGCCTCTCACGCTGTGGCCTCTGCGGAGCATGGGCTCGGGCTCCCGAAGCGCAGGCTCAGCGGCCGTGGCTCACTGGCCCAGCCGCTCCGCGGCATGTGGGATCCTCCCGGACTGGGGCACGAACCCGTGTCCCCTGCATCGGCAGGCGGACTCTCAACCACTGCGCCACCAGGGAAACCCCCATCTTATCTTTTGACACAGACACCATTTTCTTCACAGGGGTCTGGTGCTGGGGACGAGGCCAATGGGCCACGGGGAGAGAAGCAGACCCGGACACGGGGCCCGACCCCTCCTATAATGCCCCAGAGCAGGTCATCCGAGTCAGCCCGGGTTGCCACCTTGCCCACCCGCGGCCCGGAGCTCTCTGCCCAAGAACAGATGGAGGGGCTGCTGTGCCGCAAACAGGAGATGGAGGCCTTTGGCAAGAAGGCCGCCAACAGGTACCGGGTCTGGTCGTGTGGTGCCTGCGGCCTCTGCGGCTCCTGCCTTCTGGAGAGGCTTGCCCAGAACCTCTTCCTAGACTGGGGCGGTGGGGGGTAGGACTCAGGAGCAGGTGGGGCCTCAGGTGAGGGCCGGGAGGGTGTAGAGACGATGGGCCCAATGACAGCCAAGCTGTTCCCAGGATGCCTGGCCCCTCAAAGTCCAGTCGGTCACCTGCGTCCCCTCCTCGTCACCTGCACCATGTCTCTCCCAGGTCATGGCAGAACGTGTACTGTGTCCTGCGGCGTGGGAGCCTTGGCTTTTACAAGGATGCTAAGGCAGCCAGTGCAGGAGTGCCGTACCACGGAGAAGTGCCTGTCAGCCTGGCCAGAGCCCAGGGCAGCGTTGCCTTTGATTATCGAAAGCGCAAGCATGTCTTCAAGCTGGGGTAGGAATGGAACGTGCCCTCGGGATGGGAGGGAAGGTCACAGTGATACAAGGCACAGGGGAGCCACTAGGGGACAGAGAGGTCAAGGAGGGAGAGGCGGGGGATCTGGCTGTATTCCACACTAAGGGGAGCCGAAGCACCAAGACGCAGGCCTGTCAAGCTGAAAAGTTATCCTGCCTGGGAGGTCTTGAGGCAGGATGCTGGCGCTCCCCTGTCTCCAGGTACCTCCGGGGGCCTGCCCCTGCCTGCCCCTGGTCCTCGGCAGCCAATCAGGAAGGATGTGCTTTGGCACAGTCCCGGGAATCTGAAGAACGTGCAGAACGTGTCTGATCTGGCTCTGAGGTTCCCGGGCATGTTCTCCAGCCTGGTCTCTGGGTGATAGTGAGCTCTCACCAGCCCTGATCTGGCCAATCAGAGTCTCAGCTCTGCCCTGAAGTTTCTCTCTCTCCCAACAGCTTACAGGATGGGAAAGAATATTTATTCCAGGCCAAGGATGAGGTGAGCTGTCCCTTCTCCTCCCATGTCCCCCTTCTCTCTGGGAAGTCTTAGAACCTCCAGATGCACATTTCTTTCTTCCCTCGCCTCTCTCTTTTTCCTTGTCTGAAGTGTCTCATTCTTCGATATCAGACAACCCACAATGTGCCAACTGGATGTTTGTGAAGGCCACACCAAAACATGTTCCCTCCCTTAAAGGGGTCTTTTTCTCCAGTGAGATGAGGCAGTCATCTCCACCTCCTCCTCTTCCACTTCCCCACTGTGGGCGAGCCAGCCACCCAAACATAGCATCCTCCAAGCTGACCAGTTGTCTTTCCGCGCCCCACTGCAGGCAGAGATGAGCTCGTGGTTGAGGGTGGTGAATGCAGCCATTGCCACTGCGTCCTCGGCCTCTGGAGAGCCTGAAGAGCCAGCGGTGCCCACTGCCACCCGGGGCATGACCCGGGCCATGACCATGCCCCCGGTATCACCGGTCGGGGCGGAGGGACCTGTCGTACTTCGCGGCAAGGATGGCAGAGAACGAGAGCGAGAAAAGCGCTTCAGCTTCTTCAAGAAGAACAAGTAGTTGGGGGCGAGACTCCCAGGCCAGCTGCCTCCCTCTGTCCAGGAAACTGCCAGGGACCGTCGACAGGGACCACCCTCTTGTCAGGACAACTGCCTGCTGCTAGGGTCTGTTGCCAAGGTCAACCCATCACCAGGAACTGTCTCTGGAGACAAGTCAGTGTCCCCAAGGGCAACCCTTCTCTTCTGCTATTTAATTCCAGACTGGTGGTGGGGCCCAGGCAACCCCCAATTCCACTCCCCCCCTTCTTCCCTCCTCCCCTAGCCTTACGCCTCTATCCCCACCACAGCACAGCACCCTCTCCATAGGCCACATGGGGAATGGCTGCCCCTGCCTCGGGGTCATTCTCCCGCCACAGCTAGGGCACGCCATCCAGTCCTTGCCCCTGGGGACCAGCCAGGAACCTCTCAGAGCTGAAGCAGGACCTGGGGGCAAGATTGCCAGATGACAGGTCAGAGACGCCGAAGCTCCCCCTTCCCATCCTCCCTCATCCTCTGACTCAAGCAGCCCCTCCATCTCCAGCAACTCTCAACAGCTTCCGGGTGTGAGTTGTTCAGGGGCAACCATGGCCTTGAGTCTGGCCACGGAGGTGATTAAACAGCTCAGCTTCTCTTACTGCCTCTGGGTGTCTTTGCTTTCCTGACCACAAGCCTCTCTGCCCATGCCCCTGTTCTTCCTTCTGGCCCTGGTCTCCTGTGTGTCAGGTTTCCCGCTCTGCCCCCAGCATCCCGCCAAGAACCACATTATCCTGTGAGTCTCCTCATTTCCCCATGACAATGACCTCCTCTTTGCTCGGATGACCAATGTCAAACCTCTTTTCAGACCAAAGACGTTCACCATGATATTAACAAGCAGTATGGAGGCAGTGAATGACTGCTTCCCTGGTGCACAACTTTCTTCACTCGTGATTCTCTCAACTGTTTTCAAAAATGGAAGACAGCCTAGTCTCAGCCACTGCTCAGCCTGACAGCGGAGACTGGAGCATGTAGGTGGTGATTACTGACCCCCACCTTCTGTCTCAATAGAGAGGACCCCAACAGGGGATCGAGGGAGTTCAGACAGGGATCAGATAAGTAACAGGTTCCCAATCCACTGACCAATAGAATGAGATCACCCTGGGAAGCCACGAGATACATCCTAAGTGTGTAAACGAAAACACAGGAGAATGTATTTTAGATCCAGTGAAGTATAAAAAAAAGGAGCAGGGGGCTTTCCCTCTTGTCTCTGGCTCGGCAACTGGAGGTTTCAGGGCAATAGTATTTGCCTTGGTGGCCTCCTATAGGAAAAGCTTTGTTCTTTCACTGCTTCCCATATACAAACAACCATTTCTTTTTGGGGCTCAGAGGTCTTTCCAGGAAAGCAGCCCCATCTTTAGCATAATCGGCCAAGGGCCCTGGCTGAGCAGACCCTGACTGTCATCAGCCGTGACAAAGACAGGGTCAGGTGTGTGCAGGCCCAGAACATTTCCAAACATGAGTTGTGGTAGACCAGATAGTACACAGAATAATTATCCCTTTCTCTTAAGAAGAGCAGATTCAGTATGCCAAAGTAAACATGTGGATAATGTAACTGGAATAATCTGTCGTGGGAGTAAATGGAGTAATACATCAGCACTACACAGACACCTTCTTTTGTTCTTCAGGTATAACTGTAACATCTCCACCGTACGAAGGAAGAGAAAATCACGCATTGCGGCGTGCCCAGGGAATCTGGGTATTCGTCCTCCTTGGTGACAAGCCTGTGGGTTGGGAGAGAAAGCAATAACTGGAGATTTTAGAAGGAAACGTATATGGGCGTGAGGAACCAATGGAGGAGTTATCATTTTAACTTGTAAATAGGGCAGCCAAGTGAAGCAGTCCTGCAGAATGCGGTCAGACATTGTGAATGGAGACGTAATAAAAATATGGTTTGAGCATTTATGAACACATGGTAGCTGAAGCTACCTGAGTCCAGGAATCCTTAAGGACAGGACATAGAAGAGGATAAGCATAAGCATAAGGTCAGGAAGCAAGTCTTGGGAGACACCTTCAGGAATGAGTGGAAGACAGGGAAAGTTCCAGGAAAGATGACAGAATGGAACGGAGTGACGGATATGAGGCAGATTAGAGCACAAAAATACAATAATGCGGCTTCCACAAATCAATGGGGAAATAGGGACAGATAAAAATGGATTAATTATTTAGAGAAAAATGTTTGCGTTCTTACCTAACCCCACCTCCAAGGGTGAACTCTAGATCTGTGCTATCTGGTGTGGTAGCCACAGGCCATACGCGGCTACTAGCCACTTGATATGTGGCTAGTCCAAATTGAGATGTGCTGTAAGTGTAAAATGTTTTCCGGAGTTTGAAGACTGAAGAGGAGAAAAAAGAATTTAAAACATCTCAATAATTTTTATACTGATTATATGTTGAGATAGTTTAGCTATATTGGATTTTGAAAATATTAAATTTAATTTCAACTGTTTCCTTTTATTTCTTAAATGTGTTTACCAGAAAATTTTGTATATGTTGTTCACATTATATTTCTGTTTGGACAGCACTGCTCTAAACGGACTACAGACCTAAATGTGAAAGGTAAAAACATTAATGTTAATAGAAGAAAATGTAGGAGAATATATTTGTGACTCAGGGGGATGGAAAAGGACATTTTATACAAAACTTCAAAAGCACAAACTTTAAGACAAAAATTGATTAAGTTGATCACATAAAAAAATTAAGGATTTCGGGCTTCCCTGGTGGCACAGTGGTTGAGAGTCCACCTGCCGATGTAGGGGACACGGGTTCGTGCCCCGGTCCGGGAAGATCCCACATGCCACGGAGCGGCTGGGCCTGTGAGCCATGGCCACTGAGCCTGCACGTCCGGAGGCTGTGCCCCGCAACAGGAGAGGCCACAACAGTGAGAGGCCCACGTACCGCAAAAAAAAAAAAAAAAAAAATACAGTAAGGATTTCTGTTCAGTGAAGGAAGGACTCCATGGACAAAGTTAATAATTTGGTGGAATGAGAGAAGATATTTGAAACCAATAAGAGATTAATATCTAGAACATACAAGAAAATCCTGCAAACAAAAAGGAGACTGTAACCTGACAAGAAACATGGGGAAAAGATACGAATAGGGAAGTTACAGAAGAGTCAACCTCCCACACTTCAGAGAAATAAGAGATGCTTAGAATCATTAGTAATCAGAGAAATGCAAATTAAAGCAACAATGATATACCACTTTATACCTATTATACTGCCCAAAATTAGACAACTGGATAATGGCAAACATTGGCAGAGACACTGAGATGCAGGGCCCCTCAGGTGGGAGGGTAGACTGGTTTCCAGAGGACAACCTGGCACTACTTGGACAAGTTAGTTCCAAGTATACCCTATGACCCAGCAACCCAGCAATCCCACCCCTGGGCTTATCTCCCCTCAAATTCTCACACCAAACCATTAGGGCGCTCAGAATTAACATAAGGATGTCCACTGCAACCTTGTTTATAGCAACACTAAGGAGTTGGGAGGCAACCTGAGTGTCCTATGCTGGGATAAGGATAGGCAAAACATGGTGGCTGCACACTGTGGAGTATTACTCAATAGTTAGACACCACACGGTAACTTAGTGCTTAGTGAAAAGAGAAACGGTGAGCTATACAACACAATTTACATAAACATTTGCAAAATTAATTAACCCAAATGAACAATGGGCGGGCTTTGTCTATATCCATATTAGGAGAAACCAAATGTAAAAAGGGATACTTGGGACAATCTAGGAAAATTTTAAATATAAATATTAGATGAAATTAGCATAGCATAGAGCTGATGCTTTAGAGGCAGTTAGTGAAAATCTTACAGGCGAATGACATTATGTCTGGGATTTGCCTTAAAAAACTCCAGCCCACCCACCCACCCACACAAAAAGTAGAGGGGCTACACAAAATAAGATCAGCAAAATGCTGATAACTGTCAATGCTGAGTAAGGGGTCCACAGGAGTGCATAATATTCTCTATTTGTGCCTTTTTGTAATTTTCCACAATAAAACTTTAAATTAAAGGGAAAAAGTAAATGTGCACTAAAAAGACATGTCTTGTAGAAAACAAACTTACGGTTACCAAAGGGGAAGGTGGGGGAGGGATAAATTAGGAGTTTGGGATTAGCAGATGCAAACTACTGTATATAAAATAGATAAACAGCAAGGTTCTACTGTATAGCACAGGGAACTATATTCAATATCCTGTAATAACCTATAATGGAAAAGAATACGAAAAATAATATACGTATATATAAAACTGAATCACTTTGCCGTATACCAGAAACTAACACAACATTGTAAATCAATTTTAAAAAAAGACATGTCTTGCAAGACATTTAAAAAAATATACTTCAATTAAAAAAAGACATGTCTTGCAAGAACACAAACAAACAAAGTAATACACACTAAACTCATTTACTGGTTGCCTATGAGGGAAGGGGAAGGGAGGTAACAGGGAATAGATAAGAACAGGGAAATAGATGGGGGGAAGGAGATGTAATGGTATAGTCAGAGCTATGAGGAGAAACAGCATAAAAACACAGGAGAAAAGGATGGTGAATGAATGAAAATTTTAGAAGGGTGAAAACTGTTAAAAGGACATTAGTTTTGGTGACCTCAGAAAACTTGGGGCATTGGAGAGGAGGACAGAACCCGAAACACAGTGCACGAAGGTGGGCGACAGCAGGTTCAGACTCTATTTGTGGAAGTCTGTCCTGGAACACAGGGAAGAAACCCAACTTAAAAAACCACAACAGTGGGCTTCCCTGGTGGTGCAGTGGTTGAGAGTCCGCCTGCCGATGCAGGGAACACGGCTTTGCGCCCCAGTCCAGGAAGATCCCACATGCTGCAGAGCGGCTGGGCCCGTGAGCCATGGCCGCTGGGCCTGCGTGTCCAGAGCCTGTGCTCCACAACGGGAGAGGCCCGCATACCAAAAAAAAAAAAAAAAACCATAACAGTGAAGATGAGTGAAAGCTATTTCAGATATGGGCAAGGAGGTCCCTATACATGTTTTAAAAGTCTGAGTGTAGAGAGAAAGTGGAAACGACCAAGAGGAGAAGGAAAGGGGAGAGGTAAATAGAATTAGGTGGGAGACAAGCATGATTGTTATCAGAATTGGAAGGACAGTGCCTCTTCTGAAATTGCTGGGAAACAAAGAATTCAGTGAAAGAAACATAACAAAGTAGTTGGAGAGGAAGAGGTCAGCCTGCAGAATTTGTGCCTAACAGCATCAGAAAGCATACCAAGGAGTAATGATGATTGACAACCACCCTGGCATGCTCTACTTGGAGATAAGCTCAGTCCATCAATCTCCATAAACTTCTATTCTTTGTTCAAAGGTGACAGAGAGTAATCCAACTCAGTATCTTCCTTTTTACCACCAGGAGGTGCCCTTGGACCACAGCTGAATTTTGAAAGCCGGAAAGTGCTCAGGGACTCAGTTGCCCAGTCCTCCAGCAGCTTGGTGTGGACACGGAGACCTGGCCTACCCCCAAAACAAGAAACCTCTCTGGGCCTCCTTTGGTGTGCTCACCACGGATCAGGAACTGTGAAGGACACAGAATTAGAGCTTAATTCTCTAGCTAGGGAGAGAAAACCAGCCTTCATGTATATGTGACAAAACTTGACTGATTAAGTGCAGCTAGGATAGAATGCCTCTTAGAGCCATCTCAGCTCTGCCATCTTTGGTTCTCCTTTTCCTCACCAATGCATAACGTGTTTGCAATTTAAAATTTTAAAATTATGTATAAAAGCTCTACCAAAAAAGACTAGGTTGGCTTAAAATGTGGCGCGCCTCTATTTCTAAAATGTTGTCCCAAACTGCCATAGAGGCTGGCAGGCGCTAAGAAAACCCCCTTTTAGGGGGCCCAGTGAGATAACCCTTTGTCATCTGCAGCCGCCTTCCTCCCCCACCCCCGCTCCCCCACATGGCCCAGCAGCACGATCCATTGTGATGCTTAGTGATTCTCCCGGGCTTCTGATTTCACCAAGTCAGTGGTTGCGTCCAGAAACCTTCCGACGCTTGAGCGACGACCGCCCACCTTCCAAGGTGGTGATTGGCTAGTCAGGCCAGGGGGCGGGCTGACCTCCGTCCGCAGTACCGTCACCAGCTGGCCCCGCCCCCGTATTGGGGCGACTGGGAGCAGAGCCCAGGGCAGCCATTTGTATGCGGCCGCGGGATTGGTCGTCCGGCTCCCGCGAGGGTGAGGCGGGGCAGCGCGCACTCGCGCGTGCGTGAGCTGGCGCGCGAGAAAGGGCCCGGTCACGCTGAGGCTTGAGCGGCTGTCGCCATTTTGTAGGGTTCTCTCTGACGCGGGAGCCGCCGCCGCCGTCGCCGCCACCCGGAGGTGCGAGGGGTTCTTGTGGGTGTGTGGGGAGCCTGAGAGAGGGCCGGGCCGGACCCTGGCTGACGGGGTTGGCCCAGGGTTAGGGTTTCTCCTCTTGCTGCGGGAGGTCCGGGGAAGACACCGGGAGGAGGCGGGGCCGGGTTTCCGGAGGGGGCGGGGCAGAGGTCGGGTCGAGTCTTTGTTGGGGCGAAGGAACTGGAGTTGGGCCGCTGGGGCGTGGGTGTCCCAGGTTGGGGCAAAGGGGGCCTTTTAATTCTTAGAGTATCTTGAAAGGTGATGCGGCACGGAAGAGAGGTACACAGATTTCCCTCCAAAACCTTGTTACCAGGGACAGGAAGATATATGCCTCTTGCCCCCTGCTTGGACTCTTCTCTTACCTGCCCCCCAAAGAGTATTTTCAGCTAACCCTGTTACCTAAAATGCGCCTCATTTAACGGAGGTGATGGGCTGTGCACTGCCTGCTGACACTCGACCTGTTCGCGTGTCACACACAACTCACACTACTCCTTAAGAGTAAACCTTTCCTCCCGCTGTTGAAAACATAATGAACGTCTCTGTGAAGATCTTGATGGTGCCAAGAACTTTGGAGGATTAATCCAAAATGCAATGCACTGAAATTTTTCCCTCCACCCCTAACTTTTGGAAATCTCCTTTCTTCTTTTCCAGGCTCTTGTCAGGATGGTGAAGCTGTTCATTGGAAACCTGCCCCGGGAGGCCACAGAGCAGGAGATCCGCTCACTCTTCGAGCAGTATGGGAAGGTGCTGGAGTGTGACATCATTAAGAACTACGGCTTTGTGCACATAGAGGACAAGACGGCGGCCGAGGATGCCATACGCAACCTGCACCACTACAAGCTGCACGGGGTGAACATCAACGTGGAAGCCAGCAAGAATAAGAGCAAAGCTTCAACCAAGTTGCATGTAGGCAACATCAGTCCTACTTGTACCAACCAAGAGCTCCGGGCCAAGTTTGAGGAGTATGGTCCAGTCATCGAATGTGACATCGTGAAAGATTATGCTTTCGTACACATGGAGCGGGCAGAGGATGCAGTGGAGGCCATCAGGGGCCTTGACAACACAGAGTTTCAAGGTGAACTGCTCTGGGGCCTGGGTGGCAAAACTGAGTGGGGTTTAGCTCTAGACAGAGGCAAGAACACAGGACTGTGGGGCTGGCAGGGTGGTTTCTTCCATTCCGTTTTAGCCGGAAATGATAGAAAGATTGTGTTTACCACGCTTAAGCACAGCTTACTCTTGGAGAAGCAAACACTTCTCCTTTCCAGATTTGCCGAGATGTTCCTCAGCAACTTTGTAGAATTGCAAACGGTGGGTTACTTTATCCTGCAGGCCATCATTCATTTGGGTGCTGTTGGAAGTTTAATCTGCCTGGGCAAATGAGTATCTCATGGGAGAAGGGAGGATAAAGGTCTGTGGGTTACCTGCTTTTTCTGTTATGACAAGGAAGCCTTTTGAGAGTTTCAGTGCTTAGGGTTTATACTCTTCACTGCCTTGGGTGATGGGCTGTGGGAAAGAACAATGAAGACATCTCGAAGAATCCCTATATTATAAATCTGGGTGGTGAATCTGGATTTGGGGGAGTATCCTTTGAATACTCAGGTTTGTTCGGTCTGAACTATACAAGCAGAGCCAAAAGCCATGCCATGGACTATTCTGCTCCACCTACTACTATTTAACCCTAAGGGGAAAAAAGGAAATTTCTAAAAATATTAGGTTGAATGGGAATGATGGTCCTGCTTCTGAGGAGATTCCAGTAAGGGTGTTGTATCGAATTACTTACGTCATTAATAAACATACATATGTTGTCATTAATACCACAAGAGGTTGACTGAAGACTCTCTAGGACTGTGCTAATATGGTGGCCACTAGCCACATGTGGCTATTAAATTGAAATTAAATAAATTTTAAAATTCAGTTTCTCAGTTGTGCTGCACACATTTCAAGCACTCAGAAGTCGTATGAGGCTAGTGGTTAGTGTGTTAGTGCAGGTATGGAACATTTCCATCGTCACAGAAAGTTCTGTTGTACAGCGCTGTTCTTCAAGTTTTTTGTTGACCCTATCATCTTGGACCGCACGTTTATAGCCGCTTTTCAGGTTCATAAATTAAGACCATTTTTTCTCTGAGTGCCACTAAAAGGGTCGTTAATAAGTACTTAAGGGTCCTCTACTAAACCTAGAAAACAGAAAAGAGATGGAGAAGAGGAAAAATTGACCAGAAAAGGGTAAGAAAGTTTGCAAATAGTAGATTACAAATGGTGCGTCAGACATCTCTGGCCTCAGCCAGTGTTGTCTTGGCCTGTAGCTACTCTTTAAAGCACAGGGCAAAAGTTGTAGATACTTTCTACCGTGAACTTGTCGTATGACTTTGGACAAGTGTTTTAACCTCTCAACGCTTCATTCTCCCCACTTATAAAATAGAATTAATGATCCCTGCCATACCTCCTTCACAGGATGGTAGTGAGGCTAGAATGAGGTAATAAGATGTGAAAGTGTTCTAACAGTAAAAGCACTGTATGATGAAAGGTGAGTGGTGATTGCAACAATGAGTGTTTCTGTTACGGTTAGAAACTTACTTAAAATGTAATAGTTGGCTTTCATTATTAGCTGTTGCACTTCAGACAGCTTTAAAAATATTCTTAATTATTTTCATTTGATGAGGGAGGGGATCGTAAATGGACAGTGTTGGGGAAATGGGGGTTCTCTCTTGACAAGTAACAAGCAAAATGTAAAAAGTGCAATTAAACTCAGGTACAAAGTGCAGAGGTATTCTGGTATAATACTGCATGTTCTTGCCTATTTAATATGCAATTGAATAAAAGGGTAGGGGCCAAAATAAGTATATGGAAATCGGTTAACTGGGGGGAGTAGGCTTGAAACGAATGTTTGTTTTAATATAGTGAGTTTAATTACTTCAGGAAGCGGATATCTGAGTAACGCGATGATCCATGAGATTTTTTTTTTTAATGTCTTTATTGGAAGAAAAGGATCCTTTATTTGGTTTTTCATGTTCTTAGCCTGGGCCCCTGGAAAAAGCACTCAACGGCGTACGGTACGTACGTACAGACAGTTTTATAACCAGCTCTGTTTTTTTTCCAGATGACAAAAGAGAAAGTTTAGCATTGGATAATAAGTTGCAGTTTTACAGAAAATACAATCTAAATACCAATTTGTCACATTTTTCCATAAAGCTTTTCAGTCATCTCCTAATGAAGGGGGCCTCTTAAGAGTGCCATTTTGGGCATCTTTTGAACCTGTATTTGTTAATGGCTTCCATAGGCTTCCTCATTGTATGACTTCTGAAAGAAAGCAGCATAATCTGAGTTTACCTGGGTCTTTCAGGATGTTTCCTCTCCACCGGCAGCAGTGAACTGAACCACTATTGAGTTAGCAAACAAGTTTGCATCGGAAGACCCTAAAGAAGCTATTCCCAAGTAAAAACTCAGGCAGCTGAATTGGGAATGATATGTAAGAGTTCAGATGTTTCGTTTTTCCCCCAATATATAAACAAGCATTAAATTGGAGTACAGTTGTATATCAGCTATATCCCTTGATAGGAGCTCAGCAATGAGGACCCCAAGTTGCCCTCCTCTTTGTTTCAAAACAAAACACTTTTGTGGGGGCTGGTTTTCTGGGAAATGTTGGCAACACATCTCAGTAATGTTTTGGAGATCTCAGAAAATCTTTAAGCTTTTGGCCTCTCCAAAGCCAAAGTGTAGTAGAGTGGTAGAATTTAATCTTCTTTCAATTTTCTTTGGCCTGGATCCTTCAGGTAATAGAGAAGCACAGTATATTTCAATTATAAGAACTTTAGGGCAGGCCCCCCCCCCGGGCTCTAATGCCTGATGATCGGAGGTGGAGCTGATGTAATAATAACAGAAATAAAGTGCACAATAAATGCAATGCGCTTGAATCATCCAAACCCCTCCCCACCCATCACCCTGGTCTTTGGAAAAACTGTCTTCCACAAAAAAGGTCCCTGGTGCCAAAAAGGTTGGGAACCGCTGCTTTAGGGGATTTAAATTAAAAGCCTAGTTACAACCTCTGGAAAGATTATGTGGAAAAAAAAACCTGTCACTTCTGTTGCAGATCTTTTAGTTCTAGGTAAAAAATTTTTTTACCTGAATCCTTTTCACAGCTACTACAGAGGTAGATTTTGCCACAGATGTTTATAAACTTCTGAGTTCCGCTCTAAATCAGTGGTGAAGACTGGATGTATTAATAGAAACATCAAAGTGGGGGCAAAAAAACCTGGGTTTTATTTCTCAAAAAAAATGGACCCATAATCTATAAAGGAGCAAGTTAAATATTTTCCTTAAAAGTGTACCTCTAGTTCTCTGGATTGGCTGTTTTTTAGATTGGCATTGTTACACTGACTTCAGAATTGGAGCACAGTTTGTGTCTTTCACACAGATTAATGTCACCGTGCATGTTTGAAAGCCAAGTTAACTTGTAATCCTCCAGTCTAAATTATAGGGAATTCTACATTTGGGATATAAATTGGGGCAAAAATCCGTGTGTTTCTGTTCTAAGCACAGTTAGCATTTGGCCCATAATAACTTCTAAGAATGGGAGTATCTAAATCTCTGAAAATACTGGGATGGCTAACTGCTGCTTTCAGAGAATTATTGCCATTTGGTGTCTGTTGATGGTATCAGTGTTGATGGTGGATGCTGCCTCTCTACTAGCAGCTGGAAGTAAAAACCTGAGCACCTTTGTTTCTGCTAAAGAAAGGGTTTTAAGTTTGAGGCGGCAACTGCTAGAAACTGGGGTGGTAGGAATGTTGGACATTGGGCAGAACTGAGTTTGACTAAAGTGATATTACTGCACTAACCCGCTCCCCTCTCAGGGTCAGTGCATGGCGCTGTTCTGGCTGCCGTCCTGAATCGGGCTGTTTCCAACAGGATGGTGGAGCACGAGGCCTCCTATCGCATAGCTGCATCCAGAACAAGGTCTGTTAAAGAGAGAGCAACTTACTGATCGTGGAGGGGGGATTTGTTCTGAGCCGCCCTTTAGAGTGATGTTCTCTACGTCTGTACTGGCTGCCTTTTGGCTACAATTTGTAAAGCATTGACTTGTCTCCAAAGTCTTAGGCAGTTTGGCACTAAATGCTGCCAAGAATATGCCTTTCTCAAACTGCTTTTAAAGACCTTGGATGCTTTCATTAGTAAGGGTCCCTGGGCTTGATGGTACACACGGCCAGGGCAAAGATTGTTTCTTCTCTTAGCTGTTCCTCGTTCTGGTCATTTTCTGGAAGTATGGATGTGGCTTGTTTGTATGGGTGCCCAGAAGCCTTTAGGCAAATGCTGCATTTTTCTAACAAGTAGATAATCCCCTATAAAGAATTGTAAACTACATAGTAGGATGAAATGGCGATCATTCCATTACATGGAAGCACACTGTCCCTAAGAAACCAGTACTGCTTCAAGATCTAATTCTAGCTGTTGACAGGCCTAGGTCAAGTAGTTTTCTTTTCCACAGTAGGCATGGGTTCACCCTTGCTGAAAAAAGTGGAGGTGGGATTGAAATGTGGAGGGTCTTATAACAAACTCTTAGAGGTACTAGAGTTGAAGCAGATGATGAGCCAGGTATGATTTGTGTACCCAACATAGCCTTCTGGTGACACCTGCAAAAATGGCTGGAGGAAACAAGATGGACAGCATATTACTGGGGTTTTTTTGTTTGTTTGTATTGTTTTTGCGGTACGCGGGCCTCTCCCTGTTGTGGCCTCTCCCGTTGAGGAGCATAGGCTCCGGACACGCAGGCTCAGTGGCCATGGCTCACGGACCCAGCCGCTCCGCGGCATGTGGGACCTTCCCGGACCGGGGCACGAACCCCTGTCCCGTGCATCGGCAGGTGGACTCTCAACCACTGTGCCACCAGGGAAGCCCTGCTGTGGTTTTTAAGCTACAGTAAATGCTCAGGCCTTATGTGGCCCTGAGTAAATCATTGAGAGGTAGGATGCTTTCCTCTGGCATAACTGAGGTTTTGTTGGATATTTGATTTGGAAAAACTGTCAGGTTTTGAATGGTTAGAATTAATAATAGTCTTAGTAGTGAAAAGTGGAAACTTTCTCAATTTCTGTGTTGGAGAAGAAAGTTGTGGAGACGGAAGTAGGAGGGAATCCCAATCTACTGGTGTAAGTAGAGTATTGACTGGTTTCTGAGAACTTAAATTTTCTAGCTCTCGTCTGTTAAAACTTCAACTTCTTTGGGAGGGGATTGCTGAAATAGGGTTGCAGGAGTGTGCGTATGTTTGCATGTCTTTTGCCAACTAGTTCACTTTCATTTTGGGGAGGATGAAGAATGTCAATGAGTTATAATAAATCTTCTTACGTCTATTTCCTCAAGGCAAACGAATGCACGTGCAGTTGTCTACCAGCCGGCTTCGGACTGCCCCTGGGATGGGAGACCAGAGTGGCTGCTATCGGTGTGGGAAAGAGGGGCACTGGTCCAAAGAGTGTCCAGTAGATCGTACGGGTCGTGTGGCGGACTTTACCGAGCAGTATAACGAACAGTATGGAGCAGTGCGCACACCTTACACCATGGGCTACGGGGAATCCATGTATTACAACGATGCGTATGGAGCGCTCGACTACTATAAGCGTTACCGAGTCCGTTCTTACGAGGCAGTGGCAGCAGCAGCAGCAGCTTCCGCGTACAACTACGCAGAGCAGACCATGTCCCATCTGCCTCAAGTCCAGAGCACAGCTGTGACCAGTCACCTCAACTCCACTTCTGTTGATCCCTACGACAGACACCTGTTGCCAAACTCAGGCGCTGCTGCCACCTCAGCTGCTATGGCTGCTGCCGCTGCCACCACTTCCTCCTATTATGGAAGGGACAGGAGCCCCCTGCGTCGTGCTG
Organism: Globicephala melas; assembly: GCF_963455315.2. Classification (NCBI taxonomy): domain Eukaryota; kingdom Metazoa; phylum Chordata; class Mammalia; order Artiodactyla; family Delphinidae; genus Globicephala; species Globicephala melas. The sequence continues at coordinate 5,980,700 of NC_083321.1, forward strand.
CAGCTGTGCTCCCCACAGTTGGAGAGGGCTACGGTTATGGGCCAGAGAGTGAGCTGTCTCAGGCATCAGCAGCTGCACGGAATTCTCTGTATGACATGGCCCGGTATGAGCGGGAGCAGTATGTGGACCGAGCACGGTACTCAGCCTTTTAAAAACTGGAGGTGAGAGTGGGGTGGGTGTGGTTAAGAGATTCCATTTAGTTCCCCAGGAGGGAGACCTGTGCCACATAGAGGAGGCTAAAGCCATCCGTTTGCTGTCAGGACAGTATCCAAAAGGTATAAATTGCATGTTAGTCTTAAGTATTTCTCTAACTTAGGCCAGGGGTTCATTTGGCCTGTCGAGGTTTTAGTTTACAACTCCAACCAACCAACTTGTTCCTTCTGAGAGAACAACAGCAACTCAGTTTGTTAGTGAGAATGTTTTTCTTTAATCAAGTGTAAGCAGATCTGGGTTACAGAGACATAGTTAAGAGAACTAACATTTGTTGAGTGCCCTCTTTGTACATTATATCATTTAATTATACAGCTGGCCTTTAAGATATTTTCTTTTATGGAGAAGGGAACTAAGGCTCAGAGGGGTTAAGTCCTTTGCCTAAAGTCACCTGGTAATTGAGAGGTAGAGCCAGAATTCAAACTCAGGCGTGCCTGAGTCCAAAACCACTTTCTCTTTCCACCACAAAAGTCACTGTAGTGTACGCTGAAGAGTACAGGTTCAGGAGTTAATAATGAATGTCACCAGTGAGAATTTAAGCTGTAACTTCAGACATCCAATTTGCTAATAAAACTACTACTTCGGTCATGAGCCTTTATCAGAGGAAACTCTTCTAACATATCTATAAGCCAAATAAAATCCTCTAAATTCTAGGTGTTTAGTTCCAGGATACTTGCCTGAAAGCAGAACGTTTTGATGCCATTGTCCCATCGAGTCCCTTCCTTGTTAGTAATCCAGAGCATCGTGTTCTGTGTGGGCACTTAAGCCGTATTTCTGCATGGCTTATGATGCTGTCATTTAGAGCCTGACACTTAACATTTCTTCCAGCAATTTTTTTTTTTTTTTTTTTTTTTGTTTGAGAGGAACATTTAAGGAGCTAGATAAAACAGGTAATTTTCTGATGTGTGTAAGTCCCATTGATGGTAACCTTGCAATTTTTCCTACTTCAGAAAATGTATAGCAAAGATGTTTGAATGTCAAGAATAACTAGGAGTATCTAGAGATTGATAAATCTCTTCATCTGAGTGGAAACTGCATTATAACTTTCTATTCTCATAGTTTTCCTTGTACCTTGAAATTGACCATCAGTAGAACTGGAGGCCTCGTAGCAAAGTTAAACTGAGTTACCACTGAGTTTTCAGGGTTCCTGAGTACCCTTTTGGTATATGTGTAGAAGAAAACCAAGTGACAGGAATTTGCCCTTTTATGTAGTGGGAAGCAAATATGATGCGAACCTGTGATAAGTTATGTCCTATATGACCATGACAAGACGGATCCTCTGAGACCGCTGTGTAGTGTGTGTTCATGTGCATGAAGAGGACAATCTTACAACTAGTGTAGTTTGCCATTTTACTTTTTTTACTTTTATTGCTGCTGGATCTGCCATGAAGTAGGATATGCCTCTAAAGTAAGGTGGTATCTTCTATCGGATAACTTATATTTCTCTCAGATATGTTCCAAAGTTAAATATTAAATTAGTGTATATTGTGGTCTTTAAAGGGTATTGCTAAGGTATTTTTTAAGTGGTTTTTGACTGCGAGCAGTGGTTGTTCAACTAACCTCTTTTTAGTGATGACTTTTAAAGAAACTTACCTTCCAGGTGTGAACCTCAAATGGACTGAATAACCTTGAGTTGGTTGCAGTCCCAGGAGCCTGATGTTAATGAGGCTGCCAGGATGAAATACTCCAGAACTGTTGGGGATCCAAATTCGGGTCTCACCCTAGCAGAACTGATTCAAGAACGTCACAACTTTTGAAGTCGATTGGCACAGATCAAGACCAAGATTTGGCCCTTTGTCTGTAATAAGTAGAGGAACTTGGTGTGAGTTAACTTTTTTTTTCCCCCAGCCATTGGTGTCTGGAGTTCCATCATCAGTGGAAGAATTAGAGAATTTAGGATTTCTTCTTTTGATTTGGTAAGGGAGATTTGGTCAATTAAAGGAACTACTGGAATTATGGCTCTAAGTCTGTGACAGTGTGATATGCAGATATGTTGGAGGATGAATGAACCACTCCTTGATACCCTTTGTGATTGTGATACCCATTTCTGAAAATTTGTTCACTATGAAAGATTAAAAATGAGACAAATTTAGAAGACTGCAGTTGGCCATATTTGAGACCTTGGCATCTTCTGATTGTTCTGGATAAATTATGGTTCTTGATAGTATCTGTATGCCCTTTGTTGCAGCGACAGTAGCCTTGTATCACAGAAGTAGTCTTGCCTAAAAGATTGGTGAGAAAGTGAGAAAGATATGTTTATCACCAACACAGCAGTCTTCCAGATAGACTGCTTCTTGTTCTATATATAGCTAAAAGTAAACTCCTATATATAGCCATAGAAGACTCCTAGGTAATTATATGAGTTGTAAGTTTGATCTGGTCTGACTTGGATTTGTTTTGTTCTGTTCTTTTCTTTCCCCCTGGAATACAGGACGGGACCGGGGCCCTTGTACTCGGAGCCAAGCTGCTCTCCAGGCATTGTGTAAGCCTCTTGTGTTGTGCTCTCTTTCAGGTAGGATAATTGCGGACTGAACCCTCGGGCTGCGGTCATATATGAGAACTTGCTCCGCGCGGTCCCCTTTGCCGGGATGTTTCCATTGCTTCATGTTTCAGTAAACAAAGGAGTTTGTGACCAACTATGTTTTCTTTCTTAATTTAATTCTTCTAAGTTGACTTTTCTTTCCTCCTGATACTAGTCTCTGTAGCCTTTCACTCTATTCCTTATGTTCTCAGCCTCTGAGCAGCCCTAGGTAAGGATTATGCTGGCATCCCCTTTTTCCTGTACAGTGGAATCCCTCTTATCTTGCTTTCCTTAGGAGTTGAACCCTTCTCCCTGTCTACCTGCAACATCTCCTTTCCCTTTAAAATGACCATGTAGTGGCAAGCAGCCTTTTACTCTTCTCTGTTAGCTCTGGACTCTAACATTGAAGCTAATCTTCTGAAACTGCTAGGACCATTGGGGTTTTGGTGGTTGTTGTTTTGTTTGTTTTGTTTTTTTATGTCTGACCTGTGATCATGGTACAGCATTAGCTGAAATTTAGCCTTGTTTTACTCCACTTCTCCCCCCCTTTTTTTTTTAATATTTTGACAAATAAACGTTTCTAACACTTAAGTATCTTTTTGTATTTGTGTGACTGTTATTTACCACCCATATCTTCTGGTTCTTTTTCAATTGTGCTCAAACCACAAACTTCAGTGACAGAATAGATATCTGAAATTTAGATGTACAAGGAAGGATTTAGTGAGATAAGTAGTATGGCTGCAGCAATAAGTGGAGATAAGTGAGCCAGCATCTTGAGACACTGATAAATATGCTATACCTGGTAGTCAGCTGCTTCTCTCTAAATAACCAGAGCTGCTTTTCCCCTTTTATAGGCCAGCGAACCCAGGTTAGTAGTGATAGAAGTAAGCCCCACAGAGAGAACCCTGCATCAGGAAATGGCTGAGCCAGAACAAAGGACCTGTCAGATTCTCACTTCGACTTCATAGTACATGTTCATTTAAATTCACAATTTAAACTAGGATTAGACTTTGGCTAAAGTGAATACAGTAGTTACGATGATACGGAGAAACGTGTATTTTGAGCAGAAAAGCAAATAGGGTATTCGTAACTGGCAGTGATAATATTCTGCAATAAAATGTGTCCTAGAATTTTTTTTTAAAGATTTATGGACATGCTATTTTTTTATCATTGCTTAGATCCTCATAAAACAAGTTTAATGATGGACTCAACCCCACTTAAGCTTTATTATATCCTGTATCACATGGTGATATAAATTCTGTGAAGCTTTATCTAACAATCATACAGTACTTTCCCCACATATTTTGTACTTCTTAAAATACTTTTGACATAGGTGAAGCAAAACTTCTTGATTTTTGGGGGTAGGATACAACAATCTGGAGAGGTTAATCTCTCTATGCACACACTCCAACTAGTGATGATGTATATACAATATTCATGTTAGCTCCAGTATTCCCCAAGGAGGCGGGATTGTCCTTGTTTTACAAAAAAGAAGGCAGAGATACTGGGATTTCCTTGTGATTGATCTGCAAGGCATCGGGCAGAGCAAAGAAAGTATGTACAGCTTTTGCTAGCCTCTCCAAAATCTCTGGTCCTCCTCTGTGCTAAGTTAACATAGAAATTTAACATATCTTGATTTCCATATCACTGGCAGGACAAGCTAGAAAAAAAATTGGATTCTGCAAAACAGTTTTACGTCACTGTCCAGTAAAACTTTTGGCAGTGTTGGAAGTGTTCTATATCTGTGCTGTCCAATTTGTAGCTGCTAGCTACATGTGCCTGTTAAGTACTTGAAATGTGCCTAGCGAAGCTGAGAAACTGAAGTTTTTATTTTAAGTATAATTAGCCACATGTGGCTAGCGGTTACTGTATTGCACAGCACAGTTTAAATGGTAAAGTAAAGACTTCTGTTAGTACAGCTGTTAAGATTCCGCACTTCCACTGCAGGGGGGCACGAGTTTGATCCCTGGTCGGGGAACTAAGATCCCGAATGCTGTGTGGTGTGGCCAAAAAAATTAATTAATTTAGAAAATAATAAATGGTAAAATATTGTAAGTTTCTTAGGAGGAGAAAAGCCTTGAAGAAATCATATAAAATATTTCTCCCTTAGAAAATCCTTTCACTCTACCCAAAACAGATGACACTGGGAAAGGGGTTAGTTTTCAGCCAACATAAGAGGACTGTTGAATAGGAACAAATAGGTTTATTTCTAAACCTCAGTTTAGAAATTGCATGTTGTGGGTACAAAATTCCTTTTATTCACCAAGACCAAGTTGCTCATTATAGACCATTTTAGAGTCCCACTAGGCCTCTCACACTAAAAGCTCTGGAATTCATTGATCAGTGATTTGAATTGCTTCTGGGCCAAGATTTGGGTGATGAATGAGACACGTGATTCCTAGTTGAGAAGCAAACTTTGACCGCGTCTGTCATAAGCACAACAGAGGGACAAGTACGGGGTGCCTTGAAAACATGTAAATAGTGACTGACTTTGGGGGACAGGTGGGGGGGGCAGTTGCTATTCCAGGTTGAAACAGCATATGTGAAGGATCCTGATCAAGGAAGAGTGTGGTGCCCATTAGGAACCAGAAAGGGAGCTCTGTGGCAGGAGAAATCTGTGTAGCAGAAATCTGAAGAGGTAACTTACAGCACAGTTCACGAGAGACTTGTGGGCTGTGTTAAGGAATTTCATCTTTAAGACTAACTGGGGGACTTCCCTGGTGGCGCAGTGGTTAAGAATCCACCGCCAGTGCAGGGGACACGGGTTCCAGCCCTGGTCCGGGAAGATCCCACATGCCGCAGAGCAACTAAGCTCGTGCGCCACAACTACTGATCCTGCGCTCTAGAGCCCACGAGCCACAACTGAGCCTGTGTGCCACAGCTACTGAAGCCCGCGTGCCTAGAGCCCGTGCTCCTTGACGAGAGGCCACCACGGTGAGAAGCCCGTGCACGGCAATGAACAGTAGCCCCCGCTTGCTGCAACTAGAGAAAGCCCACGCGCAGCAATGAAGATCCAACACAGCCATAAATAAATAAATAAATAAAGACTTAATGCAAGCTATTAAAGGGTTTTAAGTTTGAAGGTAACAGGATCAGATTCATTTTTCCTGAAAGATCATTGTGATTGGACAGAACAAAAGTGAATAGCATTACACTCCAATGTTCATAGCAGCATTATTTACAATTGCCAAGGTATGGAAACAACCTAAACGTCCATCAACAGATGAATGGATAAAGGAAGATGTGGTATATAGATACATATAATAGAATTCCACTCAGCCATAAAAAATGAAATTTTGCCATTTGCAGCAACATGGATGGACTTGGAGGGCATTATGCTAAGTGAAATAAGACAAATACTGTATGATACCACTTACATGTGGAATCTAAAAAATACAACTAGTGAATAAAACAAAAGGAAGCAGACTTAGTGATAGAGAGAAACCAACTTGTGGTTACCAGTGGGGAGAGGGAAAGGAGAGGGGCAGTACAGGGGTGGGGGTGGGGGGGAAGTGTTATAGGATTATATGAAATTGTGTGAAACTTTTGAAAATTGTAAAGCACTATTGAATTTAAAGAATTCAATTTTTAAAATACTTTTTAAAAGTTTAAAAGAAGTGAATAGTGAGATTTGCCTGATATGTAACAGAGGTCTCTCCCCTAATCATGAGGCCGATAGAGTTGATGTTTTGTTTTAAAGGAAGAAAAAATACCTCAAAGACAGGAAAACAACCATTCATAAGGAAATGTGATTCAAGGGGGCAGCGTTTAAATCCTGAGGCTGACTGATCAAGCCTTTACAGGGATGGGTTGTGCCTCTCCCACTCTAACATTGCTGAGCACCTGTTGCGGGCCAGGCCCTACCTAAGGGTTTTACACTAGGCACCACTGAATGCTGAAGGGCAAGGGAGATGAGATAGATCTCAGAGATCTTAAGAGATGAGAAAGTATGACCAAAACAGTAACTGCTATAAGAAATGTAGGGCTTCCCTGGTGGTGCAGTGGTTAAGAATCCACCTGTCAATGCAGGGGACACAGGTTCGAGCCCCGGACCAGGAAGATCCCACATGCCGCGGAGCAACTAAGCCCGTGCGCCACAACTACTGAGCCTGCACTCCAGAGCCCACAGGCCACAACTACTGAAGCCCACACACCTAGAGCCCGTGCTCTGCAACAAGAGAAGCCACTGCAATGAGAAGCCTGCACACTGCAACGAAGAGTAGCCCCTGCTTGCCACAACTAGAGAAAACCCACGCACAGCAACGAAGACCCAACACAGCCAAAAATAAAATAAATAAATTTATATATAAAAAAAGAAAAAATGTAAAAGCATTGTGAGAGTTCAGAGGACAATTATTTATGCAATCCTACCAAAACTCTGTAGCTTATTCTCAGTGCCTTAAGATTAAAACTCTTTTTTTAATATTTCTCTCCTTTGAAATGAGAATACTTATCAGTAGTCCACAAAGAGGGTGAAATGTTTGTGAGGGATGAAGGCCGAGAGGACATCCCTGGCCCAGTTTGGAGAAAAGAAAAAGCTAGAATAATACCTGAGGCCTTCCATCTCCATGAATTTCTTCTTGAGCCGTCAGCTATTGGAGGTGGGGTTCTGGGCACCACTCAAGCAAGGCCCAGCCACAGCAGCAGCACTCTGAGGTACTTCAGGTACAAGGCAAAAGAAACCGCAGACTGACTCAAACACTGCAGCTGGGAGAAAAGCATCCAGATTCCCCCAGGTGGTGTCTCTGAACTCCTGGCTGTTACTCAACACCTTCCTTAGGGCAGTGGGGGGAAACAAACAGCTACCATTTGCAGCAACATGGATGGACTTGGAGCCCGTATCACTGGCAGGACAGTCTGGCAAACGCTCCAGCCTGGCAAACGCTGAGACCACTGCAGCCCAAACCCTGCCTCTTAGGCCTGTGGCGGACTCCAATCTCCCCTTTCCTCCAATCTCTGGCCACACGATGAAGTTAGACAGTGTGGCACAGAGAGATAAGACGCCCTCAGGGCACTCGATGCACTGCACAGAGCTTGTCCACAGGGCAGGAAAGGGTTTGCTGGCTGCAAGGTAGCCCAGGAAAGGGAAGCAACGTGCCTAAGATTGGCCTCATGGCTTGTCAGAATTTGGCTCACAAATCTGGGCCTGAGATGAAGTGTCTCTGGCATACCTGGGAGGAGAAAGGAGGAAATAAAAATACATTCCTAGGAAGAGCTGTCAGCTTTGTCAGAGGAATCCACCTCAAGGCTTTCTTAAGATCAGGGCTATGCTCTATTGCCAAGGAGAACCGAAGCGCAAGAAATGACAGTTCAGTCCCAGGAACCCACAAAGGAAGAGGGAAAGGTCTGGCAAGATGATTTCAGTCAGCAGTGTCTCAGGTTTGCAGGACCTCTGAGGATCCAGGCCAAATTTAAACCGCACAACAGCCCTACAGATTCAATGACACCCATTATCTCTACTAATCCACAAGAACCCAATGAGGTAGCATCCTTTGGCTCCCCTGGTAATTAAAGCAACTGAAGTTTAGAAAGATTAAATAATTTGGCCACCCTCCCCACAAACACACAGTGGTGAGGAAAAAAGACCCCCGATTCCTACTGCCTATTCACCACAGCAGAAAGCCAAAGAAAGAAGCTACTGAAATGGAGACGAACAGTTGGCAAAGGCACCCAGCAGTCCTAAGGCTAGACTCTATCTACCCTACTTGGGGGCGGGGTAAGCCTCTGCATTTGGCAAGGTGAACTAGACTTCCAGTGATAGTGTCCCTGGCCCACCCTTGGCTCTTATCTCAGAGGCAGGACAGTGGCTATGAGAATTAGGAAAATGAGTGGTTAGGGAAAAGGCACCCCCCACCCTAAGTACCGTTATATTCCCTCCACGTTGGGGCATGGCCAGTACGCTTCAGTGGCTGTGTTTGTGAATCATACCTCGCCTCTCCATAGGGACACAAAGAGGTATTTGGGCCAAGACCACCTAAGCTGAGTAAGTGGCCAACACTCCAGAGACCATGCCACTGCTGCCACACGCCCACCCCCACCCCCACCCCCCGCACCCGGAACCACACTGCACTGAACCAGACAAGGTAAGCCAAGCTCAAGATGGGCCGGCGCAGGTCTGGCTGGAGGAAGCTCGGAGGTCCGGACCCTGCAGGGAAGTCAGAACCCCGAGTGCGACTGGGAGTGGAGCTCGCACTGCCACATGTCTCAGGACACTCACTAGACTAATGGCTGAAATTCAGGCTCCGGAGCTGGACTTAAATTAAGCCAGAACTTAAATCCAAGCCCTTTCTGTAGTCTTAGACATGCAATTTAACCTTTCAGAGCCCGTTTCCTCATCGTAAACTTCCTCTTAAGCGTTGTTCGGAGTAAATGCAAAGCACTCAATTGGCCATTATTATCACAGATGACCTGTGATGTGTGCAAGCAAAAGAGAGGGTTCCACCCTGTCCATGTAGGGAGCTGGAGGGAGGAGAGCTGTCATCACTCCCTCTTCAGTTTCAAAGATTCCAGCTCCTCCTCCTTTCTTTTCCAGCTGTGGGACCTAGACACAAACCCACTCAAGCTCTGCCCTTAGGGATCACCAAATCTCAAAGCTGAAGGGCCCTCCTAGGTTATCAGTTCCGCCACCTCTGTCTTTCTTGACTGCTGACTTATGGGATGGGGCACAACACCAACCCTAACAAGGGCCATCCAGGAATCCTCCAGTCCTACCCCCGGGTCTGGTCCTATGCTGGCACTCAGTTTCTTGAATGACTGGTAACTGCTAGGGCAATGAATGGATGAGGGCAAGGGCAGAGGGTAGTATGTTCCCAGGAGGAGCACATCATTCAAATGATAGCTTACATATATACAGATTTATTATTAAAAGCCTGTTACATGTCAGGCACTGTTGCCAGGCACTGGGGTAGTTTCCTGTCCCCCTTACAATTCTGTGAGGAAAATATTCACTAAATGAGTAAGCAAAGAAACTGAGATAAGTACCACAAAATACAAAAACTGGGCAAAATGGTAGGGAAGAATAAGGGGGCATCTCTTAGAGGCTGTCAAGGAGGGTGCTCTGATGCTTGATCCTGAAGCTAAGACCTGAAGGTAAGAAATTAATCTTAAAGTGGTCAAGGGGAAAGTCCTTCCAGGTAGAAAGAAGGTCCTGAGGCAAGAAAGTTTTTGGTGAACAGGATCTGAAAGGAGGGCCAGTGTGGTTAGAGAAAGGCGGGTGGGGGGCCTGCGATGACACTGGAGTTCGGGGCAGAGGCCAGATATTTCAAGGCCTAAGGACTGGCATTTTAAACACAATAGGAAGCTGGAGTTATGGAGTGACAATCTAATTTATATCTAACAACATCATCTCGGCTACTGAATGGAGATTAAATTGAAAGATGACCAGAGGAAAAAAAGGAAGGAGAAAAAGAGAGGCCAGAATGCCACTGCAATAGTCCTGGTGGGACTGTATGGTCTCCACTGTGGTGTGGCAAAGACATGGACAGAAGTGGCAACGTTTGATATAAAATATGCTGAGGGACAGACAAGGGGGATAAGAAATGAGGGAAGAATCAAGGATGACTACCAGGAATCTGGCTGGAGCAGCTACATGGACGGTAACACCATTTAAAGAAATAGGGAAGGTTGGAGGAGAAATTATTTTGGAGTGGGGTGACTCAGGAGTTCCATTTCACACACATCAAGTTTGAGATATTCTGTTGACAACCAAGGAGAATGCTCAAGCAGGTCTTTGGATCCCTGAACTTTGAGCACAGAGAAGAGATTTGGGACAAGAGATGTAAATTTGAGTCTTCAGCATCTAGATCAGCATTATGCAACAGAAATATAAAGTGAACTGCAAAAGCCACATGGGTAATCATTGAAAACTACTAATAGCGACATTTTTAAAAGTAAAAAGAAACAGGTGAAATTGTATTATTTTTAATAATGTATTGTATTTCACCTAATATATCCAAAATATTATTTCAACATATGATCAAAACATATGATTCAAAAAATGAGTATTTTTACATTCTTTTTCATATGACGCTTTCGAAATCCCATGGGTATTATATACTCACAGCACCATATGTGCCTGTGGCTCTTATACTGGACAGCACAACTTTAGATGGTACACAAAGCCAAGGCGGCTAATGAAATCCCTTAGAACAGGGTTTCAACCTTGGCACTACTGATATTTGGGGCTGGGTAGTTCTCTGTGTGGGAGAGGAGGCTATCCTGTGCATCATAGGCTGTTTAGCAGCATCCCTGGCCTTCACCCATTAGATGCCAGTAGCATCCTCCCAACTTTGACAGTTAAAAAGGACTTCAGACATTGTCAAATGTCCTAGGCAAAGGGTGAAGAGTGAAGAGGGGGAATCACCAGTGATTGAGAACCACTGACCTAGACAGAGAGAGAGTGTAGAAAGCAGAGGGCCCAGGAGAACGCTGGGAACACCAGCCTTACCATCTGCCTTAGGTAGTGTGCATGGAGCATTAAAAGGTTCAATTCTCTGGTTCAATTTTTCTAGGACTGTAAGCCCTAGGGAATTGAAAGGAAGGGGTGAGGTGATTTCATGTGAAAACTGCAGAGGTCCAGTTTCTAGTACATGAAAACACCCAACCAATGTTGGTAACAGCAACAGCAAGAGGTCCTCCCCCACTGTCACTTCTTATATAATCAAGTTTTCCTCTCCTCATCTGATCCCTTCCTCTTGACAAATGGTAGCATTTACCAAGGACCACTGTCCCCAAAGAGAAACTCCACATAACTATCTGGAGAGGTTGGGGGTTATCCAAATTAGAGGAAACCATGGGTATAGATTCAGTATCAAGCTTCTATGGCCTCGTATGTAGACATACAGCTTGCTTGAGCATAGAGGAGAAAGTCTGGGACTGGAATCTACATGGTGGGTAAAGCCAAGGAAACTGGTGATAATAGAGGAGCCCTAGCCTAATTGTTAACAGTCCTGAAAACTTATCAGCTTCCTTTCTACCTTGAAAACCCAAATCTGTTTTTAAAACAAACAAACCAGGCCTTTAAGGAATATCTAGAGGACTAGCTGGTGCAAATACTAAGGGAGGAAGGGCCCTGGCATTGACTAAGATGTATAAAAAGTCCGGCGTACAGTATGGCTGAAGCCAAGTGAGCAAAGGAGAGGAGGACAAAGTCAGCTAAGAGGAGGGGGCAGATCATGTAGGGCTTTACAGACCTTGGCATCCGACTCTTACTCTGACTGAAATGAAAAGCCCCTGGGGGGAGAGGGGGTTTGAGCATTTTGTGACGTTATCTGATTTCCCTTTTAAAAGGATCACTCTGGTTGTAAACAATGTAGAAGCAGGGACATTAATTAGTAAAGAATTTAGGAAATCCAGGTGAGAAATGCTGGTGGCTCTGACTAGAGTATTAACAGGGAGATTCTAAGAAGTAGAGCCAATAAGATTTCCTAATGGACTGAATGTGGGTATAACCATCATTTTCAGCCAGAGTGCATCACATCATGATATTCCTCTGCTTAAAAACAATGCAAGACTATTTTATTCAGAGTAAAGACCAGAAGTGCCCCAGATGATCATTTAACTACCTGACCTCTTCTACCTACCCGACTCTCCCCCATCACTCCGCTCTTGCCTCTGGCCTCCTTACTTTGAGAACTGGCCAGCTACAATCCCACCTCCAGGCCCTTGCTCAAGCTGTTCTCTCTACTTGGAATACTAGAGGGCTGTATGGCCAACTTCCACTTCATTCAAGTCTATTTAAATCTCAGTTTCTCAGTAATCTACACCCACATACGTTGCTCTAGCTCTCCCAGTCCTCCTTACGCAACTCTACCCTTTTTAATACAAAGCTCTTATTTCCTAACACACAGTTTACTTATTTACTATGTTCACTGTCTGTCTTGGGTTGGAATGGAAGTTTCAGATGGTGGAGCTTCCATTAGTTCGGGTGATGAGACTAACAAAGAGGAGAAACCACCAGCATGTCAACCATAATAGACACGTGGCATGAACAAGAAATAAGCCCTGACCTTTTTTACGTTTAAAAAAAATCATTTCACGATTTAGCATGAAATCACTAGCAACATTCCTGTGGAATGGCAGGGGTAAAAGCCTGATTAAAGAGGGTTTAAGAGAAAATGGAAAGCAATCATTAGAGAAAGAAACCATATAAAACACTTCTGAGTTTTGTACAAAAGGAAGAAATAAAGTGGTGATAATTGGTAGGGGAAACAGAGTCAAGACGTTTGTAAAATGGGAATGACAGAATGTCTGTAATGCTAACAAGACTGATTTAATAAAAAGGAAAATAGATGATATGAGAGGAATAGAACTACAGGAACAAGAAGAAGGGCCCTAAAGCATAAGTAGAGCAACTAGCCTTAGATAAATGCAGTTAATTGGGATGCTGGAAGGTGAATAGGTGTGCTGAGAATGTTAATTCTTTTCTGATTGCTTCAGTTTCTTCTGCAAGGTGCGAAACACATCATTCATTAGGTAAATAAGCATGAGAGGAGAGGAAGTGAATGGGAGGGCAAATGGACCAAGGACCTATTCTCTAATTCTGCCTAACAGAATTATGGGTCTACACAAGATATAACGTTTGTAATAATTTATTTAAAGTGAGAGCAGTCACTGAGATTGTTTTTCTCCAGCAACCTTCAGCCTCATCAGTCAGACAAATGAATAGATGAACTGCATTTAATCTGGGTTGTGGTTTTGCCAAGTATGATAAAGCTGGGGACTGGGTAGGCTTTGGGCTTGCAAGAAAAATGATGGGGTAGCAAAAGAATGAAAGTGATTGGCTATGGTTTTCAAGTTGGATAAGGAGGTGATAATATTAGAGGGTGAGGGACAATGAAAAGTAAAATCAATGAGCTGGGAGTTCCAATGGGATCAAAAGGATTAGAATGTTAAAGAAAGCAATCTGGAATGACAGAAGATGGCTGAGTTGAAGACAAGAAATAAATTTCAAAAGACTAAGAGGATGGCATTTTTGAAGGATTGTCTTCAAACCAAAAAAACAAAACACACTTCTATATCAACTGGTGTTTAAGAATGGTGCACCACTGAGATGATTTACCCATTCCCCCTTGATGAAGGGGGAAAACACTGCCAACCAGGTTTCTTATCCATCTGCTATCTTAAAAGACATTCAAGGGCTTCCCTGGTGGTGCAGTGGTTAAGAATCCGCCTGTCAGTGCAGGGGACACGGGTTCGAGCCCTGGACCAGGAAGATCCCACATGCCGCGGAGCAACCAAGCCCGTGCGCCACAACTACTGAGCCTGCGCTCTAGAGCCCACAGGCCACAACTACTGAAGCCCACGCGCCTAGAGCCTGTGCTCCGAAACAAGAGAAGCCACCGCAATGAGAAGCCCGCGCACCGCAACGAAGAGTAGCCCCCGCTCTCCACAACTAGAGAAAGCCCATGCGCAACAACAAAGGCCCAACACAGCCAAAAATAAAATAAATTAAAAAGAAAGAGACATTCAACACCAAAACCTAAAGGAAATTTGTTTAAAGAAATTGTTTAATGACTAAGTTAATTTATGACTGACTTTGGAGGATGCCCAGGTACTGTTTATTATTTCATTCTTCACTTTGGTAAAGCAAATCAGTATGGTTCTAACATGACTCTTTCTAAATCCAAAGTTATAGTAACTACATAAGAAATTAATCTCTGATGAAAAATTGGACCAAACAGTAAGAATGCTGGTCTATACACTCCAAGTCAGTCAAATACTTTAGTGAAATTGCAGGGAGGTGGGTGTTAAAAAAATTTTTAAAGGCTGTTCTTGTTGCAGCACGAGAATGTAGCCGAACAGGACACCAAGAGGGGAAAATAAAAACAAAAAACCCATGGCTTTGGGCACCAAGAGAGTAAGATATCTGCTAATAAGCTATAGCTTGACCTACACAACCACTGCAGAAAACCAGTTGGGTAAAGTCTTCCACCCAGTAGGACATCTGGGGGATAAGATCTCCACTTAGGCCAACATAATGGCCCACAATTTTATAAGTCTAAGGTATGTCTTCCAGCCAGATAACTTACATATTGTAAAAGGCTACCTATAGCCTTAAAGCCCAATTCAAGAAAAAGGCCATGGGACATAAGTAAACTTCAAAATAGCAAACACAAGAACAGGCCAAATATGGCAATGCACCTATATGAAACTGGAACAGATTTATCACCAATCAAGTAGAAGAGCTCCTTCACCAAATATGAGGTGGTTCTAAAAACCTCGAAAAAAGGACTCCCCTGGTGGTCCAGCGATTAAGACTCCACACTCCCAATGCAGGGGGCCAGGTTCGATAGGAAACTAGATCCCACATCCATGCCACAACTAAGAGCCTGCCTGCCACAACTAGAAGATCCTGCATGCTGCAATGAAGATCCCACGTGCCACAACAATTTATTTGGAGCAGCCAAATAAATAAATATTAAAAAAAAAAAAACAACCCTCAAATAAGCTTTGTTTTGGATTGCCAAGGGGGGATAACTTGACAAAGAAAAAAATTTTCAAAAGGGATTAAAATTTATGTATCTACCCCCAATTGTTCTGCATGCTGTCCACCAGAGATGGAAACAGTGTAAGACAGAATAGGTGAAGACAGAAATGTCATTCTCATCCATCTTGACAAATAGAGGCACACTGGGTCCCTGTAGGTTCAATACTATTAGAGAAGTCCTGGGCATTGTCACAACTGGATTGGGGAGCACTATTGGTTGTTTGGTAGGTTCTGTAGGTTGACTCCTACAGATTGAATCCCTGGAGGACAGGCATGCCAAACCACAACAAATCCGATTTATACTCTATAAGTAAAGCCTAAATACATTATTCAGAGCACTCTAGGCACAGATTTACAACCAGGGTTGACTTTTCCCCCAAGGCCAACCCCTACAGACTGTGATTTAAAGGGTCTAAGGCAGTGGTTCCCTCTGGATAAGCAGGTTTTGTTAGAGTAGGTAGGACGCATCTGTATCCCGTTCATTCCAGTCTTCCAGGAAAAGTGCTAAAATTTCTTGCTTCTTATAATCAGAAGAGGAAATATGATGTTCTAACACTATTTTCATTCCTTTAGTTCTACTGCAATTAAATTGAGATTTCTTTCAATTTGGTCCCCAGCTGAGTGCCCACCTAGAAAGCAAAGTCAGGTATCTACCTCATACTTTATATCAAATAAATTCCAAATAGATTAAATTTTTAGTTAAAAAATGAAACCATTAAAGTATCAGGAAAAAAGTAAGAATTTTCTTATGTTCTTCAAGTGCAGAAATCCCAAATATGATGCAAATCCTGAAGTCCTAAGAATAAAGGCTGGAAATTCAACTACCATACATTTTATTTTCTTACATGGCAAAAACATCATGAATAAAATGACAAATTGGGAAAAACACTAGCAACTCCTACCACAAAGAGCTAATTTCCTAAACATATACATTGCTTCCACAAGTTAGTTAACATGAAGACCCAATTTTTAAAAAAAGGTAAAGACTAAGGATATGAAAAGACAAAAAATGCAAATGGCTCTTAAAAATATAGAGATGATCAACCTCATTCATTATAAAAATAGACACTAAGTATAACTATAATAAGATACCATTTAACCCATCGGGTTGGGAAAGATGAACAAATGCACTGATGAGGGTTTAAAGAAACATTTGAAAAACTGGAATAAATTCTGAGAACAATCTGACATGTAGCAAAATGTAAAATGCCATTCCATCTCTAGGAATATAACTTACAGATACACTTGCACTCATGCAAAGTAACTATATTTCATCTAATCCAAATGCCACTGATTTTAAGGTCATCATTGATTTTAAGATGCATTGTTATTTTATGTACCACTAAAATCAAAACACTGCCAATTAAACTATGGATATTAAGATACAAATTTCTGATATTAAAAAATGTGGGGGAGGGGCTTCCCTGGTGGCACAGTGGTTGAGAGTCCGCCTGCCGATGCAGGGGACACAGGTTCGTGCCCCGGTCCGGGAAGACCCCACATGCCACTGTGGGATGCCATGGCCACTGACTGCCATGGCCTGTGCATCCGGAGCCTGTGCTCCGCAATGGGAGAGGCCACAACAGTGAGAGGCCCCTGTACCGCAAAAAAAAAAAAAAAAAAGAAAAAAAAAAATGTGGGGGAAATATATATATATATTCTATAACCTCATTAATTTCATTCCATAATTTTTTAAATTGAGGTAAATATTCAAAATCTGGTTCCCTATCTTTGCTGGGCATCCTGAATTTTACAAGATGTGCCATGCTGAAATTCTACAGGAAAACTTTTTGGGCATCTTAGCTCCCAGATTGCTTCTCTGGCTCTCCAGGGAAAACTTTTCATCATTTACTACGAAAGTCTGCTCTTCAAACCATTTCAAGTCTATAAATAAAATCAGAATGTCCTAGTCCAGCTCACGCTAGTGTGTAAAAACGATCCTCCTTCCTCTTGCAATAGGCTAGATGGAACAGATCAGGTTGGATGGTCTATACCATTGGTCCCCAACCTTTTTGGCACCAGGGAGTGGTTTCATGGAAGACAATTTTTCCGCGAACGGGGGCGGGGTATTCAGGTGGTAATGCGAGTGATGGGGAGCCGCAGATGAAGCTTCGCTCACTCCCTCGCCTGCCACTCACCTCCTGCTGTGCGGACCAGTTCATAAGCAGACCAGTACCGGTCCATGGCCTGGGGGTTGGGGACCCCAGGTGCTAAGGAAGCTCCAAACTCAATCTGGTTTCAATATTCCCTACATAGTGAAAATGAGAGAGGTCCCATCTCGCAGTTTAACTGAGTACGAACAATTCAGTATGTTCAGTAGAGGTACTCTACTGAACCAGCAGGCTTAGCCCTTCAAAGAACCAGCGCCAGTGGACTAAGAGCATAGTACTCAGTTTCCCTATTGGCCTTGACAAGTTAGAGAAAACATGAGCAGTAGTAACATACTCAATTCAACTTTAAGATTTACTTATCATTAGCTAAGCCCCTTCCTTCTTTGGTGTCTTATCTCCCTGACAAACTGCTAGCACCACCCCTACCCTGTATCTCAGGGGTGTTATTTACCTGCCAGTGAATAATACTAGGCCCTACTCATGTCAGAAAATTTGTATTTGGTGAGAAGTTGGAAGGTTTCCTATGTTAAGCCATCATCTCAGGCTTAAGTCAGAAAAAAGCCGTTAGCATAAAACTTATTTTTATCAAAATTATGCACGAACGGGCTTGCCTGGTGGCGCAGTGGTTGAGAGTCCGCCTGCCGATGCAGGGGACACGGGTTCGTGCCCCGGTCCGGGAAGATCCCACATGCCGCGGAGTGGCTGGGCCCGTGAGCCATGGCCGCTGAGCCTGCGCGTCCAGAGCCTGTGCTCCACAACGGGAGAGGCCACAACAGTGAGAGGCCCACGTACCGCAAAAAAAGAAAAATTATCCACGCACATGATTTAGCAAATATAACAAGGCTTTCACGTCTCTTGCCCCATCCTCCCCAGAAGCAACAGATCTTAGCTCTTTTCAGCGTTCCTTACCTTTGTGTCTGAGTAAGATGCTCCCTGTTCTTCATTTACCACTTTAAGAAATTATCTATTTTTTTTGGGTAATATTTGGCTGCGCCAGGTCTCAGTTGAGGCACGTAGAATCTTCACTGCTGTGTACGGGATCTTCGTTGTGGCATGCGGGATTTTTTTTTTTTCAGTTGTGTCGTGCAGGATCTAGTTCCCTGACCATGGATCGAACCCAGGGCCTCCGCGTTGGACGCCAGGAGTCCCTATCTATTGATTTCTATTATGAAATTCTAAATTTTGCTCTTACACACCCCATTACTTACCCATCCACACTTCCCTATTCTCCCAATTTAGATGAAAATTATTTTATTAAATATATAAATCATGCTGCCATGATTATGACTCGGTAGAGCTCCTAATTATATTTTATGAGTTTTTGTTTACTCTGGAATTAGCATTTACATTTTTTCATTTATTTTCTATTTTCTTATCAGCAATTGAGCTAACTCTTCAAATGAACCAAAATTTCCTCAAGATATTCAAATATGCTAAGTTTCAAAATCAGTCTTAAGAGTCATTCCATTCTAGAACTCAACTTTCCCTTGCTGCAACCTAGAGTACTGTTCTCCAAGCCAAAGCAGAAAAGCAGTCCTGGGACTTCCCATTGCCATCATTTCTGGGAATTCCGTTTGCCTCCGCATGAGACCACATGGAGAATTCCAGTACTAAGCAAACTCCACTTCAGTAATTTGCACCAGCATTTAATACCACAATGCAAATAGTCTACCTCTCACTACTCCATCCCCCTAGAGTCTAGCTTATTGCTGATGTAGCTCTGGGATAAGAAGCCTGGTTTAATTTAGCATTCCAACTCAACCCCAATTTTGAGGGTGTGTGGATGACTTTTAAGTGAAAGTTAATCTAACACCAAATCAGTATCATCCTGAAAACTGCCCTCCTAAGCCCTCTGACTCATCCAGAATCGGGCTTGGCCAGACGCCATCACAACAGAATGGTGTAACCATTCCTATCTCCACCTAACATATATACCAGTTATTTGCACACCCAAATTGCCTATGCACAAAGCTGCCTGTGTAGGCAAAATAAGGACAGGCACCTAATCATCTTTATTCTCCACATGGTACTTACACGTAGCTGGTAACCAGTGAGTACTTCACAATGTGCAAAGCAAGCTCTCAGGTGGATGCCAACCACAGTTTACTCAACGGAACAAAAAGAAAAGTGGAAGGCTACATGGGAATTCCCTGGCTGTCTGGTGGTTAGGACTCAGTGCTTTCACTGCTGAGGGCCCGGGTTCAATCCCCTGGTGCGGAACTAAGATCCCACAAGACATGCAGCGCAGCCAAAAAAAAAAAGTGGAAGGCTACAGAAAGCTAGTGTATTAAAGCATCACTCTTAAAAAACTACTGTACAACTCCTGAGGCTAAGCGTTAGCAGTATAACTTTGTCAATGACACAGGGCAGACTACGTGGCCTCAACTCGAGATACATTGGATTGGAAATACACACAAAAATAATTTCACAAAATGTAGTGTTGAAATAGCGAATTCAATCATTTCAAAACACCTTTTTAAAGTTTTAGAACTACTTTTCCACTGTTCTTAACAGTGTTTTTCCTTTCAACAGTAATTAAAAAAAAAAGACAAAAAACCTCAACACTATAGTAGGAATACAGCATTAAACCAGCCCAGATTCTGGCAGTCATGAAAAACTCAGGTTGTGTTACAGGGAGATCATGCTCTCAGAGGGAGAAAGAATGCTTTATCATGCAAAAATATATTACTCCCATATTTAATCCACTGTGACACGTCACCACCTTCATTGACCATTCCCATCTAAATGCTCTACTTGACATTATGTAGTCTCCCTCTCTTAGAATATAAGCTCCAGATCTAGACCTAAAACAGTACCTTGCAGAGTATCACTGAAAATTTTTATTTGTTGAATCAGTGAACACTGCTAGTGCCCATCTTTTGAAACTTGCCAACCCCACCCATCGGACCAAGGGGTATGTTCATCAGTGCTGATCAGTAATGGGTCCATCTCTGGCGGAAAAAAGGAACCAAAGCAGGAAAACCCTCTAAGTGGCAGTGGCAGAAAACCAAGCCCGCCAGGGAAGATAAAGACAAACACAAGGACCTAGCCTAGATATTAGTCATAATCTTCTTTGTTGATCACTTCTTATCTGTAGGAGCCAATAACTCTTCCCACCCCTAATCCCAACTCCAACAGTTTTCCCAGAACTGTTGTCTTTACCACTTGACCTCTCACCAAAGACAACTTCCATATTCAGTAAAATGGTGGCTGGGAGATTAACACACAAAACGTCTCTCACAGGGTTTCAGAGAACAAATATCCAATAAATTACAAGTTGTACTGTTATCCCCATCTCAGCCATCTATGAATTAGAAACATTAAGTAGAAAAATATGAGAGACTACCCAACTAAAAACCAGCTGCTTTTTCTTACCTCCCATTACCACAACCCACCTTTCCTAAAAGCATAAGGCCCAGCATACAGTAGGTGCTGAGTACTGAATGATGCTGGGAAATGCCCTAACCAGACAGAATCCCACTATATATATTAAAACTGGAGCAAGAAGGTACAGACAAAACACATCTGCAAGACAGTCTGTTTTGATAAAAGCATGGAACTAAGAAGCAGTGGGTCTTCCTTGTACTCACCCCCCATCCTTGTTAAATAATCTAAAGCTCACTTCTGGGTCCTTCTTCTATGCCTATCATTCTAAAGGAAATGAGGTACTAGTGGGGCCACTGAGGAATTCTTTGGATTTTGGCAGAACTGTACAAATAGAGGGTGAAAGGCATCAAAAGGTGTTGCTTACTGGCCTAGGAAAATAGCAGAATGCTGTTGGAGCCACAACTTAATTTTCCACATGGCATGAAGTGAAAGCTGACCTCCTGTTCCCTCAAACCCTTCCTTATTCTAGACCTCTTCCTTGGAAAGTAAGTCAAACTAGATGTACTGATTGACTGGGTGGTTGGAATGTTAGTAGTAAGGGGTGGGTGACAATTGTTTCTCAAGCAGGGAAAAGTCCCACATCTCAAAACTCCTAGTAAGTTGATGGTTTTATAACAAAGGTGTATGAGAGACAGAAAGTCTTTAATGGAATAAGCCTGCCTACCTGGGTTCTTCTATGTAAGTCCTCTTTTACCTTTGGCACCTATAAATCCTATCTACAATAAGGAAAACAACTGCAGTGATGTTCACCCAGAACTGAATGTCAAACTTTATACCCTCCCCTTCTCTTCCAGAGACAAATAAAGAACCCAGACACAAGCCCAAGTAAGAACTCTCTCAAAGCACACATTCCCTAAGTTGAAAAACCATTTATTTCACCGGAAAGAAAAAAGTGATCCAACGCTATGTGTCTACCTGCCATAAGCCTTTAGGTCAAAAAGACTCAGAAGCAGTGACACTCTCACAACACCCACTGGAAGCAGGAGGTGGGGATACAGTACAACCCCCACCAGTTTCTGCACACAATGAGACCTGCTGGGAGAACAGAACATGATGGGAAGCTACAGAAGTATTGAAGGACAGAAAGAACACGGAAATGGGCAGGAGAGAGGAAAGAAGAGGTGGTCTGAACTTAACAAGGTAAATTAAGGTCCACGGTTCCTGGGGGACTGAACGCACAGAGCTGAGAACGTCCCGGAGATGGGGTACCACGAAGGGTGTATTCTCATGCACAACTGCAGCTCGGAATTTCAGCCCACACACATCCCACCTGAAAGAGAGCACAATACAGGGGCTTTACAGCAAAGCTCACAAGGGCTTTCCCACTTACACTTCAAAGAACATCTTTACAAAGTACGGTAACTTGACACTCCTTTTAAGTTTACTTGTATCCATCCATAGTATAATAATAATCTCTAAAAGTGAAAAGAGCTTGAAGGCCAGACAGTAACTGGGAAGGCTCAAGCAATCCCAGACTAGCCTTTCTCTAAACGAAATAGCAAATTTTCTTTCACGAGAGTAGACAGACATTGCATTTCTCTTGATGTTAGCACATTAGCATTCCTCAGAGAAGGCAATTCCACATTTACAAACTGTCACTGGAGAGCAGGAAAAAGGGAGAGGTTCCAATTAGCTCTTAGCTCTCCACAGTAAAAAGTATGTTTGAATCTTGGAGTTACAAGTTAAAAATCGTTTAAGGTCTAGGAAAAAGTGGCATTAACTGAACAAGCTGTAACACCTGAGGGCGTCCAACTCTGACTAGGGAAGAAAATAAAAGAACGTACTGGAGGGCATGTGTAAGCTACACATCAGGTCACTCAAGTTTCTTCTCCAGCCCTATCAGTGATCTCCTATCCAATAACCCTGGGCAAGTCACATACCTTCTGCCCTAATGGAAAAGATGACAGTATCACCCACCCTGTTACTACAGGATTACAGATCAATGGTAATGTCTGGGACACAATGGGAGCTACTCAAGACAAACGGTGTTGTGAAACACCCTTTAATACAACAGCAGTCTCAAACACCTAGAGCCCAAAGCTGGCAAGCATCAGAAGAGAATACACTCAAGTAGAGCCAAATGGATCATGAGGCTCAAAATGTATAGGAAAAAGCCAGAGGACTCAAGGTAGAGCTGGTGGTTGAAGAGTGTTAAATGCTCATAGCTGGTGGGAAGATGAAGGGAGTGACGTGCTTAAGGCAAAGCTCCCAACCTTGGATTTCAATATTACTGAAGAAGAGTAGAATTAACAGGGTGCGTACATATTTACGTTATTATGTACCTTAAAGAAGTGGAGAGAATGTCAAATCTAATACCGTGGGGACAGTTTAAAAACAAAACTGAACAAAGTAAATGGGCTCTTACAGGACAGATTCAAAGATAAAGCAATGGGGTAGGCATTCTATTCAGCTCAGGGAATGAATGTGAACTGACCAGAGAAGTTGAATTTGAGTCTATGCCCCAGACTCCTTGCTGAAATCAACTTTATAAGTTGAAAGATATCTTTTTCTACTCCTCTCTGCCCCAACTTACCATCAGACCTTTCACACAGCATGAAGCAGAACAGGAACCTTGCAGACCTTAGTAATGTCACACACCTAGGAATTTCAACGAAGGCTCTGAGAAACGGCACACCTGGGTCTGAATGTCTGGTTTCCAGGTTTGGTTCAATTACAGCACACAGGTGTGACCCAAGATTCATCACACCACTGTTTGCTTTTCCAGGCACAAATGGAATCAGATTGACTCCCAGGACTAGGAGCCCTGGAAAAACAGCCATGAGGGATAAGGATGTTTATATATTTCACAAAATAGTTAGGACTTCTCCCTATCCTCTGAACCATTAGCAACCTTACCCTAACCCTGCAAAAGCAAGCAAGCAGGGCAGCCTAACTGGAGCCTTTAGGCTGCAGGAGGGATGGCAAAACCAGAACAAGGGACACCCCACCGCTCTCACCTCAAGCTTTAAAAGGCTGAATACCGCGCCCGATCCGCATACTGCTCCCGCTCATACCGGGCCATGTCGTACAGGGAATTCCGCGCGGCCGCCGAAGCTTGGGACAACTCACTCTCATGCCCGTAACCGTAGCCCTCTCCAACAGTGGGGACTGGGCCGCGACGCAGGGGGCTCCGATCGCGCCCGTAATATGAAGTGGAAGCTGCAGTAACAGCAGCAGCGGCTGCTGCAGCAGCAGCAGCTGTAGCAGCAGCAGCTCCTGAAGTCGGCAACAGGTGTCTATCGTAGGGATCGAGAGAGGTGGAGGTGAGGTGACTGGCCATGGCTGTATTCTGGACTTGTGGCAGCTGGGACAGGGTCTGCTCTGCGTAATTATACGCAGAGGCAGCTGCAGCAGCCACTGCCTCATAGGACCGGGCAGCACGGCAGCGCTTGTAGTAGGCATCGAGCGCTCCGTACGCGTTGTTGTAATACAATGAATCCCCATAGCTCATGGCGTAAGGTGTACGCACTGCTCCATATTGCTCATTATATTGCTCGGTAAAGTCTGCCACTCGGCCCGAACGATCTACCGGACACTCTTTGGACCAGTGCCCCTCTTTCCCGCACCGATAGCAGCCGCTCTGGTCTCCCATCCCGGGCGCAGTCCTAAGCCGGCTGGTGGACAACTGCACGTGCATTCGTTTGCCTTGAAGAAACAGACGCAAGAAGGGTTGCTATCACTCTTAGTCATAGCCCCAGCCCCTACCCCAGACACTGGTCATAGCAATGGCTTTACCTAGACAACTCTAATGCAGGATTCATTGCCATTTTTAAGATATTTTTAAAAGGTCCAGTATAAATTCAGTATAATGACCTGATTTCAGGCAAAGATCAATTAAAGGAAGAAATGTTTCAGCTCTAACACCAGTTTAACGCTTAAGAAAGAAACTACTCTAGCTCAAAAATAGGCATTTCATCCTTTGCCAAGTAACTGTGGACAAAAACTACTCTGAACAGTGGCCCAATGTCAAAAGAAACCACAATAATAGTGCTCCACAACATTCTGACACCTCCAATCTTCACTATTAAGACTCCTGAATTCAGTAAGCAGGAGAATGCAAAGGTCAGTCCCCCATACCGCCCCAAAATCAAAGAGAATAGAGTAGGACTCTAAAGTTACCATTGACAGTAATCCAGACTTGATCCGTGGCTGAGTGCGGTAGGCAAGTTTCAAGACTTTTGGGAAAAACACTCATGAATGGGGGAAGAGGGGTGAAATACGAGTTGAAGGACTGCCTTCCCCCTAAACTGGGTCCTTTAAATTGTTAGTTCTGATATTCATTCTAACAGGGATCCTTTACAATATTTAGTGACCCCTTATAACAGGGGGTCAAACAAAACAGGTCAGGCCGTTCACAAGATGCCTGAATTTTCAGAAAGAGTATTATGAAAAATGTGGAAGAAAAGAGGGGATGAAAAAAGTGGAGAATGACCAATAATGTTAGTGTATCAAACTGTTCATGTTAGCGCAAGATTAAAGTACTTTTTCTCCTTTAGAGATCTAAGATCCTAAGAACATGCACTTGATACTAGTTTTTGCTGAAAATTACAATTTGTATTCTGGAAATGAAAAAGTTTAAATTTTAAACCTTTTCACAGGAGCAGTTTCCACCTAACATGATCTACCATTTTAATGTAAGCAAAACTCCAGCAAAACCTTTCCAATACAAATGGCTATCATGCACCCAAGCATGCAGATGGCGAAGAAGTGAATGCTTAGAACCAGGGGAGTTAACAGATAGGTCATCTACTCAAGTAACGTTATAGAAAATGGTAAATATACAATTTCACCTACAAAATTAAAGTTAGGTTCTAGAAGACTAAAAAAGGGAAAAGGGAAGGACCAAAATATCAAAAAAAAAAGTCCCGGTTCAAACATTTTATCTGGTAAGTGTAGGCTGCCAGTGAAAAGCTAAGATGTACAACTAAGTACTTAAGTGCTTTAAGTGCTAACCCATGTCCCTCATTATTTGTCCAAGTGGCCACTTTGGCACCTAACAAAACCAGAGAAAATAAGGGCAACCGAGGAACCAACCATGTCTCTTCAAGACATAAAGGTCATTAATAAATGTCCTGACCTAAAGATTTGCCAGAAAAAATTCCAAAGTCAGAAAAAGCAGCTAAGTCTTTAAAAATATCTAAAATGGATGTTCCTTAAATGGGCAAACAATAAAAAGAATATCCCCAACACTGAGAAACTGAAAGGGAAAAAGACCATCATAATAAATACTGCTACTCTATGTACATACAAAACTGTACTAGACAATGCTAAAGAGAATGACTAACAGTAAGGAAAACAGAGCAAAAACAACTAAACCTCAGAGAGCCTAGACTTCAGATACCAAGAGTTATGCTCTAAGTATGATGTGTCCTGTATCAGTTCACAATACCCTTCCCTTACATGTGTTAACTGTTACAAGGAGACACCACCACCTCTTCTATGACTTGGTTAAAGTGTAGAAGAGTATCCAAAAATTAGATATCATAAACCCTCCACCAGAGCAGCCTTTCCTCCCAATTAAGTTGTTGACACAAAATAATTCTCAACTTACCAATTAAAAATGGAAAACCAGACCTGAGAGACCTGTGACATTTTTCTTTAATAATGCACAGCAATACCCATAACACAGGGCACCATTAACTTGGAAGAAATGATGATCAGACTTCCAGGTCTAAGAAGGTCCAATTTAAGTAAACATCAAAGATAGCCGAAATGACTCTTAACAAGAGGAGTGCTCAGGAGAAGCAGCAGCTACTACCTTGTTCGGGCTGAAAAAGGTTGGAATATAGATTTAAAATGTTAACAAGGAGTTGTGGGAATACTGCATAATTTAGAAGTAGTTACACTGAAGGGGAAAGGCTCTTTTCTGGCTTTGACACTGGGAACCCAAAGTGGGTGGACGAACAGTAGAGTTAGCAACTCACCATGGTTACCACCCCCTTCACAACTGCCACCCTTGCCACAGGAGCTTAGATCTTAAACCAAGAAAACAAAATGTCTATCCACAGCATCATTCATGCTGCCTTCCAGGCACACTATTAATCTAGTCAAGGCTCCAAGGTTAACACCCATCTAAGTACTCTAATCACCAAGGATGTTAGAGCTCACTCCTCAAACCAGTGAAACGGCTTTGCCATTATCGCCCCCCAAATCCCAATACCTTCTCCTCAGAAACTCCTGAAATTAGCCTTCAGTTCTAGAGTGTCCTCGTCCTCCAAACCGAACCTCTTGGTGCAAGCGTAACAGAAAAGCGGTAAGAGCTATAACAATTTAAAGACACTAGTTCTCTCAAGACTTGTTTAACGACAAATTATATTTACCGAGAAGCCATGAATTGGGATGAGGTGGGGGAGCTTCACAGATATTTTGCTCCTAAACATGTGGCTTAAGCCAGCTTTTGCCAGGTCCTTCCACATACAAAATAACACATGGGGTGCTGAGGCAATAAATTTCAGAGTGAAACACTGTTAGGTGCTCTACTACCCCCCCACCCCGCAAAAAAGACAAAACTGAATAAATCTTCAGAGGAAGGGATTTCTGCACTAATAGGCAAAAAAGCCTAGGGGTTCCAAACTAATGCCAAGTGGTTCTTCTCCCAAACTTGATTTGCCTAAGGTAAAGCCTCTAAATCCCATGCATTCTCCATTTAAGCCCATCACCCACACTTAATCCTCACAATCAGCCAACCAACAGCTGTATCTCTCTCTCTATCCCAGACCCCTCCTATCCAGCCTATTTTCTACACAAAACCTTGTGTTCAGCCCTCTTCCCAAAGAGGGTGGTTCACCTTGAAACTCTGTGTTGTCAAGGCCCCTGATGGCCTCCACTGCATCCTCTGCCCGCTCCATGTGTACAAAGGCATAATCTTTCACGATGTCACATTCGATGACTGGACCATACTCCTCAAACTTGGCCCGAAGCTCCTTGTTGGTACAAGTAGGACTGATGTTGCCTACATGCAACTTTGTGGATGTTTTGCTCTTATTCTTGCTGGCTTCCACGTTGATGTTCACCCCGTGCAGCTTGTAGTGGTGCAGGTTGCGTATGGCATCCTCGGCCGCCGTCTTGTCCTCTATGTGCACAAAGCCGTAGTTCTTAATGATGTCACACTCCAGCACCTTCCCATACTGCTCGAAGAGTGAGCGGATCTCCTGCTCTGTGGCCTCCCGGGGCAGGTTTCCAATGAACAGCTTCACCATCTCGGACACAGCCTGGGCGAAAAAAAATGAAATTTCTAACAAAAGACCTCAGGCCCATGTCAGTTAAAAAAACAAAAACAAAAACAAAAACAAAAAAAACAATACTGCCATCTCCTTTGGGTCTGGCAAATATTTCCAGTTTTCCCCCCTCTCAGACGCCCCACACGCACACCCCCAGATAATAATCAAAGGGAAGTAGGAATAAGGAGGCCCGCTACAATTCCAGCTATAGAACCTACAGAAAGGAGAAAGCATCTGTGACACAGATCCTTAGCAAACACAGACAAAGGGTTTGGTAAGAGCTGAATAGTTTCAAACGGAAACGCAAATGAAAGCGGGGCATAAATGCAGCCCTAGGGGTACTGGGCTTTCTACCTACTAAATAGACAGCAAATTCCCTGGAGGTCCGGTTAGGACTCCACGCTTTCACTGCTGAGGGCCCGGGTTCAATCCCTGGTCGGGGAACTAATATCCCGCAAGCCACGCGGCGGCTCCGCCGCTAAAAACAAAAAAAGATAGAAAACAAAGGTCTAACTACTTGGCTGGCTGGACAGACTGAAATTATGAACTGGCTCTTCCTCTCGTAACCGAATTAGCCATTTCCTGAAAAAAGGACCTTATAATAGCTACATTTTAGGGTTTCCTTTGGAAGCAGTGAACCCGTGACTTAAGCTGGATAGCGAGGCGTTCGGAGAGTACAGGAAGTGCTGGAGCGGGGAACGCCTCTCTCGGGGTGCCGTCCTACGAGCTCCTGGAGAATTGGAGAAATGCATGGCCAGAGAAGGGGCCTTGAGCCTCAACGGCCAGACGACAGTGTCTCGGGGCTTCAAAAATTTTCGAAACGGGGTTGTAATTCCTAAGTCTAACGGAAAAGCGGTTATCTCGGTAAAAGCCTCGAGGCAGTAAGCCGAGCAAAGTCGGATAGAGGGCAAGGTGGGGAAAAAAGCAAGGTATTCTCGGGGGAGGTCGTGGGGGAAGGGCTGCTTGAGGCTTACCGCGCAACGCCGAGCACCGAGGTCGGCTCTCAGTGACGAGTGCGGAGGCCAGGACCACCCTAGGATACCCCTAAAGCCCAAGTCGTGAGATTTAACAGGGCAAAAAAAAGACAGTGAAGGGGCTCGGAGTCTCTCACCCGCACGAAAAGCAGCAGGGGCTCTTCCTCGCGGCGCGGACGCTTCTGACAAAACGCTAAAATGGCGGCGGCTGCAGCAGTGACTCTGGGTAGAGAGGGGGAGGTGAACCTACCACCGGATTGGCCGTTCAATAAAATAAAAGGCAGGCGTTCCCGTAGATCCTCTTCCTGATTGGTTACCACGAACGCCAATTACCTGAGGCCTGGAAGAGGTGGAAACGTCAGTAACCCCACAGAGTCTATACGAAAGCCAATGAGCACCTCTCTCGACAAACCGAGGTCACTGATTGGATGGAAGGTCGGCGTGAGGGAAGAACTACCAACGTGGGCTTCGCTGGCGGGGTTCCGCCCGCCATTAGGCGGAGCGAGCTAGGGATCCGGTGTGGCGGTCTTCAGCTTCATGGCGCCAACTTTGTTAAGCTTCCACATTTCGCCACTCCACGTGCGCTCCATTTTGCCTTCTACTCCACACTTCTCCCTCTAATCTCCCAAACGCCATCCCTCTCGCAGCCAGGGTGCTGCGGGCGGTAGCTTACGCAGACCCAGAAGCCAGGTAAGAAAAATAGCAAAGCTTCCCACCTGAAGAAACCAACCTCCTCCTTTGGCCAAGAATCCGCACTGGCGCCCTGGGAGTCCCGGAGCTACCCCCACATTGAAACTACTTTCATAGGTGGTGAAAGGAACTCTGAAAACGGTTAATGGGCTCAGCTTCAATTAGGGTATAAAGGCCCCGACGTCGGCTTGGTTGACGGCTGCATTTCTCAGGAGGCGCCGAGGAGACAAGTTCCTTGGAGGAACCAGCCTCCCGGGGTCCAAGATGAAGAAAAGGGTTCTCTGTGTGACCGTGGAGATTACGCATACACCCCCACCCCGCCCTGAGAAAAAACTAGAGCAGCAAAGTTTTTTGTTTTATTTTATTGGGCGCCATCAGCCAGAGCTGTAGGTTTAAACTCCTAGAACCGACCTTAGAGGGAAGAGCCTAAGTCACAACCAGCTATAAGCAAAATACAATCAAAACAGCATTCTCCAGAGGGTCCGGCTTCCCTCCTCACATTTTTTTTATCATCCTTCGGCTTCTTCACATAATCCCATAATTCACTGAACAAGCAAGGCAGCTTTTGAAGAGGGAGTTTAAAAAGGGGGATGGAAGAACTTAAAACATGATAAAAGCAGTGAGGAAAGGGATCATCAGGAAGTGAAGATGACAAAAGCAGAACACACTACCGTTCAAAGCAGCCCCCCCAAAAGGGGTGGGGATCATAAAGAGAAAGGTGAAGTCAAAGTTATGGAAGTAGATTTTAAAACCTGACGTGACTCAGAAATCAAACGGTGGGGAATTGGTCAATAATTTATTCTAGGGTGGGAAAAGGCAGAAATCTAAAAATGTCACATTTACAAATGTAGTGGTCACTAATCTTGGTCCGTTTTCATTGTGGATCCTGATGCTGACACTGCGGCTCTGAATAAAGGCCAAAGGATCAGTGATGAAGAAAACCAACTGCATGTTAGCTGCAAGTGTGCCCTCTGGAGGGGCCCTGCATCGGGAGGTGGTCACAACTCCTTGTGCGCAGGTTCGGAAACACATCTGGTATAGAAATCCTTTCAGCTCCTTTGTTTGATCTTCCAAAATTTTTGTCCTAATAGCCTTGGAGATAAAACTTTCTTCCAAAATACCAAAGCATATGAGATCAGCTTACTCTATGAAACTAGGAATCTCTCCAAGTCCAAAGGGGAAAAACTGGGAATAGAAATCTTCTCGGGATCACAGTTCAGGCCAGTTTGCAGACCACCACCCACACCCACCCCCTGATCTAATTATTCTTGGTTTACCTTCTGAAAGCCCTCTAGGTCCAGTTATATTTGTTTCATTTTGCAAGCTCATCCAACTGAGTAAACCACATTAAATCATTCCCCTGCTTTTTAAATTAAAACCAACGGCAACTGGAAAAGTTTCAATTCACACTACCCAATCTGGTTGTTGCCAGAATCTCCCAATCTCTGTAACAATTCTCCCACCCCCATCCCTAACACACCCCACCCCAACTATGCTCCAGCACACTGGCCCCTTTGTCCCAAGCTCATTCAGACTGAAATGTTCTTTCTCCAGGTCCTTCGCTGGCCACCCCATCTAAACACAGCCCCCCACTCCAACGCTACACCTTGGAACTCTATCCCATGACTCCATGTTGTTTTTCCAAATACTTACCACCACTTGAAATTCGTTCATTTTCTTACTCCCTCCCAGCCCCTGCCCCCAGCAAATACTTGTTCTACAGGGGCAAGGACCTTTTCTTGTTGTCTATTACCCTGTGTTAAAACTAAAACTGCCCCTGGCACGTGGTAAGCACTCAAATATTTGTTGACTAACTTAACAAATAGATAAAGCATGAGTTAAAACCTTGATAACCAAGAGGAGAGAAATGACTTTGGATTTGCAGTCAGTATCAGCTTAAGAACATGGACACTTAGTACTAAAAACAAGCCCTTTTGCTCTTATCACCTAGTATACTTTCCAGTCTCCCTCAAACATAAAAAGCCCAAAAGCCAGGGGTAACTTATGCTACAGCTTCTGATCACCAGGATTACGTTTCACAAATGCTGCAAAATGAAGCTTTAGGTAGGGAGATTTGTAGCTCCAGTGTCTCCATACTGATGTTCATTTATCCAACTGTATTTTACCAAAATACTTAAAAATTAAAGGTTTTTAAATTAAGGATATCTGGTCCAAACCCTCTACCTTACCACACCAACTACAGAGAATCGGATGTTTTAAAAGCACTTTGTCTGGAACACTGAAAACGGCCACTTTGGTGATTCTTCTGATCAGGTTACCAAGCCTCTAAATTAAAAGATAAAGCAACTTGTCCAAAGTCATCTAGCCTTTCTGTCAGAGCCAAGCTTAAGTATGTTCTGGCTCCACATCTTGAAGAGATGAAAGAGGCTGGAGCCTGGACTCTTGAAAGGGAAATGAGGAACAAATCCAAATTCAGAGGGAAACACTGTTGTCAGTGTAGACCACTCAAATGTGAATAAGCAATCTATTTGTTTCAAACCCTTTCACACTCTTAGGAATGTATACAACTTATATACCTAATAACTCTGGCTCCTAATCCAGAAATGAGTTACTGGTATAATAAGGGCTCAAATTAAAAACCAGTAATCTCCAAGGATGTTCAGAGGGAGCCACTAGGCCAGTCAGCAAGCTTCCTAAGCCTCCAATCCCACTGCCAACTACACACTCTAAGCCTCCCCTTAATGTCTGTGCAGGGCCCCTACTCCGTACCTTTCTTCTCCATACCTAGGGGAATCTGACCCTCAGGACACAACAGTGTTGTCTGACACTGGAGGTGGCCAAAACTGGTATGGTCCAGTGGCCTACATCACACCTAGGTACCACTCATTACAGAAATCCCCCTTCTTCACTGTTACTCATACGTGCTGTACTCACACCTACACCCAAAGTCCTTTGCTCAGCTGTGTGCTACCCTACACAGTCCCAATCTCCCCAGAATGTTCTAACTTCTTATTTCTGAGATGGCTAGCATTTAATGAGCAGTGACTATATATGAGGCTCTACACTTGCTACATGTTATTTGCTCCAAAATGGCTGGTTCAATTCCTTGATCCACTACTTTCTAGCCATGTGATCTTCAGAAGTTACTTAACCTACAGCCTCAATTTCCAAAATAGGTTTAAAAGTACCTAATACAGGCTTCCCTGGTGGCGCAGTGGTTGAGAGTCCGCCTCCTGATGCAGGGGACACGGGTTCGTGCCCCGGTCCGGGAAGATCCCACATGCCGCGGAGCAGCTAGGCCCGTGAGCCATGGCCGCGGAGCCTGCGCATCCAGAGCCTGTGCTCCGCAACGGGAGAGGCCACAACAGTGAGAGGCCCGCGTACCGCAAAAAAAAAAAAAAAAAGTACCTAATACATCTGAGTTGCAATGAAGGTAAAATGAAATATATGAAAAGCACTTTTAACAATGCTTAGCATGTGTTAAATAGATGTTACTATTTTTCCTATCTTACAGATGAAAAAACTTAGGTAGAATTCCTGACATGTCCAAGATCACCCAGATTAAGTGGCAGAACCGGGATTCAAACTTGGGAAGCCTGATTTTAGAGCCAGTACCCTCAGTAATTCTCTCTGTGCCAAGTCAGTTTTCAAATCAAACAAATTCCATCTCCACAGTTTTCTCTAGTGGGGCTGCCCCATCCTCTCCTTCCTTACCTGTCACTTCCCCAGCATTGCTTATTAACTGTAACTAGTTCATCGAGG
Source organism: Globicephala melas (assembly GCF_963455315.2). Classification (NCBI taxonomy): domain Eukaryota; kingdom Metazoa; phylum Chordata; class Mammalia; order Artiodactyla; family Delphinidae; genus Globicephala; species Globicephala melas. The sequence goes on from NC_083321.1 coordinate 6,014,023, forward strand.
TAGGTCCTGCACCCACCCCCACTATCGATTTCCCAAGGTCAGCCCAAGGGCTCAGCTACCTGAACACTATTTCCAGCACTACAGACACACAATGTTTCTAATGATTTACAGCTAGACTTGAAATCATTTATTAATAAATTTTTCTTCCTGGAAAACTAGATTCTACCCTTTATGATCTTTTTAAAGGTTCCTATAGAATTTAGGTGAATAAGAATTTTCCACCTATCATATCCATCTTATCTTCTTTATCACCCAAACTCCTATTACATTACATACTAGTCCATAAATCTAGGAAATTAAGTTTCATTATGACCTTAGTCATCCCACATTATAGTCAACTTACTTGGCTTGATAGGACAAAATGACTGCAGAACCAACAGTCTGCGCACAGACTTTGGCAGAGCTTAACTGATGGGCATGACTAGAAAGGCAGCCTACCCATGGAGGCTGACCACTCAGTGATAGTCCCGTTACCTCCAGCACAAGGGATGGGGCCCCAGGCCTACCCCAGACAGAATCTGAAACAAGGTCCAAACCGCAGGAGAGAAGAGGCTGTAGAGGGGAGAAGCCTTTACATAGTCTTGTTCCAGGAATAAACCATCTAAAGCTTCTCCAATGAAGGTCGAGTTATAGAGGTGATAGATCAGAAGAGCAAAGATCTGAAGGACACTGGGAGCGCATATTCCCACCCACCTCTCCCAAAACACACATTAAATGTCTATCCTTCCATTCACTCAACCCAACCGTCTCCGAGTTTTAGGACCCTGGAAATCAGAAATCCACAAAAAGCAAAGTATGAAGAGTGGGCTATAGGATTAACACAGGTGGCATAATTTACAGAGGGAGGGAATTTTAAAACAATCTGCAAGAAAGAGGAAAATGACAAATGATTTAGCTTTAGCTCCTTCTAGCTTAAATGAGAAGCCTGGCAGCGGAGGCAACAAGGGCATCAGGACCTAAAGATAATAAGCAGAGTGATCATCTAGGCCAGGTCAGCCTGAAGAACTTGGGCTGCAATAAAGAAATATCAGCACTGGCCCTGAGAGCACATTAGGAACCATGTACTAATGGTTTCATAGGAACCATGGGATTGGGACAGTGGCAGAACCCTCACTGGAGAGAAAGATGACAGAAAGCCACTGACAAAGAAGTAATTACAAATACGCAGGCCACAATCACAGCACTACAATTAACCAACCCTTGATTTTCCAGGGAAATAACCAGAGCTAAGCCTGTTAGCTTGGCCCTGAGATTACCCCACCCTCACTGCAGAAAAGTGACAAAAAACCTATCAAATTCGCCCTCCTCACAGTCCTGCAAACAAATGAAAAGGAGCAGCAAAGCACCTGAAGGCAAAGAAGTGAGAAGAAAGAAAAGCAAGGAAGAGCACTATGGCCTCAGTACCCCTGAGATTACCCCCAGTTTGCATCCACAAATAGGAGCTCACAGTTAAACAAAAAACATATGCTTTTGCCCACTGGGCAGAGGAAAGAGAACACCTGGGGCAAACTACTCTGTCACAGGGAAGTTCACAAGAAACCAGTGAAGGAAGCAGAAGAGAACCCACCTGAACTCCATTTGACTGATACACACACACCCCAAAACCACCCTGCCCCAACAGACTCCCAAATCAAATTTATAAAGCCCCCTTTCCCAAAGGAATGTCAGTTTCCTGTCACCACCCTACCCAACCAGTCTTTCATTCACCCATCATAAAGCCCAAGCCTCTGTCTTGTCCATGGCTGGAATTGTCTTATTTTGTGCCCAGGTCCTCTGAACCCCTAGTCCCAGAATGAAAGTATAAACAATCAATTCCTCAGCCTATCCCAGCACCCCTATTTGGTTACGCTTGCACCTCACCCACTTCCCAGAGTCTATCATAACACCTTCAAATATAAACCCAACAAGAAAACATCTGGAAACCCTAACAAATGAAGATAGGCAATTTGAGTCTCAGGTGACTATGACAGGGGTTGGCAGGACGCAGGAAGGACACTCCGTGCTGATGTTCGACGTGCGAAATACCAGGTCTATAGCCAGAATCCCCCATACCAGCTTCCAACTGTCCCGACCACAGGGCATTACCAGACAGTGACATGACCCCCCCACCCCAACTACTGGCTCCTTCCCAGTAGTTGTCCCAGCCCCAGTACTTACTGGAGCCCACTGCCTGAAGGACCTACTAGCCTCATAAGCACCAAAGCCACCCATTCCCCACTTCTCACTTGAGAAGCCAAACCCCAGAACCACCCTGCTGGAGCTCAGGATTTTCCTGAACTGGAGACAAGTCAAGGAAAATAGCCAAGCACAGGCGAGGAAAATGGGCAGTAAATTTACTGCATTTTGGTGTGATTAACTCAAGCTGAAGCAACTTGGGCCAGACTCTCCAGTCCTAAAGATGGCAGGCTAGCAGAACGACGATGGGTTAAATCCCTCTGGCAGCAGGGAAATCATTCTAATTCCTACATTCAAACCCCTTTCCTCATCTGCCCTGGGTTCTCTGGCCACCCTCCCTTTAGTTGTCATGTCTTCCTGGATGTCAAACTTCCTGAAACTGAGTGCAATCAAGACAATGACAACCAGGTTTCCAAACTGCAAATCGCCCCAAGTTTTATTTGTAGTCCATACAAAAGGGAAAAAAAATTAAGGTTTTCTAACACCACCTACTTGGGGAGATGGGGAAGTGGACTGTGCCGCACAGCATCAGCTAGAACATCAGGGGTCAGTAGGGATCTGGACATATACCAACCAACTGTCCCAACAGGAACTCAGTCTCAACACAGTCTACAGAGGGACAAAGTCAGGGCCCCCTGGACAACTGGCACAGCTTGGCGCATAGGAAATGGTTAAGCTAACCCTTTCCTGGCCTCCCTCACATCTAAAAAGAAAAAGGCGCCGCCGACCTCAGCTGCAGGTTGCTTCCCCATCCAGACGACCTTAAATATCGCGCACAAAAATAAAAGGGAGCCAGGAAAAAAATAAAAACATAAAAGAAATTCCCATCCTGGGGAGATGGGAGGCAGGGGAGAGGGGAACCGCAGATCTAGAGCCAGTAGCAAGATTCGCTGCTGAGGCGAAGGAATAAAGTAGGTTACTGCCGAACACTCAAAAGGATCGTCTCCTGGGGAAGGTCCACATGGTAGAGGGGATGAAAAACCGCAAACAGGAGAGGTATGGGCCAGTGGTTACAACCTGGGCCTGCACCCTACCCCACCTCTCCTCTCCTTCCCTCCCTGTGGAGCCCTGTCCCAGGATGGCCCTACATGCGGCGCTGGTAGCCAGAGTGCATCTGAGCTGCCCGCAGGTAATCATTATAGGAGCCCGAATAGCGTGCGTAATCGGAATGGGCATCGGGCAGGCGACGGTAATCCAGCGAGGACTTTGTCGGCGAGCGGCGGAACGAAAGCTGCGACTCTGATAAACGGCGGTAATCAGAGAGCTCGGCTAAACGCCGGTCGGAACCATACCTAGTCGAGAGAAGAAGACAGTTGGTGAATGAGACAATTGAGGGGAGGGCTCCAGGTGGGCACGGGGGAGATGCCAATGGGGATAGGGAGGGTGTAATCAGATTGGTCTCCAACAAACAAGATTTTGTCAGAAGGCTCAACACCCTATCCAGGGCAAGAATTCAAGCCTGGTCCAACTCAGTGGGAAACCAAGCCCACCACTGAAGACCACCCTTCTGAACTGGCCAAGGTGGATTCTGGTCTGCATTCCCAAACCACAGACAAACTATCCCCACCCTTGGGCCCTGCAGAGAAAGACCTTGGTTGTTTACCAACAGAACGGCGGACGAAAGCAAGGTCCCCAACTTCCCAAAGAGTGGACGCACCACATACACCCTGCCTTCAGCCAGTGACTGCCAAAGGGACTACTCTTTCAAACCCACCCCCACCAGAGGCCAGGACAACCACGTAACAGGCTTAAGGATCCTTCAGACAGTGGGAAAGACTATGGGCCACAATCTTGCAGGCAGTAGCTCCAATAGCACTTGGGCTAGCCTTGACAGGTGACACTTTTCCCAGCCTGACTAGCTGGTACCACCCCAGTCTGAGCACTATGCTCCACCTGAACCCTGGTGACCAGGAAAGTTCACAGACATCACCCCCCTCAGCTTCTGGACATCCCACAGGAGTAGAGAAGACCAAGGGAGGGGCCGATGGCTCCAGTTTCCCTCCCATGCCAACCTCAGCCCCTTGCCCTGAGCCCCAGCTGGGGGCAGAGGCGGGGGGGCATACAGTACCTTTTCGACATGGCGACAGCCTTTTTGTACGGATCGTCGTAGCTGGCCCGGGGTGGGGAGAGGCGCGTACGCTCATAGGGCGGCGGGGTGCTGTTGGCGTTGGCAACGGCCCCCTGGGACATGGACAGGTAGGCTGCAGACGGCTGACCTGCCCCATCGTAGGCATTGCCCGGCTGGCCACGGTAGGAGGCAGCAGCCTGAGGATGCTGCTGTGCAGCATAGGAAGCAGCCAATGAGGCTGATGATTGAGTGCGGTAAGGAGCTGCCAGGGTGGCAGAAGGTTGGGCCCCGTAGGCAGCTGCAGCACCATAGGAGCCAGTGGCCGCAGCAGCTGACTGAGCCCCATACGAGCCTGATAGGCCCATTGATGCTTGAGCTCCATAACTATTCAGCTGGGTCTGAACAACTGGCTGGGCCCCATAGGAGCCAGCCATTGGGGTAGTGGCTTGTGCAGCATACGCAGCTGGCTGGCTAGCATAAGCAGCAGCTGTAGCTGGTTGTGCCACATAGGCAGCAGGTTGGGAAGAATAGGAAGCAGCCTGTTGTGCAGCGTATGGGGCAGACTGGGCATTATAAGAGGCCGAAGGCTGGGCACTGTAAGAAGCTGCCTGGGCCCCATAAGCTAGTGAAGAGGCTGCAGACTGGGCCCCATAGGAGGCTGCCTGGGCCCCATAGGAGCCTAGGGAGGAAGCTGCTCCCTGGGTGTTGTAGGAGGAGGCAGCCGCACGAACCCCATAGGAAGAGGCAGCCTGCGCCCCATAAGAGGATGGCTGGTTACCATAGGAGGCAAGGGAGGAGCCCTGAGCCCCATAGGAGTTGAGCGAAGAAGCCGCAGCTGGCTGACCCCCATAGGAGGAGAGGGCCGAGGCCGAGGGCTGGGCTCCACCATATGGACCAAGCGAGGAAGCTGCGGCAGACTGGGAGCTAGGGCTAGCCAGCTGGCCCCTGTATGGGGCCCCAAGGGAAACAGAGGGCTGAGCGCGGTAAGAGGCTGCCTGGGCTGTCATGGGCTGAGTCCGATAACCGACACCCAGAGAGGCAGAAGGCTGGGCCCTGTAGGCAGCGCCCAGTGACGCTGAGGGCTGGGCCCGGTAGGTGGCTGGCTGGGCCGTCAGAGGAGCCACATATGAGGCTCGGGGAGGTGAACGGCGCAGGGGGCTGCGGTCGCGACCAAAGAAGGGTGGTGTGGGCTGACGGGCTTGCCCATCAAAGCCACCAGTGCTGTTGCCAAAAGCCTGCTGGTAGTCGAAGGTGGCAGAGAAGCCACCAGTTCCGGGGAATGCCGTATCCCCAGCCCCTGGTTTCTTGGTCTTGTCCCCAGACTGGATAGCCAGGCCAGGCCCCTTCTTCTGACCCTTGGTTGAGAGTTCCACGTTGATGCGCTTGCCCTTCACTTCTTTGCCGTTGAGCTGCGCGATGGCGGCTTTGGCATCTGCTTCCTTCTCCATGTGAACAAACGCGTAGTCTGATAAAGCAGCAGACAGAGGGTTAGCAATTAGGGGGGCAGGGCATGCTACCTGATGGGTCCCAAACTGGACACACCAACAGCACCCAGCTGTTGCCAGCTACCTCCAGGCCTCCAAACCCTCCTCTCCAGGAGTAGGTCATAAAATGTGGCTCCCATATAACAAAGCTTCTGACTGTCCCAAGCAGGCAGCTTTGTCTATGGCTTTCTTCCCATTCTCCCCGTTCCCCCTGCCACCTCACCCAACTTCCTGGTGAGAGAAGAAAGAGCAAAGATGAACAGCAACACAGGATAAAAATCTTCACGTCTCCTGTAAGTATAAACGAGCAGACAAAAAGCAGAAAGCATTCCTGGATCACTCAATTATTCAGTACTGTCTATCCCAAGATTACCAAACACTACTGTTCACCTTTGAGGCTTAACTCTCAAACACTGAAAATGACCACTTATGTCTTGGAATGACCCATGTCTCAGCCCAGGGTCCAATTAAGGCAGGAGAGCTACACTGCAATGCACAGTCCATGAAATTCCTCCAGTACAATCTCCCCCTTCCCCACAGTACTTCCCCGTTTTCAAAGCACTTCCATGCACAGGACCTCATTTGGGCCTCACAACAATCCCAGGAGGCAGGCAGAGCAAAGGATCATTATCCTTATTTTACAGGTGGGCAAACACACTCAGAGAATTTATACGGCTTGCGACAAAACCATGTGTCAGACCCAGAAACAGAATCCCTGCTCTCCATGCCTCTTCACTACACCAGTCTACCCCTGAGAAGTCAATGTGTAAGGCAGGATTGTGTATTAAGACTAGACATTTAAGCTTAGAAGGGGAGAAGCTGGACCCCACGTAAGCCAATAAGATGTGAGAATGGAAACTGAGCCTCCTGGCTGAGTTCAGGCCCAAGGCGCGCGCGCGCGCGCACACACACACACGCCCCCCACCCCCAGGCTACATTACATCAGAGGTTACTCATCAAGAGACAGAAGTATTCCTTACCCCTTGGGCTTCTGTTCACAGAAAAGATTTGGTTTCTCAGCTTCACAGCAAGAAGCTGCAATTACCACAACTAGCAGGCTCTGCTAAGCAGGTTACCCCTCAGGTCCTCATTCAGTTCTAAATGAGCTGTGGTAGGAAAGCCTCTAAGACAGGATGTTGATCTCAAAGTCCTACTCATCTACCATATAGAACAAGAAAACTTTAGGAAAGGAAGTAATAGGAAGAAATTCTTGTTCACATCCAAACTCACAAACCACGATGGTGCAAGCAGAATCTGAAGAACAATGAAAAAGGTCATGCTGGTGGTAAGTAAGGCCATGCACTTAACCCCATCTGGACCTGTGGCTACTTTTAAAGTCCAAGCACCAGGACCCCATCTCTCTCACATCACTTTAGGAAATGAATTACCTAGATGAAGTTACTAAGGTTCCATTCTTGATAAGAAATCCTTTTAAATGGCCTCTAAACAAGTGTCCTAATTTCTAGAAACTTTCATACTGGGATGCCCTCTCTAGCTGTTCCTATAAAGCAAGCCATTTTCCTGGATGTAAGCCACCAACGTGACTCTCATACAAATAAGAATAAAAATAATCAACAGGGGTTTCCCTGGTGGCACAGTGGTTGAGAGTCTGCCTGCCAATGCAGGGGACACGGGTTCCTGCCCCGGTCCAGGAAGATCCCACATGCCACGGAGCAGCTGGGCCCGTGAGCCGTGGCCGCTGAGCCTGCGCGTCTGGAGCCTGTGCTCTGCAACGGGAGAGGCCACAACAGTGAGAGGCCCGCGTACCACAAAAAAAAAAATAAAGTAAAATAATCAACAGGTAGAAGTCAGAAGTGTGGTATAGCAAAAGGAATCCTGGGGCTAGGCGCTAAAATGCCTCAGCTGAAGATCCAGTTCACTGACTTGCTGTAAGTTCTTACGGAACTTACAATTTATTTCTCCATCTGACAATCTGTCCTACCCACCTCAGAGTTAGAAGATTCAAATGAGATGATAAAAATGCCTTGTAGGGCTTCCCTGGTGGCGCAGTGGTTGAGAGTCCGCCTGCTGATGCAGGGGACACGGGTTCGTGCCCCGGTCCGGGAAGATCCCACATGCCGCGGAGCGGCTGGGCCCGTGAGCCATGGCTGCTGAGCCTGCGCTCCGCAACGGGAGAGGCCACAACAGTGAGAGGCCCGCATACCGCCAAAAAAAAAAAAGGCTTGTAAAGTATAAATAGCTATATAATGATAAAAATCATGATAATTATTCAAGCCTAGGAATAACCACAGGCTTAGTTCCCTACAGATATGATCTTTCATCTCTAATAAAACACAAGAAATACAATGTAACCTGTAAATGCAAATTTGGAACTAGCCAGAGATGATAAAGGAACAAAATGAACTATCACAACTGTCTTTACACCCCTATGGCCAGAACCTGATTCTTCCAATTGCGAAAGGCGAAAAGCAAAGCGTTCCTTTAGGCCTAGCCACAGGGCACCAGAACTGTCCTCTCATCTCTCACCTCCAGTGTGGGTACAGTGAGCTAAAAATCAATGCTGGTGGTCCCAGATCTCTTTAAAAGCAAAGGCTGAGCTGACCCTACCACCAGGAGAATGCAATGGCAAGCAGAAAGCAAGAGTGTAGGCAGATTAAAGGGAATTAAAAAACTTTCAGGCACTATGAGGGAATATTAAGGAACCACACTATATTCCTGGTTAACCTATCCACAAATTCCTAGGACTGGAATAAGCTAGGAAAAAACACCCAACAAAAACTTTCAATGGGTTTACAAGAGCAATAGGATGTCACATTATCTATTCCCTACTTAGCTCGGTTTTATTAAGAGACCAACTTGTGAAACTTGAAAATTGAGATTTCATGTGTACAATTCAATTGACCACACAGATAAGCTATATAGCTGATAAAAAGAAAGCCATCAGATACAATTATATCCAATTTATATCTGAGAGTTTCTAAGCCTGATACTGGAGGGAAGTGCGAATAGGTTGTCCAGCTGACTCCATCACATGAGGGCTAACTAACCCTTATCACAGTGAGCAGCTAAACCCAGACCCAGCCCTTCCAAAGATGCCCAGGAACCTAACTACTCCTAGGACAATAAAGAAAAACCAAAGATCTAGAAAACTCCAGGGACCCACCTGCCTGGAGAGGTAGTTCAAGGAAACGGTGACCCCTGAAGGAAATCCATCGCATTTAAAGGGACTAGCAGGCAATGATTTACAGAGCTATCCTAAGGGTCTGGTGACTTCACAATTCCTCCAGTACCAAAGTTAAGAGAATCCAGAAAAATGAGTTTTCCTATTCTCAGAAGAGTAAAAAAATTCTAATTTGAAACTACAGAGCTGTATGTAGGAGGAAAGAATGGCCACCCACAACAAAGGAGAGGAAACAGTTTCCTATTCTGCCCTTCAGACTTCTCATGGAATCTAAATGGTTCCTAAAGCTGTCAGCAACTCTCAAACTTCATCCTTGAACACCCAACAGAATGTAGCTGTGGAGAGTGGTTACAATCTGCTGTTGCTATGGAAATTTTTATTCTACAAATCATATCTAAGCTCCTGGAACCAAGCAACTACGTTATTCCCCCTGTGAAATAAAACGGAACTGGCTGTCCTGTGCAATGCCAAGCTTCTGTGCTTTTCAAAGACCTGACAACCAACACAAGATGACTCAATCAAGTGCCCATTCCCAGAGCAAGAAATAAGTAAGCTATTTATAGAGCCAGAGCCAAGTCTCTTCTACTACATTCCCAACTTAAAAACTTCATTTTCCTTCACTCTAAATAGAAAGGCATCAGTGGAGAATATGATCCTCAAATCTTTACCACAGTCCCTTACCTCAAAATATTATCAGGCACTCTCTTACATATCAGCATAACTACAAACAACAACTAACCACCACTCCCTAAGGAAATCAGTGCATCTCTGCCAATCAAATGTTCGCAAAGGGACAAAATGCACAAAACTTTCACTCTAACTCTCACAAAGAAAACAGTCAAGAGTTCTAAAAACCACATGCAGTTACACACTTCACCCCACCCCCCCATTGTCACTTGGTGTCAGTCCCAAGCAAATTCAGGCAAATTTTTAGCCTTCTCTACCAACCCAAAGAAGGCTTCTTGACCAATGAGTTCCATAGAGACTGTCCCCTCAGATGCAAGTTTCTAGACTCCCAATCTAGTAGCCACTCTGTCTGAGAACCACACAAAAAAATGTAATAGGTCAATCAAACAGAACTCTCATAATGAGTCATATACATTTCCTGGCCAGGGGCCCAATCTGATGCCCTTCCCACTCTTTCACTCTAAATAAAAGCAAAAATTCATGCACCATACAGCCTGCCTCATCAGAGCACCCAGCAGGAAAGCCTGATTCCAGATAGTCATGAATTTGCATAGCCTGAGTTGAGGAAAACAAAATGCAGTATTAATGCAGAAGGAGGAATTACTCCTAGTGGTGGAGACTGCAACCCTCACACTTCCCCCAGTTACGGAAAGGATAAGGAATGACCCAAAAGATGTATCTTGGTGGAAATGAATAAGCACCTGCTCCCAAATGTATTTACTACCCTTAAAACTTCTCACACAGGGTATGAGCAGCTATGAATCCAACACCAGGAGCAAGGGATCAGATACTCACTCCCAGGTTGCATCCCTGAAGATAGCAAGGCAAAGTTGACTCTGATCTGTTCCCAAGTGGAACAGAAACTGGCCACATACACAAGGGCTATACCTCCAAATCTTGCCAACAAAAAAGAAAAAGAGCTTAGGGATAAGAACCCAGACTATGAAAAAAGTCAACTAAGTCCCAAAAAGGAGGTCAGGCCTAAATTATAGTGATATATTCTTCTCGAAGGCAAACTAGGGATCTACCCTGACAATTAGACTACTCAAGCAAAGATGACCATTAAGTCCCCACGTCCCCCTCAGAGTGTGCCCCCTTGCAAAATCACCAAGTTTCTAAAAGGATACCGCCCTAGGGCACCGGCTTGACGAGTTAGTTGCTCAGAAGAGGCCATTTCATAAAACAAGCCTTCGTCCACATGCGAAAAGTCGGGGTTTCCAGTTTATAGATGTAAAATCGATCCCAAAGGGGAAAAAAAAAAGTTTGAGGGAGTTGGAAAGCACAGAATTGCCACGCCTAACCCACCTAACAATACTGAAAGGCCAAAGTGGTTAGGAAGGGGCCCCTCCTGTACCCACGAGTAACTATACCCATCAGTAGACCCACGCCACACAATACTAAAAGATCCCAGCCCAAGAAACTTCCAAGGGCCCCGTTACCTTCCGCTCGGGAGCATTCATCGAGAGGGAACACGACGGTGGCCTTGGGGGGGGTGGGGTTCAGCCCCCACCTTTTCCCTTTTCCCTTGCTCTGACAGACTTCTGAAGAGGAAGTGGGGAAGTGGCGAAATCTTCCCCGCTCCATGATCCGGCTTGTGCCCGTCACTTCCCAATTTCCGTTCGGCGCCAGGCCCAGGAGCCCAGTGGAAGGCGCGCCCCCGGTACCCTCCCAAGTCTCTCAGGCGCGTCCCCGGCCCCGTAGCTCGGCTCGCAGTGGCCGCCGCACCCACCCAGAGCCGCTTCCTCCCATTTGGTTAATGGTGCCTGGCCCGCACGGGAGGAGGGTGGCTCTACCCAACGCGCCCCCAACACCTCCGGCCTCACTCCCGCGGACTTCTCCCAGCCCCCACCGCCAACCGCGCAGTGACCGACCCCCGGGAAAGGGGCGTGGCTAACAAGCAGAGTGCCCCGAGCGCGCCCGCGCCCGCGTCTCCACATTACCTTTCACCACGTCACACTCGATGACGCGTCCGCGGCGCTCGAAGAGGCTGCGCAATTCCTGGCTCGTGCACGCAGCCGATACATTGCCCACGAATATCTTCCAAGTGTTAAGAGGCCGTGGGCGCGACATCTCCACCACGAGCGCGCGCCCCGGCCGCAGCTCGTGGCCATGCAGGGCCTCGATGGCGCGCAGCGCGCCCGCGTTCTCGCGCATGTGCACGAAGGCGAACTGTTTCATGACGGCGCAGCTCATGACCGTGCCGTAGGGCGCAAAGAGAGCTGCTAGCTCCTCCGGCGTCGTATCCGCCCCATCGACGTTTCCCACGAATATCTTCATTTTGCCGCCGCAGCCGCCTTCCCGGAGAGCCTGGACCTCTCCTCCAGCGACAGGCGAAACGTCTGACCCGCCGGCAGTCCTCCCCAGGAATGGCTGGCGACGGAGAACCCCGCCGCGCAGGCGCTCTGACCTAGCCAATCGGAGCCCAGATCCCGCGTGCCCTGCAGCCAATCAGAGAGGCTGAGAGAAAATGCACTCAGGCGCAGCCAATCCCAGAGGGCCTGGAGCCCGCTCGTTAGCGGAGGGGGTGGGAGAGGGACGACTGCGCGCGACCAACCGCCGCTGCCGGGGGGAGGGGGAAGAAGGGCTGGAGAGTGGGATACGCGTGCGAGGAGCGCAGTGGCTGCAGAGAGGCCTAGTCAGTGAGGCGGCCTCTGGCCTGGGTGGGGCCGAGATCGGCGGGCCCCAAGAAAAAACTTTGTTCAGTCGGAAGTCAGAGCCCCTCCCATTCTGGCAACCTAGGCCAAACACGCGCCTAGAGGTGGCAGCGAGTGTCCACGGGAAGGCCCAGCCTGGCGGGAGAAAACAGGACAGACGCCTTCCTTAAGCAAACGACTCCCAGGACTGCCGCCTGTGGTCTGAGGGGACCCTGAGAGGCATTTGCCCTGGAGAAACCCTCGTGCCATTAATTTATTCTTTGGAAACGCATTCCCTGAGGTTGCTGAGGTCCTGGCAGAGGCTGGAGACGTTGAAAAATCAGTAAGAGCCTCTCCCTTTTATGGACTTTCCAAACGAGGAATGAGATATATATCTCTGTGTATGTTTGAAATTTTCCACAATAGAAAGTTTAATAAAATAGGAAATTAAGTCAAAAGAACGGTCCTTGAGAGGGTAAAAATTGAGCCTTTAAATAGAAGAAGAAAAACTTCAAAACTGACGGTTGTACGTATGTAAATAAAAAGATTTTGCATGGCAGAAGACGTCAAAAACAAGAACATGTGACAAGTTCAGGGAAATGTTTGCTTACAAGTTCATGCTACAAAGTTTATTGAGAACCTACCCTGTGGGGCAGGACCAAGGATAAAGCAGTAAACAAAAAGTGACAAAAATCCCGACCTCGGAGCTTATATTATGGTGGGGAGAGACAGATAATAACAAGTAAAACATTTAGCCCGCTAGGTAGTGATAAAGACTTGAAGTAACTGAGGGAGCAGACAAGCCATCCTCTGGGGGGAATAATTCCAGCGTGAAAGTACATGTCAGGAAGTCCTGGGGCAGGAGCATGTCTGTCCAAGGAATCACAAGCTAGTATGGCTGGAGGGGGGAACAGAGTGAATAATAGAGCGTAAGGATGGGGAGGAGGTGTAGAACCTTGTGGGCCATTGAAGTAATTTTGGCTTTCACTCTTAGACCGGAAGTCTAGAGAGCAGAGGGGTTCATCTGATATGACTTATCTTTCATAGTTTTATAAGTATCATTCTGGCTGCTATTGAAATGGGTAAAAACAAAGAGAAAACAGTCATTTGCTCAGAACAGTTATCACTATGGCAAAAATCCAGGAGAGAGGGACTACCCTGGAGGTCCAGTGGTTAGGACTCCGCACTTCCCCTGCAGCAGGCTTGGGTTCAATCCCTGGTCGGGAAACTAAGATCCCTTATGCAGCACGGCCAAAAAAAAATCCAGGAAAGAGATGATGGTGACATGGATCAGGGTGGCTGCAGCAGAATTCAGGAGAAGTGCTCAGATTTGGATATAGTAGTTTGAAGGTAGAGTCAACAGAATGTGCGATCGGATGTGAGTTGTGAGAAAAGTCAAAGATGACTCCAGGTAAATGGAAACATGGAGTTGCCATTTATTGAGATAGGGAACATTGTGGATGACCAGGACATAATAAGTTGTTTTTTTGGTTTTTTGGTTTTTTGTTTGTTTTTGGCCATGCATCACCACCTGTGGGATCTTAGCTCCCTGACCAGGAATCAAACCCAGGCCCACAGAAGTGAAAGCATGGAGTCCTAACCACTGGACTGCCAGGGAGTTCCCTGGACATAATAAGTTTGAGATGCCTCTAAGTCATCAAGTGGAGATACCAATGGACAATTAGATATGTGTCTGGAGTTCAGGGCAGAGGTCTGGGCTGAAGATACAAATTTGTGAGTCTAAAGAGTTAATATCTATACTGTACAAAGAACTCCTACAAATTGACAGGAAAAAAAGATGAGATAAATATGCCAAGGATGCTAACTGGTAATTTTATAGGAAAAGAAGTACAAATAGCCAATAAACAAGAAACTTCATTGCTCGTCAGGGAAATGCAATTTCCTGAGAGAATGAGAACGTTTTCGCCCCTCAGATGTGCAAAAAATTCAGAAGATTTATATCTGTTGGTGGTAAGGGTGTGAGGAAATTACACTTACAGATTGTATCTATGAACTACATATGTAGTGTGAACTCTACATCCTTCTTGGTAAGTATTCTGCCAATATCAAAACTTTAAATGTAGTGAGCTGGGATTTCCCTGGTGGTGCAGTGGTTAAGAATCCGCCTGCCAGTGCAGGGGAGATGGGTTCCATCCCTGGTCTGGAAGATCCCACATGCCATGGAGCAACTAAGCCCGTGAGCCACAGCTACTGAAGCCCACACGCCTAGAGCCTGTGCTCCACGGCAAGAGAAGCCAGCACAATGAGAAGCCCATGCACCACAACAAAGAGTAGGCCCCACTCACCATAACTAGAGAAAGCCTGCACAGCAATGAAGACCCAACGCAGCCAAATAAATAATTATTAAATAAATAAATGTAGTGGGCCTTTAATATAGTAATCCTGCTTTGGAAATCTAGCCTACAGAAAACTCATCAATAAGGATGTTGGTATAAATTTATTTATTGTTGCATTGTTTGTAGTAGCAAGCAGGGGAAGCAACCTGAATGTCTATAAATAAGGAAATATTGACTTATGATGTAATATTATGTTGCTATTAAAAATAGGTCAGGGGACTTCCCTGGCGGTCCAGTGGTTAAGACTCTGCACTACCACTGCAGGGGGCACAGGTTCCATCCCTGGTCAGGGAACTAAGATCCCACATGCCCCGAGGCCAAAAAAAACCCTCTAAAAATAAAAATAGGTCAGAATCTATTGACATGGAAGGGTGACCATAATTTAAGAGGGAAAAAATGTAATTATATAACATTACATCTTTCTAAGCTGTAGGTGAAAAACCCTCAATATAATACGCATACATTTTTTCAGCAAAGTAATATCGGTTACCTCAATGGGATGAGATGGGGGTTAATTTTTTTATGCTTTTCTGTATCATTAGACTTTCAACAATGAGCATCTAATTCTTTTATAATTTAAAAAAGTACACTGTAAGGGGGAAAAGAGGGGCACTCTGATACATTCACAAATCCAAACTGCTGGCACTATTCTCAGAGCAGGGTATCAGCAGGCCTCTGGACACCCAGGGCACATAGTCTTTTAAAAGGATTCGTGGTGGCAGTTCCATGTTTGTTCCAAAAAATCCTGGGTTTAGAGTCAGAACACTGCAATAGAAATATAATGTGAAACCCATATGTGCTTTTAATTTTTCTGGTATCCACTTTAAAAAATAAAAAGAAACAGGTAAAATTAACTTTAACAATATATCTTATTTAACCCAGTGTTTCTAAAAAAATATTCTTTTTTCATGTTATCAATATAAAAATTCTTGTTAAGATATTTTACATTCTTTTCCTTCAACTAAGTCTTTGAAATACATTGTGTATTGTACACTTACAGCACATCTCAATTTGGACGGGCCACATTTCCAGTGTTCAGTATGTAGCCACATGTGGCCAGTGGCTGCCATCTTGGCTAGTGCAGGCTTAGCCCTCTTCTTGAAATGGCCTTTAGATCCTGAAGAGACATCCTTTGGAAAAGCGAAACTTCAACGTTGGGGATACATGTGATTTTTTAAAATAGCCCTATATTTTTCAGAGCCAAGTGTGAGGAATGAGGATTAGCAGGAAGATCAAGCTCAGAAATATCCATCAACAAATAGTGTCAGAGCTGCCAAGGATTCTTCAGGATGAGCCAGGCCAGGCCAGGCTGACCCAAACCCTTTAAAGATCAGAGACTCAGCGACTTCCCCGGTGGCGCAGTGATTAAGAATCCGCCTGCCAATGCAGGGAACACGGGTTTGAGCGCCGGTCTGGGAAGATCTCACATGCCGCGAAGCAACTAAGTCCGTGTGCCACAACTACTGAGCCTGTGCTCTAGAGCCCGCGAGCCACAGCTACTGAAACCTGCACGCCTAGAGCCCGTGCTCCACAACAAGAGAATCCACTGCAATGAGAAGCCTGCGCACTGCAACAAAGAGTAGCCCCCGCTCACCGCAACTAGAGAAAACTCGCACGCAGCAACGGAGACCCAATGCAGCCAATAAATTAATTAATTAAAAAAAAAAAGATCAGAGACTCAGAGTATCCATTAAGGCTGCATCAAAAATACTTCACTGTTTATAAGTAAAATAATAAATGATAAACTAAATTAGGTTCTAATTATAAACACATTTTTCACCTACAAGGACATCTCAGTTAATTATACTAACAAACCAAAAACTTTTTGGTTTAGTTGGTGACTGTAGTAGGCCAAAGATATCAGTTCCTAATCCCTAGAACCTGTAAGTATTACCATATTTGGAAAAAGGGTCTTTTCAGATGTGATGAATTTAAGGATCTTGAGATGGCGAGATTATCCTCGATTACTTGCTTAGGCCCTAAATGCAAGTACCTGTATCCTCATAAGAGGGAGACAGAGGGAGACTTGGCACAAATACACAGAAGGAGAAGGTGATGGGAAGACAGAGCAGGGAGAGTTTTAAAGATGCTGGCCTTGAAAGTTGGAGCGATTGGCCGTGAGCCAAGGAATGCCAGCAGTCATCAGAAGCTGGAAGAGGCAAGGAATGGCAAGGATTTTTCCCTAGAGCCTCCAGAGAAACTGTGGCCCTGCTGACACCTTGATTTCAGCCCAGTAGTACTAATTTTTGACTTCTGGCTTCCAGAACTGTAAGAGAATAATGATCTCTTTTAAGCCACCCAGTTTTTGGTAATTTGTTACAGCAGCTACGGGAAACGAATAGAGTTGTAAATTGTTTTTTTAACAACACAAATGAAGATATTTTCACAGCATGGACTCATATTATCTTGTTCCAAACTTTTCCCCTTTCGACCCTCTTCCTTCCTGCTCTCCACCCTGTCCTATGTAAGGGTGTGAAAAGCGGAGGCTTGGGGCTGTGGTAGCAGTCACCCTGCAACCAAAATGGGAGGGGGGTGCTAAGAGAAACGTACAGGTCAGGGTGACACAGTGTCCTGACACCACTGAGCCACTGGACCGGCTCTGAATCCTCAAACCTCCAGACTGCTTATCTTATGAGATAATTAAATGTCTTAATTGCTTTGACCCCTATTAGGACTCTTGCTACTTGCAGCAGAATTCATCCTAATATAGAATTCAACAGACAGTATCAAAACTGCAAGTAAGAAAAAGCAGTACATTTCCCTGGTGATTAGCGATAAATTGATTTGCTAATCATCAGGGAAATGCAAATCAAATCACCTTGATTTATCACCTCACACCTGTCAGAATGGATAGCATCAGAAAGAACACAGGGAATTCCCTGGCGGTCCAGATGGGTGGTGGGAATGTAATTTGGTGCAGCCACTGTAAAGAACAGTATGGAGGTTTCTCAAAAAATTAAAAATAGAACTACCTCATGACCTAGCAATTCCACTCCTGGGTATATATTGGAAAAAAACAAAAACACTACTTGGAAAAGATACACGCACCCCAATGTTCACAGCAGCATTATTTACTATTGCCAAGATATGGAAGCAACCTACGTGTCCTTTAACAGATGAATGGATAAAGAAGACACGATATATATGTACAATGGGATACTACTCAGCCATAAAAAAGAACAAAATTTTGCCATTTGCAGCAACGTGGATGGACTTGGAGGGCATTATACTAAGAAATAAGTCAGAGAAAGATGAATACTGTATGCTATCACTTATATGTGGAATCTAAAAAATACAACAAACTAGTTAATATAACAGAAAAGAAGCAGACTCACAGATACAGAGAACAAGCTAGTGGTTACGGGGGGGGGCAGTACCGGGCTGGGGAAGTGGGAGGTACAAACTATTGGGCGTTAGACAGGCTACAAGGATGAAGTGTATAACACAGGGAATATAGCCAATATTTTGTAATAACTTTAAATGGAGTTGAGAACTAAATTATTGCCTGCCATATCAGTAAACAAAGGATTTCACAGCCATCAGCCATCACATTACCCCTGTTTCAGTGAGCCCAGACTCTCGCATCTTCCCATACATAGAAAAGTGGAAAATTTCTTAACTTGAGATATCTGGTTTTCTTTTATTATCAAGTAATCTTTTGAGGTTCTGACTACATTGGTTCTGTTGCAAAAACTCCTATATATCCTGGCTCTTCCCCCTTTCTCTTTGGAGCAGTCTCTCAGAGTTATTTGAGATGCTATCTCATGGGCTTGAAGTCCTAAGAATGTCTGCCGAATAAAATATAACTCTCAGGAATTCCTGGCGATCCAGTGGTTAAGACTCCAGCTTTCATTGCTGAGGGCGTGGTTTTGATCCCTGGTCGGGGAACTAAGATCCCACAAGCCTCGTGGTGCGGCCAAAAAAAAAGAGGAAAAACATAACTCTCAACTTTCAGATTGTGCGTTTTTATTTTATTTTTTCAGTCGACAAAGTATAACCTTTAAAAACTGTATAAAAATAAAATTTAAAAAGTATTTATATTAAAAAAAAGACCAGGGGGACTTCCCTGGTGGCGCAGGGTTAAGAATCAGCCTGCCAAGGCAGGGGATACGGGCTCAAGCCCTGCCAGGAAGATCCCACGTGCCATGGAGCAACTAAGCCTGTGCGCCACAGCTACTGAGCCCACATGCCACAACTACTGAGCCAGCACACCACGAGCCCATGCTCTGTGACAAGAGAAGCCACCGCAATGAGAAGCCCAAGTATGGCAACCAAGAGTAACCCCTGCTCACCGCAACTAGAGAAAGCCAGCATGCAACAATGAAGACCCAACGCAGCCAAAAAAAAAAAGTGGTTGAGTGGGACTCCGTGCTCCCAATGCAGGGGGCCCGGGTTGAATCCCTCGACAGAGAACTAGATCACACATGCATGCCGCAACTAAGAGTTTGCATGCCGCAACTAAGGAGCCCGCCTGCTGCAAATAAAACCCAGCAGAACCAAATAAATAAATATTTTTAAAAAGACCAGTTTCACACCTTAAAAAAGAAAAAGCAATACAGTTGGGACTTCCCTGGTAGCGCAGGTTAAGAATCCGCCTGCCTATGCAGAGGACACGGGTTCGATCCTTGGTCCGGGACGATCCCACATGCCACGGAGCAACTAAGCCCGTGTACCACAACTACTGAGCCTGCGCTCTAGAGCCCACGAGCCACAACTACTGAGCCCGTGTGCCACAACTACTGAAGTCTGCGCGCCTAGAGCCCGTGCTCTGCAATAAGAGAAGCCCACGCACCGCAACGAAGAGTAGCCCCCGCTTACCGCAACTAGAGAAAGCTCGCGTGCAACAACGAAGACCCAATGCAGCCAAAAATAAATAAATTTTTTTTTAAAAAAAAGCAATACAGTCATGTTGTCTAAAAATATGGAGGTAAATTCCAGAAGAAATGGCTAAAGCAGTTGAAATGTCTTACCTCTAGAAAGTGGATTTGGGAAGAGATGGGACAGAAATTGCTCTTTTTCATTATAAGCATAGTAGTACTATTTGACTTTTTAAGTTGTGTACCTATGTTACTTAGATAAAAATCAAAATATAGGAAAAAAAAAATTAGGACTTCCCTGGTGGCGCAGTGGTTAAGAATCCGCCTGCCAATGCAGGGGCCACGGGGTTAAGCCCTAGTCTGGGAAGATCCCACATGCCACGGAACAACTGAGCCCATGCGCCACAGCTATTTAGCCTGTGCTCTAGAGCCTGTGAGCCACACAGCCAAAAATAAATAAATAAATATATACATTTTTAAAAATAAAATAAATAAAAATTTATTAATTTTCAAAGTACTTTATTTTTTTTGCGTTGGGTCTTTGTTGCCGCGCGCGAGTTTTCTCTAGTTGCGGCGAGCAGGGGCTACTCTGTTGCGGTGCACTGGCTTCTCATCTCGGTGGCTTCTCTTGTTGTGGAGCACGGGCTCTAGGCGCGCGGGCTTCAGTAGTTGTGGCACACGGGCTCAGTAGTTGTGGCTCGCGGGCTCTAGGGCGCAGGCTACGCAGTTGTGGCGCACGGGCTTAGTTGTTCCACAGCATGTGGGATCTTCCCAGACCAGGGCTCAAACCAGTGTCCCCTGCATTGGCAGGCGGATTCTTAACTACTGCACCACCAGGGAAGCCCTCTACTGCTTTTTTAATGTAAATGATTTTTTAATATTGAGATAGAGGGAATTCTCTGGCGGTCCAGTGCTTAGGGCTCCACGCTTTCACTGCTGAGGGCCAGGGTTCAATCCCTGCTCAGTGAACTAAGATCCAAGTCATGCAGCACAGCCAAAAAAAAAGAGATACAATTCATACAACATAAAATTCACCCCTTTAGTGTATAACTCAGTGGTTTTAGTATATTCACAGGGTGGTGCAACCATCACCACACTAATTCCAGAACATTTTAATTAATCACCCCCAAAAAGAAACCCTATACTTATTAGCTGTCACTCCCCATTCTCCCCTTCACTCATACCCTGGTGACCACTAATTTTTCTGGCTCTGGATTTGCCTATTCAAGACATTTTATATAAATGGAACAATACAAATATATGGCTCACATGTCTGGCTTCTTTCACTTAGCTTAATGTTTTCAAGATTTATCCACATCGCACCTTTTTTTTGTTAATCTAAAATAATTTCAAAATAAAGCACTTTCAAAAATTGACTTTAGGGGCTTCTCTGGTGGCGCAGTGGTTGAGAGTCCACCTGCCGATGCAGGGGACATGGGTTCGTGACCTGGTCCGGGAAGATCCCACATGCCGCGGAGCGGCTAGGCCCGTGAGGCATGGTCGCTGAGCCTGCGCGTCCGGAGGCTGTGCTCCGCAACGGGAGAGGCCACAACAGTGAGAGGCCCGCGTAAAGCAAAAAAAAAAAAAAAAAAAAATTGACTTTAGGGTCACGATTTTTAGCTAAAATGTGTAATTTTTTTTTAAAGTTTGTAAACAGTCGTAGAATAGTTTCAACGTATTTATGAGACTTAACAGGGGGACTTCCCTGATGGTGCAATGGTTAAGAATCTGTCAATGCAGGGGACACAGGTTCGAGTCCTGGTCCGGGAAGATCCCACATGCCGTGGAGCAACTAAGCCCGTGAGCCACAACTACTGAAGCCCATGTACCTAGAGCCCATGCTCAGCAACAAGAGAGAAGCCACTGCAATGGGAAGCCTGCGCACTACAGCAAAGGGTAGCTCCCGCTTGCCACAACTAGAGAAAGCCTGCGTGCAGCAATGAAGACCCAAAGCAGCCAAAAGTCAGTAAGTAAATAAATTTATTTTTTTTAAAAAGGATAGGGATGGGCTTCCCTGGTGGCACAGTGGTTGAGAGTCCGCCTGCCGATGCAGGGGACACGGGTTCGTGCCCTGGTCCGGGAGGATCCCACATGCCGCGGAGCGGCTAGGCCCGTGAGCCATGGCCGCTGAGCCTGCGCATCCGGAGCCTGTGCTCCGCAGTGGGAGAGGCCACAACAGTGAGAGGCCCGCGTACCGAAGAAAAAAAAAAGGAAAAAAAAAAAGGATAGGGACCCACATAATAGAATATTTTTAAAAGAAAAAAAGACTTAGGAAGTATGTTGAGAAGTTTACATTTAGGCTAGGAATCTGTGGTATTTAAGAAAATTAAACATATTAAATATACAAATACAATTCTTTAAAGTTTGAAGGAATTTAAGTTGCAGATGGGTATGATTATTTAAAGGAGTCCAATGTAGCCAACCAGAGTTTATCAAAGAAAAGGTAAAGATAATAACTCTTATCTTACTAGATTTATAGATAGAACAATAAACGTTGTAAAGTTAAAGCCTTAAGGAAAGCTAGGCTTTAAGTATGTTACTTTAATACAATTGAATAGTAACCTGTATTAGTTTCCTGTGGCTGCCGTGACAGATCACCAAAAAACTGGGTGCCTTAAAACAACAGAAAGTTATTCTCTCACAGTTCTGGAGGCTAGAAGTCCAAATTAGTAGCACTGGGCTGAAATCAACATGTCAGCAGGGCCTTGTGCCCTCCAGAGACTCTAAGAGATAAACTGTCCCTGCCAGCTAGCTTCTGGTGGCCGCTGGCATCCCTAGGCTTGTGGCCGCGTCACTCTAGTCTCCAAGGTCAACATCATTAAACTTCTTTCCGGACTTCCCTGGCGGTCCAGTGGTTAAGACTCCATGCTTCCACTGCAGGGGACACAGGTTCATCCCTGGTCGCGGAATTAAGATCCCGTATGCCCCGTGGTGCCGGGGGGTTGTGGGGGGGACCTCCTGGGCCTTCTTCTTGTAAGAATACCTGTGCTTGCATTTAGGGCCCATCGAGGTAATCCAGGATAATCTCATCTAAAAATCTGTAACTCAATCATATCTGCCAAGACCCTTTTTCCCAGATAAGGTAATATTTACAGCTTCCAGAGATTAGGACCCGATAATTTGTGTGTGGTAGTGGAAGCATTATGAGCCTATCACAGTAACTTTAAAAAAAGAAGTAATCACAGTCTCTTCAGGTGCACCAATACCACTAACATGCATCATAGACACAGGGACAGGATTCTCTCCTGCTGAAATTTTTAGCGGTATTATTAGGCAATTAGACCAAGGGAACCCAGAGCACTTTGCTCTTGGCCTTAAAGCTCAGCCCTCTCTCTGTTATGGTGCTTTCTATCACCAGGGTTTTTAGGTATAATCTCCTCTCTCTCTCTCTCTGTCTCTGGCTAAGATACCTCAAGTCCTTTTTGGAAGTACGTGACATATATGTATTTAAATTAGAGGGGAAGATGTTGGGGGCTGGAGGATAGTCCTGACTCTACTCCTAAAACACATAGCTCCAGTTTTTTTGTTGTTGTTTTTTTTGTTTTGTTCTTTGGCCGTGACCCGCAGCTTGGGGGATCTTAGTTCCCCAACCAGGGAATGAACTTGTGCCCCCTGAAGTGGAAGCCTGGAGTCTTAACCACTGGACCACCAGGGAAGTCCCTAACTAGTTTTTTTTTTTTTTGGCCGCGTTGGGTCTTCATTGCTGCCCACCGGCTTTCTCTGGTTGCGGTGAGCGGGGGCTACTCTTGGTTGCGGTGCGTGGGCTTCTCATTACAGTGGCTTCTCTTGTTGCAGAGCATGGGCTGTAGGCGTGCGGGCTTCAGTAGTTGTGGCACACGGGCTCAGTAGTTGTGGCCCATGGACTTAGTCGCTCCTCGGCATGTGGGATCTTCCCAGACCAGGGCTCGAACCTGTGTCCCCTGCATTGGTAGGCGGATTCTTAACCACTGCGTCACCAGGGAAGTCCCCCTAACCAGTTTTAAAACATGAGACTAGTAGTTCTCAAACTTTAGTATGCCTCAAAATCACCTACAAGCCTTTTTTTTTAAATTTTTTTATTGGAGTACACTTGATTTACAATGTTGCATTAGTTTCTGCTGTACAGCAAAGTGAATCAGTTATACATATACATATATCCACTCTTTTTTATTCTTTTCCCATATAGGTCATGACAGAGCACTGAGTAGAGTTCCCTGTGCTATACAGTAGGTCCTTATTAGTTTTCTATTTTATATATAGTAGTGTGTATATGTCAATCCCAACCTCCCAGTTTATCCCTCCCCACCCCGCCAAAGGCTTTTAAAACAGATTCCTAGGCTTCACTCACCAAGTGTCTGATTCAGTAAGTCTGGAGTGAAGCTCCAGAATTTGCATTTCAAACATTTCCAGGTGTTGCTCAAGCCTCTGGTCAGGGATGACAAGGGCCCCCACTTGAGAGCCACTGGTAGTGGTAAAGCAGAGAAGACAGAGGAGGAACAGAGAGAAGGGTTTTCAGAAGCCAGACTTTCACTTACCTTCGCATAATCGCCCCCACCTCTTCCAAGGACCCCACCTGTGGCCAGGAGCCCTTGAGCCGAGGCTCTGCCACGGCTCTGAAGAGTGACTCCAACTGGGCCCCTCTACCAGGATTCAGCTGGGGAGATCTCCCGCTTGGGAAAAAGGAGCAGCTCTACAAACCCACAATGTGGAACCCCAGGCAGAACTGAGAATGCAATGCCAGAAGGTGAAAACCCAGGGGGAAGAGGGCAGAAGAGATAGGAGGTTTCCAAGACATGGATTATGAGGCTGGGCACTGGCAGCCACTGAGAAAGCAGCTGCGGCAGAGGAAAGATGCTAAAGGGCAGCTGAGAGAACAGGGGGCAAAAGAAAGTATCTGGGTTCCCTGAGACACAGTGCAAAAATCCTTGGAGTTACACATGATTTTGAGCAATTTGTGGAACAGTTTTTTTTTCTTTTTCTTTTTTTGGCTGAGCCGCACGGCTTGTGGGATCTTAGTTCCCCAACCAGGGATCGAACCCCTGCCCCCCGCAGTGGAAGCACCAAGTCTTAACCACCGGACCACCAGGGAAGTCCCTGAAAACTTCTACTTATGGCAAATGACTCTTGCTTTCCATACTTTACACTGAGAACCAATATAGACTTAGAACCAGACCACCTGGGTCTGAATCTAGACTTGGCCAAGTAACTAGCTGTGTGATCTTGGGCAAGTTACATAATCACCCTGTGTTCCACTTTTCTCATCTGTGACATAGGATAATAACAGAACCTACTGGGAATTCCCTGGCAGTCCAGTAGTTAGGACTCGAGCTTTCACTGCCAACTAAGATCCCACGAACCACGTGGCGTGGCCAAGAAAAAAACAAAAACAAAAACAGAACCTACCTTGTAGTATTGTCATGAGGATTCAATGAATTACTGCACGTGAAGTGTTCAGAATAGAGTCTGGCACTTAATCATCATTATACAGGTGTTAGCTAATATGATTAAATTTTCCTTTTTTTTTCCTTTTGTGGTACGCGGGCCTCTCACTGTTCTGGCCTCTCCTGTTGCGGAGCACAGGCTCCGGAAGCGCAAGCTTAGCGGCCATGGCTCCCGGGCCCAGCCGCTCTGCGGCGTGTGGGATCTTCCCGGGCCAGGGCACAAACCCGTGTCCCCTGAATCGGCAGGTGGACTCTCAACTACTGCGCCACCAGGGAAGCCCTAAATTTTCCTTTTTAAGTAAGTTTAAAAGTGAATTAATTTAAAGAATAGTATTTGGTAAATGATAGTACAGATGGTTGGTGGACATGGCAGAAGTTGAGAGAGAACATGAAAATGCCTGAATTTGGCAAAGATTTTCCACCTGTGCTCCCTGAAGCCCCAGGGTTTTTGGGAAGCTTAGTCAGAGCTAAGCATCTTTGGCTGTAGATCCACTTCTGCTTTACAGATAGGGTTTCAAGGTATTTGAACAGTGTTCTGTGATTTAAAAACAAAGTTTGAAAACCACACGGCTAAGAGTTTAGAAGAAAGAAAAGTTAATGGGGATACTGATCCCTTAGGAGTAGAAAAAGAGTGGCAGGGGATGGTGAGCGGTTTAGCCATAAATGGGTTAAATCCAGCTAGAATTCCAGAATGAAGGTGAGAGGAGGTCAGGAGTTGGCTGTGAGCAGAGTCCAAGGGGAGTTCCTGCAATGATTCTGAGGTGGAGAAACACAGTCCGGGTCCCAGGCTTAAAAGGACTTGGTTCCCCAGGAACCAAGGGGGGCTGGAAAGCAACCAGCATAGGTTTGGCGAGAAAAGAGCAGGGCTAGAGGCAGAGCCAGCAGTCTTGAGAGGGAAACAGACAGGGCCCAGGGAATGGGAGCAGAGCCAGGTGCCTCAAGCCAAGGCCAGCTGGCTGTTAATCCACCCACCTTGCTCCAAGCAGGCAGTGTAAGGGGCAAAGTTTGCACTCTGCCAGCCTAACACGTCACAAAAGCAGCTTCGTCATGGATGAGCAAGCATGACACAGTCCAGTGGGGGCAGGGGGCACAACAGATGATTGCAAAGCCCCAGAATTCCCGGCCCCAATTCCCCAAGGAATTCGATGTCCTTGGACATCGGCCATCCCTGTGAGAGGGGAGCCTGGCTGGGTCGGCCTCCAGGGGCCGCATTTGGCCTCAGAATCACAGGCACTGCTCCCTTAACTTACCCTGTGCCAGGCCCTGTGCCAAACACTTTATTTACTCGATTAATTAAGAGTCTTTTACTTGCGAGTAAGGAAATCAACTCAAGCCACATTAACTTTTTTTAGAAAGTGGGTGATGATGCATTGGTGGGGGGATGGTCTCTTGACTCCCAGATCAGGAGGTCGCTGGCCTCAGGAAAGGCCCAGAGTGCAGACTCTGGAGCATCTGGCATCCTCCTGCGACTCTTAGGTTCTCCCTGTGCATCTGCCTCATTCTTCCTCCTCAGCCGATGGGCTTTTTCTGATACTCGGTCCATAATGCAGGGAGAAGAGGCCCACCCACAGCTCCCATATTCCCATGTTACAGATCCAACCCCAGGGAGAAACTAAAGCTGGATCCACTTTGATTTCTCTGGGAAAGCAAGGCCCTGTGTGGGTCAGGTGTCCATTTTGGTTCCAACTGGCCATAGTGAAGGGAGGGGGACAGGCCACAAACAGAAATATGTCTGCTATGGTCCTTCACTCTGACCCTGAGGAGAAGGATACGGCCCTCAGGAACTGGTTGGCTTTGAATCCAGTTTTCTTTGCCTCTAAAGCCAAGAGGTGGCCCTCGACAGGGAGGACAGAGGCAGAGGGACTGTGGTTATTAAGCCCATTAAGGGACAACAGGACATGGACAAAACACCAAGTTCCATATGAAAATAAAACTTTAATTTGCCAAGGGAAGATCACAGCAACCCCTACACACCCCACACACTAGTGCTCCTAGGACTGGGTGAGCAGGGCCTCCCTCTGGAAGTGCTCAGCAGGGAGGACAGTGACAGACGCGAGGCTGAGGCTGTGCTCAGAGGTGGGCGGGGGGACTGGCGGGCTGCTTTCGCCCGTCGCCAGCGATGGGCCGGCCTCGCTCCTCCCAGATGGTGAGCCCGTCGCAGGAGCAGATCTGCTTGGGGTTCTGGAAAAGGCCAGCAGAGCGTGCGATGATGCCACAGGCCAACCTGCGGAAGAGCAGTGGGGTTGAGATGAGCACCTGCCTGGCCCCTCCCGGTCTCCGCGGGCACTGCGGGCAGAGCACTCACCCCTCTCCTGAGTTCCCTGTGATCCTGGACAAGGGATGGCCACCCCGGCCCAGGTCGTCTTCTCCCTCATCGACGACCAGGCTTCGGCCAATCACATCACACACCTTTGAGGGGAGACAAAGACCTCAGACAGTGGACCTGTTAGGAAAGGTCCCCACCTTCTTTTCCACCTCACCTTCAGCCTCTCATCCTCTATCCTGAAGACGGCTCGGCCATCAGCTTCAGCGTAGATGTTCCCTAGGTCTCCACGGTGCTGCAATGAGACCCGGGGGGGAAAGGGCACGTGGGACATGGCTGCTAACTTCTGGCTTCCCAGTATCTGGGTCCCCTTCCTCAAAGTACCAGTGTCCTCCTATGGGTCCAGTCTGGTAGGATGAAGGGACGGCCCAGGACACAAGGAAGGAAACTGGACTCTCTCTCCCTGGAACTAAAATCCTGGGCACGCTGAATGACAGCACGCTGAAAACGGCCAGTGACTCCCTCCCTAGGAAGTCATGTCACTAGACCAGGCTGCTTCTCCTACAAGGCTGCTGCCCAGTCTGCATCCAAGCCTCAGAATCTAGCCTGGTTCCTGCTCTTTTCCAAGCCCACTTCTCCAGCCTCCCGATGACTCTGTGAGCCCCTGGTAGTCTGCAGTTCCCCTGGGCTTAAGTTGGCCAAGCTTGGCTTCTTGACCATCAGAGGCAGTCAGCATCCCTTCCCTGACGTCCGGCCTCCAGGAAAAGAAGAAACACAGGGGCAGAGGGCGTCTCCTGCCCCCAACACCTGGTTCTGCCCACCTTCTCCCTTGAAGGTAATAAAAATGTCCTGGGACTTCCCTGCTGGTCCAGTGGCTAAGACTCTGCGCTCCCAATGCAGGAGGCCCGGGTTTGATCCCTGGTCAGGGAACTAGATCCTGCATGTCGCAGCTAAAGATCCCGCATGCCACAACTAAAAAGATCCTGCACACCGCAACTAAAGAGATCCCGCACGCCCCAACTAAGACCCGGTGCAGCCAAATAAATAAATAAATATATATATTTAAAAATGTCCTAACACAGCTACGGAGCTCCGCCTACATCAGATACCCTCTGCCAGGCAGGGTGGGAGGTGATGGTGTATATGTGGTCAACACCCCTCAAGGGGTTCAGAGCATGGTGAGGAGACAGACATGGAACAGACTAGTGATTACAAAACATAGGGTTAGCACAATAGTGAGTGTGTTTCCTGGTGACAAGGCCCTACTGATGAGTCCCAGAGACCCACGTCTGTCTGTGCAAATAAATTGCCCCCAACCTGACACTTGGGCAGAAGTAAGAGCCTGAGCCAACATGGGCTGGTACACATGGCCTTGCCGCAAAGCAGGGTCACAAAGCATGTCACTGTGTGACGGGGCTGACGAGCAAGCAGCAAGAAGAGCCACTTCTGCTTTATCTTGTTTCCCTTTGGGACGTCTGCTGCTCACACCTGGCACTTTTTGCTGTGCCGGGTGTTGGGGCCTTTTGCGGTAGGAAGATAAAGGCGGGGGAGGTGTTTCCAGGACTGGGCGGAGGAGCAAGCGGCCTGGTGTGTGGCTCAGAGGCACGAGCCAGCAGCAGAGGGTCAGGAGACGCAGGCTTTCTAGTCCCTCCCCTGCACACGGGTGGGTGGAACTGGGCCAGGTGGCACTGAACGTCACACCAAGTAGCCACGTGAGATCTGTCCCCTTGGGTACTGGGGAGTTAAGAAAGGTTTCAGGCAGGGGTGTGACCTTGTCACTCCATGCTTTGGAACAATTCCTCTGATACCGTGCATGAAGGGAGGTGGATGGGGAGAGAAGGGAAGGAAGCTTAGAAACCAGTTAGGAGATGTGCAAAGGGACAACCAGGCTTGGACATAAATCCCCACACTGAATTCACTTCTGTCTGGACAAAACCAGACGCTGAAATCCAAAAGGAACATGCCAGTCATCATGGCTCCTTGGACATGTAGCTCTTGCTCAAGTCTTCCTCTGCCTATACCGAGGGCTCGGGTACAAGACAGCAGCTGGTCCCAGCCCCTTCAGATGCCCTCCCCGGGAGGGGCCCAGGCCGAGGCACGGGTCACGAGGGGGTCTTCTGCCCTTCAGAAACTCCACTTCCTAAGAGGCATAGCGCTGCCAGTTCCCAGACCTCCTTCTTGCCGGTTCAAGCCTCCAGGGCTTTGTCTACGGGGCGTCCCCTGTTGAGCCTCCATTCCCACTCTCCCTTCTTCACCTGCCTGATTCCTGCTCAGCACCTTTCAAGGCTTCAATGAGGAAGACTGCCTCTAAGATGCACCCCCTGGATTCACACCCTGTGTGCTCCACCACAAGGGTGGGCTGGACCTGGCGTCACCTCCAAGCTTACGTTACAAAAGGAGCGTGGCTTCAGTCTTGGACGCCTTCTCTCTCTCACTTGCTCTGACGGCAGCCAGCTGCTGTGCTGTGCACTGGCCTAGGGAGAGGCCCACCTGGCAAAGGACTGATGTCTCTGGCCAACAGCCAGGGAGGCCCTGAGGCCGGCCAACAGCAACATGAGCTCGTGTGGAAGTGGGTCCTCCCCACATCGAGCCTTGAGAGACCCGAAGACAGAGGTCCCCAGCTAAGCTATACCCGAATTCCTACCCCAGAGAAACTGTGAGATGACAAATGCTTGTTGTTTGTTTTAAACCTGGGAGTTCCCTGGTGGTCCAGTGGTTAGGACTTGGCGCTTTCACTGCTGTGGGTTCGATCCCTGGTTGGGGAGCTAATATCTGCACAAGCCGAGAAGCTTGGCCAAAAAAAAACCCAAAGGGCTTCCCTGGTGGCGCAGTGGTTGAGAGTCCGCCTGCCGATGCAGGGGACACGGGTTCGTGCCCCGGTCCGGGAAGATCCCACATGCCACAGAGCGGCTGGGCCCGTGAGCCATGGCTGCTGAGCCTGCGCGTCCGGAGCCTGTGCTCCACAACGGGAGAGGCCACAACAGTGAGAGGCCCGCGTACCGCAAAAAAAACAAAAAACAAAAAAACAAAAAACCCTAAGTTTGGAGTAATTTGACTCTCGGCAATAGATAACTGACACACAGAACGCAAGTATGACACTATGCAATGGACCCAGGGGGCGGGGGGCGAGGAGTAAAAACTTTGATCACTAGAAATGTGACAGAGCTGTCAAAAGTCCAAAAAAACAAAAATCACTTACATGAATTAAGAAACACACACCATGTTTTCATTTGTTTGCCCTCCCCTGCACACGGGTGGGTGGGGCTCTGTGACGGGGCTGACGAGCAAGCAGCAAGAAGAGCCACTTCTGCTTTATCTTGTTTCCCTTTGGGACGTCTGCTGCTCACACCTGGCACTTTTTGCTGTGCCGGGTGTTGGGGTCTTTTGCGGTAGGAAGATTAAGGAGGGGGAGGCGTTTCCAGGACTGGGCGGAGGAGCAAGCGGCCTGGTGTGTGGCTCAGAGGCTGATCCCCTCTGAATCCCTGAGGAGGGGAACACATAGCCCCGCAGGCGGAGGAGACGGAATCAGGTGTGTGTGGACAGGGCGTCAGGAAACATCCCATCACTGAGAGAGGAGGCCGTCCTCCTGGCACGACATCCAGGACAAAATGTCAGCTTGGTGTTAAAACGTCTTTAACGCCTCTCTGACATTCACTAATCACCCTGACAACGGTAAAGCAGGCCGTAGTCCCTGGCAGGACCCTAATGACACGTTTTAGGTCTGCACTGATGTACCTTCACAATGATCCTCCTCTTGGGGCTAGAAGTACTGGTTTCTTATTTTCTGTGGCCATATCAAGTTTCTTGTTAAAAATAAATCTACCTTAATTACATGAATGATGTCTTGATTTTCTTCAAAATAATGGTGGAGAAGGGTCGGGGGGTAGATGAAGCAGGACTGGCCACGAGTTGGTAACTGGGTGACAGGGACATGGGGGTTCGGGACTCTAGTTTCTCCACTTTTAGAACTTGTTTGAAACCTTCAGTGATAGATTAAAATGTTAAAAATAACTAAATTTACCTAAGGGGAAAAAAATCAGTCAATTTAAATAAAAACATTGAGTAACTAACAGAACAAGTAGTACTCAGATAAGGCAAGAATCATTAAGGCAGCATGTGACTCACTGCTGATGGGGAAACAATTCTCTGGTGTAAAATTAAACTCCAGGGCCAGGAGCTGCAGCGTCAGGGACAGCGTTTTGTTTTTTGTTTTGTTTTTTTTTTGGCCACACCATGAGGCATGCGGAACTTCCCCGATGAACGATCGAACCCATGTCCTCCGCAGTGGAAGTGAGGAGTCTTAACCACTGGACCACCAGAGAAGTTCTGGGATGGCCTTTCTAGTTTAGGTAAAACCTTTAACTTCCACACCATCACCTTCTCCAGGAAGCTTTCTCCCATTGCATGTGCCCCTCGGGCTGGGTCAGGAGCTTGCTCTGGGCTCCCAGGGCCTCCGGCAGGCTCCTGCAAGGATTCTCTCACTGCACTGCAACCAAGGAGTTCTCAGTGTCTCCCTCACCAGACTGTGAGTCTTAGGGAGCAGGCCTTCAACACAGAAAGTGTCAATAAATGTTTCTAAATGGAACCAAAAAAGTGAGGGAAAAAGACCCCAACAAAAAGGAATCATACTTTCAGGCCCCAAGAGCTGCGTGCCCTGCCTCTGAGACTTTGGGTTCTCTCTCAGCCTAAAAAGAATACTTACCTGGTCGGGGAGTTCCCTGGTGGCCTAGTGGTTAGGATTCTGGGCTTTCACTTACCCGGTCAGAGTCCTGGGGACCTCCATGAGACATTCCATCAGGGTTAAAGTGGTCCCCACAGCTAAGAAGGAAAGATAGCAGGTGGGCAGTGAAACAATAGCTCACAGGCCAGGTGATCCATCCTCTTACTTGACATTTGTTTCATTTATTCATTCACTCACTTATTCATTCATCCACTCATTCAACACACAGGCCCACTCTGTGCCAGGCTCTGAGTTGAGGGCACTAAGAAGAATCAGTCATGGGACCTGCCCTCAATAAGCTTCCAGGCGAGACACAGATGAGTAAACAACTAATGGCATGACAGCATGACAAACACCGTGACATGGAGACCTGACTCTCCCGTGTCCAGGAGTCACCTTCCATCTCGGAGGCAGTAAGGTGGCTAGGAGCAGGAGTGTCTAGGTCAGATTTTGGTTCAAATCCCCACTCTACCATTTACATGCTCTAGGGTCTTTGACAAGACATTTAACCTTTCTGAGTCTCAGTTTTCTCATCTGTAGACTGGGCCTTTGTGTATATGCCTCCCAGGGTACTTGTGAGGATCAAACGTGAAAGAGTGTGTGAAAAGCTGAACACAGCCCCCTGCACTTATGTGGGTGCACAACTGGGGCAATAAGGATGCTACAGGGAGGTTACAGAGGACTCACCTGTTGCAGTTCCTTGTGAGGTCTCCGAACTCATGGACGTGCAGTCCGTGCAGCCCAGGCTGCAGGCCGTCAATGGTCCCCTCGATGAGGCAGCGCTCAGGGGTCAGCTGTAGGAAGTGCACCACTCCCTGCACAGGGCCAGGCCCCCCGAGAATGGCCACTGCTGCCCCCAGATTCTCTGTAAGGTATTAAACACCAGGGCTGGCTCGTCACCTCACCCAGCCCCACCCATTTATCAACTTGGAAACGACGTGGAGAGAGCCCCCATAACTTCGCGGGGTCCCTAAAGCCACGCCAACCCGAGCCCCCAAAGGCCATGGTTGGATCTGTACCACACCCAGGCCACCTCCCTCCCAGAGAGGCCAAGGCCAAGGTTACTCACGGAACAGGCCACTGCCCATGCCCTTGAGTACCGCCTGCCTCCCAGTGCCTTCTAGAAGGGCCTGCACCTCCTGGCTGGGCAGGGTGGTCTGTACCAGGACCATCTGGTTCTCCAACTGCACCTCCACACTCTGGACACCTGGGAGAAGACAGGAGACAGTGGGCAGCAGAGGGCTGGCACCCCTGTGCTGGGAGCAGGGAAGAGAGAATCAGGGGGCCATTCCCCATCCCCATCTTAACCAACCTTCCTATGGTTGGAGGCAAGCTCTGAAGCTGTCTTCTAGCTGTGTAAGGCCCTTAACCTCTCTGAGTTTGTTTCTTTATGAATAAAGTGGGGATAACGCCATCTTGCCCCCAGGAGTGTTGTGAATTCTTATTTCATGCGAGGCATTATTTATAACTTTTTTTTTTTTTTTTTTGTGCGGTACGCGGGCCTCTCACTGTTGTGGCCTCTCCCGTCGTGGAGCACAGGCTCCGGACGCGCAGGCTCAGTGGCCACGGCTCACGGGCCCAGCCGCTCCGCAGCATGTGGGATCTTCCCGGACCGGGGCACGAACCCGTGTCCTCTGCATCGGCAGGTGGACTCCCAACCACTGCGCCACCTGGGAAGCCCCTCTTTATAACTTTTGAAACACAGATAGTTCTTTTAAAAATGTTTCAGCACAACATTGTAAATCAACTATACTTCAATTTTTAAAAATTAAACAATAAAAAAAAATGTTTGTATAAAAGTGGGCTATCAATAGCCACATTACTCATGATAGTCAAAAGGTGAAAACAGCCCCAAAGCCCATCAAATGATGAGTGGATAAACAAAACTCGTACCCATGCAATGGAATACTATTCACCCATAAAAAGGCATTCAGCACTGATACATGCTACAATGTGGATGACCCTTAAAAACATTATGCTAAGTAAAAGCCAGTCACAAAGAGCACATATTAGATGATGTCATTCTGGATGAAATACCCAGAAGAGGTAAATCTATAGAGACAGAAAGTAGATTAGTGGGTAGGGGAGTAGGAGGGTGATAGCTGAAAGGTACAATTTTCTTCATAAGGTGATGAAATAGAAAACTGATAGTGGTAATGGTTGCACAACTCTGTGAATATACTAAAAACCACTGAACTGTATACTTTAATGGATGAATTTTATGATATATGAACATTTCAATAAAGCTGGCACACATAAAAAAGAGGGGGCTATCACCACTATCCTGAAAGCTAACATTTACTGAACATGCACTGTGGGCTTTTTCGTACTTTACCTGTATTAATGCAGTAACCCTGTGAGTTGGGCACTATTATCCCCACTTTACGGATGAGAAAACTGAGGCATAGAGAAGTTAAGCAACTTGCTCCAAGTCACGTTGTAGTGAATGGTGGGACTGGAACTCATCCCAGGCAGCCTAGCTCCAGAGCCCGAGCACTTCACCTGAATACTGCTCACCCTGAGAAGCAGCTCCAGCCTCCAGGCTGGCTTGGCGCCCCTGCCTCCATCCTCCTGTGGCAGTTCCCACTTCTCCTATGTAACTCATGCTGCACCGATTACAATCCTCTGTGTGGGCAGGAGCTCTGTGTGGTCCACAAGGGTCAGGTTCAAAAGTCAGAGGGTCTCAACTGCCCTCCAAATCCCTGAAGCCACCCTGGTGTATACACAACCTGCGGGACGATTCTGACACATGCTCAGTTTTGAGGGCCATCGAGCCACCTCAAAGAAGGACGAGAAGGGGCTTCTCTTTCATTCAGATGTTCAGGGCTCATAAGCCTTTTAAGAGAACTCTTGAATCCTGAGCCAGAGCACAGGGGATGGCTGGGAACTCTGAGGGATGATCTCACCTGTGGAGCTTACAACCATTCTGCTCTGATCTTAGTAAGTGTGTCTGTTGCTCTGGCAGGGTAGAGCCCATGGGAGCCGGGAGCCCTGGGCAGCCCAGAAGACAGGTTAAGCGAGGCATGTCCCTCTGCTGAGCCAATGCTGTGTGAACTGAAGGCTGCACTGACTGTCTGCATTCCCTTCATCCTTGGTTCCCCCACCCACCACCACCCCCGCCCTGTATTCGTTCAACAAACGTGTGCTGGGCCTGGAGGAGGCCAGGGTCAGGGAAAGCACCAGTCCTAGTCCGCAGGGAGCTCATGGGCTGTGGGAGAATCAAGACTACACCTGGATTAACCATCAGGCAGAGATGGGAATAACAGTCCCTGAGGCACACACAAGGAACCTCAGCTGTTCAGATTCCTTCCAACTTGAGGCCAAACGGGGAGATGGTACTGGGCGGAGGTAGCACCCAAGAGGCAGGACTGTTTGGCCTGTGGTTACAAAGGGTCCCACGGTCTTGCTTCTACAGATCCCCTGCCCCATCGGTGACACTGTTGGGGGAGGGGCCGAATTTGTAAACAGAAATCAGACAGACACACCCATCTCCTCCCGGCAAGTACTGGGCAATTCTGCCAGAAGAAAACCCCCCAAATAACCCAACTGCCTGTCACTTAACACAATGTCTCATCCTGGGCCACCTAGCGTGAAGCCTTGGAGCTCCAGGTCCACCCAGAGGTGCCTCTGGATGCCAAAGTGGTAGGGAGGACGGCAGGGAACTCTGAGCCTCTAGGGAATGCCAAGAGCTGTGTGCTCAGCTTTACACACATCAGGACAGTGATACTGTCCTCCTCTGGCAAGTGAAGAAATGAGGCTGGAGGGCTTCTCAACTGGCTCGAGATCGCAAAGCTCAGAAGGCAGCCTGTCCAACTCCAGAGCTGATGCTTGGTCCCCTTGCCCCACAGGAAGAAGGACTGGGCCCCAAAGGATTGATTGTCTGAGGCTCCCAGAGCTTAAGTAAGCATGCAGTGTGAGGGATTCACTTGCCTATTCATTCATTTAACAAATGTACACTAAGTGCCTATCATGCGCCCCGTTCCAGGCAGTAGGGATGCAGCAGGGAACAAGTCAGGTGATGTCTCTGCCCCATCAAGCAGCATGTGTTCCAGCACAGGAATATGGATATCAAACACATGCACAGGGAGATTCAGATAGGGCAAAGTGTGCTCAATGAAACAGCTATTGGGGAACAACCGGGGCGTGAGCCACTTAGGCTGGTGAAGGAAAGTTTCTCTGAGCCTTTAAGCATAGGCCTGAATGTAGTCAGGGAAGAGCATTCCAGCAGAGGGTACAGTTTGGGCAAAGACCCTGAGGCAGGAACAACATCTATGTGTTCTAGGAAGAGAAAGGCCCAGTGGCTGGAGCTGGAGTAAAGAGAATGATAAGATACAAAGTTGTAAGTGGAGACCAATGAAACGAAGCCCTGCAGGCAACAGGAAAGAATCTGGAATTTAATTTTAATGCAAGGGGAGGCCATTGGCAGAGGCCACAGAGTACAGTGGTTGAGGGTGTGGGCTCTGGAGTTGAAATTCTGAGTCTGCCACCTACTAGCTGTGCGGCCTTAGCTTACTCAACCTTTCTGTTTTCTTTTCAGTTTCTTCCTCTACAAATGGAGATAACAATACGACGTACTTCAGCAGGCTACTGAAGGCCTAAACGAGTTATCTCATATAGAGCACTTAGAACAGTGCCTGGCCTATGGGAAGCTCTTAAATATTAGGACTTTCACAGGATTTTAAGCAGAGCAGTGACAACATCTGATGTATGATTTAAAAAATCATTCTTAGCAATTTCCTGGCGGTCCAGTGGTTAGGCTTTCACTGCCAAGGGTGCAGGTTCGACCAGCGGGTTGGGGAACTAAGATCCCACGAGCCACGCGGGGCAGTCAAAAAATAAAATAAAATAAAATAATTGAAAATAAAAAAGGAAAAAAATCACTCTGGTTTCTATGTGAAGAACCTATCGGAAAGGGCAACAGAGAGCCCAAAGATGAGGTTCTCGTGTGGGTTGTGGTGAGGTGAGGTGGTCTGGTTTGGTGTGAAGCCCAAAGTACAGAAAAAGAGTTTTAGACACAGCAGACAAGACTTTCTGATGGACTGGCTTTGGCACAGGTAGGTTGCTGCTCTGGGGTCTCCTAAGAAGAGCTGCGTCTCTGCACTGAAAGTGGGAGGGCCCCAGTGGGAAGCTCCTTGTGACTGCAATTCCCAAAACCTTGACCTGAGTCTGAACCAAGAACGCTGGCTCCCCAGCTGAGCAGCAGTTCGGTTTGGCTGGTGTGGAGTGTGGCCTGGCCAGTAGTACCTGTTTAGCTCAGAGCCCAGAGAGGGAGAAAAGATAAGGCCGTAGGGGACTCTAGGGTGGGTGATAAGAGTTCAAGGAAGTGAGCCTTGGGCTGGGAGGTCCTCCCACTTACCCTTAGGAGGAGAGCAGAGCCTTCTTCCCCAAAGCCCAGGCCTCCTGGAGAGGGCAAATCACCCGATCACTCTTTCTGTCTCCCTCTCTGTATCTGGGAAGCCAGCCCATGAGAAAGCGAAGCTGCTTCCAGTTACCCAGACCAGAAAATGTAGTCACCAGAAGTCTTTATCTGGCCTCTAAGAAACCTGCAGAGGGCTAAAAACTGCCCTATGTCCAACAGAAGTCCAGCTGTCTGCTCTCCCAGTAAGAATGTTTTACAGGAGGTAGAGTTCAACAGCTTTGGAAAGCTTTGGTCAGAACACTCCACTCTCAGTGGAATGGCTCAGTTTTCTCAGACACTCACCCCTCATTCCCAAACACATAGTCAAAGCAAACCCAGCTTTAGGATCTGTCCCCCTCTGCAAACATGGCACTGGAAGCCAGCACCAAGCGCTCTGGGGGCTGAGGGCAGGTGCTGCCCGGCCGCTGCGCACCAGCCCCGCTCTGCTCTCCATGCATAAGATTCATGGGCAAACGTGAATGGCTAACAAAGTGAAATGGTGTTGGAACAGTGGGAATCAACAATTTTGCACAGGACGCTTTGGGAGATGTTGTTTACTGTAGTCTGCCTGAAGTTGGGACAAAACTGAACCAACAAGAGCAGTTTGGTGCTTTGGAAAGTGTGAGAGCTGCTAGTGAACTCTAGTTTCCTCTATCAGGAGAAGTAACTGAAATGAATGAAGCTCTTGCAGAAAATCCAGGACTTGTCCACAAATGTTGTTATGAAGATGGTTGGCTGATCAAGATGACATTCAGGAACACCTCAGAACTAGATGAACTAATGGGTAAGGAAGCATATGAGAAATACATAAAATCTATTGAGGAGTGAAAATGGAACCCCTAAATAAGACAGTTTGAACAACTTAAAAAAGATCAGGGACTTCCCTGGCGGTCCAGTGGTTAAGACTCTGCGCTTCCACTGCAGGGGGCACAGGTTCGATACCTGGTGGGGGAACTAAGATCCCACATGACGCACGGTGCGGCCAAAAAAAAAAAAAAGTTTTGTCCCCTCATGCCTCTGCCCAACCAGCTTACCACCTATAAGCCCTGCCTCTCATAATTCCTAAGATTTAGTGGGCTCTCACTACATGCCAAAGACCTTTCTAAAGTGCTTTTACATGTATTAACTAATTTACTCTTCACAATGAACCTCTGGGGTAACTTCCATTACCTTGCCCATTTAAACACTGAAGAAACAGACACAAAAAGTAACATGCACGAGGTCTTAGTGCCATTAAGTGGCAAAGGGGGGATTTGAACCCAAACAGTCTGACTCTAGAGCACATACCCCGAAGACCTAGGACACACTGCTGCCTTATACAGAGCCAAGTGCCACCAATGTCCCAGTTTCAGAAGCCATCACATGGCAGCTCCTCCAAGAACTGCTCTTCCCAGCGCAATGCTTGTGTGCTCATGTTACCTGAGGGCAGAGGCTGTGCCTGAAACATTTGTGAACACTTTTCCCTAAAAAGCCCCCAGTGTCTGGTCTATACCTGAATGACTGGATAAACATTTGACAGAATCAAAGACAGGCAGTTCCCATGGCCATGCTGGTGGCTCTGCCTTCTCAGATCTTTCCGATTGTGCCTGGTCACCTCCAGACCGGCTAGCTGGCTTTTAAGAATCAGGGCCGGACTTCCCTGATGGCGCAGTAGTTAAGAATCTGCCTGCCAATGCAGGGGACATGGGTTCAATCCTTGGTTCGGGAAGATCCCACATGCCGCAGAGCAACTAAGCCTGTGCGCCACAACTACTGAGCCCACGTGCCACAACTACTGAAGCCCGCGCCCTAGAGCCCGTGCTCCGCAACAAGAAAAGCCACGGCAATAAGCCTGTGCACCTCCCCCGCTCGCCGCAACTAGAGAAAGTGCAGCAATGAAGACCTAAAGCAGCCAAAATAAAAAAAAAAAGAATCAGGGCCGCCTAAGATGGAACATGGCTAGGGCTGCTGTTTGCTTTGTCAAGATTATTTTGTTTCTCAAGCAAGAACTGCCTGTGTGCCAGGGAAAACCCCTGTAGGGGGGGACTACGCTCTGCCTCCCTCCTCACCTCCAGGCACTGGAGGTTTAAGACACCAGAAGGGCAGGCAGAGCCAGTAGAAGAATCTGGCAGGGCAGGCCTGAGACCTGCACTCTAGACTCCGCCTCTGGGTCCCTGTGTGACTCTGAGAACATTCCTTCCTCTCTCCAGGTCTCAATTTCTGCATCTGTAAATGGGAGTAGGGTTGGTCTAAGAGATTTGCCTGCCCCTTCCAGAGGCCTCCTGACTGCGCACTGAAAAGTTAATCTGGTTAAGCAGGTTCTTACCTGCTATCCCTTGCAGGGACGTGCGCACCGCGTCCACGCAGCTCTGACAGGTCATCTGCACCGCGAACTCCAGCTGCAAGGACGGGCCGATGAGAGCTAGGGAACCTTCTTGCGTGACCCTGTTTCACTACCTTCCCTGCGACCACCCCCAAAGGCCTGGAGTAACGCCCCACGTGACCCCTCCTCAAGCGCCTTCATTATCACTCACGATCATTCCAAGAGCAACACCCCTCAACATTAACGCCAAGGGCCCTGCTACTCTCACATTCCAGCCTGGATCCCAGGCCCCAACCCAGGTGTACGCTCCTTCCCCCATTCTCAAGTTAACGATCACCCCAGGGGCCGAAGCTCTCGCCCCTGCGAGGCTCCCACACGAGGCCTCGACCCTCACCGTGCAGGTAGTCCCGCGGTCCCCCGAGTCCGATGCCATCCCGAACGCAGTCACCACCGGAGGACCCGAACTGTCCAGGTCCTGTGGCGCCAACCCTGAGACGCGTCGGGAGAGGCGGAGCCCCGGAAGCCACTCCTTGCCCCGCCTCCCGCTGCGAGCGCACGCAAGGCTCTGCATCCCACCCACCCACCCACGGCCACGCTGCGGCGGGCAAGGGCTGCGCAGGCGCACTTGGGCCATCCGGCCCCTCGTTGCCTTAGTAACCGCCGGCGCCGCCAGCGCCGCCTGGTCTAAGATGGAGCCGTATAAGCCCGAGTTCCAGCGGTTTTACCACCGGTTGCTGCGTCCGCTGTCGCTCTTCCCCCGCACGACGACGCGCACAGAGTCTCAGAAGCGCCTCTCGCAGGAGGTCCTGATGCTGCTGCCCCTACCGGTCTCACGGCTGACGGTGGCGTCGCTCTGCCGCCAGGTAGCGGAGCGGCTGGCCAACAGCGGGCTGGAGGCGCGCGCGCCTCGCAAGGTACGACTCCGTTTCACCGAGGTCATCCTGGATGAGCTAAAGTGCAGCTGGCAGGAGCCCCCCACCGAACCTGGTCTGAGCTACTTGAACAATCAGAGGCTGCGGGAGCGGCTCCTGGTCTACGTGCTGCTCAGCAGCGAGCAGCTCTTCGTACGCTACCTGCACCTTCAGAAGATCATGTCGACCCCCGCAGCTGTCTTCACCGAATCAGCCACGCTCACCCGGTTGGCCGCCAGCCTCGCCAGGGACTGCACAGTCTTCCTTACCGGTCCCGAGGTCTACCGTGGCCTGCTCGCCGACTTCCGCGCCCTGCTGAAGGAAGGGCAGGTCCAAGTCTGCGTGTCCAGACTGCGCCCCCTCGGCCCCACTGCGGCTTTCAGGCTCTGCCCTATCCCGTGGCATCACAGCACTGGCTTTGCCCAAGTGCCATATTCCAACCTCAGCCTGAACTACCTCATCCAACTCAGCCGCCCGCGAGAGCTTGTCAGTGAGCCTGAACCGGACCCAGTGAAGGAATGGAAGTCCATTCCCCAGCTGAAGAAGAAGAAGCCTCTCCGCTGGCTGTCCACCATGCAAAAGGGGAGAGAAAGCAACTTCAGTTCACAGATTGCCTCACTGCCTGGGTCCTCTGTGGCTACCCCCAACCAGGTTCCCCCCACCTCCCACTTGCCCCTCTCCTCCCAGCTCCAGAGGGGCCAGTCCATGCCCTCTCTGCGTGAGGGCTGGAAACTAGCAGATGAGTTGGGCCTTCCTCCATTCTCTCCTCGCCCCTTAACCCCACTGGTCCTGGTTGCAGAGAGCAAACCAGAGCTGGCAGGGGACACTGTGGCTGAGGACCTGAAGCAGAGGATGAAGAACATGCAATTGGGGTGGTCTCACTACTCACCGCTGGACTCGGGCCTGCCCCCACTCTTGGGGGCCCTGACCTACCGCCCAGCTGCAGCACATCACATGGAAGAGCTGCAGAGAATGTTGAAGGGCCTTGAGGAGAAGGAAGCCTCAGAGCAGTGGAGCCACCAGTCCCCCAGATCCCATCCACTTGAACCACAGCCAGTGACTGTTACTTTGAAGCTAAGAAATCAGGTGGTCCAGGCAGCTGCTGTACAGGTCTCAGCAAGAAACTTTTTGGATTCCTTCCACGTTGAGGGGGCCGGAGTCCTATACAACCACCTGGCTGGTGAACTGGAACCCAAACTTATCGAGGAAATGGATACTGATTGCACTTTGGGCAGTAGCATCAGGGAGGTGTACAAGAAGCTGATGAGCCATGTCTCTAAGGACCACTTCTCTTTTGACCAGGGGCCCCTGGTTGAGCCTGCAGCCAATAAAGACTGGTCGGCCTTCCTATTCTCAGTCTTTCTACGTCAAGAAAAACAGCATCGTTTCATCAACACCAAGCTGGCTGGACTTTCTTCCCTGAGAGCTAACACTTTACAGTCCAACCCTGATAAGATGTCCTCCTTCACATCATTCCAAGCACGTAAAAGCTGGGAGAAGTGGTCAAACAAGGCCTCATGGCTGAACTGGTGGAAAACGACTTTGTCTGTGGGTGACTACTTCAAGTACCTCACCACCCAGGAGACAGACTTCCTCCATGTCATCTTCCAAATGTATGAAGAGGAGGTTCCTGTGGAGATCGTGGCCCCTGTCAGAGAGTCCCGAAAGATTCAGCACCCACCTCCCTTGCTAGAAGACGACGAGCCAGACTTTGTGCCAGGAGAGTGGGATTGGGACACGGTGCTGGAGCACAGGCTGGGAACTGAGAACAACAGCCTCCTGGAAGACTCTCACAAAATCCTGAGCCTACAGAAGCGTCTGGAGCAGCTGTGGTCCATGCTTGAGGTCCCTGACAAAGACCGGCTGGACATGGCCATCAAGTACAGCTCCAATGCCCGCCTGAGGCAGCTGCCGTCACTGGTGAGTGCCTGGGAGCAGGCCTTGCAGCCCATTCAGCTGCGGGAGGTATTGCTGGGGAAACTGGAGTGGTTTGAGCGACAAGCCTCCGACCCTAACCGCTTCTTCCACAAGACCGACATGGGCCTGAGTCGCTTCCTGGAGGAGAATCAGATCCGCAACCATCTCCATAAGAGGCTCGGTCTAGTGGAGGCTCCTTTGGTTCCCCTCCTGGAGGAGATCGAGTTAGTCTTTGGTGAGCCAGTGACCTTCAAGGGGCGGCGCTACCTGGACAAGATGAAGCATGACAAAGTGGAGATGCTCTACTGGCTGCAGCAGTGGCGGCGGCTCCACCACCTGGTCTGGGCCAAGAGGGCCTCCCATCAGTCAGCCCTGTCCAGGAAGCTCAGCAGCCAGCCTTTAATAGCCCCTGGGAATACGCCCATTACTCTCTGACCAGGTCAAGTGCCCTCAGGTCCCTCCCTCACCCCCATACACCCAGCAGCTCACCCAGACCTCTGGACTGCTTTGAAAGAAGAAATATCTGGGAGTGCGGGGTTCAGGAAAACTGTGCTTCCAACTACCAGGGGACTGAAATTAGCACTTTATTTTGACCATGAAGTTCTCATAAAAAAATCCACAAGCCCAGTAGTCCCATTTCTGTCAAGCCATGAACAGCACAGCCAAAAACTCATGCATCAATAGAGAAGGGCAAGAGGAAATAAAGTGTAAAGGATGTAGCTTTATTAGGGTGGTCTGTGTAGGCCTCACGGGGAAGGGGAGATTTGAACGGAGGCTTGAAGGAGGGGAGGAAGTGAGCCCCATGGACCTCTGGGACAACAGTGTTCCTGCCAGCTATTGGGAAGCGTAAGGCAGGTGGGTGCCTGGGGTGGTCCAGAAAAGCAAGGTGGCCAATGCAGGTGGAGCAGAGCTAAGGGGAAAGAGGGATGAGTCAGAGGGGTCGTGACAAGGTGCCAGGGGGCAGGTTAGATTATGTAAGGCCTGTAGGCCATTGTAAAAATGATTTCAGAGATAGCCTATGCATGTATGAACACACATGAATATGTTGTCTATACACATGTCTTTACACCAGCAGTAGCATGCTGTCCCCTGTTTTGCCCCTTTCTTTTTTCCCCAATGAGCTTGCCTCAAGTTCATTCCACGTCGGTACACATAGATCTGCCTTATTCTTTTTGATTGCTATCTAGTATCCCACTGGGTGTTTTTGGTTTTGGTTTTTTTTTTTTTTGGCTGTGCCACGCGGCTTGCAGGATCTTAGTCACCCAACCAGGGACTGAACCTGGGTCCCGGCAGTGAAAGCGTGGAGGCCTAACCACTGGACTGCCAGGGAATTCTCTGGGTGTATTTTTATTTTGTTTAACCAGTCTCTTATTGTTGGACATTTACAAACAAAAACAATGCTCTAAAAAAATCCTTGTTCATCTCTTTAGTATGTGCAGCTATTTCTATGGTTTAAGTTCCTGGAAGTGGAATTATATCTAAGCATAAGCACTTGTAATTTTGATAGATATTACTGATTACCCTCCACAAAGGCTGTAACCATTTGCATTATTGTCAGCACTGCATGATGATAATAATAATTCCCCACTCTCATCAATAGTGTTATCAAAATTTTTAATCTTTACCATCTAATAGGTGAAAAAATTGCATCTCATTTGAGTTGTGTTCTCATCTGTCTTATGAGTGAAGTTGCATCTTTTAGATATTTAAAAGCTGGGTTATTTTCTGTAAAATTCTCATGCCCTTTGCCCACTTTTCAATTGGTTTTGACTATTCTTTTTTTTTGGCTACATTGGGTCTTTGTTGCTGTGCGCGGGCTTTCTCTAGTTGTGGCTAGCGGGGGCTACTTTTCGTTGTGGTGCGCGGGCTTCTCATTTAGGTGGCTTCTCTTGTTGCCAAGCATGGGCTATAGGCATGCGGGCTTCGGTAGTTGTGGCTCGCGGGCTCTAGAGCGCGGGCTCAGTAGTTGTGGTGCACGGGCTTAGTTGTTCCACAGCATGTGGGATATTCCCAGACCAGGGCTCAAGCCCGTGTCCCCTGCATTGGCAGGCGGATTCTTAACCACTGCACCACCAGGGAAGTTCCTTACTATTTATTTAAATTAACACTAATCCCATTATGTGTTTACAGAGATAATATATGTTATGAAAAACAACTTTTCTTTTTAAAGTAGTGAAGAGTGGCTATTTTACTCTTTTGCAAATCTCCTGAATGTCTGGCTTAATAGGAGACAACTGGATTCTCATGTTTCTGCTGCATCTGTTACGATATTGCACGTCATGCAGCCTCTGGAAAACACTGTACTCAGAAACAGGGAGGGTAGAAAAGGCAAATAACGTGTCAGCAGTATTATGAAAATTTTTTTTTTTTTTTTTTTTTTTTTTTGCGGTACACGGGCCTCTCACTGTTGTGGCCTCTCCCGTTGCGGAGCATAGGCTCCGGACGCACAGGCTCAGCGGCCATGGCTCATGGGCCCAGCTGCTCCGCGGCATGTGGGATC
Source organism: Globicephala melas (assembly GCF_963455315.2). Lineage (NCBI taxonomy): Eukaryota > Metazoa > Chordata > Mammalia > Artiodactyla > Delphinidae > Globicephala > Globicephala melas. The sequence continues at coordinate 6,058,817 of NC_083321.1, forward strand.
TTCCCGGACCGGGGCACGAACCCGCGTCCCCTGCATCAGCAGGCGGACTCTCAACCACCGCGCCACCAGGGAAGCCCTGAAAATGGTTTTGATATCATGAAACCCCAGAAAGGGTCTGGGGTGGCCCTATTTGTATTTTTTTTGAAATAGAGGAAGGGGCACAGGTGGGAGCAAAGGCAGTAGTGAGGGTGGTGTTAAGGACTGTGAGACATGATTCGGGGGAGTGGGCAGTTGCTGGGGCAGGGGCAGTGAAAGTGGGGGAAGGGTTGGGTGACCAGCTTGTTTGCTTATAAAATGTCAAGCCAGAGGTAAAATACAACTTGAAAAAAGCAATCGGCAATTCTGCAAATTGGTCATTTAGCTGCTGGACAAGCACATTGGCTTCTGGTGATCTGGCCACGCTGGGAAGCTGAGACCCACAGAGCTGAAGTCCAGTCCTGACGGTTCACCAGTGCTGGCGGGGACTGGATCTAGGCCCAGGTGCTTCTGACTTCACTAAGCCTACAGCCCCACCCCCTTGGTCTTGGGGTTTCTGTGCCTGGCCCACCTCTTCCTTGTACTGTTGTTTATCAAACCCTTTTCTTTATGTTGACTCCCTTTTTAAGAAAATTGTATTGAAGTATAGTTGATTTACCATGTTGTGTTAATTTCTGCTGTACAGCAAAGTGACTCAGTTACACACATATATACATCCTTTTTTATATTCTTTTCCATATGGTTTATCACAGGATATTGAATATAGTTCCCTGTGCTCTACAGTTGGACCTTGTTGTTTACCCATCCTAGATATACTAGTTTGCATCTGCTAACCCCAAACCCCCAGTCCTTCCCTCCCCGACCTTGGCAACCACAAGTCTGTCCTCTATGTCTCTGAGTATACTGACTCTGTTTTGTTTTTTGGTTTTTTTTTTGCGGTACGCGGGCCTCTCACTGTTGTGGCCTCTCCCCTTGCGGAGCACAGGCTCCGGACGCGCAGGCTCAGCGGCCGTGGCTCACGGGCCCAGCCGCTCCGCGGCAAGTGGGATCTTCCCGGACCAGGGCGTGAACCCGTGTCCCCTGCATCGGCAGGTGGACTCTCAACCACTGTGCCACCAGGGAAGCCCACTGACTCTGTTTTAAAACTTATTTTAAAAGGCAATTTTAATCACACTAGCTAATACTATATAGTGATTATTAAGTGCCAGACTCCATTCTAAACACTTTTCATGCAGTAATTCATTGAGTCCTCATGGCAATGCAGTGAGGTAGGCACTACTGTTATTTCAAGGCCCAGATGAGGAAACTGAGGCACGGAGTGGTTATGTAACTTGCCCAAGGTCACACAACTAGGAACATGGCAGAGTCTGGATTCAGACCCAGAGGTCTGACTCCAAGTACATTCTCTTAACCACTGTACTGTTTCTTATCATAAAATATAAAAAAAAACAGGTCTGCCCAGTTGAAGTCCATGGGGAGAAGCTGAATATTATCAGATTTTCGGCTTTCATCGTTACCTGTCCCCGGAGGAAATCAGGCTTTCGGACAGCCCACTTGATTCCCAGCGGTGACTCTGAGGCCCACATCATTCTTCTTTCAGGCCCAGAGCACTGAACTCCTCCCAAGTGGCAGACACTGCTTGGTGGGGGGGGAGGGGGGGATGGTGGGAAGCAGAGCCAGAGGAAACCAGAAAGAACCAGTCGCTGTCGCGGAGGAGTTTAAAGTTTAGTAGGGAAGATAATTTCAATAATATGGCAAGTGAAGGGTACGGTGGGAGCCCACAAAATGGATATTCAACAGAGCCGGGGCATAGGGGAAGGGTGATCTGGGAGAGCTTCCTGGAGGAGGCCACACTCAATTGGAGTCTAAATTCTAGAAGGTTGAGTGGGAGTCAGCAGGCACATGGTGGCAGAGGAGAAGAGGAGAGCTTTCCAAGCCCAGCGTGAGCAAAAGTACAGGAGAGGAGCATAGTGTATGGGGGAGAACTACAAGTACTTTGGCATTAATCAGCCTTGAAAAGGCCGGGAAGGGAGTGAGACTGGAGGCGGAGGCGGAGGCAGGGCCAGGTCCAGTGTGGGCCTTGTTCTGTAGGTGTTGGGAAGCCATGTATTCACCAGCAGATACCTACCGAGCACCTGCTCGGTGCCTGGGGCTGCTCCAGGTGCTGAGGACGCCACACTGCACAATACAGACAAGGACGCTTCGTGTTCTGGGGGAGGACACAACAGCCAGGCAGGTAAAACAAATGATACAGGGGGAAAAAGCCAAAATGGCAAGAGAAAATTCAGAGAAAAGCAATTTAAAATAGGGGATCGGGACTTCCCTGGTGGCACAGTAGTTAAGAATCCACCTGCCAATGCAGGGGACACGGGTTCGGGCCCTGGTCCGGGAAGATCGCACGTGCCGCGGGGCCGCGGAGCAACTAAGCCCATGCGCCACAACTACTGAGCCTGCGCTCTACAGCCCGTGAGCCACAACTACTGAAGCCCGCGCGCCTAGAGCTGGTGGTCCACAACAAAAGAAGGCACCGCCATGAGAAGCCCGCACACCGCAATGAAGAGTAGCCCCCGCTCGCTGCAACTAGAGAAAGCCTGTGCGCAGCAACGAAGACCCAAAGCAGCTAAAAATAAATAAAAATAAATAAATTTATAAAATAGGGTATCATGGAATTCCCTGGCTGTCCAGTGGTTAGGAATCTGCGCTTCTACTGCAGGGCGCACGGATTTGATTCCTGGTCAAGCCGGGGCACGGCAAAAAAAAAAAAAAGAAAATAGGGGATCAAAAGAGGGAATATTTGAGCAAAGACTGGAAGGAGTGGAACGAGAGCTGTGTGATACCTGGGAATGAACATTCTAGGCTGGGGCTAACGTAAGTTCAAAAGCCCTGAGACGGGTGTGTGCCTGGTGAGTCAGGAGGCCAGTGTGGCTGGAGTGGCACGGACCAGGTGGGGAATGCTTGGGAATTAGGTCAGAGAAATAAGGGGGTTTTATCAGGCTTTAGTCAGAGGAGTGACATTTGGCTGCCCCACGGGTGAGGGTTAGGAGGCTGCGGGTTGGAGGCTAGCAGACAAGGGTGGAGGCTGCCACGGTGGGAAGATGAGCCAGGACGGAGTGTTTAGGAGGCAAATTTGGCAGCGTTTGGTGAAGACTGACTGTGGGGAATGAGGGTAGAGAGTCAAGGGCACCTCCTCAGTGTCCTCCTGGGTGTCTGGCTTGGGCCTCTGGTGGAGCCCTTCATGAAACGAGAGGATGGAGGGTTTGGTGGGAGTGCAGTGGGGGGAGATGATGAGTTCAGCCCTGAAAAGGTTAAGTTTGCAAATTCCCTGGTGGTCCAGTGGTTAGGACTCCACGCTTCCACTGCAGGCTGGTGGGGTTCAATCCCTGGTCCAGGAAATAAGATCCCACAAACTTCATGGCAAAAAAAAAAAAAAAAAAAAAGTTAAGTTTGATGTGCCTGCAGGGCATCCAAGTGGAGATCCAGAGGCAAATGTTTTTTCTTAGATGGACAGAAATTTTGCTAAAGATGGAAATCTTTAAACAGCATACTTATATCCATATGTCTTATGTCACTGCTCAGATATCACAAACTAATTTTCTAGGTCAACCTGGGGCCTAAAATGTGTAAAAGAATTATTTTTTTACAATTTTACCAAAGCTAAACTTTTTTTTTAAAAGCTATTATTCACTAAATACAAAGTTCACCTAATACCACTGAGTTAGGCATTGCTATGGACTAAATGTTTGTGTCCCCCCCAAAACTCATATGTGATGATGTTCGGTGGTACTTTGGGAGGTATTTAGGGTTAGATGAGATCATGAGAGTGGGGCCCCAGCCCTTATAAGAAGCAGAAGAAACCAGAGCCCCCTCTCTTTCCACCGTGGGAGGATACAGCTAGAGAGCAGCAAATGACAAACCAGGAAGAAGGCCTTCACTAGGCCCTGGTCTGCTGGCACCTTAATTTAGGACTTCCCAGCCTCCAGAACTGAGGAATAAATGTTTGTTTAAGCCTCCAGTCTGTGGTATTTTGTTACAGCAGCCTGAGCAGACAGAGACAGGCATCATCAGGTATATCCCAGCCAGGGAGTCAGAAGTCCCAGGTTTCCCCCATCAACAGAGGGGTGGATAAAGAAGATGTGGTACATACATATTGTACAATGGAATATTACTCAGCCATAAAAAAGAACAAAATAATGCCATTTGCAGCAACATGGATAGACCTAGAGATTGTCATACTGAGTGAAGTAAGTCAGACAGAGAAAGACAAATATATGATATCATTTATATGTGGTCTAAAATAAATGGTACAAATGAACTAATTTACAAACCAGAAACAGAGTCACAGATGTAGAAAGCAAACTTATGGTTACCAGGGGGAAACGGGGGGAGAGATAAATTGGGAGATTGGAATTGACATATACACACTACTATATATAAAATAGGGAATTCCCTGGCAGTCTAGTGGTTGGGACTTGGTGTTTCCACTGAAGGGGGCACAGGTTCCATCCATGGTCGGGGAAGTAAGATCCTGCCTGCCGTGTGGCCAGAAAATAAAATAAAATGAAATGAAAAATATAAAATAAAATAAAATAAATAACATAAAATAAAATCCTACTGTATAGCACAGGGAATTTCTACTCAATGCTCTGTAATGACCAATATGGGAAAAGAATCTAAAAAAGAGTGGATATATGTATATGTATAACTGATCCACTTTGCTGTACGCCTGAAACTAACACAACATTGTTAATCAACTATACTCCAATAAAAATTTTTTTAAAAAAAGGAAGAAGAGAAAATACTTGTAGAAAGAACAAAACAAACAGAAAGAAGTCCCAGATTTCCCATTCATTGTCTGTGACCTTGGGCAATGAATTCCATCTCCTTTTCACCCATTCATTTATCGCATATTCAGTGAGCTATGGCTGTGCTTAGGCCCTGAGGAGAAAGCAATGAATGAGCAAAGTTGACAGGGTTTCTGCCCTCAAGAGCGAGTAGAAGTAATGGAGAGGCCTGTGGATCACCCGTGACCTTGAGCCTCCCTTCCTGCCTTGAGAGACTTAGGAGCAGGTAGGTTATGTTCAAGCCCAACCAAGCCCTGGGACCTGGGACCTGGGCTTTATGTGCCTCATTTTATTGTACTCTCATCTCGTCCCTGCAAGACATCTATATGCTTACCCTACAGATGAAGAAATGCTCAGAGAAGCAGAGCTATTCGCTGAAAGTCTTATAGTTAATAAGTGATAGATAAACATTTAGAACTTGTGCTTCCCTGGACACCATCGAGAGAGTGGAAGACACCCCACAGGATGGGAAAAGAGATTTGCAAATCACATATCCGATAAGGGAATTGTATCTAGACTATATAAAAAACTCTTACAGCTCAATAATAAAGACAAATAACCCAATTTATTCTTTTTTTTAAATTTTATTTATTTATTTTTGGCTGCGTTGGGTCTTCATTGCTGCATGTGGGCTTTCTCTAGTTGTGCCAAGTGGGGGCTACTCTTCGTTGCGGTGCGTGGGCTTCTCATTGCAGTGGCTACTCTTGTTGTGGAGCACGGGCTCTAAGCGCACGGGCTTCAGTAGTTGTGGCTCGCGGGCTCTAGAGCACAGTCTCAGTATTTGTGGCACACAGGCTTAGTTGCTCCACAGCATGTGGCATCTTCCCGGACCAGGGATCGAACCCGTGTCCCCTGCCTTGGCAGGTGGATTCCTAACCACGTGCCACCAGGGAAGCCCCTAGTTTCAGGTTTTAAATCGCGACACCTCATCTGACCAAACTCCCCAAAATAACAACTTGATGGCTGATTAAGGCAGAGATTGAAGTGGGTTCCACTGAGGGAGTTATTAAAATGTCATCCTCTCCTACTTCAGGACCTTGAAGGCCTCTGGTCACTTGGAGATGACCTTTCTAAATTAAAAGGTAATTCCTATGAAGGGTGTAATATGGGGCACAGAGTAAGCACTAGCTATGCGTTATTATTATTGTTGTTGCTGTTATCGGATGATTCCTAGGAGTTATACAACAGTGAGGTGAGGTCATTCTGGGATTAGGGTGTAACAAGAATCTTCAGGGGGGCTTCCCTGGTGGCGCAGTCGTTAAGAATCCGCCTGCCAATGCAGGGGACATGGGTTCGAGCCCTGGTCTGGGAAGATCCCACATGCTGCGTAGCAATTGAGCCCGTGCGCCACAACTACTGAGCCCACGTGCCACAGCTACTGAAGACCCCGTGCTCCGCAACAAGAGAAGCCTCCACGATGAGAAGCCCGCGCACCACAACAAAGAGTAATCCCTGCTCGCTGCAACTAGAGAAAGCCCGCGCACAGCAACAAAGATCCAACATAGCCAAAAATAAATAAATAAAATAAATAAATTTATTTAAAAAAAAAAAATCTTCAGGGGCTTTCTGAAGCTGCTGCAGCCTGAGATCTTAGCCACAAAGCAGTGAGGGTATGCATCGATTTATGCATGGAGCTCTAGAGCCCTTGGGGGTGGAGGTGGGGAAGGTCAGTACACTAACCCTAGGCCTAATGATTCAGCCAGGGAGACCTGGAAGTGGACCAGAGCTGCTCACTCAAGGCTGAGAGATGTTCCCTGAGATATATTCACCTCTAGGAAAGGAGTCTGGGCTCAAGACTTTGGGCCCAGAATTTCCATCCATTCATCCATCAAATCATCGAAGAAATATTACAGTAAATCCACTAAGGGCCAAGGCAGGGTCATTTTTTGACCCTTGTTGGTCTTAGTCTGTCAGACTTTTGGGGTCCCCACCCCACATCTTCTCACATCTGATCAAATGCACCTATGTCCCACATCAAATAATATTTTGCTGTAAATTTATTTGAAAGAAATTTTATAGTTTTGCTTTTGAAATTATCTGACTTCATTTAACTTGTTTAAACTATGATTTGCTAGAAAAATGTAAAAATAAAGAAAAAACAAACAAAAAAACAGTCCAGTGGGAATAAGCAAAGTAAGGACAGGGTATGATGGATGTTGAAAGATACAGTGTTCTGAGAGAGAGGGAGGGGGCTCCTTTAGACGAGGTGGTCCTTATTCTGAAGAAATAGCATTTAGGCTGAGACAGGAGAGCTGGGAAGGAACCTGCCCCCTACAGAGCAGGGGGAGTCTCTCCAGGCAGAGGGAACAGCCAGTGCAAAGGCCCTGAACCTGGAAAGCACTTAGCTTGTGGACAGGAAGAGGGTCATTGTGGCAGGGGCTGAGTGAGGGGCACGAGATTAGTTCAGACAGGAGGGCAGGGGCCAGGTGATGCCTAGCCGTACAGGCCATGGTACGGAGTTGAGATTTTGTTCTAAGTGGAGAGTGCCAGTTAGGTTTGGCTCCCTGGGGAGCAGATTCAGAGAGGGTGATTGGCGGGCAGGAGGTCCATTAAGGAGTGCTCTCAGGATCAACACGGGTGGAAGAGAGGGGAGGGAGGCAAGACTGAACAGAGGGAGAATTTGATCTGCGTGCAGTCTCAATGGGCACCTCCCCTGACCCAGCAGGGAATTCTGAAGCTGAGATGACCCTTCAGATTTGTCATTAGATGCAGCTGCCTGGGGGAGTGGGCATGACTCTTCAGCCGAGGCCCTGAGGGGTTGACAGCGGAGGGCAGTGAGCCAGTAGCTGGACACCAAGTCCATCCCTGAAGAAGAATCTGGTCTGTGCGTCACAGCCCACAACCTGATCCAGTTTATGTTTAAGGAGGCCCCTCTAGCTGCTGCGTGGAGAGAATTATTGGAGGGAAGAGTGGGTCCAGCCAGGCCAGCAGTGATGGTGGTTTGGCCATGAGTGATGACTGTGGGAATACAGATAAGTGGATGATTCTTGGAGACATTGGGAGGTGGAACCAGAGCACTTGAAGATGGATTAGATGTGAGGCATGCAGGGAAGGGAAGAATCAAGGACGCTTCAGGTCTGTGGACTGAACAACCGAGGGAACAGTGATGCCATATGCTGAGATGTGGGATTCCTGAGGGAAGTGGCTGGGTGGGAGGTGAGAGAGCAGGGAGAGAGCGCCCCTCAACTTCCTTACAGGCTCAAGACCCTGGAAGTGTCCAGGACCAAGCCTCAACAGCGCCATCGTGTGGTGGTAATAAGCCATAACAGCAGTGGACTCCAGACCTCAGTTGCCTGCAAGGTGGGGAAAGAGGTCAGACCACAGGAAATACCCTCAGAAACCAGCGCCTCTTTCGGACTAAGTAAATCGCTGCAGATTTTGGACAACTCAGAGTGGGCGGGAGATGAGGAGCCTCAAAAGAAAGAGGTAGCTAGGCAACGGAGTTTGAGGAATTATGTGAGAAAGATAAAATGGTGTTACTGTACCTGTGCCATAAAGGAATCAATCAACATAATAATAATGTTGACAGCTACCATTCAGTGAGCAGATAGGAGGAGCTGCAATGATCCCTTGTAATCTACACGCATCAATACAAGGAGGCTCAGAGAGGTGAAAAGATGTGTCCCAGGTTATACACTAGTAGATGGTGGTGGAGTTAGGATTAAAACCCAGGTCAGCCTACCAATGGATCTCAATTCTGTTAGATCCAACACGCCATTTTAACAGTAAATGTTTTACAATGCCCTCTTTACATCCCGACATCTGGATTGTGCCTGATGCATTACTGTGCACTCGGTCAATATTTGTTAAATGAATGAAAGAAAATTCATGGATAGTATCCTACCTAACGACATAATTTTTTAAATCAAGCAAAAAGAAAATGAAAGCAATTTGTGCTAAAGAAATCTGCATTTCCACATGTACATGCTCAGTCAGGATCACATCGGAAGACGTAACAAGGTGATTATTGTGAACTGGGATCACCCCAGATACTGATCTAGGCATGATCTTTTTCTTTTCTTTTTCTAAATTAATTAATTAATTAATTTTAGCTGCGTTGGGTCTTCGTTGCTGCACGTGGGCTTTCTCTACTTGTGCTGAGCGGGGGCTACTCTTCCTTGCGGTGCGTGGGCTTCTTACTGCTGTGGCTTCTCTTGTTGCGGAGCACAGGCTCTAGGCGGCGCGGGCTTCAGTAGTTGTGGCACGTGGGCTTAGTTACTCCGCGGCACGTGAGATCTTCCCAGACCAGGGCTTAAACCCGTGTCCCCTGCCTTGGCAGGCGGATTCTTAACCACTGCGCCACCAGGGAAGTCTGAAACATGATCTTCTGAAATGGTGAATGTAAGGCCAACTGGCCCGAGGCAGGGGAACAAAATCAGATTCACAGGTTGCATCAGACCGAAACTCTCCGGACCACCCAGTTCCAGAAACTGACCTGGAGACATTCCGGACCACCCAGTTCCAAGAACTGACCTGGGGACTTTGCACCCGGCCCAGCCTTCCCCGCCTTTCGAGGGGCGGGACTAACGGTCCCCCAGGATACCCGAAAAGACCACCAAATAAGGAATACCCTGCGCCCTCCCAGATTCACCACACCCCTTTCCCTTCTTCCCCTATAAAATCTTGCCCAACCCTCGCCCGGGTGCGACTTCTCTGGCCCCTTTCTCTCGGACCAGTGAACCTCGCCCGGGAGTGCTCCCTAATAAAGCTCACTTGAAGCTTTCCTGTTTCGTGGTGCCGTTTGTTAAGATCCGACCTTACAGTGAATGCCCTTTGTAAGGATTTGAACTCATACAAGGAAAATTCTTCCCTGGAGTTTCATTTTAGTAGACTTCCTGGAAAATTTAGTGTATGCTATAACTGCACGTAATATTACATGTTTACATATATAACAGAGTTAGGGTTCTTGGCGCAGATAATTATAAACAGGTTTTTCCTCTTACATAAATGACCAGTGGGACATTAGAAATCTGTGCAGGACACGGAACAATTCTGTTATGTGGGACTGTCCTGAACATTGAACGATGTCTAGCATCTCTGGCCCCTGTCTACTAAGGACCAGAAGAGCCCCTATCAATGGGAAAACAAAAATGCCCCTACATATTTCCAAGTTCAAATTTCCAGGGACAGTAGAGATCCCTTGAAACCTCTGGTGTATGTGAAAGCCTAGCCACCTAAGCTTTGCTTAACTGGCCTTCTCCTCTTTCCGAGCCCCCCCCCTCCTGTCCCCCCCCCCCCCCAAGGATCTGGGCTTTCACACTCTCACTTCTCATCCCACCCTTTAGGACTCTCTCTGCAAGTGTTTGTTTGTTTGTTGCTAGAAGACTAGAACTGAGGTAATGAATGAGGTACATTTCTATCTTATTTCTGCAAATAGGCTCAGAGAAGTAAAGTAACGTGCTCATAGCCACACAGCCAATTTGAAGTGGCTAAACCAGAATTAAAAGCTAGTCAGTCTGACTCTAAAGCCTGTGATTTTTCCCTCTTTTCTAATCCCTTCTCACTTTCTCCTACCTCTCAGTCTTCGGGAAACAAGTCTTAGGAAACTGAAGTATTTCACTTACTGGGTAAAATTTTTAGAAGTGTCCACCATTTCCAAGGGTCAGGAGGTGAGCTGGAGGGATCTGGAATAGATTCAGACCATACAGCTTTTAACTACAATTTTCATAAATCAGGTGAAATTCCCGGAAGGAAACCCTGCTGTTTGCCCTACCTTGTCCTAGAAAGGGAAGTTCCATTTGGCCAGGTCCAGGGTGTTGGGCCATCCCCTAGACATTTTCATTTCTGGGTAGCATTTGCTTCAGTGTAAATGCAGACCTTCTCAAACCCTAGTGGCAGAAGAGGGTGAAATCAACCCCTTATCCTGGAACCTAGGGATGAGCTGCAAGCAACTACCATTTCATTGAAAATTTAGGTCTTTAAAGAAGTGCTGCTGGAATTCCCTGGCAGTCCGATGGTCAGGATTCATTTGGTGCTTTCACTGCCACAGCCTGGGTTCAATCCCTGGTCAGAGAAATGAGATCCCTTAAGCCACTTGGCACGGCCAAAAAAAACTGTAAATTTTGCACACCATCCCTAATATTTGGGGGACATTCCAATAGAAAATAAATTTAAAATAAACTTCATCTCAGTGTAGAAATTGACATATAAGGGCATACTTTTCAAACATAAATGTTTCTAAGATTCACCCACATATTCCAAGTTCCTTACCTAGACCTACTGAAGCAGAAGCCGGGACCATGCATTTTCAACTACTCCCCCATTCCTCACTCCACACCCCCTGGCCACTGGGTGACTGATCTTTTTTTCTTTTCTTTTTTTTGACCGCGCGGCTTACAGGATCTTAGTTTCCAGACCAAGGATCGAACCTGTGCGCCCTGCTGTGGAAGCACAGAGTCCTAACCACCGGAGGGCCAGGGAATTCCGGTGGCTGATCTATTTAGTTCATTGAGCTTACTTGGGAGAACAATGCTCTGTTTATCCTCTGGCTTTAAATGGCACCCCTCCTGTACCCCGGGGTCTGCAGAGGCCAGTTTGAGAAGCAGAATCTCTATCTGTATTAGAACTGGATTCAAACCCTGCTTCCATCTTCACCCTTTCTACAGCTTGGGCAAGTAACTGAATCTCTTGTTGCCTTAGTTTCCTTATCTGCATCATAGCTGTTTTGTGGGGTTGTTGTGGGGTTCAATGGGCTAATACATATGCATGTACTGAGAATGCTGAGTGCCTAGCATGTAGTTAGTGCTCATTAAATGTTAGACATTATTTTTACTGTTGTTAGTATTTTTGTGTACCGGGCTCTCTTCTGGGGAACACGCATGCAGACAGACCTCTCAGGTGGGCCCCATGATCCCCACCTCCTGGTGTTCACATCTTTGTGTAACCCTCTCCCCTCCCCTTGAGTATGGGAGAGACCTGTGACTTGCTTCTAGCCAACAGAAAACAGCAGAAGTGTGAGACTTCCCTGGTGGTCCAGTGGTTAAGAATCTGCCTGCTAATGCAGGGGACACGGGTTCAATCCCTGGTCAGGGTACTAAGATCCCACATGCCACGGGGCAACTAAGCCTGTGCACCACTACTACTGAGCCCACATGGTCTGGTGCCTGAGCACTACAACTAGAGAGCCTGTGTGCCACAACTAGAGAGAAGCCCACACTCCACAACAAGAGATCCTGGGTGCCGCAACTAAGACCCGATGCAGCCAAAAATAAATAAATAGTTAAAAAAAAAAAAAAAGGAAAGGAAAACAGCAGAGGTGATTGATACAAGTGATTACATGTGTGATTATATTAGCCAAGACTTTAATATCCTCGCTTTCCCTTACCTGCTTTGAGGAAGCAAGCAGCTGTGTTGGGAAGGTCCACATGGCAAGAAGCTGAGGGTGGCAGACAGCCATCAGCCAGCAAACAACTGAGGCCCCAGTCTGAGGTCCCACAAGGAGCTGAGTGCTGCCAACAGCCCCGTGAGCTTGGAAGCAGATCCTTCCTCAGTCCAGCCTCCAATGAGACTGCAGCCCTAGCCATTCATTTTGTGATAATGTTCCACACAGTGATAGAAAACTGATACACCACCCCTCTCTTTTCAAACTATTGGTTCCTACAATTCTCCCCTCACTCTCCTGAATCATCAATATCTCCCTTTCTATTCCATCAACTCATAAGCATACTCCAGTGTCTCCCATCTTAAAAACACGCTTTTTGGCTGTGCCCCAAGGCATGCAGGACGTTGGTTCCCCCACCAGGGATCGAACCCCGGGCTCCTGGCAGTGGAAGCATGGAGTCTCAACCACTGGACCACCAGGGAATTCCCAACTCACCACTCTTTTTTTTTTTTGGTGGTACGCGGGCCTCTCACTGATGCAGCCTTTCCCGTTGCGGAGCACAGGCTCCGGACGCGCAGGCTCAGCGGCCATGGCTCACGGGCCCAGCCGCTCCGCGGCATGTGGGATCTTCCCGGACCGGGGCACGAACCCGTGTCCCCTGCATCGGCAGGCGGACTCTCAACCACTGCGCCACCAGGGAAGCCCCCAACTCACCACTCTTAATGAGGTCCTCCATGACCTACATGTTGCCCAATCCCAAGGTCACTTCTGTCTCCTCATCTTACTTGCCCTCTCTGTGGCATTTGACACAGCCAGCCACTTCCTCTTTCTTGAAATCCACTCTCTTCTACTTTCTTGACCTCATCCTCTCAGACTTCCTTCTCTCTCAATGTCCATTTCTTCCCAGTCTCCTCTGCTGCCTCCCTCTTTTCAGCTCAGCGCCTGGATGTTGCCATGCCCCTGGCTTCACTTTCCTCATGTGTAATTGTACGGTTTCTCTCTTGAAGGTTGTTGTGAGAATTGCCTGAGATAACATATGTGTGACTTAAAAAAAATTCCTCCCTTTCGTTTGTGAATTACAAGTATGCGCTCTTCCCTCACTCTGATGAGAAAATGAGGCACCCTTTCCCCCAGACACTTGTTAGGTGGCTCCGGTGCCCAAGGAACAGACTTTGGGGAAGATGACTGTTTCCCACGAAGGTGAAATAAATACGACAGCAATGTGGATCTCTGGAAACCCAGATCTAAGAAAAGTCTCACTGCCCCAGCTGGGCCTTAGAAATTGCTAGACCTTTCAGGAGGAGGCAGTTCACGGGGCTAAGAGTCTAGGAATACAGAGGCAATGGCACTGAGCTCAACCAGGGGCAGTGGGGGTGAAACCGTGCACCTCAGATTGGGATTCGAACCCACACAGCCAGGACTCAAACCCGACCAAAAGCCTTGGTCTTCCAACTGAGGCCATACACCTGCTTTCAGGACTTAATGAAGCTCAGGTTCTTGATGTCTCACTGCAGAAAGAATTCAGTGAGAGACAAAGTGATAGGTAAAAAGTGGATTTATTTAGAGAGAAACACACTCCACAGACAGAGTGTAGGCCATCTCAGAAGGCAAGAGTGGCCCCAGGGTATGGGGTTGTCAGTTTTCATAAGGGTGGGTAATTTCTTAGGCTAATGAGTGGGAGGAGTATTCCAGCTATTTCGGGAAGGGGCCGGGATTTCCAGGAATTGGGCCACCGCCCACTTTTTGATCCCTGTGGTTGGGCTTGGAACTGTCATGGCGCCTGTAGGTATGTCATTTAGCTTGCTGACGTGTTACAGTGAGGTATACTGAGGCTGAAGGTCTAGTGGAAGTCGACTTGTCCACCATCTTGGACCCATTTGGTTCTAATCAGTTTATGTCATGTCCTTGGGCTGTGTCATTCTTTCAGAGGTTGTGCCCTGCCCCCTTCCCTCCTGTTTCAGGGGTGGGTCAGGGACGCCTTCCTGAGGAATCATCCTCTAAACCGAGAGCTGAAAGGTGTCTGGGAGTTTGGCCAAGGGAAGAGCAATGTGAAGCTTCCAGGGTGCGCAAGAGCTCGAACTTCTGCAAATAGAGTGAGACTGGAGTGTCAAGTGCACAGCACAAGGTGACGGCCAAGGTGCTTCTGGACCTGAAGGGAGCCTTAGGAGCCAGATTAAGGACCTGGGACTGTCTCCTGCAAGAGAGACAAAGGGAGCCCCGAAGAGCTGCAACTGGGGAGGGCACAAGCAGGGGGAGATCAGCCACTGCTGGGCTCCCTCAGGCCCTTCCCTCTCAGACATCAGCTGGGAGCTTGGAGCTGACTCTGGTCTGGCTCCAGCACTAAGTTTTGAGTAGCTGAAAGTCACTTCGCCTCGATAGCCCTCTGCTACCAAAAGAAGTCAGGTGTGGACCGGATGATCTTTAGGACCTGCTCTCCCCACTCTCCATGCCCAAACTAACCCTCTACCCACTTTTGGGGCTTCCCCAACTCCCTTAAAAACTCTCTTCCCTGTTTCCTGTCCCACAGCTGGTAACATCTTGGAGGAAAATTCCTTTTACTCATCTCTCTCCACTAGACTGGGAGCTCCGAATAGGCAGCACTATGCCTAGTGGATCTGTTCATGCTTCTTCTTGCTAGGCCTTGAACACAGTGGTGAATACTTGGTGGAACAAAAGAACGGTCCCAACCCTGTGCGCTGTTTGCATGTTTGTGTTTGATCCCCATGACTGCCTGAGGCAGTACCAGTGCAGGGAATTTTAGCTGCCATTTTGCTGATGAGAAGAGGGGCTTCGAAGAGCTGGTGGAGCTGTGAACTCAAGCTCTGAAGCCAACTCTCTGGGTTCAAGTCCAGCTCTTTCACTTAGCAGCTGTTTGGCAAGCCACTTAATCTCCCTAAACCTGTATTTTCTCAATTATAAGTCGGGGATAATAACATCTACTTCACAGGATTGCTACAAAGATTAAAGGGAGATGGCATATAACATGTATAATAAGCATGCAATAAATGCTAGTTATTTTTATTCTCAGGCCGGCATCCTTTCTCCTCCCCAAACGTTACCAAGTCCAAGCTCGCCCTGCTCGCCGCACGACAGGCCAATAAATCGGGAGACGAGGTGTTGAGGCAAGGAATACGACTTTATTCACAAAGCCGTCAGACTGAGAAGATGGTGGACTAGGGTCCCCCAAAAAACATCTTATCGGGGTCTGGATGCCAGTTTCTTTTATAGAACAGAGACGGGGAGGAGGTGAGGAAGTAAAGTAAAAATACCATTTATCTTGCAAAATAGGAGGGGATGTGTTAATCTCTTCTTTTGTGCAGCCACTCACAGATGGACAAGGTCAGAATGTCTCTCTGTGAGCTGAACAAAGGCACTTTAGTTTAACTGGCAGAGGGGCAGGGTTCCCTGTGGCAGGATGCTCACAGCTATAGACAGTGATTATAATAACAAAAGCAACGAAAAGCAAAGGTTAAAGTAAAAGAAACAGATCCAACAGGGAGTCAGAACTGGCTCTTCCTGCTACACAAACAGCAGCTCCAAGACGTAAGAAGATTACTTCAAGGCTGCGGCTGGGGCCACCCCTCCTCAGACCCGGCTGGTGCAAGGATGCGTTATCAACGCGGGACTAGCGCCAGGATGCCTGCACAGCCAGCGCGACCCATGAGCCTCACGTGAATAAGCGAGCGCGCAGGCGCCCCCAACCGGCGCCCATTGGCCGGCACCCCGCCGCCCTGGAGCTGAGGGAGGGACGGAGGGAAGGACCCTCAGGGCTCCCCCAACCCACCCCACCCCCCCGACCCCCCCGACTGCGGGCTGCTCAGCCCGGTCGGTTGGGTCGCGCGTCTGTCAGAGCCTGAGGACGGGACGCCGGCTTCGCCCTCGCCATGGCGCCCTGGCTGCAGCTGCTGTTGCTTTTGGGGCTGCTCCCGGGCGCCGCTCCGGCCCCCAACGAGCCCCGAGCGGCCGGCGCGCAGGCCTGGGAGCTGGAGTCCCCGGAGCTGCTGGAGCCCGCCCGCTTCGCCCTAGAGATGTACAACCGCGGCCGGGCTGCCAGGACGCGGGCCGCGCTGAGGGTCGTGCGCGGTCGCGTCCGCCGGGTGAGGACGCGCTGGGGGCGGCGGCGGCGGCGGCGGTGGGTGGGGGCCCGGTGCGGGGTGAGCGGGACTCTCGTCCGAGGGCTGGGAGCTTTGGGGTAGACTTGGGGCGGGGGCGTTGTACGCCTGATTTGGGATGGGAGCGTTGGACCTCTACGGATTGGGAAGGGGAACGGCACGGTGGGGCTGTGAGCCCCACGAAGGCCGGACTGAGGAGGGAGTGGCTGTGCCCGCCTCACGGCGCCCCCCTCCACACCGATCCAGGCGGGCCGGGGGTCGCTGTACTCCCTGAAGGCGACCCTGGTGGAGCCGCCTTGCAACGACCCCACGGTGTGCCAGCTCCGTGTGTCCAAGAAAACCCTGGTGAGTGATGGGGTTCCTGCGATACCCTGCCCCCAGACTGAGTCTGGCAGTAGTTGGGATGATCGGTCAAGTCCAGAGGGAGGGATCTGAGGCCGCAGCTACCCCACCGTGAGTCACTCCCCAGGCCTGGAAGGCCAGAGACCAAGAAGCTGTAAAAGGGAGGGTGTCTGGGTGCTTACTCCCGTACTGTGCCTCGCTCTCCCCTATGGGGATGGTTGCCTTGGAGGTGGTCCTCACTTGGGGACCCTCCGGCTCCATCTTGCCAAGGCCTTGCTCCTGTCCCAGCCCCCCAACGGTCTTCCTCCTCTTCCTCCAGCTTTGCAGCTTTGAAGTCCTGGATGAGCTGGGGAAACACATGCTGCTGAGGCAGGACTGTGGCCCAGTGGATACCAAGATTACAGGTGCTGGGATAGCCCAGGGATGCTGGGATAGCTCAGGTCAGACTTCCCTCAGGGGTCAGTCCTGATTCTTCTCTGTTCCAACTCTCTCCTCCAGATGACAAAAATGAGACTTTCAGTTCATTCCTTCCACTGTTGAACAAGGATCCCCTGCCCCAGGTGAGGAGCCTGTTTGTCTGGGGAACTGGCTGCTGCCTTATATTCCCCTCACCCTGGCCTGGGGCTCCCGGCTCATTCTGAGAAGGACGCCTTGTAAAGACCCCTCTGCCTTTCCAGGACTTTTCTGTGAAGATGGTTTCAATCTTCAAGGACTTTGTCACCACCTATAACCGGACATATGAAACGACGGAGGGTGAGGACCTAGCCTTGGCTGTACCTGTCCCGATCAGATCAGGACCTTCCCCCCAACTTGGCACCTTGGTGTGGGAGAGGGGAAGGGCACAAGGGGCAGTGCATCCTTTCAAGGGCCCCTAAATCCCCAACTTCTTGCTCAGCCTCCCAGGACTTGGCAGCCATCTCAGGTACCTGGCCCCTTCTCCCATCTGATTTTCCTAGTCAGAAACCATAGGTCTCCATCATCCTGGGTAGAGTGGGATGGGGCAAAGGCCAGATTTTCTCTGCTGGAGGACCCCTGGCATGGTGGCCTTTTCCCACAACCTCCTGTGTCAGGATGTCCTCTGGAGCCCATTTCGGTTCTGCCTTCATACCTGGGAAGTCATCACCCCGGTTTGGCCCCATTGTCACTTGCAGGTCTGGCCCCCTACCCTCACCCACCCCAGGGTTCTGCCCTTCTTGAAATAAGCTTCAGGCCTGATCCAGAGCTTACCATTCCCCGGGGAAACCTCTGCCTCTTATCCCCAAGCACCTCCTCTCCTTTTATGATCTGCCTGGGGCCCAAGCCTCTCTCCTACTCGTTCCTCAGAAGCCAGGTGGCGCATGTCCGTCTTTGCCAATAACATGGTGCGAGCGCAGAAGATCCAGGCCCTGGACCGTGGCACAGCTCGGTATGGGGTCACCAAGTTCAGTGACCTTACAGGTAGGGTCAGAGCCGTCATGGTACCTGGAAGAGACAGGGCCTGCTCCCAAGGCCCCTGGTCAGGACTGGCTTAGAATACTCTTTTCCCATCCCCTGCCCACAGAGGAGGAGTTCCGCACCATCTACCTGAATCCCCTCCTAAAAGAGGAGCCTGGCAAGAGGATGCGCCTAGCCCAGTCCATCCCTGACCTTCCTCCACCTGAGTGGGACTGGAGGAGTAAGGGGGCTGTCACCAAAGTCAAGGACCAGGTTGGACCCCCAAGAAGTGAGGGTGGGACATGAGGACTGCACTGGCGTTTGGAAGGGACCCAGCCCTGACTCTCCCTGTCTCTTGCAGGGCATGTGCGGCTCCTGCTGGGCCTTCTCAGTCACAGGCAACGTGGAGGGCCAGTGGTTCCTAAAACGGGGGTCCCTGCTCTCCCTCTCTGAGCAGGGTGAGCATCCCACTCTGCCCACCCTGTCCCCAGCCCAGCCCCTCCGGAGGGCTCCTCGGGACCAGGCTTCTGTCTCCTAGAGCTCTTGGACTGTGACAAGGTGGACAAGGCCTGCCTGGGTGGCTTGCCCTCCAACGCCTACTCAGCCATAAGGACTCTGGGTATGCATTCATGGGCTTCAGGAGGGGCAGCAGGAGCCCCAGCTCCCTCCACAGGAAGTCACTTTGGGAGGGGAGAGACATGAGCGTGGCAGTCACCTGAACTGGGTTCGAGTCTTATTGCTGACCCTTACCGGCTGAAGACCTTGGGCAGGTCAGCTCTTTCAGAGCCTCAGTTGTCTCACCTGGGAAATGGGGCTCCTCATGCCCACTTTGTAGGATCGTCTTAAGTGTCAAGTGAGGAAATACATGTAAAGTTCCTGGTGCACAGCAGGGGGTCTCGGTATTTTCAGTATTCTCGGTATTTTCAGTATTCTCGGTATTGCTTGGCGGTCTGTATTTCTATAATGCTGCTAAACCAGGGAGCAGCACACCTCAGCCCTGAGAGGGAGGCATTGTCCTAAATTGGCAGTTCAGTTGAGCAGTGGGTCGCAGTGGCAGGAAAATAAGGGCTGAGGGATTGAGGTGGCTGTACCAAGATTGGTGAGGGAGTCTGGCAGGGGTCTGGGCCAGATTGGGAGCAAACTGTCAGGGCCGGACAAGCAAGCCAAGGTCAGGAGTCCCAGGAACGCTGGGATGAGTGAGGAGTCAGAAGCTGGGATGAGTGAGGAGTCAGAAGCTGGGAGCTGGATTCCATCTCTGCCACATTTCTCACTGGGGGCTCCCCCATCCCTCTGGGCCTCAGTTGTGTCACCTCTAGAATGAGGCCTCCCTCAGAGAGGATGGCCTATAGCTGGGGGTGGATAGAGAACATGAGGCCTTGTGGAGGAGGGGCTTAGCACAGCCCCTGCCTGGGAGCAGATGAGTGTTATGAACTGGGGCCCACGTTTTCTCTAACCCCCAATCTGCCCCCCGCCATTCCCCAGGAGGGCTGGAGACAGAGGACGACTACAGCTACCACGGCCACTTGCAGGCCTGCAGCTTCTCTGCAGACAAGGCCAAGGTCTACATCAATGACTCAGTGGAGCTGAGCCAGAATGAGCAAAGTGAGTGAGGGAGGGGTGCGGGGGTGAGGACAGGCCAGGTAGGGCTGGGGCCTGGGTGCCCCTGACACTGCCCCTCCTCTGTCTTAGAGCTGGCGGCCTGGCTGGCCAAGAAGGGCCCCATCTCCGTTGCCATCAATGCCTTTGGCATGCAGGTAGGACCCCAGCCTCACTGCTGCTCCGGTTCTTGCTGACTCTTCCCCCACTTCTCAGAGCTGGCCCCCTACTCGTCTTCTCCCCCTCAGTTCTACCGCCATGGGATTTCCCACCCACTGCGGCCCCTCTGCAGCCCCTGGCTCATCGACCACGCCGTGCTGCTCGTGGGCTACGGCAACCGTGAGTTCCGCTGACCCTGCTCTGCCCATCCATCCACCCCAGGTCACAGGCAGAGGCTGGACCACAGCATCTCAGGACCTCTGGAGGGGGCATCAGGGGAACACCAAGGAACCTTGTCCTAAACTCTGCCTCGGTCTATGGGCCAGGCAGGATCATCCATCCTCTCTATGAATGGGAAAGCCAAGGCGCTGGGAGGTTGAGGTGTTATGAATGGGTGCCCTGCTAGGGGCGGGTGGGGGGTGTCCTCCCCAAACCCCAGAGCCGTACCAGGTCTCCAGGAGCGTGGTAGGTGGGCCTGTCTTGCTTTCTGCTCTTTTCCTAGTACCTGTCACACAGTAGGCCCACAGCAGATGTTTGAAGAGTGCAAAGTGCTTGAGGCCCTGACTCCCTGCTCTCTGCACTGCTCCTCAGGCTCTGCCACTCCCTTCTGGGCCATCAAGAACAGCTGGGGCACTGACTGGGGCGAGGAGGTGAGTCTCGCCCGCTTGGCCCCAGCCCTCCAGCCCCCATCCTGCCCCGGTGCCCTCACCAACCCCCCCGTCTCCCAGGGTTACTACTACTTGCACCGTGGCTCCGGGGCCTGTGGTGTGAACATCATGGCCAGCTCAGCAGTGGTGGACTGAGGCATACCAGCTCCGGGCCTGGTGCTGACCAGAGCAGCCCCTTCCCCTGCCTGACCTGCATGACCAGGCCCCTCCCCAGGAGGCACAGCTGGCTGAGGGACGGGCACCAGGTACCTCAGGGTGAGCAAAGGCCACTGGGCTAGGGGCACAGCCCCTACTCCCACCCTGAAGTTCCCCAACTGCACCTTTGTTGAATTGTGGTAGCTAGGAGGATCTTGGGGTGAAGGATGATGCCTTGGCAGCCAAAGCTGGGGCAAGAACCCTGGGCTCGGGTAAGGAGCAGGGGGAAGAAAATATTCTGGTCTTAAAGCCAGCTTTGTCCTCTGTAGGCTCAGGCTTCCTGCCCCGGCTTTCCTCTGATGCTATAAATTTCCTGGTCCCCCCTGGATCTGGGGACAGTGTTGCCTTCCATGTCTAGAGAAACTGTTGTAACCAACCTTTTCTAACACAATAAAGAGGTGTCCTAGAGCCCAGTGTGGTGTGAATGTCGGACCCGGAGGGCAAGGAGGGGTGGTGGGGACCCCTGGAGGAGGGTCACGGTCGGGCAACTGGTCCTGCCCAGAAGACTGAGGGCCCAGCTTCTGCTTCAGGAAGCAAAAGGAGATGGAGAGGGGCCCACTATGGCTTTTTATTGAGAAACACTTGGCCGGTCATTCTCTAGGGCCCTTGCTCCGAGGGATGGATGGGATCAGCCGGAGGAAGCATCCTCTCTCTGGACTTGCATAGAGAACCTCAGGGGTCGAGGTCAGAGGTCACTCTCCCCGTAGAGGGCGCTGGAGAAGGCCACATAGTCCAGGGCTCCGGCTGGAGCCCCGGCCCCCTTGTAGGGCGCCATGCGGCGGATGCAGTACTCGGCCTGCTCAGCTGGGAGTTCCTGCCGCAGTTCCTCAGGTGTGATGTAGTTCTGGGGAAGAAGAGGGATTGAGGGCCCACAGGTCCTGTTCCCTGCCCCCGCCCGCCAGCCCCCTGCACCACCAGGGACTCACCTTGTCTCCCGCCAGAATCTTGAACGAGGCCACAACCTGCTCAGCCGTGTCGGTCTCGGCTGTCTCTCGGGTCATGAAGTCGATGAAGGCCTGGAAGGTCACGACCCCGGCCGCGTTGGGGTCCACCATGGTCATGATTCGAGCAAACTCCACTTCCCCCTGCAGGGTTAGAGGCCGGGCACCGTGCCCGGGGGTGCTTAAGCCAGGAGGGCTCCCAGTGTCCCCCTGGCCTGACAGCTCCAGTGACAAGGTGCCCCCTTTCTCCATAGACCATCCGCTGCAGCCTTAGCTCTAGGTCTGGGAAATCCTTTCTGCTAGGCTGTGCTCTGCTTCCTGCCCGCGGCAGTGCTTCCTGCTGCCCGTCGGTCCTGACCTTTTCCTGGGCCTCTGTAGTGCCGTTTCTGTGATGTAGAAACGTTGCAAGCTCAGGCTTTGGAGTCACACAGAACAAGGTCCAAATCTAGTGTCTTTGGGCAAGTTAATTTACCTCTCTGAGCCTTTGGTAGCCCCTGTGTGAAATGGGGTAATTCTCCCCAGCCCCAGCGGGTGGGTGAGGAGGAA
Organism: Globicephala melas; assembly: GCF_963455315.2. Taxonomy (NCBI): domain Eukaryota; kingdom Metazoa; phylum Chordata; class Mammalia; order Artiodactyla; family Delphinidae; genus Globicephala; species Globicephala melas. Next base: position 6,080,927 of record NC_083321.1, read on the forward strand.
ATGAGGTCGTGTGTGAGGTGGGAGGGACACAGGCACAGGTGGGACGGCTGGGACGCGGCTGGGGGACACTCACCAGGTCGTAGCCCATGGAGATGAGGCAGGCCCGGAAGTCGTCGGGCTCCATCATGCCATTCCGCTTCTGTAGTGAGGGAGCAGATGTCAGGCTCAGTCCCCAACACCCGCCCCCCCGCTGCCCCTAAGTCCACCACCGCACAGGGCTAAGCCCCTGCTGACCCGGTCAAAGTGGTTGAAGGATGCCCGGAACTCGTTGAGCTGCTCCTGGCTCAGGCCCTTGGCATCTCGGGTCAGTATCTGGTTCTCCACCTCGTTGATGGTGCGGGCAATGGAGGTGAGCAGCTGCTCCCAGCCCACACGGATGTGCTGGGAAAGCAGAAAACAGGCTGGGTCAGTGGGTGGCCAGTGCCTGGCCACTAGGTCTGGCTCCACCCCCAATTCACTGTATTGACCCTGGGCAAGTCCTCCCCCTTGCTGGGCCTCTGTCCCCATCTGGAGGTTCCACAGAGTGACGTCCAGTGGCCCTTCCTGCCTTAAAGTTTGATGATTTATTATGTATTATGTATTGATCAACCAGCCATGGCCAATCCAGGCCTGGGTTTAGACTGCTCTGTGACTGGCCAGGTCACTTTCACTCGCTGGGTCTCAGTATCCCCACAAGTACTTTGGGGGACCTGGCCACGCTGAACTGGGGAACCCCTGGGGCAGATGTGCTGTGTCCAGCTGTGGCCGCCCCAGGCTTCCCCAGCCAGTGCCGCTTCCCCTCTGTCCTGAGCGGGTGTGATCCCACCTCCATGCTGTAGACGGTGTGCTTATTGTCGAACACCAGGTTCTCCTGCAGCAGCTGGTGGTCACCCTCCAGCTGGTCGATGTTGCTCTTGTAGTTGACGATGTTCTGCTCCTGCTGCCGCAGCCCCGCCATCTGCTCCTCCAGAGAGCCGGCCATTCCCGCTGCCAGGCGCCCCACTTCCTGCAGGGAGAGCCGGGCAGAATGAGGGCTCCCAGCTCCCGGTGGCCCAGCCTTGGCCCTACTCTCCCGGGCTGGCCCCATGATCCCAGCCTTACCTCCACCTTCCCCTGGATCCAGGGCCCGACAGCATTGGCCTGGGCTGCAAACTGCCGCCGGAGCCTCTCGTTCACCTGTTGCCTTGTCAGCTCCTCCTGCAGCGTCTGGTCACGGCTGGGTACCAGCTTTCGGACCTGGGAGGGAGGCTGGTTGTGCCGGGGCAGCTCTGGGAGTGGGAGATGGGCTCCAGCCCCTCACACTGCTCCCGCCGCTCTGAGCCAAGGCCTCAGGGCTCTGTAGGGGCCAAGCTCTGAGCACTCAGCCTCTCTAGGCTCGTTTCCTCGTCTGCAAAATGGGGCCCATGACATCATTCGTAATGAACTTAGATTGTTTTATAAAGGATGTCCACACACCAGATCTAAGTCTGCTTCAATCAGCCCTGCCAGGGGCTTCCCTGGTGGCGTAGTGGTTAAGAATCCGCCTGCCGATGCAAGGGACACGGGTTCGAGCCCTGGTCCGGGAAGATCACACATGCCGCGGAGCAACTAAGCCCATGTGCACCACAGCTACTGAGCCTGCGCTCTAGAGCCCGCGAGCCACAACTACTGAAGCCCGCGTGCCTAGAGCCCGCGCTCCACAACAAGAGAAGCCGCCTCAATGAGAAGCCTATGCACCACAACGAAGAGAAGCCCCTGCTCGCTGCAACTAGAGAAAGCCCGCGTGCAGCAACGAAGACCCACCACAGCCAAAAAAAAAGAAAGAAAAAATCACACCTCACAGGAAAATGCTGCTGTTATGGCCATTTTACAGATCAGCGTGGTTAGAATGCATCTGAGTGGGGGGAGGCAGGGAAAGGCCACAGGTGGCACTGACCGTGTCCCACTTGGTGTTGATGTCCTGCGGGCTGAGGGCGATGTAGGGGTTGGCAGAGCTGGGCCGCAGCCCATATGTTTGGCAGATCTTCTGGATCTCACCCTGGATGCCCAGGATGGCACCCCTCTCTCGGTCGGCCTCGGGCAATGTCGCCTTGAACTGCTCGTGTGCTGTCACCAGGCTCTGGGGAGGGCAGGCAGGAAGCATCAACCAGCGCCCCCACTTCCTGCAGCAACAAAGGGCAGCAGCGTGCTCCGGGCCATCCAGTGGGGCCAGGGCAGCACTGGCAGGAGAACCCAGGCCTTCCCTCTCCCAGCACTCGGGAACTGGTGTTTTTCTCTGGCCCCCCATTTCCCAGGAGCCCAAAGGGGTGGCTGACAGAAACAGGCCGCTTCCCTGTCATCCCCTCCAACTGCCCCACACCTGGAACCCCTGCGCCCACCTGGGTCTCCTCCACCGAGTGCACCAGCCACACGTCCTGCAAGTCCTCCACAGCGCCATCCAGCCAGTTGTTGAAGGGCGCTACCCGCCTGGCAAACTCCAGCTGCAGCTGGTCGATGGTCTCTAGGAGCTTCTCCATCCGCTAGGGCCACAGGGATGGCCAGTCAGCAGCCTGCCCAGCAGGCCCTCTCACCTCCTCCAGTGTCCAGCCTCCACCTCCCTGGCCCCCAGCCTCACCTCTAGCGCATCCCGCCTCTTCTGGGTCAACGTGCCCAGGTTGTCCCACTGGTCGCAGATGGCCTGGCAGCGGCTGTTCACCGAGGCCGCCTCATGGTAGTCTAGCTCACTGGGGGCGGGAAGGGGGGCAACTTTGGGGCCAGACTCCAGCCCAGATTTCTTCCTGACTGCCCTCCAGGGGCTGGAACCTGGGCATAGTGGTGGTGAAGGCATAAGGGAGCCAGGGGAGGTGGGGGCAGAGCGGGGCTTTCCTAGCGCAGGGGCTTCCCAGCGCATTCCCGGGAGAAGGGAGTCCTCAGCTCCAGTCCCTGGAGGAGCTTGGGTGGAGGGGCAGGGCCTGGAGTTTCGGGGGCCGGTTTCCAAGAGGTGGCACAAGGCCCAGGCTGCTGGTGAGGATTGGGCCTGCCTGAAGCTGAAGGGAGCCGCCAGGTTGGGGGGCAGGTCGAACGCCAGTGTGGGAAGAACGTGGGTAGCAGAGCGGGCTCCGGAGATGGGGAGAGGGTTACAGGAGGAGGGCAGAGTAAGTGGTGACGGGGAAGGACATGGGTGCCAAGGCAGGGTTACCAAACCAGGGAGAGCAAAAGGTCTGGAGGGCTCCGCGGGGAGAGGGGGTGGGGCCAGGTAGGGGCGTGGTCACCCCGGGCTGCCCCGCAGCAATCCACGCCTACTTGAGCTCCTGGGCCAGCGCAGCGACGTGCTCCACGCGGTCCTGGTGCGCCGCCAGGTCGCTCTCAAAGGCCTCGTGGCGCCGCAGCAGCGCCCGCACCTCCTGCAGCGAAGCCGACTCATAGTCCCGCTGGCTCAGCATCTCCTCCTTCCCTGCTCGGAGAGAGGCCCGCCTCAGGTCACCAAGCAGCAGCTGCGACAGGAGCAGGGGGTCCAAGCCGGGCTGTGTGACCATGGAGGGTCCTCATCTGTGAAATGTAGGTGATCACACCTGCCCAGCCTACCCTCGGGGTTTGCTCTGAGACACTAGTATGATAAAGTTAAGTGAAGCTCCTGTTTCAGGGCATGGCCTGTGAGTGATGTCAGGGTCCCTTGACCCTGCACGATTTGGGGTGGCCCTTGGTACACTTTTGGTATTATTCGATCGCAAAGTGCTTTCCAATGACTCTGTGAACCCAGTGAGCCCTTGATCCATTTTCCTTTGCTTACCCAGTGCCCGGCACTTGGTAGACCCTCTATGAATATTTGTTAGATGAATGAATAATGAATGTAAAAGTGCTTTGAGAATGACAGTTACCATAATTATGCAGATAAGACCACAGTCACAGTAATTGCAGCAGCAACCATTTATTGAGTGCCTCTGCATTTTGCAGAGAAGGTAACTGAGGTTTAGAAGTTCAAAGACCTGTCAGGATCACATAAATGGCCGTATATTTAAGGAATTATTCTGTCAAACCATTGCTATCCAATATGTCCATAATCCATTATTAGCGTTCATTATTTTTTTCAGCAGGACTCATTCAGTTATAGGATTAAAATCCTTGATAGAATACAGAGCGAATGTTTGCACCCAGTGATATATTTGATTCATGCAATATTTTGGCATCAGTATACTTTGGGTATAATGTAAGTGATGTTAGTGGAGGGACTCACCTTTGGACACCTGCCACATACACAAATAAAGTGCTTAATGACAAATTAATCAGAGCAGACCTACAGAAGACCAGAGCCAGGAGAAAGTTAGGGGCCTGAGTTTACAGATAAAGAAACTGTGGCCCCAAAAGGGGCAGTGACTTGACTGCACAGCAAGTCAGGGTGGGACTAGAAAACAGATCTCCAGCTTCCTTGCAGAACACCAGGACAGAATCAGGCCCCAGAGGTACCTACCCCGGGTCCAGGCTTCGTGCAGGGAGGCCTTCTGCTGGAACTTCTCTGCCAGGTGCTGCAGCCGCTCCAGGCGCCGGATCTCCGAGAGCAGCCAGTCCTCATAGCCCTTCTCCGCTTGCTCCAGCCCCCGCCATGCGTTGGCTATGTCCTATGGGGCAGGCAGAGGTGCCCGCCATCACAGTTCACCCGTTATACAGACGGGGACAGAGAGTCCAAGGTCACCCGGAGGATGTGGGCAGGGCCGGGGTCACCACCTCCCCTGGCCTGGCTCACCGAGACCAGCTTGCCCTCAGATGGCATGAAGGCGGGCCGGTGGCTCAGCCGCAGCTTGGTTTGCAATGTGTTGAAGTTGATCTCCAGCTGGCACTTCTCCTGCACGCGGGGCGGCTTGTGCAGGCGCCGGTAGTCCCGGAAGTCCTCCAGCTTGCGCTGCATGGTGTTCTTGCTGGGCTCGCCCGTGCGGTTCTCCAGCCACGGCACGGTGCGGCGGATCCATTCCAGCAGCTGCGGGGCCAGGCAGGGGCAGAGCAGAGAGCGCTGAGTGGGCCTGCTCACCTCACCCACCCCTCTCCACCCACACCCAAGCTGTGGCCTGAAGGCCGGGCCTCAAGCAGAGTGGGGGTCCCCGCTCGTCAGGGCAGGGGCAGGACGGTTAACTTCTGAGTCCAGGGACCAGTGTAGGTCGGCAAAGCACAAAGGGCCAGGAGACTGCCTAAAGATGAGTGAATGGAGAAATGAACGAGTAACTGGATGGATGATGAGTGGATGACAGGAGCCTGGGTGGGCGGAAGGGGGCCGGGGGTGGGCAGAGATGGCAGGAGGAGGCTGGGAGAGGCCACGGCTACTCTGAGGAGAGGTAGGCTCTGCAGGTCCAGTCCAGGGCTCAGCTGGGTTGGGAGAGCACAGGTAGGGGAGAGGGGGAGGTCCTCTCAGCCCCAGCCTCACCTCACTGGCCAGCTTCTCGTACTCCTCCATCAGCTTCTCGTTCTCCTGGTTCACGGCCAGCACCTTGCAGATCCTGTTGGCGGCTGTCTCTGCCTGTGGTGGGAGTGGGCGGAAGGGCTGGCGTTAGAGCAAGCTGCCACAGACACCCCCGACCCAGCCTCCCTCTGTAAACCCTTCAAACCTGGGCCCATGCAACAGAGGAGAGGATGAGGGGGCACATCTTGTAGGGTAAGGATGGGCTCCCAGGCCAGAAGCCTCTGCGCCTGAGCTCCCCCAAGGATCGAGTATGTGCGGCTGGGACAGTGGCACTCCCACCCACATGGGGCCTGGCACCTCCAAACGTGGAGATGCCGCCAAGCTTGGGCCCCTGGGCCCACACGCCCAGCCCAGACAGCAGCAGCTGAGCCCCTACCTGCTCCGCCCCCGCGAAGGCGTGGTAGAAGCAGGAAACGTAGGTCATGACGGCCTTCTCATCGGGCTTTGGGGTGTTCACGATGTCTGCGGGATGGCAGCGAGGTGTTGACTGGCCGAAGCCAGGGGTGGGGAGTGGGCTCCTGTCCCCACCCAGGCAGAGAGTTCCCTCGGGACGGTAGGGTGCACAGACATCTAGTCATGGCCACCAGCTGCCAGGTGCTCCAAACCCAGCTCTTCCCTGGAGTCCTCTCGGATCACCCCAGGGCCTAGCAACCTCCCCCGCTATGGGGTGAGGAGAGCATGAGGGTGTGGGTGAGTGAGCAGACACTGTAGCCCTGATGAGGCGCCAGTCCGCACTGCCTGGTGTCTCTAAACATCCCATACCTTGGTCTGTCTGCCTGTCTGTCTTTCTCCTAAGTTCACATCCAGGGTACCAGGCACAGTAGGTGCAAAGAAAATGTTTGCTGGTTCAACTGACTAACGCCTTTAGGGCCCAGGGACGAGAGGCAGGACCCACCGGAGAGCAGCTCCCAGGATGGGTGACCGTCATGCCGCCAGGTGACCCAGGTTACTGGGATATGGGGTAGAAGATGGAGCCATTACATAAGGCAGAGGCGGCAGAGCCTGGTTCCACTGGGTGGAGAGGGATGGGGACCGGACACGGGCTCCTGGAGAAGGGGGCCTGTTGGCAGGGAGGATTCTGCCCAGGGAGCAGGGTGAGGGGCAGAGCATTGCAGGATGAGGGAGGAGCAGGGACAAAGGTGTGGAGGTAGGACCGTGCCGACTGGTGCGTAAGGGGAGTCCTCGCCCAGGCGAGGCTTACTCTCACCTTCTGCATCCAACATCTTGGGGATGTCCAGGTACTTCTCTGCCACCTCGAAGGCAGTGTTCAGGTTGCCGATGGGGTCATCCTAGATGGTGTGCGGGGTGGGGGGGGAGAGGTGAAAGGTCAGCTGAGGGCAGAGACTGGGGAGTCGGGGCTGCGGGTGGCGGAGGCCTACCTTGCGCAGTTTGGCGTAGTCAATGAGGTCGGGGCGGTGCCGGTGGATGAGAGCACAGAGGGCCAGGCCATCCTTCCAGCTGCACAGAGAGAAGGGGGGTGTGGGCGTCAGGCCTGGGTTCAAGCTGCAGCCCTGTCCTACCCTCGTCCCAGGAGCACCCCTATCAGAGCGGCCTCATCTGTAAAATGGAGTAAAGTCCAAACTCCTTGACTTGGCATTTAAGGCCCTTGATTGCCAACCTGGGACCGTTTCCTCCAAGCTCATCATGGTTCCTTCACATCCTTGTGCTTAAGCTACACCAATTTCTAGGTGTTTTTGGTCTCCAGGTCTTTGCTCACAAGGTTCCCTCTGGCTGGAACACCCTTCCCGCGATGTCTCCTGTGCTCCCTCCTCCAGGAATTTCCCCCTTGCCCTCCTGGATTCGATTCAACATTGACCGAGTCCTCCTATTTTCAGACACTGTTGCAGGAAGTTGGCTGTGACCTCTCCTGCCCTGTGGCTTATGCCAGGGCCCAGAGCCCGGCTAAGGCCCCACACGCTGATGGGCAGACGGACCTGGTGTGGAAGTTCTGCACATTGACGTTGCGGTATGGCGCTGTCTTCCGCTGACACCACAGGAGCAAGCCCTCCTTGGCCGAGGTTTCTGGGCGGGGACGGGGGTGAGTGTTGGTTGGGGAGAGCTTTGGGCCAGCCCTCTCACCCTACCTGCCTCCTTGCCGCTCACCTTCCACGGAGATGTCCTGGATGGCGAAGCGAAGGATGATGGTCCAGATCATGCCCAGGGTCATCTTCAGGTTCCCGTCGACAATCTCTGCAGGGTGGGGGGGTGGAGACACACTCCACCTGGCACTTGAGGCCTTGGCTGCCCTCCCCCTGCTCCGCCCTCTGGCCCTTGTCCCCATCCCAGGGCCGGCACCTAGTAGGTAGGTGCTCAATCATTTTCCTTCAAAATGATTCATTGAACACCTACTGGGCGCCAGGTCCTGAGCTGGCACTTTGGGTACCTTCGCTCCGGACAGTCCCTCCTGCGAGGCACGGACGGTTATCCCCATTGTTGAGATGAGGGACCGCACCCCCGGCCCCTGCCCAGGCCTCCTCCTGCCACCGCCTCACCTTCGGCACCGATGGACACCAGCTTCACCCCCTTGCTGGCAATGAAGTCCAGGGCCTTGTTGACATTGGCGATCTTGTGGAAGCGCATCTTGCCTTTGTCTGGCCTGGGCAGCCTCTCTCCTGGGTGTGAGGAGAGAGGTCAAGGGTCAAAGGTCATGAGAGGAAGCTGAAGACATGGTCCTCAAACTTCCCCCTCCCTCAGCAATCCCCCTCCAGCACTCTGATGCCACTACTCCCCCAGCTCTCTGGGTTTTCCCCTGTGTCCTGGGGTCCCCGTGCACTGATTTGCACCCCTCACCTGAAATGACCTCCAGGAGCAACATGAGTTTGAGGCCATTGCGGAAATCCTCCTCGATGTTCTCGATCTGGGTGCCAGCCTTGCGCAGGTGCGAGTTGCACCAGGCAGTGAAGGTCTGAGGGCAGAGGACAGTGCTCAGACCCTAGTGCTGAGGACAGCGCCCTGGCTCCTCTGTCAGGGCAGATCTCAGAGCCCAAGGCCCTGGATTCAAGTACCGGCTCAGCCACTGACTTGCTGTGCATCTGGGGCCAGCCCCTTTCCCTCTCTGAGATTTAATTCTCCTGGAAAAGGAGAAATGGGGTCTGGGGCCCATTCAGGTCCCAGTTTGCACTTGGGGTGCCTCACTGCCGGCACAACAAGCACTGAAGGGGGAATTAGAAACCTGTAAAGCAGACACTCCAAAGTGTGGGGCTCTCTGAGGCACAAGAGTCAGTGCAGGTGATACTGCCTCAAATCTGAAAAATTCTGTGTTGAAGGACAGATGGCTCTGAGGGACTGTGCACCCGTGTTTTTATTATCTCAGGCTCACCGATCCCTTAAGGCTGCTGTGAACTGGCCTTCAAGCAGACCCTGAGGCTGCAAGAGCTTTCTGCCGGCTGTAGAGGATCAGCTGGACACTCAGGCCCAGCCTGACCTAGTTCCTGGAGGAGACTGCCCTCCCTCGCCGGCCAGAGCGTGCTTCCGCCTCAGCCTCTGTCTGAGATGGGAGGGGTGGTATATGGCTGCGTGTCTTTGGGGGATGGCAGTGACCTAGTGCACAAGTTTCTACCAACCTACCAAGCCTCGAGGCCCTGGGTTCTGCCATCAGCAGTCCTTGGTGGAATCCATACTTGGGCTCCAATCCCAGCTGAGCTACTCACTCTCTGTGACCTGGGATGTGCCCCTTGACCTCTCTTGGGCTCAGTCTCTCCATTTGCACAATTAAGGGTTCAGACTCAGTGATGTCTCAGGTCCTTCTTCCCCTGACCTTGCAGGATTCTGGAATTGAGAGCATCCCGCCGCCACCGCAAAGCAGATACTCCAGGGAGGTGGCCCTGGAAATCATTTGGAATTCTTTCCCTCCGCTGTGTAAGTGGGTGCTGGGTCGAGATAGGGCAGGAGGAAAGGCAGGACTGGGTGAGGCCTCCGTGGTGGAGGAAGGGGCATTTTTCATTTGACAAACATGACTTTTAATGAGATTTGCTCCTTGCCCTAAAGGAACTCACAGTCAGTCAAAGAGTCCTGTTGGTCTGAGAAGTGCTGGGAGAGACTAGTATTGGGGAGACTAGGGGAGGAGTTCTTCATATCAAGTGGGGGACCTCTTGGGGAAGGTTAATAATTGATCAGAACTGTGATGGAAGAGCGGGAGTTACTCAGGCAGGGAAGGGCAGGCAAGGGCATTCCAGGCAGGGGCAGCCACACGGGCAAGTGCTTGGCGATGAGAAACAGTTACTAGGTTTGCGGAGCTACAGCTATCTGGGCACTGCTCTGGGGGTGTTGGGGTATACGTGGTGAGAGGCAGGCCGGAGGGGCGGCAGAGGCCAGGTCACGCACGATCTTGAGTGCTAAGCCAGGGAGTCTGAACTTGATCTTGAGGGCAACAAGGGAAGCTTTCAGGCACAGGACAGGGAGGGGCAGCACTGCGTTTTAGAAAGCTCATTCTGGTTGCAGAGGGGAGACAAATGGCTTCGCAGAGCAGAAGGGAGAAGTGAGGAGGTGCCGACTGAGACCAGGGTGAGGGAGGAAAGGTGTCAGTGAGTGGGACAGGGCAGGATCAAGTGGATGAGATGAAAACATTTGTCCTTGCTAGAATATAAGCTCCCTGAGGCGGTGTCTTTAATTTTGTCCCCTGCTGAATTGCTGGCACCTAAAACAGTGGCTGGCACATACTAGGACCTCCCTAAGAAACAATGAATGAATGTTTGCAATGAGGTTGAATGAAGAGGACTCGGTTATCAGGTGGGGGAGGCAGGAGGGCTTCAAGACATGGAGGAGAAGTAGGCATGGGGGTGGGACCAAAGCTGAGCACAGAGATGTTCATTACATTGTAATACACAATGTTAGATGAGAAACAACCGGAATGTCCAGCTCCAGGGGGTGCTGATGAATTTACAGAGCGTCTACTCTGTGCAATCATTGAATGAGTCAGTGAGGTGGGTGGCTGTAAGTTGGGTTGGAAGGATGCTCCGGATATTTTAAGTGATGAAAGCAAGTTACAGACTAGCCTGTATCTTATGAGGGGCATGTGGACCTGGATCTGGGAGAGGCCTGGGTGGGTGGGTGGGGGGGATAGGAGTTGTTGCAGAGCAGATGGCAGCTGGAGCCAGGGGCAGGGATGACATCACTGGGAGATTGCTGGACCCAAGGACCACAGCCCTGCTTGGAGACAGGTGCAGAAGGAGCCTGGGGGGAGGCGTGTCACCCCGGGCACCCTAGCCGAGTCAGCTGAGCCTCCCAGCCCCTGGGGTCATCTCCTATCAACTAACCCAGAGGAAATGCTCTGATTCTAAATTCTGGGATTCTCAGATCCTGCAAATTCCACCAAACACCCCTGTTCCCCTGCCCTTTCCTGGACTCATACACTGTTGGCAAGTGCTGAGCAGGGTCTAATGACCTCGTGGTACACTCCTACCGCTGTCCTGCCACACTCCCCAAAGTTTCCTCACTCCAGCCTGGATCATTTTCTCTTTTGGGTCCCCAGGTGTCCTGCCCCCTCCACTTGGGAAAGTCTGCGAGTGAAAATAGATCGGGGAGGGGAGGCCCGAGTGCCTTACAAGGCTGGGCCTGGGCAGCAGCTGCCCATGTGGCCCTCTCAGCTCTCCAAGGTGCTGCCTCAGCACGAAGTGTCTATCTGGCCAGAGAGTCAGGTTACCTACCTGAAAGGGAACCCAGGGCTCCCCTCCTCCCTGACCTTGTGGCCTTTTCAGCAGATTTAGGGCCCCTGGGGTAAGGAGGGGTATCTTGGGAAAGAATGGGGGTGGGGCAAGCAACGGGCAAAAACCCTCAGGTTGCGGGGCGTTCTGTTTTCTGACAGCATATGATTTGGCTCCTATCTCAGCCCCAGTTTCCTCATTTAACAGTTGGGATAGAGTGACCACGGACACCATGCTGGAGAGAACATAGAGAGGGTGGGGAAGGGGTCTGCGACGGTTACCCCTTCCCCACACTCCCAAGTCCTCTAGCTGCCTGGCTGCAAGTCCGCAGGTGGGGTCTGGGAATATTTCACTAGAGAGTGGGGTTGTGGAGACAAAGATCATTCTTCCCAACCCCACCCACACCCTGAACTTGGATCTCCCGGGCTTTGCCCAAACCATATTCCTTAGCAGAAGTGGAGCAGTGGGCCCAGGGGAATGAACCCTGTGGGGTGGGGACCCCTGAAACTCTTCTTGTCCTCCTAAACCCCTCGTGAGGGTCTCCAGCCCTCTCTTCGGGCCCTGGGGGACAGCAGAGGACTGATGGTCAGAGCCTGGGCGAGGAAGTGGCACTGAGGGTTAAGACAGGCTCTGCCCCTGATCTGCTGAGATGCCAAGGACAAACCGTCTGGCTTCTTAGGCCTCAGTTTTGCCATCAGGAAATGGGCTAGCACTCACTTTCCGCTGCTGCTTCTCCCAGGCCGGGTCCAGCAGCAGGTCGCGGTCCCAGTCCTCCTCCTGTTCCATGTACTCGCCGCCCCTGCCGCCGCCGCCCGCGAAGGGCCCCTCCCCGGTCCCCAGACCCTCGGGCTGCATAACCATCATCATCTCGCTCGGGCTCCTGGCTCCGCTCCGTTCGGCGCGCTCCAGAACACGCGGGCCGCGTTAAGTAGCACCCGGCCCAGCCCCGGATCGGATTCCTGCTAAATATGGGAGAGAAGGGAGGGGCCGGATGGGGGCGAGGCCACTCGGGTCGGGACCAGGCAGCAGGTTGTCCTGAGGCTAGGAGACTGCAGAATTTGGGGGCACTGGGATGTACCCCGTGACGGAGATCCGGGGTTCGCGTTCCGGCTCCGCAGCTTGGGCGCTGTGTGACTCTTGCGAAAGCCACGGGGCCTCTCTGAGTCTGTTTCCTCACATGTACAACGAAGATGACGATAATAGTGGCTGCACACTGCTCTAGAAGCTACCTTTTGGGCCTCATGACCCTTTTCCTGCGTCGCGCTGGTGGGAAACAGGGAGCACTATTCCCATTTCACAGTCAGAAACACCGAGGCGCCGAGCTGTTTTGAATGTTTTCTGGGGTGATGAAGGGAGACACTAGAGCATGGGGAGGGGCTCCAAGCCAGCTGGATGGGCCGAAACAGGGCTATTAATATCGGGGCGACTAGAGGGAGAGGGGGAATGTGCTGAGCCGCGAAACACCAACAGCACCCAAACTGCAACTCAATCCTCCCGGAGTGCGGGCCAGCGGGACCAGCGTGAGGAGCGTCTGCGGGAGGGGCGGGGCCTGCGCGGGTGGGCTGTAACCGCGCTGCCCTACCGGCTCTAGCGCCAACGAGATTCCAAGCATCTCTTTGGTTCGTTCGGCCGTTCAATCACATCTCCGTATCTGCGGGCCCTCCCCGTGAACCTCAACGCTCGCTCACCCCCTTCAGAGCTCCTATTGGTCGTAGCAGACATCCGTTTGCCACTCTCCCCGCCCCAATACGGAAGCGGAGGGGTACCCGGGATCCGACCGCTAGCGGGTCCAGGCCATGGGGCAGCCCAGGGCTGTGGGGAGCGCGGAGGCGGCGTCCGCGCGGCTTCCTCTTGTGCTCACCGCGCTGTGGGCCGCGGCCGTGGGCCTGGAGCTGGCCTACGTGCTGGTACTGGGTCCCGGGCCGCCCCCACTGGGACCCTTGGCCCGGACCTTGCAGCTTGCGCTGGCAACCTTTCAGCTGCTCAATCTACTGGGCAACGTGGGGCTCTTCCTGCGCTCGGACCCCAGCATCCGGGGTGTGATGCTGGCCGGCCGTGGTCTGGGCCAGGGCTGGGCGTGAGTGGGGCACGGGATCTGGCGGGGGGAGAAGCGGGAGCTTTGGGCAGGGGGAGGGCCTCAGGACCTGAAGATGTTAGAACCAGTTTACAGTAAGATCCGCTTGAACCAGACGGCAGAAGGAGTATCATTCATCCACTTACAAATATTTGAGTACCTACTACGTGCAAGGTACTATTCCAGGCACTGGAGGTACAATAAAACATATTCCTGATTTCAGGGAGGGGGCAGATGATAAACTTTAGGCGTAATAAATCAGAAAATAATGTAGAATGTTAGAAGGTGTTGGTGGTAAGGAAACAGAAAGAGCAGGATAAAGGAGACTCAAATTGCAGTTTGAAATAGGGTGGTCAAGGTAGGCCTCATTGAGAAGGTGGCATTTGAGCAAAGACTTGGAGGGGGGAGAGTTAGCCACAGTCATCTGGGGGAAGAACGTTCCAGGCAGAGGGAACAGATGATGCAAAGACTCTGAGGCATTTGTTTGCCCAGCATGTTCCAGGAACAGCAAGTGTGGCCAAAGTGGAGTGAGGGGGGAGAAGTCAGAGACATAAAGACCTTGTTAAGACCTCGAAGACTTTGCTTTTTACTACAAGTGAAACGGAGAGCCATTGGAGGGTTTTGAGCAGAGGAGGGACATGACTTAGATTTTATTTACTTGATTTATTTTTTTCTTGGCCGTGCCAGGGATCGAACCCGGGCCCTTGGCAGTGAAAGCGCGGAGTCCTAAGCACTGGACCTCCAGGGAGTTCCCCTGACTTAGATTTTAAAAGGATCAGTCTGGCTGCTGGGGTGAGACTACACCAGTTGGGACAAAGGTGGAGTCAGGGAAGCCAGGCAAGAGGCTGTTGCAATAATCCAGGGGGGAGCTCATGGTGACTTGGACGGAGGTGGTAACAGTGGAGGACAGGAGAAGTTTGCTTCCAGATGTTAGAGACCAGAGAAAGGCCTCAGTACTGGGGCTCTCAGAGCTGGAAGAGCCCTCAGACCTGCTGTGCCAGGAATGGCAGGGCCTGGGAAGTGGTGTTTAGCCTGCATTTACCTGTGAAGAACCTGAAGCTTAGAGAGGGCAGGGGCTGTGCCTGCTTCCCCAGGATGGGCTCAGGGGCTGACCGGGCATGAAATGGGGCACTCAGAGCTGCTGGGGGAACTGACCCTGTGGTTCCTTCCCTGCAGTTACTGCTACCAGTGCCAAAGCCAGGTGCCACCGCGCAGCGGGCATTGCTCTGCCTGCCGCATCTGCATCCTTCGCCGGGACCATCACTGCCGCCTGCTGGGCCGCTGCGTGGGCTTCCACAACTACCGGCCCTTCCTGTGTCTGCTGCTTCACGCCGCAGGCGTCCTGCTGCACGTCTCTGTGCTGCTGGGCCCTGCCCTGTCGGCCCTGCTGCGAGCCCACACACCCCTCCACACCGCCGCCCTCCTCCTGCTGCCCTGGCTCATGCTGCTCACAGGTGGGGGGCCGGGGAGGCCTCCACAGAGAGGCAGAGGCCCATTCTGGTAGGCGATGGGATTTCCGCCTGGTTCTCCAGGCAGCGCCCTGGGGACCTAGTCCCCACGTCAATTACGGGAGGTGAAGGGAGCCTGGTATTCACTTGCGTGTGCCGTCTGGTAAAATACAGGGCCTCAGCATAGGTACAGAGTTCTGGCTGAGAGACTCAGGGGAGGAAAGACTAGTGGGATTTCACCTAGAGGGGGATGGGACGGTGAGAGAGCATTCTAAGTGAGGGGCATTCGGAGCTAGGGGAGCAGTGTGAACAAAGGCTTGGAGGTTGGGCACGGAGTAGTGAAGGCATTTGGTGGGAATTGTGAGAATTAAGGCTAGGGCAGTAAGTGAGGACTGGATGGTGGAGGGCCTTGAATGGAGTGTGAGGAGTTGGTCCTTACTTGACTGGGCAGTGGGGAGCCAGTGAAAGTTACAGGCAGGGGAAGGGCCAGTCTTGGGAAGTGGGGAGGGGATGTTTTGAATCAGGAGACTGATTGAGAGGCTGTGTTCTGGTTGACACTTTCTTCTGACACCACCCAAGGTAGAAACCCCACTGTTTTTTTTTTTAAACATAATAATAATTATTATTATATTTTTGAAGATGTTGGGGGTAGGAGTTTATTAATTTATTTATTTTATTTTTGCTGTGTTGGGTCTTTGTTTCTGTGCGAGGGCTTTCTCTAGTTGCGGCGAGCGAGGGCCACTCTTCATCATGGTGCGCGGGCCTTTCACTATCGCGGCCTCTCTTGTTGCGGAGCACAGGCTCCAGACGCGCAGGCTCAGTAGTTGTGGCTCATGGGCCTAGTTGCTCCACGGCAATGTGGGATCCTCCCAGACCAGGGCTCGAACCCATGTCCCCTGCATTAGCAGGCAGATTCTCAACCACTGCGCCACCAGGGAAGCCCCCCACTGGTTTTTTATACTTTGTTCTCTGCCCCCCAAAACACTTCGGGCTTGCTTTTCCCTGACTCCTTCCTCCTGACCTGTCCACGGTCCTCTCTGTAACCTTGTCCTGCAATTACTAAACTCCCTGACAACTCTGAATAGTGGCTCTGTCTCATCCTATCCAAGCCCGGCTCTGTCCCCAGGACCCCCTCCCTGCAGCCCAGGGGGCGTCTTGGGAGGCCCAGTGGGGCTGTCAGGGTTTTCCTGTGCCCACACTGGCTTCCTGAGCAGCGCTCTGCCCTCCTCATGACCCCCCTGCCTCCACTGAGACTCAAGCCCTCCAGCTGCTCCTGTCTGCACGCTCCCAACCCCCGGTCATCCACAATCTCCCACTCGCTCCCCGCAGTCACCGAAGACTTGGGCTCCGGCCCCTCGTCTCCCTCTCAGCCCTGGGCCTTGCTGAAGGCATAGGCATCTGAAAGCGTGGGTGAATGGCCCCAGTCGCTCAGCTTCTTGACCTTCTCCTCCCCTCCTCCCTTCCCCTACTCCCACATCCCCACCCCAGTCGTGTCACCTCCCAGAGCACCCCATGTCACCCCTCTCTCTGCCCCCACCGCCTCTCCTATCTATCTCTCATTCTGTGCTCCGCGACCCCCCTCCGGAGCTCCTGGCCCTCACCTTTCTGTCCATCAGCACCTTCCCCCTTCACCACCCCAGGTCCAGCGTAGGGCCCTCATTTCCACCAGCCTTCCGCAGCATCTCATCTCAAGACTTTTTGCTCCGTCTTCCTTCCGCTGTGCCTTCCTGGCTTCTCTGTGTCTGCCCTTGGCTGCGGAGAGCTGCCAGAGATGCCTGGTACTATGTGGCAGTCGGTGTCATGTCACGTTCATGGCTGCTGACCTCAACAGGCCCTCAGCGGTGCCTGGCTGCCCCGGTTTCTCATAAGCTTCCTCCCCTAATGGCTGCAGCTCAAATCTTCCCACTTTCCTGTCCTCCAAGCCCCAACCTCTCCTGAAAATACATCACAGAGGAAATTAGTCATCAGATGGCACGTCCAGAATTGGCTGTCCCGTCCTGGAGGCAGAAGCTCACTGCCCCGCCTTCTCCTGGTGCCCGACCCCTCCTCCCTGCTGGGAGCCCTCACACCGTGGGTCGCTTCTCCTCCTGCCACTCCAGGCTCCCTCCACTGGCTTCCTTTGGGTTTTCCCAGCTGGTACAAAGCCTCTCTTCACCCCACGTCCTCCTCTTCCAGCTCATGCCTTCGGGCTCTTCCATCAGCAGCCAAGTCAAAGGACTTGCCTGGGCTATAGGCTGCTTTTCCTTGCCTCCCACCCATTCCTCCACCTGCTCCAAACTGGCTTCTGCCCCCACCCGTCCTCCGAGACTGCCACAGTCCCCAGGCCTCTGTCTCCACAAAACCCGGAGGACCCTTCTGTGTTCTTTTCTTGCTTATGAGACCTTTCAGCCTCATAAAACTGCTGGCCTTCAGCCTCCTTAAAGGGCTCTACGCTTGACGTCCCCGACGGCTTGTACTTTGGGGTTTCCTCCTTCCTTCCTGGTTTCCCTATATCTGATCCCTAAGGACCTGGTTTCCGGGCTGAGGTCGAGACGCCATTCTCATCTCCCTACACACTCTGTCGGGTCTCGGAACCGCCCGGGTACCAACCGCTCACAAATCTACGTATCCAGCCTGGGCTTCTCTCCTGAGCTTCCAGAACTGTCCACTCACTTGTCTCGCAGGCACCTCTCCATCCTGCCTCAGGACCTTCACACAGAATGTGTTCTCCCCTCTTCACTTAGCAAATACCTCCTTAACCTTCAGGCATCACCCAAAATATCCCCGTCAAAATAGATGAAGTTTATTTCCCTGAGCCTCTTAATAAGTTTCCATGTCATCTCCCCACCAGTAGGCTCTCTTTTTTTATTGGAAAAACATTCACATAATATGAAACTCATAATTTTAACCATTTTCAAGTGCACAGTTCAGCTGCGTTTAGTATATTCGCAGTGTTGTGCAGCCATCACCACCGTCTAATTCCAGACCCTTTTCATCGCCCCCAGTACCCGTTAAGCAGTCACTCCCTATTTCCCCCCAGTGCCCCCAGCCCCTGGCAACCACTAATCTTCTGTCTCTATGGATTTGTCTGTTTGGGACATTTCATATAAACGGCACCATACGATACATAACCTTTTGTGTCTGCCTTCTCTCGCTTGACATCACATTTCATGGCATCTTGTAGTTCATTAGTTCACCTGATATTTACTACCTTCTGTGGGTCAAGATGATGCAAGATGCTGTACTTTTGCATTGTCACACACATCACAGCTGTAATTAAGTAACTGAGACATGATCTCTTGAATGTCTGTGAGCTCCCTGAGGTCGGACATGCTACCTGCCATTCATCCTGGTATTCATAGGAGGTGCTCACAAGTTTGTGATGCATGAGTGAAAGTCGCATCTAGGGCAGGGGGCTGTGTCTGCCCGTTTCACTAGTGTGTTCCCATCAGCCGGCATGGGTTGACCAGGGAGCAACAACTCAGTGTTTGCTGAGTGGAGGAATGCGCCCTGCTTCATGGTGGAGTAGGGGACGGGAGGAGGGCAGAAGCTGGGCTCTGGGACGGCTGGGGCCTGCTGCTTCTCCTTGACCCTCTCTGCTCTCTCCTTGCAGGCAGAGTGTCTCTGGCGCAGTTCGCGCTGGCCTTCGTGACCGACACGTGTGTGGCGGGTGCACTGTTGTGCGGGGCTGGACTGCTCTTCCATGGGATGTTGCTGCTGAGGGGCCAGACCACGTGGGAGTGGGCTCGGGGCCAGCGCTCTTACGACCTGGGCCTCTCCCACAACCTGCAGGCGGCCCTGGGGCCCCGCTGGGTCCTTGTCTGGCTCTGGCCCTTCCTGGCCTCCCCGTTGCCGGGGGACGGCATCACGTTCCAGACCACAGCTGATGTGGGACTCATGGCTTCCTGACTCCAGGAAGAGCCTGAGCTGTACAAGGAGTGGGGAACAGGAGAGGGGACTCAGATAACTCATTTCAGGCCCACCCCCAGCCTCAGAAGGGGCGGCAGGCTGGTACGCTGGTACTTGATGCCTGCTTTCGGCAACTCCAGCCCCGCCCTTAGCCTTGCCCTTGCCCAGCTTGGACTCCTAGTGTCCAGGGCTTGGGCCCTGCGGCTCTGCCTCTATCAGTGGCCCCTGAGTACAGCGAAGGGTCTGGCAGGGGGCTGCTCGGCCTGCCCAGCTGCCCCTTTGCCAGGTTAATAAAGTGCCCACTTGGTTCTTGGACTCCCTCCGTCTCTGTGGGTTTCTGGACCTTCACTGTTTCCAGGGTTGCTGTTTTTGGTTCCTCTGATTGGCAGGCCTGGGAACCACAGAATGCCTGAGGGTGTGAGCAGCCAGGGCTCTGCCTCCTGCGGCCTTGGGGCGGGGGGTGGGGGGTGGGGGGGTGGCCAGCAGCTTACGGCAGAATGTAGTGTTCCAGGGTATGAGAATCCAGAATTCTTCCCCAGGTTCAGTGCTTTATAGTTAGGAACATTTCACAGCAACAATTTCAGTGAACTTCTCTCCAGCTAACCTGGTGCAATGGGCAGCAATTTTGTGGGTGATAAAGCTCTGAGAGTTGATGTGATAAGATCACGTGGTAGTAAATGGAGGGTCCAGATTTGAACCCAGACCTTTGTGCTTTCTCCTTCACCCTTGAACAGCCGAAAAAATCAAGGCAGAGAGATCAGGTGGGGCTGTTCAAGCATCTGTGCTGGCTGGGTGGTGCTGAGACTGCTAAGCTCCTCCTCTCTGGACGCTTCAGGAGCTACTTGTTAAACACTTCTATTTAAATATAGTAAATAGACATTTCCAGTTAAATGTGGCAGGTTTAAACATGTGAGTTTGTTTCCTCTTAAAATCTAAAATGATAGTAAAGAAATTAAAAATGATGTAAATTTACAAAGACAAAGAAAATAGGAGGGAGACAGCACTAGACCAAAGAGCCTGACAACATTCTGAAAGATGGAAAGTGGATAGAGGCTCATTTACTCTCTTAGAGAATTAGAAGTTGAAATTAAGCGTTCCCTTCTTGGAGGGGCCAAGAGGCAGCCCGATTACCCCCAGGAGCCCTGGAGAGGTTCACCGTGGAAGGCAAGGTTTGGGGCTGACAGAAGGGCCGGGACTGATTCAAGGTCTCTATGAGAAGCAGCTAGGTTGCCCTGCCCCCCAGGACCCACCTGACCCCTCGCTACCCCACTGGGGTGGAGGTGGGGGCTTTTCGAAGAAGCTTTGCATCTCGGGGGGCCCTGGGGAGGGTGGGGGTGAGGGACTGGACCAAAAATGGAGTTAAGTGAAAACCTACAAGTGCTGCTGGGGGAGGGGGGTAGTCAGTCCTTCAGTGACATGGCAGGCTTGCCTTCCAAGAACCCGCAGAGAAGCCCACCCTTCTGACAGGCCCCGCCCATGCCCACAAAGGTTTGAGCTGCTAAGACTTCTTTGTTTTTCTAAACAGCATGCTCTATTACTATTTTTTAACTCTGTTAGGAACTTGGTGTACCTGTCACTTTGTGCCGTACATAAGCATTGGAAGACTTGTTTCCTCTACTGCTTTACCCCTCACCCTCCAGAATATCTTTTCTTGTTGTTTTTTTTTTTATAGTGAAAAGATAAGGAAATATTTATAAAATAGAAACAACACCCTCCCCACCCCCATTTAAGAAATGGATACTATTTCCTTTGAGGTCCCTGCTGTGCCCCTCCCTGGTAGAGGAAACACTGTGCTGTCTTCATCGTCCCCTTGCTTTGCCCTGTGATTTTATTAGCTATGTTTGTACTGGTTTTGCATGTTTTTGAATTTTATATAAACGGAGCCACGCCATGTTTATTCTTCTGTGATTTGCTTTTTCCTTCAATATTTCTAAGATTTATCCAAATTAACGTGTGTGGCTGTAGAGCACTCCTTTTCCTTGCTGTATAGTGATCCATTGAATATACCACAATTTATTTTTCTCTCTTGTCCCACTGATCATTTTATATGCCCCTGTGTATGATCTCCTAAGATCTACTTGGCCCTTGCTCTTCCATATAAATTTTAGAATCAGCTTGTCAAGTTCCACCAATAAACCCCCCCCCCTTGAAATTGTGACTGGAACCCAACTGAATCTATAGATCAGTTTGGGGAAAATCAACATCCACATGAAATTGAATTTTCCAGTTCGTGAACATGGTGTATCTCTCCATGTAATGTTTTCAATAAAGTTATGTATGTTTTCTCATAAAGATCATGCCTTTTTGGGTTAGATTTATTCTTATGTATTTGATATCGTGATGCTATCATTCATAGTTTATGAAAATAATTTTATGTCCAGCAAATCTAAAACTTATTTATTTCCTTGAAAATTCTTCTGGGTTTTCTGTATTTATAATCATATCTATGAAAAATAGTTTTGTTCTTCCTTTTCAATTTTTATATCTCTTATTTTTAATTTTTTTTTTTGGCTGTGCCACACGGCTTACAGGATCTCGGTTCCCTGACTAGGGATTGAACCCAGGCCGTGGCAGTGAAAGCCCAGGATCCTAACCACTAGACCACCGGGGAACTATCTCTTATTTTTCTTGCCTCTGTCTGGGTGGAAGAAAGGGTGGCTACCCTTGACTTGTTTCTCACAATAGAGGGAATGATTTCAATATTTCACCATAAAATATGTTTGCTGTGTTTTTTTATTTAATAGATGACTTTTATTAGGCTGAGAAAGTTCCCTTCTATTCCAAGTATGTTGAGTTTTGATTCTTTTACTTTCATTCTCTGCCTCTTAAGAATGGCCTGTAGACGGATTGTTTAAATCTTTGTCTTCTAATAACTGAAGTACAGTCCATTCTTTTTGGCCACGCCACACAGCATGTGAGCTCTTAGTTCCCTGACCAGGGATCAAACCTGTGCCCCTTGCAGTGGAAGCACAGTCTTAACCATTGAACTGCCAGCCAGGGAAGTCCCAGTATTTAGTCATTTTTATCTATTGTAATTAACGTTCTTGGATATATTTCTACTCCTTTATTTTGTGCTGTTGTCCTATCTTGGCTAGTGTTTTACCCTTTTAAGTTATTTTTTTGCTGGGTGTAGAATTCTAGGCTAATAGTTATTTCCTGTCAATATACTGAAAATTTTATTCTGTCTTCTGGTGTCTATTGTTGCTGTAAGTCAGCTGCCATCTATTTCATTGTTTTGTTGTTACTGTTCCTTTGAAGATACTTTCTGTCTCCAACTGCTTTTAAGATTTTTTTGTCTTTGGTATTCTACATTTTACTGTGATGTGTCCAAGTGTGGTTTTCTTTGTATTTATCTAAATGGGATTCCTTAGGTTTCTTGATTCTATGAATTGATGTCTTTCATCAGTTCTAGCACAGAGTCTTAGCCACTGGACCACCAGGGAAGTCCCCCTCCTTGTCTCTTAATAGTGCCTATTTTCTCTGTTTCTGGCATTCTGAATAATTTCCACAAATCTATCTTCCAATTAAGTCTTTCATCAACTGCTAAACCAATCTATTGAAGTTTTTTTGGTTTTTGTTTGTTTTTAGTGGTTGTACCAACTCATCGAGTTTTATGTGTCAAATGTTTTATTTTTCATTTCTAGAGGTTCTGTTTGGTTCTTTTTCAAGTTTGCCTGCCCATTTTATATACTCTTGCTTACATTTTAAGTTTTTTTTAAAATTATTTATTTATTTGTTTGTTTGCTTATTTATTTATTCATTTATTTATTTATGGCTGCGTTGGGTCTTTGTTGCTGCCCATGGGCTTTCTCTAGCTGCGGCGAGTGGGGGCTACTCTTCATTGCAGCGTGCGGGCTTCTCATTGCGGTGGCTTCTCTTGTTGCGGAGCACGGGCTCTAGGTGTGCGGGCTTCGGTAGTTGTGGCTCGCGGGTTCTAGAGTGCAGGCTCAGTAGTTGTGACACATGGGCTTAGTTGCTCTGCAGCATGTGGCATCTTCCCGGATCAGGGCTTGAACCCGTGTCCCCTGAATCGGCAGGCAGATTCCTAACCATTATGCCACCAGGGAAGCCCAAGTGTTTTTTTCAAATTATTATTATTTGGCCATGCCATGAAGCATGTGGGATCTTAGTTCCCTGACCAAAAATGGAAGAATTATGAAAAAAGACATGGGGGTCCAGGAATTAGGGAATCTAGCCCAGAACATGGCAAACTGAACTCCCAGGAGAAGTGCTCGCTGCAGTTCTAGAGAGCCAACAGCATTCACTTAGGCGGGGGATGAACAGAAGTGTACAGAAAAAAGAGGAACCGTCGGCCTGGGAGGAGGAAGAATTAGCAATCGGTATAATATAGAAAACTAAGCAAATGAAAAAAACAGGGCAATTATTAACTCCATGAAAAATAAGTACACAAAAAAGGTAATTTAATTATAGCCCAATTCTTGGCTCTGTAATAATAAGCAGATAACTTTCACACAGTAATCCAAACAGTGAGTATGAATTTACCTAAAAACTGGGGAGAAAAGGAGAGGGCAGGGTGCTCCCACAAGAGAGCTATAAGCCTCATCTATTACGATAGGGAGCCAAGAAATAATGTCTAAGCATAAACATATTTAAAGAATAACTAAGAGAACTGTAGCATGGGGGCAGTACTGGGGAATGGGGAGAGGCTTGCAGGATCTTAGTTCCCTGACCAGGGATTGAACACGGGCCGCTGCAGTGAAAGCGCGAGTCCTAACTGCTAGACCAGGAAATTCCTGAGAGGCTGTTTTCTTGTTATAAACTGCCTAATTCCATAGTACCAAGTAGGTACATGTTTTTAGATACTTTAAAAAAAAAAAAAAGGCAGCACCACTCTCCTCATCCTTAATGTACAGTTTCTTGGAGCTCTAACTGGTGAGGGCATTGGGTATCATGCACAGTTTCTTGCTTTGTATTGCTTTATTTACACTGTCCAGACCAGTACAATTCACATATTTTTTAATAATAGGTACATTGTATTATATCATATAAATTCACGTTAGGTTGGGCTTAGGAATAGCTTCTCCACTTTCATCATCATGAATAACTATGAGTTGAACCCAGATCAGACTTCTTTGTTCACACAGTTCATCACTTCACTGGGGTGAAAGGGATTGTGAGGTCATCTGGCCCAGCCCCAGTGCCACAGCTCCAGTGACAAGGGGCCCAATACCTGCTAGGGCAGGCCCTTCCATCTCTGATAAGCTGTCTCAGAAGACTCTTCAGGTTAAGCTGAAATCTCTCTGACAGCGACACTCGCTCTACCTGTCTTTCCATTTCCAGACAAAACGTCCTGCTTATTCCAACTGTGCCTCAGTCAGCTCGATCTAGAAAGTCTAGACCACCCTGATCCAATTGGTTTGTTTGCGAGTGGCTGGACTCTGCAGAGAGGAGGGGGATGGGGCTCTTTCTCTGGTCCAGTCCCCTTGCTTCTCTTAACCTGGCCCCAGAATGCATTCCCTGGGGAGGACAGGGGGTGACTGTGGGCTGTCCCTCACTGTCTCCGGCACAGAGGCTGTTGCCCGGCAGAATCAATCAGCTTGGGGCCCTTGGTCTCAAGAGCAAAAGCTCTGCACTTACTCCTGCACTTACTTTCTGGAGTTGACTCCTTGTTTCCTCTAGAGGGGCTGCCAACTCTAGGATGTTAGAGCTGAATCTGGTCAAACTGCCTCATTTTACGCTTGGGGAAACTGAAACACACAGGGATTTGGGTACTTCCCACAAGCCTGAGCTGTCTGCCACATGCTAGCCTGTACCTGGTCAGACAGAAGATATAGGTCCTTCCTCAGGCAGTAGGGTTCCTGGCTCACAAATGGCTCAGGGCGGCCCTGGTAGCGCTAACTCAAAAGAAGACTGTGAGGCGGGCCAGGCAGACTAGCCAGGGGGTTCCAGGAAGCACCAAGGGCCCGGACTGTGGGTCTCTGATGCTTAAGGTCTAAACATGTACTTTCATTCAGTCTTCAACCTGACTCAACACCTATGGTCCATGCCTTTCCAGTGAATCTCACACTGTGGCCACTGCCCAGTGAACCTGCCACTCACCTGACCGATCTGGGCTCCGGGGCACAGAAGAGCATCTTGACTGGCAGTTCTAGGCTTCTGCCTCCCAAAGCCCCTCCCCAGGACCCCAGAGACGCCCCTCCTGTGTGCCGCGGCCCCACCTCTGCTCTGTCTCTCTGAGCCTTCCTCTCCTGGGATGCTTTCTGGGCACGAGCATCCAAGTCAGGAGCAGCAGCTGTGTGGTCTTCAGAAGCCTGGTGGGGGCTGGGGCCACTAGCTCCTGCACGGCGCTCTCTGCCCCCCGCAGCAGCTTCTCCCTTGGTGATCTTCACAGAGCATCACAGGCCTGAGACCTTGGCTGAGCCCAAGACTTCCGGTGGGAAGGCAGCTATTCCCAGGGCCCCCTGCTGAGCTCACGAGGGGAGATCAGAGCATGTGTTTTGCCTGCAAGCTGAGCTGGGAGGAGCCAAGCCTCTGGAACCCCAGGGAGCAACAGGGGGCTCAGTCTCACCCAAGAAGAGCCTCTGATTGTCTCAGGCAAGGCCCCAGCCAATTCTGCAGCAGCAGTAGAGTGACATGCCTAAGGGAAGCGGCAGACGAGGAGGCTGGGCCTATGCCCTCATCTCACCTTGAGCACTTCAGAACTCTGCCTTCAGACCTGGGAGTGGCTTCTGGGGAAAAGTGGGGAGAAGAGAGAGCCCAAAGGGCCAATGCCTGGGTTTCCCTGAGGAGGACGGAGCCCAACCTCCTGGGGACTCACTGACCTGCTGCTACAGGTCACCCAGTGGTCAGGGTGGTGAGAAAGGGGCACTAGGAGAGGAGAGGGAGGCTGTTGCCCAGCACACTGCTGCACTGGAGTGGGCCTGGGGCCGTGGACTCTGCCCGGCTCAGTGGGAGGGGCTGGAACTCCCTGGTCCTGATTCCACAGGGGCTTTAACACGGGCTCAGGCGTCAGGCAGCTGCCAGCCCCTCACTCACAGGCATGTTGATATGGGCGCTGAGCAGGGGTGCGCTCTGGCCTTCTCGGAGCACCAGCACCTATGGAGAAGGTGCCCCAGGTAGTAGGGGGCATTCCCCCTTTACCCCTGCTCCTGCAAAGGCCAAGCACGGTCTGGTCTGCACTGGCCCTAGTGCAGGGCTCTGTCAAAGGGGAGGGGGAGGCTGGGAGGCCTCTACTGGGCAGACACCCACCCCATCCTGGCAGCCACCCAGGGGCCTTGTCCGCACTCACTCACACTGACCTCCCCAACTAGTACCAACCGGCAACCTACCTTGATAATGTCTGAGATGCCCTTGTCACTAAGACTCTCCACAAAGGTCTCCAGGGGGTAGTTGAGCCCTGGCACCAGCAAGGGGACCTAAGTTTGGGGACAAAGAGGTAAAGAAGTCAGCCCTCACGCCTAGACAGTGTTTGGTAGATTCCAAAGCACTCTCATACCTGTTGTCCCAGCTGAACTTCAGTGTGCCCTGGCAGGGTGGGCAGGGATGATAAGCCAGTTTGAGGAGGATGTGGGCTCAGTGGGGGGAGTGAATGCCACAGGGCTGCATGCATGTCCCTAATTAAAGCTAAACCTTTTTTTTTTTTTCTTTTGGCCACACCGCACAGCAGGCGGGATCTTAGTTCCCCGACCAGGGATCGAACCCGTGCCCCCTGTAGGGGAAACGTGGAGTCTTACCCACTGGGCCACCAGAGAAGTCCCTAAACCTAAACCTCCAACCAAGTCCAGGGCTATTTCTTTCACATCCCAAAGTCTTTCTCAGTTTCTGGTCCTTCCAACTCAGGGTCAAACCTGGACCTGGGGGGAAACAAGGCTCTTCACTCTGGAAGAGTCTCCGTGGGGCTCCCATTCCCGCTGCAGGAGTGGCTAGAAAACAGGGCGGGCTCTGGGACCCCAGAGCACCAACAGGCTTCTGAGAGCAGCACCGGTGAGGCCTGGACTCTCACTGTTCTCCCAGAACCTTCGGTGTGCCTCCCTGAGACCTCTCACAGGCTGGGAGAAAAGCAGCTGAGGCAGGTCTCGGGGGCTCTCCCCAGGGCCCCTGCTGCACCCTAGTCTGGTCTGTGGCTGTAGCCACTTGCCAGCTCCCTCACCTCTGACCTGCGGACATCTAATCCGGCCCCGCCCACCCTTTCTCACTCCAGGTCTCAGTAAGGTGGGTCCAGTACCTTGAAGAAGGCCCGGGGCAGAGCATAGAGCCCCTCGTTGTACAGGAAGCAGACCAGCAGCCCCAGGATGGGTCGGGCTGTTGAGGTGTTCTGCAGGTGAAGGGTGAGCTTAAAGGTGGGGCCCAGGCCCTGAACCTGTGTAGAGGGTGGGGTGGGGAGAAAGCCCGTAGGACCTAGTGGCCTTGGGGGCCAAATATGGCCTACCCCGGCCCTGCCCGCCCGCTCCCCCATCAGCGCCCTCAAGTCACCTTCCTCGAACCACTCTAATGCACTGTCCATCCGCCCCTCAAAAGGCACGGAGCTCAGAAGCTTGGCTCCGTGTGCAAGGGATGAGCAAAATCCCAGAGCGGAGAAGGGGCTCGACCGAGGCCACTCAGCAAGTTGGTCGGAGGCACAGTTGGCCTGGGGAAGCCGGCCCTGGCTCCCACCTGTGTCCATGCCCTGCCCCACCCCGCTCTTCGCAGGGCCTGGCCCAACCTCCTCCTCTCGTCTTCTGGTGGCTGCAAGGATTTCACTTTCCTCCCTCTTATCCTCGACTGCTCTGCAGCTGCTTCCTCTCTGTATCTATCCACTTTCTTTAGGGAAAGGGATATCAGAAGCCCAATTGGATCAGACAGCACACCTCAGGGACCCATTCAGAGCCGGCTGGAGCCCTGACGACCTTGAGGTCACTTGTGTCTGAGTACAAGGGGCCCTTATCCTCCTTGTGCCAGTGTAAGTCTCAGGATGGCCCCTTCCCAGTACTGGGCAGTCCCAACTCCTTGGGCTGCCGGCAGTTACCGAAATGAACAGGTTTCTTCCCTGTACCACAGCTGTAAGAGTCCCTCAAGGCTCCTGGGAAGAAACAGCCCAGGGTGACTACCTGTGCGCCCTGCCCCAAGTCTGGGGGCTCGTCTGAGGCACCGCATGGAATAAGGGGGCTGGAGAGCGTGCCCCACTCTGCGGCCAGCCAAGGGGAAGAGGCGGCACAGGAAAGAGGTGAGAGCGCTCTCACAGAGGAGGACGTGAGCCTTGGGCCCTGGGCCTGTGGGAAGGTGAGAAGGGGCACGGGGCCTAGTTGCCTTGGGATCTGCTCCTGGGCCGAGGGGTGCCCGCACAGCCCTGACCTCTGCCCTCCTGGCCCTGAGGTGGCTGATGCCCCCCGCCACGTGGGTGCTCACCACAGCGTGCAGCTTGAGCGGCTCCCGCGCCGTCGCAGACACGGGGCTCAGGCTGGACTCGAGGGCCTGCGCGTAGGCACGGGCGGCCCGGAGGCGCAGCAGGTAGAGGTCTGCCTGGAAGGTCCGGTGCATGGCTGAGGAGGCACACAAAGGGCCGATGCTGGACGTGAGCATGCTGGACATGAGGCGGGAGGAGGGGGCAGGGCTGGGGGAGAGGGTGCTGCTCAGGCGGCCGTGGGGAGAGTGCGAGAGGAAGGCACAGTGGGCAGAGGCTGGGAACGTGGGCAACGGGAGGACTGAGGTCCCACAGCCAGCCTCTGGTGACACTGGACGCTGCGGACCACTCCCTGCTCCTGCTTCCTGGTTCTCGCACCACCTGGCTGCCCACACAACCGCAGCCTCCTTTGCTGGCTCCTTCTAGTAAGGGCTGGGGTTCCCTCGAGTTTTGTCCTTGGTCTTCTTCTCATCCTCTGTCTTCCTCGCTGCCCCATCCATGTCCTGCCCCGGCTGTGACCACCCCAAAGAGGAACAACCGCGAGCTCCTGAGGGCAGGGGTGCATCGGGGTCTGGCCCGCGTCTGCACCTGGTACTGTGCACTCATCTTGGGCAGCTCGGCGCCCGGCCTGCCTGCTGCTTCTAACTGCCTGATGGGCACCTCCACCTGGACGTCCCATCAACCCCTGGAGCTCAACGCTGCGGAAACCAACCTCATTTCCCTAACTCCGTCACTGCATCCCCATCCATCAAGTCACCCAGGTTAACCCCTCACAGCTAATCATTTGCCAAGGTCGGATGACTCTTCCTCAGGGCCTCTCCAGAGCCCACTCCCTCCCCTCCATCCCACTGTCCCTACTTTCCAGACTGAGCACCTTGGTCAGCCAGTCTGTCCTTGCTCCTTGTGCCTGCGAGGAGCCTTCTGCCATTCAGAAGCTTTCATCTTTATGTTACCCCATCCTTTCATCTTTCCTTTTTCCTCTAATACTTTCACAGTTTATTTTTAATTTACCCAGAATTAACTTTTGTGTTTGGTATGAGGTAGAGTTCTAACTTTTTTTCTAGAAACAAGTTGTCCTAATTATGTTTCTTGGACAGTCTCTCCTTCCCCCACTAATTTGAAATGACACATCTATCATATACTGACTTTCCACGCGTACAAGGGTCTGTTTCTGGACTTCCTAAACGTGCCACTGAGCTGTATCAATTCCCATACTGATGCCACAGCTGCTAATTCCTACAGCTTCATAGTTCATTCTGCTATCTGATAGGCTGAGTCTCCTCATTCTTATTTTCCCCAAACTTCTTAGATTTACTCTTAGAATCAACTGGTCAAGTCCTCAAAATAAAACCCATAGGGATTTTAACTGTAACTTTGCTATGTTTCTAGATTAATTTCAGAAGCTGTTAACTAATCAACAGCTTTACAACTTTAGGTCTTACTACCCTGAGACTTGGTAAGTCTCATCATTTAAATATTCAGGTGGTCTTTCCTGTTCTTTAAAGCAGTTTTATAATTTTCTTTATTAGACTTTGTATGTTTTCTTGTTAAGTTTACGTCTAAGGATTTCTTTGCTATTGTGAATGGAAACTTTCTCTTTTCTAACTGGATACTGTTGGTATATACAAAAGCTATTGATTCTTGCTATTTTCATTATACCTTAGAGAACTTCTTAATTATTTCTCTAATATATCAATTGCTTCTCTTGGGTCCTCTAGGCTACAACAGCCTGCTAGCTATTTTCTTTATCCTGTAATTTATCCTTTAAACTGTAAGCCAGATTCCTTTCAAAGACAGAGGGGGTTGAGTTACTGTATTTTTCTGCTTAACATCTTTCCCATCTCTCCACTACACGGAATAAACCAAAACATCTTAACTTCGCATTCCAGACCCTTTCGGAGCCAGCTGACCTGCTTTCCCAGCCTCCCCGCTGGCCACTGAGCCTTCCTGCACTGCACCCGCAGCTACATGACAGATGCTGCTTAGATCCACGTAGGGCCCTGCGCCTTTTCCCAAGCCTCTTCCGAAATCGCCCTCCCCTCTCCCTCTCTGGCTGGTAGGCTTATAATCAGCTTTTGGGGCCAAATCCAGTATCATCTCTCTCTGAAGCCTTTCCCAGGCTCCCAGGCAAACACACTCCCTTGTGTGTCTCAACAGCCCTCTGCAGAGACTTATTCTACACCTGTCATGCAACATGAAGTTAGCAAGGTCTACTGAGCTCTTTAGGTAGGGACTGGCCTAATTCTAGGCACCTGGCACAAGGCCTGGCATAATCATAGGTATTAAGTGAATGTATGAATAAATGAACAAAAAGAGGAGGAAAATCAAATAGGATAAGGAAGAACCTCGATCAGATTCTACTTCTCTCATGAGAATTCCTCCATCTAAAAGTGGCTGCTCCCTCCTCGAATTCTAAGGGCTCTCGCCCTCACCCACAGCACCTTCCCCCTT
This sequence comes from Globicephala melas, assembly GCF_963455315.2. Lineage (NCBI taxonomy): Eukaryota > Metazoa > Chordata > Mammalia > Artiodactyla > Delphinidae > Globicephala > Globicephala melas. Next base: position 6,111,156 of record NC_083321.1, read on the forward strand.
GAGCTGTAGCTCTTTGTTGGCAGGGTGTACCTGCTAGGCTGTCTCTGGGCTTCCAGAGGCATGAGACCCACCCGGTTCACCCAGGTCTCCTCCCACTGCTCAGGGCACCCAGGCGGCATTCACCCAGTTCCTGCTGCTTTAGCGCAAGGGAGGAGGAAGAGGAAGGAGCCAGCCTGAATCTCACCGGTGCCGGCTTCCCGCTCTCGCAGTGTCTGATCCACGTAAAGCCGGGTCTTTCGGGGCATGTTGAGTTTCATGGCCTGGGCTGGTGGGGGACCTGCTTCACCTCCCCCCTCCACAAACACTGCTGTGCGCTTCAGGATCTTGATAATCAGGCCACCACCTAGGGAGGAGGACAGGCAGAAGCAGATTTGTCCTCCCCATTTCTACCCTACATTCCCATTCTTTCTTCCCAAACAATCTGTCTCATATCGACCCATTTCAGTCTTCCTGCTGAGACTCTGAGTTTCTGGAAGGAATGAAGTGTGTCCTACCATTAATTCAAACATTCATTTAGCAGCTGATTTACTTGTTTATTTTTGGCTGCGCCACTCTGCTTGCGGGATCTTACTTCCCTGACCAGGGATCGAACCCGGGCCCCCTGTAGTGGAAGTGCAGAGCCCTAACCACTGGACCGCCAGGGAATTCCCTAGTAGTTATTTATTGACCACTGTGATGTTCCAGTTCCGCATTGTGGCGGATACTGGGGTGAACTGGAGACACAGCCAGGGCCTGGCCCCCAGGTAGTGACATCAGACTGCTGGTGAGCTGTCCCCAGTGAAGGCCCAGCCCAGACAGGACGTGTCTGCAAGCCCTGCTTTCCAAACCTAGGCCCACCAATGTTCCACATCCGCCTCCTCTTCTTTCCCAGGATCTGGCCTATCTCACTGACTCCCAACTTTAAAACCCCTGCCAGGCCTGACTTGTCTCACCTCGTGTAGTCATGATGAGGGTGTGATCTTCCCGCCCGTAGCGGCCAAAGCAAAGGCTGGTCACTGCATCCTACGGTGGCGATGTCAGAGTTTAGCTGGGAAAATGACTCAGTGAGGAGAGCAAGTCTGGGGGGAGGGGGATAAGGCTTGGAGACCCCAGATATGATGTAAGAGGTGAGATGTGAGGCGAGGCCTGGAGCCACGCTGCCTCTAATCCCAGCCCCCTCCTCACTGCCACGGCCACAGTTCCAGACTGAACATCACTGGCTTTGGGGTCAGCTTTCTAAGAGGTCTCCCAGCCTAGTCTTCCTCCCCAGTGTCTTTCACACTGCTGCCTCTGCTGCCTTTCAAAAATATAAATATGACCACACCTATTCCCTGCTGAAAAACCTCCAGTGGCTTTTGCCCTCCTTGTCAGGACATTCAAGGCCTTCCGCATCTGACGCCAACTTGCCTTTTCTATCAGTTCTCTCCCTGCCCTTTCCCCAACCCACACACCACACCACCTGCCCTCCCAGCAGCCTGTGGTCCAAACCAGCTGCTTTCCAATTTTACATTGTGACATATGACACTTTATACATACAAGTACACAAAGTTTCACATGTGATATATTCTGAACTTCTTTTTTCTGGTTCTGTTGCTGGCCTATTAAATTGATTTTGTTTGAAAAAGTCTGGTCCAGATTCATCAAACTACCTGGACTCCTTTAAAGAACACTCATGCCTCTCAGCCTTTGTTCATGTTATTTCCAGTCTGGAATATTCTATCTCCATTTATCCACTCCATTTATCGAAGCAGACTGCTTCGAGGCCCAGCTGAATTGTGGTTTGCCCTGTGAAATGGCCCCTGAGTTCCGTCCCTATTTATCCTTCACCTCCCCCCCCCGCCCCCAGTCACTGGGCTGCCTCTGTGCTTTTTCAGTGCTTTGCTCTGCTTTAGTCTGCCTTGCATTTGAATCGGCTGTGTCTCTAGCTGGCTATCACTTCAGACTGTAAGTTCCCCAACAGTAAGGATTCAGTCACTGATTTATCCTTCTAATACAGTGAGTTGTGCATATGGGATGCTCAACGAATGTTTTCAAAATGCATCAGAAGTTAAGGGTGGCAGGTGGAGTGGGGTCAGGAGAGGCAGCGAAGGGGCCCCACAGGCGGGAGCGGGGCAAGGAGGAGGCAGCAGCTCACCGGCGTGCGGACGATGCTGAGCAGGGCCTTGTCGCGGTAGATGCGGACCTCTCCGTTGGCCAGTCCGGCCATGACGGCCTGCAGGCCCCGGGAGCGCTGCTCCAGGAGGTTCATGGTCAGGATGGCTGCGGGCATCTGCACTGTCCACAGCCTCTTACCCTGCGTGGGGGGCAAGGGACGGCTAAATGTCTGCAGGGGGCTCAGGGCTTAAGAGTGGAAAGAAGGGGTGGCTGGAGTTGCTGGGAAGGGAAGGCCGGAAGGGCTCGCCTGCTGAGGGGGACTGAGGAGGCACGGGTGGAGGGGCTGGGGCTGGTGCTTGCCCAGAGGCCACACCTTGTGGGTGAAGCCATGCAGGCTGTCTTGGTTGCTGCCCACCACCAGGACCTTGTGAACCCGGACAAGCCCCACAGGCTGGGCACTCAGCTCGATGCAGTACTTGGGGCGCTTGGAGTCTCTGTGGAATAAAGACACACTCTCCCAGCCCCAGAGGAACCCTCTCTCCTTCCCCGGCTGACCCTCCTCTTTCCAAGCCCCACAGACTCTCCTGGCAGGAACCTTGGCCCACAAGCAGATGACTGCGCTATTAGTTCCACCTCTGTGACTTAGTAGCTGCACGACCTTGGATAACAGGAAGCGTGTCTTCCCTCCTAGTCTTCCTCTCAACTTTACCACAGTAATTTGTGTGATAACCTGGCACTTACCAGTTTACAGTGAGCACACTGCAGGTTAGACAAAGCAACGGACTGACGCAGTTTAGTAATTCATCAGAAAAGCATGAGGAGTTTATTCTGTGTAAATGCACTGTTCTCAGTTTCCTGGCCTCTGAGTCTTAATTTCTCTTATCCAGAAAGTAGGGATAATTCCTGTCTGTCCATCACAGGCTCTAGCCCACCTTGCTTAAGTCTGAGCCAGAGTCATCTCCCACCTGATGACTCCTCTGAGAGCTTCCCCACTGGTCTCCGGGACTCCTTCCAATCTACCCTCCACCCAGCACCTGCATCGGCAGGTGGACTCTCAACCACTGCGCCACGAGGGAAGCCCTTGCTTCACTTTCTGAACAACTGGCTCCTTCTTAACCTTCAAGTCATCTCCCCAGACAGGCATTCGCTGATCACCCTGACCCCATTGTTTTTTCCCATTGAGCCTGTATTTTTCCTCCATAGCATGCATCCAGTTTGCAACATTACCTTGGTTTGTTGACTTTAATATCTATCTTTGTTAATGTTTTGTTCATCAATATATCCCCAACACCTTATACAATGCCTCATACATAGTAGGTGCTCGAAAACATTTCTTGAATTAAAAAAAATGACTGTTGAGAAATATCAAACTAATGCATAAGGAAATGTCACATACCTATAAAAGCAACAGAACAAGTATGAGAGACTATTTTCATTTCTTCTAATATCTGATTGCATCACTCGTGTTACGGCCACCCGGCCCAGTCTCTCACAGGCCCCATCGGACGAGCCTCCACATGTCCCCTGTGCTCAAGGGCTCTGCCTCCTATATGAAGTTCTCAGCTCTTTCCATTCCCACATTCCAGCCCCAAAGCCCCCTGCTCATCTTACAAGCCCTCAAGACCACCAGGTTTCTGAGATGTTCCTCTGGCCCCAGAGACCACGGATGTGGCTACCTTCTCAGCATATAGATGTTCCCGTTGCGGCAGGCAGCAGCAAGACGGAACTCCACATCGAACTGGCCAGAAACCTCCAGGAAGACGGGGACGCTGGGTAGGCTCATCTGCAAAGAACAGACTCAAACATCCCGATTTCCCTGGAGCCCCAGCCCTTCCCTGACCTGAAGTAATTCCTCCAAGTCCCAATCTCCTCACTCACACCCTGCTGGTCACAGTTTAAACTTGTACAATTTTTCTGGAAGGAAACTCGGCAACATGTAGCCCTTTGACTAAACTCGGCCACTTCTAGGAATGCATCGTAAGGAAGCATTTAGATAAGCACGCAAAGATGTTTGGGCAAGGAAGCCCACTGAGGTGGTGTTAATAATAGCAAAAAACTGCAAACAAATGTACAATAGGTGACAGGGTACATCTATATAATCGATGTGTGGCCTTTGCAAAGGCTGATGTGGTTTTATATAGATACAGAAAGATATTGATAAGCTTCTGCTACATGAAAACAGTAGCTTACATGATCCTATGCCAAGAGGCCATATTTGTAAAAAAAAAAAAAATTACGTAAAGTTATATATCTGTGTCTAAATATGAAAATGTCTGGAAAGACTTATGCCAAAGACTTATCTGTGGGTGGTGGGATTTGGGGATATATATCTTTTTCTTTTCTTCTTCTTCTTTTTTTTTTTTTTTTTGTGGCCCCATCACATGGCATGCAGGATCTTAGTTCCCCGACCAGGGCTTGAACCTGTGCCCCCTGCAGTGGAAGCGCAGAGTCTTAACCACTGGACCGCCAGGCAAGTCCCTATATCTCTTTCTTTACGCTTATCTACATTTTATAATTTTCCACAGTGAACACATATTACCAAGAACTAACTGGGGGGCAGGAGATATTGGGGAACAGGGGAGGGAATGGAGCCTGGGCCACGGGTGTGCCCACAGCCAGGCCCCACACTGACCTTGGCCAAAACAGTGAAGGCTTCTGGGTCCAGCACCAGGAGCTCCTTGTTCTCAGTGCCCAGCACCAGGCAGGACACAGCGTCCTCGTCAGCCAGGTTCTTCTTTAAGGTGGTCATGGTGGTGATGACTGTCTGCAGAGGGACTCCAGGGGTCACCCAGTAGCTCCCCTCACACCATCCCCCCAGAGACTACCAGGACGCCCCAGGAAGAAAGAGGGCAAAGGAGGAGGAAGAGTATCAGAGATGTGACAGAAGATTTATGTACAAAGGTGTTTACTGCAACAAACCTAACTTTCTAACAAAAGAGGATTGTCTAAGTCAATTATAAACTATCTGTATGATAAAAAACCCATGCAGTCATTTACAAAAATCACATTTTACAAGAAGACTCAGTGACAGGGAGGATGCTTCTAACGTATTAAGAGAAAACACAGGTAAAAAGTTATGTTAGTATTATCCCAGTTTAAAAAAAATATATGAATAAAAAAACATGCTGGAAAGCTAAACCCTTAAATACAAACACTGGTTATCTCTGGACAATGAGATCATAGGTGATGTTTAATTTCTCCATTGTGCTTTCCTACAGTTTCTACAGTGGGCATATGTTCTTTTTCTAATTGTGATTGGAGAGAAAACAAAAGAGAAGGGGATGATCCCTTTTTTAGGAATTTCTCCTATGGAAGTAACTTAGCGGGACTAAAATGTTTCTTTGGAAAAAGCTGTTCATTGTGTGACTATCTTTAAGATTAAAAAAAAAGGAATGATCCTCAATGCCTAGTGGAAGGAGAAAAGTATAGAAACATGGACGTTAGTGGCTCCCAATCATGTAACCATGCACATACTTGGAACGATGGCCTCCCCAAAACTGCATCTTTTAAGCAATACTTAATTCATTTACTTCCTGATTTTAAAAGTACTCAATGATAGTGACACCTGTGGACCTCAGCTGCTGCTCGGCAGGAGAGAACAATGTTTCTCACAGAATTGTCTAAGGCTAGCCAAAGGCTGAGGTACGTGTTGGTCAGTGTGTTCGGCTCACGTGGCCTCTACAGGAAGTAGCCGGTTCCCCTGCGGCTTTCTGAAATGCAGGGACAGCTATGGGAGCCCATCCCTGGGCTAGGGTCAGGAACCCCTAGGTCAGGAACCACTGGAGTTCATCAACGAATAGGATCATCAATAAAGCCATTAAAAGCATAACTAAGAAAAATATGAAGTGCATAAAAAGGAGACATTTCTTCTCCAATGACCTGCATGTGAATAGTTACATAAACTATGAATGAAATAATGAACAATCAATGAAATAATCAAGGGGTCACTTGATTAAAAATGGAGTTCTTCAAGACTAATGCTCAAGATATATGTTATGTACTCAAGGGAAGCAGGATATAAAAGCATATTTATAAAGGAAATGTACCAAACTGGTACGAGCACCTCTGAGTAGTGAGTGTAGTCACTTATATTTCTCCTTTGTATTTCTCTTTATTTTCAAAGTTTTCTCTAATGAAAATATATTACCTTTACCCCCAAGATGATAAAAGTTATATAAAGCTATATAACTGTATATCAATTCAAAGCTGTCACTGTGGGGCTTCCCTTGTGGCGCAGTGGTTAGGAATCCGCCTGCCAGTGCAGGGGACATAGGTTCAAGCCCTGGTCTGGGAAGATCCCACATGCCGTGGAACAACTAAGCCCGTGCGCCACAACTACTGAGCCCGTGTGCCACAACTACTGAGCCCGCGCGCCTAGAGCCCGTGCTCCGCAACAAGAGAAGCTACCGCAATGAGAAGCCTGCGCACCGCAACGAAGAGTAGCCCCCGCTCACCGCAACTAGAGAAAGCCCACGTGCAGCAACAAAAACCCAATGCAGCAAAAAAATTTTTAAATGAAAATAAATACATTTATTAAAAAAAAAAAGCTGTTACTGTTAACTAGAAAGTAGAAGCCCTGCAGCTTTGTGACTATATATGTGGAAGGGTAACTGCAAAGTAAAACTAGTCGCATTTGGCTGTAGAATTTACCACGAACGTTACATGGTCTCTTTAAAAAACTGTCCATATTTTTTCTAGGGAAATAAGAAGAGAGGGGCAGTACCTGCCGCCTGATGGACTTGGACTTGTGCTGGTTCACAAATGCCTCCATTTCACTCAGCTCCAGCTGCAGAAACCTGGACACACAGAGCACTGACACCTGCATGCCTTGGGCCTGGCTGCCCTCCCCAGGCCACTCCAGGGCCGCTCCCTCCCCGCTGGGAGCTTCTGGAGCCCTGGCCCTCCAGAGGGCCCTTACCTGAGTGACTGTACAGACAAAGGCACCTCTGCCTTCTCCCTGTAAGGAGAGGGACCATCATGGCAGGTTTAGTTAAGGAACAGGGCCTGGGGTTCAGACTGCGGGCTCTGGGATGAAGGCGTAGGGGTGGGGGAATGAGGGAGGGGTAGGAGGCATACGAAGGGGGAAGTGGGATCTCACCGGATGCCCTCCAGCATCTCCTTCAGGGTCAGGGGGTCAATCCGGTCCTGTGCCAGCATGGGAAGAAGGTACAGCCTGTGAGCACCAGAGCCAGGCAGGGAACGAGGACAACCCCAAGGCTGCTACCTTCGCCTTCTTGTTCTCATCCCGCACATCACTCACCTCTTTGGCCTGGTTCCAAAGGTCCTGTTCCAGGGGGTTTGGAGGCAACTGGGGCAGGCTGAACTTGAAGTAGGGCCTGAGATTCTTATACACATACACACAAGGGCCTGACGCGAGTGCCAGCGCTGGTGTCCGGGGTTCGTGTTGCTCCATGAGGAAGGTGGCAGCAGCGGCTGGCAGGGCAGGTAGCGGGCTTTCGCTCAGCACTGTGGGCCCTTTAAGCACCTTCAGGCGGGGCTGCTGCCCACCTGGGCCAAGGTCCCCCACCACCAGCTGTAGAGAGAGGCGGGCCGATTCCTGGCTCAGGGTCTAAAGACCACCCCCGCGACTGCCCCTCTTCTTGGGCTTAGCTTTTTGCTGGTGCACATTCATATACGCTCACAATGCACCATGGGTGGGTGGGGGAAGGGCAAAGGCTTTGCAAGAAGGCTTGTAAGCTGTGTGACCTTGGGAAAACTGATGCAACTTCCTGAGCCACAGTTTTCCCACGTGCAAAAGGGGAATACCTACCATACGACACTTGTAGTGAAAATCAAATGAGGTAATCAACTAGAGAACCTAGCGAGGAATAGGTGGCAGCTCATGTTTTCATTGCTTGTTCAGTAAACGTTTCTTCAGGGCCTGCTCCACGCCAGGCACTGTTCTAGACACTGGAACAGTTGCTGAGGTCAGTGGGGGGCCTGAAACTCATATCTGGGCTCTGAGGCCTGGCTTCCAAACGGGAACAGAGCTAAAGATGCAGAACCAGTCACGCAGAGCAGGATGTGCTCTACGGACCCAGAGAGGAGAACCAAGCTCCTCAGCCTGTCTTTTCCACCCTCCAAGCCACCGTAGCTGTCATGCAAACCCATTCTCCTGAGTGAGGCCTTCAAGGCCCCTCTGATCTGGTTCCCAACTTGTTTTCTAACACCTCCCTATCCATGCTATGCTCCAGCCAGAATGCAGGCTGCCACAGAATGCCCGAATTCTGTGCATGTAGTGTGCTAGGAGCCACACCAGTAACTTCATGCATCCTTTCATTTAATCCTAGCAACAACCTGTGAGGTAGGTACGATTATTAGCCTCATTTCACAAATGAGGAAGCTGTGGCTTAGAGATGTTAGGTAAAAGTCACCCGGCTAGTCAGTGGTAGAGCTAGGACCTGAACCTAGGTCTGTCTGGATCCAAAGCCGGTGGTCTTAACTATTATTTCATATTGGCCTCAACTTTCTAATTTCAAATTTGCTCTTTCCAAATATGCTGTGAACTTCCAAGCCTCTCTGCCTCTGCTTGTGCTGTTCCCTCTGCCTGGAATGCCCTCCTCTCTTCCATGCCTTCTTGGGACACTTCATTCATCCTTCAGCACCAGTTCATGTTACTGCCCTCTAGTGCCTCCTGATAGAGTCACTGTTCTTTCATTGGTGCTCCCGTAATAATTTCCATATATTCTATTTTAGCATCCACTCATCTACCCCCAAAATATTTATCAATTATCTAATTTGTGCCAGGCACTGGGTTAGATGCTTGGAATCGACAGTAAGCAAACTAGCCATTGAAAAAGTTATTACACAAAAGCATTACCATTTCACATTAGTTATTGGGTCTGTGATTTCTCCACCCTTCACTGCTGTCAGCCCAGCGCCAAGCATACACTAGGTGTTCAGTCAACATCATGGATGAATTAAGGGCATTGTCTATATCTCCTTCTGACTATGGACTGGCTCATTTCTAAGTTTAGTGTGTGCACAACACCTGACACACAGAAGGGGTTCACTGTATGCTTGCCGAATTGTTGAATGATTTATGGATAGGAATTTGGGGGCCAAAGTCACCAAATCCGACTGCACAGTCCATGTAGGGTATGACTCCCTTCAAGCTGCCCACATAACACACCCAATGTGGGTTCACTGCCCTTGCTGAGGGCTGAGCTGACAGACCCAGGTCTGCCACCTTTTACAAACTCGGTAAACTCAGCCTCTCAGAATCTATTTTCCCACTAATAAATAATATCTATGTATGTGAAACTGCCTCAAAGAGAGTCTACTCCAGACATGTTAACTTCCTTTATTTAGCCCAATATATATCTCAAACTTTTAAAAACCTGTGCCTTCAAAATTTTTTATCTATTTTTCTTCTTCTTTTTTTTTTTTTTTTTTTGCGGTACACGGGCCTCTCACTGTTGTGGCCTCTTCCGTTGTGGAGCATAGGCTCCAGACGCGCAGGCTCAGCAGCCACGGCTCACAAGCCCAGCTGCTCCGTGGCATGTGGGATCTTCCCGGACCAGGGCATGAACCCGTGTCCCCTGCAACGGCAGGCGGACTCTCAACCACTGCGCCACCAGGGAAGCCCTATTTTTCTTCTTTTTTTAATATTTTCTTGACTACCCCGTGCGGCATGTGGGATCTTAGTTCCCCGTCCAGGGGTTGAACCCACGTGCCTTGCATTGGAAGTGTGGACTCTTAACCACTGGACTGCCAGGGAAGTCCCCCAATTTTTTATTTCTTTATTTATATTTTATTTACTTACTTTTATATTTTAAATTAAATTTAACCTTTTTATTATGGAAAATTTTCAGTCATATACAAAAGTAGAGAGACTCATATAATGAACCCCCAAATACCCATCATCCAGCTTCAACAATGATTAGCTCATGGCTAATCTTAAAATCTATACCCTTTTCTTAAAAAAAAAAAAAAAATTATTTATTTGGCTGCACTGGGGTCTTAGTTGTGGCATGTGGGATCTTTAGTTGGGGCATGTGGGATCTTTAGTTGAGGCATGTGGGATCTAGTTCCCTGACCAGGGATCACACCCGGGCCCCCTGCATTGGGAGCATGGAGTCTTAACCACTGGACCACCAGGGAAGTCCCTATGCCCTTTTTTTTTTTTTTTTTTTTTTTGCTGTACGCGGGCCTCTCACTGTTGTGGCCTCTCCCGTCCTTTTGATAAACATAAAACTCTCACTCTCCTCCCTTCTACTTTCCCTCCAGAGTAACGCCCCACCCCCAACCAAGGGATGTGCCCTTCCAGTAAAGAATTACTTCAAGTTAACAAAATTAAGATGTTTTATCTTAGTATAATTTCCGGCAGCATTTTGCTCTGCTTTACTTTCCGCAGTCTGTACTGTGAAATCAACAGGTTCTCTTCACTTTCCACATTAAAAATAAAATTTAACCCTAAATGTGCTTTTTCAAAGTACACGTTAATTCCAGATTATGCTGAGCTTCTTTGGAGCCATCGGGAAGTCTCACCTCTGGGGTGATATGCTTACCTTGTACTCCCCGTCACCATGCAAATCTGCCAGCTCTGGAAAACATAAAACAGCCATAAGCCAGGGTCTCAGAATTCTAGAGGCTTCCCTACAGAACCATCTGACTCCTCCGTCCCCCAAGAACCGGGGTTCCTGGTCCCAGAGACTCACGCAGGCAGGCGGAAAAGGTGTGGATGTTGGCCATGGGGTCGTAGTGTGCATCCAGCCATTTCGAACTGGCTTCACTGCTGGGAGAAGAGGGAAAGAGTTGCGGGGGGCGCGGAAGATGAATCCCAAGGAAGGGGAAGAAAACTTGCCGGAGCTGGTTTCTGAGAATGAGGTGTGTAGGCAGCTTTGAACTAGGGGTATAGAACATCTGGGTCCAAGTCCAGGCTCCACCACCGGCGCACAGTGACCTCGAGTCACCCACACGCACCCATTCACTCCTTGGGCCTCAGTTTCCCCACTTGATCTCTAAGAGCCCTTCAAGGACCGCCAGCGCTGCTGAGAACCGCAGGAGCCCAGATCCCGGGGACCAGGGCACCCTCTTTACATAGGTAGGAAAAGAGGCCTCAAGGACCCCAGCCTTCACCTCTCAGCTCTGCCGCTGTCGGAATCCGACGAAGACGCAGCAGCCATCTTCTCAGGCGTCACCCTGGCAACCAGCTCCGGCAAGCCGCCGCGCAGCGCCTAATAGAGCCCGGGTTCTGGAAAGCCCGCGTATAAAGGTTCCGGGCGCTCAGCTTTCCGGCCCGGGACGCAGAGGCCAGCGAGCAGGATGCTCTGGCTTGTGCCGGGTTTCTAGCTACTGAGATGCAATCCCTCATTCCAGCTCATATCATTTATCCTTGATCCTTCCAGTAGGAGCTTTTGGGCCCTGCAGCTCAGAGTCAGCAGCAGGGCCCTCTGGCTTTGAGCCCTGGAAACGAGCCCCTGTAGTGTTTATGAACAGCAAAACTAACTCCTCCCCTCTTCATCCTCATGGTTAACCGGGTGGAAAAGAGGCCACTCCTTTTCTCCCTCCTTACTCTAGAGGTCCAGGCTCAGAGAAAAAACACAAAGGGTAAGAGATTAAATCCTAGGATTGTGGCTGAAGTTGAGGCTTTCCAGGTTTTAGGTTCCTGGAATATTTTAAAATAGAAGAAAAGCCACGAAGGAGGACGGCAAAAATTGTGCTACGTTCATCTCTTGACTCTTTGTATATCCACATTTAGAGGTGATGTCAAAATCCCGTTGTGGATGGGAGCCTAAAAATAACCCTCCTTCTCCCTCCGCAGGCCTTGATCCCAGCACCTTGCTGGGAGCAAATGAGAAGTGAGGTAAAGGCAAGGAAGAACCACACAAATTGCAAAGATGGTGGTGGTTTCTAATATTTATTTTTCTGGTTATAAAAGTAATACATGAAGAGCACTGGACTGGGAGAGGTTTTGAGTCCTGCAGGATGCCAGGTCACTTTCTCAGAACCTGCATTGCCTCATCTGGGAAGCCGGATAAGGAGTCCTGCCTTGCTCACCCCACAGAGGGCAGTGCAGATCAGATGAGATAACACAGGGGAAGCACTTGGTAAGCTGGAAAGTGCTGTCAAATGGAAGGGCTTAGTGTCGCCACCCTCGGCTGAGGTAGCACCAAGGTCCGAGCTCCTGCCCCTCCCCTAGCCCCTAAGACACGGACAAAAAGGGGGCCACTTGCAGCCTTGGTTTAGTGGAGTGGGGGAAGGGCCATGCAAATCTGCCTCAAGCCTGGCCAGATGGGGTTTCACTGGGGCACTTCCAGAACCGGGCATCAGCTGTGGCCAGCTGGGTGAGGATCTCCTCCAACTCGGGCCCATCCTCTGGGAAGCGCTCAGAGAAGGATCGGATGAGGCCAGCAGCTGAGGCCTCATACTCAAGAAGCTGTACTTCTGAGCCTGGGGAGGAGATGGAGAAAAAGACAGCAGCAGGAAAAGGTCTTAATAGGGAAGCAGAATCACAATCATAAGCATAGGAGCAGCTAGTTCTTCCTGAGCTCTTACCATGTGCCAAAAATTGTGCTCAATATTTCTTTTTTTTTTTTTTTTTGCGGTACGCGGGCCTCTCACTGCTGTGGCCTCTCCCGTTGCGGGGCACAGGCTCCAGACGCACAGGCTCAGTGGCCATGGCTCACGGGCCCAGCCGCTCTGCGGCACGTGGGATCTTCCCGGACTGGGGCACGAACCCGTGTCCCCTGCATCGGCAGGCGGACTCTCAACCACTGTGCCACCAGGGAAGCCCCTCAATATTTCTTTATCTAACTGAATCCTTAAAATAATCCTATGAGATAGGAAATATTAAAGGGGGGGTATTCAGTGAATTGCTGCACTCATTCATTCACTTAATAAAGATTTACACCAGTGCCATGTTAGGTAAAACAGACACAGTCCTTGGCCTCCAGGAATTGCCTTATCTCTGTCTACTGCTGGACTCTGGGCAAGTTTCTCATCCTCTCTAAGCCTCAGTTTCCTCATCTGTAAAGTGTGGGCAAGCACAGTGCTTGTTGTCTCAAGAAGCTGTGGTGATTAAATACAAGAATGCATTGAGGGAATGCTCACCAGGCGCCAGCTACCACGAGCATCACGACCCCTGAACCTATTACTCACCTGTTAAGTGAGGCTGTTCCCAGGGTACCCATCTCACTTATGGGGTGTTCCTGAATACTCCTGGGAAGCACTTCCCTCTAACATCCCTCCACTGCTCTACCCACTCACAGCACCTTGTTGTGCCCTGTGGCATCATGGGATGTACGCAGCTAAGAGCACAGGCTCTGAGTTCAGATGGCCCAAGTTCAAATCCTGCTCCTGCCACCCACTAACTGTGTGACCTCAAGCAGGTACATTCCCTTCTGTGTCTTAGTTTCCAGCTGAAAAATGGGGATAATAACTTCCTCATTGAGTTGTTGGGAGTTGATCCATGGAAAGTTTTTACCCAGACTCTGGCACATGGGAGTCCTCAAAAGTCAGCTACAATCATCATCAGCATCTTCATCAACATCACCACCACTACCTTTGAAAATTCAACCTGTTCTTCAGGCCTTAAAGTTTTACCCCCACTTCCTCCCCAGACCCTTCCCTGAGTCCCTCAAAAGTAGAGGTGATCTTCCCTTCTCTAAGTGTTCAGACCACTGTTTGTGTCTCTTGGCCACCCATGAACACTTCCCTTATAAGATCATTTCTCTCTCTGGCTCACTCCTAATGGGCTGTGAACTACTTGAAGTGAGTAGTCCAACCCCAATGCCTGCCCAGGGCTGGACAGTCAAAGCAATGACGATATTGTCCATGTAATGAGCACTGACTATGTGCCCGGCATGATCCATTCTCTCACTCATTTGACAGGCATTGAGAGGCTCCTGTGGGCCAGGCCCTGTGCCAGGTGTCAGGGATGTGCTGCTCTTGCTGCCATGGAGATGAGCAGACGAGCAGACAGGAAAATGGCAGAGTGACAGCCGTTTGAAGAAGAGGAGGTTGGGTGATAGCTCAGGGGGTGTGCCTGTAGGGTGGGGAGCCGGGGAGAGGGTTGCCAAGGGGTGGGGGCCAAACTCCTCTATTTTATTTTTTAAATGAGGTGTATTTTCATTGTTATTAATTTTTTCTTTTGGCCGCACCACGCGTCTTGCGGGGATCTTAGTTCCCTGACCAGGGATTGAACCCATGCCCTGGCAGTGAAAGCGCCGGGTCTTAACCACTGGGCCACCAGGGAATTCCCCAGAGTAGAGTTTAGAATAAACCTTTTAAATGCTTTTTCCACACCAGGAGGAGGTAATTATTTCATTTAACCCTCACAACTGCCCATGACTATGGCAGTGAGGAGCAAACGCTCTTAATACAAAAGCGCCTTTAATACAAGAGGTACAAGCGCAAGGCAGACAGGGCCAGGGATTCTGGCAACGGCATCATTGCTTGAGGAGGGAGAAGGACCACGGGGGTGCTGATCTCTCTCCGGGCTCTGCCAAGTCCTGCTGTCCCCTGGGCTCAACTCGGCCTGCTGGGTGCCAACTCTCTGCCTGAGTTGACCTCACTCCTGGGCCCCCGACAGGCCTGATTCTCCGGTATGATGCCTGGCCTCCTCACAGGCCCGGGGTCTGCCTGTTCTACTAGCCCCTGCTCTGCTGGCCTGCCTCAAACCTTCTGTTGCCGTCTGAGAAGCAGCTTGACCCCGTGTGTGTGGGGGGTGGAAGATGCCAAGGTGTGGGCCTGAGGGTTGGCATGGGGAGGAGGGCCACCCCAGGTAGCCTTTCCTGAGCCCGGGTTGGTTCCAGGCCTTCTCTGTGCTCCCAGAGGGCTCTGCACGGCCCCCATCAGTGAGGGCTCAGGAACCCATTACCTTCGAGGCGAGTGTTGGGCTGAACGATGAGCTTCCGGGCTTCCTTACGGAGCAGCACTGTGTCCCTGAGGGAGAGGAAGCACTCGGGGGGTGCATCGGTGACCGCCGCATACCCCTCATACAGGGCCCGGCCTCCAGCCACGTCCCCTGTGGACTTCAGCACCTGTGGGAAGGCAGCAGTTAGTGCCTATCATGGGCGCCCTCCCGGCATCCATGGAGCTTTGCCAGGGGCTACAGCCAACGGCGCCCAGCCCTGGACTACATCTGCTCTCTCGCAGCTTTCCTGTGCTGAATACGCGAGGAATGCGGATCACGTGCTAGCACAGAGTAAGTGCCCACACTAAAGTGAAGCTAATTGTTCTCCTCTGCGTGTCTCACTTGAGCTGTAGACAAGGAAGGTATTATCATCACCCTCTTTTTTTTTTGAACATTTTTAGGGACTTCCCTGGTGGTCCAGTGGCTAAGACTCTGCGCTCCCAATGCAGAGGGCCCGGGTTTGATCCCTGGTCAGGGAACTAGATCCCACGTGCCGCAACTAAGACCCGGTGCAGCCAAATAAATAAATATTGGGCTTCCCTGGTGGCGCAGTGGTTAGGAATCTGCCTGCCAATGCAAGGGACACAGGTTCGAGCCCTGGCCTGGGAAGATCCCACATGCCGCGGAGCAACTAAGCCTGTGCACCACAACTACTGAGCCTGTGCTCTAGAGCCCGTGAGCCACAAGTACTGAGCCCACGTGCCACACTACTGAAGCCCGAGTGCCTAGAGCCCCTGCTCCGCAACAAGAGAAGCCACGACAATGAGAAGCCCGTGCACCGCAACGAAGAGTAGCCCCCGCTCACCGCAACTAGAGAAAAGCCTGTGCGCAGCAACAAAGACCCGACACAGCCAAAAAATAAATAAATACATTTATTAAAAATAAATAAATAAAAATAAATAAAAACAGTTTTATTTTCACCATGACAAATGTTCAGGCAATTATCCTTAGTGTTCAACAAATACTTCTCCTTGGCTGCATGGCATGCGGGATCTCGGTTCCCCAACCAGGTACTGACCCTGCGGTGGGAGCTCGGAGGCTTAACCACTGGACTGCCAGGGAAGTCCCCACCCTCTTTTTTTAGTAAAACATTTCACACACCCAAAATATATAGTATGTATGTTATAAAGAATAAGACACCCGTACGACCACCACCCAGCTTAAGAGTCAGTCCAGTCGCCCCCTCCTTGACTGCACCCTGTGGTCTCCCCCATCTGACGAATCAGCACTCGACCTGGTGCTCATTAGTCCCTTGTTTTCCCCGAGTTCTACTCTCAACCATAAATTTCGCCCACATCCTGTGACGTGCTTTTTCTGCTCGAGTTACATCTGAGATTCATCTGTGTTTGTGCGTGTAGTTATAGTTCACCCTTCTCAAAGCTGTACGTATTCCACTTACAAACACGCCACAGTTTCATCTCTCCCACTGTTGCTGTGTAACCTGTGCTTTTTGCCCTTTGGGGCTGCTGGGGACATCCTGTACGTCTCCTGATGCTCAGAGGCAGGTTTCCCCAGAGAATCAAGGTCTGGAGGTCAGGTGAATGCTCATCCTTAAAGGACGATGCCCACATTGTTTTCCAGAGTTGTTGCACCTGTTTACATTCCCAGAAGCAGGGGCTGGCAGTCCGTCCTGCTCGGCACACCAGGGTGGCGTTGACAGTTTTTCATTTTGCCAAGATGGTGGGTGGAAATCTCACGTTGTTTAAGTTGTGCTTTTCTGATGACTAACGAGATGGAATAGCATCCCACAGGTTGGTGGGCTACTTATTTTCCTCTTCTGTTCATGAGTTTTGCCTATTTTTCTGTTGGGTTGTCTTTTCCTCCCTTTTTTTTTTTTTTTAAAGTTCTTTATATATTTAGATGCTAACCTTTTGTTAACACATATGTGGTAAATACCCTATCCTAGTTTAAGACTCATCTTCTCACCTTCTTTATGGTAAGTTTTGATGAATAAAAGTTATTATTATTGTTATTATTTTGGCTGCGCCGCATGGCTTGCGGGATCTTAGTTCTCTGACCAGGGATCAAACCCAGGCCCACAGCAGTGGAAGCACAAAGTCGTAACCACTGGACCACCAGAGAAGTCCCTAAAAGTCATTTTTAATGTAGTTAAAGGGATCGATCTCTTCCTTGATGGCCTGTGCTTCTTGTATGGGGAGAAATTCTCCTCCACTCTGAGGTCATAAAGATATTCTTTTCTCAGTTTAAAACTTTGCCATTCATGTGTAAGCCTTTAATCTCTCTGGGATTGAATTCTGTGTGTGGTATAAAGTAGAAATCCAGAGTGTCTCTCCATAAGGATAATCTATTGTCCCAAGGCCACTATTAAATGGTCCCTCCTTCCCCAGTGGTCTGCAACACCACTTCTGTCATATACCAATCAAAGCTCTTGGTTCTGTTCCACGGGTCAATTTGTCTATTCCTGCCCCAGTGCCACACTGAATTTAGAAGTCTCAGAATAAACTTTGGTATCTGGTGGAACAAGTCCCCAGCCTGTTTTGCTTCAAGCGTGTTGTGGCTCTGATTCACGGTCCTTTACGCTTCCATCTAGATTTTACCATCAGCTTGTAGAGTTCCATGAAAAACCCTCTTGGGCCTTTATTCAACCTTGCTGAACTCTTTTTTTTTTTTTTCTTTTTTTGCGGTACGCGGGCCTCTCACTGTTGTGGCCTCTCCCGTTGCGGAGCACAGGCTCCGGACGCGCAGGCTCAGCGGCCGTGGCTCACGGGCCCAGCCGCTCCGCGGCATGTGGGATCTTCCCAGATTGGGGCACGAACCCGTGTCCCCCGCATCAGCAGGCACACTCTCAACCACTGCGCCACCAGGGAAGCCCCTGAACTCTTTTATTACTTTCAATAATTTATAGATTCTTTTGGCTTGCCTACGTAGACAGTCATATCATCTGCAAAACGATGGTTTTTTTGTTTGTTTGTTTGTTTTTTGCGGTACGCAGGCCCCTCACTGTCGTGGCCTCTCCCGTTGCGGAGCACAGGCTCCGGACGCGCAGGCTCAGTGGCCATGGCTCACGGGCCCAGCCGCTCCGCGGCACGTGGGATCTTCCCGGACCGGAGCACGAACCCGCATCCCCCGCAACGGCAGGCAGACTCCCAACCACTGCGCCACCAGGGAAGCCCAAGGTTTTTTTTTTAATTTTTAAAAAAAATTTTTGGCAGCCCACATGGCATACGGGATCTTAGTTCCCCGACTGGGGATAAAACCCGTGTCCCCTGCAGTGGAAGCACAGTCCTAACCACTGGAACGCCAGGGAATTCCCAAAACGATGAGTTTTGTTTCTTCCTAATGCCTAAACTTTTTACTTGTTTTTCTTGTTTCCTTCTAAAAGCTAGGACCTTCAGTACACTGTTGATCAGAAGTGGAAATAGAAAGTATATTTGTCTTCTTCCTGATTTTAAAAGGAATGTTCTAGTGTTTCAACAAATGACATTTACTGTACTTTCTTTTTTTGAGACACTCTTGGTCGGGAACCAGCTGCAAGCTGACAGTTCTTGCAGCTTAAAGCATGGCAAAGTCCTGCTTAATTCTTGACAGGACCCGAAAGATTATTAGAGAAGATATGAGTCTTGGCCCGTGAGGCTGCTTGCGGTTTCTCTAACTATAGTTTGTCCTTGGCATGTTTCGGTAATCACAGTCTGTTCTCATGCATGTTTATATTCTGGTTCGCAGAATGTTTTGTACTATAACTTCAACACTAAGGAAATACTGTCTGATGATTCTGTCTTGTGATTTTAACAAAAACATGTATTGCCTACTGCAATATATAAAGAGTTTTGATAGGAAATAAAGTGTGTGTGTGCTTGTACACCACCCTCCTGACCTCATCTCTGCTTAATCCCCTCACCTGCTCTCAGGACTTGTTCCTCAGTCTAACAGCGACTGACAACTCTTATCGGTTAAAGAAATTCTTTTTGACTCTGAGTTTCCTGAGCGTTTTTTATCATAAATAGATATGGACTTTCAAGAACTTTTTCTAAATCTATTGAGATGATCATGGTTTTTCTCCTTTAATATGGTGATTTTCATAAATATATTTTATGATGTTAAATAAACCTTTCATTTCTGGGATTAAACCCAAATTGATATTTTCTGGGTTTGATCTAAGATTTTGTTTCAGAATTTTGGCATTTACATTTTCCCTTCCTGAACTATCTTCGATTTTGGTATCAAGATTAAACTGGCAACTTACAAGGAGGTAGAGAACATTCTCTCTTTTTCTATTGTATGGAAGAGTTTATATAAAATTGATACCATCTGTTACTTGAATATTTCGTAGGATTCATCTGTAAAACTCTGTGAGCTTAGCATTTTTAAAAAATTAATTAATTATTTATCTTTGGTTGCGTTGGGTCTTCGTTGCTGCACGTGGGCTTTCTCTAGTTGCGGCGAGGGGGGGCTATTCTTTGTTGTGATGCGGCAGGCTTCTCATTGCGGTGGCTTCTCCTGTTGCAGAGCACGAGCTCTAGGCACACGGGGTTCAGTAGTTGTAGCTTGTGGGCTCTAGAGCGCAGGCTCAGTAGTTGTGGCACACGGGCTTAGTTACTCCGCAGCATATGGGATCTTCCCAGACCAGGGCTCGAACCTGTGTCCCCTGCATTGGCAGGTGGATACTTAACCACTGCGCCACCAGACAAGTCCCAGCTTAGCATTTTTTGTATGAAGATTTTAGACCACCGATTTAATTTCTGTAATGGCTATAGGATTATTCAAGCTATCTATTCATGAGTCAATTTTAATGTTATTATTTTTCTAGGAATTTGTCCATTCATCCAAGTTAAAAAGTTATTGCCATAAATTCCTGCTATATTTACAGTTATGTCCCCCTTTAAATTTCTACTCTTATTTTGCCTTCACTTTTTTTTTTTTGGCTACGTAGTATGCGGGATCTTAGTTCCCCGACCAGGGACTGAACCTGGGCCCCCTGAAATAGAAGCGCAGAGTTCTAACCACTGGACCACCAGGGAATTCCCATTCTATGACTTTTCTAGACAGGGGTTCCAATTGTCATTCTTGGTATCTCTAGAGCTTCCTGGATTTATGAATTGGGTCTTTAATCAGTTCTATAAAATTCTCAGCCATTATCTCTTCTAATATTCCCTCTCTTACCTTTTCTCTCTCCTTTCCTCTTGGAACTTCAGTTTATGTACATTAGACCTTTTCACACTATCCTCCATGTCTCTTAATCTCTCTTTTAAATTTCCTAGCTTTGTGTCTCTGTGCTACATGCTGTATAACTTCCTTTATCTTCAGCTGGATTTAAACCCTGTTTCAGCTGCCTATTTTTAGTTTCAGTGATTATAAAGATTATTGCTAGGAGGTCTATGTAGCTCTCTTCCAAATATCTGACATTTTGTGGCTCTGATCCTTACTTCTTTTGCCAATTTGCAGGTGGCAAAGTAGGATTCCTACTAGGGCACCCTCCAGGTAAGCCTCCCCCTCTTAGACCCAGGGTTAGAATGATTTTCCCTAGCTTTGGAGTAATTAAAACCGACTGGGAACTCCTGGGAGAAGGTTAGAGAGAATACCTCACCTTTCTCTCTTCTGCATGATATTCAACACCCAGAATGTGAACACACATTCATCAGGTCGACAGGTTAGACCCCAGGAGCTTAAACCAAAGAGTTGGCAACAGGGGTGCTGACGGGACCCAGGTGTTATCATGAACAAGTGAGTAAGGCAGGTAGGTAGTGGACCCGGCAAACTGGAGAGTCACGCCATGTCCAAATGTCCAAGTGTGCAAACGCAGTGGCTGATGCTCAGTTCCAGCCCATCGTTCACGTGGGAATTACGTCTATTGATGTCAGGCCTTCAAAGAAGTCAGAAATACACATTTGTGTCTCACCTCACCAACTTTTATAATACGGGTGGGCCAAAGCTATGACTGTGTTTGTGACCCATGGCTGAAGCCTTTCCCTATGGAAAAGCCTTCATCTTCCCTGGGGCTGGCTCCTTGCTCTGCTCTTGGCTTTTCCTGGGGGCTAATAAAAGAAACAGCAACACCAAAAATGCTTCCATATTCCGTATCTTCTGTAAAACTACTGCTGCAGACACTGTCCATTCTGCTGAATGACTCCTCTCGTACAGAGACCCACCTGCTTCAGTCTCTAGAACGGAATGCTCTGCGTTCACTCCCTACTAAGTCACAGTTCGATACTGGCTGGAGATGTGGCAGATTTGACTCCTTTATCTAGTGACTTATTATTATTATTCATAGACTGTTTTGGAATAATTTTAGATTTACAGAAAAGTTGCCAAGATAGTACAGAGAGTTCCCGTGTGGCCCTGGCCCAGTTTTGCCTGTTGTTAACATCTTACAAAATTGGTACATTTGTATTAACTAAACTCTAGACGTTATTTAGATTTCACTAGTTTTCCCACTAATGTCTTTTATCTATTCCGGAATCTGACCCAAGACACTGCACTGAGTTTTGCATCTAATGATTTTTAATTTCTAATTTTATTTTACTTTAATGGCCAAACATATCTTTTTAGGAAAAATGCCTAACATCCCTTCTGGAAATAGGTGGGAGTACAATCATAAAGAGGTATTTGCTGAATTGAAGGCTGGGCCTTCTTCAGGTTGAAAAAGCCAGCAGGACCCTGTTCTGATGGAAGGCACTTCCCGGTAAGGAGTGGGTCACCATCGGTGGTCCTCCAGCTTTGTTGAGTGTCAGAATCACCTGGCAGGCTAGTAAACGTGCAGGTTCCGGGGCCCCGCACTCAGAATTTCTGAATCAGGAGCCCTGGGGTGGTGCCTTTGAATCTGCATGTCCTGGGCAATGCTGCTGCTGGTCTCTGGATCACACTTTGTGTCACACTGGCTTGGATAACACGACATTCTATCGCTCAGTTCCACATATATGTTGTTTCATTTAATTCCTACCAGGTGAGGCAGGTGATGTACCTCATTTGACAGATGAGAAAAGTGGAGGCCAGCAAGGCAAAGTATGTTACCCCAATTACACAGCTGGTTAGTACTGGCACCAGAACCCCAAAAGGTCTACTGACTCTAAACATCCCTACCTGGGAGGGACGTCAGGGCTGCAGTGACCACTGTCCCTCCCTCGTTCACTCACCAAGCTCCAGGCTTCCTCCTCTGTCTCTCAACCCACCAAGCTCCTTCCAGTCCCAAGACCAGGCTTTACGCTTTGTTTCTTCTGCTATCAGATCTTCTAATAGCTGGTTCCTCCTTGGCACTCAAATTCCAGCTTAAATACCACCACCTCCAAGAAGCCTTCCCTGTTACAGGGTGGGGAGACAGGGTGAGGCTGGAGGGGGCCTCCAAGGTGAGAGGCCCCTGTTTACCTGGAGTCTCCGCAGGAACCTCTCCAGGGCGGGCTTGCCCACGGTCCGGATCTTGTTGCGGTCAAGGTGGACCTGGGCATCTGGGCGCCCATCGGAGCCTGTGGTGGGAGTGACGGTAACAAGTCCCTCGCCGGCCTCCAGCAAGACCCTCAGGATCACAAACCGGGCCTGCATGTGGGCCTGCCGGGGCCAAAGAGAAAGGAATCATTTGCAACCCCGAGGCAAGAAGTATCAAGAGCTCATTCCAAGGTCTGATATATCATATGTGCGCACTAATTGTCAATTATTATCGTCGTTTTATTCTTCCCCAGCCTGTGGGTCCTTTTGTGCCTATTCCTCTCCCCTCAAATGCTTCCCTTCTCCTCTCACAAGGGAGGGCAGGCTGCCCTGGTAGACAGGAAGGCCATTTCCAGGCAGGACCCAGAGCCCCATGTTCCCCCTTGTCACCCACCATCCCCTCTGCTGCTCCACAGCCCACCCTCATGACAACAGTTACCCCCAGAGGGCCCCTCGCCACCAGGACCCCGAGCACTTTCTTCTCCACAATCCTGTTTGCATTCAACAGTGGGATCAAGAGGGCACCGTTATCCACAGTTTACAGATGACAAAACAGAGGCCCAGAGAGGTGAAGTGACTTGCTCAGGGTCACACAGCTCGTAGGAGAGAGCAAGGACTAACCCAAGTTTCCTGACTCTAAAACGTGTGTTCAGGGCTCCCCTGGTGGCGCAGTGGTTGAGAGTCCGCCTGCTGATGCAGGGGACAGGGGTTCGTGCCCCGGTCCGGGAAGGTCCCACATGCCGCGGAGCGGCTGGGCCCGTGAGCCATGGCCGCGGAGCCTGCGCGTCCAGAGCCTGTGCTCCACTACAGGAGAGGCCACAACAGTGAGAGGCCCGCGTACCACAAAAAAAAAAAAAAAAAAGTGTTTTTTAAAAAAATAAATTTATTTTAAATTTATTTTTGGCTGTTTTGGGTCTTCGTTGCTGTGCGCGGGCTTTCTTTAGTTGCAGTGAGCGGGGGCTACGCTTCGTTGCGGTGCGCGGGCTTCTTATTGCAGTGGCTTCTCTTGTTGCGGAGCATGGGCTCTAGGCATGTGGGCTTCAGGAGTTGTGGCACGTGGGCTCAGTAGTTGTGGCTCACGGGCTCTAGAGAGCAGGCTTGGTAGTTGTGGCACAGGGGCTTAGTTGCTCCACGGCATGTGGGATCTTTCTGGACCAGGGCCCGAACCTGTGTCTCCTGCATTGGCAGGTGGATTCTTAACCACTGCGCCACGAGGGAAGTCTCCGTGTGTTCTTTTGATGACACAATATTGCCTCCTCAAAACAGACTTACTTGACTTCTTAAAAGATTTCAATTGCTTGCCCTATCTCTAAAGTACATCTCATCACCGAACAGTGTAGCCTAATAGCTCTGGAGGCAGGCTGCTTGGATTTGAATTCTGGTTCTGTTACCAGCAAGTTACTTAATCGCTTTGTGCTTCAATTTCCTCATCTCTAAAATGAGGGTAATAACAGTACCTACCTCCTGGGTTGACACTGGGGACAAATGGGTTAATCACATAAAGCACTTAGAACTAAGTGGCACAGAGTAAGTCCCATGCAAGTCATCTGTTAGTGATCATAGTAAAATCATCTCATCTGATTCACCCTCAAAGGTGGGCAAGGAGATTATTACTCCCATTTCACAGACAGGGACACCGAGACTCACAACAGTGACCTGACTTGCCCTCATATGCAGTGGACTCTGGGATCAACCCAGTTTATGTGCCTCGTAGGTACGGTTGTCCCTTCCCTACACCCAGAATCCTGATCTTGGTCCCCACCTAAGGCTCTTCCCTCCTGAGGGGTCCCCTGGCCCCCACCTGTCTCCAGCTGGAGGCCTCAGGGGTGTAGAACTCCAGAGCAAGCAGCCCGGCCCGAACCATGTTGAGCCAGTTCACGTAGACCACATCTTCTGCATCAGCCCCCTCAAAGCCAAAGATCCTGGGGGAGGGAGGGGAAGTGGCAGGGGGGAGGGGGGCCAGAGGCTACCCGGGCCCTGCCCTCCCTGCCAGCACCCCCTCCATCCACAGAGGAGGCCCCCCCACCCAGGCCTGCTGCTCGTACTCCAGCACTTGGGGGTTGAGGCAGAGGTAGAGGCCCACGCTCTCTGCCCGGCACTCTTCATAGCTGGAGGCAATAGTGCTGAACTTGCTGTCCCAGGTCTCCCCGCTCCGGTACCAGCTCTGAATCTGGGAGGGGAGGCCCAGGAAGCAAGCTTAGGGGTGCCTGCCATCCCCCTGGGCCGCCCCAGTCCCAGCACCCCAAGGCTCCGCCGAGGCCACCCTCACCTGCTCCCCTGTCTCTGGGTTGATCACTGTCTCCTGGTCAAAGTTGAATGTTCCTTTCTCATCCTGCAGGAGAATGGTCATGAATGTGGGGCAGGTGAGGGCAAGGTGCCCCTGCCCTGGGCCAGGCCTTCAGCCCTGGATCCAAGTGGCTCAGAAAGGTGCCGGGAGCAGTGAGTGGATGGCAGGAGCAGCAGGTCCACTGACACACTGCCGCCTCCAAACCTGTCCTGTGACACATCTCAGAAGCCCCGGAGGTAGGAGAACGTCAGGCACCTACCCCTGCACAGACAGTGACACTGCAGGCCAGACGGGGAGGCACATGCCCAAAGTCACATGAAGACTTGGACTCAGTATCTCCAGAGCCCAGCTGGAGATGTCCCAGTGGGTGGACCAGAAGGCCTGGCCGCTTCTCACCTTCCTGGCCCCTCTGCTGGCAGAGGAGGTCGCAGCACGTGACTCTCGGCCTCAGAAGCATCACCCTCACCGTCCTCTCCATGTGCCAAGCGCCTTTCGTGCACCATCCGTTTCACCCTTGCAACCACCCTCCAAGGAACATTCTATTACTACCCCACTTCACAGAGGAGGAAACTAAGGCTCAGAGACTAAGAACCCCAAAGCCGAATCAGAGCACATAATGTCTGTGCACACTGTCTCTTAACAATAACACCCATTTTCAGAGGGCTTATCGAGTGCCAAGCAAATCCCAGGGCTTTGCCTTTATTCCTCACAAAAGCCATACCATAGGAGTCAGGAACCCCATTTTACAGATGGGCCAACTGAGGCTCAGGGAGGGGAACTGTCTTGTTGTGCAAGGCCATCGAGGGGCCACATGTGTCCCCGCTTCCCTGGGACTTCAAAGCCTGGACAAAGCCCAATGCCAAGCTGTGCCCCCATCAGCTGCTCTCTGGATCCTCCTGACTTCCAGGCCCAGCCCATCCCCATTTGGAGAGGCAGCTCCACCCCACAAGGAGCAGGCCCAACGCTGCACTCTCTGACAGCCCTGCCCCACCCACCCCCAGTCATGTCATCCATGCAGCTCCGGGCTGGGGGTCCACAATGGGCTCTTCCCGGCCTGCCAGAAAGGCTGTCTGTCTTCTCATATTCCCTGAGTGGGTGCTGAGGGCGCTCCAGTCACTCTGGCTGGCCAGGAGGAAGGGGCAGCTCTGGGGAGAAGGGGCCCCCTTCAATACCTGGAAAGGTACAGGCTCCAGGGAACAGCAGTGCAAAGACACACAGTGCTGCAGCCTCAGGACTAGGGGCTCCAGACACTGCCCCCTCCTGGCCTCTCTAGCCCTGGGGCTGCCTGGGTCACACCCTCAGGGCAGGCTTCCCTGGCCTGAACCAAGCAATTCTTCCTGTGGGGGGACCTTAGCTGGATAGTCCTGCAGGTCCCACTCAATCCTGGGACATCTTGGGGGAGGCTGAGACACTGAGGGCCAAGACTGGAGCAGCTTCACCTCTGAGGGGCTGACTGTGGAGGAGGGGAGCCGTAGGCCTGGCTCTGCAGAGGCTCCTGCGGGCACCACGGCCAGCCCCGTGTTCTTACCTGCACAAAGAGCTTGCCGCTGCCGTGGCCCAACAGCTCGTGCAGCCCCACCTGCACGTCAAAGGAGGGTCCCTTCCAGCGGATGTACAGGTCCTGCCGAGACAAGCAGAGACCCATGCTGCCCACTGTCCCACCACGGTCACACGGCCTGCCCACACCCCCCGTGCCAGGCCGAGGGCCCATCGTGATGCACACATTTGCTAAAGGCCTACTACACTGGGCACCGCAAAGCCCATCCCATCCTTGCAGCAACCTGCGAAGAAGGGTCTGCCTCCACTGTTTGCCAGCTGGGGAAACAGGCTCCAAAGACACAAGGTCAAAGGTCACAAGTGGGGAAGCAGCAGAGCCAGGCCCGAAGCCACGTTCTTTCCTCTCCTCTGCGCTGGCCTGTCCGCCTCCCTGCATCAGCTGAGGTCAGGCCAGGCCCAGCGCCGGCCCTTGGGCTGCCGGTGCCCACCTTGTCCTCCTCCTCCAGGAAGGTGAGCTTCTCCCGCTGTGTGGCATAGGCCACGGCCAGCACGTTCCCCAGCGACACGTTCTTAAAGCCTTCCGTCTGCCTTAGGTCGTCATCTGGAGAAGGTGAGGGTGGGGACCAGGGAGAAGGGGCAAAGGTCAAGGGTCACAGACGAGGAGTCTGGACAAGAGGGACAGGCCGGGATGGTGAGCGGAGCAGGGTGATTTGTGGTCAGGGTGAGTGTGTGGAGGCGGAGGGTGCGACTCTCAGTGGGGTCTCCTGGGGGTTTGGGCCATCCTGTCGTGTTCGAGGGGCAGGGCCCACGGAAGCTCACAGTTGGGGATGTTGATGCCGGCAGGGATGCCGGAGCCGGCGAAGGTGAGAACATCCAGGGAGGTGAAGTCGGGGGTGAGGAACTTGTCCTTCTCGAAGGCTGGGGGCCAGGGAAGCTCCTTCAACAGCTGCTCCGCACTTGCCACTAGCCACTCAAACTTGGCACTCATGGCCTTGTTCACCATGGCCACGAAGCCTGTGGGGGGACAGAGTGGGCTGTGGGTTGGCAGGGTTTGGAAGGGATCTCACACCCTCCTCAACCCCTCTAACCCTCCAGCCGTCATGCAGGTATTGAATGCCTGCTGTGCACAGTGACCCTGTGCTGGCCACTCGGGAGGACGGTGACCCAGGCCTGGGCCCTGCCTCCACGAGGTCACTGTTTTGGGATGGGTGGGGAACAGAGAGAAGGCTTCGCTGAGTAACACCTGAGGTGGATCTTAAAGGAGATTGTGGGGAGTACATAGGGGATGATGGGGAAAGGATCAGATGCCCAGTGGAAGGGACGACGTGAACAAAAAAAGATGCTCTCCTTTTTGGGGGAACTGTGAACTGTCCTGCACGGCTAGTGCACCTGGCTTATGCGGTGGTGAGTGAGGCTGCCGCACAGGCGGCTGGGACTGATCCTTTCAGATTCAGTGCAGTTAGCGTTCCTGGCTCAAAGCAGTACAATTTCCAAAATTGTACTCCATAGAACACATTTTCTATGAGAGCCTTCATAAAGAAAGAGCTCCCTGGTCAGATAATTTTGGGCAAAACTATACACTCTACCTCCATCTTCTTAAAGGTTCGCAATGCACATTTGCACGTTAAAGAGTCCTGCAAGCAGAGACTCCCTGCTGCTGAGCAACAAATCCTTCTTGATGTAATTCCTGCTAACCCTGCAGGGACTGTGCGCTGGAAAGGCCTGACCTAGACCGAGGAAGGGGTCAACCTTAACCTGGCCGAGGGATGGGCTTGGCAATGCCTCTCCATCTGGATTCGCTCTGTCTGATGAAATCATCACACCAGGGCAGGAAGAGAGGATGATTAAAATAGCAAAGAAGGAAAAGCGACCTAAATAAATGTCCAATGATTGGGGATTATTAAATAAATCAGGGGGCAGCTATGTGATGGCATGCCATGCAGCTGTTAGATATGTAGTACAATATCAAATGCTGTGGGGAATTATTTATGATATATTGTGAATACTATACACCTATTAAAAAGAATGTGGTAGGTCTATATATACTGATAGGAAAAGTATCCACTATACATGATTAAGTGAAAAAACCAAGTGACAGAACAATACATAGAATATAAGCTCATTTACCTAGATGAGTTAAAAGGAATGTGTGGGGACGTCCCTGGTGGCGCAGTGGTTAAGAATCCGCTTGCCAATGCAGGGGACACGGGTTCGAGCCCTGGTCTGGGAATATCCCACATGCCACGGAGCAACTAAGCCCGTGTGCCACAACTACTGAGCCTAGGCTCTAGAGCCCGCGAGCCACAACTACTGAGCCCACAAGCCACAATTACTGAAGCCCGCGTGCCTAGAACCCGTGCTCCGCGACAAGAGAAGCCACCGCAATGAAAAGCCTGTGTGCCACAATGAAGACCCAACGCAGCCAAAAATAAATAAACTTATTTAAAAAAAAAAAAAAGGAATGTGTGTGTGTGTGTGTGTGTGTGTGTGTGTGTGTGTGTGTGTGTGTGTGTGAATGCTTCGACAAAGGCCTGGAAGGACCTGTACTCAACTGCGAGCTGTGGTGATCTCAGGAGGGGTGTGACATAGGAGAGGATAGTAAAGGAGGGATTTCACATTTTATCCTACATACGTCTGTACTGTTCCAATTACTTGCAACAAATGCAGATTTTAAATCACACACACGTTTTTAAGCACAGCACTATACAAAAACAGAAGACAAAAAGTACATTCCAAATTTTAACCTTGGGGTGGGTACAATCCCAGTTGATTTGTTTTGGTCTGTATTTTCATAATTTTTGACCACGAACAGAGACTACTTTTCTAATACTCACAATGAGTTGTGTAAAAAGGGGGGGACCTCTGAGACTGAGGCTGCTGAGGAGGCCCTGGGGTCTTGGCCCTCAGAGCAGGCCTGGCAAATCAGGCAGGAAACCTGTCTCACCCTCCGGCCCCTGGACTGCCTGTCCCTTCTGCCGTGTCCCTGGGCCTGGATCTCTGGGCTCAGATCCAAGCCCTCATGGGCTGTCGGGGCTTTCCTCTCTCCTCCAAGGCTAATCTCGCGGGCTTTTGGCAGCTGGATGCTCCAGACTCTCCATCCAGGGGCTGGGGAGGATGAAGCTTGGCAGAAACAAGTCTAAATCCTCAGGCTGGGTGCCCTGCCCTGCACTAGTGGTTCCCATGGGGGCTTGGACACAAGGGCCGAGGCAGCCTGCCACCTGTCCTGAGATGACAGCAGCCGAGTCAAGTTCACAGTCCCAGTGTTAATTCTGCTCCCATCAACTCAGCACCATTTCCACGCCTGGCATTGTGCTGAGCTGTCTGCATATAATACCTCACTTCCCACGACACCCAAAAAGGAGTGACGGATGCGCAGAGGTGGGGTTAAGTGGCTCAAGGTCACACAGCCATTAAGTGACAAAGCTGGAGCCTATGCCTGGACCAGACATGAGAGGCAGCACAGCAAAGTGGCTCAGAGCCAAGGTGCCTAGACTAGGCCACCCACGACCTGTGCCTCAGTTCCCACAACTGTGAAGTGAGGAGAGACATTCTCATAGGATGATGGTGTCAAAATGAGCTACGTGTCCAGTACATGGCAAATCATCAGTGGCTGTTGTCATTGTTATTATTACTGCTGAGGGAGGAGCGGGGAGGGGAGAGTCCTCAGGGGACAAGGGTAAGGGTTTCCATCCGACCGCCCACCTCCCAGAAGTTACCTTCAAACTCTCCGCGGGAGCCAAAGGGGTCTCGGTAGCTCTCGATGAACCCGATGTAACTGGGGGAGAGAAGGGCTGAGATGGAGGCGGGGCGGGGGGAGGGGGCAGGGTGGGGTGAAGGCTGGCGCCTCACCTCTCCACGATGGGGGCTTTGTCCTGGATCCAGAAGCGAGAGCCCTTCTTGTGGGCCTCGATAGAGCCGTGGGTGAAGCTTTCTATGTACTGGGCCAGCATCTGCTCCTGGTGGCTGGTGGCTGCATAGGCCTGGGGGTGAGCAAGGGTTGGTCAACCTCAGGCTACCCACCCATCCCCATACCCACCTCTGCTGCCCAGAGGGGCCTGGAGAAGCACCTCAACCCCTAGCCAGCCCTACCTTGGCTTTCTCCAGGTGCTCCACTACCTTCTGGAGGATGGGTGCATAGTCTCCCCGGGTCACCCGGAAATTGCTTCCCTGGAATTCATAGCTCTTCAGCTTGGAATTCATTTCGGAGTCCAGAATAGGCTCTGAGGGAAAAAGGATGGCTCAGGGAAAAGGCTAATACAAGACACCCCAGCAGGCTTCTCGCTGTGACACTCCTTTACTCGAAGATCTTCAATGGCTCCCCACTGCCCACAGAAATTAGTATAAACTTTCATCTTCAAAAATATAGATACCGGGTTGGCCAAAAGGTCGTTCGGCTTTTTCCGTACCACCTTACAGAAAAACCCAAACGAACGGTTTGGCCAACCCAATGTTATGTTACATGAAATGTTCTAAGTGATTTACATGTTAACTCATTTGAGCCTTGTATCAGCTCTGTGGGGAGAGGGAAATTATTATCTCTGTTCTACAGATGGGGAAGCTAAGGCACCGAGAGGTTAAGTCAGTTTTTGAAGGTCACACAGCAGCAAGCGGCAGAGTCGGATTCAAACCCAGTGTGGCAGATTGTATTTAAAAAGCTAGCCATACCCTAGATGTAATCACAAGAGTCCTTATAAGGAGGAGACAGGAGGGTGAAGGGAGGTAGGAGATGTGATGAGAGAAGAAAGAAGAGGGAGAGATGTGAGGAAAGGGCCACAGGCCGAGGAATGCAGGCAGCTTCTAGAGACAGAAAGAGGCAAGGCAACAGACTTCCCCTGAAGGCTCCAGAAGGAACTGGAGTCTTCTTTTAGACTTTGGACCTCCAGAACTGTAACAGAATAAATTTGTGTTGTTTTATGCCATTACATTTGTGGTGATTTGTTACAGAAGCAATGGGATATTTTTTTTTAAAGGATTTTATTTTTTTCGCTGTGTTGGGTCTTTGTTGCTGCACGTGGGCTTTCTCTAGTTGTGGCCAGCCTTCGTTGTGGTGCGCGGGCTTCTCATCGCGGTGGCTTCTCTTGGTGCAGAGCATGGGCTCTAGGCATGTGGGCTTCAGTAGCTGTGGCTCGCAGGCTCTAGAGCGCAGGCTCAGTAGCTGTGGCGCACGGGCTTAGTTGCTCCACGGCATGTGGGATCTTCCCGGACCAGGGCTCAAACCCGTGTCCCCTGCATTGGCAGGCGGATTCTTAACCCCTGCGCCACCAGGAAGTCCGCAATGGGATATTAACACTGTTGTATTTTGCCTGTTGTCTCTGATCCATACAACATACTTCTAGCTTATATTTAAGAAAAAAGAAAAGATGGCCACAGTATCTCCCATCTCCCAAAGTGACTTCTCCTATCAGGACTTCTCCTCTTGAAGCGGGGCAGGCAGGCTTGTGGCTACAGCAGAAGCGACGCCATGTGACTGCCGAGGCTAGGTCACAAACGGCGACACGGCGTCTGCCTGGCTCTCTTGGGGTGTTCGCTCTGGAGCCCAGCCACCACGAGCAATATGAAGATGCTGTGTGAGGTGTTCTGGTTGACAGCCCCAGCTGAGGTCCCAGCCAACAGCTAACATCTACCACTGGACGTGTGAGTCGGTGAGCAGGCAGAGGATGCAGCCCCTAGCTGTTGAGTCGCCCCCCACCTCTAAGTCTTCCCAGCTGAGGCCTCAGACATTGTCAGCCAGAGACATGCTGTTCCTAGCGTGCCTCATCCAAATCCTGACCCACAGAGCCCAGGAGCATGAAAAGGTGGCTTTGTATCACTAAACAAATGGGGGCGCTTGTTACGTCAGGCAGCCTGGCTCCAGAGCCACACTCTTAACCACTGTCCTCTGCTGCATCCTAGAGGCCCAGCTCATACTCCCGTGTGATCCCCTCCTATTCCCTGGAACCCTTATCCTCTTCCCTAGTCAAATCGCACTACGTACGTGCTGCTCCCTAAACCTTCCCACCACCTTGCTTTGGCTCATGCTGTTCCCTCCACCAGGAGTGCTGTTCCCGACCTGTCCTCCTTTGCTTGGTATCTGAGGATCAACGAAGGGAGAGCTGCTGGGAAGGCACCGGTGAATGAAACACAGAGTTCCTCCTCTCAAGGAGCTTGAAGTCAACAGAAAAATAACTGGGAAATTACTGGGCGTGCTGATGAGCAAAGAGGCTGTGGGAAGACAGGGACAGGTCCAGGGAAGGTGAGGTCCAAGCCTGGCCTACAGGACGATTAGGGTTCATCAGTGGAACACCTAGAGAGGAGGAAGGACATTCCAAGCGGCAATGGGGAACAGACCGTGCAAAGGCCTGGAGGGGGTAGGTGAGAACATGGGGTTTTCAGGGAATTGGAAGCTGCTGAGCGTGGCTGCAGCCCAAAGTCTAAGTGGGATGCTGGGGCTGGGAGGTGGGAGGTGGGTGTGGAAGGGAGGACGGGGTTACAAAGGTCCTCACAGGGGCCTGGATGCTTCTCTTAATGCTGCATCTGTATCCCCCTCACCTGGTAACAGACGCCAGTTTTCTTTTGAGAACCACCCCCTCACAACCACCCCGAGCCCAGGTGGTGGGTCCACCTGGCTGTGAGTCCACCTGGCTGTGAGGTAGGCTTGGGACCAGGGTCCCTTAACCACAAGGACCCGAAACAGAGAAACCTGAGCCACTCCCAGACGTTAAGACACTACTTCGGGGAGAAGAGGGCTCTCTTTGCTGGAATGGCCCAGCTGGTGGGCCAGGCTGTGTGTTTTGGTTGACAGCCCCAGCCGAGGCCCCAGCCAACAGCTAACACCTACCACTGGACATGTAGATGGGAGCAGCCTGCTGTGGGTGAAGTCAAAGAGAGCTGAGCCAAGAGACAGAGAGAGAAATTTCTGAGAATACTGTCTGAGCAGCTGGATCCAGCTGTGCCTGAAGCTACTATATTCTGGGCTTCTTAATTACTCAAGCCTACGAAGTCCCCTTTGCTGTAGGCAAATTTGAAACAGGTTTCCTCACTTATAACCAAGAAATTCCAAATGATGGAGCCCTTAGAAGTGCATCTGGGCTTTGCCTTGAAGGTACTTGGGGAGATATTTAGGAAGTGGATTTTAGTAAGTTCACCACCCCCACCTTTCTGTATTGTCCCCAACCTCCAAGACACACGTGGTCACCTTTTTTTTTTTTTGCTGTACGCGGGCCTCTCACTGCCGTGACCTCTCCTGTTGTGGAGCACAGGCTCCAGACGCGCAGGCTCAGCAGCCATGGCTCACGGGCCCAGCCGCTCCGCGGCATGTGGGACCCTCCCGGACCGGGGCACGAACCCGCGTCCCCCGCATCGACAGGCGGACTCTCTGCGCCACCAGGGAAGCCCAGGTGGTCACCTTTTCCATTAAGCCTTCACTGATGTGCAGTTTGGATTTCTCCTCTAGGCTGTCATGGGACATATGGTCCAGCCTCTACTTCCATTGTTTACGTGGATTGGTATCTTCTGCGC
This sequence comes from Globicephala melas, assembly GCF_963455315.2. Taxonomy (NCBI): domain Eukaryota; kingdom Metazoa; phylum Chordata; class Mammalia; order Artiodactyla; family Delphinidae; genus Globicephala; species Globicephala melas. The sequence goes on from NC_083321.1 coordinate 6,144,746, forward strand.
CACTGCCTGGAGGATGAGGACCATGGCCAACACGTGGCCCCTGTCAGAGGCTTGCAGCAGTGATGTTCGCCAGGTGGAACAAAGGCCCTTCCCCTGCCCTTGAGCCTCCTCTTAGGTTTACATCACCACCAGCAGCACCGGGGCTGGGGACGCTCACCTCACAGGAACACCATTTGCTGAGCACTAGGGCTTGCACCTAGCAAGCCTTCGATCAACGTGTGCCGTAACTATTACAACTGTGGTTACTGCCTGCAGCTACCATAGTCGGCTAACCCTGTCCTGGGTTCTGGCCCCCTCCACGCTGGTCCAGGAACACAGGAAGGAGGAGAAGGGGCGTGAGCTCACCTGTGCTCAGCACAGAAGCCAACCGCACCTCGTAGCAGGGCTTCCCATCCTGGCCGACCTCCTTGAAGAGCCGTGTGTTGTAGGCACTGAGGTTCTGGAAAAGACCAGGGCAGGGGTTTGGGGGAGAGTAAGTCCAGAGCGGGCTGTGGGGTGGGGGGAGGGAAAGTGGGTCACACCAGAGAGAGAAGATACACAGGTAAAGCAGTCCGGGGCCTCCGGTGGACGTGCCTGAGTTGTCTGCGAGGGGAGAGAGCAGGGGCAGGCCAGGGCAGACTCTCGCTCTGCTCAGTACACTAAGCGCTAACTTTTACTAAGCGCTGTGCAAGACACTTCGTGACCTCAGCTAACCCGGGGTACAGGAGGCAGGTCCCATTCCACAGATAAGGAAATGTCGCTGTGCGGCTGAGCTGGGAGGTGAAAGTGACACATGGATGCCCCAGCCCAATCCAAGCAGCTCTGATGTTCTGTGTCCTCCTGCCCTGAGGCTGTCACAAGGCCCTTCAGCCCAGGGTGGGGCAGGGGCAGCTCCATCAGGGCACACACGGGGACATCTTCATTCACGCCAGGCTGACCCTTAGACGAGGATTCCCAAGTCTTCTCCACCTCAAGGACCCAAGATGCCCATGCCTCTGGGCCCAAGCTGAGACACAGGAGTGAGCGCCAGTGCCAAGGGGACCCCAACAAACCACCACCCCGAGTTCCCCAACCCCCAAACCTGTGAGTCCAGAAAGCCTTGGGCTAGTTTGGCATCTTCCATGGTACAGTTCCCAGAGAAATAGGTGGTGACTCCCTGTCGGGGAAGGGGCAGATGGGAAGTAGGCGTTGCTGAGTTGGGTTGGGGAAGCTGGTGAATTCCTTCCCAGCCACCCTCTCCAGCCTCTGGCTTCCTCCACTTCCTCTCAGCAGCCTCCACTGTCCCTCTCCAACTCTTTCCAGGGGGAAAAAATTACAACACAAACAACAAACAGAGGCCCAAGTCCAGCCTTCCTGAAGCTCTGTGCCAGCCTCTCGCGGGCCCGCCCCTACGGTTTGCTGCATCCCTCACCCCACGCAGCTCCCAAGCAGCCTCCAGAGGTGGGAAGCTTTGGCCCCCTCCTTTCCCATGCCCCCTCCTCAGCTCCCTCCAGCTCTCAGCTTCTCTCCTTCCTTCCTCCTGCACATGGCATCCCAGGATGTCAGAACTGGGAGGGCATTCAGAAAGCATTCCATCCAACCTGCTTACAAATGATGGCGCTGAGGCCTGCAGTGGAGGGCAGCTTGGCCTCAGGCGTGACGGACAGCCCGCTGCCTCCCCATCGGGTGCCCCTCCCTCCATACCAGGCGGCCCCCAAGGATGCCCTCCAGTCCCCAGTGTGGTTGGGGGGGCCTCACCTCCTTCCCCAGCCCGAGGTGTCGAAGCCTCGATTCCAGAGAGAACATGAGCTCCCCGCAGGTCTGCCAGAGGCCCCCGACTTCCTCCGGGTGCTGCTCCGCGGCCTTACTACCCAGGATCACACGTTCCAGCTTCTCCTGCAGGGGGAGGGAGGCCCGTGGCCTGGCCACACCACCCGAACCTGCCTCCTGGAGTGCCCCCCTCCCTGCCCCCATCGACCCCCAAGCTCTTCTCCCACAGTCTAAGACCTTCTGGCCCAGAGTGCAGTTGACAGACCGGCAGCACTGACTTTGCCCGAGAAATGCAGACCCTCACGCCCCACCTGCTCAGGCCTGCTGGGTCAGAAGCTGCATTTCAACAAGCTCGCCAGGCAATTCGTGCACTCAGCAGGGGCTGAGAGCCCTGGTGTAAGAGCTGCCTCTGCCCCAGATGGGCCTGAGCCCCGTGGTCCCAGAGAGGGACTCCTCATGCCCAGGCTCCTCCGCTGTCCTCAGTGGTGACAGGCAGGCTCCACCTCTGCAGCACCTAACAGCGCACAGAGCCCTTTCACAGCCTCCGCTCATTCGTCCCTCGGGTCAGCAGGGTCAGGAGGTGGCTGCAGCACCCAAGGCCGTGCAGTGTGGTAGTGACAAGGTCAAAGCTCCTCTCAGGGCCCGACTCCCACTGGGGCTCCATCTGCTGCATGCCCCGCCCCCCCATCCCACCGGCCCCAAACTGCCCACCTTTCCCAGCCGTCTTCAGCTCACCTTGGGCAGGTTGGGAACAAACTTGGTGTCACCAAAGGACTTGTAGTTGCCCATGTTGGAGTAGACACCTGCAGTGTAGACCAGGAACGCCTGGGGGAAAGGGGGTCAGAGGAAGCACAGCCTCCCTACCCCACGGAGGTTCCCTCCTGGGATATTAACACCCCAGAGGAAGCAGTATGGGTGAGGCTGGGAGACTGGCGGGGCAGGACCCACATCCTGGGAGGCCCCAGTCTGGCCACAACATGCTTTCACAGCCCAGTCTTCACACACTCATCGTCCAGCCAAACTGGTCTTCTCAACAGCTACCAAATACATCCAAGCCCTCATGCACCTTGTTCCCTTTACACCAGCACCCTCCCAGCCACCTGCCGCCCTCTCATGTGACTCCCGAGGCCCAGTGCAAACACCACCTCCTTCTGCAGGAAGGGCTGTCCACAGCCCTCACCTGGCAGGCAGCCAGCACCGGAAGCATCAAACGTTAGGGCTGGAGGGGCCTTGGTCAACTACTCTGTGGTTTTTGCCGGCCCCAAATCTAGGCTCCCTTCCTCTGGCAATAAGGCCTCACATTTTCCTTTTGGGATAGGGCGAAATCTCCCTTCCCCAACTCCAGGGCTGGACACAGGCCCAAGGTGGCCAATAAGAGCCCAACCAGGACATTTCCCAGTGGCAACGAGCCTCCGGTTTATACCAAGACTCATCAGGCCTGAGTCCCCTGGAGCTCCCCTACTGGGGTGACGGAAGAAAGCAAAGCTGAGAGATGATGACTGCATCACCATGGTATCACCGAGCCCCTGAATCTGGTCGTGCCTGAAGCCTCCCTAGCCCTGGACTTTTCAATTATGTGAGCCAGTAATTCTCTCTTTTTTTAAATAGACTTTATTCTATAGAGTAGGTTTAGGTTTCCAGCAAAACTGAGCGGCAGGCACAGAGATTACTCCAAAGTCCCCTATCCCCACACAGGCACAGCCTCCCCCATTTTAATAGCCCGCACTAGACTGGTGCATTTCTTACAACTGATGAACCTACATTGACACCTCATCACCCAAAGGTCATAGCTTACATTAGGGTTCACTCTTGGCGTTGTACATTCTATGTGTTTAGACAGATGTATAATGACATATATCTACCATTATGTATGATACATTACTCTGTATTATACAGAGTAGTTTCAGTGTCCTAAAAATCCTCTGTGCCCGTCCTCCCTCCCAACGCCTGGCAACTACTGATCTTTTTACTATCTCCATAGTTTTGCCTTTTCCAAAATATCATATAGTTGGAATCATACAGTGTGTACCCTTTTCAGATTGGTTTCTTTCACCCAGTAATAGGCATTTAACTTTCTCCATGTCTTTTCATGGCTTGATAGCTCATTTCTTTTTAGCACTAGATAATGTTCCATTGTCTGATGTACCACAGTTTGTTTATTGAGTCAGCTACTGAAGAACATCTCAGTTACTTCCAAGTTTTGGCAGTTATGAATACAGCCGCTATAAAAATCGTGTGCAGGGGCTTCCCTGGTGGCGCAGTGGTTGAGAGTCCGCCTGCCGATGCAGGGGACACGGGTTCGTGTCCCGGTCCGGGAAGATCCTACGTGTCGCAGAGCGGCTGGGCCCGTGAGCCATGGCCACTGAGCCTGCATGTCTGGAGCCTGTGCTCCGCAACGGGAGAGGCCACAACAGGGAGAGGCCCGCGTACCGAAAAAAAAAAAAATCGTGTGCAGGTTTTTTTGTGGACATAAGTTTCACTTCAAGTTTTCACTTTGGTAAATACCAAGGAGCATGACTGCTGAATCGTATGGCAAGAGTACGTTTAATTTTATAAGGAAGTGCCAAACTCTCTTCCAAAGTGGTTGTACCATTTTGCATTCCCACCAGCAATGAACAAAAGTTCCTATTTTTGCCCATCCTTGCCAATATTTGGTGTTGTCAGTGTTTTAGATTTTGGCTGATCTAATAAGTATATAATGGCATCTTGTTTTTTAAGTTTGCAATTCCCTAATGACATACAATGTGGAGCACCTTTCCATACGATTATTTTCCATCTGCATATCTTCTTTGGTGAAATATCTGTTAAGGTCTTTGTCCATTTTTAAATCAGGTTGCTCATTTTCTTACTGTTGAGTTTTGTTTTTTTTTTGCGGTACGCGGGCCCCCCACTGCCATGGCCCACGGGCCCAGCCGCTCCGCGGCACATGGGATCCTCCCGGACCGGGGCACGAACTCGCATCCCCTGCATCGGCAGGCGGACTCTCAACCACTGCACCACCAGGGAAGCCCTTACTGTTGAGTTTTAAGAGTTCTTTGTACATCTTGGATAACAGTCCTTTATTAGACATATATTTGCAAATATTTTCTCCCAGTCTGTGACCTATCTTTTCATTCTCTTGACAGTGTCTTACACAGAGCAGAAAACTTTAATTTTAATAAGTTCAGCTTATCAATTATTTCTTTCATGGATCATACTTGGTGTTGTATCTAAAAAGTCACCTGCATACCCAGGGTCATCTAGATTTTCTCCTATGTTATCTTCTGGGAGTTTTATAGTTTTGTATTTATATTTAAGGTTGTGATTCATTTTGAGTTAATTTTTGTGAAGGATGTAAGGTCTGTGTCTAGATTCTTTTTTTTTTTTAACATATGGATGCCCAGTTGTTGTAGCATCACCTACTAAAAAGACTATTTTTATTTCATTGTACTGCCTTTGCTCTTTGTCAAAGATTTGTTGACTATATTTATGGGGGTCTATTTCTGGGCTCTCTATTCTACTGCACTGATCTATTAGTCTATTATTTTGCCAACAGAACACTGTCTTTTTTTTTAATTAATTAATTTTTATTTTTGGCTGCATTGGGCCTTTATTGCTGCACGCAGGCTTCCTCTAGTTGCGGCGAGCGGGGGCTACTCTTCATTGTGGTGTGTGGGCTTCTCACCGCAGTGGCTTCTCTTGTTGCGGAGCATGGGCTCTAGGCACATGGGCTTCAGTAGTTGTGGCACGTGGGCTCAGTAGTTGTGGCCCACAGGCTCTAGAGCACAGGCTCAGAAGTTGTGGTGCACGGGCTTAGTTGCTCCATGGCATGTGGGATCTTCCGGGACCAGGGCTTGAACCTGTGTCCCCTGCATCAGCAGGCGGGATTCTTAACCACTGCGCCACCAGGGAAGCCCCAGAACACTGTCTTGATTACTGTAACTTTATAGTAAGTCTTGAACTAGAGTACTATCAGTCCTCCAACTTTGTTCTTCTGCTTCATTATTGTGTTGGCTATTCTGAGTCTTTTGCCTCGCCATATTAACTTTAGAATCAGTTTGCCGGTATCCACAAAACAACTTGCTGGGATTTTGACTGGGATTGCATTGAATTTATAGATCAAGTTGGGAAGAAGTGACATCTTGACAATATTGAATCTTTCTATGCACAAACATGGAATTTCTCTCCATTTATTTAGTTCTTCTTTGATATTTTTCATCAGAGTTTTGTAGTTTCCCTCATATAAGTCTTGCACACATTTTGTTGGATTGACGACTAAGTATTTCAACATTTTTGAGTGCTATTGTAAATGGAATTCTGTTTTAAATTTCAAATTCTACTTGTTCATTGCTGGAATATAGGAAAGCAATTGGCTTTTGTGTATTAACTTTGCATCCTACAAACTTGCTATAATCACTTATGAGTTCTAAGAGTTTTGGGTTGATTCTTTCAGATTTTCTACATAGACAATCATGTCATCTGTGAACAAAGACAGTATTAAGTCTTCCTTCACAATCTGTGTACCTGTTATTTCTTTTTCTTGTCTTATTGCATTAGCTAGGACTTCCAGTACAATGTTGAAAAGTAGTGGTGAGAGGGGACATCCTTGCCTTATTCCTGATGTTAGTGGGAAAGTTTTTCACCACTAAATATGATGTTAGCTGTAAGATTTCTGGTTTTCTGACAGTTTTTATCATGAATGGGTGTTGGATTTTGCCAAATGCTTCTTCTGCATCTATTGATATGATCGTGTGATTTTTCTTCTCTAGCCTGTTGATGTGATGATTTGCATTTATGGATTTCTGAATGTTGAACCAGATTGGCAGGATAAATCCTACTTGGTCATGGTACATGATTCTTTTTATATGTTGTTGGATTCAATTTACTAACATTTTATTGAGGATTTTTGCATCTATGCTCATGAGACATATTGGTCTGTAGTTTTCTTTTCTTTCATTGTAATTTTTGTCTGATTTTGGTTTTAGGGTAATACTGGCCTTACAGAATGAGTGAGAAATTATTCCCTCTGCTTTTCTCTTCTGAAAGAGATTGTAGAGAATTGGTATGTTTAGTATCAATTAAGTTAGTACTACTAACTTAAATGTTCAGTAGTGAACCTATATTGGCTTGATGTTTTCTGTTTTAGAAGGTTGTTTATTAATTATTGATTCTATTTCTTTAATAGATATAGGCCTATGTAGATTATCTATTTCTTCTTGTGTGAGTTTTGGCAGATTATGTCTTTCAAGGAATTGGTCCATTTCATATAGGTTATCAAATTTGTGGGCATAAAATTTTTCATAGTATTCCTTGATTATCATTTGAATGCCCATGGATCTGTAGTGATGTCCCTTCTTTCATTTCTGATATTAGCAGTTTGCGACCTCTCACTTTTTTTCTTAGTTAACCTGGCTAGAGGTTTATCGATTGCTATGATCTGAATGTTTGTGTCCCTCCAAAATCAGTATGTTGAAACCTAACGTCCAAGGCCATGGTATTAGGAGATGGGGCCTTTGGGAGGAGATTAGATCATGAGGGAATAGCCCTCCTCATTGAGATGAGTGCCCCTACAAAAGCGATCCCAGAGAGCCAGCTCAAATGATCCATCATGTGAAATCACAGTGAGAAGTCAGCAGTCTGCAACCCAGAAGAGGGCTTTCACCAGAACCCAACCATGCTGGCACCTGTCTTCCATTCTTTTTCTGCCTTCTGTGGTTTTAACTGAGCGTTTTATATGATTCCATTTTCTCTCCTTTCTTAGCATATCAGTTGTACTTCTTTTTCTAGTTTTTTCAGTGGTTGAGTTTGCAATATACATTTACAACTAATTCAAGTCCACTTCATGGGCAGTTTGAGTACCTTATAATAACAAAAGGATCCTAATTCTTGCCTCATCTCCCTCATATCACTTCTGTCATTCATTTCACTTCTACATAAGCATACATAAGCATATACATACATGTACACATAAGCACACATAGTTGGATATGTTGCTGCTATTATTATTTTGGACAAACTGTTATCTCTGAGATCAATTAAGAATAAGAAAAATAAAAGGTTTTATTTTACCTTTACTTATTCCTTCTCCAGTGCCTTTCCTTTTTTTACTGTACATCTGAGTTTCTGACCTATAACATTTTCCTTCTCTCTAAAGAACTTTTATCATTTCCTGCAAAGCAGATCTATTGGCAACACATTCCCTCAATTTTTGTTTGTCTGAGAAAGTCTTTATTTCCACTTTACTTTTGAAGGATAATTTCACAGGGTATAGAATTCTAGGTTGGTGCCTTTTTTTTTTTGTTTTTTGTTTTGTTTTGTTTTGTTTGCAGTACGCGGGCCTCTCACTGTTGTGGCCTCTCCCGTTGCGGAGCACAGGCTCCGGACGCACAGGCTCAGCGGCCATGGCTCACGGGCCCAGCCGCTCCGCGGCATGTGGGATCTTCCCGGACCGGGGCACGAACCCGTGTCCCCTGCATCGGCAGGCGGACTCTCTACCACTGCGCCACCAGGGAAGCCCTAGGTTGGTGCCTTTTTATCTCAACACTGTAAATATTTCAGCCCACTCTTCTTGCTTGCATGATTTCTGAAAGGTCAGATGTAATTCTTCTCTTTGTTCCTCTGTAGATAATTTTTCCTTCTGGGTTTTTTCAGGACTTTTTCTTTCTCTTTGATTTTCTGTAGTTTAAACATGATATGCCTACATGTAGGTTTTGTTTGTTTTTCTTTTTTGTTTTGCACTTACTATCCTACTTGGTGTTCTCTGAACTTCCTGGATCTGTGGTTTGGTATCTGACATCAATTTGGGGAAATTCTCAGTCATTATTATTTCAGATATTTCTTCTGTTTCTTTCTTTCTTCTTCTGGTTTTACCACTATATATATGTTACACTGCTTATAGTTGTCCCAGTTCTTAGATATCTTATTCTGTTTTCTTCAGTCTTTTTTCTCTTTGCTTTTCAGTTTTGGAGGTTTTTATTGAGATACCCTCAAGCTCAGAGATTCTTTCCTCTGCTATGTCAAGTCTACTAATAAGCCCACCAAATGTGTCCTTCACTTCTATTAGTGTTTTTTTGATCTCTAGCACTTTTTGGATCTTTGTTGGAATTTCCATCTCTCTGCCTACATTGCCCATCTGTTTTTTTTTTTTAATTGAAGTATAGTTAATTTACAATATTGTGTTAGTTTCAAGTATACAACAAAGTGATTCAGATATATATATGTATATATCTATATATGGATTTTTTGGGGTTTTTTTTGCAGTACGTGGGCCTCTCACAGCTGTGGCCTCTCCCATTGCGCAGCACAGGCTCCAGACGCGCAGGCTCAGCGGCCATGGCTCACGGGCCCAGCCGCTCCGCGGCATGTGGGATCTTCCCAGACCGGGGCACGAACCATGTCCCCTGCATCAGCAGGTGGACTCTCAACCACTGCGCCACCAGGGAAGCCCTATATATGTATTCTTGTTCAGATTCTTTTCTATTATAGGGTATTACAAGATACTGAGTATAGTTCCCTGTGCTATACAATAGGTCCTTGTTGTTTACCTATTTTATATATAGTAGTGTATATATGTTAATCCCAAACTGCCCATCTGTTCTTGCATGCTGTTTCCATTAGCACCCTTGGAATATTAGTCATAGTTCTTTTAATTCCTGGTCTGATAAGTCCAACATCCCTGCCATATCTGAGTCTGGTTCTGATACTTGCTCTGTCTCTTCAAGCTGTGTTTTTTGCCTTTAAGAATATTTTGGAATTTTTTTCTTGATAGCCAGACATGATGTGCTAGGTAAAAGGAACTGTCATAAATAGGCCTTTATTAAGGTGATGGTAAGGTGTGGGGGCAGGGGAAGCATTCTAGAATCCCATGATTAGGTCTCAGTCCTTTAGTGTGCCTTTGCTGCTGGACTATGAACTTCACATGTGCTTCTCAGTCCCATGTTCCCACCACTCCTCTTAGGTGGGACAGATGGTCAGAGCTATGGAGCTGGGTATTTCCCTTCTTCCAGATCAGTTAGGCTCTGATAAAACCCTAGCAGGTTTGGTTCTGGTTAAACAGTTTTTCCTGAGGGCAGACTGTGTTAGGAAGAACAGAATGTTCTAGCATATTTCAAAAATGGTTCCTTTTCCTCTCCTCCTGTGAGGAGCATGAGGGACTTTTTCTCTGAAATTCATTATGAGAACCAGGTCAAGCTCCTGGACGTAAATTCCCCCAAACTGTGGGCCCCCCTTATGACTGGGTCCCCTTGGAGTTTTTAACTCTTAGAATTGTCCACATTGAGCCTCCAGCAATTCGTCAGTTACAGTTCAGGTTTTCCTACCCCAGCACTGGTTCTGTGGAGGTTTCTGCTCGTGAATTTTTGCTCTGGTAAGTTGTGATTCTCTGTACCTGCCTGTCTGTCTCTCCAATTTTGGGGGCAGCAGTTTGCCCTGTGACCTCACTTCTCTTAAGGATCTAAGAAGAGTTGTTGATTTTTCAATTTCTTCAGCTTCCTTACATGCCAGACCAGACTGGGAGTCAAGGTTTTTTTTTTTCTTCATTTAAGCCAATTTGAGGTGGGTTTCTGTTACTTACAAACAAAAGAATCCCACTGAAAATAATGAATACTTGGGTAGCACTTTTCCATTAATAAGTACTTCCCCAGCTATTAGCTCTTTTAATGAGTAAATCAAGGCCTAGAGACGGGATGTGATTACTCACAGTTCAAAAAAACGTAGAAGAAACAGCCTGGGCCTCAGCGCAGAGATAAGCAATCCAATCCCTTTATTTTACATATAGAAAGACAGACCATATCCTCATACATTCTTGGTGAAGCTTTTTCAGAGGATGATTTAACAGCACCAATCAATTGCCAATGTACAGAGCCTTTGACCCAGCAATTCTACTTCTACAAATAGATCCTACTCACACATGTGCGTAAGTATGCTCATCGTGGTATTGTTTGTAAGAAGAGTAGAGAAAAACCTAAATGTCCATCAATAAAGAAAAGATTAAATTGATTATAGTGTACATTGCTGTGGAATGCTTCACAGCCAATAAAAAAGAATGAGGTGGATTTATACGTACCCCATGTAAGTTCTCCAAGACATGGTGTTCGGTGAAAAAAGCAGAACTCATAAGCATACATAGAATGTGATCTCATATGTAAAAGAGAAAATAAGGAACTAATACATGTGCATATGTACATGTACAGGTATGCAATACAGGCAGAGGACTGAAAAGGTTATATATCCCACCATCTTCAGTGGTTACCTCTGGGGAGGACACTGAGAACAAATGATCTTTTTGCTTTGTTTTGTGTCTTTCTGCATTTCTGTAATGCACTAAGAATGCATTAATGTATTCCTTGGCCAACAGACCCACAGACAGACAAAAACAAGGGGACAGGCAGAACATTCTGCCCAGGGACACACAACACGGTAGAGGAAGATATGGTCAGAACACAGACCTCCTGATTCCTACACTGGACTCATTCCTCTACCGCCTCCGAATCTCCACAGCTGTTTCCTTTACTCCACAGCCCTTGTTATAATCACAGCAGCCACCACTTATCTTGGCATCAGGTTGCTACAACCCTAAGAGGTACAGACTATCCTCACGCATATCTTGCAGATGAGAAGACTGAAGCTCCAGGAGGGGATGTCCCTGTGTTTGAAACCTTTCGTCTAATGCAAAGAGACAGAAAGTCCTTTGTACCCCTGCTTCCTGGCCTCTCACACCCAGAAGCCACTCAGGAAATGCAGGCTGGCCTGAGAGAACTGACCTGATATTCCTCTTCGGTAAGGCCCTCAGCCAGGGCATGCTGGTGCAGCTGGTCGGGGTCCTGCGCACGGAAGAGGCGGCTGAGCAAGGCATAGATGTAGGGGGCCTCAGGGGAGGTCTGCAGCAGCACGGTCAGGCCTCCATACCAGGCAGCCCGTGACAGGTGGTGGGCATAGAGGCGCTCTGTGGGTAACAGCAGGCGGAAGGCCTCGCGGCAGTCCAGGCTAGACACGCCGATGTCATTGGGGAGGATGTACTGGGTGTCCGCCATGGGCCCTGCTGAGAACCATCACCATGATCACAGCCATCATTTATCGCACGCCAACTGCACACCTGACTCTGCACTCTCACAGTCTGATTTAATCCTCTCCAAAGTCCATGAGGAAGGGAATACCACTGTACCCATGCACCAGATATGCTAACTGAGGCTCAGCCACGGTTAGGTGACTCACCCAAGGAGATTACAAAATATTCTGGTAGGCAATGTTTGGCCCATGGCCTCTCAAACTTAAAGACTGAATCCAACTACCTAGTATTACAGTTGGGGAAACATGTCCAGAGAGGCTAGAGCTTTGCCTAATAACACAAGGGAGAGGTCAGAAGCAGAGATCTGCATCTCTGGATTCCCAGCCCCAGGCCTCACTCCTCCCCTCCTCCTTCTCTGACCTCCTAGCCTCCTCCTTCAGAATCATCCTGCAGGTTCTTCAATTCTGCCCACCACTGTGCTCATAAGGACAAAGTCCCAGTTGGAAGACCCAGGTTCCAATCCTGGCTCAGCCCCAGACTCCTAATATCAAGTCAATTGTTTTACTTTTCTGCCCCTCCATTACAGCCTCTGTAAGATGAGATTGATAGTAACCCCAGCCTCACCAGGTGGGTATGCAAATTAGATGAGGTCACGAGGTCACGAGGTCACCCCTATCGAATGGAATGTACCTACAGCAGTAAATGATTTTCCCTGAACTCTTCCTCTCTCACTGATCCCAGCATCTGTCCCACCCTCATCCCTCTGCCTTTTCTTCGGTCCTCCGTCCTCCTGTCCTCTCCCTGTACTGAGCCAGGGGAGCTACCCTAGCTACAGAAATTCAGAGTTGGGAGAAAACTCATTTTACAGTTAGGGAGATTGAGGCCAAGCAACTTACCGAAGGTCTCACTGCCCGGTTGGGATCCGGGTGTCTCCCAACCCAGAGTATACTCCACAAAGCCCTCTCTTACTAGGAATGAGTTTCCAACCTCCCCCGCCCCTCCCGATGCTGCTCCCCAATAGCACAATCCCCTGGGCTCTAAAAGGAGTGTTAACCCTTTGCTGCCTGGAGCATTCCTTGGCCTCGGGGCCGCGATGAATTTGGCAGGGGTACGGGATGGGGGGCAGAAAGAGAATGATCTTGCGCTCGGCCCAGACTCGCCCTGTCCCCCGAGGATGACACATTGTGACCCTAAATCCCGGGCGCCGCGCCTCACCTCACCTGCAGCAGCTGCTCCGATCGCAAACTCACTTCCTGCTTCCGGCTCCCCCCCATTCATTGGGGCTCCGCGAACTCCGCCCCCACCAGCCAATTGCCGGGCCTCGGGGTCCGGACGGGCATCGCCTTCAGCCAATAGGCGCGCCGAGGCGAGCTTCGCCGGCATGCCGGCTCCCCGCCCCAGGCACCACGGCGTCGTAAGCAGAACGGCCCCTGTGGCCTTGGCCTTTTGTCGGCAGGTGGCGCCCGCGCGGGGGTCAGGAACCTCAGTGGCCTGGCCGGTGGCGGCCTAGTTCCGGCAGACGGGGCTGGCAAGGGACCCCGAGTCCAGGCGGGGACTGTGGGGATTACCCCCCCACAGTCCTGACCTCCGCTCTCCTTTGGGGTTTCTCCCAGTCCCCCGAGCTCAGTTTTGTATGGGGGAACCTGCACCGTGGGAGTGATGTGGTCCTTCCTCGGTGGAGTCGAGGGCCAGGGGGCGGAGACTCTTCCGAGACTGCAAAACCCTTCGCGCAGGGAATCGAGGCTACAGGTGAGCGGGCTCCTGCCAGGGCTGACATGGTCCTACCGTGTGGGGGGCGCGGAGAAACGCCCCCAAGTACTTCCCTGCACCGCTACCGACTTACCGTGGGCCTGATGGGGGCTGCAGCTGAGTATCTTCGAGCCTCAGTTTCCTCAGCACAAAGGGGCGAGGGGCCTGGCAGTTCCCTGGTGCTTGCCGGGTGCCTGACGGATGAGAAAGCCGCCTGTGACCCCAAAAGGCTGCCCAGGGCAGAGCCGAGCCTTGGATGTCTGGAGAGACTCACAGGAGGATGGCCTGGGCGGGGAATGGCATGTGGAAGGGCCAAGCGCCCAGCCTGGGCGACGTGGGGAACATGGTGAGGGTCCCAAGTCAGAGGTGGGGCAGAGCCAGGCCATCTACGGTCCAGTCAGGCCTCCCCTGCCTACTGGCTGTGTGTCCTTGAGTGGGACACTTTACCTCTCTGAGTCTTGGCTTCCTCAGCCAGAGAACCAGGCTAAAAATCGTCTTTACTCGGAGGGATGTTGTAGGCTTGAGTGAAGTGTTGACAGGGTAGTGCTGCCCCCTAGTGTTGTGCAGAGAGGGGTGGAAGAGAGGGGATACCCTTCTTGCCAGCCTTGGCCACACCTGTGTCTCAGCCCAGAGCAGCAGCTACCCACGAGTGGCACCAGTTTCTCATTCACAAAAAGTGCCCAAGGCCCTGCTTGGCACAGTGGTGTGAACTGTTGACTCTGATGGTGATTTTCATTGTAGGGAGGAGCTCAATAAATTGGTCTGTGTCCTTAGAAAATCACTTTTCTTCCCTGTGCCTCGATTTTCATTGTCTTTAACATGCGTGTAAAGTCTTCCTTGACTTGGGAGAGGTTGAAATGTACACAGATAAAGAAGGAAGTGCCTTCCATGGACACCAGTGGGCAGCTCAGGCGAAGGAAAGATCCCAGTACTCCTGGGAAACCCCCAACCGAGCTGCATTTTTATCTTCACAGCTAATATGAGCACTTCCTGAGGGTCTGTACTAGCAGCTTGACATGGAGGATCCCATTTAATTCTTGCAGAAACCCTGAGATAGGATATCATTTTACCTGTTGCACATATGGGGAAATGGAGGCTGATGGATTCATTGACTTCCCTAAGGCCACCCAGGAAGTCCTCAGGTGTCCCTGAACTGGGGTCTAGCCTTCCACCACATTGTCCCCTCCACCTGTCCCAACACACACACACACACACACACACACACACACACACACACAGTGTCACATGCAGCAGTCTAATCCCTGGAGTCATGACCATCCCCAACCTTGGCTCTTGCCCATGGGAATGAAGGAGAAGGTGAGGAAGTAATATTAAGTACATACTATGTTACAGGTGTCCTCCATACATTCACAACCACCTGGCAACATAGGGACTGTTATTCCATTTAACAGCTAAGGAGACTGAGGCTCCAAGAGTTGGAAAGGGGTAGAGCTGAACCAAGACCAGGGCTGTCTGATCCCCTCCACCAACACCTCTGAGTTCTCCCTCGTGTGGCACGTGTGCCTTTTGCTTGCCTCTCCTCCTAGAGAGTCTGAGGTTCCCTGACAGAAATGGCATGGGAGTGTTCCCCCGTTTGGTTCTCAAAAGAGTGAGAAGAGAGGAACTGGAAAGAGTTGGATTCTTACTGCTCTGGCTGTGTGTGTGTGTGTGTGTGTGTAGTTGCAATGCTCCCAAGTCCACCCCAGCATCCCCATCTGGGCTCCCCCTCTGTGACAGTGTGATGCTCTAGAAGCAAGAGTCTGATCACCTCCTCTCACCACCAGCAAGTGCCCTCTCTCCTCTCAACAGTCCCCGGTCTGGTCTCTGTGGCTCCAGCCCACCGTGTGGATTAGGGCAGGTCCCTCCCCTTGGAATCTGTACTCCCTAAGGCTCTGTCTTCCACTGGGGATGATGCCCAGGTCAGGCTGGTACTCAGAGCCTCTTCTTCAGATTTTTATATTTCCAGAACCTCCATCTACCTGTCTTTCCAACTTGCTTGCCCCAGGAAAGCTCTGGGACAATCCCAGCAGCACCCCGAGCTTGCCTTGGCTCTCAGGAAGAGGCGACACTTAGCCAAGATGAATAGGGATCCAGTTCAGACTTGGCCTCTATGGCAATCAAGGCCCACCAGACCCCAGCCCAACATTCCCAGCCTTCATTCCTCTTTTCTGCCTCCTCACACCCACCTCATTGGTCATCAAGCATTTTCCCTGCCACACCTTTGCCCATGCTGTTCCCCTTACCTGGGTTGCCCTCCAGACCCCTCCATCCCTGTCCAAGGAAAGCAGCCCAGTGTGATGGGGAGAGGGCAGGCTCTGAGGCTAGGCAGTCAGCTGCGGATTCGAATCTGACTTGGCCACTTTCCAGCTGTGTGACTTGGAGCATGTGTTTTAATCTCCCTGTAAACAGAAATGGTAACACCTCCCTCCCTGGGTTACTGGGAGGATTAAATAATAAAACCTCTGAGAAGCAGAGCCTGGTGCCTGGTGAGTGCTCAATGAACATAGTTATTATTACCATTAGCACAGTGCAGGGCACACAGTGGGCATTCGGTGATGGTAGCCCTTGTGTCACAGCAAACACTCTGGAACCACGAGTCCTCTCCCCGCCCCCCCGCCCCTGCTCAACTCCTGACTGTCCAGAAATGAGAATCGGAACTTTCACCCAGCATCTTCCCTGTCAGCATGGCGCCAGCATCTCGTTCCAGCCACCTTTCTGCCCCCTGAAGCCCATGCTCCAGCCACTCTGAACCTCTCACTCAGTTCCCTGCATACTTACACCTGAGCCTGTACTCGGCCTCCCTTCTGCCTTAAGTACCCCCCCACCACTTCCTGTGGATCCTTCCTGTGGGGATTCCCAGCAGTCCAACGAGGCAGAGCCCTTATGCGCCTCCTCAGTGAAGCCTCTCTCACTTCTCACTTTTCTACCCTCCAGTGAGACCAGCTTCACAGCTCCTGGTGATTCTCTGATCCCAGCACACAGGAAGCCATGCTGTCCTTCAGTAATTGGTCTGTCATCCACTAGGCTGTGAACTCTACCAGGCAGGGAACCAGGTCTGACTGTCTCTGTCTCTGTGTCCCCAGATCCCACTTGGCAAGGAGTCCTGCCCACAGTAGGTATCCGCAGATGTCGGTCCCAGCCTGCTGCCCACCCGGCACTCCCTTAGGGGCTGGAGGCGTTGCACACATGCAGGACACGAGGGATTTGTGAGGGCAGCTGAGCAGCAAGGTTTATAGAGGAACCCAGGGCAGCAGCAGGGTGATTATCTGGAACTGGGTCGGCAGGCTCAGGGCACAGCCAGCCTAAGCTGGGGGTCAGGGGCCCATGGCCCCTTCATTCCCCCAGGGGCACAGTGTAGGTGGCATGATGTGGGATGCCCCAGGAAGGGCCAGGGCGTAGGGGTGAGCCTCCCTCCATCAGCCCGGGACAGAGCTGGTGCTGAGGGCCCCATCATTCTGACCAAGGTAGGGGTCCCAGAGACCCCCCTTTGGAGCCAGAGTTAAGAGGGGAAGGGCACCATCCATCCAACCCGTCCATCTGGTGTGGCGATGTGCCAGCAGGTAGAGTCCCACATGCAGAGCTCCCTCTGGGCTGCAGGAGGTGGGGGACCTGGGTGGGCAGGCGGGCGCGGCAGCAGGGGGCCCCCAGGGAGCCTAGTCCAGCGGCCCCTGGAAAATGAGGCGGACACAGCCATGCTCGCCGGTGAGCCAGGCCCCGCAAAAGGGACAAGCAGCGTGGAAAGCGTGGGTGCCATGGGGCAGTGGCGTCTGAGCCCAGTAGCGGGCAGTCTTCTCAGAGCAGACGTGGCCACAAGGTGCGAAGGCGTGGCTGGGCGGCCCGGGGTCCAGGCAGAGGCCGGCCTCCTGGCCGAGCCACAGGGGCACGTAGGGCCCCACGAGGCGGCAGAGAGGACACTCGCGCTCCTGGGGGCCCCGCTCGCGTCGGCAGCCCCAGCCGTGGTAGCCGTGGACGTGGCCACAGCGGACGTAGACCCAGGGCTGCTGCTTGTCAGGTGCCGTGCGGCCACGGGCCGGGCTGGGGAAGGCGAGGGTGCTGAGGCCCACGGGACACTGGGGCCGCGCTGCATTCGCCTCCTGCCTCTGGGCCTCCAGCTGCTTCAGCGTGGGCGCCCGCAGCAGCCCCGCCGGCGTGCGCCACAGCAGCGTAGCTCCACACAGGTCAATGAGGGAGCCGTCCTGCAGCACATTGGACTCGTTTTCCACCTGCAAGGGCAGCAGAAGAGCCTTATTGCCCAAGAGGCTCCTGAACCCCCTGCCACTGGGCCGCCGTGACCCCAGTCAAGCCACCCATCCATCCCACTGAACCTCCCTAGAGAGAGCACTCTGGACCCGTGGGGTTGGCTGGGGCAGAGGAGGGGGTTGGACTGGGGCAGAGGAGGGGGGAGGGTGGGGGCAGAGCAGCAGAAAAGACTGAGAAGCCACGTGGGAGGGGAGGCAAGTGGTCCCAGGCAGGCACGTCCGAAAAAACAGCAACAACAAAAAACACCCAGGCAGGCACCATTCCTTACACTCAGTGGAACGTGGGCCTTGGTCACCTCATCTGTCAAATCAGAAGGCCTGGACCAAAATGGGAGTTTTCTAAAACATTTTCCCAGGCTCTCCCCTAATGGCAGAGGCCAGAAACTCCTCTGTCCAAAACGCTGGGACTTAGCCCAAAGCAGGGGTCCTAAGGGTTGAGGTTAAAAGCAAGGACTCTAGCGCTAGATCATCGGGGTGTGAATGCTGGCCTCAGTATTGACTAACTCTGTGTCCCTGGTCAAGTAACTTATCCTCTCTGTGTCTTAATTTCCTTATCCTCAAGATGGATTTTACTTCCCTGTATAGCAAGTGGTTTTCATGAATCAATGTAAACACTTGGAACGATGCCCAGAACATAGTAGGTGCTCAATAAGTGTGTCCTAGTGAAACGTTCAAAAGCATAATTTTAAAAAGTAATGTTTCCCCAGATCTCCCAATAGAATTGATGCTCTGGAAAGATAAGCCATGCTTTTCCTCGAGGTTTGGCATCTCCTTGCCTGAGGTGCTCATACCTAGGAAAAGCTCTGCGTGGCCCATTTGAGGATCTTCGCCACATGACGTTGGGCAAAGCCCCTATGTCTCTCTAGGACTCTCCCAGCCCCTAACAGTAGTTCTCTGGTCTGTACCACATGGAGCGTTCACTGTCACCTGTGTCAGAACTACTCCAAGGCCCTTTCCTGCTGGGAGAGAATAAAGCTAAACCCGTGTGAACGCGACAGACATGTTACAAACTGCCAACATTTCAGGCTACAAACTGCTCACACACAGGCCAAGTGTCACCCTCATAGGAGGGTGTGAATTTTTCAGCTGCTGGCATCCTCAAAGCCACTTGGTACTGCACGGTGTGTTTGTGTGGGTGCCACTTCACATCACCCCAGGGACCTCCGGTAGTATGTGGGCTACACTTGGAGATGCTGGTCTGTTCCCCTCTGTGGTGCAAGTGGCACGTGCCCCCAGATGGACCCTGTTGGGGATCCCTTGTGCAGCAGGACTGGAGATCATCTGTCCTGGCTTGGGAAGGGGGAAGGGGAGATTGGGAGGACCCAGGAAGGATGAGGGGGTGGGGAGGAGGGTGGACAGGCCACCTACCAGCTTCCCCCGCTGCTGTGCCGAGCGGCTGTCCCTCAGAGTATATACATTCCCACAGACCGAGATCTCCCGCCAGACACCCGGGGCCGAGTCCTCAGAGAAGCCGCCTGCTGGGTGCATCACCAGGACCCCGTTGGTGGTTAAGCCGTCCATCAGGCCGTCAGGGGTCCGCCATTTGGCTGCCCGCTCCTGGGACCACACGTGGGATCAGATCACATCCCCGAGTGGCCCCCAGCAGGCTGCGAGCCAGGAGTGCTGCCCCTCTACCCTCGAGCTCAGAGGTGGCCCGGAGAGGACTAGAATTGGCGCTGCGTGACCTTGGGCGTCACCTGACCTCTCTGAGCCTCGCTTTGCTCATTTGTTAAGTGGGGCTGCTAATCCCCGCATAGGTCATGGTTATGATTACTGCAGGCTGGTCCATCACCCCAGGATGCTGCCCCTCCCCAGCCTACCCCTCGGCTCACTCTCAGATGTAGTGCTGGTCCCTGCCCGGGGGGCTCACTCACTCCAAGGAAGATGTTGCTGGAGGCATCGAAGCCAGCGGCATAGATGCGGGCGGTATAGGGCAGCCGGCGGTCACAGAGGATGCGGCAGGCATAGCGGGAGATGGTGCTCTGGGCAGAGGGGCCCTCGGCAGCCCCTCCTCCAGGGGACGTGTCTGTTACCACAAAGTCGATCATGTTCTCCGTGGAGCGGCCAATCTGTGAGGGAGGGGAGGGCAGGCACAGGAATGCTGTGTGCACAGGTCAGTCCTGCGGGCTTCCCATCCCAGGGTTCCCAGCAGCTGCTCTGTGTGCAGGGTCAGCAAACAAGGAGGGGACAGCACCATCCCAGCTCCCTGGGGGTCTCCACATCCAATCACTGGTGTCTGTGTTTCTCCTTCTCTGTCTCCCCCCCAGTTCCTGGAAGCACCCCACTCAATTAAAAACTAGCTGATTTGCGGATAGAACAGTGAAAGGGTAACGGACACCCATAGTCTGGGAATGTTCAGATGTTAGTAGAAAATAGTGAATTTTTGGTAAATATTTACTATATATCATGTTAAGCATTTCGTGTGCAATATCTCAGTTAATCTTCCCAACGATGCCCTGGGGTGGGACTATAATGGGCCCCACTTTATAGATGAGGAAACCAAGGCCCAGAGAGGTTAAGCGACCCTTGCCCAAAGTCATCCAGCTACTAACCGACGGAGCTGGGAGCAGAAGCCAGGCAGTGCGACTCTCACAACACACTCTGAACTCCTAAACTGTATGCCTCCCGCAGGTGGGAGTCCAGGCTTGGGTCTGAATCTTGATCCAGCCACTGACTTCCTGTGTGACTGGGAAGTCAACAACCCTCACTGGGGTGTCCTGCTTCCTCATCTGAAGAGTGATCCACTGCACTGAGGACACAAAGTACCTGCCCCGTGGCCACGAGCCACCCCCTGGAACACCTGCAGAGCTGAGTGTCCAGGCCTGGTGGTCCAGTGGCCAAGGCTTGTGGAGGCACCCGAGCATACCTGGAACATGTCTGTGTCACTGTCATGTGTGTACTCGACTATGACCGAGTGGCTCCGGGACAGTGTGTACGAGATGCTGTGCTGGCCACGGTTGCTCAGTGCCTGGTGACAGAAAGGAGAAGTCACTTTCCCGGGCATGTGGCCAGGAGAAGGGTGAGCCTCTAAGCCAGAAGCTGGAGCCCAAGGCCCAGTGGCCACTTCCTAGGGAAGGGGCGGCTCCACCCTTTGCAGAGGGTGTATTGTGCAGTTGACACTTTACACAGGTTACCTTGTTTGATCCCTAAAGCCACCCGAAGGAGGCATGGTTATCATTCCCGATTTACAGTTGAGGGAACTGCAGCTCCAAGAGGAGAAGAAACTGGCCTAAGTTCTAACAGCTGGAAACAGCAGAGCCCGAATTCTAACCCAAACCCTCTGCAGCCAAAGGCCTTTCCTTTGTCATTGCTGTGTGACTGTCACATCCCCTCTCTGAGCCTTGGCCGCCTCTAAAATGATGCTGACCACTTCCATCCAACGAATGGGGTCTGGTGGTCAAGGAAACACTGTGCAGACTGTAACACATGGCAAGGGATCTCCCACCAGCACCATTTCTCTGGGGCAGTGAGTGAAGACACAGTGGGCTCCCCTGCTCCAGCGGGGCTGTGGGCAGGTAGGACTGGGAAGACCAGCACCCAGGACTGCTAGGACAAGCTGCTTGCCTTGGACACAAGCGGTGTGGAGATATGGTGCATGACGTCCGGCTTCACTCCATTGGCGTGTGGCCGGCGGTTCAGTGCCAGGCGGCTTCGGCGGCGGCCCTTGTCCCCACTTGCCAGACACCCATTGTAGCTGTGGATGTGAGGGATAAGAAGAAAGGGTTGCAGGGAGAGAGAGAGAAAGTGAGCCCCTGAGAGACTAGGAGGAACTGCCAACTTCTGGGCAGATCCTACCTTAATAAACAAGCCCTAGAACCACCCACAACTAGAAGACCCTACTCTATCCAATTGGTGCCTTCGGGGAGTGGGGTGGGGGTCAGAATATCCTCAAAAGGCCTTGCATCCAATTAACCAGTGTTTTCTGGATTCCTGAACCATGCCTGGCCGGGTGCCAGGTGCTGGCATGGTATAGTGACACACCACAGTCAGTTCTGTGCCCTAAGTTTTTCAAGGAACCTGGGTGCCACCTGCCATGATCCAGGCACAAGCCAAGTGTGCCCCAGGCCCAGAGACAGGAGAAGGGAATTCTGGCCCCAGGATCAGGTTTCTAAGAGAGGGGACACCCATACTGGGCCTTGAAGAACTAGAAAGGATTCACCTTTAGCAAACTGTCATTAATTATATCACAAGTACTACCGGAAACCAGAATGAAAGAAAAAAAACAGACCCACAATGCCACTACCTCCATATCGCCACACACATCAAATTTCTACCTTCCTTTCCAGCTCTCGTCCGGAGGGAATGATTGTGGAAGGCAAAGATGGAGTGAGTCATAACCTTGATCGCTGCCATGTACCGGAGCCTCCCGTGTTCTTGGTGCTTCGCATTATTAATTACCTAATGGAACGTGTGCAACGTCCTGCCAGGCAAGTATCTTTCTTCTCATTATACGAATGAGGAAAATTGAGGCTCAGGGAGATAAAATGACTTGCCTGAGGTCCCAGGCTAGTCAGTGGGAAAAGTCTAGATGTGAACTCGGGTCTGTCTGACTCCAGCCTCTTCTGCAGAAGACTTTCTGTAGGAGGGCTCACCCTGAGCAAAGGCCTTGAGGCTGGAAGGGTTTGGTGAGATCACAGAGTGATGATTTGGGTGGTAAAGTGCAGCAGGGGAAAATGAACTTGGTGGGAGGGCCCTGAACACCAGGCTGAGGATTCCGGACTTTATTCCATAAGCAGTGGGGAGCCATGGAAGGTTTGGCGGCAGGAAGTGAAAAGGATGAATAGCTGGCAAATACAGCTGAGGACCACTTGAATCAGAATCTTCCCCGGCCTCACACATGGAGATTCTGATTCTGTAGGTTTGGGATGGGCCTGTCAATGGGTATTTTCCAATGTGCTCGCCAGGTGGCTCTGATGTCCAGCCAGTGTGGGGCTTCACTGCCCTGCAGAGAACAAATGGCAGTCAAGAGGGCCTGTCCCCTTAGGTCTGAGCTCTCCCTCATCAGTGGCCTCACCCTCAGCTGCAATGCCAGCTCTTCCTTTGGGACATCAAGCAGCTGCTTTTTTTTTTTTTTTTTTTTTGAAAGTGTGGAGTCCTAACCACTGGACCACCAGGGAATTCCAAAGCAGCTGCTTTTCTAATGCAAGCACCCCTGAGAGGGGCATCACTTTTGCCCTTGTAAGCTCTTCCCACATATGGGGGGTGGGACAGTTCAGGACACAGGCTGGGGGCTCAGACTGGCCTGGCTTAAATCCTGGCTTTCCCGCTTATCATATGACCTCTGTAACATGGGGTTAATTTATCAGGACCTACCTCACAGGTTCATTGTGAGAACTAAAGGAGATAAAGCATTTAAAAATGCTTGGCACAGAGTTTGGCATATATATAGCAAGCCCTTGGTAAGTGTTAGCTATTATTATTATTATTACTGAAAAAAAAGTACATGGCATGTACATGTCAACAAACAGTAGCCATTATTATTTCTAAATAATCATCACAATGATAACATAGCTTATCATATACTTTCTTTGGGGTAGAGAGAGAGGCCAAAAGGAGGTACAGACAGGGGAGGAAGGAGAGGAATTTTTGCCTGGGGCAAGAGCTAGGTGGGTGGTGCAGAGATCCTGGTCAGGTGAAGACCAGGAAGGGATGAGCTCTACTCAGCCACCAACTCATGTCTCTTCCTCTCTCCTGGCCTCAGTTTCCTCATCTGTAGCATGAGGGTCAGCTGTAGCTTAGCAAAAGTTCACTAGACCTAGAGTAAAAAGACCTGGGTCCAAATCCCAGCCCTGCCACTTACCAGCTGTGTGCCCTTGGGCCAGTCACTTCCCCTCTCTGAGCCTCGGTTTCCTCACCTCCTTCCTCACAGCATCTTTGTGAAGATTGAAATGAAATAATGTCCATGAAAGGGCTCGGCACAGGCCTGCCTCCCAGAACACTTGGTGTGTGCCAGGCACTGTCCTACGTGCTTTACAGAAATCACCTCATTCATTCCTTCCAACAACCCTCTGAGGTATTATTATTAGCATCCCTATTTGGAAATGGGAAAACAGAGGCACAGGGAAGTTAAGCAACTTGCAAGGCAGGATTTGAACCAAGCAGTTTTGCTGGAGAACCAGAGTTCTTCACCTCAGACTACACACACTAGGTGCTTTATGAAAGGCAGCTGGTGTTACTTTCTTCTGCTCAGAAACGTGGGTGGGCAGTTAGAGTTGTCTCAGTAATTTATGAAAAATGGGAAGATAAAATAATAATTATGAATTGAGGTGGGCTTGGTCAACTTTGTCTCTCAGCTGGGAAGGTGAGGAGGGACAAACAGCAGAAGGCCCTAAGTGGGGAGAGCCGGGGCCCTTGGTCTGGCTGTCCTGTGGGGTGCCTGGTGCCCCGCCCCACCTGAACCAGGGAGGCTCACCCCAGAACGATGAGTTCACCATACTTGATGGGCTCCTCCCCTGGCTGTGCATCTTCACTGGGAGAAGAGAGGACACAAGAGTCCTGGTTCTCTGGGTGCTGGAGGTCTGAGGTTCGGGGGGAGCCCACTTCAGGGTTTCCTTCCAACACCATTCTGGGCAGAGTGGAAGAGGAGAAAAAGAGCTTTGCAGCCTTCCACCCCAGCCCCCTCAATGCCAGCTCCAGCCTGCTGCAGGCCACCTAGGCTAACAACAGAGTGACCTTTCACCCACTCTGTTGCTATGGCAACCACTTCACTTCTGCCTCCCCTAAACTGACAGGGTTGCTGGGATACCAGGGAAGGGAGATGGATGGGATGGAACCAAGAGGGTGGGGCTGCACAGAGGGTCAGAATATTTGGCAGGGGCAGAAGGATGGACCAACTTGGGGTGGCCAGAAGCTTCTTTTTGGCCAGGACCTCAGTCTGGGATGTGCTTGGAAGAAAGTCACCCCAGGAGTTGGGGGCCCTTACTGCTCATCCTTCACTCAGTTCCTGGGTTTGGCTCTCAGCCCCAGGACCTCTGAGTAACACTTCTGTCACGTTTTTGGAATCTACCTGTCCATCTTAATCTTTCTGCCCCTTTGCCGGTCTAGGCCTCTGTCTGTCTGTCTGTTTTCTCAGTGACTCTCTGTCCCCGCCGCTGTCCTTTTCGCCATCTCTCTACCCACGCTCCTCCCCATCTCCGCCTGTCTGGCCACCTCTACCTCCCCATCCATCTGCCCCAGTCTCCCCATCTTGTCCTCGCCCTGCGGGCAGGCCTCTGGACCCCTCCCCGGTGCACCCCCCTCCCTCCCTCAGGTGTCAGTCTGCAGTCCCCGGGCCGCCCGGGTCTCTGGAGGCCTGTGGGGGCGGCGCTCCCCCCTCCCGCTCGGGCTGCAGCAGAGCCGGTCCCCGCAGGAAGCCTGTTTGGAAAATATCCCAGCGCAGGAGGGACTGCGCCGGGGCAGGCCGGCGCCCCGCGCCCGGGTTAGGCACAATGACAGCCCAGCACATACGCAGATACACACCCGGCGGCCCCTCCACACAAACACGCGCGCTCACACCTCACACACACAGTCCAGCACAACCCGAGCCCCGCGGGCAGTGCCCGGACGGGCGCAGAGTCCACCCTCGACCCGCCACAGCAGGCGCGATCGCGCAAAGAGCCACAGGCGCCCGCCCTCAGACCAAGTACCCCTGCCACCCAGACACTCAAACACGCCCCCAGCGTCCGCTGGGGCCCGCCCGGCGAAGCCCCCGCCCCCTCCGCCCCGGCGGCCTCACCTGGCCGAGCTCCGGCCTCCGCTTGGCGCCTCTCCCTCCGCGCCTCCCTCCTGCTCGGCCCTGGGGCTGCCGCGGCCGGATGGGCCCGGCCCGCGGCGGCTCCGCGCTGCCTCGTCACGGAGACACCCGGAGCCGGGGGAGGGGTACAGGCGCCAACAGCCACGCTCCGCCCCCTGTCCTTATGCCCCGCCCCGTGTAAGCCCCGCCCCACTCAAGACTCCGCCCCTTGCGGCGAAGCTCTTCCCCAGTCGGCGGAGCCCCGCCCTTTCGCAGGAAACCACGCCCCTTATATGGCCCCGCCTTCGGGCCCTTGGAAGCCCCGCCCACCACTCTATTTTAGGAACTCCCCCGCCCAACTTTGCCAGCTCTGGGACTCTTAGGTAGTCTACGAGACCCCTCCCCCAGTTCGGGCTCCCCTGACCCCGCCCTCATTTCTGGGGACTCCCGAGTTCTCCTTGAGACCCTGGCGCCCCCTCCCCCACCGCGGTCTAGGACCTTCCCACTGGACTGGAGGCTTCTTTCCCCACCTTAGGCCAGGGACTCTCCACCTCCTGCCCGAGAACTCGCCTCCCAGATGGGGAAGCTGCGGAATTAGAGGAGAGAGGCAGGGGCGGGAAGGAGAGAGAAGGAAAATACTAGAGGAGGCGGAGGAGGGGGTGTGCGTCAGCAGGAAGGAGAGGAAAGCCGCCGCGTTTGACTCCAGTAGCAGACCTGTCTTCCCCCACCAAGCTCGGCTGCTTTCTCGCTGAGCAACCTCCGGCTGACTCGGGGCCCCCCAGGTGTCTAGGAACTCCTCTCTCTCTCCCGCCAGCTTGCACACACTACCTGAGATGCCGCAAAGGGGATGGAGACCTTTGGGGATTTGCAGTCCCCTCCGGTCCTGGGCTTGCAAGAGATCTCGTCTGTCAGTCTGTGCCAGGTGCTATGTGCTGTGCTTTGAACAAAATAAGCCCTTTAATTCTTGGGAGACAGGCACTATAATCACCCATTTTACAGATGAGAAAACAGAGATTTAGGAACCTGACTTGGTCGTGGTTATTTTCCTAGAAAGGGCCCAAGAGTGGATCTCAGCTATGTGACTCCAAAGTCCGGACTCCTAACTTCTATACCTTGTTGTTATGACTTGGGAAGGCTGGACAGCACTCAGAGGTGCAGAGCCAGAGAGACCCAGAGATGCATCAGATAAGACCCCTAGAGCTCATTATCTCTTGGTCTGTTTGGAACTATAACCAAGAGCTGGGGGAAGCCCAGAGGGTGGACCTTTCATTTGCATCTTTGGAGTGCATGTTTTATTGAGGAAATCAAGGAAGGCTGCACAGAGGAGGCCACCTTTGGCCCCAGTCAAGAAGGATAAGTGAAAGTTTGCCCACACATTCCTGAGAGGGGGCACACTTCCCCTCCGTCTCCCCAACTTGTTGTTTATGAAGCTGCCCGTCTCCAAGACTCCTCCTGGGCCCCACCACATCCACACACCCCACTAACTCCGCCACCTAAAAATAGTCCAAGATACCAACTGCTTTGCCAACTGTTCTGGGGCCCCAGCAGCCAGATGAAACAAGAAAGCAGCTGACAGCACACCCTTTGAGGACAAAAGCAGTCATTAATCAAAGAGAAACTCCCTGAGAGGCCACCACAGGGCAGGCTGGACTGCTGAGCTGCCGGCAGCAGGTCATACAAATCCTGCACCACAGGGTAGCTTCCATCCCTGACTGCCTACAGTATGCCCACCTGCATGCCAGGTATGCACAGCCATAATAGAACACAGGGACACTGCAACAGTCTTACTCCCCTTTGCACTCCCAGCTTCCAGCACATTTTCTGCCAGAGCAGGCCCTCTGTGAACACGTACTGAATTACTGTTAGAATTCCCAGTTTACAGATGAGAAAAGTGAGGCTGGGGTGGGGGTGGGCAGCCAGGTCACACAGCCAGGCAAGTATGGAACTGACGTTTGACCAGAGCCCCCGTGCTACGACCCGACACCAGACTGCAGGAAGGGCTAAGAGAAGTTCCAAGGCTTTGTCCCAGGAGGCAGAGATTTCTCCTGTGGTAGAGCACTGGGCTTGGAGCTGCATGGTGGGTACAGCCAGACCAGGAGGGACCTCTGGGAGCACGTGATGAGCCTGATTGAAGCATTGCATTGTCCAGGTCAGGGAGAGGAAGGGTGAGTTGGAACACCACCAACAGACACAGAATCTCAAGTCCCAGCCTTGGCTTCTGGCTCTAAGGCCCATGCTCTGTCCTAAGAACTCCAGCTTCGGGACTTCCCTGGTGGTCCAGTGGCAAATGCTCCGCGCTCCCAATGCAGGGGGGTCTGGGTTTGATCCCTGGTCAGGGAACCAGATCCCACGTGCCGCAACTAAAAGATCCTGCGTGTGCCGCAACTAAGACCTGGTGCGGCCAAATAAATAAATAAATATTAAAAAAAAAAAGAACTCCAGCTTCTTAATCTCTCTAGGCATCACTTCCTGTATTTATAAAATGGGAATAATAATAGTACCTTCCTGAAGTGGGATAAAAATGTGCAGTATTGTTTTGAAAACCTTTTTGTTCAGCCCCTCCCTTCTCTCTTCAATCTAGATCTTGACCCTATTGCTTCTTTTTTTTTGGCTGCTTTGGGTCTTAGGCGAGTGGGGGCTACTCTTTGCT
Source organism: Globicephala melas (assembly GCF_963455315.2). NCBI lineage: Eukaryota > Metazoa > Chordata > Mammalia > Artiodactyla > Delphinidae > Globicephala > Globicephala melas. Next base: position 6,172,828 of record NC_083321.1, read on the forward strand.
GCGGTGTGCAGGCTTCTCATTGTGGTGGCTTCTCTTGTTGCAGAGCACGGGCTCTAGGCATGTGGGCTTCAGTAGTTGCAGCATGCAGGCTCATTAGTTGTGGCACGTGGGCTCTAGAGCGCAGGCTCAGCAGTTGCGGCGCACCGGCTTAGTTGCTCTGCGGCATGTGGGATATTCCCGAACCAGGGCTCAAACCCGTGTCCCCTGCATTGGTAGGCAGATTCTTAACCACTGCTCCACCAGGGGAGTCCCAACCCTATTGCTTTTTAAAAAGGGGACAAAGAAAGGAACAAGATACAGCCCGTATTTCTTCAATTCTTGGGTTCAAGTGCCCAGAGATAGGGGCTGGCATAAACAGTTTGGAAGAGTATTTGTGCATCTAGTTGAGAAAGGATGTTGAAAACAAACAAACAAACCAACCAACAACAAACGCTTTCTGGGCTAAGAGATTTGCAGAGGAATGGATAAGGAAGAGCTAAGATGCTGAGCTGTGCCTTTGAGGCCTTGTTGTAGATAGAAGCGTGGGGCTGGGAAAAGACAGACCCCTCAGATAGATTTAGGGATCCAAACCCTATTCCTTCAGAGTCCAAACTTGATTGGATCAGCTTGTGGAACAATTTATGTTCTAGGACATTGTTGAAAACAATAGAGAACTCAGCTGGCAATGAGTGGAGTTTAACAGCTGGGTGTGGTCAGGGAGAGTCAGTCAAGGAGAGCTCTGCCCAAATCAGTCATCCTAGGTGACTGCGGTGGGCATGCAGACTGAGGACCAAGGACAGAGGCTTTAAACTCAGGCTGTGGGAAAGGGGGATGGACTTTACTAAAATAATCCACCCAGTCACTAAACAAGCAAATAACAATAGTAAGCCCTTGGGGGGTGGCAAATGCAAAGGTGCCACAATATATTATCTAAAATCTTCAGTTTCCAACAGGAAAGGATGACACATAGACTAGGAAAAAACCAGGCAGGTGTTGTCAGGATGTGGGGAAATCGGCACCCTCACACACTGACCGTGGGATTGTAAAATGCTGCAGCCACTTGGGAAAATAGTCCAGCATTGCTTCCGACAGTTAAACATAGTTACCATGTGACCCAGCAACTCCACTCCTAGGGATAGGCCCAAGAGAAATGAAAACATATGCCCACACAAAAATTTTTACACACATATTTATGGTAGCATTATTCATAATAGCCAAAACGTGGACAACCCAAGTGTTCATCAATTGTTGAATGGATAAACAAAATGTAGTATATCTATACAATGGAATATTATTCAGCCATAGAAAGGAACAAAGTACTGATATATGCTACAACCTTGAAAACATTATGCTAAGTGAAAGAAGTCAGTCATAAAACACTGCATATTGTATGATTTCATTTACAAGAAATATCAAAATAGGAAAATCTATAGACAGAAAGTGGATTAGTGCTCATTTAGCCCGGGAGGGATGGTGGAATGAGGGGTGATAGCTAAAGGGTATGAGTTTCTCTTTGAGGTAATGAAAATGTTCCAAAATTGACTGTGGTGATGGTTACATGTATCCATGAACATACCCCAAACCACTAAGCTGTACACTTTAAATTGGTGAATTGTATGATATGTGAATTATATCTCAATATAGCTTTTACTAAAAAAGAACAAAATAGAACAAAACAAAACAAGCAAAAAATAATAACATTGAGTAGAAGAAGCTAAACAGCAGAATTCATACTCTATAATTATATAATTATATTGATTATATTAATTATATAATCATACTCTATAATTATATTGATATAAATCTCAAAAATAGTCCAAACTAAGCTATGTCAGTTCAAGATGCTTACTTTGCTGGTAAAACTAATTAGAAAGGCAAGGAAGTTAACACCCTGAAAATCAGGCTGGAAGGAGAACAGCGGGCGCTCTGGGGTGCTGTCTGGGGTGCTGTCCAGGTTGCTGTTTGGTGTCTTGACAGAGTGGCACTCACCTGAGTGCTCGTTTAATGTTTGTTAAGCTCTACATTTATGTTGTGTGAGCTTTTGGTTTGTTTATTGTATTTTATAATAAAAATGTTAAAAATAAGATGAGTTGGTTCAGGGGCGTCCCTGGTGGCTCAATGGTTAAGAATCCGCCTGCCATTGTAGGGGACATGGGTTCAAACCCTGGTCCGGGAAGATTCCACATGCCGCGGAGCAACTGAGCCGATGCGCCACAACTACTGAGCCTGCGCTCTAGAGACCGTGAGCCACAACTACTGAAGCCCACGCACCCAGAGCCTATGCTCCACAACGAGAGAAGCCACCACAATGAGAGGCCCATGCGCCACAATGAACAGTAGCCCCCGCTCGCTGCAACTAGAGAAAAACCTGCACACAGCAACGAAGACCCAACACAGCCAAAAATGAATAAAATAAAATAAATAAATTTATTTTAAAAAAGAAAGAAAAAAGAAGAGTTGGTTCAATCAAACCCTCACATTCTGTAATTTGAATGGGTAGGGAGTTGTTCCAGCTGAAAAGTCAGGATGTAGAGGAGGCTGGTGAGGCTGAGATAGCCATGGCCAGAGTGAGTGAAGAGGAGCTGAGGAAGCCAGTGACAGCAGGTGCACAGACAGAAGAAAAGCTATGGGAAGGGATAAGAAGGGCCCCTAGAGCTTCAAATGTTGATAGCTTGATTTATTCATTTATTTACCCACTGATCAACAGTGTTATTAAGTACTTGCTTTGGGTCACACCAATGAACCTACTTCTCCCTAATCCCTTAATCCCCAGTGCTGCATCCCCAGAATCATGTTTATCTTTGTGATATCATTCCCTGGCCACAGCTAAAGGGAATAGGGGTGCCAACGTAACCCAGGCTGGGCCAATCACATTATGTCTGTTGGGAATTTGGAATGGAGACTCAGAGATAGCTTTTTTCTGCTGTAGAGTTGGAGAATCATGGAAAACTGGTTTTGCTATGCCAAAGCTTCACCCTTGGTGGGCACCTGACCTAAGTCTCAAGAGACACTGGGGGATAATTGAACTAACTGCTTTGCCACTGGATACAAGAACTGCCACTTCCATCCTAGGTCATGAAAATTATCCCTACTTACAACTCAGCCTCTACCATATTTGGACAGTTCCATAGTTTTTATGATTGTTACTTTCAAACCCCACTCCTGGCACCAATTTCTGTATTATTTATGGGTTGTATATGGAGGAAAAAAAAGAGGAGAGATTCCATAATTAGATGCAACAGGGTATTACAGAATCCTAGTGTGAGAGACATTTGATATATTTTTGGCTGTCCATAATCTGAAACCTTTTCCTGTGTGTGTGTGTGTGTGTGAACCCAACTTGATGAGACAGAGACTAGTTCCAACTATAAAGGTTGAAAATGCCAGGTATTCCCTTTCCCAGCATCCCTTGCATCTAGGGTGCAGACACATGTCTTAGATTCTTCCAGGCAGAGGCATCTGCTTCAGACTGAATCAGAGGCTATTTCCTAAAGAAGCAGATGTGGAGGAGACAGTGGCTATGTCCAATTTCAGAAGTAGCAGTAAAAGTATTTCCAACGGCAGAATCTGCAGCCCTCCGCCAGCGGTGCCAGTGGTGAAGATGCTATGCCCAGCGTGGGCAGTGGTGTATTCTTAGGACCAGTTCTGTGTCACGATTTTGGGTGTGTTCCCACTTGCCTAGCTACTGTGCCTAGTTCCCTGAACAGCCTGGAGATCCTGTGAGTTACTGAGTATCCTTCATAAATTTTCTTCCTGCTTAGGTTGACCAGAATTGGCTTCTGTACTTGAAATTAAGAACCTTGACAGACACCCTTAGAAACCTGAAAGCAGTTCTTCCTGAGGAGTGGCAACAGACAGCAGGAACCTGAAAGGAACCGTCTCTCCCCACTTTTTGTCTCTTTGTCTCTCTGTATGTTGGCATCACTCTTCCCTCCCTTCAGACCAACATACTTGTTCTGAGGTAGGAAGTGGCTGCTCCACATCTCCCAAGTTTTGATATCTTCTCCTTTCAGGAAGCCAGTCCAAATTGAGAATAGAATTCCTAACTTTTGATGAAAAATCACAAGGGGAGGAACTCTGGCCCAGCTTGGGTGAGATGCTCGCTCCTGGCCAGTCAACTACAGATAGGCAGGATCACGTCATATAAAAATAGTTGCTGGGTCCAACCCCATGGACTGGAGGTGCATTTTCAGAGAATGGGGGAACATCAAGGTCATGGATTGGACCTAAATGTGTCCACTACAAAAGGCAGTTGGGGGCTTCCCTGGTGGCGCAGTGGTTGAGAGTCCGCCTGCCGATGCAGGGAACACGGGTTCATGCCCTGGTCCAGGAAGATCCCACACGCCGCGGAGCGGCTGGGCCCGTGAGCCACGGCCGCTGAGCCTGCGCATCCGGAGCCTGTGCTCCGCAACGGGAGAGGCCACAACAGTGAGAGGCCCGTGTACCACAAAAAAAACAAAAACAAAAACAAAAACATATGATCATCTCAATAGATGCAAAAAAATCTTTTGACAAAATTCAACACCCATTTTGATAAAAACTCTCTGGAAAGTGGACATAAATGGAACCTACCTCAACATAATAAAGGCCATATATGACAAACCCACAGCAAACATCATTCTCAATGGTGAAAAACTGAAAGCATTTCCTCTAAGATCAGGAACAAGACAAGGATGTCCATTCTCACCACTATTATTCAACATAGTTTTGGAAGTCCTAGCCACGGCATCAGAGAAGAAAAAGGAATTCAAGTGGGAAAAGAAGAAGTAAAACTGTCACTGTTTGCAGATGACATGATACTATACATAGAGAATCCTAAAGATGCCACCAGAAAACTACTAGAGCTAATCAATGAATTTGGTAAAGTTGCAGGATACAAAATTAATGCACAGAAATCTCTTGCATTCCTATACACTAACAACAAAAGATCAGAAAGAGAAATGAAGGAAACAATCCCATTCACCACTGCAACAAAAAGAATAATATACCTAGGAATAAACCTACCTAAGGAGGTAAAAGACCTGTACTCAGAAAACTATAAGACACTGATGAAAGAAATCGAAGATGACACAAACAGATGGAGAGATATACCATGTTCTTGGATTGGAAGAATCAATATTGTGAAAATGACTATACTACCCAAAGCAATCTACAGATTCAATGCAATCCCTATCAAATTACCAGTGGCATTTTTTACAGAACTAGAACAAAAAAAATCTTAAAATTTGTATGGAGACACAAAAGACCCCGAATAGCCAAAGCAGTCTTGAGGTAAAAAAACGAAGCTGGAGGAATCAGACTCCCTAACTTCAGACTATGGTACAAAGCTACAGTAATCAAGACAATATCGTACTGGCACAAAAACAGAAACATAGATCAATGGAACAGGATAAAAGCCCATAGGTAAACCCACACACCTATGGTCAACTAATGTATGACAAACGAGGCAAGGCTATACAATGGAGAAAAGATAGTGTCTTCAGTAAGTGGTGCTGGGAAAACTGGACAGCTACATGGAAAAGAATGAAATTAGAGCACTCCCTAACACCATACACAAAAATAAACTCAAAATGGATTAGAGGGCTTCCCTGGTGGCGCAGTGGTTGAGAGTCCGCCTGCCGATGCAGTGGACACGGGTTTGTGCCCCGGTCCGGGAAGATCCCACATGCCGCGGAGTGGCTGGGCCCATGAGCCATGGCCGCTGAGCCTGCGCGTCCGGAGCCTGTGCTCCACAACGGGAGAGGCCACAGCAGTGAGAGGCCCGCGTACCGCCAAAAAAAAAAAAAAAGGATTAGAGACCTAAATGTAAGACTGGACACTATAAAACTCTTAGAGGAAAACATAGGAAGAACACTCTTCGACATAAATCACAGCAAGATATTTTTTGATCCACCTCCTAGAGTAATGGAAAAAAAAACGAAAATAAACAAATGGGACCTAATGAAACTTAAAAGTTTTTGCAAAGCAAAGGAAACTACAAACAAGACAAAAAGACAACCCTCAGAATGGGAGAAAATATTTGCAAACGATTCAACCGACAAAGGATTAATCTCCAAAATATATAAACAGCTCATGCAGCTCAATATTAAAAAAACAAACAACCCAATCCAAAAATGGGCAGAAGACCTAAATAGACATTTCTCCAAAGAGGACATACAGATGGCCAAGAAGCACATGAAAAGCTGCTCAGCATCACTAATGATTAGAGAAATGCAAATCAAAACTACAATGAAGCAATGAGGTATCAGCTCACACCAGTTAGAATGGGCATCATCAGAAAATCTACAAACAACAAATGCTGGAGAGGGTGTGGAGAAAAGGGAACCCTCTTGCACTGTTGGTGGGAATGGAAATTGATACAGCCACTATGGAGAACAGTATGGAGGTTCCTTAAAAAACTAAACATAGAATTACCATATGACCCAGCAATCCCACTGCTGGGCATATACCCAGAGAAAACCATAATTCAAAAAGATACATGCACCCCAATGTTCATTGCAGCACTATTTACAATAGCCAGGTCACGGAAGCAACCTAAATGCCCATTGACAGATGAATGGATAAAGAAGATGTGGTACATATATACAATGGAACACTACTCAGCCATAAAAAGTAATGAGATTGGGTCATTTGTAGAGACGTGGATGATCTAAAGACTGCCATACAGAGTGAAGTAAGTCAGAAAGAGAAAAACAGATATCTTATATTAACGCATATATGTGGAACCTAGAAATATGGTACAGATGAACTGGTTTGCAGGGCAGAAATTGAGTCACAGATATAGAGAACAAACGTATGGACACCAAGGGGGGAAAGCGGCATGGGGTGGGCGGTGGTGTGATGAATTGGGAGATTGGGATTGACGTGTATACACTAATATGTATAAATTAGATGACTAATAAGAACCTGCTGTATAAAATTCAAAAAAAAAACTTTAAAAAATAAAAATAAAATGTTTCCACAACCTACTCCTTGGGTTCCATCATTTGCTAAAACTGCTCACAGAACTCAGGAAAACAATTTACTTATACGATTGCAGTTTATTACAAAGAATATTTCAAAGGGTACAAATGAACAGCCAGAAGGAAGAGATTGCACAGGGCAAGGTATGGGGATGGGCCATGGAGTTTCCAGAGACAAGACCCTCCCAGCAGCTGCACACGTTCACCAAAAGGAAGTTCTCAGAACCCTGTCCTTTTGGGTTTTTATGGAGGCTTCATTAAGTAGGCATGATTGATTAAATCATTGGCTATCGGTGATTAAGTCAACTCTTTATCCCTTTTCCCCTCCCCAGAGGTCAGAGGTTGGGGGATGGGTCTGAAAGTTCCAATCCTCTAGTCACGTGGTTGGTTTCCCTGGCAACCAGTCACCATCCTCTGGTTACCTAGAGGTTTTCAGAAAATCACCTCATTAACATAAAGTCACCAGTTGTTGAAAGGGGATTATTATGAATAACAAAAGGCTCTCCTTTCACCTTTATGGCTCTTATCACTTAGGAAATTCCAAGGGTTTTAGGAGCTCTGTGCCAGGAACAGGGACAAAGACCAACCTGGATTCTACATCGAATCTGGAACTGAAAATATTTGTTTTTTAGAAATTCCAGAAAGTTCCAAAAAGCAAAACTTAAATTAGCCTTGCACCAGCAACTATTTACATACTATTTACATTGTATTTACAACTACTTGTAAGGCCAACTGGCCCGAGGCAGGGGAACACAATCAGATTCACAGTTTGCATCAGAAAGAAATTCTCTGGACCACCCAGTTCCAGAAACTGCCCTGGCGACATTCCGGACCACCCAGTTCCAGAAACTGCCCTGGAGACATTCCGGACCACCCAGTTCCAGGAACTGACCTGGGGACTTTGAACCCAGCCCAGCTTTCCCGCCTTTCGAGGGGCGGGACTAACGGTCCCCCAGGATACCCGAAAAGACCGCCAAATAAGGAATACCCTGCGCCCTCCCGGATTCACCACACCCCTTTCCCTTCTTCCCCTATAAAATCTTGCCCAAGCCTCGCCCGGGCGCGACTTCTCTGGCCCCCTTTCTCTCGGACCAGTGAACCTTGCCCGGGAGCGCTCCCTAATAAAGCTCACTTGAAGCTTTCCTCTGTTTCGTGGTGCTGTTTGTTAAGATTCGACCTTACATTTGGTGCCGAAACCCGGGAGGGGGTACCAAGCCCCGCGGGTTACCGCGCGGGCCGCTCCTCCCCTCCCCCAGGAGACAACCAGGGAACCTCTACTCATCCACCCGATCCGGCAGAAAACGGGGTAAGTCCCCCTCCCTTGTTGCCTCCGACCCTCAGAGTGCCTGCCCACCGGACTCCCTGTCCTTAATCGCGGCCGCGTCAGGGATTCCTCCGTCCTCTCTCCGGGCCTCGGGCAACTGTGGAGACGTCCCAATTGCCTGACCGCTCTCCGACCCGCCGAGCCTCGGGTGATTGTGGAGACGTCCCAATCGCCTGACCGCCCTCCGACCTGCCGTGAATTGGAGACTGAGACCAGGGACGCCTCTCTCCCTCTCCATTCACTCAAGGACAGACTGGGGGTCATGGGAACCTCACAATCGAAACCAGATCCTAAGACGCCCCTGGGGTGTCTCCTAGCCAATTTTACAGCCCTCGGTTTCTCCCAAGATCTCCGTCGCCGACGGCTTATTTTCTATTCCACTGTGGCCTGGCCACAATATCCTCTAGACAATCAATCCAAATGGCCTCCTGAAGGGACTTTCGATTTTAACATCCTCCGTGATCTAAATAATTACTGCCGCAGGACGGGCAAATGGTCTGAGGTCCCCTATGTCCAGGTTTTCTGGTATTTGCGCTCCCGCCCCTCCCTTTGCGTCAATTGTTCTACCTCTCAAATCCTCCTTGCCAAACAAACATCTCCTCCGTCCAAAACCTCAATCCCCTTGGATTCCTCCCCACTAACCGACCCTCCTGAATCTCTTACCACTCCCCCCTTCAGAACTCCTCTCCAACCTCCACCCTACCCTGAAGCGGTCCCTCCTCCTCCCGAACCCGCTCCAGCCCCTCCAACCGCTCCCCCGCCTCCCTCAACGAGTTCTCTTCCCACGCCCCTTGCTTACACGCTCTCAAGACTCCCAAGATCCAAATCTCCTCTGCCCTCTGAGGGGAGCAGGAGCGGAAGGACTGGTCAGAGTCCATGTCCCTTTTCCTCTCCAAGATCTCTCTCAAATAGAAAAGCGACTAGGCTCCTTTTCTGCCGACTCTTCCCGCTACATCAAAGAATTTCGCTATTTATCTCAAGCTTACCATCTAACCTGGCACGATATCTTTGTGGTTCTGTCCTCTACCTTAACCCCTGACGAAAGGGAAAGAATTCAAACTGCTGCCCGAAACCATGCAGATCAGGTTCACCTTACCGACAGCTCCATGCCTGTCGGAGCCACTGCCGTACCTGGCACCGATCCAGGCTGGACTTATCAGGATGGCCAAGATGGCCGTCGTTAATGCGACCTCATGATCCAATGCCTCCTGGCTGGCATGCAGGCTGCCGCTCATAAGGTAGTCCATTTTGAAAAACTAAAAGAGATAACCCAAGAACCTAACAAAAATCCAGCTATCTTTCTCAATCGCCTTACAGAGGCCTTAACTCTCTACACCCGGCTGGATCCCGACACCCCGGCAGGGGCAGCGGTCCTAGCCACCCATTTTATCACCCAATCAGCCCCGGACATCCGAAAGAAATTAAAACGGGCAGAAGACGGCCCTCAAACCCCTATTCGAGATCTGGTAAGAATGGCCTTTAAAGTCTATAATGGCCGTGAGGATTTGGCGAAATCCAGCCGACAGGCTCGGACGCACCAGAAGGTGGCCCTCCAAACCCAAGCTCTTGTAGCCGCCCTAAGGCCGGCCATCTCCCATGGATCACAGCATCCACGGGGTCCGCAAAGGGCAACCCCGCCGGGGGCCTGCTTCAAATGCGGAAAAGAAGGCCACTGGGCTCGCCAATGTCCCAATCCCCGACCACCTTCTAAGCCCTGTCCCAGCTGCGGGCTAACGGGCCACTGGAAGAGTGACTGCCCTACGACTGGCCCTCCCTCAGCGTCTCCACGCGGAGGGCAGGCCGACCCAACGGCATTACCACTCAAACTGCTGGGATTGGCTGACGACTGACGGCGCCTGGACTCGAAGACCCCCATCACCCTCGCCGAGCCCAGGGTAACGCTACAGGTAGCGGGTAAGTCCATCTCATTTCTGGTGGACACGGGGGCTACCTATTCGGTCCTGCCTACTTATTCCGGGCCAGTTTCTCCTTCCCAGATCTCGGTCATGGGTATTGATGGCAAACCACCCTTCCCACTCCAGACCGGTCCACTCCCATGTCATATCGAAGGACTCCCTTTTACTCATTCTTTCTTAGTCATACCATCCTGCCCAGTTCCCTTGCTAGGCCGAGATGTCCTTTTCCACTTAGGGGCCTCCCTCCAGCTGGTTAGACTTGACCCTAAGGTCCCCTCCTCCCAACTCCTGCTTCCTCTTCTCGGCCTGTCTCTAGAACACTCCCCCTCCTATCCCCCTCTTCCAATCACACCGAACCCAATCAATCCCCAAGTCTGGGATATTTCTAAGCCCATAATAGCAACACACCATTCCCCCGTCCTCATCCGCCTAAAGGACCCCTCCAAATTTCCATCAAGGCCCCAATTTCCTATCTCTGAGACTCACCTTAGGGGCCTACAACTTATTATCACCAGACTCCTAAACCAGGGACTCCTTATCCCCACTGACTCTCCCTGCAACACCCCCATCCTGCCTGTCCGCAAGGCCTCTGGGGATTATCGCCTGGTCCAGGACCTCCGAATAATCAATGAGGCCATGATTCCTCTCCAGCCAGTAGTACCAAACCCATACACCTTGCTCTCCCATATCCCCCCATCCACAACCCACTTTACGGTTCTGGATCTCAAAGATGCCTTTTTCACTATCCCCCTACATCCCGACTCCTATTTCCTCTTCGCCTTTACCTGGACGGATCCGGATACTCATACTTCCAGTCAGCTCACCTGGACAGTTCTTCCCCAGGGCTTCTGCGACAGTCCTCACCTCTTCGGTCAGGCGCTGGCATGGGACCTCACTTCCTGCTCCCTTACCCCCAGCACACTCCTTCAATATGTAGATGACCTCCTCCTCTGTAGCCCGTCTCTCAGCCTCTCAAGACAACATACTGCAGATCTCCTCAATTACCTTGGCTCTCGCGGTTATCGGCTCTCCCCAGCCAAGGCTCAGTTATCTGTATCTTCTGTAACCTACCTGGGGCTCCACCTTACCCCTACCACAAAAGGTCTAACAGCCGACCGCACCCGGATTATCCGTGAACTCCAGCCTCCGGAAACAGCGGAACAAATTCTCTCCTTTTTGGGCCTTATAGGATTTTTCCGACACTGGATCCCTAACTTTGCTCTCCTCGCTAAACCCTTATATTTAGCCGCTAAAGAAACCCCTCAAGGACCCCTCACCTCTCCTTCCGCCGTTCGACAGGCCTTTCTCACCCTCTGTAACGCTCTGATATCTTCTCCTCCCCTTTCTCTGCCTAACCCAAACCGACCTTTTCACCTTTTTGTGGATGAACGGGCTGGAATAGCCACTGGACTCCTTGCCCAGCCTGTAGGGCCTTCCTACCGCCCCGTGGCTTACCTCTCCAAACAGCTAGACCCAACCAAGCGGGGATGGCAACCATGCCTTCGGGTCCTAGCAGCGGCAGCCGAACCGACCAAACAAACACTCAAACTGACTCTGTCCCACGCACTAACCGTGTTTTCCTCCCACCGGCTGGTAGACCTCCTAGGCCACAAGTCTCTCTCCCTCCTGGGCCCCTCCCGCATCCAGGAGTTCCACCTAATATTCATTGAAAACCCAGCTGTTTCTCTTGATCTCTCCCCTCGCCTGAACCCGGCTTCCCTCCTGCCTATCTCTGGCACCGGGGGTTTTCCATCCCACTCCTGCCCTCATGTCATAGAACCCTTCAAACCACCAAGAGAGGGACTCTGACACCCCTTTTTCAAATCCGGACCGCACTCTCTTTGTGGACGGTAGCTCAATACTCGGTCCTGACGGACTCCGACGGGCAGCCTATGCGGTGGTAACTATCTCAACTATTATCAAGGCTAACAGCCTCCCAGAAGGGACAACCTCTCAAAGGGCTTAACTGATAGCACTCACGCGGGCCCTCGACCTAAGGGCCAAAGGGCCATCTTTCTCCCTATGGTCGCAGGCATTTCCCTAGCCTCCTCTCTTGTTGCTGCGGCCATCGGGGGAGGAGCCCTAACACGCAGTGTACCTAGAACAGAAACTCCAGCTAGCCATCGAGGCTTCTGCCGCCTCCATCACCTCCCTCCAGCGCCAGATCACCTCAGTAGCCCGAGTTGCCCTCCAAAATCGACGAGCCCTTGATCTCCTGACGGCCGACAAAGGAGGTACCTGCCTCTTCCTACAGGAGGAATGCTGCTATTACATCAATGAAACAGGATTCGAAGACAACGTAAGACAACGTAAAAGCCCTCCATCGCTTAAGAGAAGAACTCCAACGCAAACACCAACAGTCCGCCTCCCCAATTCCCAATTGGTGGCAATCCACCCTCTATACCTGGCTAACACCAATCTTAGGCCCCTTAATTCTCATCTGTATCTTGCTCATGCTTGCTCCCTGTTTTCTTAGGTTCCTTCGCAGGCACATGGAGGAAGTCTCTCGGGTGGCCACAAACCAAATGCTCCTCGGTCCTTACACCTTGCTTCCTACAGAACCCCCCACTGGTCTCCCCTAAGCCTCGGACCTCTGGTCTCCCGACTCCCCTTTCGATGCCCCCATTCAGCATGAAGTAGCCAGAGATCAGAACGCCACCCCATTACACCAAGGATGTCGGGATGTAAGGCCAACTGGCCCGAGGCAGGGGAACACAATCAGATTCAGTTTGCATCAGAACGAAATTCTCGGGACCACCCAGTTCCAGAAACTGCCCTGGAGACATTCCGGTCCACCCAGTTCCAGGAACTGACCTGGGGACTTTGAACCCAGCCCAGCCTTCCCGCCTTTCGAGGGGCGGGACTAACGGTCCCCCAGGATACCCGAAAAGACCACCAAATAAGGAATACCCTGCGCCCTCCCAGATTCACCACACCCCTTTCCCTCCGTCCCCTATAAAATCTTGCCCAACCCTCGCCCGGGCGCGACTTCTCTGGCCCCTTTCTCTCGGACCAGTGCACCTCGCCCGGGAGCGCTCCCTAATAAAGCTCACTTGAAGCTTTCCTCAGTTTTGTGGTGCCGTTTGTTAAGATCCGACCTTACAGTACTTACATAGCATTTACATTGTATTAGGTATTATAACTAAGTTAAAGTATATGGGAGGATGTGTTATATGCAAATACTATGCCATTTTGTATAAGAGACTTGAACATCCTTGGATTTTGGTATCTGGGAGGGGAGGGTGAGGTAGGGTGGAGGGGGCCTGAAACCAATCCCCGTGGATTCTGAGGGGCGATTGTATATATTCATCATAAATCACAGTATCACAAAGAACAAGGAGGTCAGTGTGGCTGGAGTGGAATGAGGGAGGGAGGGAGGAGAAGGGCCTTATAGGGCAGATAAGGAATTAGGATTTCAATTGGGTTCCAGTGGGAAGTCACTGGAGTAGGTGAGTGGCATGATGACTTTGGGGTGACAAAACCTGACAAGCTTTAGAAAGACCCCTTTTGGCTGCTGAAGGAGGGCCTGCAGAGGAGCCAAAGTGGAAGCAGACACCTGTTGGAGGCTGTTCTCATCCAGGTGAAAGATTTTGGTGCTGAGACTAGGGTCACAGAGGTGGAAGTATTCGAACAGGCAGTTAGCTAAGATATGAACAGAGAAAGGGGAGCACAGGCCAGGTCCAGGAAACCATACATCTTGTGAACGCCAGGGGTCCTAGAGGCCAACAAAGAAAGGTGGTAAAAGGCAGGAATCTCCAGCATCTGAATGTAACCTTTTGCTCACTACCCTCTCATTACAATAAAATTAGCCTTGCAAATAAGAAGTACCCATCACGCACCATGACACCTGTGTTGCACCAAGAAATACCCATGAAGACTCCATGACACTTCTGATCAAGACCAAATAAGGGTAAAAATCCCTCCTCCCCTTGGGAAGGTGGAACTGGGATGAGATTCAGGCAATATGAACCAAAACCCCTCCCTCCTCAATGAATATTCTGCCCAGTCATTTTCACACCCCATATAACCAGCTTGCCAAAGAAACTCAGGGCAGCTGCTCACCTGAGCCTGCCTGCTCTCCCTCCTGACAGTGTACTATTGTACTCGCTTTGCTTTGTTGGCCTCCGTGTCTCATCTCTGAATTCTTTCTGTGACGAGACAAGAACCTACTTTCTTGGAACCAAAATAGAGGAGGTAATATATGCAAGGATCATTGCACTTGCCCCACAAGTATTTCCCAAAGACCTAACCACGTAGACCTGCCAGGTGCTAGGTCGGGCATTGGACTTGTTTGAAAAACAAGACAACAGGCCCAAAGTGGAGTCACTTATGCTAAGTCTCACATCACCAGACTTAATTACAATATCCACTCTCCCAGAATCTTAAACCAGTCAACAGAAATCACCTGACCAGCACTAGTGAGACCCCTGATAGATCCCTGCCGTCCCCTAAAGGAAGGTGACCTTGCAATAACCAACCCACTTTTTTGCCTCTTATAACCTCCTTGTTCCTGCTCCCTTTTGCCTATAAAAGTCCTTCATTTTGTACTGCTCCTCGGAGCTCCCTTCTATCTGCTAGATTGGATGCTGCCCAATTTGAATGATATTATGCTCAAATAAACTCTTAAAAATTTTAATATGCCTTAGTTTATTTTGCAACAGAAACACAGAAATGAACAAGGTAGGTGCAACATTATTTTTGAGGGTCACCCAGGCCACTGCAATGACTTTCTATATATTTTGGCCATGAGCATGTAAGAAATACATATTCAGGAATTCCCTGACGGTCCAGTGGTTAGGACTCTGTGCTTCCACTGGCCGGGGCCTGGGTGTGATCCTTGGTAGGGGAAGAGCAAGGCCAAGAAAAAGAAAATGAGTTACAACTAACTTTTAAAAAAAAAAAGGGCTTCCCTGGAGGCGCAGTGGTTAAGAATCTGCCTGCCAGTGCAGGGGACATGGGTTTGAGCCCTGTTCCGGGAAGATCCCACATGCCGCGGAGCAACTAAGCCCGTGCGCCACAACTGCTGAGTCTGTGCTCTAGAGCCTGTGAGCCACATCTACTGAGCCTGTGTGCCAAAACTACTGAAGCCTGCATGCCTAGAGCACATGCTCTGCAACAAGAGAAGCCACTGCAATGAGAAGACTGCGCAGTGCAACAAAGAGTAACCCCCGTTCGCTGCAGCTAGAGAAACGCCGTGCAGCTACGAAGACCCAGCGCAGCCAAAAATAAATAAATTAAAATAAATAAATTAAAAAAAAAAGAAATACATTTTCATTGTGGCCCAACACACACACAAGGGAAACACAGGTTCCATGAGATAACATGTACCTTTACTCCATGTGATGTACTCTGCTGTTTTCTGTTTTGTTCTTTTTTGTTAAAAATGCTGGTTGAGGGCTTCCCTGGTGGCTCAGTGGTTGGGAGTCCGCCTGTCGATACAGGGTACACGGGTTCGTGCCCCGGTCCGGGAAGATCCCACGTGCCGCGGAGCGGCTGGGCCCGTGAGCCATGGCCGCTGAGCCTGCGCGTCCGGAGCCTGTGACCCGCAACGGGAGAGGCCACAACGGTGAGAGGCCCGCGTACCACAAAAAAAAAAAAAAAGAGTTACTCTTCATAAAGATGTACACACTTCATACTACACAGGCATTTGTTGACTAAAATAAACTCTATATTCTAAGTATCTCTTGGACTGGTCCCAAGCTACCGTTATCTCTGCACCGTCTTACTGCCCTGACCTAATCGGTCTCGCTGCATCAAATCCCTGCTCTCCTCCAATCCCTCTACACATCCAAGCCAGGGTCACCTTTTCAAAATGCAAATATGATGCAAATACTTAACACTCTTCAATGGCTTCCTACTGTATAGCCCGCACTCCTTAGCAGGCTGGCAAGGCCCGTGAGATCGGGTCCTCACTCGCCTGTCTGGGCTCATCTTCGCCACTGAACAGTCTGGCCTCCCACATATCCAAACGCAGACTAGGGAGTTGCTTCCTTATCATCTGTAAGAGCTGAGTAATCAAAACTGTCCTTTCATTGACAGCAAGTGGAAATTGCACCCAATGGAGCCCAGTTTGTGCCAGGCCACATTCTTGGCTCCCTGAGCACCTGCCATGCCCATTTGCTTCCTGATTCCTTCATTCAGGAAGGATTTATTTCTTTATTTGTAAATAAATTTGTAAATATAGGTTGAGTGATGTGGGGCACCCAGAGATAAATCCTACCCAGCTTGGCTTGCTCTGGGCCAGGCCCTCTTCTATGTGCTTTACCTGAATTAACTAATTTCCTGTGAGGTAGGTATCATATTCAGCCCCATCTTACTAGTGAGGAAACGGAAGCACAGGGAAGTTAACTACTGTGCCCCAGGTTTTACAGCTAGTAAATCAAAGAGCCTTCTTGGTTCCAGAGTCTTGAGAAGGTTTATGAGGCTGAGCGTTATAAGAACTTGGTAGACTTCAGAGACAGGAGCAATCACATTTCCTTAGTGGGAGTCCAATGCGAATGCAGAATAAAAAGTTTATGTGTCTCACAGTTTACAGTGTGGTTTCACATGGATCATATCATTTTACATGGATTATATCATTTAACCAGGGATTACAGCAGTACAGACTTGTGGTAAACAGAACAAGGTCTAGAATCAGATCATCTCATATTTCTTTCCCAGCCCTGTCACACACAGGGTCGGTGTTTTAGGGCCTCTTTTTGTGCCTCAATTTCTCATTTGTCAAGGGGGTATAATAAAACAATATACATCATGCCACTGTGAGGATTAAATGAGATAATAATGCCCTTAGCACAGTGCCTGGCAAGTAGCAAATGCTAATAATAATAACAACAAGAAGAAGAAGATGCTGGCTTATTTTATTGGACACAGGTGATGTATCAACTACGTTCTGGGCCTCTTAAGCCTCACAAGAGCTCTGCAAGGTTTTGTCCTTATTGTACAGTGAAGAGCACGTGCTGACTAGGTGTCAGGTATTGTTCTAAAGCACTTTGCTGACTCAATCCTCACAACAATCCCAGGGGTAGGTACTACCTATTATAATCCTCTTTGTACAGAGGGGGAAACTGAGCATAAATTAAATAAGTTGATCAAGTTCACAGCCAGCAAGAGAAGCAACCAGGCAGTTTACTTCCAAGGTCCGTAGTCTTAACCATCTTCCCTTTCAACAACAGGTGAAGAAACAGGCTCAGAAAGTGAAGAGATCCCCACTCCTAAGAAGGAGCGCTAAACTATTTTCCAACCCAGGGATTATCACTATGTCCAGCAGATGGCGCCCCAGGACATAGCAAGCTGTGGGAGTCGCATACGCGGTCAAAACTACTATACCCACAATGCAGTGCGGATATTAAGGGCCACCTGCCAGTTTAGCTGTCTGAGGCACTGCCTGTGTGCTCTCCAGGAGGAACGTGTGTATCTGAGACATTCGGGTCCTTCCTCAGTCTTAAGGTAGCAAGTTAAAAGTTTTTTCCGCTTCATCTCATCCTCCTTGTCTTACTAGTTGGAGAGCGGAAGGATGAATCAACGCTGCTATTGGTTGGCTTCATCTGCCTCACCCTAACGTGAGGACCCTTGACCTTTAACCCAAGGTGGCGGCGCCAGGAGCCTTAGCTCTTGCTGTGGACCTGAGATGATCTAAGGCCGGGGACTCCGCCTCATGTCGAAGCTAAGCCGGGCCACTCGGGCCCTCAGGAAGCCCGAGGCCGGCGGTGTGATCCGGACCATCGTGCGGGCAGGCCAGGCCATGCCCGGGCCCCCACTAGGCCCAGTCCTGGGTCAGGTGCAGCCGCGGCAGGAACCTGGCGTGGGAGGCGTCGGAGGGTGGGAGCTAGAACCCGGGTGGCGGGTGCGGGCTGGGCCAGAGCGGCCTCGGTTTAAAACGCGGCTCTGCTGCCCACACGTTGTATGTCCTTGGGTTAGTTACACAGCCTCTTCGAGATTCAGCTTCCTCTGTTCTTCGTCCACGAGCTGTTGTAAGGATAGAGAGGCGTGAAACATACGAATCATGTGGCACATAAAATGGTAGTTGGATCTGGGTAGAGAAAAGAGAATGGGAGCTTAGGGAAGTGAAGACGGAGGAGAGAATGGATGGAGCCTCCGGGGGAAAGGGAGCCGTCCCTTCCTCCGCACGCTGACCCCTATGCCTCCCTCACAGCGAGGTGTTTCCATCAACCAGTTCTGTAAGGAGTTCAACGAGAAGACCAAGGACATCAAAGAAGGCATTCCTCTGCCTACCAAGATTTTTGTGAAGGTGAGGAGTCGGGACTCTGATCCCCAGTTTCCTTCTCCTTCTCCCCAGGCCCTGGAGCTGGTCACCTGGGGTTGCTACTCTGCGCATAACTTGGGGCAAGTGTTTTCCGGTTACCCGGCCCCACTTTCCCCATTTATACAGTAGGGACTAGGCCATATCTTTCCTGAACCCGCGCTGCCATATTGCAGATCTTTCTTTTGTTTCTCCAACTTGCTGGGGCTTCCAGAGCAGAGTTGGACCTGGAATAGAAGTGACAGGGACGTTTGTTGCAGATTTGTTTCTTCTGTGGTTTTGTTGTCAGTTAAAGGGAAGGAAGGTGAGCTGAGGGAAGGGGGGACAGGAAGTTAGAAGTTCCCTGGGCTGGGGCAGCAGGGGTTGGGGGAGGTGGGAAGAAAGATTCTCATGTGTCTTTTTTCCTTTCAGCCTGACAGGACATTTGAAATCAAAATTGGCCAACCCACTGTTTCCTACTTCCTGAAGGCAGCTGCTGGGATTGAGAAGGGGGCCCGGCACACAGGTACGGGGCAGGGTGGCCATCTGGGCTTCTGGGCTCTGGAAGGAGGCAGTGACACCTGAAGGGCTATTTGTTCCTTGCTCCCAGGGAAAGAGGTGGCAGGCCTAGTGACACTGAAGCACGTGTATGAAATCGCCCGTGTCAAAGCTCAGGATGACGCCTTCGCCTTGCAGGATGTGCCCCTGTCCTCTGTTGTCCGCTCCATCATTGGCTCTGCCCGTTCCCTGGGCATTCGTGTGGTGAAGGAGTGAGTTTCCGGGGAAGTTCAGTGTGAGGGGAGGGCCTGGAAAGTTCTTGACTCTGGGACAAAGCTGGGGGTCCAGTGAGTGGGAGAGTCAGCTTCTGAGTTAATGGATCTTAGATTCTTGGGAGTGGGGAGCCTCATTCATTCATTTGGAATGTACTTGTTAAGTACCTATCATGTGTCAGGCATTGTTCTGGACACTGGATGCAGCTAGGAAGGAAGTAGCCGTGCTTGACCTTGCTCGCTAAGGAACTCAGAGTCCAGAGATGGAGGCAGATCCATAAATGGAGCAGTATACTGCCAGATGGTCAGTGTTGATAAAAGGAACTACAGGTATCCTTAGAACAGGGAGCAGAGCCCTGGGAAGTGAGGTCAAGGACTGGGGCAAGCATTGCAAGAAGTAGAAAAGTCCCTGTGAAGGATGTAAGGTGAAGGAATGGAGCAAAGAAGTTCAATGTGATCTGGGTATATAATGCTAGAGGCAGAATGGGACATAGTAGGACGTGAGCCAAACGGACTAGTTGGTTCTCAAATTCAGACTTGATCCTGAGGCCAGCAGCAGGCCCCCTCATGGGGCTTCGGATGGCCTCAGAAATTGTTTCCTTGAAGTGAGATGTAGGGTGGGAGAGCCTCTGGCCAGACGACAGCAGGGGCAACACTCAACCCTTTGCTGGCCTCTTGCTGCTGGTGTCACACCCCATGCAAAGGCTTACGGTTGGTTGTTTCCCAAGAGGAGTGGGGTTAAGCGTGGAACAGGGATAGACTTTACTTTGCTCAGATCTTTACTTGCATTGGGAGTACAGAAGTGAGTGAATCTGATCCTTGCTCTGAAAGAGATATGCGTGCACCACCTGATGACTTCATTTCACAAAATGTTTTGGGGCGCAGAGGAAGGGCAGGTTAATTTGGACTAGGGTGTAGCTGTGCTCATCCTCAAAAGGTGAGTAGGGCTTTAAGAAAGGAGTAAAAGGCAGGGGTGATAGTGGGGTGACAGTTCTGGCAGAGGAAACAGATGAGCAAAGGTATGGGGGCAGGAGGGGAGAGGGGTTCTGAGACAGTGACATGGTGCTGTGAGCTCCCCACCAGTGACCGGCCCTTCACTTACCGTCTGTTTTTCTGTACCTGCAGCCTCAGTTCAGAAGAGCTGGCAGCTTTCCAGAAGGAGCGAGCCCTGTTCCTGGCTGCTCAGAGAGAGGCAGACTTGGCCGCCCAGGCAGAAGCTGCCAAGAAGTGACCCCTGCCCCCCACCCTCCAGGATTTTGAAGGGGCCAGTTGGGAAGGCGGGGCCAGCGGGGAGGAAGGGAGGTCACATCAACCTGATTATATTTTTCTGACTTTAAATTATGTATGCATGTGTGGTTATATCAAAAGGATCAAATGTGAATAAACATCTTTTGTCACCCACTCTCAGTTTCTGCCTTGGGACCCCAGAGAAGGGGACCTCATCCACGCAGAGCGACTGCCCAGGATCTGAATTGGCAGGGGTAGCAGAAAATCCTGTGTTTTCCCATTTTCCAGGGGTGAGAGAAAGGGCAAGGTAGGTGGGGGCATGGCTGCTGGACTTGGGTGTACAGAGGCAGCAGATGTTGTTTCTGCTTCCATCAGAAATGCCTCCTATCTCTTGGGGACTTGCCACCTCAACAGAGACAGAACCCTTTGGGGACTTCAGGTCACAGCCCCAAGCAGGGTTGCTACATGGAGTGCCCTGGATCCCAAGGGCTACTTCAGGCCCCTCTATTAAGCTGACCCTGGCTCTGAGTCAGGTGATATCTGAATGTGAATTATTGTGGGGTTTATGGCTACAGACCCATGGAAGAAGCAAAGCATCGGTAGGTACCTGCCCATGGTGGGAGGAGTCCTTGGGAAGCCCTGGCCTTTTGTTTTCCCATTAGTCATAATATCAAGGACTATTGTCCCCTCAGAGAAAAGAGGAGGAGTTGGGGGGAAAATGGGATTCACATTTACTAAGCACCTGTTGTGTGCTAGGTACTTGGTTTTACACCGAGAAGATTTGGAAAGCATAGGAAAAACCCTACAAGAAAAGAAAAGCCTCAAGTAATCCCCTCACCTAGATGAGATTCCTGGCAATATTGTGGTATATATCTTTTCTGCTTGTTTTTTTTTCTTTGTGTTTATATATAATACTTTAAGAATAAAACAAATTTGGGTCATACTCTAGATACTGTTGTATTCTACTTTTACTTGTAACTTGGCAATGATTTAGAACATTTTTTCATTATTAATCATCTTCCTAAAACAATTTTTAATGGCTACTTAGTATTCTGCCTTATGGGTAGACCATTATTTAACCAAGTCCTCAACTGTTGGGTACGTTTGTTGTTTGCATTAAAAAAAAAAAATACACACAACCCTGTGATGAACATCATTTGGTCCTCTGCTTCAGGGTCTCCCAAAACTTCAATCAAGGTGTCAGCTGGGGCTGTGGTCTCATCTGAGGCTTGACTGGGGAAGGATCCACTGTCAAACTCACCTCGTTGTTGGCAGCATTTAATTCTTTCTGAGCAGTTGCATGAGGGCCTCAATTTCTTGCTGGTTATCAGTCAGAGGCCATACTCATTTCCATTCTCTCTAGCTGTGTTGTCTTGGGCAAGTTACTTAACTACTCTGTGCTTTAGATCCATCATCTATAAGATAGAGAAAATAGTGCTTATCTCAAAAGGTTGAAGCAATAACTGCATATATGGCCAGTTAATTTATGGCAAAGGAGCCAAGAATATATATACAATGGGGAAAGGACAGTCCCTTCAATAAATGGTGTTGAGAAAAGTGGACAACCACTTGCAAGAGAATGAAACTTTAAAAATTAACTCAAAATAGGTTAAAGACTTGAGCATAAGACCTGAAACCATAAAACTCCTAGAGGAAAACAGACTCCTTGACATTGTTCTTGGCAGTGAGTTTTTTTATTTGACCGCAAAAGCAAAGGCAACAAAGCAAAAATAAACAATGGGACTACATCAAACTAAAAAGCTTCTGCACAGGAAAGGAAACCGTCAACAAAATGAAAAGGCAATGTACAGAATAAGGGAAAAAGATTTATAAATCGTATACCTGATAAGGAGTTAATATCTATAGTATATAAAGAACTCATGCAACTCAATAACAAAAACAAAAAAAAAACCAAAAACAAAAACCCAGAAAAACAACAATCACACACACACACACATATACTCTAGTATCATTCAAGAACAAGCAATTCTCTTGCTTCGCATCGCCCTTTAGCCACTGCCCCATTTCTCTGGGTTTTTTTTTGTTTGTTTGTTTTTTTGTTTTTTGTGGTATACGGGCCTCTCACTGTCGCGGCCTCTCCCGTTGCGGAGCACAGGCCCTGGACGCGCAGACTCAGCGGCCATGGCTCACGGGCGCAGCCGCTCTGCGGCATGTGGGATCCTCCTGCACCGGGGCACGAACCTGTGTCCCCCGCATCGGCAGGCGGACTCTCAACCACTGTGCCACCAGGGAAGCCCCCATTGCTCTGTTTTCTTTCACTGTAACAGTTAAAAGAATTGTCTAAACAGACTCTATACTTTTCATCTCCCATTTACTCTTTGCTTGTAATGTTTTTTGTCTCAAAGTCTGTTGTGTCTGTTATTAAATATACCTACACCAATCTCTCTTTTGTTTAGAGTCAGCACAATATATCTTTTTTTTTACATCCTTTCCACCTTTTCCTATTATGTTTTAGATGCTCTTGTAACAGAATTAGTTGGTGTGGTAGCCACCTTCCCAAATGGCTCTCGAACCCTACCTCTTAGTAATTAACACTCCCCCACATTGTGCTGGGGTTAGTCTATGTCACCAAGACTGGCAGAAGTGCTGTCATGTCACTTCCAAGATTAGGTCATCCTAATCCCCACAGCTCCCATCTTGGTTACCTTCTCTCCTTTATAGTTGCACCCACCCACCTCTCTCCTAGTATCCTAATCCCTGGCAACCACTTTTCTGTTCTCTACCTCTATTATAGGGAGGTCTTTGTCCTCATTTCTAGAATGCTATATGAGTGAACTCATACAGTATATGTCCTTTTGAGGTTGTTTTCTTTTCTCACCCAGTCTAATGCCTTTGAGATCCATCCAAGTTGTTGTGTGTATTAATAGTCTGTTCCTTTTTCATTGCTGAATAGTATTCCAAGGTATGGATTTACCACAATTTGTTTAATCATTTATCTATTGAAGGGCATTTAGTTGTTTCCACTTTTTGGCTATTACAAATACAGGGATTATTCTTGAAAGATGTAATTTTCATTCCTCTGGGATAAATGCCCAGGAGTGCAATTGCTGGGTCATATAGTAATTGTGTTTTCAGTTGTTTAAGAAACCTCAAAATTATTTTCCAGAGTAACTACATTACTTACACTGCCCCAGCAATATATGAATGATCCAGTTTCTCTGCAACCTCATCAGAACTTGATGTTGTTGTTATTATTTTAGTTGTTCTAATAGGTGGGTTGTGATATCTTGTTGTGGTCTTAATTTGTGTTTCCATAATGTCTAGGGTTGTTGAAAATCTTTTCATGTGCTTATTTGCTATATATCTATGTTCTTTGGTGAATTGTCTCCATTTTTTGGTCCATTTTCTTCTCTTTCTTTTTTCTTTTTTTTGGCTGCACTGTGTGGCTTGTGGGATCTTAGTTCCCCAACCAGGGGTTGAACCTGGGCCCTTGGCAGTGGGCCCAGTGAAAGTGCCGAGTCCTAACCACTGGACCGCCAGGGAATTCCCTTTTGTCCATTTTCTAATGAATTGTTGTGTTTTTCTTTAACTGCTGTGTTTTGAGAGTTTTAGGGAGGAGCTCTTTGTCAGGTATGTGGTCTGCAAATATTTTCTCCCATTGTGTAGCTTGTTTTTTCATCCTCTTAACAAGATCTTTCACAGAGCAAAAGTTTTCAATCTCAATAAATCCAATTTATCAATTATTTTCTTTTATGGATCATGCTTTTGGTGTCATGCCTAAGAACTCTTCACCAAACCCTTGGTACCTAAGATTTTCTCCTATGTTTTTTCCTAAAATGTTATATTTATGGCTTATTTTTAGCTCTCTGTCCACATCATGAAAACTTTATTATAGCTGTGTCTTCTTTTGTTTATTTATTTATTTATTTATTTTTGCGGTACGTGGGCCTCTCACTGTTGTGGCCTCTCCCATTGCGGAGCACAGGCTCTGGACGCGCAGGCTCAGCAGCCATGGCTCACGGGCCCAGCTGCTCCGCGGCATGTGGGATCTTCCTGGACCGGGGCACGAACCCATGTTCCCTGCTTCGGCAGGCGGACTCTCAACCACTGCACCACCAGGGCAGCCCCCCCCTTTTTTTTTATTTGATAAACAACTTTATTTATGAATGACCTGGGGAAATTTGTTAAAATGCAGAATTTAATTTAATATCTGAGGAGGGACTCACGATTTTGAATTTCTAACAAGCTCCCAAGGTGATGTCAGTGTTGCCGGTTTTTGGACCAAAACTCTGAATACCAAGGTGGGGAGGGGTGAGATAGAAATATAAAACAGAAGAAAGGAGAATGGTGAGGTGAGGCAAAGAAAAAATACGGTTCGTTTGAGGTCATGGCTAGGGATGCGCCACTTTACATGGACCATGGAGATCAGTAGACTTTCTTTAAAAACTATACCTATTCTGCTATATCTTGGTTAGTTTCTAGACGGCAAAAAATTTCTGCTTCATTTACAGTCTTAGTAGTAATTTTTCAGAGGGAGCTTGAAGTTGCTACTGGTAGAAAAAAGAGTAGGAAAAGTCAGACATGTACAATGTTTTGAAGGACCAAATGTTACTCTTCCATTTGTGTTCTCAGGTAGCTTCCAGAATCCTAGCATTTCCCCAGCTTGGTTATCCAGCCTGGCACATACTTTCCTCCTCCTTAGCTAGATATAATCTCCTTGTATGTTTGATGGAAACTCAGTTGGCCTTAGGGAAAGCATTTAATTTGCTGAATTCCCATGAATTTTTAACAACAATCATGCATTTAATCCTATTGGGGCACTTGCATTTTAGAGGAAGGACTGCTTATTCAAGAACAATAAATCTTAAATAGTGCATCATATTTGGGTGAGTCTAACTTTCCTAATCCTCATAAATCACCTCATGGACCACTGTTCTTCTAGGAATGGGAGATGTAACACTTACTCTCCTGGTGCTCTTACATGCAGTCTTCTCAAAGGATTATAAAAAATCATTCTGAAGTTTTACTTTTTTATAACAAGAGTGCAAAGAAGTTAAGATCTTGTTGCCTCTCACTCTCAATATATATATTATGTATAGGTTCAATTCAACCTACGTTTTAAGAAAAAAAGCCATGGCCATTTCTTTTTGAAAAATTTATATATTGTTGCATTTTATTCCAAGTTTCCTATTTGAGTGATGTGAATGAGGTCTGCTGTCACCCCCTGCTTCTGATGATATTAGTGACTTCCATACTGCACCTTTTATATTTTTCAATTTTTGTTGTACTTCTGCCACAGCTCCATAGTGAGAGGAGCAGATGATTTCTAACTATTGTGTGGCTACTTCTTCCCCTGGACTATTTGGGTGTGCTCAGTTACAGCACTGTGTCAGATGTCTTCCAACTAAACGATGATTACATTGCTTTTTTCATCTATTCTGTAGATAATCTTAGTCACTGGCCTGCAGCAAAGCTGGAATGAAGTCTCAGAGGTATATTTCAAC
Organism: Globicephala melas; assembly: GCF_963455315.2. NCBI lineage: Eukaryota > Metazoa > Chordata > Mammalia > Artiodactyla > Delphinidae > Globicephala > Globicephala melas. The sequence continues at coordinate 6,198,710 of NC_083321.1, forward strand.
TTGCAAAACAATCGTGAAGGTTGGCCTTGCATTTTCATAAGGCAGTTTGTGTTTTCTTAAGGAGTTCTTATCCTGTGCCTAAATGGCTTTACTTGCCTTGTGAGAATCAGCTGACTTTTTTTTTTTTTTTTTTGGCAGTACGCAGGCCTCTCACTGTTGTGGCCTCTCCCGTTGCGGAGCACAGGCTCCGGATGCACAGGCTCAGCGGCCATGGCTCACGGGCCCAGCTGCTCCACGGCATGTGGCATCTTCCCAGACTGGGGCACGAACCCATGTCCCCTGCATCGGCAGGTGGACTCTCAACCACTGTGCCACCAGGGAAGCCCATCAGCTGACTCTTTATGTGTGTGTGACTTCATCGAACCTTTTAAGAAACTATTTCTTGTTATTTTCAACTTTGGCATTTCCAGGCAAAAATTTGCATAGATATTTGCATAGAAAATATGAGTCTGCTTCCAAGCCTTCTAGCAGGGACTTTGTATCAAAAGTGAAAAGGAAAGAAGATGAAGCTAAAATCCTTATACATGGCTACTTGGGTGTAACTAAGAAGCAATCTAGACATCCTGGTTTGCTTGTAAGCACATCATGGGTATATAGTGCCAATCTTAAATTCGAAGAAGTTTGAAATTAGCTATGTCTTCTTAAGCACCATGTCCTCTTAAACCATATCCACAGTATAGTTATGTTTTACATTTAAGTCTGTGACCCATTTTGAGTTAATTTTTTTATAAAGTATGAGGCTTAGGTTGAAATTCTTTTCTCCCCCGCCACGGACGTCTAATTACCCCAGTAGCATTTGTTGAAAACGTTATTCTTCTTCCATTGAATTGCTTCTGCACTTGATTTTCTTCAGCTCTGAAAATCTGGGGAAATTCAGTTCTGCCCCTCAGAGGTTTTGAGTTTAGCATTCATCCCTGTGCAGATTTGAAATCTGGCTGATGTCTCGATGGGGAGACTGGTCCTGAGTTTCTGGCACTGTGTATGACATAATTATACTTCATATGCAGTATATGCCACCAATTTTTATTTCAAATAATGATTTTTAATTACATGTGTTCATTATATCAATAGGGTGAGTTTATTTTGCTCAAATAAGTGAAATAGAAAATAATATTTTGGATTGTGTACTTTTACTAAAACTTGGCCTAGTATAGATTATAGTAGCCTGTGATATATTAAGATACCCACATGGTTTTCAGACAATGTACAAACAGGCCACTCAGCACATTGTTTTATCATTTTTTGCCAAAAAAACACACAAAAAACCCTTGATACGGGTTCCAATTTTCCATTTCCAATTGTTTTCCAATTGAATTTTTAATTTCAGTTTTCATCTTTTTTATCGTATTTCTAGAAAATCTATTGGTTCTTTTTCAAGTCTGCTTATCACTGTTTTCATTTCGTGTTCCCTGTAGATGTTCCTTTTTTTTAAACTTTGCATATTTGAATCACTTCTTATTTATTTATTTATTTTTATACTTGCCTTGTGGACTTTATTTTTTTTAATTAATTTTTATTGGAGTAGAGTTGATTTACAATGTTGTGTTAGTTTCTTCTGTACAGCAAAGTGGATCAGTTATACATATACATATGTCCACTCTATTTTAGATTCTGTTCCCATATAGGCCATAACAGAGTATTGAGCAGAGTTCCCTGTGCTATACAGCAGGTCCTTATTAGTTATCTATTTTATATATAGTAGTGTGTATATGTCAATCCCAATCACCCAGTTTATCCCCCTCCCTTTCCCCCTTGGTAACCCTAAGTTTGTTTTCTATATCTGTGACTCTATTTCTGTTTTGTCAGTAAGTTCATTTGTACCATTTTCTTTTTAGTGAGTTACTTAATTTTTTAAAGTGTTTTTTGTTTGTTTGTTTTTCATCTTTTTGGCCACGCCACACGGCTTGCGGCATTGAACCCGGGCCCTCGGCAGTGAAAGCACTGAGTCCTGACCACTGGACTGCCAGGGAATTCCCCATGTTCCCTGTAGATGTTCTTGACTTGGTAATTAACTGCTTTAAACATGAAAACGTATAGTTGTTTTAAAGTCAGTAACTGACCCCTCCGATATACGCACTGTGTGTATCTGTTTTGCTAGTTCCTGCCCGTATTGTCTTGCTTCTTTGTGTGTCTGGTTATCTTTGACTGTGTCCTGCTCAATGCCTGTGACACGTTATTTATGGAAGCTCCTTGAGGCCTAAGATGGATATGCCCTCATCCAGAGAGGTTTTCAGTTAGTCCTGCTGGGCACGAGAGGAGACTACAAAAGTCCTGATATTCATCTCATCCCAGGCTAAATACACAGCAACTCTTCACCCGGTTACTAAAGTCAGAGACACAAGACTCCTCTCTTTTCCTCACGCCCCTCTAAACACATTAGCAAATCATGTTAGTTCTGTCTCCAAAGTATCCCCAATCCAGTCACTTACCCCCATCTGTGCCTGGTGAAAGCTCTCATCCCCTCTTGCCTGGACCACGGCAGGAGCCCAGCTGGTCTCTCGGCTTCCACTCCTGCCTCTACTAATCCTTTCTCCACACACTGTCAGAGGGATGGCTTAAACATGTGAATTAAATCATGTCATTCCCCTGCTTAAATCTCCTCAATCAATTCCTATTGCATGTGAAATAAAATCTAAGTTTCTTATTGTGGTGTAAGGCCCTGAGTAATCTTTTCCCTCCTCTCCAACCACTCTTCCTCTCGCTGGCCTTGATCCAGCCACACTGATTTCCTTGCTCGTCCTTAAACAGGTCAAAGCTTTTCCCATTTAAATACCTCTACTCTTGCTTTCCTTTGGCCTGGAACATTCTTACTCCTGTTCCTCGTCTTTGATATCTTAGCTCAATGTTACCTTCTAGGAAAGGGCTTCCTGTCACCCACTCTGCATTAGGACCCTCTGAACCAGAGCTGTGGTTCTCTACCGTAGCAGCCTGGCTCTGTCCCTTACTGCACATTCTGTGTGCTCCTTTGAGACTTTACTTACTTTTGGTTACATCTCCCCACAACTAGAATGTAAGCTCTGTGAGCCCAGAGATCTTGTCTGTCTTGTTCACTGCTGCGTCCCCAGCACCCAGAAACGTTCCTGGCACATGTAGTTACTGTGAATATTTCCCACATAAAAAAAATGAGGCTGCAGAGCCAGCCCTTGGGGTCAGTCTTTATGGCCCCAAAACTTGTGCTCTTTCTCCTACATTCTGCTCCCAGGGCAGAGTCTGGAATCCGTGGGAAGGGAACTGGCTGAGGGTCAGATCTGGCTTCTGCAGCGACTCTGGTAGTGCCATCGGACAAGTCCTTTCCTCCCCGCTGGCCTCCGTTTATCCACCAGTGCTAAGGTATGACGCTCTGAGCCACAGGGACCTTGCCAGTGAGAGGAACAGAAGCAGATCCCTCTCTGTCCAGCAGGTAGAGCCATTGGCTCTTTTGAACTTGGCTGCCGGGATCTCTCATTCAGAATGTTGAGATGTCTTCTCATCAAAACGCACACTCTACTATCACCTACCGCCACCACCAAACACCAGTGAGGTGTTCATTTTTTTGCTCACATTTTAAAAGTTTTTAAATGTTCATTTATTTAGTTTTACTTGTTAAAGAAACTTTTTATTTCGGAATATATTTAGATTTACAGAAATGTTATGAAAATACTAGTTTCCATATACTCCACAACTATTATTTCCCCTGTTATTAACATCATACACTTATATGGCACATTGGTCACATTTATGAACAAATATCGATACATTGTTATTAACTAAAGTCCACACTTTATTCAGGTTTCCTTAATTTTTTATTTTATTTTTTTGGCCACGCCAGGGGTCTTAGTTTCCAGACCAGGGATCGAACCCATGCCCCCTGCAGTGGAAGAACAGAGTCCTAACCACTGGAGGGCCAGGGAATTCCTGGGTTCCTTTTGTTTTTAACCTATGTCTATTTTCTGTTTCAGGATCCTATCTAGAACACGTTACATTTCGTCATCATGTTTCCATAGGCTCCTCTTGGCTGTCCCAGCTTCTCAGACTTTCCTTGCTTTTGATGACCACCAGGGAGGTTTTAGGTTTTTTTTTTTCAGTTGATGAACAGTTTTACTAGAAAATGAACAATTTTTCCCAGCGTTTGAGACATAATGGACATATAACACTGTATAAGTTTAAGGTATACGACATAATGATTCGATATGTGTATATATTTCAAAGTGATTGCCACAGTAAGTTTAGTTAACATACCAGGGGTGGTTTGTAGATGGGACTCCAACATGTGTCTTGAGCTTATGGTCACTTAAGGTTCAAAGCTGAAAGATACAATGCTTGGCCCTCTGGGGAACTTAGGCACAAAATTCTTGTGGTAGAAATTGGTAACTTCCTACTCAGGTTCTTATTAGGCTGACCTTCAGAAGTGGTCCTCTCGATAAAATGTTTCTAGTGTGCCTGCCGTGTGTTTGGCCCTGTGATCGGCACCAGTGGGGGGTGGAGCAGAGACAGGGTCCTTTTGGGGCTTCCAGTCCAGTTCTTTTGTTCAAGTTGGAGAATAGACGCACAGGAAGGCAGAAGGTAACACTGCACCTTCCTGTTTCACCCAAGGATGTATCCAAGGTGGAAAAAAGGTGACAGGTCCCTGGAATGCCTTCCCATAGGACCTCTGAAGGGCATGGCCTCAGAACTGGAGGATTTGGAATGAGAGGAGGTTTAGGGAATTCTCAGTGTTGTGCTCTCAGCTCCTGGAATCCAGCCCCCGTATTTCAGTGGGCTGGGGTGGGGGAGACTGGGGCCTGGAGTTTCCTTCCCCACCTTGAGAAAGAAACTTGTAAGCCTTCGTGGTCACCATTGCTTTCTAATTCAGTTTAATAACTTAAGTCCTTTCTGTGCTCCTCAGCTTATAAGAGGCCCCATCACGTCCTAGCAGCATCTTTGGGAGGTCAGGGCCGTTTCTTTCAGCCCCATTTTACCTGTGAAGAAACTGAGGCTCACGTCCTACTCGGCAGATAGTGGAGGTGGAATTTGAATCCAGCTCTTTCTGGCTCCTAATTTTCATTTCTGCCCCCACCATATCCTGTGGTGTATGGCCCTCAAGCTTAGAGGAAGACAGTGTTTTGGGAAACTTTTCCTCTTGATCCACTAAGTTATATTCTGCTCAGAAGTTTGGGGTCTGCTCTAGTTTGTGGACTGGGAGGGGAGGAGGCCCCTGCTCCATCCCAAGCCTGCCCTTCCTGGGGAATCTGGCAGAGGAGACAGGCCAGGGCTTGGAGGCAGAGGACGTGGGTGTATTGCCCACCTGTGGCTCTCACTAACTGTGGGAGTAAAAAAATCACTTTTTCCTTGTGATCCTCAGTTTCTCCATCAATGAAATGGTGCTTATACACCTGTCCAGAGGCTTTATTGCAGCGACTAAGTGATATAAAATTGTTTGTCAGCTGAAAGCCCCATTCAGGGATAAAAGAGGTGGTTATCATTTCCAGTGAGAGATCCAGGACCCTAAATCCAGGGAAGCTGCTTGCCTGTAGGGCCAGGCTGAAGAAAGAAACTCATGTTCTGAAACTCCAAACTCATGTCCAGGAAAATGCCAAGCTGAATCCCCTACCCATCCCCAGACACTTCTGCTCCCTCCCACACTGGAAGCACTGCAAGCCCGGAGCAGAGAGGAGACTCCAGTACCCTTTAGCATTGGATGTCAAAGCATCTTGAAGCCAAGACGTAGCATCTGTTTCAGCTCCAAACTCTCAGCTTCTAGAACAGGGTGGGCCACACACAGAACACTCAGGTGTTGAGTGAATGAATGAATGAGTGCATGAGTGAATGAAGAAATGCCAGGGCTGTCAGCAGGTCCAGAGTTTACCTCCTAACCTCCAGGCTCCTGTTGGGACCTCTCAACCTTCTCAGGTCACTGCCCTTCCCTTTTCACAGAAGTGCATGACACCAGGTGTACCAAAAAGGCAAACTGGACTTTATTATAAAGTTGGCTACAAAGTCACCGCAGCACCACGAGGTGACCACCTGGGTAGTCCCAGGCAGTTGGGCAGCCGGGTGAGTCCCGCACCAAGTACACGCACTCGTGCAAGCACACGTGTGACGGCGGCAGGTCTGCCTTCCTCCATCGGAAAGGAACGTAGCGTCTCTTCGCGCCCCCCACCCCAGGCGCGGGGCGCAAAAGTCACAAGAAGGGCCGCCAGGGCGGCAGAGTCCATCGGAATTGAAATCCCGTTACTGGTGTGTAGAGAATTCTACGTGGGTGTCAAGAGCCCCTCAGGGCACAGGCTGGCCCAGGTGGGCACTGCCTTTCCCCCACCAAGGCCCAGGGGTGGCTTGGCCCCCAGGAGTGGAGAACTGGCCCAGGCCCATGGGGCAGCGCGGGGCGGGGGAAGTGAGACTCCCCCATTCTCCGCTTGAAATCCCATTCAAGGAAACTCACTACGAGTGAATACAGATTGAAATGGAAACTGGGATTGCTTGATGTCTCTAAATTTTAAAAAGAAGCTCCCCTCCCTTGCCCTCCCACCTCCCCCCCCCAAATCCTGCAGGGCCTGGGGAATCGGATCTATCCCCCTCTGGCCCCCAGAATCCCCCCAACAATCCCGGGGGGGTGGAGAGCGGCTCCATGTCTTGATGACAATATGCCATACTTGACGACGTTAAGTCACAGACTTATTCAAAACGTTGGTTCCCCTCCACTTCCATCTGCAGAGAGAGAGAGAGAGAGACAACAGTCAGTTAGGCCTATTAGGAAAGACAGGCTGAGGATGTGGTGCACTGTTGGCACATAGTATGGGCTTCCAGTACGCTGGTCCAATGACTGAATGATCACCAGAGGCTCAGAAGATACGGGAGTAGTTTGGATGAATGGAGTGAAATTATGTCTGTGGTTTTGGAAAGGATGGAGCCATAGCAGGGACACTCTGTCGGGGCCAGGGGCTGAGTCCCACTCTCTTTCCCAAACTCCTATAAGCTCTCACTCTGTATTCCCTTTGGGGGACAAAGAATACTGAGATAGAGCTCTAAACCCGCTTCCATCAGTTTGTTGTGCAACCTCAGGGGAGTTTCTTTAACTTCGGGATCTTGACTGTCTTCATCTGTAAAATGGGGTGGGATGGCTGATCTAGGTCCCTCGTAGAGTTAAGAAGCACAAACCGTTACCCAAGATTCTCTTGCATCTTATCCCACACCCCTAATCTCTGCCCCCCAGGCCTACTTGTCCAGAACTTCCATATTGTTTTCATTAGTTCTTATCCTAACCGCTATCCTACACAGCAGGTGATCTTATCCTATTAGTGAAACTGAGGAACAGAGAGGGCAGTTTACTCATCTAACTCCACCCAGCACCTCATTGGCAGGAGAGGAACTTGAGTTCTTGAACATTTTGGCTCAACTCACCTTCATGGAAGCTGTCTTGAACTTGGCTCTGGAGTTGATGCAACTCATCAGTAAACCCATCGTAGGGGAATGCTGAGACACCTGTCTCAAAGGCGGTTTCGTATGTGGCCAGGTCCTCCAGGAAGCTGCTATCTTCTGGGGACAGGTTGTTGCGAGGTGATGGGGCCCCTCCTGGGACTGCTGCCTCAGGATCCTCTGAACTCCATTCCCCATTGGGGTCTGGGGTAGAGAGATCCATGAAGATGTCTTCCACGGGCGTCTCTTCCAGGAATATATCAGGGTCAGTCAGGAAATCCAGGTCCTGGCATTTCCAGGGTTTTAGGTCCAGGCTGAGCACAGGGGGGCCAGCTCCTGCCAGGGAAAGGTTAGGGTCCAGGGGCTCCAGCCCGCCAAGTGGCTCTAGCCCACCAGTGCCAGCCTCTGCTGAGAAGGGCCTGTCCATGCCCTGAGCCAACTGGCTGATCTGCTGGATGAGACGGTCTATCTCATTCTGCTCCTTCTCCGAATAGTGGAAGAAGCTCTGCTTGACTGGAGAGGCCTCAGGTGTAAGCAGGCCTTCGGGCACCAGGGGGACATCCACAGAGAGGGGGCCCCGGAGCTGGGCTAGGGCCAGGAGTGTGCAGTCCCCATTACCAGGGCTGCTAGGACTTGGGGGCAACTTCTCATAGAGAAAACTGCATCCCTCCTGGGCGAAGTAAGTCTTGGTGGGATTAGGGCTCAGTTGCTCTGGGAAAGTTTGGCTGGGGCTGTTCAGGTGTGCTTGGAATGCTGTGCTTGGAGAAGTCACCTGCTCATGGGCAGGGCTGTTCAGACGCTCTGGGAAGGTGGCAGTGCTGGGAAGCAGCTGATCTGGGAAAGTGGAGGTGCAAGGATCTTCATAGCTTCTGGCTGAGGTTTCAGTCAGTTGGCCTTGTAGTGGGCTAGTCAGTGGATCTGGGAAAGTTGCACTGCTGGGCGTCAATTGATCAGAGAAGGTCACAGTGCTCGGAGTCAGCTGTTCTTGGAGAGAGCTGGATGGAGTGGGCAAGTGGGTCTGGAAGGGCTCATGGAGGCTGAAGAGGAAAGCACAGCCTCCCGGCTGGTGGGGCGTGTAGGGTGGGGTGCACACAAGATCCTTGCTCAGGTCTGCTTGAAGAGAAGGCTCAGGGCCAGATGGGAATGTCAGGTAACTGAAGCCAAGCTCTTTGGGGGGTCGGGGAAGCTCTTCTGGTGTTGAGACAGCACCCAGCTCAGGAGCACTGGGGAAATTGGTGCTTCGGGGAGGCCCCATGGTGAAGAGTGGATTAGGGCCAGAGCATTGCTCCTGCGAGAGGATGCTCTCCGGGAATGAGGGCAGCATGGTCGGGGTGCCCAGGACATAGGCTGCCTGGGTTTCTTCAGAGTTTAACTGCTGGCGGAGGCTCCAGGCTTCCGTGTCACTGGAGAGGAGAGAAGAGGCAGCCGGTAAGGGTGTGGTGTCCATTCCCAGAGAAGTTCTCTGATTTGTATCTCCTCCATGTCCACCTCAGCTGCCTCCCAGGCCCCTGGCTTGCAGCTCACCTGATTGGGTAGTTATTGGCAGTAATGGGACCCTCCGGACCTTCTGAATATAAAAGGCAATAAATCCATGCCCAGCCTCCAGGCTTGGCCAGCAGTCTCACCACCATCTCTGCTTGAATATCTCCACTCTCAGCCACTGAGGAGAAAGAAGAGATGCAGAGTTAGGACGCCCATCAGACAGCACAACCTATTCTCCCCACTCTCTGACCTCTCCACTGAATTGGGGTATTCATGACATCCTCTTTTCTGACTACCTTAACCTGCACCATTCAACTCCCCACTTTGACCTCACCACTCAGAGTCCCCCAGTTCTGATTCTATTCTCACCTTGACTCCTTGCCCTAGTGTTCACCCTATAGCATCCAAAGCTGTTAGCCTCTGATATCTCCCCGACATCAGTCTTGATCACAGCCCTTCTTGGTCAGGTTTCCCATGCCCTTTCCCAACTCCCTGTCTTGTCCTCAGCCTCTCTGGACACTCACACAGGCGGTAGTGTTGAGCAGAAGCGTGGCCCAAGTCCTCAGGGTGCAGCAGTCCATACCATGATTTACAGAGCAGTTCACTGCGCTCAAAGCCCAGGTAGATTAGGACACTGGGAAGGTGGAAAGGATGAGGTCAGCTTTCTGTTTTCCCTGCTTGATACCCAGGCATCTCACTCCCTCCCAGGTCTTCTGCACCCTTAGATCCCATCCTCCCTGTCCCTGACTCCAGAATCTAGGGTCCCCTCACCTCTGACCTGCCTTTTCCCTGGGATCTGAACACTCTGGGCTTACCTCTCTGAGATGTCCAGCAGGGCCAGGTCCTTAGCGTGATGGCTCTGGAACATGGCCAAGAAAAGTGAGGCAGGGCCAGGACCAGGGCCAGGGCCAGGGCCAGGGCGGGGTCTTGTCTCCAGTGGAGCACAGAAAGCTGTGAACACAGGATTTCCTGCCCAGTAGGCCCCAGGTGGGTGAGCGTGGAATCGGCCTCGAATAAGCACCAGTTTGTTGCCTGCACTCTGGCGCCTGAGGGACTTGGAAGTGTTGAAGCGACAGCGGAAGAGGCGATCTAGGTGAGTGAAGAGAAAAACTGGTAAGAGAGTGAATGGCTGAGAGAGATGGCAAATGGGAAGGAGCAGGGCAGCAGGAGGCATATTGGATTGAGGAAAGGAGAAAGGAGTTCTCACCATTATCCAGAGCAGAGGGCAGGGTGAGTTGCTGGCGCACAGTTAGGTGGTCAGCTGGGTCAATGATGTCGTAGATACTGTCACCCTGGGCAACCAGGTCCACCTGGAGAAAGGTAAAGGAGAGATGACCATTAATGAAGGCAGCAAGAGCCAATCCTTGGCACATAGCATCTTGTAGGCTATAACTTCCTCCCCTGTAATTCCCAGATTCTCAAAAGTGGAAAACTCATTGTGTTCCCATCCGTGCTGCAGTCCAAGCTGAAAGGGTCCTCAGCACTCACCATGGAGTGGCCCAGATGCTCGCTCACACTCTCAGAGAGATATAGCAGCTTCCCCTCCGCCGTGAACACAAGCAGGAATCCAGGTAGTGCTGCCACTATGTCTTCAAGCTCTTGAGCTGAGAGAAGCCCTGTGGGGCCCGCCAGAGGAGTGCCTGCAGAGTGAGAAGACAGGGTGAGTCAGGAGTAAGACTGGGAAGCAAAGCAGAAGTGAGAAAGACATGGACCGGGTTTCAGAAAATTCTGAGGAATTTCTCATGGACCTGCTTCTGCACACACCTGTTGACCTGCTGCCCACAGCTCTTGCCCGGGGAACCTGTTGCTGGATCTCTCCAGCCAGCGAGCCCTTCGACTTCTAAGTCGGGGCTGGGGCTTTGGCGGGTCTGTGTTTCAGGACCACGGACAGCGCTCCAAAGCCGACCGAGCGTTCAGCACCGCGGGCAGTGCCTTGCAACCCGGTGGTGCTGTCAGCACCGCGGGCAGCGCTCCACCGGCTGCAGAAGAGCCCTTCCAGTATCGTGAACAGCATCTGTGCTTCCCCAGGCTTTGGCGGCTCCGTCCCTGTAACTTCCCGGGTTTCCCTTCGCTGGCTCCCCGGAGCGCCTCTACGCTGGTGGGGACTGGGGCCATTCCGTCCTGGCTCTCCCCCTCCCATAAGTCTGGCACCAGGGACACTATCCAGGCTCTCTAATCCTCATTCAGAACTAAGGTGAGGTTTGGACAGAACTCAGGAGGAAAAGTGGGAATTCCTGAGTTCTCCTAGTTCCTTCTCACCCCAGCTCGCCGACACGCTGCCCTAGACCTGCGGCAGTCCCAGTGGGTTCCCTCTGCTTCACTCTCCCCGGCGCGCGCCAGCTCGTGTCTCCGCCCCAGTTTGCTCACCTCCAGCGAAGAAGACGCCCTTGCGAGTGTAGATGCAGGCAAGACTCATAATGTGCAGGTAGGACAGCCGGACCTTGTCCGCTTCGGCCAGCGGCAGCAGCTCCTTGAGGTTCCGGATCTCAGCGTTGATCTGGTCGCGGCGCGCCTTGGAGGCGCCCTTGGTGGAGCGATACATGACTAGCGGCTGCGGAGCTCCAGCTCGGGCGCTCCGAACACCTGCGTTCCTGTCCCGACGCACCGGTGGCTTCCTCCTTGCTTCCCCGTCTCTCGCTCAGGCTCTTTCTCTCTCTGTCTCCTCTCCTGGGCTCCGCTCGGCTGCGCTGCCCCCCTTGCCTGCCTTGTTCCGCCTTATATAGCTCCTGTCAGGCGTGGGGGGCTCGCTTTAGAGAAAGGGGGGGCGGGAGGCTGGGCTAAGCAAGCTGCAGCGGGAGCTGCTGGCTGGGGTTGGGGGGGCGCGCTCCTCCTCCCTCCCAGGCTTCCGACGTCATCCCATGACGTAGAACGAGAGCGGGAGGGGTGCCGGGAGGAGGGGGAGAACGCAGGCTGCGGAGGGGGCCGCGGCTGGCGGCAGCTGCGCCGAGAGGCAGGCGCTGCTTTAGGAAGGCCTGAAAGGGGGTGCAGGGACCCAGGTATCCTAATGTATTCAGCTGAGGGAAGGGACAGGGCAAGTGTTGGGGCGGTCTGAAGCCCCTGGCAGGAAAGTCTGTAGAGGGGCTCGCTCTGACAATGATTTTTCTGAAGAGATAAGGGAAAGGGGAGGAGCAGGGTCGTACACAAATCCCCCCTCCCTATTTGCCAAAGGTCAAGTTCGTCTGGGGCGGGGCGATGGGGGTGGGGAGAAGGACCTTCCTTGGCCTCTGTGGGATAGGTCACAGCTGGGGTTTCTCTCTAGGGATTACTCAATCCGGGATTCCCTTAGTCACTTTCAAAGAACATATCTCCTCCTCCCCCCTTTCCAAAGCCGGGCCTTGCTGATTTAGCAGGGGGAGGCCGGTGGGGCTCTATGTCCCTAGGATGGGTGGGAAAAGGGTCCTGAGGGAGAGGAACCAGCTGAATCTGGCCTTGGTTCTACTTTCCCACAGCCAAGAATAGGAACACTTGCACCAACGCCGCAGTCGGCAGTGACTCTTCGTTTCTCTGTCAACTAATTAACCTCAGCCACTGACGGGGGAAACTGAGGCAGGGTCCCAGGGCCTGGTGAGGATCTGGGTCTACACCAAGGTATCCCTTCCCCCATTGCCAGCCCTCAGAGCCAGCGGCTCCCCCCGCCACCACCCCCATATCCCTCCACCCCCCCGCTCGAGTGCAAGCCTCGTCTCCCCGCGGGCCGGGGGCGGGGGCGGGGCCGGGGGAATCCCAGCTCCATATTAGGACAGGAATCCTCCGGCGGCTGCTGCGGCGGCGGCAGCGGCGGGCGGGGCCTGGCTGCCTCCGCCACGCTCCGGAGGGCTCCCCCCTGCCTCCAGCGGGGAGGATGGGGACGCAGCAGAGAAGCGAGGGGGCCGTGCTGGACCCTCTGCACGATCCAGGCACCTACCAGAGACCCCTTAACTCCGTCGGGCTGTCCACACTCCCCTCCAACCCCCTCCCCGTCATCGGCGGTAGGATTCCTCGCTGTCTCTCCATCTTCAACTCTCCACATACCCCCCACCGCCCCGCACCAGCTAGTTTCTTTATCTCATTGCCGGCTTGGTGGTCTATCTCAACTATGTGCGCCCTCTGCGCCCCCCCCAACGTCCCCCTTCTGCTCTCTGTCGTCTCTCTTCTTTGTCAATTTTGTCTCCACATCATATCACTTTGCCCTATCATTTCCCTCTTTCTTCTTGCTCTTTTCTGCACGGATGGTCACTCTCTACTGGGGTTGAAGGGTGCCTTTGTTTCCCCCAAACAAAGGGGAAAGAAATGGGCTAGGGGACATTTTATCTGAAATCGAATTCTGTGGGGTAAGGGTGTGTGTGAAGTCACGTGAGGGGCTGGGGATGGGACCACTTAAAATTTGGGGGAAAGGGATTGGCCTGATTGTAGAAAGCCACGTAGGAGGGGTGGAGATAAACTTTGACACCAAGAAGCAAAATTTGGGGTCTTCACTCCTCGTGGAAAAGGGTGGAAGCAAGAGAGGTAGAGTGGGAGGAGGAGAGACAGCTGAGAAGAAGGCTGTCTAAGAAGGGGGTCTCTGAGGGCCCAATCCTGACCTCTTGTGTATTTTGGGAGAGGTTGGGTCCATCCACATCAACCTTCCCGTATTCAGTGGCACAGCTGAGATGGAGGGAAGGGGTATGTCTGTCTGCCACTATCTCTAACCCTATTTACCTGGGTGACAGAAAAATGGTTCCTTCAGAAAGCGTATCTCTGTTCCACTTTCATCTCTGTCTGACCCCCGACGTACTCACCCACCCCTCGCTCAAGCTTCTGTTTGGACAAGCCCTTAATCTTTGGACCCCTTTCCTGTAGGAAAATCCAGGGCAGTGTTCCTGTTTTATTCACTTATTGGTTCTTTATCCCTGACTGAGAGGCATTCTTAGTGTTCCTCTCCATGACCAGAGGTGCCTGTTGGTTTGGTCCAGCAAGCTGAGCAGAGCCGCGGTGAAAGAATGGGGCACTCGCCGCTGTCCGTGGTCCTGAACTATCCCAAGGAATGTCATATGGAACATGGGACGTTAAAGTAGAGCTTGAATCCATACAGGTCTCACAGTGAGGCCCCAGCTGGCTGTGCCCTTGTCCTCTGAGAATGAATAAGGGGGTGGATTGTAGGGGGGCAGGATATCTGAACTCTAGGAGTGAAGTAAATGCGGGGGGGGGAAACTGGGCTCAAGGGAAGAGCCCTTGGATTTTTCCAGAATGGACTGGGGGGGAAGGCACTCTGGAAGAGAAGAAGGGTCTAGAAAGGGACAAGGGAGGGGGCACAGAAGAGCTCATCCTAGCTCGCCCACTCTGATTCAAGTTGAGAAGCGCTGTATGCCCCAATGTCTTCTCTCCCCAGGCCAACTCCCACACCCCTTGCATCCCACCTCCTTAAAGCTATTTTTAACTGTGGAGAACCAAAAATAGCTTGGCAGCAGCTTCAGTATGTGGGAGAGGAGCTATTTATATCACCAGTGATGGTTCCAAAATAGCAAGCAGGAGGAGGGGGGCGGCTGGCACGCTAGAGAGCTCCTGGCCGCTGCTAAAAATACTGGCAGTGTGAGTCATCCTGGCCTGGCTGAGTCACCCCACACACACCTCCCTCCCCCTCCCAAGCAGCAGGCGGCAGCAGCAGAACAGGCTAAGAATTGGAAGTCTGAGATGAGGGAGGTATTAGAGCCCATTGACTATAAGAAAGTGGGCAAGGGAATGAATTCAGAGGGGGCCTTGGGGTGAGTTTGTAGAAGAAATTGGGGGAGCAGAAGCCACCCACCCAAACTCTCTGTGTGAGCCTGCAGCATTTCCAGCTATGCACTGCTGCTTGGGGATGCTTGGGCAATTGAAGGGAGGGGGCCAGACTCTGAGAATGTGCGTGTGTGTCTGTCTGTCCATCTGACCATGACTGTATTTGTAGGCCTCTGTATGTCTGTTCGCATGTGTCTTCATAGCTGTGTGTCTGTATCCCTTTATATCTATGCATTTCCTTATGCCTGCGTCTATGCCTGTCTTTATTAAGAACGTCTATGATTTCCTGTGTTGTGTGTAGTTCTATGTTTGTGCTGGTATGTATTTATATGTCTGCAGCTTTCTGTGTGCCTCCCTGTACATGTGTGTGTTTGTGTCCACGTCTGAGTTGGCTCTGTGCCTTTCTCTCCCAGCACCTGATGGTGTGTGCGGATTTGCTTGCATCCCTAGCCTCAATGCACCTTCTGTTGCTCTCTCAGATGTCACTTGTTGGGCTCTTGCACCATTTATGCCTTAATCATCTCTCTCCACCCAACATCTTCCCTTCTCTCCAGCTCTTGGACCCCAGCGATTTGTGAAGGTCTCTCTGCATGCAATCTCTAGCTAAAAGATGGAGGAAAGGAGCCCCGTATGACCTCTTCCTTTTCTCTTGAACCATCCTGAATTGTCCCTGGCCTGCAGGAGTAAATGGTTTTCCATCACTCCATATTTGGGGAGCTGAGGAAAGAGAAGGGCTTTCTTTAGTTCTAAAAAAAAAAAAAAAAAATTCCTGGTGTGGGCACAAGCATGCGCAGAGCACACACACACACGCACACACATACACAACTGAAAGAGAGAATGAGAGAGAGAAAAAATATCAAGGTCCCTTCTTTACCGAGACAAGCTCGCATCTGTTGCCATGGCAACCCCACCCACTCCTTCCCCGAAAAATCACCAAGAAGAGGTGATGGCATCGAGGAGGGATTGGCTGATTTATTTCTTTATTATTTTTTCCGAAAAAGGGATTTTTATAGCAAGAACAGGCCGTGAGATCCCTTGCCCCTGTCTTACATGGCTTTACTGGGGACCTGGAGGGACATCACCCCTCAGCCTCTATCAGAGAAGAGAAGGTATATCTTTTCCAGAGATTTCAGGGAGGATGACCTGCTGGGAGGGAGCTGGAGGGTGAATGGGGAGTCTGTTTCTTTAAAACAGCATGGAGATTCCTGATTAAGGCTAATTTTCTGGAGACTTGGGGCAAGAATCTAGACAGGGAGCTGTCAAGGTGTGTCCTGTATGGCTCTGGACAAATGTGTCTATGAGAAGGACAAAGAGGGAGGGAGGGAGGGAGGGAGAGAGAGAGAGAGAGAGGGAAAATATGAATGAATGAATGAATGAATCACTTGATGGGTCTTCGGAACAGATGACAAGATGCCAAAGGATGCAAAATCTCAGTGGTTGTCAGGTCAGACAGACAGACAAGATGGCTCAAGACAGGTCCATTAAGGCAATTGGTGGTGCTGCAAGTCACCACCAGACCACAGGTGCAGCTGCTTGACTTGGACCCCAGGGAAATTGGGGTCATAGGTGAACAATCTAGAAGAGCATTGAAGCTTACCTTTCCAAACTCTAGTCCCAGCATGAGTCTCAAATGCCTCCTCTGAAGCCTGGCCACCAGCCACTGCAGCCACATCACTTTCTCAAGTGAACTGTAGCCTCCTGCCAAATGACTGCATGGTGGAAACGAAGGGATTCCTCATTTCTTCCTGTGTTTGGCTTGCTGCATAAATGGGGTCACTTGGGGCTGGAGACTGGAAAGCCAGACCAAGAATCTGATTCTAGAGAGAAACACCTCCTCCCTTCCAGCAGGCTCCTGCCCAACCTCAGCAGGCAAGGGCATGGCCTGAGGAGGGGGTTAGCTCTACCTGAAGTGATGGAACAGAGGGATGAAAAAACTTCAGATCTGTTCTGACCTGTTAGACCTATTCTCATGCCAAATCAGGTTGATAGTATTATGCTCATTTGATAAACAGTGAAACTGAGGCTCAGACACAATGACTTACTCAAAGTCACACAGCAAGTTATTGGCGATGCTGAGCCTTAAGCCGAGCTCTTGCTCCCAAGTCCAGGCTTTCTCTTGTACCTTGGAGTAGAGTTGAAGTCTGCAAACTCTGACTTGCATGCCAAATATAACCCACAAAGTGCTTTTGCAAATAAAGTTTTATTGGCACACAACCACATCCATTTGTTTATATATTGTCTATGGCTGTTTTCACCCTACAATGGCAGAGTTGAGCAGCTGCAACAGAGACCATATGGCCTGAAAGCCTAAAATATTTACAAACTGACACTTTACAGAAAAAGATTGTTTTCTTTTGGAGTAGAGGATGAGTTCATGCTAGGAATATCTTTGCTCATCTCTCTCTTTCTCAACCAGAAGCTCTCTGGACCCAGGGCATACCAAAATGTCATTTCATCTCCCTTTACTCTTCCAAATGCCATGGAGCAGTAGTGTCCCTGTACTCCTTAAGGGTGAAGAGATTGGGAAGCCCTATGGGCTAGGCTCCTTACTAGCTTCTAGCCACTCTGTAGCTGTGTGGATGTAGCCTCCCCATGCAGAACTGATGTTCCGCATCCTGTCCCCATGGCAACATGAGTTGGAGTTAGCAATGAAGAGTCAGGATACTCCATTCCATCCTACCCCAACCCCAGTCTCAAGACTGCATTTTGGGTGGTGATTAAGGTATTAAACAAGAAGACAAAATGTCCTGTTGGGAGGAAAATGACAGTACTGTGGGGTCTCAGGCCTCCTAGAGCCTCCAGTCTAACCCAGGGGAAGAATCTCTATCCACTTTCTCAGAGAAGTTTAGTAACTTGTCCAGGGTCACACAGCTAGAATGAGATAAATCCAGAATTAGAACCCAGGTCTCCTGATTTCTACTTCTTGCTACTCTTAACTAGGTTGTTCTTTTGAATCCATGAGTTTGAAACCATGTAAACGTTTTCTAACAGATTCCCAAGAACCTCCCCCATCCTGGGGCTAGGGTCCACCAGTCTGCAGTGAAAATATAATCCTCATGTTGGTTTGTACAAAGGCGCACCCTAGCAGGCTGTTTTCTTTCTCTTAAGGTCTTTTCATTATGTTATCACTCCCCCAATTCTACTTGCATAGGGAAGTATTCAGAACATTTCATCTATTTATGGTTATGAAATCAACAAATCTCATGTGAAGAAGGTACACGCTGGCGCCCACACATTGAGACGGTCAGAGCCAGGTGGGTGGGCTGAGCAGAGAAGGTGAGGGGCACGGAACCATGGAGAGGGTGTGAGGGGGAGAGTGTAGCTCAGGTGGGAAAAGATGCAGCTTTTCTAGGGCAGGGTCTGAAGGCAGGGCTGAGAGAAGATGTGGCACAAGCAACGCAGTGAGGAGCGTGTCAGACCAGCCATGTTCCAAGGAGGGAAGGAAAATCAATCAACTGAAACCACTCTTTAAATGCAGTTCAGGGACCCAACACTTCCCCAAGCACTGTAGGGGAGAAAGGAGTGCAGGATGCCTGCCTTGCCCTCAGGGAGCTGGAGGTCTGGGGGAGGAGACAGACCTTCCGCACATTCAGTCATTAGTTCAGTCCAGTTTCAGGATCCTCTCCATCACCGCTCTCCAGCTGGCTAACTCCTTGTCCTCTGGTCCTCCGGTTGGGTCCAGGGCCCCTCCTCAATGCCCCCCGCGGCCCCCTGTGCTTCCTCATCAGTGCAGTTCTCATCCTACATTGTCACCGCCTGTTTGCTTGTCTGTCTCCCCCACCAGCGTCTATGCCTGGTCTCGTATTCTCAGCATCCAGCATAGGGTCCGGCCCAGAGCAGGGCCTCAGGTATGTCACTCATTCATTCATTCACGCACACACATCTGAGGGCTGAGTTTGTGCCAGCTTCTGTGCTAGGCACTGGTGATGCAGTGGTTTAGAAACACAGCCTTGGTCTTAACCTCAGGGAGCATCCAGGCTGGTGAGAAAGTGAGAACCTGATCAAGCCATTTAAGTGGAATGACTGCTGGGAGGAAGGCATACAGGGTGTTTGGGGAGAGCAAAATGAGGGATGATGGAGCCTGGGAGTCTGGGTTGGCTTCCCGGAGGAGGTGTGATTGGGCTGAGTTGCCAGGTGTCAAGTGACTGGCTGACCATGTTCAGCTGTGATGAGTAGGTGGGGTGGGGTGGGCGGAGTGCAGTATCATAAATCAGACAACACAGGACATGTAGCCACAAAAGAAGCCACCAAAGCCCGCAGCTGTGTTTACAGATGCACAGTGTGAAGGTGCAGAGGGGCAGCCACTGGTAAGGGAGGCCAATCTCCACTTCGACCAGGTTTGGCGCCTGTGGCAGGACTGAGATGAAGTGGCTCAGCCTTGAGCAGAGGGGTTCATGGGCAGAAAGCCAATAAGTTCTTTGTGGGAAGGCAGGTGGGTGGGAGGGAGCCTGAGGCTTGGAGAAGCAGGAGCAGGAGAGGGTGGAGGCCAGGAAGGAGGCTCTGGGGTGAGATGCCCACTCGGAGTCCTGGCTCCTTCACATTGGGCAAGTGACTTAACCTCTTGTGCCTAAGTTTACCTGTCTGTCAAATAGGGATGTAAGGAGAATAGTAGCACCTACATCAAAGGACTGATGAGAGGGCTTCCCTGGTGGCGCAGTGGTTGAGAGTCCGCCTGCCGATGCAGGGGACACGGATTCGTGCCCTGGTCCGGGAAGATCCCACATGCCGCGGAGCGGCTGGGCCCGTGAGCCATGGCCGTTGAGCCTGCGCGTCTGGAGCCTGTGCTCCGCAACGGGAGAGGCCACAACAGTGAGAAGCCCACGTACCGCGAAAAAAAAAAAAAAAAAAAAAGGATTGATGAGGAAATTGAGTTAAATCATTAAAGTACTTGGAACAATGCCTGGCACACAAAAGGAGTACAATCAACGTTGAATGAAGGAGTGTCAGTCATTGTTAACTTTATGAAAATATGATTTTGAACAAGGCTCTGAAGAGATAGCATGGGCTGGTTTGGGAGGTAGCACACGCTCTGTCACTGTAAGTGTGGGAACAGGGCCTGGACACCCACTGGCTTTTTGCAGCCTTGGCGCAGCTTGGTCTGAGAGCACCAGCTGGGGTGGGGCAGGCTGGGGGCTGCAGCAGTTCCAAAGAGAAGGACAGAGATGACAGCTGGGGGCCTGGGGAGGTTGAGGGATGCACACAAAGTCATACTAGGGGCTCTGGCCTGGGTCCCCGTACGCTCCTTCCCTGGGCATCGGCTGGCGGCCGCACTGCTCAACAAGCCCGGGGATGGAGCCCCTAGCAGTGCTCAGCGACCAAGCTCCCCCTGTTATTTTCCTAGAAGCCAACCTGACCGTGTTCTTCCCCAGCTAAAAACCCTCCTGGCTCCCGTCACTCCCTGTTACCAAAGGTCCTCCGGGCCCTTTCGCCCCTTCTCCCCCCAGGTGCCTAGGTCATCATAGGCTCCAGGTTCAAGGGACTCCTTTTTATCACCTAATGCACCTCATAACATGAGAGTTTATGGATACTTACCTGTGCCTTATACGCCTAATCATGCATTAACTCATTCACAACTCGCAGCAACCCAGTGACGCCTGGGTTGTTATTGTTATTTCCACTGGAACCTGGGCCCAGCAGAGAGGAAGTCTGCAGGGAATGACCCATGAAGTCCCAGGGGAGACTGATGGGATGCAAGGCTGGGGTGGCCATGGAAGAGCAGCAGGCCTGGGCCCGGGCCAGTGACAGAAGGGAAGCCCTAGGAGCAACAAATAGACCCCCCAAGAGCTGGGAGAATGATGACCCCCCACCCCTGGGAATGTTGGAACTGCAGGGAGTTGGTCAAACCGTGGCAAGAAGGGGGGTTAGCCGCAGTTATCATCTGTTGACAGAGAAGCTTCTGGAACCAGGAAAAGATGAGCCCTAGACAAATGGAAAGGGGACATCAGGAAGCTTTAGGAGAAAGGACCACCGGTTGAGGGGAAAGCTCCTGAATCAGCCAGTGCAGACAGGGGAGGGCTGGAGAAGCCTTCTGTCAAGGATTCGAAGGTCTGGAAAGACCTGGAGGTGGGCTCAGTCTAGACGTCAGCAGATTATGTTCGATGCGGGGGGGGGAAAGAGTCCTGGACAGGAGGATCTAAAGACAGGGGTTCTGGTCCTAGCTCTGCCACCAGCCTACTGGGGTGTTATGTAAGTCCCTTCCTCTCTTTGGGCCTCAGTTTCCCTATTTGCAAAATGGCAGGTGAGTGGGTTGGACCCCTTGGCTTGGAAGGGCCCTCCCATCTCCGGCACCCTGAGCATCTCTGGGCCCAGGTCTCCCCTGGCCAGTGCCTCTCAGGCTTTAGAAGTCAAACGCTGCTGCCCTGAGACCCACTTTCAGGTGGGGATGAGCCCATGTGACCAGTGCTAGGGTCTCAGTGGGCCTGAAGTCTCCCAGAGGACCAAGTCCTCAGCCCGTATTGGGCCCTGCAGACCTGGCCTTGAGGGCATGGGGGCACAGGGCTGGTATGGTTTTCCTTCTTCAAACCCAACCCATCAGGGGCCATTTTCACAGGTCTGTGCTAAGAGCTCCAGGGGACTCACCCCTGGGGGAATCTGATAGGTTCCAAGGTATATAAAACAGACCCCAGGTCATCCTCGGGTGGTCTGCACAGCCTGTGGTTGAAGCGACTATTACTTCCAGTATTGTTTAGCTTCGGTCTGGTGGGAGGAAGAAAACACCCCCAGAAGTGTCCCACAGACCACCACAGAGAGGGTCCACAGCCTGGCAAGACACCCCATTCAGAGAATCCCAGACTCACAGTTGAAGTGGGGGCCCCTCAGAGATCATCCACCTGGAGTGACTGAGGCCTCATGCAGAGAATGGAGTGGCCCAAGTGACACAGCCAACACTTAGTAGAGGGGGACCCTGAACCAAGGACCTGGCTCACAGCACAATGACCTTTTGAGCACCTCTCAAAGGCTGGTCTCTGAGATCAAGGTGTAGAGAGAGAGCCTGGGCCAGGAGGCAGGGTTCTAGGGTCTTAGTCTCAACAATGCACTGACTTGTTGTGTGACCCTGGCAAATAACGTCTCTTGGAGGGTTGCCTCAGTTTCCCCTTCTGTGCATTGAAGGCTTGGCCCTAACAATGGATGCCCCTGGGAAGAGCCATTCAAGTCCAGGGCTAACTTCTCCAGAACATGAACCTCTCTCCTTTGCCAGACTTGGTGCCCACAGTTGGGCTGGATCATATCCACCTTTGGGGCCCCAGCCCTGGTCCAGAGTAGGGGCCCAGAGATGTCTGGAAACCTATGTATCGATAGCTCCTCGGGCATGTACCTGACCTCGGTCAAGTACTTCACAGCTGTCTTCAGTGAGTCCTGGTCAAACACCCCTGCAGGTGCTGCAGAGAGAGTACAGGCATCATCAGGATTGTCTGGGGGGGGGGGCGGAGTCCAAAGAGCTGGGTCCACAGGGCCCTGGCGAGCCCTTCCAGAGCCTGAAGGCCACATCTCCAACCAGAAGCCAACTGGCATCTGCAAGCAGTATGATGAAGGTTTGGCTCCAGAAAGTTCCAGAGAGCTGGTGGGCTGCCATAAGCTTTTGACGGAAGCAGATGTTTGTAAGCAGCAATCTGGTTTGTTGGTCATGGAGTCCATGGGATCCAGAAGCTTCCCCAAAGTGATCATCGATCCAGAAAGCCTACCTAGGTCTGGACTCTGCTGGGGAAAAAGAAGCAGCTGGTGCCACTGCTGCAAAAGTTATCTAGCCCCTCTACTGGGTACAAGGCAGGAGCCGGAGACTGGCACACCGTGCCCGCTATTCTCAATGTTAAGCACCGGGGGAATGATCTTTGGCTAGGAAGTCAGCATCCCTGAGCTCTGGCCCATGTTGTCCAGGAATGTGCCATGTGACCTTGGTCAAGTCACTACTCTTCTCTGGGCCTCAGTTTCTCTTTCAGTTTAATAAGAGGGTTGGAGAAACTGGTGAGGGTCCTTCCAGCTAAGATCCTAACCTGACCTCAGGCTGTGCCCAAGGAGAAAAAGGCTAAGGCAGGAGGCTGGAGGGGCATGGGTCACCAGAGACCCAGTGTAGCCCGGCCAGCAGAGAAGTCCTCACCTGGTGTTTTCACTCTGTGGCCTTGTCCAGAGAGGATCCCCAAACGCGCTAGGCCTGGCATCTTGTTTCCTTCCAAGGCTTCTATGGAAGAAGGGTCTCCCGGTTGGAGAGAGATGGGGGGATGTGGTGGGGAGGGGGGCAAGGGCAGGACCTCCTTTCTCCGAGGTTGAAATTTCCCCAAAGTGAGTGGAGGACGCTAAGATTGGGAGGCGGGGGCATGGCACCGGAGTCTTCCCGGGCCCAGGCCCCGCGCGGGGGTCGCGGCTCGGGGGCGGGGGCAGCTCTCGGGCTCTGGCTGAGCCGCCACTCCGCCGGTTGCCTTTAAAAGGCGCCAGCGCGCGCGCATCAGCAGAAGGGCTGCGGCTCTCTTCCAAAATAGGCAAGAACTGGGAGGCCGCGAGAGACCAGCTGCTAGCAGCGCAGACGTCACCCGGGGCCTCCCTCCCCATAGCCTGCATCAGGTCTCCATGGCAACGGCGTGCCGCGGCCGCAGATGAATGAGCTACCGCGAAGGAAGGAGGAGCGCGCTCCCTCTTTCAGGCGTCCAGGCTTAGAGGCTGCCCCAGGAAAGGGGATGCAGACCCGGCACTGGGAGGAGCGGGTGCCCTCGTATTCAAAAGGGCTCCAAGACCCATTCATCTCTACTGACTCTATTATGTCCTGGGAACTCGGGAGCTACTCAATTCCGGCAGGGATCCCTGATCTTTTGGTTCAAGCATCCTCAGTTCCCAGGGTTCCCCTTTACCTTCATCTACCTTCCCACTCCGTCACTTCTCTCTGCTCCCCAAACTCTGCGGAAAATGACATAATGTGGCTTAGCGCCACCGCGTGGCGGGTAATGTCGCTGCGTCTGGCTTGCTGTGGCTGGGGTCTCGCCGTCTATATCGTCCTCTAGCGTTTGTGAGAGGGAAGAGCATAAAGGATCTCGACGGTCCTCACATTAAGACCCTAATGAACAAAGACATCATTATAACATCAGTAGTTAACGTTTAATGACTGCTCCCGATGTGTCGATCGCTGCTAAGGGCTTCCCCCATATCATTGCATTCTCACAGCAACCTTGCAATGCAGATGGTGATGAAGATGGTGACGATGACCACAGCTACTACCATTTTACAGGTGAGAAAAACAGGCTTAGAGAAGTTGGGCTTGCCTAAGATCCTACGGCTGTACCGGGCAGAACCACCACCTGAACTCATGACTGTGCGAAAGGCGTTTGTGACCCCTTCACTTCCAAACCCATGGTCTCTTTTGATCCAGCTCATAGCCTCTTGAGATAAGCAGGACAGCACTCATTAAAATTATTCCCATTTTACCAATAACGAGACTGAGACCCAGAGAAGTGAAATGTTTTGCCCGAAGTTTGAGCAGCCATGGATGGAGCCCAGGCCTCTAGGTCCCTGATCTAGGCATTTTAGGATGAGGTGGCTGGACAACAGGGAGTCCAGCACATTCCTCTGAGACTCTACCTCTTTGACAAGAGAGACTGAGGGACTAGCTCATCCCGGGCTATTCCTCCGTGGACAATGGAGCAAATGGAGTAGGCCAAGGTCAGGAGAGGGGCAGGAACTCTCCCTCACCTCCCGAGGTTTTGAGAGTTCGTAGGTCCTAGATGTTCCAGTTTGTCTTATATATATATAATATAGTATAAAAATATATTATATATAATATAATATACATATTATATATATAATATATTATATATATATATTTTCAAATTGTATTGGTATCTTCTAATGCAGTCTTCCTGCTTATGCTGGGTCCCTTGCTATTGTCTACTATTGGGGTGAAATTAATGCCTCCTGGTTTCAGCTTGCTGCTTTAAAACTGACCTGTGAATTTTCCAGAGAGTAACTGTTCTCAGGTCTATGGTTTTCTTGTTTTCCTGCAGAGGTGCTGACTCCATGAAGGTCTCTGGGGGCTGTTGATGGTTTGTTCTTACCAACTTGTATTTTGGGTTGAAGGACACACTTTATCACCTAGTTTTGGTGTAAAAATCCCCCACAGGATTTGGTTATATTATCTAGTTGCTCTGTTTTCAACTGGGAATTCGTGGAGATTCAAACCCTGTACCTCAGCTGCAGCTCCTGTCTTACCCATTATTCTTTGCTAAGCCACTTGAGGATGCCAAAGGATTGAGTGTTAACCATTAAAGGGAATCCAAGGGGCTGCTGGTCACAATTTCTAAAGCTAAAGGCACTGCAACCAGCATGGTTTAGGTTTTTCAGGAATTTACAGTAAACCATCAATTACAAGGCTTGTTGTCCCCACGTGGGTGACAATAACTCCACTTACCAGATCGTGGACTTCCAAGGCCTGTCAATGGCCATCTTGTCCCATTCAAGGGACGCCAACTAAGTCAACCCCTTTCCTTCATCCTGGATGGCTCTGCTGTTTTCCCGTGAGCTTGTAAACAGGATTTGCTGCCAATATGGCAATTCTGAAAGGGCTGGAGAAATCCATCCAGAAGTGACCTTTATCTAGACTTTCCCAGATGTGTCCCCAAGTAGCTTCTCCTAAATGTTTTCCTACTGTTTCCTCCAGCTGCTGACTGATATTAGGGTGTCCCCTCTTTCTGACCCCAAAGTTTCTCTTACAAGGTGTGCTTACAGTTGCCCATATAGACCCTTTCTGCCTCCTGACATCAATGGTCTCTGGAACAGTTAGTAGCTCCAGAAAGTCTCTAGGGGTAGGACAGTTTGAGACCAGTTGGTAAATTCCTTATCCATTCACTATTCCACCATTAGGTTATGATCATACGTGTGTAATTTCCCACCAATTCCATATCTGTCCCTGAGTGGCTCCCAGGGATGGCCACAAGGATGTACCTCTCAGCTGTGGTTTCCCATAGCGGTTCAGTTCTAATTTCCACCAGGCAGAGCTGTGAACTGTCTCATGAGCATTTTCAATTGGAGCCATATCTAGTAAATTCTTATAAGCCAACCATAATCCACGTGTTGCAGGTAGGCCACTGGTTGAAGATAAAAATTTCCGGGACTTCCCTGGTGATCCAGTGGTTAAGACTCTGTGCTCCCAATACAGGGCACCCGGGTTCGATCCCTGGTCAAGGAACTAGATCCCTCCTGCATGCCACAACGAAGATCCCGAGTGCCTCAACTAAGACCTGGTGCAGCCAAATAAGTAAATAAATAAATAATTTTTTTAA
The DNA here is from genome assembly GCF_963455315.2 of Globicephala melas. Lineage (NCBI taxonomy): Eukaryota > Metazoa > Chordata > Mammalia > Artiodactyla > Delphinidae > Globicephala > Globicephala melas. Next base: position 6,224,557 of record NC_083321.1, read on the forward strand.
AAAGAGATTAAAAATTCCACATTATTCCTACACTCAGTGGGGTCAACCTTTGTGCACTTTATGTGAATCTTTGTGCATCATATCTGTTCAGATTTGTTAATCCTTGAGATTCTGTATCAGTTAGTTATCGCTTTGTAACAAACAACCCCAAAGCATGGTAGCTTAAAACATTACACATTTATTATTGCACACAAGTCTATGGATTATCTGGGCAGTTCTTCTGGTGTTGGATGTGTTCAGTTAATGCTTTGTGGTCAGCTGTGAGTTGGGTAGGCAATTCTGCTGATGTTGGTTGGGATCTCCCACATGTTTGGGGATCAGCTGAATGTAGGCTGGTCCAGTATAGTCTTGAAAGGGACAGCTGGGCTCTCTTCCATGTGGTCTCTCATCCTCTAGCACCCAAGCCTGTGCTTGTCCACACGGAGGTGACAGGGTTCCTAGAGAGAAGTGGCATACAAAGCCTTCTGAGGCCAAGGCATGACATTGTGTTACTTTCTCCACGTTCTATATGGCCAAATCAGTTACAAATTCAACCCTGCATCAGAGTGTGAGGAGACCACAGAGTTCCAGGGCAAATGGTGTGGATGCAGAGAGGCCAGAAACTGGGGCCACGAATGCAGTTAACTTACCACAGCCTCCATGAGTTTCCCTACGACAGCCAGTTATGGTGACAGTGAATTATGCCTGCTCACACTTTGATTTATAAGAGGTTCATTATTCTATATTGCATTCCTAGAATTGATGTTTACCCGGTTCTGAATTTGTATTATTAGGCGGTCCAGTGGTTAGGACTTGGCACTTTCACTGCCCTGGCCCAGGTTCAATCCCTGGTCAGGGAACTAAGATCCTGCAAGCTGCACAGCACAGCCAAAAAAAAAGATTGTGCTATTAGGTTTCACAAGCACCACCCATAAATAGAAAATTTGAATCCACAGAACTTTATTTATTAGTAGGTAGAAGCCACTCAAGGCAGCTCACTATCATCCATGTATCAAGCGTTCAGCTGCAAGTAAAAGAAAATCAACTCAAAGTGGTTTAAAAATAATTAAATGTAATATCTCACAGATGGGGAAATCCAGAGGAAGGGTGGTTGATTTAAACTTCTGAGAATATCGTCAAGGACTCAGGATCATCCCATGTCTCTGTTCTGCCAGACTCAGCATGAGGTTCATGGTTTGAATGGGAGAAGCTGACGTCAGTGGTTAATATCCAGAGGAGAAAGAGAGCGGGTCTTTCTATTCCTGGATCTCTTTCTCAGAAGAGAGGAAGCTTCCTCCCCACCAAATCTCTGGTACTGGTTATTTTCCATTTGCACCTCCAGACCCACTTGCCACCTTCTCTAGCTTGCTCCAAGCCCTGGGAGGGCGACCTCTACAATAGCATCAGTGGGCTCCTTTGCCCATTTGTTGCCAGGCAATGTGGCCAACAGGAGTCCTTGGCAAGAGAATAGAAGGCAGGAGGAGAGTGAGTTCGAGGTATTCAAACCTCCCAGCTCCATTTCTGCTGGGCCACCATGGACTGGTGGCAGTTTCTGTATCAAAGACTGGAGCCCTCTCTCCATACAGCTCCCACTTTCTAAATTCAGGCTGAGGTGTGGTGATGGCCCTCTGCTCTTGCTCTCCGACCCTTGTTTCTCTAAACCGTAGCTTTGTAGATAATACTGTTGTCCCAGTTTGTGCTATCTGCTTCGGTCCCAGGATTCTGACAGACGCCCTCCCCTACAGGTCTATCCCATTGGTTTCATTGGCTGGAATTGAGTAAGATTCCTATATCTGAGCCAGAACATAGTGGGAGGGAGCAACAATGTAAAATGATTATAAAGAAGATGATAGAGATGGAAGATTCATAAGTGAAGTCAAACATAGGATAACTGGCATTCCCAGTGAAGAGATCAGAAAACAATGCACAGTAAAATTATTAAAAGATATAGTATCACACTTTTCCAAAACAAGGAATGGCCTTTATATATAAAGAGCTCATAGATGGAAAAAGCACACATGTCCTAAGGGAGAGGAGGAATCACATGAAAGGATAGAACAAAGCTATATCCTGAAGGTACTAGATTCCACAGATACAGAAAGATTCCCATTAACATTCATGGGGGAAAAAAACTTGTTATATACAAGTAGGAAAGCATTATTCATTCATTCAACAAATATTCATGTTAGATCTTGCTCAAGACACTTGGGATACATCAGTGTACGAACCAGATGAATGTTTCTCCCCCTGTGAAGCTTACAGTCTAGTGAGGACAGACAGACCAAACAACGGACATTCTGTCTAAGAAAATTAGGAGAGGGAGTTCCCTGGTGGCCTAGTGGTTAGTATCCTGGGCTTTCACTGCTGTGGCAGGGGTTCAATCCCTGGTGGGAGAACTGAGGCCCTGCAAGCCATGTGGCGTGGCCAAAAAAGAAAAAAAAAATTAGGAGGTGTTAAGTTTATGGAAAAAGAAAATGTAGAGCAGGGTTGTGGGATGGGGAAATTGGTTTGGAATTTTAAATAGAGTAACAGGAAGAACTTCTTGACAAGTTAGAGCTGTAATGGTAGGCATGTTATACTGTGGCAACAATAATCCCCAATTCTTCATGGCCCGTATCAGCAAAGAGATGTCAGGGAGGAAGATAGAAACGAGTGTGGGGACTTCCCTGGTGGCGCAGTGGTTAAGGATGTAGGGGACACGGGTTTGATCCCTGGTCCGGGAAGATCCCACATGCCGCGAAGCAACTAAGCCCGTGCGCCACAACTACGGAACCTATGCTCTAGAGCCCGCGAGCCACAACTACTGAAGCCCGCGTGCCTAGAGCCCGTGCTCCGCAACAAGAGAAGCCACCGCAATGAAAAGCACAAGCTCCGCAATGAAGAGTAGCCGCCGCTCACGGCAACTAGAGAAAGCGCGTGCGCATCAACAAAGACCCAACGCAGCCAAAAATAAATAAATTTTTAAAAAATAAAAATACGATACAAATGAACTTATTTACAAAACAGAAATAGAATGTTTGTAAATAGAAAACACACTTATGTTTAACTAAGGGGAAAGCAGGGGAGGGATAAATTAGGAGTTTGGGATTAACAGATATACACTACTACATATAAAAAAGATAAACAACAAGGACCTACTGTATAGCACAGGGAACTATATTCAATATTTTTTGATAATCTATAATGGAAAATATTTTGAAAAAGAATATATATATATTGCTGTACACCTGAAACTAACACAACATTGTAAATCAACTATACTTCAATTAAAAAAAAAAGAGGGTGTTGGGTCTGACAGAGCTGAGAACAAAGACTCCAGAACATCAGTTCTCAGCTAGGCGCAGTTTTGCCCCCAGGGCAAACTGGCAATGTGTGGAGACATTGATTATCACAACTGGGGGAAGGTGCTACTGGTATCTAGTGGGTGTGGTCTAGGACTCTGCTAAACATCCTTCAATGAACAGGACAGCTCCCACAACCAAGAATTATCCAGCCAAATGTCTGTAGTGCTGAGGTTGGGAAAAGACTATGTACTGTATGATTCTAACTATATGACATTTCAGAAAAGGCAAAACTATATTGACAGTAAAGAGATCAGTGGTTGCCAGGGGTTCAGGGGATGGAGGGAAGGTGTGAATAGGTAAAGCACAGGGGACTTTTAGGGCAGTGAAATTATTCTACATGAAACTGTAACAGTGGACACATGACATTATACATTTGTCAAAACCCATAGACTGTACAACACAAAGAGTGAATCTTAATGTAAACTACGGACTATAGTTAATAATAATATATTGGACTTCCCTGGTGGTGCAGTGGTTAAGAATCCGCCTGCCAATGCAGGGGACACGGGTTCGAGCCCTGTTCCGGGAAGATCCCACATGCTGCGGAGCAACTAAGCCCCTGTGCCACAACTACTGAGCCTGCACTCTAGAGCCCGCGAGCCACAACTACTGAAGCCCGTGTGCCACAACTACTGAAGCCCACGCGCCTAGAGCCTGTGCTCTGCAACAAGAGAAGCCACCACAATGAGAAGCCTGCGCCCCGCAACAAAGAGTAGCCTCCACTCACTGCAACTAGAGAAAGCCCGTGTGCAGCAGCGAAGACCCAATGTAGCCAAAAATTAAATAAATGAATAAATAAATAAATTTATTTTTAAAAATAATAATAATATATTGATATTGGTTTAACAATTGTAACAAATGTACCACACTAACACAAGATGTTAGTAATAGGGGAAACTGGACAATGGAGTGCAAGGGTGAGTATATGGATCTCTATGTATTATTTACTCAACTCTTCTGTAAATCTAAAACAGTACTAAAAATAAAATCTATTATTTATTTTTGAAAACCATGTTGATAATTTTCTCTTAGACTAATCACATTTCATGTATGGATAAAATGTATTATTTGTAAGGTTCGAGTATACACTGCATTTTTCAGTAACGCAGAGACTCTCTATGTAGAGGGACAGCTGCACTTTGTTTTGTTTGGAATTTTGCCAAGACTTGGTCACCCTTTCAGAAAATCACATCACCAATAGCAAACTAGTGGTCTTGGAGTGGCTGGTTCGCCTGTACTGTGTATGCATCCACAGCCATTGCATGAACAGTAGTTTTATAAAGAGGGGCCAGAATCAGACTGCTTCACTGTGCCTGAGCATTAACATATTCAAACACACATTATTTTATTACTAGATACTTCTCTCTAGCCTGGGTAGTACAATTAGGGTATTTTATTGACATTAACTTTTGCATATATAGATAGGTTTTATTACGGATGAATTTCACTGCAGGATAGTAACAAAATATTTTCTCTTAGAAGGATGACTGAGTCTGATTGAGTGGAGAACCCCTCCTTTAAAATGAAATCCACACTCCTTACTCAGCCCTCAGGCCGTTCATAACTAGACCGGCTGTCGCAGAAGCTCTGTCCCCTCCTCCTGCAGTGCCTGCCAAAGGGATCTATTTGTATGTCCCAGAATGTGTCGGCATTCTTATGTCCCTGACCGTGGTACGGGTTGTTCTCTCGGTGAAACGCCTTCATCGTCTTCGCTCACAGCCTCACAAATGCAATGTTCCTTAAACCTCAGTTCTTCATGTACTTCCATGGAAACTTGTGTCACAGCTGTGCCCCCCCCATTAAGTGTATAAATGAATTCATTTTCAAGAAAAAGTATATCTTATAATAAATAGGAAACCAGTAGCCCTAAAATAAGTGGCCCTAAAAATAAAGTAACTATAAAAATAGATAGAATTAACATAAGTTATTAATCTCTATTTAGGTAAATTTGTCAGCAGAAGCCCTGAGGCCAGTTTGTGTGTGTGTGTGTGTGTGTGTGTGTGTGTGAGAGAGAGAGAGAGAGAGAGAGAGAGAGAGAGAGAGAGATTAACAGGTGTTAGAAACATGCTAGCACCGCAGTTGAGACTTTCCCCCTTGTTGTACTCCGAAAGCTTGAAAGCAAACTGAAGAGAGAATAACTTTCTCACTCACTGTAATTTAATGATGTCTCCGTTCTCCCTAAAATCATTTGTATATCACTGCAATCCATTTATTAACCAAACATTTATCAGGCACCTGCTATGTACCGGGCAGTGGCGCTAGATGTTTGCAATAAACAGTAAATCAGGTAAGTAGGGACTTTCCTGGTGGCACAGTGGTTAAGACTCCGCGCTCCCAATGCAGTGGGCCCGGGTTCAATTCCTGGTCAGGGAACTAGATCCCACATGCATGCCACAACTAAGAGTTCACATGCCACAACTAAGGAGCCGGTGAGCCACAACTAAGGAGCCCGCCTGTCACGACTAAGACCCAGTGCAACCAAATAAATAAATATTAAAAAAAAAAAGGTAAGTACAGTCTTTGCTTCACATACTCACAGTTGGCTAGAGAAAAACAAAACAAAACAAAACACAAGAACCTGGAAATGGCCAAAAAATGTCATTACTAATGAAAATAATTTGTGATTTAAAACCTCTTATTTCTCCAGCATCCCCAATACGCATGGCGATTGAAGAGAAGACAAACCCACTCGTAAATTATATGAGTTAGAGAGAATTAATTACAAAAGGGCAATGGTCTATCACCTTTCAAAGTTTTTAACGGAAAAAAGTGGGAAGTGGATGCATCTTAATGTTTGATAAGATGTGAGGTGGGACCGCTGAAAGTTTTTTTTTTTTTTTTAAGCGGCGGTGGTAGGAGGGCACCAGGCGAGGCTAGGGAGCGGGTCTGGGCTCACCGCCGGCTCACTCATTCCTCCGGACCCTTTGCTTAGCCCCTCACTGCTCCGGAGCTCAGCCACACCGCCACCGGGAAACCCGCCTGGAGGCCCCGGTGGGACTCGCCCCTCCGTTGTGCGCCCCAAAGTCCCGGCGCTTCCCCAGGCACCCACTGGAGAAGAAGGGTCCATCTGTTCGTCTGTCTTCCAGACCGGCACCTGCACTTGGCCCTCCCCTCTGCCTCCCGGGGAACCCATCTAGGCGCAGCCCGCCAGGACCGCTGGCGTCAGACGGTCTCTCTGGCTTCCCCCAGCAACGGCCGCTCTCGGATTACACCCTCGGCCGGGGCTTGGCGGGCGCGCGGCGACCCGGCCCCTCGGCGGTCTCCCAAGTTAGCCGGCGCTAGCAGCGCCACGGCACCACCTCCGACTTGGCGGAGCCGGGAGAACACTGAGCCAGGTCAGCTCCACAGCACTCCGCTGCGGGGGTGGGGGGGCACCTTCCCCACTACCTCCCCCCACCCCGCCCGCACTGGTCCGGGCCAGGCGCCCGCAGAGAGGGGAGGCGGCGGGGGAATCTTCCCGGGCCACCGCCTCTTGGGCGGCACGGGGTGCGTTGGGGTCCGGGGACGGCACGGTCGGGCCGGGGTCAGACGCGGGAGTCTGGAGTCCCCAGTCCTGAGGTCGGGAGGGGTGGTGCGACCCTCTGTCCCCGCCCCGGGGGCGGAGCCGAGGTCGGAGCCTGCGGAGCCTGAGACTAGGCGAAATCGGCCCGAGGCTCCCTGCCCGGCTCCAGCCTCCCCCTACCCCGCTCCAGACTCGGGGAGACCCGACCCCCCCTTCCCCTGTCCACCACCTGCAAGACCTAGCCTCCTGGGTCCCCGGCTCGGCCCACGGGCCCCGGAGCAGGTGCAGGTGCGGCTTCCCCATCTCTCTCCCACCCGGGCGCATCCCGCTGGGCGGCCATGGCGCGAGGAGACGCCCCGCAGGACAGGCGAGTTGGGGACCGGATGGGGTGCGTATGGGGATCCGGTGGCCGTGGGCAGCTCAGACCCGCTCCCTTCGGGCTCTCCAAAGCGCAAAGCAGACCAGCTGGAACTACAATTCCCGTCAGCCGCCTCCCTCGGGTGCCTGAGCCTGGGTGATGGGGGTTGTAGTCCGCTCTCTGGAGGAGCTGCCCTGGGAGGTGGGAGGGGCCGCCGAAGCGGGACGTCCTCCGGGTGACCTTCTCAATGATCCTCACAGCTACCACCTGGTCGGGATCAGCTTCTTCATCCTGGGGCTGGGCACCCTCCTTCCCTGGAACTTCTTCATCACAGCCATCCCGGTGAGACTCATGGCTGGAGTGACAGCCCCACGGTCACAACCACCGTCCGTCCCTCCAGCTGCCTTTCCCCACCACGCCGCCTTTGATTCCACATTACGTCCGTTTGTCGGCTGAGGCAGGATCCTCAGAGAGGGGAGGTGCCTCTCTCATGGCTAGGACGAACAAGCTTTGAGGGATGCCCAGATCCTAGAGGGGCAAGGCCACCAGGTCAGGGGATCCTGTGGAACCAGCAAGGAGCTACCCACCTACTTCCCCTGTTTGTCATTATTCCTTGCTAGTCACTCAAAAATTGGGTTATCCAAGCCTTTGGTTTTCTTTGAAATAGCATGAATTACATTCATTCATCCAACAAATAGTTAATGTACACCTAGAATTCCTGGCACTGGGGGTACAGAAGGAAACATAGCAGAGGAAGGTTTCATCCTCACGGAGCTTACATTCTTTCAAGGGAAGGCAGGAATGTGGGGCTGGTGTTCTCCTTGGGACTGGGTTATTCTTATATATTAAATGCAACAACTTTCCAGATGCCTCTTTAGTGCCTGGCTCTGTGCTGGGCCCTGGAGACCCAGAGATGAATCAGCCCATGGTCTTGAGAGCAAGATGGGTGCATAAGAAGTATAAATAATGTAACATGACACGTGCCATCCCAGGCTTGGAGCAGAGCCCTGTGGGTCCCCAGGGGAGGGAGCAATTCCTTCTGCTTAACGGAAGAGGTGATTTGTAACTTGGGTAAAGCATTTGTGTTGGGGGAGGGGAGTGGTAGGAGGGGAGAGGGCACTCCAGGCAGAGACAGCAGCCTTGCAAAGACACCGAGAGGCAGGAGAGTACCAGCTTATTCAGAGAAAGGGCCAGAGCTTGGGGTGACTGGAGCTTAGCAGGACGGAACAGGAAATGGGGCCCAAAAGGGAGACCAGGGTCTGGTTCTGAAGGGGCCCAAATGCTGTTCCAAAACCTTGGGGCTTTGCCTTGCAGGCAACAGGGAGCCATGGACGGGGAGCAGGGGAGTTAAGCAGAGTCGTGGCAGGATGTGTGTTCCAGAGAGAAAGCAGTTGGTCAGCACCTGGGCCAGAGCCTGGCTTACAGTAGGAGCTCCATAAGTACTGGGGAACCTGGAAGCTGCTGCAGGAGTGGGGGTGGGGGCTGGAGCCAGGGCACAGGACAGGAGGGGTGATCCAGAGATGGAGCAAAGCCCAAGTTGGGGGTTCTTAGTGCTTGGGCTCGGTCCCAGACTTCAGCCGTTCAATTCAATGCACGTTCATCGAGCTCCAACTGTGTGCCAGGTGCTGGGGACGGTGCAAAGACAGAGAGTCAGTCCCGCAGAAGTTAACGGAGCAATCCCAAGCATGGGAGGAGGCAGAGGGAGAAGGCTGGGGGGTTCCTGAGGGTAGGTTGTAGGGTGACCCTGTACCCCACTCCCCTGGCATCCTGGCAGTACTTCCAGGGGCGTCTGGCAGGGGCCAACGGCACCACTGAGACCCTGGGCACCAACCACATGAGCCCTGCAGATACCTTCAACTTCAACAACTGGGTGACACTGCTGTCCCAGCTGCCTCTGCTGCTCTTCACACTCCTCAACTCCTTCCTGTACCAGTGGTGAGAAGCCCTGCCCCTTGGGCTCAATGCCAGGCCATCCCTCTGTTGTCCCTTCCCCGCCTTTGCTGAGGCAGCTCCATCTGGGCCCAGGGAAGACCTCCCATGCTTCCTCCCCTCCCCCCTGCATCTCTCCCCAGCCCCCACTGTCCAGCCCTGGGATGAGACTCTTGCCCCCTCCCCTCACCTGGCCTGGGCCCAGCGATGCCCACGCTGCCCTCCTCCGTTCTGAGCAGCATCTCTGAGACTGTGCGGATTCTGGGCAGCCTGCTGGTCATCCTGCTGCTCTTTACCCTGACGGCGGTGTTGGTCAAGGTGGACATGAGCCCCGAGCCCTTCTTCTCCATCACCATGGCCTCTGTCTGGTTCATCAACTGTGAGCACCACTGTCCTTCCCCATCTCCCCACCCAGCCTCCCAGGGCTTCAGCCCAGCCTCTTCTTTTTACTGAAAGGGCCCAAGGTATCCAAGAAGGGAAGACAGCAGTAGCATCACCCATATCCCTGATGAGAAACTGAGGCCCAGTGGGGAAGAAAAGTCACTCATCCAAGGCCCCACAGTGACCTAAGAGCAGGTCTCCTGGCCCCTAGCCCCTCACACCTAGGGCTGCACCTCGGAGGAGGGATGAATGTGGGGTGTTACCTCGGAACATGCCTACCCAACCTAGTCCGGAGTCCCCTAGGCACCCTGCCAACACCTCCTCCAGGGAGTCCCCAAGGCCTACCTAGTTGAGCAGCGGCCCCCAATCCTGTCCCTCCACAGCCTTCTGTGCGGTTCTGCAGGGCAGCCTCTTTGGGCAACTGGGCACCATGCCTTCCACGTACAGCACCCTCTTCCTCAGCGGGCAGGGCCTGGCTGGGATCTTCGCTGCTCTTGCCATGCTCATGTCCATGGCCAGTGAGTAGACTTGGGTGGCTGGAGGGCAGGGGTGGCCTCTGGGAATCTGGGGAGCAGAGAGAATGTGCCAAGAGCAGGATGCCTTGGGCTTTGGTGGAGATGGAGGTGATGGGGTGATGGGGGAGCTGGGGATTGGGTTTGGGGCTCTTGAGTTATACAATGAGAGAATGACTAGGTGAGGATTGGGTTAACTTGGGGCCAGGGGCAGGATCCCTGAGGCCAGCACTGGCATGTGGCAGTAGGCTGAGGTTGAGGGAAGGGGGCACAGGTTTGGGATTCAGATAGACTTGGGTTTGAATCCCGGTTCCACTGCTCCCTAGCTGGGGGCATTGGCTGGCCCTTACCTGTGTCAGGTTCCCCACCTGAATGATTATTATAGCTCCATCCTCAGATTGTAAGGAGCATGCAGTAATAATGAGCACATAGTAGGTGCTCAACAAAAATGACACATGGGGAAGAGCGAGAGGAGTGAAGGGCTGGGCTGGGGCCCCCGGCACAAGGGTCCTGAATCTGTTAGTGGGAGGAGTGGAAGATGCCGGGAGGTGAATCTGAGACATGCATAATGCGAAGCAGGAAAAGAGTTGCTAGCCCTGCGGGAGCTGGTGGACCAGCCACCTCCCTTCTGCAGCTGAAGTTTCTGCACAGGTGGCGTGGATGCCCAGACCTCCGCCCTGGGGTACTTCATCACGCCCTGCGTGGGCATCCTCATGTCCATCGTGTGTTACCTGAGCCTGCCCCACCTGGTGAGCCTGGTATTGGGCTCAAGGCCCACTTCAGAGCATCACAGATACAGCTCTGAGTCTGAGGCCCTGAGAGAGGCCAAAGGAGGCAGAGGGGACCTGGGCCCAGCCCTGATCCCCAAAGGAGTCAGCCACTGGGGGACCCCAGCCTCTAAGTCAACAGGGTGGGGAGGGATCCAGGCACTTCAGCCAAGCCAGGCAGGGACAACGCTTTCCTTCTGCAGAAGTTTGCCCGCTACTACCTGGCCAAGAAACCATCAAAGGCACAAGGTCAAGAGCTGGAGACCAAAGCTGAGCTCCTCAAGCCTGGTGAGCCCGGGACCCTGCCAGGGAGGTGGAGGTCCCAGCAGAGGCTAGAGCCACCACCACAGGGAAGCATTTCCCCTCCGTCCCCAACTAGAACCCTCATCCCTAGTAGCCTCGTGTAATCAGAGGCAGAAGATCTTGAAGGGAAGTCAATGGGCTTAAAGTCATCCCTTTGCCCTCTGGGCCTCAGTTTCCTCCTCTATAAAATGGGGAGGCAGTAGAGCTTCAGGCATACAAGTTCTAGATCCTAGTGTGTCTGAGTTTGAATTCTAGCTTCATAACACCCAAGCTGTGTGACCTTAGTCAAGTCATGTAACCCCTCTGAGCCTCAGTTTCTTTATTTGTAAAGCAATGGCAGTGAAATAATCCATTTAAGGTGCTTAACTCTGCCAGGCACAAGTGTGGGCTTAATAAATAGTAGCTCGGCATCTTTCCATTGTTAATTCTTTGCCTGCACCCTGGGCTGGTGGAGGGTCACTTGTTTTAATTGCTTGGAATCTCCTTCCCTCGGGCCTGGTTGTCACAAGTGTGGGTCACAGGCATGACCCTGCCCTCCCCTCTTGCCCCAGATGAGAAGAACGGGATTCCCAACAGCCCCCAAAGGGCAGTGCTGACTCTGGACCTTGACCCTGAGAAGGAGACAGAGATGGAGCCAGAGGAACCCCAGAAGCCAGGGAAACCTTCAGTTTTCATTGTCTTCCAGAAGGTTTGGCTTGGATATAGCCCCCAACCACCACCCCTGGGGAAGAGAGGGCTGCTCTCTCCAGCCGTCCCCAGAGACTCTTAGAATGCGCTGAGGCCTGTACTCACCTGGTCCACCCAAGGTGACAGGGTCATGGTGGATCAGAGACATGCTGGGCCAGGCCCCAGTGCCCTGTTCCTGGGCCAGGGCTTGAGCAGGAGGGTTTGGCTGCGTGTTGGGCTCTGGGTCTGCCTGCCTGCTCACACCCTTGCCTCCGACCCCCAGATCTGGCTGACGGCGCTGTGCCTCGTGTTGGTCTTCACAGTCACCCTGTCCGTCTTCCCAGCCATCACAGCCATGGTGACCAGCTCCACCAGCCCTGGGAAGTGGAGTGAGTGCTGGGAAGCGGAAGAGGACAGGGCAGTGGGAATGAAGGGCAGAGAGGGAAGAGGGCAGCCAGGACCAGGATAAGCCCTCTCTCCCTCCCAGGTCAGTTCTTCAACCCCATCTGCTGCTTCCTTCTCTTCAACGTCATGGACTGTCTGGGACGGAGCCTGACTTCTTACTTCCTGTGGGTGAGCACACCTAGGCTGGGGTGATCTGACGGTTTGGGGAAGCAGTCGGGGATCAGAGGGTGTGAAAGAGCATAGAAAGGTGATGTCCCAACAGTCCCACTGGTCTGGGTCTGGTAATGGAACAGCTGGCTGGTTTAGCAGTGAGCACCTGGCCCCTGGAGATATGCAAGCCAGGGCTTAGACTGTGAACTCTTTGAAAGCAGAAGCCTTGTCCAATTGACCTGTGTCTCCAGCATCCAGCCTAGGGCCCAGGCCCTGGTGCTTAGAGGCGGTTATGTGGAGTTTCCTGCACCACGTGGGAGGTCAGACAAGATTCCTAGTATTTAGATTGCTTTTAGCCAAGATGCTGCTTCTTTACATGAAAACTTCCAAGGACATACAACAAACAAAGTAGATCAAAGAGCAGCTGCTCTGGGAATTCCCCAGCAGTCCAGTGGTTAGGACTCCGAGCTCTCACTGCCAAGGGCCCATGTTCAATCCCTGGTCGGGGAACTAAGATCCCACAAGCTGTGCATCCAAGCCAGGACAGGGCCTGGATCCCCAGCTTCCAAACCCATCTTCCCCAAAGGGGTCTTTGGAACCCAGGGGTGATCAGAGCCACCGACGTTGAAAACCGAAGATGCTTGTCTAGTTCTGCCGTGGAGAGAGCACGAACTGGAGCTCAGGAGAGGCAAAGTCTAGCCCCAGGCTGGTCCTTGATTGCTGGGTGGCCTTGGCCCAGCCGCTCGCTCTCCAGAGGCCCAAGTGCTCGGTCCTCACTGGCACACATGGAGTAGGTCAGGGGAAGTGATAGTTGAGTCTATCTGGGGTGTCCCCGGAGCAGAGACCCTGCTCCCAGGGACCACCCTCACCCCAACCTTCTGCCGCAGCCAGACAAAGACAGCCGGCTGCTGCCCCTGCTGGTCTGCCTGCGCGTCCTGTTTGTGCCACTCTTCATGCTGTGCCACGTGCCCAAGAGGTCCCGGTTGCCCATCCTCTTCCCACAGGACGCCTACTTCATCACTTTCATGCTGCTTTTTGCTGTTTCAAATGGTTACCTGGTGTCCCTCACCATGTGCCTGGCGCCCAGGTCTGGGGGATGGGAAGGTGGGGGGGAGGGCCTGGGAGCAGGGAGGTGGGCTAGCTCTTTGAGGGGCCTCACTGGTGCCACCTGTCAGGTCAGGCTTTAACTGCTGAGCCGGTCCCAGGCCAAGAGCTGGGGAGAGGAGGACTTGGCTGGGGAGGTTCCTTCCCAGTAAAGTAGCCCAGGCACTGATTTTGGGGCCTCCTCTCTGGTCCTCAGTTTCGCCATCTGTGAAATAAATGGGTTGGACTGTCATTCCTTAGGGCCCAGCTACTCCCCCAAATTCTCAGTTGCAAGGGAGCTAAGGTTTTGATCACAAGCAGAGTTCCTGGGCTATTTACTCTAGGGAAAATGGAGTTGAGAATCCGGGGAGAGCAGAGGTGACCGGGAGGACCAGGTAGGGGACATTTTGCCAGGAAGGAAGGCAGTTGCATCTAGGCCCCTGGGGCGTGAGAGATGTCTATGTCCAGTGGCCCCATTTTACAGATCAGGAAACTGGAGTCCAGAGAGAAGGGCCTAATTATAGCGACCAGAGGTTGGGTCAGCCCAGACTAGAACTCAGGCGTCCTGTTGTTAGGAGGGCGGAGGGCACAGGGCTGGGTCCAGGTTGGGCCTGACATTTTCTAAGAGCTCCTACTCCTGTGTGTTCTAGGCAGGTGCTGCCACATGAGAGGGAGGTGGCCGGCACCCTCATGACCTTCTTCCTGGCTCTGGGGCTCTCCTGTGGAGCCTCGCTCTCCTTCCTCCTCAAGGCGCTGCTCTGAAGTGCTCCGTCCAGGTCTCTCCCAGCATCTTCTCTTCGGAGCTGAAACCCAGCACAGGGGGAATGGTGGGCCAGGCTCAAGCCTCGGCTGGGCTGGGGCCCCGCGGTCCGAGGGTCCCAGGAAGAGGCGGGTGCTGCTCTCTTTCCTGGGCTGGTGGCCACCTCGGGTGCTGCAAGGAAGAATTCACCACCTGCCATTCTAACCCTCCCCAGGAGTGGAGTTGACGCAGAGACAGACTATCTAGATGCACACAGACCTCACTGAAAGGATGATGATCAGGAAAAAGAGGGCCGAGGACAATGGCCCTTCCTCACCACCAGGAGTGCATTTGTTAATCGTGAGAAACTCACTGGCCAAGTGCTGGGGCTCAGAGGCCACAGGTGGGAACTTGCCAACTGTGTGGCTCGTGTGGCCGCAGCTTCAGATTCAGAGTGGGAGTGGGGACCAGCCCTGGACAGGAGCTCCTCTTCTCTCCAGGCCTCAGTGACACCATGGTCAAGTCTCCTGGACTCCAGAACAGAGGATTCCAGGGAAGTTGAGGGGACAGGGAGAAGGAGTTCAGGATCTGAGGGTGCTCGAAGGACCCTCTGGGCCTCAAACAGGGTTTTCGTCGCCAGCATTTACTGTGTCCACTCCCCAGAGCCCAGCTGGGCCTGGGTCGCAGAACTGCAGTTAGCCTGCATGTGTGCGCCGCACTTTACAGTTTGCAAAGCTCTTCTGCACCCGCTGTCTCACTGAAGCCACACTGAGGCCCTTGGAGGGAGGCCAGCAGGGATTGTGCTCCCCTCTGTACAGGTGAGGGAACCGAGTCCCAGGGGGAAGTGACCAGTTCTTGGCAGAGCCAGGACCCAGCCCCCACCTCCCTGTAGGTGCTGTTCTTCCTGCCCACGGCCTGCTTCCCTTTTCCTTGAGGGGCTCAAGGCGAGAGCCCTAAGCACTTACTCCACCTTTTTGCTTGTTTTTTCTCTCTGACCCTGCTCCTGGGTCTAATAATAACCTTCTCCATTTGTACAATGAATTCACTTTCCAAAGTGCTTTCAGCTCTATTGGCTTTGATGAGCTGGGTGGGGTGGGGATGATTGTACCCACTTGACAGATGGGATGACCAAGGCCCTGAGAGTGGCAGGGATTTGTGGGCATCCCTGCGCTGGGCCCTCTTGACCACATCATGGCTCAGGGGTACTGGCCTGCAAGGAGCCCTGTGCTCCCGGGCAGAGTGCCTGGCCGCATGGATGACTATCGCTCTCTCCCCCACCGGTGTCCTCTGCTTCCCCACAGCGAAGGAGTTGTGACCCTCCTCCCAAGGCCATGGGAAATAGAATGTAACTTGTGATGGGGCTTGTGAGGACACTGCAGAATGTGTAATATGAAACTCTTAGAAGAGGGGGCCAGTGATCTCAACTGGGAAGTTGGGGCAAGCATCCCTGAGGAGGTGTCCCCTGAGCTGGGCCTTGAGGGATGAATATGAGCTTGCTGGGCTGAGGTAGGGGAGGGGCATCCCAGGAGAGGTACCAGAAAATGTGGAAGGCATGGACACGGAATATTCAGGGAACAGTGGGGACTTCTGGCGACAGGTCACGGGGGAGCGGAAACTCCTAGGGTGTGAGGAAAGGGACGGGAGAGGATGAGGCTGGGGCAGTGGGCTGGGGACAAACGCTGAAGGGCCTTAGGCCTGAGGCCTAACCAGGGGATTAGAGAGAGGAGAAGGCACACAGAAGAGAAGGCTGCTGCCTCTACAGAGGCCGTTTAACTTGGTGGTTAAGTGCATGTGCCCTGACCCACAGTCCTGGGTTCGAAGCCAGGCCCTTTCCCAGCAGTGGGAACTGGGATTCCTGGAGACTGCAGTCCTGGAGAAAGCACTGGAGTACAGACTGACATTTACTAAATGGTAGTTGTAGTTCTGGGATTATTTTGTGCAGACCACTAGACCTAGCTGTACCCTTTGGCTGGGACTGGTGGGAGCAGGACCCCAGTACTTCCTAGGTCCCCTTCTCCTTCTCTACCTTCAGAGACTGTTGTCTGTTGTACCCAAAAGCTCCCTAGACCTGCCAGACCCAGCCACCCTGGGGAACCCAGTGGTACTGGTCCGCGTTCAGCCGGGTTGGGCTGAGCAGTGGACGATGGGCCCAGAAAGATATCCTTATGATGTCACAACATGGAATTCCTTCTTCCTGTCCTCCTTCCCCGTGTACCTAGCCCAACTTTCCCATCAGATCAGGATGCAGCTGGTTTTGATGTTAGAAAAATTCTTGGGCTGATGGGCTACACTTGGCTCATCCCTCTCCTGATGCCCAGCCCCCCTGGCCACCGCCACATCCCCAGCCTGACACAGCTCTGCCAACAGGCCCAGGTTCCCTCAGAAGCAGCCAGTGTCCATGAGCAAACAGTTGGAGAGGGCTCTGTGTGGAGGGCACTGAGACAGGCTTGGTGGAGGGACACAAACATTGCAAGGTCAGTCCTTATCCTCCAGTTGCTCACCTTTTTATGAGGAGGACACCTGCTGGTTTGTAAATTGATTCAGCTCTCCAATTAAAAGTCAAAGATTGTCAGAATGGATTTGAAAATGATTCAACTATATGCTTGCTATCTACCAGAAACTCACTTTAGAGCCAAAACCACAAATAGGTTGAAAGTTAAAGAATGGAAAAAGATATTCTATGTAAACAGTAACCAAGACAGTTGGGGTGGATATACTAATATCAGAAAAAATAGGCTTTAATTAAAAAATCATTGAAGAGACAAAGAGGGATATTATATATTCGTAAAAGCGTAACTCCATCAAGAAGATATAATAATTATAAACATATACACACCTAACAACAAAGTCCTAAAAACTATGAAGCCAAAATCGACAAAATTGAAGGAGAAACAGACATCTCTACAATGATAGAGACTTCAGGATCCCACTTTCAATAAACGATAGAACAACTAGACAGAAGATCAACAAGGAAACAGGACTTGAACACACTCCAAACCAAACAGGCCAGACATACACACAACACTCTACCTAAAAACAGCAGAATATACCTTCTTCCCAAGTGCACACGGAACATTCTCCAGGGAAGATCATATATTAGCTCACAAAACAAAGTTGCAATAATTTTTTAAAAATATTTATTTAAAAAAAATATATATTTATTTAGGGGCTTCCCTGGTGGCACAGTGGTTGAGAGTCCACCTGCCGATGCAGGGGACACAGGTTCGTGCCCCAGTCCGGGAAGATCCCACATGCCGCGGAGCAGCTGGGCCCATGAGCCATGGCCGCTGAACCTGCGCGTCCGGAGCCTGTGCTCCGCAACGGGAGAGGCCACAACAGTGAGAGGCCCTCATACCGCAAAAAAAAAAAAAAAAAAAAAATTATTTAGGCTGCACCAGGTCTAAGTTGTGGCATGCAGGATCTTTAGTTGCGGCACGCAGACTCCTTAGTTGCGGCATGCATGCAGGACCTAGTTCTCCGACCAGGGATTCAATCCGGGCCCCCCGGAATTGGGAGCGTGGAGTCTTACCCACTGGACCACCAGGAAAGTCCCTGCAATAATTTTTAAAAGAGTAAAATCACACAAGGTATCTTTTCCAATCACAGTGGAACGAAACTAGGAACCAATAATAGAAAAACTGGAAACCTCACAAATATGTGGAAATTAAACAACATGCCCCTAAATAACTAATGGGTTAAAAAAGAAATCAAAAGAGAAATCAGAAAATGCTTTGAGACAAATGGAAATGAAGGTAACATACTAAACTTTATGGGATGCAGCAAGAGCAGTGCTGAGAGGAAACTTGCAGCTGTAAATGCCTCATTAAAAAGGAGGATCTCAAGCAAATTAAACCCAAAACTAGCAGAAGGAAGGAGATGATAAAGATTAGAGTGGGCATGCCACGGAGCAACTAAGCCCGTGAGCCACAACTACTGAGCCCGTGTGTCTAGAGCCTGTGCTCCGCAATAAGAGAAGCCACCGCAATGAGAAGCCTGTGCACCGCAGCAGAGTAGCCCCCACTCACCGCAGCTAGAGAAAGCCCGTGCGCAGCAACGAAGACCCAATGTGGCCAAAAAAAAAAAAAAAAAAGATTACATTGGAGATAAACAAAATGGAATATGAAAAACAACACAGAAAATCAATGAAACCAAAAGTTGGTTCTTTGAAACGGTCAATAAAATTGACACACCTTTGAGTAGACTAAGAAAAAAAGTGAAGACCTGAAAATTACTAAAATCAGAAATCAAAGGGGGTCATTACTATTGATTATACAGAAATAAAAAGCATTATAAGAGAACACTATGAATAACTGTATGCTAACAAATGAGATACCTAGATGAAATGGAAAAATTCCTAGAAACACACAAACTACCAAAAGTAACTCAAGAAGAAATAGAAAATATGGACATATCTATAACAAGGAATGAGATTGAATCAGTAATCAAAAACCTCCCAGGAAACTCCAGGACCAGATGACTTCCCAGGCAAATTCTACCAATCATTTAAAGGATTAACACCAGTCCTCAAACTCTTCAAAAAAATACAAGAGGAGGGAACACTTCCTAAGTCATTCTATGTGACCAGCGTTACCCTGATGCCAAAGCTAGATAAAGACATCACAAGAAAAGAAAACTACAAACTAATATCCCTTAGGAATATAGATGTAAAATTCCTCAACAAAATACTAGCAGACTGAACCCAGCAACATATTAAAAGAATTATACACCATGACCAAGTGGGATTTACTCTAGAATGCAAGGTGTTTCAACCTGCAAAAATCAATCATTGTAATACACCAAATATGAAATGAAGGGGAAAAACCACATGATCATCTCAACTGAGGCAGAAAAAGCATCTGACAAAATCCAACATCCTCTCAAGATAAAAACACTCAACAAACAAGGAATAAATAAGAACTTCCTCAACCTGATAAAGAGTGTTTATGAAAAATCCACAACCAATTTCATGCTTAATGATGAAAGACTGAAGTCTTCCCCCTAAGATCAGGAAAAAGACAAGGCTGCCTGCTTTCACCGTTTCATCTATTCAACTTCGTACTGGACATTCTAGCCAGAACAACTGGGCAAGAAAGAGAAATAAGAGGCATCCAAATTGGAAAGGAAGAAGGAAAATTATCCATAATCACAAGTGATACACACACATACAGAAAATCCTAAAGAATACACACACCGACACATACAATTAGAGCTAATAAATGACTTCAGCAAAGTTGCAGGATTCAAGAATACACAAAATTCAGTTTTATTTCTATACAGACAATTTTGGCATCAATTCTGATGCGTGGTTTTTTTCCCCCCCATACCAAGCAATTCTCTGACACCAGCTAAGTGCTCTACAACACAACTCAGTTCTGACATTGTCTACCTGGAGACAGCATCAGATTCCACAAGCTGGAGCCGCAGAATATAGGTCTCCTGATCACTCTTCAACTCAACAACCTTGGCTCCCTACTGTGTGTGGAGTAGCCGGCGAACACCTTATCCTGACGTTCCAGGTCCTCCCCTGACTGTCCTAAAGCACCTTTCCAAGATTCACAGCGCTCGAACAGTTACTACAATACATATCAAAGTACCTGCCCTTCCCCACAGCCTCTCCTCTTTGAAAGAGTCCATGGAGCAATCATTCCACAAACACTTATCAAGCACCTTCTGTGTACGCTGACTGGTGTTAGATATTCGAGGCCTTCTGCTTAAGTGTGTGTGTGTGTGTGTGTGTGTGTGTGTGTGTGTGTTAGGGAGGCAGGTGTGTGGATACAAACAAGGTCTCTGCCCTGGGACAAGTGCTGGGGGAGGGGAATCAGTGCGCTGAATAGATTAATAATTTAAATGATCAAGCATCACCGCCACTGCCACCGTCAAGTTCCAGTACTTTAGACAGAGCAGCTCCTCCAGGGTGGTTTTCTCTAGTTCCTGCGGAAAACATATTGGCCCCCAATTTAGCATTGGCCAGAATTCCGGTTCTGGTTTTTAGGTGCCACCAAACCCCGGGCCCTCTTTCTAGGGAGAAGGAAAAGCACACCTCCAACCTCCTCCCATAAGGTCCAGGTACCTGGAGTATGAAACGGCCAGGAATGCAGGTTGAACAAAGACAGAAGAGAGGCCCGGTCCGGACGGAACTGGGTCCCACCTCCTGTTCAGTTCTCTTTGACCCGCTGCTCCAGACATCGGGTTGTGAAAATTAAGAATCATCTCCACTGTAAAACACGACCGACGAGGATGGGATTCGAACCCACGCGTGCAAAGCACAATGGATTAGCAGTCCATCGCCTTAACCACTCGGCCACCTCGTCCCACGTGCAGCACTCTTTTCCACATTCCTTTATCTCTCATCTCCGCGCCTCCCGGCACCCTCGCAAGCATTCCTCAGTACAGACGTGATGAGACCTAGAGGAGGGAGAGACGGCGGACAGAAAGGGGCTTTTTGTGTTCCTTTCCGCCTGCCACAGGCGGGAACCCGCGCCATCCTTCACCACTCTGCAGCCAAGCTCTGCCACAATTTCCCCTCCCTAAGTCGGGGACGAGCGCGCCGGGGTTTCAGGACGCGCTTGGTCCAGGAGGTCGCGCACTGACCCGGAGGAGGGGGGGTGCCTGTTTCTGGGAACCCAGCAGGCGCGGCGGAGCGGTGGCGGCCAGTTTCCAGCGTTTACAAAGCGCGCGGCGCGGGCAGAGAATGCAGTAGCTCCTCCCGGCGCACAGGGGGCGAGCTGGCGCGCCCGAGGCCGGCGCGGGCGGGCGGGCGCGGCTGCGCGAGGGGCTCGGCTCGCCTCGGCTCGCTTCGGCCGCGCTCGGCAGGCTGCGGTAAATCCGGGCTTGCGGCGGCAGGCAGAGGCTGCGGCCCGGTGGTCTCTGCTGCGCGCCGCGAGCCCCGAGAGCCATGCAGATGTCCTACGCCATACGGTGCGCCTTCTACCAGCTGCTGCTGGCCGCGCTAATGCTGGTGGCGATGCTGCAGCTGCTCTACCTGTCGCTGCTGTCCGGGCTGCACGGGCAGGAGGAGCAAGACCAATATTTTGAATTCTTTCCCCCGTCCCCGCGGTCGGTGGACCAAGTCAAGGCGCAGCTTCGCACCGCGCTGGCCTCCGGAGGCGTCCTGGACGCTAGCGGCGACTATCGCGTCTACAGGGGCCTACTGAAGACCACCATGGACCCCAACGATGTGATCCTGGCCACTCACGCCAGTGTGGACAACCTGCTGCACCTATCGGGCCTGTTGGAGCGCTGGGAGGGCCCGCTATCCGTGTCGGTGTTCGCCGCCACCAAGGAGGAGGCGCAGCTGGCCACGGTGCTGACCTACGCGCTGAGCAGCCACTGCCCCGATATGCGTGCCAGGGTTGCCATGCACCTTGTGTGCCCCTCACGCTATGAGGCCGCCGTGCCCGACCCCCGGGAGCCAGGGGAGTTTGCCCTGTTGCGGTCCTGCCAGGAGGTCTTTGACAAGCTAGCCAGGGTGGCCCAGCCCGGGATCAATTACGCGCTGGGCACCAATGTCTCCTACCCCAATAACCTGCTGAGGAATCTGGCTCGTGAGGGGGCCAACTATGCCCTGGTAATCGACGTGGACATGGTGCCCAGTGAGGGGCTGTGGAGAGGCCTGCGAGAAATGCTGGATCAGAGCAAGCAGTGGGCGGGCACAGCGCTGGTGGTGCCTGCCTTCGAGATCCGTCGAGCCCGCCGCATGCCCACGAACAAAAACGAGCTGCTGCAGCTCTACCAGGTGGGCGAGGTGCGGCCCTTCTATTATGGGCTGTGCACCCCCTGCCAGGCGCCCACCAACTACTCCCGCTGGGTCAACCTGCCAGAAGAGACCTTGCTGAGGCCTGCCTACGTGGTGCCCTGGCAAGACCCCTGGGAGCCATTCTACGTGGCCGGAGGCAAGGTGCCCAACTTCGACGAGCGCTTTCGGCAGTATGGCTTCAATCGTATCAGCCAGGTGCTCATAAGGGAGAGGGCAGGGGAAATGGGGCAGGATGGATGGTGGGGTCAGGGAGCTATGAGTGGCTCTGGATGGAAAAGAGGCAATGAGGCAGGAGGGATCATAGTTCAGGAGGTGGTTGGATGGTTGGAAGATCCAGGATGCCTCCAGAGGAATGGGAATGCTGGAGCGAGCAGGGATGTCAGTCTCTGCCCTAAGAATGTCATCAAATTTTGCTGACCTGTCTCTTCCCCCACAGGCCTGTGAGCTGCACGTGGCAGGATTCGATTTCGAGGTGTTGAACGAAGGTTTCCTGGTTCATAAGGGCTTCAAAGAAGCTCTGAAATTCCATCCCCAGAAAGAGGCCGAAAATCAGCACAATAAGATCCTTTACCGTCAGTTCAAACAGGAGTTGAAGGCCAAGTACCCTGACTCCCCGCGTCACTGCTGAGCCCTTCCCTCCCCTAGTCTGAGAAGTCTCAGCCTCCTCACTCCTTAGGCCGCGCCTCAGGCCTGACTGGGGTAAGAAATGTCACTCCACTTTACAGTGGTAGCTGTGGTGTTTGAACACTGGACTTGAGTATGGGATGCTGGGATCAAGTCCTAGCTTAACCACTAGTTGTGTGGCCTTGAGCAAATCCCGTTCGCTCTCTGAGCCTCAGTTACCCCATCTGTTAAAGGGAGGTGAGAATACCTACCTCACAGAACTGTTGGGAGGTTCAGATGAGATGCTACATGTGAAAACATTCTGTAAGCTTCGTACAAATGTGAAGTATTATTAATATTATTACAGTATTATTATTGTTGTTATTATTATTGTTATTAACACTCTTGGGTGGGTGGGCTATAGGAGAGCAAAAAGTATGAATGGGGCAGAGCTGAGAAGTCCGAGTACTTAACAAAATGGGCATTTTGGAAAGAAATCAGTTGAAGGCGTTGAATTTAGTTCTTAGCTTTTGGGCAACTTCCTGGTTGTCTTAGGCCTCCGTCTCGGGGGCCCTGGAGAAGGGATGGGTCTGCAGGCTCTGTGCGTGGGAGTCTGAGATCTGGACCTCTGAATAGGCTGGGCTGGGTAATTTGCCTACCGACTACAATGTGTAAATAAATGAGTGTTCACACCTAAAGCTGGCTCCATTACTCTCCTGAACCGGGCGGGGTGGGGGAGCAGGTCGCGGGCTCTCCCCTTTCAAGCCGTGGGTGGTGGCTGCGGACCGAGGCGCGCTGGCTGCAAAGCAAGAAACGCACGAGGGCCTTCCCTGCCTGTTGAAAGCCTGTGTGAATTTCAGTCGGTTGCTATGGAAACCGGCCCGCGGTATCCCGGCATGCCTAGCCCCGAGCTGTCCAATTGTGAGCACTCCGACGGGCGCCAGCTGATGACTCATGCGGAAGCGTGGACAGGCTCTCGCCTCAGGAAAAAAGGCTCTCTCGGCGCTTCTGGGAGCTCCGCGGCGGTGGGCAGTACCGGCTGCCTCCGGCACCTCTCAGGGAGTCTCGGACGTGAGGCCGGAGGCCCCACTCCCCGCGGGTGCGTAACGCCAACCCTGGCGCCTGGTTCGCCCTCTCCGGCCAGTGGGTCGGAGCCGGCCCAATCTCCAGGGCCGAAGCGGAGACTTAACCGGCCGGATGCGTGCCGGCGGCCGCGGGACCGGTGCTGGCCGTGGAAGAGCCAGTGATTGTCCCGCCCGCGCCCGCGCGTACGCAGATGGAGCGGGACGGGGGGCTCTCGGCGCGCCGTAGAGGGGCTGTGTTGGCTTCTTCGAGGGTAGGGAAGAATCTTCCTTTCGAGGAGGCCTGCCCTCGACATGCTCACTTTCTGAGAGATAAACTGCCTGTACACAGTGCCTTATAATTTGCTTTTCCATTCCTTATCGCTTGCAATCTTTATTATTCTCTTTTTATACCCAAGGTAAGGAGGGGGAGGTTGTGATTTAATTCAGCTCACCCAGTAGACTCAGACTGCTGGAGAGACCTCCCCCAACCCCTCACCCTTTCTGGTCCGGAAAGGTAGGACTTACCTACCGCTGCATCTTCCAAAATTAATATATTTAACAGTGAAGAGGAATTGCGAAGTTTGGGAAATGCAGGAACTGAGGGTTGAGAATGGGAAAGATGAGGCTGGTTTGGAGAACCGAAGTTTTCAGGTCAGGGTCAGATCATTTGTGAAATCATTGAGGAATGTTTCGAAACTGTCCTCTAGGCTAGGCCAGTTAATTTACTTGAATTGACGTTTGCTACCACTACAGAGGCCGGGGGCTACCAAGAAGTAAGAGCCAATCCCTGCCCTGCAAAAGTTTGTTTGGTTTAATTTGTATTTGCAAATCCTCCAGTCATCGAATGAGTTAGTACTGTGCTAGGCGAATAAAGCGCATGTGCAGCCCAGCCCTGGTGAGGCTTACAGACTGGTTGGGGAGACAGACATGAGAATGGGCCAATAGACATGTAAATAAATAAGGAAGGGTGTCTACACGGAACTAAAGGACTACAAGAGAAGTGCCCAGACAAGCATATCACAGTGAACCAGAAGCCCCCAGTAGACAAAGAGATGATCTGTTGAGAAGACTATTTATTCTTCCTCTTGAGTGATCTTTTGGCCGCACTTGGCACTGTCACGTCTCCTTCATTCTGAAGTTCTCTCCATGCTTTGAGTTTTCCCTCCTCCACCTCTTGCTACTTTCCTTCTGTTTTGCAGGGGTCGCATCATCTGCCCCTTTGGTGACCCTGGGCGTTCCATCACGAGCCCCTTCTCACTCCACACATTCTGCCTTGCTGGTTGCACCCTCTCCCAAGGCCTGAAGAACTCACTATATGTGATGACCAGATCTCTGCAGCCCAGATTTCTCTCTGAGGCTTAGACCCAGGTGCCCCCAACCCTGCCCCTTCTCTCCTTTCGGGGTCTTTGCTCACACTACTTACTCTGGTTAAATGCTCCCTCCCTCAACCAGCTCAGCTCATCTGTCTGGCCCATCTTCCTCTGCCCTCAAAACTGCAGCAGGCTCCAGGTCCCAGTTTAGCTGTCTCTCCCATATGCCCCTCATCTTAGCTCTTCTCACTCCACAGTAATGATCTGCTTCTTGGCCTCTCTCTCATCCAGGAACTTGTAAACTCCTTGAGGTCAGAGACTGTCTTTCTGTCACACTTGTGCCTGCCTCCTACCGTGGTGTCTGATGGTACCTAGCATATATTAGATTTTCAATAAAGATTAAATGAGTGAATAAATGAAGGAATGCTTAACAGTGTTCAGTGTTGCTGAGAAGTCAACCTGAGGTAAGCACCAAAAAATACTGGCATTAGGTACAAGGAGGTCATCTGTTAACTCTGCAGAATCAGTTTCAGCTGAGAGCGATGATACAGAAACAGACTGGAACAAGCGGGAGGTGAAAGTAGGAAGAGCAAGGCCTGGAAAAGGTGGAAAACGGGGGGCGATTGAGTGGAGTGGGGTGAAGTTTTGTGTTTCTGCTTTTTCTATATGGTGGGAAATTCCTGAGCGCGTCTAAAGTTTCATGGGACAGAGCTGTCAAGAGGGAGAGTGGAGGATGCAGAAGACGGGAGCACTGATGACGTGAGGTCTTAGAGGAAGCAGAGGGAGATAGGATTTGAGCACGGTGAGAAGATGAGCATTGTAGAGTGTTCTCAGGAAGAGAAGTGGTGGCATCATAGGCAGAAGGAGCAGCACGGTGGGCGGGGGGCGCTGGGTAGGAAGTGCATGGTATATTTGAGAACTAAGCATTAGAAGGTGGGGTGAAGGAGCCGGACCAGCAGTTCAAGTCCAGTCTATGTAGGGCCTTGAAAGCCCCAGTCAGATGTTTGGGCCCAGTCCCACAGTGGGGAGCCCACCCTTGGCCTTTCCCATGTTATGGATCATCACCTTGGCCACTCTTCCCGGGATTGGGATCACTGGCAGCGTCCAAGGGCATGGGCATTTCTGTGGTTCCCAGGCTTCGGGAGATGTGCAGGCAGGGCCACTTGCACCTGCCCCACCCAGTGTGTGCCCAGGGTGTGGCGAGTCCAGTCACCCCCCCGGTTGTCCCCGTCAGCAGTGAGGCTTGGTTTGACTTCCCAAGTGGCCACTTTCCCGCTCAGAGCTGTGGGCAGTGGCGAGTGATGGCTCCACTCCTACTCCCAGAGCCCAGATGCCCGTCCAGCCTCCAAGCAAAGACACAGAGGAGATGGAAGCAGAGGGCGACTCAGCCGCCGAGATGAATGGGGAGGAGGAAGAGAGCGAGGAGGAACGGAGCGGCAGCCAGACCGAGTCCGAGGAGGAGAGCTCAGGTGAGCCCCACACGCCCGCGTGCCGCCCGCCCCCGCTCTGCCCGCCCTGACTGGCCTCTTGTCCCAGAGATGGACGATGAGGGCTACGAGCGCCGCCGCAGCGAGTGCGTCAGTGAAATGCTGGACCTGGAGAAGCAGTTCTCGGAGCTGAAGGAGAAGTGAGCAAGGGACCCTGGGGCCGGGCAGGGCTGGCTGGGGCCTGCTGTGGAGCGGGTGCTCCGCTCGTGTTTGACGGGCGAGCACACGGGTGCGCGGCTGCCTCTTACCTCCCAGGTTGTTCAGGGAACGGCTGAGTCAGCTGCGGGTGCGGCTGGAGGAGGTGGGAGCTGAGAGGGCGCCCGAATACACAGAGCCTCTCGGGGGGCTGCAGCGGAGCCTCAAGATCCGCATTCAGGTGGCAGGTGTGTGCCCTGTTCCCCTACCAGAAGCCATGGCTCTCTGGCCCCTTCCCCTCTCGTCCCTGCTCTGCCTCACCCGTGCCCCTGGCCCCCCTTTATGGGCCCCTGGGTCCCTGGCCAAGCAGGACCTCCCTCTCCCTCCCTCCACAGGGATTTACAAGGGCTTCTGTCTGGACGTGATCAGGAACAAGTACGAGTGTGAGCTGCAGGGAGCCAAGCAGCACCTGGAGGTGAATGTGCCGGGCGCTGGGTGCTAGGTGGGGACGGAAGTGGCCACCCCGGCCTGCCTGGCTGAGCCACTCCGCCTCTTCCAGAGTGAGAAGCTGCTGCTCTACGACACCCTGCAGGGGGAGCTGCAGGAGCGGATCCAGAGGCTGGAGGAGGACCGCCAGAGCCTGGACATCAGCTCTGGTGAGGCGAGCGGCTGGCTGGGCACCCCTGCCCCAGGCCCTGTGCTTTCAGTGCCTGCCCCCCATCTCGGCCTCAGCTTCCCTGCCTGCACAGGGGGGTTGTAAGAGGACCTGCTTCGTGGTCACTGTGGGGACTGAATGAAAGCAGCCAGGGAAGCGCCTAGCCCAGAGCCTGGCACACAGTGGGGACTCAGGAAGAGCGGGTCCCCTGCCCCCCTGCTCAGTTTCCAGAACGGAGGTGTCATTCTGACACACGCACATGCCATGGCCAAGTCCTCTCCATGTCCACAGGCCGACGTTCATACAGGGCACTGGGGAGGGAGGAATTATTATCGTACCCCTGTCCATGAAACAGATGAAGAAAGCGAGCCTCACAAAATCACAGTGACCTCTTTCCCAGGGTTGAACTCAGCTTCCAACCCCAAGCCCAGGCTTCTCTGCACTGCCCTGGTTGGGGTAGGGGCGCGAGTGATGGGGAAGGGCTGGCCTGGCCCGGGTGAGGGACACAGGCTACAGGGGTGGGGCGTCCTGGGATGGCCGGCACCCCAATCCTGACCCTGGTCTGGGGCACAGAGTGGTGGGATGACAAACTGCACGCCAGAGGCAGCTCGAAGACCTGGGGCTCCGTGCAGCCCAGCAAGAGGAAGAAGGCCCCTCTTGTTTCCGGTATCCTTTCCCCCACGGTGGCCCGAGCTGGGCGAGAGGTCAGGGCGGAGGAGGGTGGAGGGACACGCAAGACAGAGGCAGACCAGACTCATTTATGGTCATCTGGCATCCTGTGGCCATGTCCAGTCAAATCCAGCTGTCAGGGATTTTTTACGGGGTCCTCCTAGGCTGTGTGGACTGTAAAAAAGTAGAAACATCCATCCAGAGATTTCCCCATAATTTCCGGAGTGAGCTCTCCTTTGAGGCCCTTCTGGCTTTCCCATGACGTCCCAGGCTTTCCCACCCCCATGCCTTTGCTGACTTTCCGTTCTCCTATCAGCTGCCTTTGCCCATGTGCCTGCTCAGTGCTCGTCTCGGTTGTTACTTCCTCCACGAAGCCTCTCCTAGTTTCCCCGCCGAAATGGCTATTTAGATATTACCCCTGTACCTAAACTGGGGCACCTGCCTCCCATCTGGGCATGGTCATCTCTGCCCCGCCCCAGGCGTGCGTCCCTTTGGTCCAGGGCCTGCTGTGCCTTCCTCCCTCCTGGCACAGCAGCACGGAGTTGAATTGAATTGAATTCTCTTGTGCACCCCACCCCACCCCTCATATTCCTGCAGCAACCAGATTCTCAGGGCACTGACCTCCTGGTGGTGGGAATCAGGTTCACGCAGGGAGGGAGGGAAGAATCTGGACTGCAGAGACTTGAAGGGTGAATGGGAGGTGAGGGTGTGGAGACATCAGGGGGACAGAGTGGCTGGTCCCCACAGGGGAGTGTGAGACCGAAGGAGGGTTGTTTTCAGGACAGAGGAGACTAGAGTCTCTTTGTAGATGGGGAAAGGGGCCAGATCCCTGAGTGGGTGGCATGGACCTTGGCCTTCTGACCTTGAGACCGGAGAATAGGTGAGGGGAGCTGAGGAGTGGTAGGGTT
This sequence comes from Globicephala melas, assembly GCF_963455315.2. Lineage (NCBI taxonomy): Eukaryota > Metazoa > Chordata > Mammalia > Artiodactyla > Delphinidae > Globicephala > Globicephala melas. Next base: position 6,253,262 of record NC_083321.1, read on the forward strand.
GAGACTGGAAGGCCCCCTGTGGAGTGGGTGAAATAGGCCATAGCCATGCCACCTCTCCACCCTGCCGAGAACCGGGGGGCCAAGAGGTTGGAGGTGGAGCCTGAGCTCTTAACTAGGTCCTCGGCTCCCTGCCCCGATGTCCACAGCACCGCCTCTTCTGAGTGTTGGAGCTCCCGGGCCAAGGCCCGTCACCTGCCCCCTCCACCAGGCTTCCTGCTTCCTTGACCCCCATTGCAGGCCCTTACATCGTGTACATGCTGCAGGAGATCGACATCCTGGAGGACTGGACAGCCATCAAAAAGGTGGGTCCGGTGCTGCCTGTCTCAGGATGGGGGCTGGCAGTGCAGTGCCCCCTCCCCAACCAGATGCCAGCTTTGGGCTTTGCAGGCGCTCCACGTGTGGACTTCCTGAGGGCCTGGGAAGCTCTCTGCTCAGCCCTCGGCACCCTCTGCCTTCAGCCCAGGTTCCCTGGCATTGCTTGAGCTCACAAGCCTCGTTTGGCCTGAGGCTGTTCCGGAGGAGGGAGTTCCTAGTCTACATCAGCCCCTTGTTGCAGGGCAGGTTTTGATGGGGGTGGGGGTAAAGGGAGGGCAGGAAGGCGGGAAAGCAGCTGGGCTGCCTGAGTCTCTGACTGGAGAGCACATCAAACCTTTGCCTAGAAAGGGTCTTATATCCCGGCAACCCCTCTAGTGCAGCCCGGACCCAGCAGCACCTCCACCTCAGAAAGGCTGATGGTGGAAGGGGGATTTGCCAAGCTGGAGGCAGGCTCTCAGGGGGTTTTCTTCTTACCCACCCAGGCAAGAGCAGCCGTGTCCCCTCAGAAGAGAAAATCAGATGGTAAGAACCAGCAGGGTCGGGACTTCCCTGACGGTCCAGTGGTTAAGACTCCACGCTTCCACTGCAGGGGGCGCGGGTTTGATCCCTGGTCAAAAAAACCCACAAACTACTGGGGTTGTTCTTCCTCCCCCAGCCCAGCCTCCAGGAAAGGAGCCCAGAGGGAGGCAGGGACTGTGTCAGATCAGTGACCTGAGAGAGTCAGGACGGTCTGGGTGTGAGGGCATTGTGGGAGCTACGGTGGGGGTGAGTAATGGGGCTAGGTGATGGACCCGCCCCGCCAGCTCTGGTTAGGGAGGGTGGAGTGCTGAGCCCTAGCAGCCGGCCTGGCGGGCCCAGAGTACCAGAGAGGCCCAGGAATCAGCGGTGTGGAGCTGACCTGTGCCCTCCTGGCCTTGCCTGCTCTGGGCCAGACTGAGGCCACTCCTCTCAGTGCCGCACATGAAGTGCCTGCTTCCCTCTTGGTTCGGCGTCCTCTCACCTGCAGTGGTTTTTCCCTTCCTGTGTACCCCCAGGACCTTGACCCTGCTGTTCACAGCCAGGGGGCCCTTGGAGCAGCTGGCAGCAAACCCAGCATTTGAACTTACCTGCTGCAGAAAGGCAGACTGACAGGCCCCTCAGCGTCTGCCCAGCCAGCCCTGCAGTGCTGCTGTGGCCCTCCCCTCCAGCCGCCACTGGTCTGGACTCCTCCTCTGCCCCTCCTCGGGGCCCTGTTCAACTGTGGCCTGGAGCTGCCTTAGCCAGGCAACACTGTCTCCTCCATCCCCGGCCAGCCCACCACCTGCCCCCACCGAAGGTCAGCCTTCGCGGTGCCCTCCCTGATGATGATGTGTCTCATCTTAAGCCAAAGTAACATCCTTTCTGCTGACCTTGGACCCGGCTCCCTAGTCACCGAGCCAGTGAGCTGGGTCCCACTTCGCGGGAACTCTGGGTCAGAAATGATATTTGGGGGACCTTTGTGTCCTGGCTGTTGTTGGAGGTGAGCAGGCAGGCTCCCCAGGTCTTCCTTCTCAAGGCGGTTCCTGGTGTCCGCCTCCCAGATTTCAGGGACTGGAATTAAAACCTTTTCTGGGACTCTGGCGTGACCGGCGTGTGTCTAATTTACCTTGCAAGGGAATCAGGGCTCTCATGGAGAGTGCTTGTGACAGGCAGTCTCTTCTGGGGTCCCTGGTACCTCTTCTCACTGCCTAGCGGGAGCCTACCCACTCGAACTTGGAGTATAGGCTGGGGAAGGGGGGTTCTCCCACTTGCCTGCTCCCCAGAGGTTGGGGGGCTGGGCCCTGGACTGCCTGGTGCTGGTGAGCAACGTCTGAAGCAACATGTGGCACAGGCAGAGCACGTGGCCTTGGGTGGGGACGGGGACTGGGTACTCGGTGCTTGGAGACTGGATCATGTCTGCACCTGCCCCAGTCACTTGGCAGATTGGCAAGGCAGGCTGGCAGAGCCTGTGTGCGTGGGAGGCAGCTGGCAGCAGCGCCATGTTCTGACGACCTCACAGCCAGACTCCCCCCTGTTTAGCGCTGACTGTTAGAACCGCCCCCAGAACCTCAGTTAAGCAAAGAGGTTAGTTTCCATGGAGACACAGCATCCTTTCTCCACGGCAACCTGAAATCCCAAAACGCAAGTTAAGCTCAGGAATGCGTCATCGGTGACCTGTAGGGGGCGCTCTCCCACAAGGCTGAGCTCAAGACCGTGGACAGATGAGCAGTTGACCACAGACCTAAAGATGCCCCAAAGGCGAGGCCTGTGGGGACCTAGATAGGCCCTGCTTAACCCCTTTCTGCCCACCTGTATGATTCGAGGAGGCTGGCAAGGCTTTAGGACGCACTGTGTGGAGGTGGTAGCCCCACAGCTGGGGCCCTCGGAGGGCCACTTGCATGGAGACGATCCCTGCCCCCAGAGGCTGGGCCCAGAACAGAGGAAGCAGGCACTGCCCGGGCTGAGTGGACACACAAGAGTTAACTGGCGGCTGTGACAGGGCGAACCGCCCTCAGGAAGTGTTACTCACCACTGGGAATGTGAGTGCTCTTGCCTTGGGGGCTGGATTCTCTTCCTGAGTCCCCGGAGATACCGAAGGAGCTCCCAGCCATGGAAGCCCCTGGAGAGTCTGGAGCAGGCCTTCTCGGAGCCCCCAGCCCAACCAGCTTCGCACCTGGGCACCTGGAGAGAGAAAAGTTAGTGAAGTTGGAAGGGCAACCCGGTGGGGCAGGGGCGGGGGGACCACAGAACTGGGTCTGTCCTGGGCAAGGAGGGGGAGAGGGTTGGGCAAGGTTCCCAGCCCCTGGCCCCCTGCTCAGGTCTGGCGCCTGCCCCCAGGCCAGCGCAGGACCCGCTGTACGATGTGCCTGATGTCGGCGGGGCACGAGCAGGTGGGCCTCAGCAGCCCGGGCGCACCGTGAGCCTGCGGGAGCGCCTGCTGCTTACCCGGCCCGTGTGGCTGCAGCTGCGGGCCAACGCCGCGGCCGCGCTGCACGTGCTGAGGACCGAGCCCCCCGGGGTGAGTCTTCCCCCACCCCTGGGGCTGGTGGCCGAGGGTGGGAGGGAGCGGGGCTGGACGCGGAGGTCCTGAGCCTCCGACCCCTGTCGACTCGCAGACATTCCTGGTACGGAAATCTAACACTCGCCAGTGCCAAGCCTTGTGCATGCGGCTGCCCGAGGCCAGCGGCCCCTCCTTCGTCTCCAGCCACTACATCCAGGAGAGCCCTGGGGGTGAGAGGGACCGGCCTGGAGGGAGGGGCTGGAAACCATCAAGGCAGGGCACCGGGGTTCCCCAGAGAACAACCTCACTTCCCGTCTCTCAGGCGTCTCCTTGGAGGGCTCAGAGCTTGTGTTCCTGGACCTGGTCCAGCTCATCTGTGCCTACTGCCACACCCGGTGAGCCTGCCTGCAGGGCGCCTGCTGTCCATGGGGCCCTACTCCCTGGGATACCCTGTCCTCCTCCCACACAGACGCTCTCAGTGCCCACAGCCCGGAGCTTTCCTCACTCCTGACTTTTTGCTCCCCTCTCCGGCCTCAGGGACATTCTTCTCCTCCCGCTTCAGCTCCCCAGAGCCATCTGCCAGGCAGCCACCCGCAAGGAGCTGGAAGCCATCTCCCATCTGGGCATTGGTAAGGGCTCCCCTGCTACACATTGCTCAGATGGACAAGCTGAGGCCAAGAGGGAAAGGGAAGGCATGGGCACACAGCCTGAAGCCTGTGCCTTTCCCTCGGTTGGGCCCCCTCCCTGAACCCCCTGAGGCCCCAACCTGTTTCTCTTCCCTAGAGTTCTGGAGCTCCTCCCTCAACACCAAGGCTCAGCCAGGCCCATCTGAAGGCCCACTGCTGCCCAGGCTGAAGCCCCGGTCCCCACAAGAGCTGGACCAGGGCACTGGAGCTGCCTTGTGTTTCTTCAACCCCTTGTTCCCAGGGGACCTGGGCCCCACCAAGCGGGAGAAATTCAAGAGGAGCTTCAAAGTGCGTGTGTCCACAGAGACCTCCAGCCCCCTGTCTCCACCAGCTGTGCCGCCTCCCCCAGTCCCAGTGCTGCCAGGGACAGCCCCCAACCAGACAGAAAGGTTGCCCTCTCGCCAGCTGCTGCGGAGGGAGAGCTCAGTGGGGTACCGTGTGCCAGGGGGCACCGGCCCCAGCCTCCCGCCACTGCCTTCCCTCCAGGAGGTGGATTGCGGCTCCCCCAGCAGCTCAGAGGAGGAGGGGGTGCCAGGGTCCCAGGGGAGCCCAGCAACCTCACCCCGCCTGGGCCGCCGGCGGCCGCTGCTTCGGTCCATGAGCGCTGCCTTCTGCTCCCTGCTGGCGCCCGAGCGGCAGGTGGGCCGGGCAGCCGCAGCGCTGATGCAGGACCGACACACAGCCGTGGGCCAGCTGGTGCAGGACCTACTGACCCAGGTGCGGGCCGGCCCTGAGACCCAGGAGCTGCAGGGTATCCGCGAGGCGCTGAGCCGGGCCCGAGCCATGCTGAGCGCGGAGCTGGGCCCGGAGAAGCTGCTGCCACCAGAAAGGCTGGGTGAGACTCCAGCCCGGGGCTCTGCCGGTTCAGCACTATCTCCGCATTCCACTCTCTCTGCCTCCCCACACTGCCAGCCTGTCTCTCAGTCTGTTCTGCGGCTTTACAAACCCACCTTGTCTCACCACCATTCAAGCAAATTCTGTCCACCGCCTGCCTGCCTGTCACCAAGTTTCCAAATCTTTTTTTAATTTATTATTTATTTTATTTATGGCCGCGTTGGGTCTTCGTTGCTGCATGCAGGCTTTCTGTAGCTGCCGCGAGCAGGGGCTTCTCTTTGTTGTGGTGAGCAGGCTTCTCATTGTGGTGGCTTCTCTTGTTGTGGAGCACGGGCTCTAGGCTTACGGGCTTCAGTAGTTGTGGCGCACAGGGTCAGTAGTTGTGGCACACGGGCTTAGTTGCTCCGCGGCACGTGGGATCTTCCCGGACCAGGGATCGAACCTGTGTCCCCTGCACTGGCAGGTGGATTCTTAACCACTGCGCCACCAGGGAAGTCCCAAGGTTCCTCCTCTTTTTCATCCCTCTCCTCTCCTGATCATGCCCTTCCTCCCAGGGACTCTGCCCCCCTGGTTCCCCTGACCCCAGCCTACCTCTCCCCCGCAGAATGCGTCCTGGAGAAGTCGCTGCATCGCTCCGTGCTCAAGCCTCTCCGGCCCATCCTGGTGGCCCGCCTGCGGCGCCGTCTTTCCACCAACGGCTCCCTGGGCCGCCTGGCTGAAGGCCTCTGCCTGGCCCGGGCCCAGGGCCCCAGAGCCTTTGGGTCCCACTTAAGCCTGCCCTCCCCAGTAGAGATGGAACAGGTGCGCCAGAAGCTACTGCAGCTACTTCGTGCCTACTCACCCAGCGCCCAGGTCAAGCGGCTCCTGCAGGCCTGCAAGCTGCTCTACACAGCCTTGAGGACCCAGGCAGGTATGCCCCCTCCCACCACCTCCCACTGGCTCCTGCCAAGTCAGAGGCAGGCCACCAGGCAGAGGCTCCAGGAATGGCACAGCAGGGAGGGGGGAAAAAAAAAAAAAAGGGTCCAACCCTCCCATTTCACAGATGGTAAAACTGTGGCCCAGAAAGCAGAGTATCCACTCCCCAGGCCTTGCCCCCTGGTTGCCATAGAGACCACAGTGCCCAAGGCCTGGCAGGCGGAGGGGAGGGTCCTTGTCTAAGATAAGTAGTGGATTCTGACCCTGGGGTCCCAGAGGAGCCTGAAGCTTCCTCCTCCACCACCACAGGGGAGGGTGCAGGGGCCGATGAATTCCTCCCACTGCTGAGCCTCGTCCTGGCCCAGTGCGACCTTCCTGAGCTGCTGCTGGAGGCCGAGTACATGTCAGAGCTGCTGGAGCCTGCCTTGCTCACTGGAGAGGGTGAGGAACCCCACACACGCCCCTTCTGTCTGGGTGGGGCTGGGGCGCCCTGACTGAGCAGAGGAGGCAGAAGGAGCAGGTCACTCACGCCCAGCCTGAGCCGCATTCCTCCCCTTGTGTCCCAGGCGGCTACTACCTGACCAGCCTCTCGGCCAGCCTGGTCCTGCTGAGTGGCCTGAACGAGGCCCACACCCTCCCGCTGAGCCCCTCGCAGGAGCTGCAGTCCTCCCTCAGCCTCTGGGAGCAGCGCCGCCTGCCCGCCACCCACAGCTTCCAGGTAACAGGACTGGCCACCCCCGGGGGGAGTCTGGCATTGTCTGGCGCAGTCCTCTCCTTTGCCCAATGAGACCCAGGAAAGGAGGGGGAAGGGGAAAGGCCAGTCCTGCATTAGCCCACGACAGAAACAGCGCCCCGTGCGTAACACACGTCCGAGCCAGGCTTTCTGGAGGCTGCGTTCCACGAGCCGGCACTGTGCTCAGTGCTCTGGCGGCTCAGCCTTGAATCTTCACAGAAACTCTGAAGTGGGATCATTATTATCCCCATTTTACAGATGAGGAAACTGAGACATGACATGGGGAGGGAAAGGGACACAGGCAGATCCTGGCTTCTGGCCCCCAACTGGACTCAGGCTTCCAGCCCGTGACCCCCATACCCTCCCATCTGGGCTCAGGCGTGGTGTCCTCAGAGCCAAACAGCATCTCTGCCCTTCACCCTCCTTCCATGCAGTCAAGAGACCCTTTCTAGCCTTGGCTAAGAGTCCAGATTTGATAGCCAGATCCTGGATCCAAATGCTGGCTCTGCTGCTTTTTGGCTCTGGGAGCTTGGGCAAGTTATATAACCTCTTTGTGCCTCAATTTTCTTGTCTATAAAATGGGGTAATAGTATCTACCTCCTGGGGTTGATATTTGGATGAAATGGGTTAATTCAGGACAAGTACTGAGGGCGCAGAGTAAGCTCTACCTGAGTAGGATTGTTAGGCTGTAGAGGCCTGCTGGGGCGTCCTTCCAGCCTGCAGCTGTGACCCGCTAGCCCAAGCACATCCCTCCCTTCCTCAGAGCCCCTGCTCAGAGCTCACCTTATTCACAAAGCTTTTGCCACTGGTTCTACCACTGGATATGTACCATCCCAGCCCTGTTCCTGCAGAGCTTCTACTGAGACCTCAAGCTTTGCAGCCAGATTCGCACCAGGCAGGACTGAGTTCTTGATTTTGCTTCTCCTGCACAGCACCTCCTCCGCGTAGCCTATCAGGACCCCAGCAGTGGCTGTACCTCCAAGACGCTAGCCGTGCCCCCAGGGGCCTCGATTGCCATGCTGAATAAGCTCTGTGCCACCAAGTTCCGGGTGACCCAGCCTGATACTTTCAGCCTCTTCCTATACAAGGAGGAGGACTACCACCGCCTGCCCCCCGGAGCCCTGGCCCACCAGCTCCCCACCACCGGCTACCTCATCTATCGCCGGACAGAGTGGCGCGAGACCCAGGGCACCTCCCCGGGGGCTGCCCCAGAGGAGGGCAGTGGGAGGCCAGAGGCAGAGGGCAGGGAGCAGGAGAAAGGGGGCTGGGGAGATGGGGACACCAAGGTCAAAGCCAGTCCCAGGGACAGCAGGGGAGAGTCTGAGACGATGGCCGAGGGGGGCGAGGACCAGGCCAGGGGAGGCCCTGCCCAGCCAAGGGGGCCAGAGGCTGAGGGAAGCCAGGCAGCAGAGGAGTAGCTGGGAGTGGGCAGAAGGGCCATTTGGGGCAGAAAACTCTGAGCCTGGGGGGAAGGCCTTTCAGAGCCATCCACCCCACTGGCCAAGGCACAGCCCCCTAGTCTTCCCCACCCCGGGCCGCTCCGTGTCTGCCACCTCCTCTGACTGTCTAGCCCTCTGATCACACCTGCTGGGAGGTGCCTGGACTGGCCACATCTGGGCACTGGAGTAAAGCCCAGGGGGTTTTGGGGGGGGGCCCAGACGAAGGGCCCAAGGCCCCTTGGCCTCTCATCCTTCTCCCCCAGCTGGAGGCCAGCCGTCCCGCAGTGGTGAGTGTGCCCAACAGGGGACAAATCAAACAGGGGCCTGACCTCTGGCAGTGGAGGGTGGGGCTTCAAGGCCCTGAAAGGCCCCACCCACTCCTGGGTGTCAGGAGGATTTGGGGAGGCAGCAAGATGTTGGGGCCCAGTGCTGCCCAGACCACCTGGAGGCCAAGCACCTCCGAACCTCAGTGTCCTCGTCTGTGAAGTCGGGGTGCTACTGCTGCCCTGCCTTCTCCCAGAAGTCTTCCATGGGTCAGAATGGATGGTTTTGTGGCAAAGCAGAGCTCAGACTAGGGGAAAGGGGAGGGAAGGAGGTTGGATGCTAGCAACACACATACACACACCTCTCCAAGGGTCTGTTCTTCACTCTCACAGAAGGGAGAGGCTCTCCAGGCAGCCCTGGGGACTGGGTCGGGTCCAGCTGAGAGAACACCCACATTCTGGTCTTTCCCCAAGATGGGAAGTCCTCCCAGGCACTGTGATGTCCCAAGGGAATGGGACAGAGGAGACAGGCTTCTGAAGTGAGGTGAGGATTCGGAAATCATCTTCTCTGCACTTGACTCTCTTGGACCTCACAAGAGCTTTACGGGACACAGGGCCTGGCTTTTTACCCACTGAGGCTTGGGAAAGTGACTCCTAAGACACCACACAGGAGGCCATTGGGATCCCCACACCCAAACCAGGGGTCAGGTTCCAGCTACTCCTTGTGTTCTAAACCACCAGTAAATTAACCCTCAAGGTCCGGTAGACCCCAAAGGGAGGCCTGGATCAGGCAACAAATGAGCAAAGAAAATACCAGCAACAACCACAAGGGGGTGCACATGGCTCAGGAAGCTGCCAAGAGGGTGACCTGATGGACGAACGCAGCTCCAGGGCAGCGGCAGTGTAGGTGGTCACGGGGTTTGCAGTCTGGCAGCTGCCAGGCAACTTGGGGACAGTGCCAGGGCCAAGACCTCTGGCCCTCAGCTGTCTTGGGAGTCAGGGGTCTGAATGAGGCCAGCCTCAGGGGACCACTCCCTGGGAAGGAACTAGCCCCTGGTGGAAGGAGGACCCTAGCCAGTCTCTGAGGTGCTCCCTCAGACACTGAGCACAAAGGGACATCAGCTCATATATCAGACATGACAGCTGGAAGGTAGAAATCCTGGACATTGGGATTTCAGACCCTCCAGATACAGCCCAGGTTGCAGGGCTCCCAAATTTCTCACTAGGCCATCAGCAGCTCTAACTTCCCCCACTTCTACCCGCCCCCCACAAGCTTCTCGCTGGTGGGGAGTCTCCCTTCACTCTTTTGTATGTCCCCCCCAGTCCCGCACCCACCCGAGTGCCCTGTACAGTGCTGGGCACTCCACAGGCGCACAATAAATGTTGTCCACTAATTGGAGTTTGATAACTAAGAGGGAAGGGCAGCGGGCTGGGAGGTTAAGGGAGGGCTGGGTTCTGGGAACCAAACACAGGATGTCTCAAGTTCAGTCTCAGAGGAAGGACCTGGAATGGTTGCAGGGGGTGTTCAGAGAACCCCAGGGCCGGATGAAGAGCTGGTCTCATGGGAACTAGGGCTGGCTGAGGCTTCTGGGCCCCTGCGAGGGGGCCTCTGCAAGCCCTTCCCACCTCCTTCCCATGCTCAGTCCTAATTCCTGGCTCTGAGAATTCAGCATGCCCCCAGCAGTGGCTCATTGGAGCACTGCCAGGCCCTGCCTGCTCCCTGAATCTTCTGGTTTACCTTCTGAAGAAATTCTGATGGGTTAGGGGTCCCGGCCAGATAAATCAGCATGACCAAGGGTCATGAGACAGGGGTTGGGGCTCCAGGCAGGGCAGGCAATGACAGGCTGGTCTAGAACTGATCTTATTGTCCCCATTTTATAGATGAGGAAACTGAGGCTTGCTCAGGCAAAGTGGCTTGTTACAGGGCAGAGGACTCAGACACCAGGTTCCGTGGAGCTTCGGATTCTGCAATCCTCCAAAACAGAAGGAGTTGTTTACTCATCCACTCAGCAATCTGTTGTGTCCGTATGGACCAAGCATCCGCAGCCCCAGCCAGAGGGAGACAGCTGTGATCTGGGCAGTAACGGCCTACTGTGCGCTCGGACTCCGTACTGCCCCCCCCCACACTCCCACTACTGCCTTCCACCTTTGGCCTTCTGGAAGAGGAAGTCAGGGCTCTGAGAGGTGCCGTGCCATTTCCAGCATCCACTGCTGCAGGGCAGGGCTGGAACCCTGACGCTTGGATCTCTGGAGGAGCAGCAGAGTCATTTCCTCACTTGGAAATGTTGCACTTATCACCTCACAGTAGTTCCCTGTGTGAGTTTGTTTATTGTCTGTCTTCCTCACCAGAAGGCCAGAGCCAAGTCGGCCTTGTTCCCTGCTGAATCTTGGGGGCCTAGAACAATGCCTGGCCCGGAACTGGCATGTAGTAAATATATGTGGAGTGATTGAAGACTCAGCCTAACTGTTCATCCCATGGCTTGGGACATGGGGCGGCACATCCTCCATTGCTGCCACCAGGGGGCGGGCGTGCCCCACTCCCAGTCACATGCCAGGTTCCCTTCTCTCCTGAGGCCCCCCCGGGGACCCAGGGCATTCAGAGGACCTGTGCAGGGCCTGGTGCCAGGAAGGGCCCTGGGACCGTCCTGCGAATGGGGATCCTGCTAATGGAGGTTGGGAAGGGAATGAGAGAGCGGCCTCTTCCCCCCAGGGCTCTCTGGCCAGGCAGGCTCAGGAGCCAGGCCTGTGGGGTGGCCTGAGAGAGGACCCTGCCAGGGTGGTGAGGAAAGCGGTCATTGAGACCCACAACACCCTGACTCAATTTCAACACCAAGCAGTTAACTCCCCGCCATGGCCTTGTGACCGCCTTCATGCCCACAACTTAACACGCAAACGCCCTGACTCAACTTCAACACCAAGCAGTTAACTCCCCGCCATGGCCTTGTGACCGCCTTCATGTCCACAGCTTAACACGCAAACACCCTGACTCACATTTGCACACAGGCTGTGTGACACCCTGCCCTGCCAGGGTCACCTACAGTGAAGCCTGAGCACCGCCACCCTTAACAGGAACACCCAGAGTGTTAGGACACCCTGACACGGTTAGCCATTCATGCCCTGCAGGATGGGACACAGTGACACACATTGGCCCCTCCTCTGAGCCACACCCTGACGCAGACATCCCTAGATCTGCAAACTCAGAGATATTCCCTCACACTCTCCCTCTCGGGTTCAGAATGTGACACCCTGACGCACATACATGGAGACAGGCCAACACAGAGACATGTGGTGACCTGCTCCACAAGGACCCTCATGGCACGCTTACACCTACCCTTGCAGGACTGCCGCTGACATACCCAAGGCCCCCTCTCGGACATGCCTGCTGCTTCCCACGCTGCACAGGCGTGGAAGTGCAGACACACACACAAACTCAGAGACAAGTGCAGACACACACAGAGATACACATACAACATAACGACACACATACATTTTTGATGATGCAAAAGAGGTCCAAGTCCTTCTCCTGACTAATCTCACCCCCAGCCGTGGCCTATCCCTGCCACCACTCAGCTACCCCACCCCATGGTGGACCCTGCTGGGGGCTGGGAGTTGCTGAGAAGACCCTCTTGGGGGCGTGGTGACCCCACTGGCCAGGCAGAAGGCAGAGGCCGGCAGCACTGGGTGGGGAGGCCTGAGCTCATCAGATTCCAGCCTGAGTGATTCACGGGAAGTGCCTGGGGAAGCGGGGGGGAGACTGGTCCAGGGGCAGGGGCTTTGGAGGCCTGGGTGGGCTTCAGATCAGAGGGTCTCGGGTCCAGAGCAAGCCTCTGGTCTGGGAGGGGGGCTTCCCGAGGGGGTGGCCCAGGCTGAAGGGGTGTCTGCTGGGTCTGGCTCCTGGGAGGGGCTTAGGACACAGATCTGAGTCGCAGGATGAGACAATCAGTCCCTCCTGCCCACCCCGCCCATGGCCTGGGCCCCTGACCCCGTGCCTTCCTGGCCCCAGCAGCTGGGTGTCTTTAGCAGGGGTTAGGCCAAGGGTGGGGGGGCAGGGGTGGGGTGACCTTCACGGCCATCTTGGCCCCTTGGGCCCTGGGGCAGGCAGCCCGAGTGGCCCCCAGAGGCCTCGAGGGGCTGAACCAGCCTGGCCCAGTCGGGGCCGACAGGGTTACAGACCCTCGCTGCCCTGCCAGGCAAGACCTCTGCCAGAGAGCTGAGAACGCGCTCCTGTCCCAGCGCCAGGGATGTTTTCCTGCTGAGATGCAGCCCTCTGCTCCTGCTGGCCCCGGAGCCCCTGCCTCCCAGGCCGGGCTGATGCTCAGAGGACACAGCTGCTCCTGCAGGGTGACAGAAAGAAAGAAAGGAGGGGACAGGGCGGGGGTGCAGGAAGTGCCTTTCTTGGAACTCTGCACCAAAATAGCCCACTCTGTTCCTACTCTGGGTCTCAGTGTCCCCACGGGGGAGGTGTGTGTCACCAAGGAGACCCTCACCAGGGAGGGGCCTGAGCTGACCTCAGTCTGGCTTCTGCCCGCCATCTTCCCACCCCTCCCACCCCCGACAGCCCTCACCACCCCCGCCTCGGGCTCTGCTCCACTTTGAAGTCCTAACGTAAATACCATGTCTGCTTGGGTTCCCCTTCCCAGCCCGGTCACAGCCCCCAGACCTGGCTCCCACCCCAGCCAGCACTGGGGGTGCGAGCTGGGGGAGAGGAGCGAGGGAGGCCTGGACCACCCAGGGAAGGTGGCGAGCCAGAGACCCGGGGACAGGACCAGGGAGACAGAGCGGGTGAGACACCAGAGATGGAGAGGGGGGAACAGAAGAGGGCAGAGAACAGAGAGACCCCAGAAACCAACAAGGTGACAATGCTGGGGACAGGAGAGGAGAAAGAGGGACCCCAGAGACAGACAGGGGAGCTAGAGACCCCGACAGAGAGGGAAGAGGGGAACAGGGAGGAAGAGACCCTGCAGTCAGAGGGAGGGACAGTGAGACACAGAGGTCCCCGGGGAATGTGAACGGGCAGGAAGAGAAGGGGAAAGTTCCAGGTGCCAGTGGAGACGGCAGGGGCGGAGACCAGGGTAGCAATGGAAAGAATGTGGTGGAAAGAGAAATGTCCCTGGAGACAGGATGACCAACCATCTTTGTTTGCCCGGGGCTGAGGGGGCTCCAGGGACACAGCACTTGCAGTGCTGAGACCAGGCAAGTCCTCAGCAAACGGGGAAGAGTGGGTCACCCTGGGTGGCAGGCCTTTGCCAGATGCCACAGGGATCAGAGTCCACTCGCATAGGTACCCTTCACACAGATGAGGAAGCTGTGGCCCGAGAAGGGCCATCCGGGACGTCCCTGGAGCACATGGCAGGGCCAAGGCAGGACCAGCTTCAGGGATGCTCCATGGAGCTGCACGGGCAAAGGGCTCCAGAGGGAGGACAAGAACAGTGAGGGCCGGGAGAGCACCTGTCCTGGGATCCCCAGGCTCGGGTACAGTCCCCGCTCTGCCTCCGCCTGTGTGACCTAGGGCAAGCCTCGTCCCTCTCTGGGCCGTGTGAACACTGAGTGGAAGGGCCGGGCCCCTCTAGCTCTGATGGGAGCTCCAGGACTCATGGCCCCCTGGGCAGATGTGGCCAGATGTTCAGGTCAGGCATCTGCCAGGAGAGAGACTGGGGCTCCAGCTGGGCCCAGGTTGGGCAATCCAGGGGCAGCCATATGCTTCTCCCCTCACAGCTGTGGGCACACGTGCGGGCCCTCGAGGACACACACGTCACCCAGCTGTGCACACCCACAGCAGTGCCAGGCTTTCACAAGCGTGCGCGCATGCTCACACACACACACACACACACACACACGGTCATGCACAGACACCAAGGTACATCCACAAACACACAGTCTCTCTGTATGACAAAGACACCTCTGCCCCACCTCAGCCCCCTCCAGCTGTCAGAATCCTTTACCCCAGGGGCCAGGCCTGGAAGACAACCCTTCATCCTGGGTCCCACCTTCTCCAAGCCTCTCTCTCCCACCCTGTCTGGTCCAGCAACACACCCCTCCTGTGGGTCTCTCCCATCCAGAAGCACACAGGGTGTGGCACAGCACGTGGGGCAGGGGAGGGGGCCGCAATCAACCCCCTCCTTCCCAGATTCCCCTCCCTCCCCACTCCTGCCCTGGGACCTCTCCCGCCCAAGACCAGGCGCCTCCCGCCCACCCGTTGGCCCTTCCTCCTGAAGCCTGAAGGCTGGGGTGGTTTGGGAAGAATTTAGAAATGGAGAGAGGTGGGGGGATGGGGACAAAAGAGAAAGGAGGAAAGGAGGTGATTTGTACACAAAGCAATGTGCTGGCTCAGCGGCCCTCATGCCAATGCTCTCTAGGACTCCTGCCCGGGGGGGCGCCCCCCAATCACACTCGGCTCCCCCATGCTGGCTGCTCCACTGGGCCCTCTGAGGGCCAGTCCCTCTGCAAGCCGCCTTCACCCCAACACCAACAGGCCCACATACTGCATCCAGAATCACCGTCTGGCTTGTCCCAGTAGCTGGAAGACAACGTTCCTTCTGGGGAAGTGGGCTTCTGTTTCCATGGCCCTCCTGAGGTGAGCTCTCCCCAAAAGGGCCATGATCAGAGCAGGGAACCCCAGCCTCCTGACTCCCAATGTGAGTCAGCCACGCCTGGTGTCCTGAGCTGTCCCCACCCCAGCCAGGGAGACACATTGGCCTCAGGCCCCAACGGAGAAAACAGGCTGTGTGGTAACCGGGAAGCGTCACGCATGCTGCCTGCTGATGGTGACCCAAGCTGTCCCGTCCTCCTGGGCTGCACTCCTACAGACCCATAGGGTTACATTCTGAGTGTGCCATCCATCACAGTGGCAGCTAATTATAAATTAGCATTTCTGCCTGATTCCCTGTACCCAACCACGCATCTAAACATTTTCTCATCCACACACCCATCTACTTAGCCATCTATCCATCCATCCACTTACTCATTCCTAAATCCATCCATCTATCCATCCGCCCACCCATCCATCTATCCATCCATCCCCCCATCCTCCAAGCATTTATTGCATCAGTTAGCATCTTCTCTGTGCTATGGGGGAACCAAGATGAGTCCGGCTGAACGGGACTGGCATGAAGACCACAACAAGCCCCCCTCTATCCCCTCACCCCCAAATCCATGATGCTGTGCCCACTAAATACCTTCTCCTGACGAGGGTAGGAAATTCTTTTTTTTTTTTTAATTCATTCATTCATTCATTTGTTTATTTTTGGCTGGGTTAGGTCTTCATTGCTTTGCATGGGCTTTCTCTAGTTGCGGTGAGCGGGGGCTACTCTTTGTTGTGGTGCGCGGGCTTCTCATTGAAGTGGCTTCTCTTGTTGCAGAGCACGGGCTCTAGGCGCCCAGGCTTCAGTAGTTGTGGCACGTGGGCTCAGCAGTTGTGGCTCGCGGGCTCTAGAGCTCAGGCTCAGTAGTTGTGGTGCACGGGCTTAGCTGCTCCGCGACATGTGGGATTTTCCTGGACCAGGGTTCGAACCTGTGTCCCCTGCATTGGCAGGTGGATTCTTAACCACTGCGCCACCAAGGAAACCTTAGGCAGCCTCCACCTCACCTCTCCCAACATGGATGGCCCTGGGGGTGGGGGGTAAGTGAGTGCTAGATGCCCACCCAAACTGGGCACCCAGGTGCATCTCCAAGTCTCATTCTCTACCTACCAAACCCTTAGTCTTGTTGGGGTCAGGGTGTCCCACTCCTCCCCACTACCGCCCGCCTCCTGGCTCAGGCTTCCCTCCACTTGCCCAGCCAGGCCATCTGGAATTTGGCCTTTGACCCTCCTCCTCCTGCCTGCCCCCCAATGCCTCACCCCCACTGAGGCTGTAGTCCTGACCTCTGATCTGACCCACCCACTCGCCAGACGGCCTGCAGCCTCCCCTCAGACGCCCCAGCACTGGCCATTGCCCGAATCATGACTGGGACCGCCACACCCTTGGACCAGGCTCTGGCCAGCCCCCGCCCGCCCCTGAAGAGCCTCTAGCGGCTGCCTTCCCCAGCCTGCCCCGCCTTGCTACCCAGATCTACAGCCAGCTCCCTCCCCTCTCCCAGACTATTGCAGCAACCTCCTGACTGGTCCCTGGCCTCCAGTCCCCCCTCCACCCACCACATACCAGCCACAGGGATCTCTCATCACGCCTCTTCCCTGTGACCCCCATGATGGAGGCCAGCCTTCCAGGGGCAGCTCCATCGCTTTCCAGGCCAGGCCTCTACCCCGTTTCTGATACTTTCTCTCCAGTCTTCACTGTCCCTCTAACCCTAAACCTCCCTCCGGGCCCGGCAGAGTCCTTTGTATTCTCCAAACACATCTTGAGCTCTCCCAGCTCAGTAACTTTGTCTAGGCTGTGCCTTCTTCCCATCATGCCTTCCTTCCATCCTCATTTCTTGACATCATACCCAACTCTCAGACTGCTCCAACGACTCCTCAGGGCACTGCAGCAAAAAGAACTGGAAGAAGGGTCCGAGGCCTCCCACACAAACTCTCTGAGACTCCCTGGGCCTCAGTGTACCCACCCACAAAAAAGCTTGCTGATTTCCAGGGATCTCCCAGGCCTGGGATGGTATGACTTCTGGGGAAGGCTGGGTGAATGTGGGGAGCAGGTGGGCTTTGGCTCCAGGCAGAATCGCATCACCCCCCCTGCGTTGCACTGAGCCAGATTCTTCACTTAGCTGAGTCTCATTCACTCATTCATGCGTGCGTTCATTCATTCTTTCGTTCAGCAAAACCCATTGAGCAGCATCTGTGGGCCAGGAGCTTTCCAGGCTCAGGGGATACAGTAGGGAATAAGACAATGACCCTGCCCAAATGGAGCTCGCAGTCTCCTAGGGCTGGAGTTCTCCACTAGGGGCAATGCTGCCCCCAGGGGACATGACATTTGGCAATGTCTGGAGTCTTTTTTTTTTTTTTGGCCGCACCGTGAGTTCTGCGGGATCTTAGTTCCCCAGGATGGAACCTGCGCCCCCTGCAGTGGACGCGTGGAGTCTTAACCACTGGAACACCAGGGAAGTCCCAAGGAGTCATTTTTTATTGTCCCAACTGGAGGGATGCTACTGGCATCTAGACAGAAGCCAGGGATGCTGCTAAACATCTTACAATGCACAACACAGTCTCTAGAAAGTATCATTACCCAGCCCTGAATCTCAATAATACCGAAGGCAAGAAACCCTGGCTATTGAGGAATTCAGGCCAGCAAGCAAATATATACCACGTCAGATAGGGGTAAGTGCAAAGGAGAAAAATGGAACAAGACCAGGGGGCCAGGGAGCCCCAGCGTATGGCGGAGGAGGGTGGTGGTCTGGGATGTTGATGCCTGAGCTGAGACCTGAAGAAAGTGAAGAAGCAGAGACTTTGCATCTTTCAGGAAGAGTGTTCTAAGCAGAGGAACAGCCAATACAAAGGCCCTGAGGTAGACATGTGCCTGGTGAGTTTAAGGAACATCCACAGGCCAGAGTGGCTGGAGCAGAGGGAATGAGGGGAAGGGAGAGGGATGAGAGAGGGAGTTTGTGGGGAGATCACAAGAGCCTGGAGGCCGAGCGTGGTAAAGACTGGCCTTTCTTCTGAGTTGAGACGGGGGCCTCGAGGGTTCTGAGCAGGAGGGTGACTGGATCTGACTTGGGGTTTAAAAAGATCCCTCTGGCAGGATGGAGAAGGCAAGAGAGAGACCAGAGGAGAGAGTGTTGCACAAATCTAAATGGACAAGCGTAGTGGCTTGGGCCAGACATGGGTGGCAAAGGTGGTGAGATGCAGTCAGATTCTGGATCTGTTCTGAAGGTGAAGACAACAGGATTTTCTGAGAGATTGGATGTGGGGTGTGGGAGAAAGAGGAGTCAAGGATGACCTCAAGGCTTTGGGTCTGAGCCAGGGGAAGGATGAACTGCCCCGCATTGACTTTCCTCTCATGAGAAGGGGGATAATTCTCTGTGCTTCACAGATGTAAACCTTGAAAGAATGACCTTCCTGGCATATAGCAAGCCCTTCTAAAGTCCTGGTTCTCAAGGGGATTGGCCGCGTCTGCAAGGCCAGCCTTGCCACTGTAAGAAGGTTAGCAAAGCCGCCCTGGTTCCATCCCCCGACCCCCCCCCCCAGATTTGCTCAGAAGACTAAGGAACATTTGTCTCATGCTTTGCAGCTGACAAAGCACGTTTGCACACACTGAGTGCCATGATACAATAGCCCTGCTGAGCTGAAGGGCCCTGACACGTTAGCCCCGTTTTGTAAGTAAGAAAAGTGGAGACCCAGAGAAGGTCAGCGACTTCCTGCAGTCACACAGCCGATTGTGGCAGAGTGGGAAGCCGGATCACGACAGCACGCTGAGGGGCAGAACCTCTTCTCAGCATCCCCGCCCCGGCTCAAATTTCTGCTAAGAGTGCAGTGGGTGTGCACGGGTTAATCTGACAACCAGCTCCCCAGGGACCATCCTGAATAATGGGCTCAGTACACATGCCTCCAGAGGCTTCCAGGAGGGGCGGGAAGAGGACCCCAGCCAGGCCTGCGCAGCAGGCCCTGTCTGGGGGCAAGGAGAGCTCCACACATGTGACGGCTGTGTCACACACACGTGTGTACCATTGTGCGCCCCATGTCCATACGTGGCCTCTCACCAGTCCCCTCCCAGCCAGCCCTGTTCACCCTGCCCACCCCCTCCCCCATGCACCCTGCCCTCCTGCAGTAGGGAGCCCAGAGAAGCATTTCCTGTTTGGGGGCCGCCTCCTCCCCCTCTAAGTCCAGGTTCCCAGGGCCCCAGGCTGAGCAGAGGTGAAGGGAGGGCAGCCCCCTGCCCCTCCTCCTTCCCCGGCCACCCCCAACACCCGGTCCAGCTGGAGCCAGGAGGCTTGAGGGCAGAGGTAGGAGCTCAGTATATAAATGAGGGCTGTGGATGCCCACGCCTGTGTGATCGAGGTGCTTCCCACGTCCAGGGCCTGCATGCGAAGGTGGGTGACTTCCTGTGTTAGGGCCTGCAGAACGCCACACCACTTTCGCATGTACACCTAAAGGGTTTAGCATGTCAGAGTATGTGCAACCTGGGACGAAAGGACAGAGTATCGAGAGAGTGCTCTTGTGTGTGGACAGGAGCATACACACGTGTGTGATGTGAGAGCGTGAGTCAGAGCATGTTTCCACACACATGACAAGCAGTTGTTCACGGGTGTGATGAGGTCAGTGTGTCCCGATTGGGGTCTCTGTGAGTCTCTGGGAAGCGACCTCAACCTCTGCCAAGAGCCCCAGACGGCGCTGGAGTTCTCTGAGGGTCGTCCAGCCTCCTCTTCTCGACTCCCAGCCCGTTAGCAGCGCCTCCTCCCCTCCCCTGCCCCCACTCCCAGCACCCCCCACCCCTGCCCCCCGCCCGACTGCTTCCTGCTCTGGCGGCCCCCGGGGAGCGAGAGAAGGGAGCTGGCAGCGGCCCCAGCCCACTCCTTACAAGGCCTGAGCCCGGCCCGGGCCCGCCCCCGGCCCGCCCGCCGGAGGCCCCAGTCACTCCCCCTGTCAAGAGCGGCTGCCGGCCGGGCCCGGGCCAGTCAGGGGGCGTCGCGATGCTGCTGCGCCTGCTGCTGGCCTGGGCGGCCGCGGTGCCTACGCTGGGCCAGGCCCCCTGGGCCGCCGAGCCCCGCGCTGCCTGCGGCCCCGGCAGCTGTTACGCGCTCTTCCCGCGGCGCCGCACCTTCCTGGAGGCCTGGCGGGCCTGCCGTGAGCTGGGGGGCGACCTGGCCACGCCGCGGACCCCCGAGGAGGCCCGGCGCGTGGACAGCCTGGTGGGCCCCGGCCCGGCCAGCCGGCTGCTGTGGATCGGGCTGCAGCGGCAGGCCCGGCACTGCCAGCCTCAGCGCCCACTGCGGGGCTTCACGTGGACCACAGGGGACCAGGACACGGCCTTCACCAACTGGGCCCAGCCCGCCACGGGTGGGCCCTGCCCGGCCCAGCGCTGTGCGGCCCTTGAGGCGAGTGGCGAGCATCGCTGGCTCGAGGGCTCGTGCACGCTGGCCGTCGATGGCTACCTGTGCCAGTTTGGCTTCGAGGGCTCCTGCCCAGCGCTGCCCGATGAGGCAGGCCAGGCCGGCCCCGCCGTCTACACCACGCCCTTCCACCTGGTCTCTGCAGAGTTTCAGTGGCTGCCCTTCGGCTCTGTGGCTGCCGTGCCGTGCCAGGCTGGCAGAGAAGCCTCTCTGCTCTGCGTGAAGCAGCCTGACGGTGGCGTGGGCTGGTCGCGGACTGGGCCCTTGTGTCCCGGTACTGGCTGCGGCCCGGACAACGGGGGCTGTGAACACGAGTGCGTGGAGGAGGCAGACGGTCGGGTGTCCTGTCGCTGCACCGAGGGCTTCCGGCTGGCAGTGGACGGGCGCAGCTGCGAGGACCCCTGTGCCCATGCCCTGTGTGAGCAGCAGTGTGAGCCTGGAGGGCCACAGGGCTACAGCTGCCACTGTCGCCTGGGTTTCCGGCCAGCCGAGGATGAGCCGCACCGCTGCGTGGACACAGATGAATGCCAGATTGCCGGCGTGTGCCAGCAGATGTGCGTCAACTACGTTGGTGGCTTTGAGTGCTACTGCAGCGAGGGCCACGAGCTGGAGGCTGATGGCATCAGCTGCAGCCCCGCTGGGGCCATGGGCGCCCGGGCTTCCCAGGACCTTGGGGACGAGTTACTGGATGATGGGGAGGATGAAGAGGATGAAGATGAAGCCTGGGAGGTCTTCGATGGTGGCTGGACAGAGATGCCTGGGATCCCGTGGATGGAGGCCACGCAGTCACCTGACTTTGGCCTGGCCTATAGACCTAGCTTCCCAGAGGACAGAGAGTCACGGATGCCCTACCTGGACCCCACCTGGCCACCCCCGCTTAGTGCCCCTAGGGTCCCCTACCACTCCTCAGTGCTCTCTGTCACCCGGCCTGTGGTGGTCTCTGCCACACGCCCCCCACTGCCTTCTGCCCACCAACCCCCTATTGTCTCTGCCACGCGTCCACCCCTGACCCCTGCCCCTCAGCCCCCCGTGATCCCTGCAGTACAGCCAGCTTTGCCCTCTGACCACCAGTTCCCCAAGATCTCAGCCAACTCTCCAGATCTGCCTTCTGCCTACCGACCCCCCGTTATCTCTGCCACACACCCAGGACCGACCCCTGCCCACCGGCCCCCAAGTATCTCAGCCAAATATCCTGAACTGTTCCCCGCTCACCAGTCCCCCATGTTTCCAGATACCCAGAACGCCACTCATTTGCCTCGAATCCCAGCTAACCACGCCCCTCTGGTCACCACCTCCAGCGCCCATCAAACCCCTGTGACCCCAGATATCCCGGTCCTCAAAGCCCAGGCCACCCACCATCCCATTACTTCCACTGTCCAATCTTCTCTGATCACTACCTCCAGGCCCCCTGTGTCGCCTGCCCATCAAGTCCCCGTGCCTGCTGCCACCCAACCCCCAGCCTTCCACACTCCCCTGCCCCCAGAGAGCCCCACTAAACAGACCTTACTCACTAGCCCGACACACTCCCATTCCAAAGCCCGACAAGTCCCAAGGGAAGGTACCCCTGACCCCAACCTGGCCCCGTGGCTGCCCTCGGCAGTCCCCACAGCCCTGGGGGAGGCCAGTCCAGCAGGCCGCAGCCGCAGGGATGATCGGTGGCTGCTGGTGGCACTCCTAGTGCCAACATGCGTCTTCTTGGTGGTCCTACTTGCACTGGGCATCGTGTACTGTACCCGCTGTGGCCCCCACGCGCCCAATAAGCGCGTGACCGACTGCTATCGCTGGGTCACCCACGCCGGGAGCAAGGGCTCAACGGAACCCGTGCCCCACCGGGGCAGCCTCACAGGGGTGCAGACCTGCAGAACCAGCGTGTGATGGGGCGCAGCCCCCGCTCTGTGGGGTGGGGGAAGGGCCATGCGTTGGACACATGGGCCAGGCTGCACCAGGGACCCACGGGGGCTGCCCAGCTGGACAGAAGGCTTCCTGGTCCCCCGGGCCCAGCCAGGCTCCTCTCTCAGTCAACCGCTAGACCTGACTCTTGGGAGCTCTGTTTCCTGGCCCAGCACTCACGACGGAGGAGATGCCGAGGCCCCCCAGGACCTCAGGGGGTGGGTTCTGGGGTCTTCTCCAATAAACGGGGTGCCAACCTCACCCAAAGCTCCTGACCCCCATTGGTGCCTGAGGGGAGGGTCTGGGAGGACTCAGAAAAAAAGAGGGGATCTTCCTTCAGCTTTTTTGGGCTCCCCAGGAAATAAGGTAAGACTCCTCAAGGCAGGGTATGCTTTAGAGATTCTCAGGGAAACAGGAGCCCAGAGAGGGCAGAACTTTGCCCAAGGTCACACAGAGAGCCTAGGAGTGGGAGGTTCGGCATGAAGAGAATTTCATATTGGTTCCTCTTTTTACCATAACTCTTAGAAGGTGGGACTGAATCTGGAATGAGGGCTTCTGCTGAACTGGAGCCAGACTGGGGTTTAGGGGGTCAAAGGCAAGTTCTAGGCCTGGTGATTCTGGGGAGTGAAGGCGGTCTAGAGAGTCAGCTCTGGTACTTCCCTTCCCCTCCTCAAAGGCCGCCCAGAAGTTGGTGTCTGGGGCTCAGGCAGCTTGAGTCAAGGGTGCTGTCACCCCCCTGGGTTGTAGGCGATGGGAGGCACTCCTCTCTGCTCTGGGGAGGCGGTGGGAGTAAGAGCCTAGAAGCTGGGCTGCGGAGAGCCAGGAGCCCAGGAGCGAGATCCCACACGCAGCTCCCTGGGCAGCCTCCTGAGCAAGGCCTTCCCATCTTGGGCCACACTGTGCCCTTCTCTGTGTGGATGGTGCTGGGAGAGGGAGAACAGCAGACCGAGCAAGGCTCAGGCTGCTCCAGGCTGAGATGTGCCATGAACGGGAGGAGGGGATGGTAAAAAAAAAATCACAGCCTGTGGGGACCCAGCAACCTCCCTCATCCTTGGCTCATTGCCTTGGGGGGACCAAGGAGGGGGAGGCGTGGCAGGGGGAGGGGGAGGGGGAGGCGTGGGTTCCCACCACCTCTGTGATTTTTCAGTTGCAGCTTCTAAGGGACCTCTAATTAGGACGGAGCAGAACCACCACGACCATCCGGGCAGGCGAGGAGGGGTGACCCAGATCCCCCTTTCCTATGCAGTGCCCTTTGCCACCCTCTGACCCCAGGGGCTGGGCCTGGGCTAGAAGGCTGAGCTGGGCCCCAAGGGACCAGGAGAGGAGGGGCGGGAGTTGGGGACGAATAGAGGCGCGGGGTGGGGGGCGGCACGGAGGGGGCGGAGGGAACGCTACGCACCGCCCCCCCTCCGCTCTCACGTTCCCCTAACTCAAACCAGACGCCCCCGACAGATCCAGCCCAAGCTTTTAACGTTGGAGGCGCCGCCAGAGAGGTTCACTGGATGGGAGTGGGGGTCGCGAGGTGGTCCAAAGGCCTAGGTCTGAGAAGAAGGTGGGGGGCGCAGACTGGGGGTTGACAAAGCCTGCTAGGACGGGAAGAACTAGAGCTCCCTCCTGTGACCCTGGGCAGGAGATCCACAGCGCCCCGAGGGCAGGAAGGAGTTAAAAGCACTGCTGTCGGAGGGCGGGGATGGGAGTGGGGAAGGGGGCCCAGAGCCGGCTCTTTGTCATCCTGTAATGAGCACCAGATGCGGAGCTGCGTGCGGCCCTAAACAGACAGCCTCCCAGGGCAGAGCCCCCACTAGCGCCGAAATGGGGCTCCGCCCAGACCCAGAGCTGCGTTTGAGGCTCCGCCCACTGATTCAGGCCCCGCCTCCTCCAGGCGCGACCCGGGCCTGCACTATCAGCTTGGCTTCTCGGAGCTACGAGCCACGCCCACCCACTGCTGTCTGGCGTCCCCTCGGGAACTCTCCAGAGGCAACGCCCACCAAGGCCACAAGCCTCGCCCCCTGCCAGCTCAGAGGTTCTCGCCGAGCGATTGCCCCGCCCCTCTGCTCTATCAGCTCCGCCCCGGCCAAGGCAGTACCTAGGCCCCGCCCACCAGGGCCATAGCCCCGCCTCCTAAGCGCAGCTTGCGCTAGGAGACTGGAGGTTATTAGTTGCAGCTTCCAGGAGGTATGAACTCCGCCCAGAGTTTGCACATTCTCCTCACGCAGCTCCGCCCTTTGCAGAGCTGGGGACTAGGTCCACGAGTGTAGGGAATCCCGCAGAGACATGAACTCTGTCCGGTAGAGATGCAAACTCCGCCCTCCAGGGGTTCACCGCGTTCCATTCTAGCGTCTCTTCAGGCTACACACCCAGCTACAAGCCACGCCCCCCCCAGCATCCAACATCGTAGGGTCGGGACCCCAGACCGGCCTCACCAAGGGAAGAGCTCCGCCCACGTATGGCTAACACACTTTCGCTTCTTACTGAGGTAATGGCCCACCTACACAGAGCCCCAGGGCCTTCCCACTACGAATGCCCAGAAGCCCCGCCCTTGATGGTCCCTTAAGTCCCGCCCACCCAGAGCGCTGCTCTCTGGGGCTTTGAGCACAGGCATCAACCACGCAGAGAAAGTAACCCAACCTCTCCTCTCAGGCTCCGCCTCCTGTTAATGTATAGCCCCACCCACCCTAGGCCCCACCTTCTCAGGACGGAAGCCACGCCCGCTCCGGACCTGGGACCCTCGAAGTCCTCACTGCCTCTGGGTATGCTCAGACTACTGGGTCCGAACCCTATTGACCAGGATGCCCCTTGGACCCGACCCGGGCGCCCACTCTCCTTCCCTGCCCCCGGTTTCCGTTCGTCTAGATCGCGGGTTCTTTGGAGGGAGCTCCAAGACGGTATCAAGAGTCCGGCGGACGGTGTCCATGAATGGGCCTTTGGCGCCACCTACCTTCGGTGGCTTGAAGCCACCAGAAAGCCTCAATCCGGCCTCTCCCAGAGCACACTAGTGTTCAATGAATAGTTGCTTAATTTATTAAATGTTTATTACTGTAATATCTGCCGAGTTCCCCCGGCAAAATGGCAGATCTGCTCGCAGGTGCCCTCCGTCGTATTTGGAAGACCCCAAGACGGCTTCACATTGGTCCTCAAGCTGAGGCTGTCCCTGCCAGTCTTCATAGCAGCTGGTGGGACTCTTGCTGTTCTTCCTCTTGAATCCTGTTTCCCGGGGGCGAAAGAACAGCGTCTCACCTGGGGTCAAGAACTGTTAGTGCTGGGCCCTCCCTTCCCCCAACTAGCGCTCGGATGTGTGGACGGACACCTTTCATAGGAGTGTGTGTTTAGCGGGAGGGAGTGGGTTTGGGCTCAGAGGTCCTCAGCTGGGATCTGACAGTCACAGTTTTTGGAGCGGAATTGATCTCAAGGCCGACCTCTATATCAGTGCTCATCCCTACATTTGAAAATATTAGTCTGCTGACTCCTACACTAGACGGGGTTTGGGGGGAGTTCTCCAGGGAGCCCTGGAGGTTCTGGAGTTCAGCGCTAGGAACTCAATAAAATATTCTTCAAACAATATTGGAACAGACCGGGGAGCTATAATTGAGGGGGGTTGGAACTAACACCTACTGAGCTCAACTAGGTGCCAGCACTCCCTGCTTCAGAACCACACCCGGCAAACTCAGGCCTGGGGAGTAGGATGCCTTCCAGAGGGGATTCCACCTCTGGTGTCCTGGCCTTTACAAATGCGAGTGGGGTTTGGTGCCAAATACTAATTAAAAGAATAGTAGATGCTTGCAGCCTTATTATATGCCTAGCCCAATTCTAAGGGCTTTACATTTAAGAATCTTTTAAGAACCGTAGCATTTAAAGAACATTTAAAAGGGCTTCCCTGGTGGTGCAGTGGTTAAGAATCCACCTGCCAATGCAGGGGACACGGCTTCGAGCCCTGGTCCAGGAAGATCCCACATGCCGTGGAGCAACTAAGCCCGTGTGCCACAACTACTGAGCCTGCGCTCTAGAGCCCGTGAGCCACAACTACCGGACCCGCGTGCCACAACTACTGAAGCCCACGCACCTAGAGCCCATCTCCACAACAAGAGAAGCCACCGCAGTGAGAAGCCTGCGCACCTCAACAAAGAGTAGCCCCTGCTCGCCGCAACTAGAGAAAGCCCGCATGCAGCAACAAAGACCCAACACAGCCAAAAATAAATAAATAAAATAAGTAAATTTTTAAGAAAAGAACATTTAAGAACCATAACAATCCCCAAGAATTGCCATTTTTACCACAATTTATGAATGAGGAAGCTGAAGGCACTTGCCTGAGTGCCTTGTGTTAAGCCACCTGCCCTACTTGACCAAGTTAGCAAGTAGAGGTTTGAATCCAGGTAGATTCTGTGATCCTCACCCCTAGAGCAGAGCCAGTGCATAATGACCGCCATGTCTCTGATCAGAAAACGCCCATTTCCGAGGAAACTTGCTTTTAGGGGTGAGGCTGCAAGATGTGGGCTCCCAGGCTGATCATGATGTGATTGGGTGTGGGGGGGCAGGTGAAACCTTCCTCACAGTCAGTTGTTATGGTTTTGGTGAATGATGATGCTAAGTGAGGCATGGCCTGTGACCTCGTGGGATCCAGACAAGGGGCCCAGACCAGATGCAGCTTTAGGGCCCCTGAGAGTGGCCATGCTTTAGCGTGATTTTGGTGAGTTTGGGGATTTCTTTCCAGGAGACCAACTGGCAGTGGTTAAGACCAGGCACCCTAGGGACTTCCCTGGTGGCACACTGCCAATGCAGGGGACACGGGTTCGAGCCGTGGCCCGGGAAGATCCCACATGCTGCGGAGCAACTGGGCCCGTGCGCCACAACTACTAAAGCCCGCGCGCCTAGAGCCAGAGCTCCACAACAAGAGAAGCCACCGCAATGAGAAGCCCGAGCACCGCAACAAAGAGTAGCCCCAGCTCGCTGTGACTAGAGAAAGTCCGCGCGGCAATGAAGACCCAACGCAGCCAAAAAACAGAAGACCAGGCACCCTGCACCAAACAGCCTTGCTTTGATTCCAGCTCCACTACCTGAGGGTTGGGGACATTAGGCAGGTTCCCTAATCGTTCTTCATTTGAACAATGTGTATACTATAATACCCATGATAGCCACAATAATCTGCTGGAGACGAGAAGGGTCTCTCTATGAGGAGAGGCAGGTTTCTTGATGGAAGCCTATGACATTCAGGGTGGCTGCAAGAACCTCCTGTAGGAAGTGCTGTCTGCTTTAGCTGCCAGTGGGGAGCCCTGAAGACAGAGTCCAGAAACTCATCATGGGAGAGCTGAATCCACAGAAACTGACATCCTACGCCCACCAAGTCCCTACGGCAGAGGTTCCCAAACACTGTCGGTTCACCACGTCCTGAGTGTCTCAGTTGATTTTTTCATGGTGTCCCTTGGTCACCCAACAGTTCCATTTAATAGTTAGGTTCAAATGACGTAAGAAGTACTTGTGTTTTAATACCTCAGTGGTCATTTGAGAAAATAATACACATACATTGAAAGATACAAAAGTATTTTATTCTTAAATAACCACAATCACTTGCTGATGGGTGTGTGCACCACTTCTCAAAACTTGGAGTGAGACAGGACATCATCACCTTCATTTCCTGTTCTGCACTGACTTTCCCTGTGGTACTTGCTTTTTATCATGGCAGCTGCCAAAAATCCAGCTGTGCAAAGATATTATGTCATCGAAAGGAACGTACTGCAATCCGATGTTGAAGCTGTGAACTGCCTCGAGCTAGCAGCTTGCCAGTTGTCTGACAGATATCCAGTATCTCTGTGTTTCCCTCAAAGTTTTATAATATTTCATGGCATCCCCATGAGTTTGCTGCAGTGCATGGGCCCTGCATCAAAGGAAGGATCTTGTTAGACGCCAGGATTCTGAAGGAGGATGCCTGTGAGGAGTGGGAAGAAGGTGCGAGGTTGCGGGTGCCTGGAACCCTTCCCCTTCCTCTTGCTCTACTCCATTGCCAGGTTTGTCCCATGATAGCTAATGAGAAGGAGGAAAATGAAAACAAAACGGCGGGTTGGGGGTGGTGGGGGTGGGGGTGTGATGAATTGGGAGATTGGGATTGAGATGTATACACTGATGTGTATAAAATGGATGACTTATAAGAAAATAAATAAATAAATAAACATTTTTTAAAAAAACACCAAAACCAAAACGGGCCTGTGGGTGGGCAAAATCAGATTAGAAAGATGATATGACTCCCAAGATGAATGACGGAAGCCTGTGGAGAAGAGGCAAACCTGGCTTTGGGAGTACACTACCAGGCAGCAGAAAGCAAAGATTTAGGTCTTAACACATGGATTGCCTTACGGGAAGCTGGATTTTCTCACTCTAATGCAGGCATCTGACAGCAGCTTTTTCAGAGGGCCCACTCCAGCCCCAACCTAGCACTGGTCGCACTGGGAAGAGTCAGACTTCCTTGGAATAATACAGAGGGAAAAATTCCGAGGCTTTGGAGAACAGAATGGTAAAATCAGTCTATCCCACCTGTTAGCTGACCAACCTCACAGACTGATGTGTCACCGGGTCCCAGAGATTCTCTGCTCTCAGTGGCCATTGAAAATAGGCTGATTAGGACTTCCTTGGTGGTCCAGTGGTTAAGATTCTGTGCTTCCACTGCAGGGGGCATGAGTTCGATCCCTAAATGGGGAAGTTCTGCATGCTGTGCGGTGCGGCCCCAATAAATAAATAAATAACTTTTTACATTAAAAAAAAAAGACAGGCTGATTAAAGAAGCCCTCGAAGGACTGATTAAAATGGGTGCTCTACCTGGATATTTCAGGATAATAATCTCCCTCTTTCAAGGTTCTTAACCTTAATCATATCTGCAAAATCTCCTTTTCCATGTAAGATAATATACTCACAGGTTCCAGGGGATTAAGATGTGGGCATATTTGGGGCCATCATTCTGACAGCCACACTTAGGGACCAGGCAAACAGTGCTGGGTTGGTGTGAGATCCCTCTAGCCACAGCGAGCAGGTCCTGCAGTGGAGCGCCCAGTAGGACAGATGATAAAATCTTCTTTTTATTGTCGGCTTGTTTACTAGTGAGAAGTTGCCAGCCACTTTCTGCTGCAGCCAGACTGCTGGGAGAGGTGCTGTTATCTGCCGATTTTCACCCAACAGTCATTCCTGATCGTGTGGCCATGGCACTGGAGGGGACAGTGTGCTGCCACAGCTGTCACAGCCTTGGGAGTGAGGGGCTGCGTCAGGAGATGTTTCCAGCTTTGGCCTGTATCCAGACCCTCGTACTGAACTTATGTCTAGCCACCCCCTCTTGGGGGCCCTTGGGGTTCTTTCCTGCCATCTGATCTCAGTTCAAGTCCATCACCAGCATCTGGGGCTGTGTAATCACTTTATGTGTTGTTGTTGTTTCTTATTTATTTATTTATGTATTTATTGGCTGCGTTGGGTCTTCGTTGCTGCGTGGGCTTTCTCTTGCTGTGGCGAGCAGGGGGCTACTCTTCGTTGTGGTGTGCGGGCTTCTCATTGCAGTGACTTCTCTTGTTGCGGAGCACGGGCTCTAGGCACGCGGGCTTCAGTAGTTGTGACACACGGACTCAGTAGTTGTAGCTCGCGGGCTCTAGAGGACAGGCTCAGTAGCTGTGGCTCACGGGCTTAGTTGCTCCGCGGCATGTGGGATCTTCCCGGACCAGGGCTCAAACCTGTGTCCCCTGCATTGGCAGGTGGATTCTTAACCACTGCGCCACCAGGGAAGTCTCTATGTAATCACTTTAAACCTCAGAAGGAAAGGAGGTCTCAAATGCTCTCCTCCCAGGGGTACCTTGGCCCCCAGGCAGTCAGCAAACTTCGATGTCAAGCAAAATAGAAGGGAATCTTTGGTAGGACATTGGGAGCCGTGGGGCTAAGGGTTAATGTGGGCTGAAAGTCAGACCTGGACACAAGCAGAAGCTGGGGTAGCTTGGGAGGCTGGAGCGGGGACGCAGGAGCCGCGTGATCAGGCCACTGCCGGATGCTTGTCCCAGCCAGGCTCAGAATATGTGAGACTTTGCCTAAAATTTACATTCCAAGCATCCATTTGGCCTCTCTTGGATCATGGGCCTGCAATTGTGTTGGTTGAAGAGGAGGGGAAGTCTTTCAGAAGGGGAAGATTACAGAACCACCAGCTGGTTTAAAGCGGCAGGCAACCTCTAAGTGGCAGTTTCTCTCACTAATAAGGAAATAATTAAAGAGGAGATTTTAATTTTCTTCCCTAGTAGAGGCTCCGCCACAGAGCTTGCTCACAGAGGACCCACCTCGGACTATTTTCCTCGTTCCTGTGTGTAATTTAGGACATTTTGACACATGCAGAGCCCCATATCCCCATGGGAACAAGGGCTATTACAGGGAGAAGGGTCAAGTAGAGGCCACTGGAACCCCCCCAGACACTAAAACAACAAACCATTCACTCACTTGTCCAATATTTATCAAGACCGTACTATGCATCAGAGACTCCACAAGGGATCAGGGTTACAAAAGTAACCAGACAGGAGAGCAGCAAGAATACATAAGGTAAGGAGGGGGGCGAGGGGCAGGGAGAGAAATAGGTGAGGGAGATTAAGAGGTACAAACTTCAGTACAGCATAAATGAGTCATGGGTATGAAATGTACAGTGTGGGGAATATAGTCAATAATTAGGTAATATATTTGTATGTGACAGATGACAGCTAGGCTTATCATGGTGATTATCTTGAAAGGTATAGAAATATTGAATCACTATGCTGTATACAAGGAATTAACAAAGTGTCATAGATCAGTCATATTTCAAAAACAAACAAACTCATAAAAAAAGAGATCAGATTTGTAGTTACCAGAGGTGGGGGCTAGGAGGATGGGGAATTGGATGAATGTAGTCAAAGGTACAAAGTTCCAGTTATAAGATAAATAAGTACTAGGGATGTAATGTACAACATGACAAGATAATTAACAGTGCTGTATGTATTATATGAAAGTTGTTAAGTAAATAAGTTTAAGAGTTTTCATCACAAGGAAAAAATTTTTTCTATTACTTTAATGTAAGTCAAATCATTATGTTGTACACCTTAAATGTATACAGTGCTATATGCCAATTATATCTCAATAATACTGGGAAAAAGAGGAATACGTAAGGTGAGACCACCCAGGGCCCTGCTCAGGCAGGAGAGGGTGGTGATCTGAACCAAGGCAGAAGCAGAGTTGGGATGGGAGGAGAGAGTAAAGTTGAGAGGTGGTTGGCAAGTGGATTTGGACCGGATCCAGTGACCGGCTGAATGTGAAGGAGGAGGACTGTGGCCGCCGGGTTTTGGCTCCCCCTGGTGGTGCCATTCATGGAGGCGGAGACATGGAAGAAGCAGCCACTTTGGAGAGATGGGTGCTATTCAGTGTGGGCTCTACTGCGTTTGCCGTATTTGGAAGTCACCCAAGTGGGCTACTCAAGAAGGTACCTGTATGCCTGAATCCAGAAGGAATTCCTTCCTCCTCAAGGAAGAGGGCCAGGTTGAAAATGGAGATTGGAGCTTCCTTTCTACCCCACGGTTGGCGGTCCCTGAAACCACCGGAGCTGCCACCTTCACTGGTGAGTCCTTCACGTTCCACCCCTTGCTTTCCCAGCAAACAAACGAGCGATGCGCTTTTTTTGTTTTTGTTTTGTTTCGTTTGGCTGCACCGCGTGGCTTGCGCGATCTTAGTCCCCCAACCAGGGATTGATCCCGGGCCCCAGGCGGTGAGAGCAACGAGTCCTAACCACTGGACCACCGGGGAATTCCCCTCCAACTCCTAACTTCATAACTGTCCACAGAGTCTGAAATTTTCAAGGATCTTATGTTTGTTTTATAAGTGTTTTTTAGAGTTTTGAACTTGATTTTTATTAAAATATTAGTCTAATATTAAAATATTAGTTATAACACATTGTGGTTTTTTACAATATTTATTTATTTAGCTGCGTTGGGTCTTTTTTTTTTTAATTAATTAATTTATTTATTTTTGGCTGCATTGAGTCTTCGTTGCTGCACACGGGCTTTCTCTAGTTGCAGCCAGCGGGGGCTACTCTTTGTTGCGGTGCGTGGGCTTCCCACTGCGGTGGCTTCTCTTGTTGCAGAGAACGGCCTCTAGGCGCGTGGGCTTCAGTAGTTGTAGCATGTGGGCTCAGTAGTTGTGGCTCGCGGGCTCTAGAGCGCAGGCTCAGTAGTTGTGGCGCACAGGCTTAGTTGCTCCGTGACATGTGGGACCTTCCCTGATCAGGACTCGAACCCATGTCCCCTGCATTGGCAGGCAGATTCTTAACCACTGCGCCACCAGGGAAGTCCACCCACATTGTGTTTTATAACACAAAAATTAAAACTCTTCTACTGGAAAAAAAAAATCAGTATTTTTATTTTGGTCAGTTTTATTTTATAAGTTTTACAAACAGCAGCCAAAAAGAAGAAAAATACAACTGCCTTTTCCTGGGCAACCACAGGTTACTGAAAATTAGCCGATTTTGGTCTCAGCTGACATACCAGACAGAAACTCCTCCTTGGAGCAGAGCCAGCACAACCTCTGGCACTTGGTGTGCAGTTATCAATTTGGCCGCTCTGCTTTTCTTCGTTGCTGTTGATCTGACTCCCAGGGGCTTTTTGCCTTCACCCAGCGGGGCAGCAGCTCGCCTTTCCACCCTGACTCAGGGACGTGTCCTTGTCCTTTCCAGCCACTTCAGTGGTAAATTCATACTCAGGGGCTCTGGAGGACAGAGGGCAGTGGGTGTGACCTGGGAAGGAAGATGAAACTCACAAAAAGTGCACGGGCCTGCCACCTGGGGATGCTCTAGGGGTCCGGTAGTTCTGGGTCTGCATCCACAGAGGGGACACAAAACCTCATGGGCTGCTCTGGGTTGGGGAGGCAGCACACACTTCCCTGGCTGCCCTTCTCAGGCCCATGGGCCCACTTCCAGTGAGACTGAGTGATGCAAATCTCCTTTGGCAGGTCTGGGCCACAGGATAAGGTGAAGCGGGCCACCAGCCAATCCTCAGGACCTTGTAGCCCCAGTAACCCCAGAGGTGTTGGTAGAAGCTGTGGAATCATTCACTTAACACATGTTCACTGGACATTGACTGTATGCCAGGCGCTGTTCTGGCTGCTGGTGAGTGTGTGTGCACATGCGCAATATGGACCTATTTATCTATTTATTTATTAATTATTTTATTTATTTTAGCTGCATTGGGTGTTCGTTGCTGCGTGCGGGCTTTCTCTAGCTGCGGCGAGCGGGGGCTACTCTTCGTTGTGGTGTGCAGGCTGCTCATCGCGGTGGCTTCTCTTGTTGCGGAGCACGGGACCTAGGCACGCGGGCTTCAGTAGTTGTGGCATGTGGACTCAGTAGTTGTGGCTCGCGGACTTAGTTGCTCCGAGGCATGTGGGATCTTCCCCGACCAGGGCTCAAACCCGTGTCCCCTGCATTGGCAGGTGGATTCTTAACCACTGCACCACCAGGGAAGCCCTGGAGTACCTATGTATAATTAATAACAGTAATAGTACAAATGATGATGATAGCTAAATTTATTGAGCACTTGCTATGCTGTAAACCCCGTTTTTAGCATGGTGGCATATTATCTTTTTTTTTTTTTAGTACTGTTGTGATTTTATTCTTATTTATTTTTTATAGTTGATTTACAATCTTGTGATGGTGGCATATTATCTTATTTAATCCTTATGACAACCCGTGGAAGTCAGAAGATTCTATTATTATCTCCCATTTTGCAGCTGAGAGAGAGGATAAGTAACTTGCCCAGGGCCACTCAGGTGGTAGTGGCAGAATTGGAACTCCGTCAGACTGAAAGGTCTGCACCTGTTACCATTTGCCTCCCATAGCTTAGTTCTAAGAGAAGAAACAAATAATAACCTCATGCATACATAAATAAAAATAATTGCCACTTATGGTGAGTGGCAGAAAAGAAATGCAAAGGGAGCTGAGGTAGAACAGTGGATGGCTTCAGACAGAGCAGTCAGGGCGTCTCGGGAAGAGCTGGGGATGCGGAAGGCTCCTGGAGCTAGCACAGCATGTGCCGAGACCTCGAGGCGGGAAGGAGCCTGGTTTGTTGTAGGATCAGGCATGAGGCCACAGTGGCTGGAGCTCCAAAAGGAGAGGGGAGCTTGGGGTTGTCCGCCAGACCTCACAGGGGTCTGAGGACCAGGGCAGGAGTCTGGGTTTTCCTTGAGGCACTGATACATACACACACACACACACATATATATATATATATATATATATATATATACATACATATACATATATATATTTTTTTTTTTTTTTCGCACCACGAGGCATGCGGGATCTTCCTTCCCTGACCAGGGATGGAATCCGTGCCCCCTGCAGTGGAAGCACGGAGTCTTAGCTGCTGGACCGCCAGGGAAGTCCTGAGGCACTGGTATATTTTGAGTGAGGTGAAGATGTGATTTGGTTTATATTTTAAGGTGATTCTGCATGGGCTGGAGGGGATGCGGGGAAGGGGAGGCTTGTTGGAGTCCAAGGTTGTCACTGGAAGAGGACCCCCTAGGGGGACCTGGAGCAAGGTGGTGGCTTGGAGAGGACTGGGGGTGTTTAGAGAGATGTGTTGTAGGCAGAATCCTGGGTGTAGATGTCACATCAGGGGTGAGGGAGGTGTTCATGGATCAAATGTTACAACTTCCAGATCTTCGAGATAGTCCAATTGGAGCGGGGAGAAGTGGGGCAGGGGGTGTGGGTGAAATAAGACTGGTCCTGGTGGGCGATGGCTGCAGCGCTGGGCGCTGGAGACGAAGGGCCTTGTTGCACCAATCTCTCTACTTTTGTGGTCTTTGAAATTTTACGTAATACAAAGTTTTTAAAAAAAACTATGAAGAAGAAGATTGCTATACAAGCGCCTGGCTTAAGCAACAGTGGTGACACTATTTCCTGAGATGGAAAAGATCGAGAGAAGCAGGGTTGGGGGTGTGGAGATCGGGCACCTTGTTTCAGCTGTGCTGTGTGGAGCTGAGTCAGGCCTCGATCAGAGGGCAGAGGCAGAGGTCTCTGGGATCTGGGGACAAAGCTCTGCCCCCTTCCTCAGCCATTATTCTCCTTTGAGAATGGTTTAGAATGGGGTATCCTGGTTCACTGTTGGCTCAAATAGAGACCCAACATGAACAAGAGACAGCAGACCACCAGATGGGAGCTGTCCAGCAGACACTGGGGTTTCCAGTTTCACCAGGCTTTGCAGGCCTAGTGACCCTTCATTAAGAGGTGGAAATGGGTTCAGAGCCTGTATCAGCTATCCATTGCATGTAACAAACCACTCCAAAACTTAGTGGCTTGAAACGACAAGGATTTCTTATTTCTCACCATTCTGTAGGTCAGCAATTTGGGCTGGGATCAGCTCGGTGGTTCGTCTGCTAGTCTGCTACTCTTACCTGGGGGTCACTCCTGTGGCTACAGTCATGTGTGGCTCCATCTGGGCTGGCATGTCCAGGCTCTTGGCTGGGGCATGTGACCTCTCATCTGTCAGGAGACTAGGCTGGGCATCTTCACAGCCTGGTGGTCTCGGGGCTCCAAGAGAGCACAGGTGGAAGCTGCAAGTCCTCTCGAGGCCTAGCCTCCAAAGCTGTGCAGCCTCACTTCTGCCACATTCTACTGGACAGAGGAAGTCATAAGGCCAGCCCAGATTTAGAGAGCAAGGAAATAGATTCCACCTCCTGAGGGGATGAGCTACAGAGAGTTTGTGGCCATATTTAATCTACTGTAGGCTAGAGGGCCCAAATAAATGACCTAAGCATGTCATTCTGCCCCTAGTAGGCCCACATCTGATATACCACCACCTTCTCCCTCAAACAAACATTATAAAATGGTTGGTGTTCAGGAATTCCCTGGCGGTCTACCGCCGAGGCCTGGGTTCAGCCCCTGGTCAATCCCACAAGCTACACGGTGCAGCCAAAAAAAACCCCCCAAAACAAACAAAACACAAAAAAACGGTTGGTGCTAATTTTTCAGACCAGCCTATAGATGTTGGTTTGTTAGGAATGGCATTTGGCTCATTGGCCAATTGCATTTTTGAAGATGGCCACTAATAGATCTGCCATCCCACGTGCTAATCTTACAATGCGATGTTGGCAAGCCTCCAGTGAGAGGCGGGGTCTTATGTTCCCTCACCTTGAAACTGGGTGGACCTTTGTAATGGCTTTAACCAATAGAAAGGGGCAGAAGTGATGCATGTGACTTCTGAGGCTAGATTGCAAAGGGCAATACAGCCTCCACTCTCTTGGTACACTTGTCCTTGGAACCTAGACACCAAGTTAAAAGGAAGCCCAAGCCACATGGAGAGGCCCTCTTTTGGTGTTCCAGCCAATAGCCCTAGGTAGGCCCTCAGCCATCAGCCAGCGTCAACTGCCGGCCACATGAATGAACAAGCCTC
Source organism: Globicephala melas (assembly GCF_963455315.2). Lineage (NCBI taxonomy): Eukaryota > Metazoa > Chordata > Mammalia > Artiodactyla > Delphinidae > Globicephala > Globicephala melas. Next base: position 6,289,719 of record NC_083321.1, read on the forward strand.
ATGGATGATTCCCGGCTTTTGATTCTTCCAGCAGAGGCCCTAGACATCATGGAACAGAGATAAGCCACTCCCACTGTGCCATGTCTGAATTCTTGACCCACAGAAACCAGGAGAGATAATAATGATTATTGACGTTGTAAGCCGCTAAGTTTGGGGGTAATTTGTGATGCAGCAGTAAATAGGTAATAATATGGGCTGCTGGTAATAGAGACAAGAAAAACCAGTGGCTTAAACAAACTAATGGTTTATTTCTCTTTTTCACTGAGAGGGTTTGAAAGCAGGCAACCCAGGGATGATGTGGACACACCTATGGTGTCATCAGAAGCCTAGGGTCTTTTTTTTTTTTTTTTGGCCACGCCGCATGGCATGCAGGATCCTAGTTCCCTGGCCAGGGATCGAATCTGTGCTCCCCGGTAGTGGAAACTCAGAGTCCTAACCACTGGACCATCAGGGAATTCCCAGCCCCAGGTCTTTTATCTTGCTTCTCTGCTATCCTCAGCACATGGCTACAATTCTCAAGGTCATCTCCAGGTCCCAAGTAGCTACTGGAGTTCCAACTATCACATCTGTGCTCCAGGCGGAATGCAGGATGAAGCAGAGAGGACAGAACTAGCCTTCACCAATATTGTTTCTATTTCAAGGAGCATTTTTAGAAATCCCTTCCAAGACCTTCTCCTTATATCTCATACCCTAAAATTAGGTCACACAGCCACACCATATGTGCAAGGGAGGCTGGAAATATTGCCTTTTAGCTGGGCTCATCGCCATCTAAAGTAAAACTGGAGTTCTGGTATTGAGGAGGGGAGAATGGGTAGTGGTTGGTGGGCCATTGGTGGCTGAGGTGTTAGAGCAGGATGGCGGAAGAGGGAAGTCCTCCCCATGGGGACGAGCCGGAGCCGCACGTTGCCCCCCTGCCTGCTGCAGCCTCCTTGAATGTTTGGGCACCACGGACTTTTCCACCTAAGTTGCTTCTGAACAAAGGTTTGACTTCACCCACTGTGAGGCAGTGGGCTGATGCACAGGGAAAGCTCTGGTCTCTAACTCCACCCTCCCCATGTGGCCAGCAGGCAGCTGGAATTCTGCTAAAAATCCTAATATGCAGTCCTGAGCTTGTCACTTCCCTGCTCAACCACCTTCCAGGGCTCCAGTTTGCCCCAATTTAAGGGCAATGCCCCAGTTAAGGGATTGGTGTTGAAGGCCTCAGCCACCTCTTCCACAGCTCTGCTTCCACCCTTGCTTCATGCCCTGCACCCAAGCCTTTGTGCAGGCAGCTCCCACTGCCCAGAGCACCCTTCGCCTTGTCTCTGCCTGGGGGAATCCCATCCATTCTCTGCACTCTTCTAGGGACACCACTGGCCATTATGGTGCCTTTGCATGGATTAGAAAAGGGTGCCCTTCATCCAAGCGGATGCAGCTTCGTGCCAGGGCTTGAGGAGTGGCCCACAGGTGGGATTCCACCCACACTTGCCTCTTGCACAGTGAACACGCTGCACAGCTGTACAGGAAGATGTCACTTCCAAGGGCCGCTCGAGCTCCACCACTGAGGGAGGCCCTTCCTTTGCCCTCTTCCGTCTTCAGACCCCATGCCCTGATTTGGGGCTGGCTGTTTCCAGCTTTGCGTCCTCTGACCTGCTCAGTGCCCATTCCCCCAGATCCATGACACCAGCAGCCATCGGGGGAACTGAATTTGCGCCACAGGCCGTACCTCTTCCTTCCCACTTTGGGGACCAGCCACACTCCCTTAGTCCTCAGCACACCCAGCAGCAGAATGGAAACCGCTGCTGGGCTGGAAGAGGGGCCATTTGGACAGTCTCTTAGAAGCGACCCAGACACCGGTCGGGTGGAGTCAGCTGCTCAGAGCAACCTCAATCTGAGTCTCAGAGACCCCAGGCCAGGCAGGGAGCTCACCCTCTCCTGGGGGTGCTGCAGCCCCACCCTGCATCCCCTCCCAGACCCAACATGGCCCATTGTGTTTGTTGTAGTGGCCTTGAACCCACCACCCAGGAATGCACGTGAGAAGACCTTCCATTTCATACCTTTTATTTTATCTGCATTTTCTCTGCCTCCTCCCTCCCCCACCGGCCCATGAGAGTGGGTGGAAGCCCCAGTTGGAAGGGAAGGGACTACTCTCTCCTCCCTGGGGGAGGGCTGGTGTCCCCTGGGCCAAGCCCCAGGGACGGGGGAAGCAGGGGCCTCCATGGCAGAGCAAGGGCATCGTCCAAGAGGCTGTGGCCGGGGCCAAGGCCCCTCGGATGCCCGATAGCCCTGAGCCCCGTGGGTCATCAGGAAGGTAAAGAGCAGAGAAGTCAGGGGGCGATGAGAGGACACAGCCTGGAAGGCGTGTGCGCGGCTGACAGAGGCGGACATGGACTTCTGGGGCCAGGAGCAGAGACCAGGGAATATGGAATTGAGATGGGGCCCTGGGAAACAACCCCGGGTTACAGGGGTGACTGGATGTGCAGGGGAGGGTGGACCAGGGAAGACACAGGGGTGGGGTGGGACAGGGCTGTGCTCCAAGAACCAGGCTCCTGGTAGAGGGGCCGCACCACAGGGTCTGATCAGGGACTGGCCCTGAGCAGAGGCCAGAGGGCAGGCAGGGACGGGCCTGTCAGGGAAGGAGGATGGGGACTTTGGGAGGGTAGTGGGGCCGAGGCCGTGGTGCTGCCGTAGCCGGCTCTTCAGGTTCATGGATGCCAGCCCAGCTGGGCGGCCCCAAACCACCGATTTGTGCTTCTGGGTTGCTCGAGGGCCCCCGACGTGGCTTCAGCCATGCAGGGAAGAGTCCATAGGCAGCCCTCTACTGCAGGCAACAGCTGTCCCTGGGACTCCTCCCCCAGCCCAGGCTTTCCGGAAACTTCCTTCCCTGCGCAGCCTGAGAGGCCCCCAGGCTAGATCGTCCGCCATCGCAGGGGGTGGGACGTGGTGGTGGTTGGAGGGGAGCCATGCTGGGATGGTACGTAGACCCAACCGCGGTGGTGTCCCTCCGCCCCCAAAATGACCGTGGGTCCCTGCATGTTAGCCTGTCTAAGGGCTCCAACCCCACCCCATCCCTCGTGTGCTGATCTGTCTTCCCTCCTGTTCTGGATAACAATTACTCAGGCATGGAAGCCCCGTGGTGGGATGGTGGGGGGAGGGCCAGTGTGGGGGCCGCGTGGGTCTCAGAGCGCACCCTGCCCGTCCCCCTGGCAGCCGCTGTCACCGTGGACGATGAGCACGGGGAAGTAAAGGGCGTCCTCGTAGCACGGTGGGCTTTCCAGGGGCTCCGTGTCCTCTCCACGGCGCCCCAGCGGCCCCCCGCTTAGGCTTCGGAAGACCCCCGGCGTGGCGCGGCCCCCGGCTCCCAGCGAGAGGCGGCTGCGGCTAAAAGGCAGGCGGGGCCCGCTGGGCCGGGCGGGGGGCAGCGAGTTGCTGCTGACAGAGCGGCGGCAGCGCTGGCAGCCACGGAGGTAGGCGCCCGAGCTGGCGTCCATGACCACGGCCTCTGAGTAGCTGGGCACCAGCTGCCGGTTGGAGCAGATGTGCCACTCGAGCTCGGTGAAGTCCACCGTGGCCACACGGGAGAGCGGGGGCCCGCTGGGCCCGGCCCCGGGTGCGGGCGAGCTGGCGCCGAAGAGCTTCTCCACCTGGTAGTGCACGTGGGCCGTGCCGTAGGCCGCCACAACGCGCAGCGGCCAGGACAGCGTGGCCGCCGACACCAGCCAGAAGACCCAGGCGCGCGCGTACCACGGCGGGCTGCGAGGGTCGGCGAAGACCATGAGGGACTCGCGGAAGTCCACGTCCTTCAGGTGCATGCCCTCCCGGGCCTCCAGGTAGTCATCCAGGCCCTCGTTGGCGCTGAAGAAGCGGGCCCGCTGCGTGAGGTACGAGGCCTCGGCCTCGGCGCTGCCGAAGCTGAAGCACTTGGTGAAGCGCAGCCGTGTGGCCGCGTGGTCGGCCAGGCCCACGAGCTCCTTGGAGACGTCGCGGACGCCGTGGGCCGAGTAGTCGAACTCGCCCCGAGCCGAGCGGCTGTCGGCCCTCTCGTGGTAGACCTGCGTGGTGGTGTAGGCGTCGCCGTTGCGGTAGCGGGTGATCTGGCGGGTGCGCCGCACGTAGTGGTAGCTGGTGGCCTTCCACCAGACGCAGGGCGGCGCCTGCTGCAGCCGGCGGATCAGGGCGAGCACCGTGTTGGCGTCGGTGCGCGGCGCCTGGCAGGAGCGCACGTGACAGTGCCAGCACTCGGCCAGGTAGAGGAGGTAGAGGAGGGAGACAAAGGCCAGTGGGATGTACAGGTAGCCATCCGAGCAGGGGCTGGCTGGGTAGGTGGGCGGCGGGCCCCCAGCCCCCTGGGCCAGGGCCGCCTCGGGCCCCAGGATCAGCCGTGGCACCGTGGCCAGGCGACACCAGGCTACCACGGCGCCGCAGGCATGGATGAGCAGCGTGAGAAGCAGGCACTTCCAGTGCGACTCGCGGCACAGGGAGCTCCCCAGGGACTGTTTCAGGGGCCGCTGCTGCAGAGTGGGCAGAGAGAGGAGAGGCGTGGGTCAGCACGCGGCCATCAGCTGTGCCTGCTGCTCTGCGGAAGCCACTGAACGAGGTGGTGCTGTGCCCCCACTTTACAGAGGAGGAAACTGAGGCTCTGAGGGACGGGGCAACTTGCTCCAGGCCTCACCCTTCTAGCCAACTGACAGTCGAGCTGCAGGACTCAAACCCAGGCCTGTCTGCCCCAAGCCTATCCTCCACCGTGCCCTGTCATCTCTCGGTCAGGGGCATGTAGGACAAAATAGACCCATCTCTGCCAAAAGAGGAGAGGACCCCCCTCTCCCCCATGACTGGCCACTGAGAAAACTGAGCTCTGGTCCTGACTTTGCTCCCGATTTGCTGTGTGATTGTGGCCATATCCCTGCCCTCTCTGGGCACTGATTCCTGGACCTGGTGGTGTGGGAAGCCAGGGTGGCAGGGGTCCTAGGGGTGAAGCGCATGGGCTTAGGAGCCCAGGATTGGGTGCTGGCTCCACCACTCACTGTATGACTTGGGCAGTTCCCTCATCCTCTCTGGACCTCAACTTCCTCCTCTGTAAACTGGGGTTGTTGTGAGGATTCATCGAGATCATAATGTGTGAAGATCTTGGCACAGGGTCTGGCCATGGGAATAAATATTATTACCGTTACCCTGCAACTCCCTCTGGTCCCTTGGTCTCGCTAGGGACAGCAGGAGACTTGGGCGAGGCTTTCAAGTAAACGAGAAAGAGGAAGAGAGGGAGAGGTGTGAGTCTGGGTGGTGGGGTGGGGAGCAGATGGAGTGCCGTCCTCCACTCCCCGTCTGTGCTGGGGGTGGAGCGGCACACAGCTGCTGGGCAGCAGGGACCACTCCCTGGCCCGGGCTGCCAGCCTGGCTCCCGCCTCATCCCCAGGTGCCTAAGGAGAGAGAAGGGGTGAAAAGGGGGAGAAGGAAGACGTGGTCTGGAGGAAGCAGCAGGGGTGGGGGGTTAAGGGGCCACCTTTTGCCCCACAGTCCCACCCCCACCAGGCTGTGAGAAACCCAGGAGGAGAGGAACTGTCCCCACCCCAGCCCAGAGCAGCCGCCTGCCACAGAGGCATACCACTACCCTGACCTGCGGGGCCAGAGGGATGCACCTGCCCTCATCCGCGACCCCCACCCCACCCCACCCTACCCTAAGTTCACGGAAGAACCTCCCACCGGGAATGTGACCACTGCCTGTATATCCAGCACGCAGCAGACCCTCACCAGAGCCCAGGGCGCAACCCCCCTCCCCCACTGTAACTTGGCGCACAGGTGCACACGCATCCCCTCCCCCAACCCACCCACCACAGGACACAGATGCACATAAATGTTACACATTCACTGACGCGCAGGGACACGGCAGCCCCTTACCTACCACGGTGCACATGCCCCCACCCCTACTGCGACCTGACACCCACACCCTACAGACTACCGGGAGAGACCCACACACCGCAGGACGATACACTCACATGCACTCACACGTGAGCATTTCACCCAAGCCACCAGACCTTCACCTGCCTATAGGGCACGTATATTCCATTCGAGGTGTGCGGAGCACGCACTGACATTCACACACCCACAAGCAACCTCTGTCCACCGAAACACACACAGAGATCTACTCACCACCCACCACCCCCAACACCCCACACTGGGCCCTACAGCCCTGCAGACCCTCTTCGTGGCTAGGACTGAGGAGGGGCCATTCTGAGGGTCCCAACCAGCATGATGGGCCCTGGGGCCTCACCTCAGGGAGAGGGAGAAGGGGTACCAAAGGCCACCTCCCTCCCTCTTTCCCCTCCTCCCTCCGCTCCCCGCCCCCCGAGTCCCCGCTACCGCTGCTGCATTGCAGGCGCCGCCCCGGCACCTCGTGAGTGCCTGGGGGCCTGACCCCGGGGCTCTGGGGGTGAGGGGCAGCGCTGCAGAATGGGGCCGCGCAGGGGCCAGGTGCTGACGTCACAGGAAGGCGAGGCGGGATGAGGGGGCGTCGGGGGCGGGAGTTGCCCCCATATCCCTTCCCAGCCAACCCCACCCCTACCCCCACGTGGGCCCCTAGGTCCCAGGACCTCTTGCAGGACGCAGGCTACCCCAGTGACGTCATTGGCCACAGGGTCTCCGGACTTCCCTCCTCAGCCCCCGCCTCGGGGGTCGCCCCTTCCCTTGTCCCCCTCTTCCCGCTCCAGCCCCGGCTCCGGCCCCCACCACACAGAGCCGGTACCTCCTCCCGCAGCGGCTCGCCGTCCGGGATGAGCGCGGGCACCTCCCCGCCGTCGCCGCCACCGCCGCCCTCGGGCATGGTGTCCTGGCTGCTTGGGCGGCCCCCGCCTGGGCCCGGGGCATGATAGGGGGGAGCGCGGAGGGCTGCGGCGCGGCCCCGGAGGGCGTCCGCTCGGCTCAGCGGCCGCGGAGGGAGTGCGCGGAGCTAGAGCCTTAGCGCGGCGGAGGCGTTGGCAGCCGCGGTGGCGTTGGCAGCCGCGGTGCCCGGCGCCCCGCCCTCCGCTGACCCCGCCCCCGCGGCACCCTCTGCGCCGCCGGCAGCGCCTGGCACCGCGGGTGCTGCCCCCACCCCTGAGAAGCCCAGGCTGGGCGGACGGACGCCTGGGTTCCCTTCCTGCCGCGATCGAGCTTGCGACCTTGGACAAGTCCTTGCTCTCTGGGGCCTGAGACTCCCCTGCTGTAAAATGAATCTCGAAGAGGGTGGGTACCCGCGGGGTCCTATCTCTGAGTAGGCCCAGGCCTGAGCTCACCCAGACCCCACCCCTGAAGCCTCGCTTGTGGTGGTGGAGGGGGCAGTTACAGCCTTGAAAGCTGTGGTGAGAGCCTCGTTAGCTGGGCAGAGGAGCTGGGCTCCACTTAGAGCAGGCAAGCAGGAGGCCAGGACACCCGGGGCCCTAGGCTTTGTGATCTTGAGTCGGCACCCTTCACCCCCAACCTCAGTTTTCCCACCGGAGAAATGGGGATGGAAAGGTGCTGGATTCAATGCACATTCATCATGCTGTCCAGGCGAGTGGGATTCGTCCTGCATGAGAGGACCCCCTCCCAGGTACTGGTGGCCCCAGTGCAGCTCTCTGACCCTCAGGGGCCTCAGACCTTCACATCTGCCCCGGGCCAGGGCCTAGCCCCCAAGGTAGGCAATCAGTGGGTGGGACATAGGGAGCTGCAATGCTAGGTGGGGTTTGTTTTGTGATTTTTTTTTTTTCCCAAAGAGCAACTCGAAGACCATTCTGTTCAACACCCCTACACATTTAAAGATGAAGTAACCGAAACGGTAGAGAGAAAAAAGGACTGAACCAGAGTTTCATCCATTAAAAAAAAAAATTATTAGGCGCAGATGTTTATTAGGTGTCTTCTATATGCAAGTACTGTGAAGCATGCACGAGCATCGCGAAGACAAGTGTAGAAGTGGAGAATGACACAGTCCCTGTCCGCATGGAATTTACATCCAGGGCAAACTACTGCACCCAGAGGGAGCCTAGAGCCTGGCCTCCGGCCTCCGTTCCAAGCCAGGACTCTTCCCTCTGTCTGAGAGGCACAAGTTGAACTGACTCTTAAAGGATAATTAGGTTTTGGACAAGTGGATATGAGGGGGAAGGGCATCCCAGGTGGAGGGGACTTCTGGGCAAAGGCACTGCAATTGGACCACGTGGACTGAGTTCGGAGAGCAGGAAGGTCACCTGGTGTAACTGGACGCTGCGTAGCTAACTAGAGGCAGATCGAAGAGGACCTGATCTTGCTCTGTAGAAAGTGGTGGCTGGAGGTCTGTGTGAAGGGAGGCCCCGAAGACTGTCTCCGGGGAAGGTGGGAATGAGAGAAAGGTGGAGAGAAAGGAGCCCCTGAGGTCATGAGTGAGGCTTGGGGGTCTCACTTCGAGATGACTGAAGGGCTGGCAATGACTCAGGAGTTGCAACCACAGCTTCAGGAGGCGAATCGGCACACCTCCACCCACAAATCATCTGGACCACGGGAGAGTCGACGGGACAAGCCTGGTGCAGGATCCTATCCCAACTATTACCACCCACTTTATTACCACCCAATTTCTGGGACTTCAGACCCGGACCTCGGTTTTTCAATACATGTAGTGTGTGTGTGTGTGTGTGTGTGTGTGTGTGTGTGTGTGTGTGTGTGTGTGTGTGTGTGTGTGTGTGTAGAGAGCCCAGGTGTGTGTTTGTGTGTGTGTGCGTGTGTGTGTGTCGAGAGCCCAGGCCCTCGGAGTCTGCAGGATGGCGGCAGTGGCGGTAGGGAATTTCAGCACCAGACAGCGGACAGCACCCGCGCGGAAAGGAGTGGTGGGAGGCGGGAGGAGGAGTCAGCATCCCGGAGCTCGCTGGGCCGCGCAGTCACTGCTCGGCCCGGGCTCCTACCAGCATCCCGCCCCGGCTGCCCGGGCTCCGCGCCAGTACTGGGGGAAGTATGGAGGACGGGGAAGGAAAGCTAGCATTGAGAAGGAGGGGAAAGAGCCCCGAGGGACAGGGCTTGGTCATAGCCCCACCGTCCCACTCCCTCTTGGAGTACGTCCCGCGAGCGAAACTTCATTCCCGGAGTCCAGCCGCCGCCAGCCTCCGCCGGGTCTCTTCCCGCTGTAGTCGTGGCAGGTAGAGCGTCAAGTGCTCCAGTGCGCAGGCGCGGAAATACTTCTCAACCTCCTCCTACTTTAACCCTTCTATTGGCTGCTCCGCCGCGAACTAACAACGGCACTATCCAATCCGAGAGCGCCTCAAGTTGCTCCGCCTATTCCCCCGACCGGAAGTTGGTTATTGCCGAATCCACTTCGGCGAGGGCACGCCAGTAACCAATTGGGAGAGGGGATGGGCGAGCCGGCGCCGCCAAGGAGCCAATGGCAGGCGGCAGAGGATGACGCTGCGGACATGCTGCTGTCGTCGGACAGGACGGGGACGTGTCTGGCTGATCGGTAACCTCGGTCGGTGCTCAGGAAACGAAGCAGCTGCCTCACTAGTATTCGTACCACGAGGCGACGCAGCGGGTCCTCGGAAAGAGCGAGCGTCGGGGCCATGGCTTATCACTCGGGCTACGTAGCCCACGGTGCGTGGGGCGCGGGGTGGGCGGGGGCGCGGGCCGACCGGCCCGAGGAGTGTCGGCTGCGCGGCCCGCCCACTCTGAGGGAGAGGGGCGGCCGTGACCGCTGCCCAGGGCGGCGGATGTCATTCGGACTCCTGCCCCGTAAGACTGTGCAACGCGTCCTGGACTTCGCCCTCTCGGCCCAAACCTGAGATCAGATCGGGCGGTGACAGCACTGCTGGGATCCCCGTGCTCTACTCGGGCATGAATGGGGTTTGCTTCCCAAACTTCCTTTCCCTGTCATGACCCTGGTAGGGTTTCTCACCACTGCCCAGGGCCTCCGCGTACCCAGCCGTCGCCTTTCCCACCCTTGTACATGCGGGAATGCCCTGCCGATTGTCTTCACCTAGCAAACTCTGTCTCCAAGGCTCAGTTCAGAGATCAGTCCCCTTGAGGAGGCCCCCAGGAACCCTCAGACGGGCAACCACTTCCAGGGGCTGCCTCAGCTCTTTCTTTGCCCACACTTAGCACCTCTCCAAAACGATCCCTCATCAAAGTTCTTTCTGGGTCAACTACTCCTCATCCAGCTAGTTTCCCGCACAGATTGCTTGGTGCTCCCAGGACCCATCCAGGGCTTCCCAGCCTGGGGAAGGGGCAGTGGTTTGGGCTCATGCTTGGTATTCCTGTCACCTACTCTGGTACCTACAAACCCACAGGCTCCAAGCACAGGGCCCGGGCAGCTCCGGATCCCCCTCCCCTCTTCGATGACACAAGCGGTGTTTACTCCAGCCAGCCGGGGGGATACCCAGCCCCAGGAGCCGACGTGGCCTTCAATGTCAACCACTTGATTGGGGACCCAGTGGCCAACATGGCTATGGCCTATGGCGGCTCCATCGCATCCCATGGGAAGGACATGGTGCACAAGGAGGTGTGGCCCACCCCCAGGGCAAGGGTGGCAGGATTTCTGGCCAGGGCTGGGGCATCACGGGATCCCACCTAATCCTCACAGCAGCCCTCAGGGAAGGAGCGCATAGAGGAGCACCCTGAGGTTTGGGGTGCAGCTTGCCCACAGCCTCCTCTCTCCCCTCCCAGCTGCACCGTTTTGTGTCTGAGAACAAACTCAAGTATTTTTTCGCTGTGGACACAGCCTATGTGGCCAAGAAGCTAGGGCTACTGGTCTTCCCCTACACACACCAGGTGAGCTGCCTACCAGGTGAGCTGGTGGACCCCCTTGCCTCCCTCATCCTGCCCTAGAGTCTGGCCCCCAGATCTCAACTCCCTTCTTTCCTCTCTTGTCTTTTCCTCCTAACCTGGCTGCTGCTGCCACCACCAGAACTGGGAAGTGCAGTACAGTCGTGATGTGCCTTTGCCTCCGCGGCAAGACCTCAACGCCCCCGACCTCTATATCCCCAGTGAGTCTTTGACCTGGGCTAGGGGTTACGGGGGGACTTGTGCCTTGAGGCGCCAACAAGAAGAGAGAGGCTCATGTGTTGGTTCAGCATCTGCTCTTGGTGCTTTTGTGTGTGGCTTTTGTGGTGTCCCTAGATGCCAGGTAGACCAGGTAGACAGAGTGGGGTGACCAGTAAGCAGCTTCCTGGGTGTGCTCTCAGGGTACTCCCTTTTGAGACCTTCCTGCCACTTGACTTAGACCATGTCCCTCCCCAGCCTGGAGCCTTGGGTTTAGACCTGGCCCTGCAACTTCCAGCTATGGGACCTCAGGTGGCTACTTTCATGCTCCTGAAAAACTGGAATAACAACAGTTCCTACCACAGAGGACTGTTTTGGAAATTCAGCGAAGGGATGTGTGTGCTCAGCCAGCACGTGGCACACAGGAAGCACGCAGTAAATATTAGCCATTATCACTGTTATTACGTGTCCTCCAAGGCCTGCTTCAGTATCCCCTTCTTTGAGGAGGTGGTCACTCCCTTCTGGGTTCCCACAACTGCCTGTCTACATGGCATGGGTCAGGCCGCCCACACTGTGCAGTGGCTGGCAGACTCTGCATCTGACTTCTCTCTGTCCTGGGGCCTGCACAAGGCGAGGCCCCTGGTGGACACGCTGGAGGAGGGGTGAGTATGCCCGGGCCAGCCCTCAGAAGGGCTACCAGGAGGGCAGCCAAACAGCCCAGTTGCCCTGGGAGAGACACAGTTTCTTCTTCCCTCCTTCATTTTGTTTCCCTCTCATAGTCACTGTGTAAGGCAGGAACTGCCATCCGTGTTTTACACGTTGAAGCCAAGGCTCAGAGAGAGTTGAGTATCTTTGAGGATACACAGCTTATAGGTGGTAGAGTTGGTTTGCTGTCTCCAGACACTGTGCCCTCTTGTGGGCACATCAGTTCTGGTGCTTAAAGGGGGCAGAGGACAGGACTGAGGAGTTGAAATTGCTGTGAAAACCCAGCTGCCGTCTGAGCTTTTGTGAAAATAGCAGAGGTGACTCTGGCCTGTGATGTAGTTTCTGAGACACAGCAGGAAACTTTGGTGAGTTTCCTAGTACAGGGACGGGGAAGGAGGTGGCTTGGTGGTCCTGAGAGAAGGGTCAGGTAGCACTTACACAGTGGGAGAGGGCTGAGCAGGAACAGGCATCCCAGGCAGGGCACTGCGGAGCTGAGTGTGGAGGTCGAGCATGTTGGGATATGCAGGGAAGGAAGTACGGGGGTGTCAGTGGCTCTGAATACCTAGTGGGGGGTGGCTCTGGTTGAGGAAACCAGGCTGATGGCATCTCTCTGGCTCTTGGCAGCAATGGCCTTCATCACCTACGTGCTGCTGGCTGGGATGGCGCTGGGGATTCAGAAAAGGTCAGTGCCAACCCCTTCCCCATTCCCACCACTTCCCCACTCCTGACTCCTCTCTTCGCCTCCCTAGGGGATTTGTGCCAGCTCCCAAGTCCACTCGTGCCCCCAGTCTTGCACCTGCCACGGGATGGCTGGTTTGGGGCTCCCCTCACCTCACCCCCACACGGCCACAGGTTCTCCCCAGAGGTGCTGGGCCTGTGTGCGAGCACGGCACTGGTGTGGGTTGTGATGGAGGTGCTAGCTCTGCTCCTGGGCGTCTACCTGGCCACCGTGCGCAGCGACCTGAGCACCTTCCACCTGCTGGCCTACAGCGGCTACAAATATGTGGGGTGAGCACCTGTGGGCCGAGAGGGAGGCTCGCCTGGGTCGGGGGTGCCTACCGCTCTGGGTTCCCGGCCTGCATAACTACAGCCTCGAACTGTGACCCTGGACCCCCTCTAGCTCCTCTCTACTAGAGGGGGCGCCTGTTTTCAGCAGCCTCCTCAGGGGCTGCGCAGTGTTGCTCAGGAGGTCAGGAATGTGTTGAGAGTCACCCCGGGAGCACAGGGGAGAGGGGTGAGCTGGGGTAGTGAAGGGGGTCTCAGATCCAGGTCCTAGGGCTGAGCCCTGGCCCTCCCAATTCATTTTGAGTCTAGGTCCCTGGGGGGACAGGTTGGGGGGAAAGGGCCCTGGTGATGGTAGGCGGGGTCTAGGCTGGGCTCTGGGGCAGTCTCAGGCCTGGACCCTTGCGAGGTCTCCAGCCTTCTCTTCCTCCCTCCCCCACCCCTGCCCGCTGCAGGATGATCCTCAGTGTTCTCACGGGCCTGCTCTTCGGCAGCGATGGCTACTACGTGGCGCTGGCCTGGACTTCATCCGCGCTCATGTACTTCATCGTGAGTCTGGGGCTGGCTCCTCTTCTCCTGGGGTCGGAGCTGGGGACAAGCTTCCCCTTCCCGGCCCAGCTTCAGCTCTCTCCTTTATTCCAGGTGCGCTCTTTGCGAACAGCAGCCCTGGGCCCCGACAGCATGGGGGGCCCGGCCCCCCGGCAACGTCTCCAGCTCTACCTGACTCTGGGAGCTGCAGCCTTTCAGCCCCTCATGATATACTGGCTGACCTTCCACCTGGTCCGGTGACCCCCGGTCCCCACTGGCACTGATTTTTCCATACATTGAAGATTTGGTTTCCTTGATTTCGTTTGAGCCTTGTTTCTGGGGCTTATGGGGGGATTTGCCAACACTTGTGGGCCTTTGCATTGCCCAGGGGACCAGGCTCGGGCTTTCTCCAAGGAGGGGGATCCAGGGAGGGCTCCCTGGAGTTGGTGGCCTTGATACTGCCTCGGAAGGCAGATGGAAGTGTTTCAGCAGAAATAGTTGTTTATCTGTGGCTGAGAAAGTGAGAATGGAAGTGGGCAGCTGCTAAGGAGACCTCAAAGGCCTCTGATCCATCTGAGGAGGTCCCTAGTGGGGTCTGTAGGCTAGTGGCGTGAGGCCAGCTGTGCTAAGGATTTAGCTCAGGACTGCCCCCTATGCAGTCCCTTTCCCCCCATCACCTCTTTAAGCCTTTTAGGAGCAGACGTGTTTGCAGTAGTTTATTCATATTTTGTCACAAACGGCCGGGGAGGGGGTGCCGGACTCCTCCAGGCAACATAGAAAATAGGTCCAAGAGACAGGGTGGCTGGGGTTGGGGCAAGGGGGGACAGGGAGGGGTCTGGAGAGAAAGCCTGGGGGAGGGGGGAGGGCAGACTAGGGGTGGGGCTGCCCCCCTGCTGAGCCTGCTCATTCCCGGTGTGGGTACCGCCCCACCTGCAGGGGGAGCCCCAGGGTGGGGGTGGTGGTGGAGGGGGCGGCCCAGAACTTCCAGGGTCAAGCCCTGCCCCGTGGCAGGGCCTAAATGCCCTCTGAAGTGGACAAGGCCGGAGGTCCCGCCCCTTCCAGGACTGACTGCCATGCCCACAGGCTGGCAGAGGAGCTCCTGCCCCTATTTAGAGCTCTGCCCAGCCCTAGTCCAAGGGGAGGGGGCTCTGAAGGCGGGAAGTCCCCGCAGCAGCAGTTTGGGGGTGGGGGAGAGGAGGCTGGGGGCACCAGTGCCCCCTCCCTCCCCAGGGCTGAGGCCTCTGCGGCCCAGGGGCAGGGCTGGGGGTGCACAGGCGTCCGGTCCGTTCTGGGCTCGCTCCCTGGCCGGCTTCCCCCTTAGAAACTCACCAACGTATAAACCATACTGTGGGAAGACGAGGCAGTGAGCCAAGTCGCGAGCATGCCCACTACTGGCCACCCACCCTGTCGCGCCCTAGGTTGCCCTCAGTCATCAAGGGCAAAGGGCAGGAACTTGGGGCCCAGCCATTCCTGGGATTGGAGGGATGGTGCCTGGAGCATCCCTTCCCTGACTTCTGACCGCCATGGGCAGGACCTCACCTGTACAGGTAATAGAAGAAGGAGAGCAGGTAGAAGGCGAGTTTGCACCAGGACTCCTTCTGGCAGTAGTTGAGGATGTCAGCATTCATGATGGAGACCGCGTCATACATGACCTCAGAGCCATCCGCAGGACGGTGGAAGTACCTGGGGGGAGAGAGGGGCCTGAGTGCCCACCCTCAAGGCTCCCACCCACATCCTGCCCCGCTCTCCCATCTCACCCTCCCGAAGGCAGCTGCTACCCTCACCTCCAGAGGTGGTAGAAGAGGAGGGGGATGTTGAGGCCCAGGGTCACCCACTCTGCTGCACACAGAAACATCAGACAGAAGAGGCCGTGGATGGAGTATTCTGGGACCACCAGCTGGGGAGTGAGGGTGAGAGGTCAGCGGCCAGGTGCTAGGACAGATCTAAGCTTCAAGGGCACTTGGGAGGTGCCCACCCACCATCACCTCTGGGGACTGAAAGGGCTTCTAGCCTCCCACTCCCTCCCACGTGGCAGAGCAGATCAAACAGGCCGCAGAGGGGGAAGGCCCGGCTCTGGGTTACAGTGGCGCTGAGCTCGGCTAGGAGCCTCCTGCCCCTAGCCCTGACACTGACCTTCCTCAGGAGGCAGCAGATGCGTTCGATGTTTTTTAAACGCTCGCGCTGTAGGGAGAGGAAAAGACCGCAATGGTGGAGGTGAAGGAGCGGGCACTGGGGGCGCCCCGCCCCCCTCCCACGCCCCCCCACTCCCTGCACGTGGCCGCCAGGGGGCGCCAGAGCAGACTCTGCGGCGTTTCCGGCGGCGCGGCAGGAAAGCAGCCGCGCCGTCCCCATAGCGACCGTCACCATGGAGGGATCTTCACCCGCGTCTCCATGGCAACGGCCCAGAGCCTGGCAACGGCTGCCCCGCCAGGAGGAACCCGAGCCCTGAGCCCGAGCCAGGTGTTTGCTGGGGGCTGGGACAAGGCAGAGGAAGGGGCACGGCCACCGTCCCCTCTACCTCCGTCTTCCTGTCCTCCCGCCGTCCTCCACCCGCGACATATGGCAAGACAGACGGACGGACACACCTCGGCACAACACATGTATCACTTACTGCCCGCGCTGGGTTCCCCTGGTCGATGGGGTTCTTGAAGTCGGTCCGCAGCTCGTCAAAGGCTATGATCTGGGGGAGGGGCGTGTGCCCGTCAGGGTTGGGGCAGCAGCTTATGGCCCCCCACGCATTCTTCTGTGGCATAAGATTCACACATGGGGATCGGACGAGATGGGACGTGCTGCAAAGGTGGAGAAACTGAGGCCCAGAGAGGGGTGGAGCCTGGCCCAAGGTCACACAACAATTTGGAACGGAACTCTAGTGTGCTGATGCCCAGTTCAGGACATGTCCACTACACCTCCATCCAAAACATCCCAAGGGATAGTGTGTTCTCCGCTGGGCCCCGTGCTGAACACTAGGGTCCCAGAAGCCTGGGACACAGCCCCTGCCCGGGAGGAACCCCAGACTTGGGAGAAAAACTGTGAACTACATCCAGGGTGATCAGGGCTGTGGAGTGCAGGAAGAACCTGGGATGGGTGCCTGATTCAGCGTGGCGTGGGGATGGGGAGTTCAGGCTGGACTCTTGAGTAGGAGTTTGATGAACAAATGCGGGAAAGGCAGTCTGAACAGCAGGAACAGCAGGTACCAAGGCAGAGGGTTGAAAGAACAAGGAACATTCAGGAAGCTTGCAGGTTCTATATGGCTAAAGTGAAAGTGTGAGGCGAGCAGGAAGAAAGACGGGAATGGTGAAAGATGGGCTGGGGAGGTCAGCAGCGCCAGACGTGGGTGCCTTGTGAGGCCGGACCAGATGTTTGGACTTCAACACAGAAGTAAAGGGGAGCCATCGAGGGGTATAAAGCAGCAAAGCAGGGTGGTTAGGTTGATGTTTTAGGATTGACCGAACAGGAAGTACAAACTGGCTAACGGTCCCAGCCAAGACATACATGATGCTTCCTCCATGCCAACAGGCTTTATGTTTGTTAACTCATTTGATGCTTACAACAACCTGATGACGTAGGTGCTGGTATTATCACTTCCATTTTGCAGATGAGGAAACTGAGATAGATTAAATGACTTGTCCAAGGCCACATAGCCAGTTAGTGGCAAGCCAGGTTTCTAAACCCGTTAGATTCCAGAGTTAAAATTTTAACCACTTTACTACACTCAGGCCAGACCAGTCAGGGGACTATTGGGAGTGTTGCGGCTGGGGCTTGCGGTGGGGAGGTGTGGTGATCTGAGTGAAGAGAGGGACAGTGGGGATGGAGAGGTGGGGATGGATTCCAGAGCTATTTAGAAGCCAGAATCCAGAGGGCTTGAATGGCAGTGAAGTGGAGGCAAAGGGACCCAAGGTGACTTTGGGTGTTGGGGCATCTGGTGGACGGCACTGTCCTCACTGGGATGGGAAACTCTTGGGGGGAGCAGGTGTTTGACAGGATGATGGGACAGACCTGGGGGGAGCTGGCATGGGAGAAAGGCTGGCAGAGGAGCCTTCTGGAGTCCCCTCCCCTGAGCACCAGCCCTAGGATGAAGCAGCGGGCCCACCCCCCAAGCATCCCGGACCCCTTAAGGCTCGAAAGGAGAGAACACGGGCTTCCTGGAGGGAGCTGGGGCCATCTGGAGCAGCCCCACCAACTCCCCATTGACTCTGTCAGGCACAGCAACAGGGTCCAGCAGGGAGCGGAAGGGTGCCGTCTGTCTGCCCCAGAGCTGGCACCACCAGCAGGCGGCGAGTGTTGCACCTCCCACCCCCCAGGCTGCCTGGCGCTGACTCAGCCCCCTGGAACAAACAATCCCCCACGGTGACAGCAGACACGCGTCACTCCCCACCAGGGTTGCCTAGCGACCAGTGGGGCCTGGTGGGATCTGGGGTCCTGCCCTGTAAGGTTCTATCTAATTCTTACCAATTTGGATTGAGGACCACACCTCCTCTCCCCACCTGCACACCCCTTGGCAAGCCTTGCTCTGGGCTTATATACACTCTGCTGTATATACAACAAGCCCACTTTACCGATGAGGAAACAGACTCAGGACAAGAGACTTGCTATGATCGCCCAGCTAAACAGCTGAGCGAACACAGTGCCTGACACGTAGTCGGTACTCAATGAGTATTTTTGGGGAGCACTTGGGCCCTCTCTCCCAGCCTGGGAGCCCCAGAAGGGCGAAGCCTGAGTCTTATTCATCCTTGTCACTCCCAAAGCCGACCAGAGCCTGGTTCTCAGGAGCATCGACAAGTGTGTTGGATGGAGGTCTGCTCTGAGCATCCCCTGAGGACAGGGACCCCCATAGAGGCTGTTGGGGGCCTCTGGGTGGGGAGGAGCCCAAAAAGGGGCTTCTTGAATTCCAGGAGCCTTCCTCCCAGGAGCTGGTTAGCTCTGTGTGCCCAGCCTGTGACTCTCAATTCCTTCCAGTCCTCAGGACTCCAGCCCTCCTGCCACCACCCCACAGGATTTTCCAAGGCCCTGGGATGAGATAGAAGGCTCAGAGAGACGAAGATGGACCTAGGGGAGATGGAGGAAGGGAAATAGAAATAGAGAAGGGGGCAGAGAAAAGAAAAAGCAACTGAGAGACCCAAAGAGAGAGAGGGCTGCAGATGGGGTGTGTGTGTCTGAAGGTGTCTATGGGGGCTCACTCCTCACACAGAAGGGGCGCAGTCAGAGTCCATGGAATCCTGATGTAAAAGAGACAGACAGCAAGGGGACAGCAGGGGAGGATGAAGGGAGAGACTGATCAAGGGCCAGGGAGGACCACGGAGCAGGCAGGCAGCAGGTCCCAGGAAAAGAAAGGAGTGATGAAGTGGGGAGACCAAGAAAGAAGCAGGTGAGGCAATGGGGAGGAAGAGGAAGGAAGCGGGTACAAAGAGACCGATGGGGGATAACGCGATGATCAGGGAGGTGTGTGCTGGACGTACAAGCAGAGGATGATGAGCTGAGCGGGCCAGGGCCAAGATGCACAGGCCGTGTGGAGGGGATAGGGTGGTGGCTGAAACCTCAGGGTACATAGGAGAAGAGAGGGCAGTAAAGGGGGTGGGGAGCAAGGGTCCCAAAAAATAAGCTGGAGGCTGATTGATAGTTCTGTAGTGAGTGGAAGGGAGACAGGCAGGGGACCACTGAGAAGGCCCCAGACAGTGGGGGAGAGGGACTCTCTCTAAAGGGAGGCAATCAGGATAAGGGATGAGAAATGGACGTTTTGAAGAACCAGGTGTGAGGCAAGGCTGGAGAGAGAGACAGACCAAAGGAAACAGGAGACAAAGAGGAAAGTGGGGGCAGGAAGAGGAGGAAAGCTGGAAAGTGGGGAGGAAACCTAGTAGGGGGAAGCCCGAACAGGAGGGGGTAGGGAAACCCAAGGTGAGCTGGTGGTCGGGGTTAGGCCTCTGGGGCTGCTCAGAGCCAATCACTGCTGGGTCAGGGAGTGGGGGTGGGGGGCGGGAATGGAAAGGGTTAATGGGCTCTGCGATCTGTGGGTCCTGTAAACAGATGCAGTTGCCATAGCAACTGGCTCCATCACTCTGGCTGGAAAAACCCACAAAGGGGGTGGGGAGAGTAGACAGACAAACTGCCCGACGGACAAACGGGGGCGACTAGATGGCGGGGGTTGGGGGGTGGGGAAATAGGAGGGAAAGGAACAAGAATCCCAGAATTCCGCCTCACACCCCAAGGCTGCCATGGGGCAGGGGAGGGGGGTCAGAGACCGACTGACATACCCACAGATAGTCGGGGGCGGCGGAGAGAGGGGGGGGGCCCGGGAAGGAAGCCGATGATGGGGGGTGTTTATGGGGCGAACAGTAGCCGACTGATGGGGGATAGCGGAGAGGAGGCTCCAAGTTTCTCCGGGCCGTGAGACCATCCGTCCGTCCCCCTCCTGCTCCCAGCGGCCCCTGCCCCCACTCCGACCCCAGCCCCAGCCCCAGCCCGGCCTTACGTGCCAGATGACAAAGAAGATGAGAGAGGCGCACAGCACCAGGGTGAGCATGTAGCAGAACGCGGCGAAGGTGAACGCCATGGCCCCCGCGCCGGGCGGCGGCCCGGGGGGCGCCAGCGCGGGTCCCGGGCGCAAGGGGACGCCCCCCCGGCCCGCGCTTAGGGCCGGCCGGGCATGGCCCGCAGGGCTCGGGCGCGGGCTCGGGGGACGCGGGCGGCGCGGCCGGGATCGGGGCCGCGGGGCCGTGGGGCGCGGGCCGGTGGGCTCGGGGGGCGCGTCCGCTGCCGGCTGCCCGGGCCCCAATCGCTCATCCTGCGATCCCTCGCCCGCGGCTCCCTCGCTCTCCAGCCCGCGAAGCCGGCGGGGCGGAGCCGGGGGCGGGGCCGCCGTGCGAGCAGCCTCGGGCGGGCGGGGCTGGGTCTCTGTGCGCCCCTCCGCCAGCGCGGCCCGGGCGCCACCCCCGCCCCAACCTCAGGGACACGTAAGCATGGACGCACATCCCTGGCATAACCCCCCACCCCCGTCACACAACGAGCCCACCACGGCCACACTCGGCCCACTCGGACGGGTGCCCGCACCTCTGCCCTCATTCGCCGGCCACGGAGGTCGGACCGAGGTCTTAAGTGCAAAGCACTTGTCACCGTCCGAGGGGTCAGAGACACCTGGCTTGAACCCAGAGAAAGTCGGGAGAGGGGGCTGAGCCAGGGGGCTGAAGGGGACGCGGGCCAGACACAGCGGGGCACAAGGTCTGCGGCCCAACTCCCCATCCCGGACCCGCCTGTGTGGGTGTTGGCGGCGGCGGCGGCTCACCAGGTGCTCACTGACGGCCGCCAGCCGCCCTCCCGGCCGGCCGGAACCGTGCTGGGCCCGTGGGGACAGACTATAGAAGCACAAGCAGGCAGCTCTCCTGGCTTCAGGAAATGGGTCAAGGCCTTTCAACAGCAACCCTAGGACACACAGCCCAAGCCAGGACCCCCTGTGCAGCCCACCAAGACCAGGGCTCCAGTTCCTTCCCTGCCACCCAAAGGCAGCTCCCACCACAGACCACACTCAGCCACCACAACTTCCTTGCAAAAACCCTCGGCTCACCCGAGGGCCAGTGGAAATTTATTTATTTATTTTTTGTCCTTTCCGTCTTTCCCCAAGTGGCTTTTCCTTGCAAAATGCCTGACATGACACCAGAGGGGAACCTGGGAGTGGGGAGGGCACCCCAAGGGGCAGCCCAGGGACTTAAATACAAGCTGGAGGGGAGGGCACAGGTGGGACAGGCAAGAGACAGCACAAGGGACATGGCTTCTCAGGTAGAGATCAAAGGTTTGTTTTTCTGCAGGAAGAAGCTGTGTCAGAGGCAGGGGGCTAGCATCCTGGGTGGGAGGGAGTTAAGTGGAGAGGCCCCCCCCACCCTGGGTTGCACCCACATTCCCAGAGAAGTAGCGACAGAGGATGAGGATCCGCCCTCATAGGCTCCAAGGGACGGAAGGGGGAGAATAAGCCAGATGTGCTGCCTCAGGGAAAGGGAGGAGGTGCTGGCAGAGTGAGGGTTAAGGCTGGTGCCCAGCCTCTGGCACGGTGGGCCTTCCGCCTCCGCCTGCCTTGGGGACAAAGGGGCATGGTGGGCAGGCAGCACACGGGCCTGGCTCTGGCAGGGCAGGGAGTGGCAGGAGCAGGCTCCCTCTGGGCTCAAGACACAGGCCCAGCGCGGCTGCCCACCCACCTGCCCTAGATGTGCTCAGACCCCACCGCAGCTGGACGGCTCGAGCTGTGAGTGTGTGTGTCGGGGGGAGGCAGGGAGGAGAGGAAAGTGGGCTGCTGGGCCCCTGTGGCCCCATGCCCGTCCTGAGGTCCAGCCCAGGGCCCTGCATTCCAGGGCCCTGGATCCCCTGGTCCCATTCCTGGCCCCAGGTGCTGACTACAGCCAGGGGCAGTAGAGGCCAGGGAGGCCCTCGGCTCCTGGGGAAGGGGGGTGGCGCAGGGGAGGGGAGGAAGAAGAGTAAGGAGAGAAACCCACTGCAGCATACACGGGGGGCAGGGGGAGGGAGACAGACAGAGGAGAGCCCTCATCCCAAAGGTGTGTGGTGGGGTATCTTTTAAAGTCACCCAGAGGCAGCAGCAGAGCAAGCCCGCACCCTCACCCCAGCCAAAGGTCCTGGGTGTCCTCTCTTGGGGGCCCTGACAGAACCGGGGCGCAGGGCGGCAGGCAGACAGGCCAGAGGGAGATGGGGAGCCCAGGACACCCCAAAGCCACAGATTCAAATGCCCCGGGAGAGGGAAGTACCTCCTGCCCCCTCCAGGGGCATCATCTGGAGAAGGTGCCACCTCCGGTCCCACCCCACGAGCCCCTCCTAGCAACAGCCGCCACCAGCCTGCTTCACAGGGGTGCTGTCAATCTTGAGGTTGGGCCGCTCACCCCCTGACGCTGCCCCAGGCCCCATCCGCTTTTTGATCTCAGCAGCCATGGTCATGAACGCCTGCTCGACATTGGTAGCATTCTTGGCACTCGTCTCCAGGAAGGGGATGCCCAGAGAATCTGCAAACTCCTGATAAGGGGAGAGGAGAAAAGAGAAGGGGAGAGGAAGTGAGGGGCAGCAGGCCCCAGCCCACCCGGGCGGCCTGGCCCAGGCCTGCTCACCTTGGCTGTGGTGTTATCCACCACCTTCTTGGTGGTGAGGTCGCTCTTGTTGCCCACCAGGAGCTTATTGACATTCTCGCTGGCATAGCGGTCGATCTCCTGTAGCCACTGCTTCACGTTGGCATAGGATTCCTAGAGGGACCAGATCAAAAGTTACTTTGCTCCCACCTCCCGCCCCTACGCCAGCCCTGGAGAACAGGGGTTTTCAGGGGAAGATGGCTGTCCTGGGCTCCTGAGAAAGGCAGGCGCCCTGGGCTCAGGGACCCAGAGGAAGCTCCTCCAGGCTTAGCGCTCCTTCCTGCGCTCCTCTGTCTGAGACCCCAAGAGCCAAGCCCAGCAGAGCCCCGGCTGTCTACCAACAGCCCCGACACCTCAGCAGCTTAGACCAAGGGCCAGCCAGCTCTGCTTCCTGCAGCTGCTCGTGTTTACCCGAGACACAGAAAAGGCCTAACCACGTGGAGGGAGCAAATGGCATCAGGAGAGAGGCCAGAGGAAAGACAGAAACAAAGGATATCAGGTTAGCAAGAATTACAAAGTCCCCACAGTGGCCTTAAAATCCCTTTAAGGTTTGAAACCTTGGAGCCCAGTGGTAGGTGGAGGATCCTCACAGAGGAGACCCTGGCCTACGGGGGAGACAGGTATCCTGGGAACAGGGCCTGACATTTGTCCTACTTCTGACACTGACAGCCTCCGTGCTCGGCCTGGCTCTCCCGGCAGCCTGCTGCACCCCACCCCCCGACGCCTGGCACGCCAACAAAGGACAGAACTTTTAGGAATATGCTTGAGCTAGAGCCGCTTTCCCTTCTTAGGAGCCAGAGGTCTGCTGATATCACACTGGGTTCAAACGTACACCTCCTGCCATGTCCCAGGCGGGGCCCTGTGCTGGGCACTGGGTTCAAATAATGGAATCATGCCTGGGCCCTGCCCTAAAGCACTCAGGGGACAATGGAGGACTAGACTAGGGCACACACAACGGCAAGACAGGGCGACCAAGCGCTGCAGGGATAGAAGGCAGGAGCAGGTGGAGCTCCAGGATCATCTCTGCCTGGGGAGATGACAGCCGACCTACACCTGCAGGGACGAACTACCCCCGTGTGGGTGCCAGTGGAGGGACGGGGCAAGATGCAAGGGGAGAAGCAGACATATGCCGGGTCACGGGATGGGATGGGATGGGCGTGCTGTCTTTGGTGAGGGGGAAAAGCTAAAAGCGGCTGGGACACAGTCCCTGAGCAGGGAAGGAAAGGAAAAGGAAGCAGGCCCAAGCAGGGAGGGTCTTAGCCTGGCCAAATCTTAGACAACCAGGAGCCAGTAGAGGTTTTCTTAGGAAGGAAGCAGCAAGAGCACACCTGTGTTCTGGGAAGATAGTCCTGGCAGGAGTGCAGAGGCCAGATCAGACCGGCAAGGAGACGGAGACCAACTGGGAGATGGTTGGCATAATCCAGGGAAGAGAAGATGTGCCCTGAGCCAGGGAATGAGGCAGGCAAGAGCACAGGATTTAGAGTCAGACCACCCTGGGTTAAGCCCCGCCTCTGCCACTTATTGTATGATCCTAGGTATGTCACTTGGCTTCTCTGAACCTCAGTTTCCTCACTTCTATAAAACAGTACCTCCTGGTGGGGCTGTTGTGAGCATGGGATAATGAATGCAGGCTTGTCTCATAACAAGTGCTTAATTAGCAAGAGCTGCCATTATCCTCATCACTGCTATTATTACAAGGGAACGGATCTGGGAGAGATGATGGGGGAGAACAGAGGGGCCCAGGGACTGACACGATGGGGGAGGGAAGAGTTTTCTGGTCAGGCCAACAGGGACTCTGTTATAAAGATGAGGATGCAGAAGCCAGTTCAAGAAGAGACGGGGAGACCAGCACCAGACAAGCTGAGTTCTGCAGATGGTCTGGAGCTCTACAGATGGCCTGAAGGCGGTCTAGAGGCAGGAAAGGATGTGCTGGGAAGCAAAGAACCCTGGGTTCAAAACACAGGCTTTGCCTTTCCTGACTGTGAAGCCAAGTGCAGGTAACTCAACATACATCTAAGTGTGTTTCCTCATCTGGAAAAGAGGGATGCCACCACTGAGTTCACTGGGTTCTACTGTGAACATGGGAATTAACACAGACATAAAGTGCCTGCAGAACGCAGGACTCAAGAGGAGATCCACAGTGACAGCTCTTTACTTGTAGAAATCACAGAACAAGAAGCCAAACCACAAGGTGGCCAGAACTGTGCAGGGAGTCAGGAGGCGGCTTGGGGCAATCAAGAGGCACTGAATCTGGGGCCGTAGCGGGGCAGGATACGACGGACCAGTGAGAAGTCACTGAAAAGAGAATCTGCTGCAGCAGGAGGTGGCAGAGCTTGACACAGTAACTTTTTTAAAGAGAGGGAAAAGAACAGAGTTAAAAGCCATGAGAGATCAATCATGGCAAAAACTGAAATGAAGTCACAAGTTTTGGCAGTTAGAGGTCCTTGGTGACCTCTGAGTGGAGCAAAGTTCACCCACAGCTTGTTGTCCAGGAGGCAGCATGAGTCCCTGGTGAGCTGAAGAGCCCAGCTGCCCCTCAGAGCAGGGACTCCTCCTGGCCTGGGGCTGATACAAGTATCTCCACGTCTCCAGGGCCTGACCCCCATGAAGCAACGAAGTTTAAAGAAAACAAAGCGGGTAGAATCAGTAGGCCTGGGCTTTCTGTCTCTGCCACTTAACTAGCTGCAGGGCCTAAGAAAGTCCTACCACCCCGACCCATTTCTTCATCTGTAAAATGGGAATATAACACACACCTCTTTGGAGTGTTACAAGCATCAAAGGGCTGTGACAGAACCTGTGAACTCTAACGCGTGACAGGACTGTTTCCCGCTGTTAACATCACCACTGATGCCAATGACACAAGACTAACGCTGCCACAGCAGACACAGGGCTCCCAGAACTCTGCTCACACTGGGCCCAGAGTGCAGGGCTCCCTCACTTCCTCGTGTAAGGCCCTCCAATCGCTTCTCCACAGTGTCTTTACCCAGAAGGCCACGGGCCCAGCACAGCAACCAATCAGCTGACTAACCCCCCCCACAAAAGACAGGTGCCTGGAAGGTCTAGAATAAGGTGGCAAGTCCGACAGGGAGGTGAGGCCTGGTTCTGCCAAGGCCCTGCAGCGGGGCCTGGGGAGCATCCAGGTCTGCAGCTATTTCCCTCCTTGTGAAATGAGTCCGAGAACAGTCTCCTTTCCGGACAGCATAAGAAAGAGAGGATGGGAATAGTAAAAAGCAGCAAAAGCCAAAGACCTGAGGCTGAGGAGGCCAAGTGGGGGATGGTGAGCCCAGGAGTACCTGGTCGGTGACGTCGTACACCACGATGATGCCGTGAGCCCCCCGGTAGTAGCTGGAAGTGATGGTCCGGAACCGTTCCTGACCAGCTGTGTCCCACTACAAGACAGCAGGAGAGAGGGGCAGGTCAGCCCTGGGCTCCATGCCCCAAGGGACATCTCCCCTCCCAAGGGAGATGTCTCTGCACCAGAGATTCTGGGAGGAGCAACACTCACGATCTGAAGTTTGATGGTTTTGCCATCCAGCTCAATGGTTCGGATCTTGAAGTCCACCCCGATGGTGCTGATGTAGCTCTCTGTGTATGTGTCATCCTGAAAGATCAGGGACCAGTGAAATGGCCTGAGTGAACAGGTCTGAGGCCCATCTGGAAAACCTCCCTCCAGTGTCCTGCCCCAGCCGAGCTCCCAACTGCTGAGCCCCAGTTCTCAGCACCCCAACTTGCCAGCCCTATGCGCCTGTTCAGTCAGATATGTTGCTGGCAAGTCCTGCAACTTCATCCTTGGTCTCCCAGGTCTTGCAACCACTATTCTCTGGGTTGCCCCCCTCTCCCTCCGGCCACCAGCCAGGACCCCAGATGGATGGTAGGGGAAGCTTCTTACTTACAGCAAACCGCAGGAGCAGGCAGGACTTGCCCACGCCCGAGTCACCAATCAAAAGCAGCTTAAATAGGTAGTCACTGGAGAGAAAGGATGGGAAGGTGTGAAGGAAGGCAGGGAGCCCACCCGCCATTATCCTGGAGTCAAAACTATAGCATTCTCCCACACTGTGAGGTGTGCCTTGGATTAGAGTATTAAAGCACTCACAAGATCCTCCCACAAGTCCTGGGATGGGGAGGGTTGACCACTCCCCATAACACAGCTGGCCCAAAGGGGTGCATCTGAATTCCCACTCTACAGAGAAGGAAACGGAGACACAGAGAGGGACGTGACTTGCCAAGGGTCACATCAGTTAGGTGACAGAGCTGGGTATCCTACCCTGATTCCTGATAGACTCCATGGTTTCGGGTCCAGTAGGGGCTATTTAGGGAAACCCTCCTACACTGCCCAGTGCCATACCTGACTTGGCAGGGGAGACCACAGAAGTGGAAGCCAGGGCCCAGCCTAGAACTTAACTGAATACCCATGTAAAGAGCCCGGTATGAAGCCTCCAGAAAGACGTGCTCAACAAGCGGCAATGATAATAGCAGTTAAAACGTATCCACTTCCTACTTGTGCCTGGCCTTGTGCTAAGTACTTCAAATGCATCATCTCATTTAAGCCTCACAACAGTCCAATGAAGTGAGTGCCGGTTATTCCCAATTAATGAAGAAACCAGAGGCCAGAGAAGGGAAGCGACTGGCCCTAAGTTACACAGCTGTTAACTTTAATACTGGAAACCAGGTTCAGACTCCAAAGTCTCTGTGAAAGCATGTTGGTTCCCTTCTCTGTTACCCCTTATAATCCAGCTCAGAGCTTCACCCTTCCCCAAGGAAATCTGAGGCCAGGATCTGGAGGAGAAAAAGCAAGTGGCAAAAGAGGAAGAAGATAACTGACACTAAGGGAAAACTGTCGATGAGAAGTCGGGGCAGAGATGTGGGCCACCTACCCGTAGGGGGAGTGACCAAGAAGTGAGGAAAGTTTGAGGAACAAAGAATCCCACTGGAAGGTAGAAAGCAAATGCCACATTCATCTAAACTTCTCCGGCAGGGTGACGGCGAAGGGAAGTGGGGTGACGGCGGCGCCAGGGGCTTGCGCAAAGGTGAGGGGAGGGCGGGAGGAGACCAGCCTCTGGGAGCGACAGGGCATTTTGATCCAGGTAAAGGGCAAAGCGGCAGCCCCGGAGGGGAGAACCTGCGGAAAAGCTACCCAGCGGATTCCGGGAGGGCTGGAGAGCAGAATATACGACCCGACCTAAAGGGCCCGAAACTGGACCGAGACCAGAAACTCTGGGGATGGGCTCCACAATGCCAGGACCGTCGTCAGCACCCAGACCGCTACTCTCAGGCAGCAGGTGGGGAAACTGAGGCCTGGAAAGACCGGGGCTGCGGGGTCACCTGACCGACAAGGCCTGCTAGTGCCGGTGCCTCGGGATCCAAGTGGTGCCCCTCGGGGTCGCAGTCTCCGGGCCCGGGTGCAAGAACTCGGGGCGTCGAGCCGGGGTTCTGGGGCCCCCGGGGGAGGGGCAGAACCCGGATGTGAGGGGGGGGAGGTCAGCGGAAGAGAGACCCGGATGTGGGGGCGCCGCGCTGTCCTGACCCGGGCCGGACAACCCCGGTAAGCGTACAGCCCCGTACTCGGGATCGAGGCTGCGCTGCACGGCGCGGGCGGGGCGCACTCACTATTCGGGGTTCATGGCGGCAGCGGCGGCCCGCTCGGTCGCTCCCAGTCGGCTCTGCTCCGCCTCCCGTTTCAAGATGGTGGCCGCTCCGCCCCAGAGACCCCGCCCGCGACGCGCAGGCGCAAACACTCGGTACTGGGACCTCGCCGCGTGGCTCCTCGGAACTTGTAGTCTCCTTACATTGTGCAACTCACCCCGCCCCCCGCTGCGCAGGCGTAATCCTAGCCCACGCCCCACCATCGCCGCGCGTTGCCTTCTGGAGCTTGTAGTTCCCTCCCTAGAAGTACCTGGGCTTGAGGACCGCGCTCGGGAGCCTGACAGCGTCCCGGCGTTAGATCCTCAATTTAGTGCTGGCGTTGACACGTTTCACGTCTGTCTGACAGAGGCATTCATCCTTACACTCCCCGCAGCGTTGGTAAAAGTTCATTTATCCAGGGTTCTTCGTGTGCTGGCGCTCCTAACTCCCAGCAGAAACCCCAGGAAGGTGTCACCCACATTTTATAGATGAAATCGAGACTCGGTAACTCGCTCAAGGTCAAACAGCTTGGTAAGGGGGCAAAGCTCGATCAAAGCCCGTGGTCTCCAGAATCTCAGAGATGAAGGTTGTTAGAAAAAAATCCTGAATCTGTGGGGCTCCCGAACAATTCCGGGATAGGAGAAGCCTATCTGGGTTGCAGCTGCGCAGGACCAGACGTGAGCGAGACACACACACAACACACACACACACACACACACACTCGCAGCCTCTCCTGTACCCACCCCCAATGTAGAGACGTAGAGACGCCAGGAGCCCTCGGGCTCCGCCCCAAAACAAGCCCAGCTCAGAGTCAAACCGTCTTTATTTCTACAGCAACATTTGAAAATAGAGAGCGACCGCCTCACCTCCCAACTGGGGCAGCCCCTCCTGCCACAGGGGTCCATCACTGCCCCTAGCAAGAAGCTGCAGGTGTGGGAGGAGGCGTGGCAGGATGGCTCTACGGGCGGTGCCCGGGGCGGGGTCAGGCCGAGCCTGGGCAGGCCGGGCGGGAGGAGCAGTGCATAAGACCGGGCTGCAGGGCAGAGCCCGGCGGTGAGAGGACGGACAGGGGGTGGGCTCTCCGTCCTGGGGCACGGGGCAGGGCGCACCATTTAGAGGCCGGGAGGAAAGCGAGAATGCCTAGGGAACCCTTTGGGGAGGCACCGCCCCTGAGATGTGGAGCCTGGGAGATACCACCGCGCGGAATGGGGGTGATTAAGGCCTGGGCGGTACCACTAGAGAAGGGTGGGGTGAGGGGAGGCCGGATAGTACCAAGGACTGAGGGGAGGAGTGCGGCCAATAACTTATTTCTCTATATACAGAAGCAACGGCCGGGGGAGGGCAGGGTGCTGAAGGGACGGCAGGTGCTTAGTGTTCTTGGATTTGGGGTCTGCGGAGGGGGGGCCACTGAGCCTCTCTCTACCTTTGGAGACCCCGGCCAGCCCCTCCGCTGGCCCTGAACCTAGGGAAGAGGGGGCCCTGCTGGAAGGAATAAATAAGGGGTAGAACTGGAGTGGGCAGGCCCAGCCTCCAGGGCTCAGGCTGAGATGACAAGGGAGGAGGTTACCCTGAGATTGAACAGAAAAGACAGGGGTCCTTGGGAGAGACAGGAGGGGCAAGCAGCAGGCCCATGCGCAGGGCTGGGGTGGGGATGGTGCCGGGTGGAGGCTCTGGGGACCAGCTGCCCCTTCAGGATTAGCCCACAAGGGAGCTTCGTCGGGAGAGGTCCATGGAGCTGGAGCTGAGGGTGCGGCTATCAGAGAGACCTGTGCCTCCAGGCTGTGGGCAGAGGGGCAGGTGGCTCAGCCTTGGGCTGCCGCCAGTGCGCGCTTCCCTGGCCCGAAGGGTCCTGACACTCCCACCCACCTCCATAGTTACTGTGCTGCCACTGGCCGCTCACAGGCAGGAGCTGAGTTTCCCTCATTTGTCTCCCCAGGGTCCAGCCCAAAGCCAGGCCTGGGATGGAGACAGGAAGTGTGGCTGGATGAACAGACATGCTTGAGAAGCTCGGCAAGTACACAGGACATGCAGGCCTGGGGCCGGGGCCTCAGCTGCCCAGTGCCAACAACTATCCACCCGTACCTGGACTGGCTCTTCCACACTTTTGTTGAGGAAGTTGAGGGAACTGGCCCGCTTCATCCTGAGGGGAAAGGGCGGTCAGGATTTGCCCACGGTGGAACTGGGGGAGGATGGGGGAAGGGGTCAGCTTGGGGCAGGGGAGGGAGGCTGATGGGAAGGGAGATTGGTGGTGGGTGGAGCTTGAGCGAGACAGGGAGTTCACCCTGGGTCTGAAGTTCAGCTGGGGTTGGTAGGTTGTGGGGTGGGTTCTCGAGAGGCTCACCTGGGTGGACGGCTCACCTGGGGTTTGGGGGCTCCTGGGGGCCACCACCCTGCAGCTTCTTCACCAGCATCTCACTGCTGCGCCTCAGGGCATCTCGGAGCTTCCCGAAGGAGCCACTGCGCCGCAAGGAGCCGCTGCCGTCCTGTGGGGTGGACAGGTTCGTCTCTGTGCCATGCCGGCTACACAGCCTCCTGGCCCAGTCCAGCCCCTACTCACCCCGCTCCACTCGGCTGCAGGCCCTGCCTCCTCGAGGTCAGCCTCAGACCGAGCCCCGGCACCCGCGGGCATGTCTCGGCTGCCACGGCGGTCTCCGCGCCCACCGCTGCCGTCTTTCAGCAGCTCCACCACCTTGGTCTGGCTTGCAGGGTCCAGGCCCTGAGGGGGGGGCGGGCGCATCAGGTGGAGCAACGGGCCCTGACTGGATCACACGCAGGGCCACGCAGGTCCCTGCCCACACCCCTGCTGCCTGTCGCCCTACCTGCTTGCGGCTGCGGCTGGCGCAGTCCTCCAGCGTGTGCGCGGCTTCTAGCTTGCCCTGGCGCCGGTACAGGGCCCCCAAGCTGCGCAACGTGGTGTTGACCGTGGGGCTGCGGACGGGAGAGCGGGACGGGCTCCAACTCCGTGTTCCCCAGGAGCCAGGGCCCATCCTGACACCCAGCCCACGCTGGCCCTGAGGAACCGTCCAGCCGCCCAATATCGAGCCTTTCCTGTGTGTCAGGCCCTGTGCTAGGTCCGCCTGGATTCCCCTGTTTTGGGGAATCACCTGAGGGCCCTAGGTGGGATGTTGCCACCAGGACTAAAGGCTGGGAAGCCCAGGAGTGAGATAATCAGGCTGTCCTGGGACAGAAAACCTTCTTGGGACAGGTGGCCTGTGACCTGGGCCTTGAAAGATGAGCTGACAGAGAAGAGGTGTGTGTCCTGGGGCTGAGCAGTATGGAGTGTGGAGCCTGGCCGCGGCCCCCGCCCAGGACGCCGCTTCCCAGCTCTCTGCTGTCCCAGCAGTCCCGCCCCGCCGTCCTCACCTGTCTACTTTACAGGCCTTGTACCAGCTGCCATATTCCCCATAGGGGGTGCTGTCCCGGCGCTTATCCTGGGGGAGAGATAAGCGGAAGGTAGGAGAAGGCCCTCCCCTCTACACACCCCCAGCCTCATCCTCCCTCCACAGACATCTGCCACGGCCCTGCCCCACAGAGCTACCTTGCTCTCCTCCCGTTCCTCTGCGTGCATCCAGATGGGCTTGTTGTTCCCTGTAGGGAGAGGGGGGCTGTCACCAGCCTCTCATGTGGGCCTCTGCTGGTTGGGCTGGACACATGGCTGGGGTCTGGGGGGAGGTCAGGGGTACTCAAGAAGGACCAGGGTTGGGCTTCACTGAATGAATGAATCGACAAGAAACAGACCCAAAACATGACTGGCGCTCCTCTGGAACAGAGATGCCTGTGGCCCAGGCCTGTGCTTGAGGGGCCTGTGACGGGGGGGTGGGGGAGCACACCCTTACAAACCTCAGGCCCACGGTGCGAGACGACGCGAGGCCTGAATGGTGGGCCGGGCCGAGGGGTCCCTGAGCAGGAAGTGACTGACCGTGAAAGACCAGAAGGTGGCTTCCCAGAGGGAGGCATCTGGGCTGGGCCCTCCCGGTGAGCGCGAGTTGCCCAGTGGAGAAAGGGGAAGAGGCTCTGGGCCAAGGGCATGGGTATGCAAAAGGAGGGCATCGCAGGGGTACAACCTCCCAGGGGGCTGTGTGAGTTGGGTGTGTGTGCTCACGTGTGCACACAAGTGGCTGCGGACCAGCCAGACCCTAGGCGTGAGGCCGGCCCGGCTGAGGTATTCGTCCTAGATGCTGACGGCTGAGCGGGCCTGCGAGCTGGGGCACACAGCAGCCATGCTCACCGCTGACAGAGCCGAACTCCTTCTCATGAGCGCGGGTGAGGATCTCCTTGTACAGGGTCTCTGCGTCCTGGTACTTGCCCTGTTTCAGGTAGCAGGAGGCCTGGAGGGGCAGGGCCCAGAGGGTGAGCAGGATGCAAGGAGTCAAGCCTTTTCCTCTCCTCCCTCCCCCCCGCTTCCTCCAGCCCCCTCTAGCCCAGGACACCAGGTTGTTCTTGGTCTTGGCCACGTTGGGGTCGTCAGGCCCAAGGCGTGTGGCGTAGATCTCCAGTGCCCGCCGGTAGTAGTATTCCACCTCCTCGGCTTTGCCCTGGTTCTGGCACAGCAGGGCCAGGTTGCTCAGCTGCTTGGCCACGTCTGGATGAAACTTGCCCAGAACCTGGGACAGGAGGGGGAGCCGGTGGCTGGGCTCGGGGCCGGCCTACGTCCCCCGTCTGCCCAGCCCACCTGGCCTGCCCAGCCCTGCCTGCTCCCACCTTCTCCCGGATCTCCAGTGCCCGCTTGCAGAGGGGCTCAGCCTCCTTGTACTTGCCCCGCTTGCCATACAGGACCGCCAGGTTGTTCAGTGTCGCAGCCACCTAGGGGGTGGGAGAATGGAGGCTCCATGACCCGGGACCTGGGAGCTGCAGGGGGAGGGGAAGCCCCACCTCCCACCCAGCCTCACTCACAGCTGGGTGGTCCTTGCCCAGCGTCTTCTCGCGGATGGCCAGGGCATCATTGAGCAGGTGTGCAGCCTCCTTGTACTTGTTTTGGTCCCTGGGGGCAGGTGGGAGATGATGAGGGGTATCCTCCAGCCCAAGGCCCTCCTCCTAGTGGCCCAAGATCCCTGTGGTCACTCTTCCTATACTTACTAATGAGCGAGCATGATGGGGCATGACCCAGAGCATGGGGAGACGTGGTCAGCCCCTGCTCTCTGGCTTGGGGTGCTTTGTGCAGGAAGGGCGCGCAGTGCTGGGGTACAAGCCAGACTCCCCTAGATCCCACCCTCACTGCTCCATGCCCAGTGCACCTTGTCCTCTGTTCCCCAGGGCCTCTGCTCATGGTGTCCTTTCTGCCAAGGACACCTTCTCCGACCTTCTTGTGCTCTGGGCAAACTCAACTTTCACCGAAGGCCCTCCTCAAGCCTTGGTGCCTGGAGAAGGTGTGCCCCCCACGTCCTCGTGTGCCTTCCCCTCCCTGGTTATGTCCAAGCCTTTGTCCACCACTAGACTGAGGCATATTCATGTCTGTAGCTCAGGCACCCTGTGGGCTTGGCCCTCTCCAGGGACAAGATCCTTCTTTCTCTGTCACCCAACTGCCTGGTAGAACCCGAGTCCTGGCCCACTGCAGGCACTGAGGATTTGTGACCAGGGCTGGAGCCTTCAGGAAGAATGCTCCCATGGGTGACCGAAGCCGGAGGAGCCCTCACCGATAGACCAGCGCCAGGATGTTCAGCATGGTGGCCACGTCAGGGTGGTCATGGCCTGACGTCTTCTCCAGGTCCTCGAGGGCCTGCTTGCAGAGTGGCACGGCCACCTCATAGCGGCCCTGAGAGGCGTACTGGATCACCAGATTGTGCAGGGTGCGGAGCCGTGCTGGGATTTCATAGCCCCCGTGCTGGGCAGCCACGTCTCCTCCTCCAGGGCTGGGGGCTGCAAAGCCAAGGGCGGGAGGTCAGATGTGCCAAGTGCCTCCTGAGCTGGGCCGGCACATGCCAGCCATACCTTTGACCGACCTCACACGTGGCCCTGGGCAAGTCACCGTTAGCTCTCGGTTTCCCCGTCTGTAGAGTGGGTCTAGTCACCCCACAAGAAGAGTGGGTAGAGTCCCAGCTCCGGTGCTTCAAGCTGTGTGTCCCAGGGCAAGTCGCCTAACCCCCGAGCCTCAGCCTCGTCACGTGCAGAAGAGAGGCTCTGATACAAAGGCCACACGATCAGCAAGGCCAGTACTGGCCCGCGGATCAGCACTGTGCATGCGTCCTCCTTTAACCCTCAGAGGAGGCTCAGAGGGGAAAGAAACTCTACCAGTGGCCACCGCGCAAACGCAGGCAGAGCAGGGCTCGCACCCAGGTCGGACGGCTCCAAAGCTCTGAACTGTGATGCCTGCTCCTCACAGAACTTGGGAGATGAGAAAAGCAACATGTAAAACCTGCCTTTTAAGCTCTAATGCTGGGATGTTATAATCAGAAACGAGGGAGGAGAGAACACAGCAGCCACTCAGACCTCGTTTTCTGTGACCTCTGGGTCCCAAGGACCAGGAGTTCACACAGCCTTCCTTTCCCGCCCCCAGAGCCAGCTACCCCGCCGCACCTGGGCTCTGCTCCTCCTCACTGGGGAACAGGTCATCCAGAGAGTCTTTGGGGACGTCCCCCTTCTCCTCCTGGGGAGGAAGACGGGATGGGCGTCAGGGAAGCAGGCGGCCCAGGGGTCGGCGGGCTGGGTCGGAGCAGCGTCTGCTCCCTGCCGCCCCTCCCTGCTCCCAGGTGCCCCCGCCCCGCCCAGTGGCCACGGTAGGGCTTACGCTGGCGGACGTGTCCTCGTCCAGCTTGCGGATCTGGCTCATGAACAGCAAGTGCTGCTTTTCCTCCTCGAGCTGGGCCACGGCTTGCTCGCTGCGCTGCAGCTTCTGCTGCGTCCCTGCCAGCTCCTCCCGCAGCCACTGGTTCTCCTGCACCAGGCGCCGTACCTGAGCCCGCAGCTTCTGCTTCTCCGACTCTACGGCCCCCAGGTGGCTCGACAGCGCCAAGATCACCTGCGCAGCCAGCCGGAACAGAGGTCAGAGCCCTGCTGACCCCCCAGCCTGGGCCCCAGAGAAGAGCCAGGCCCGGAGGAGCTGCAGGGCTGAGGGCCCTGAAGTTCTCCTCTCGTCCAGGGAGTTTTGCCCCAGTGCCCCAAACAGACCAACATAGCCTGAGACCTGAAACCAGGAGGCTTGGGGATTCCTAAGTCCTTCCTTCTGCGGTCAGGACCCAGGCTGGCTGTGCTGGACTCTGAAATAGCCCATCCCCTTTCCTGGGCCTCCAGCTAGTCCTCCACATCGATGGTCCAGTTCCCACCTTGTCGGGGTGCTCGGATCATTAAGAGCACTAGCTGGGGTGCTGCCCTTTCCCCGAGCTGTCCACTCGTTCCCCGTCTCTCCTAGGAGTTGTACTCAAGCCCTGTAGCCAGAGCCACTATACCGCTGCCCCTGGCCCAGGGCTAGCGCTTTCCCAAAGACCTTGATAGACGACTGAAGGGCTACCGAAAGACCCCATCCTGACTTCTACCAGAGAGCCAGGGCAGCCCCTGTCCTCCTGCAGCTCCCAGGGAGGGAAGGGGGGTGTGTGTCCTAAACCTCCAGTGTCTGGAAAACCACAGGGGCAGGTAAGGGGATCCAGAGGCCTCAGCCTCAGCCCCCATCCCTCTCTCCAAACTCCATGACTCCTTTCCTGAGCTTCCAGGCTCTTCCCGCCTTGGGGCCTTGCCTAGACTCTACCCTTTCTCCGTCCTTCATGGTCAGGGTCATTTCTGCAGTGAAGCCTCTTATGCCCTCAGCCCCCGGAAAGCATGGCACCTCCCCCACCTCCATGCCATCCTGTTGTCCATCTGTGCCTGTATACACTGGGAGGGGGCCCTGGTGTGTTCACCTCCGCACCTGGCAGTCAGCCGGCCGAGGAGTGAATGCCCGACACATTGCCCTCCCAGAGAGCCAGGCAGTCTGGGACTTTGTACTTTCTAGTTGATTAGCAAACGCCTAAGTGACAGGTGTTTTCACAACCACTAGCTATTTTTAAAAATATCCTAAACAGCCTGTCAGTATTTACGGCAGATGGCACGACCCCTATTCTAAAAACAAGGAAACCAAGGGGATACCACCTGCCCAGGACTCACAGAGCCAGGCAGTGTCTCAGCCAAGATCTGAGTGGGCCAAGACTCTCTGCCCGAGAGTCTAACTCCTTGTACACCCCAGCACCTCCTGGATAGCTCTGTCTGCATGTCATCCTGGCAGCCTCAACTTAAGAGGGCCCAAACAGAACTCCTGACCCATCCAAGCTCTCTCTTCAATTTCCTCAAACCACAAACCTGGGACTTTCCCTGCCCCTCTCTGTCTCCTTTAGTCCATCCCCAGGCCCTACTGGACCTACTTCCAGAACGTCTAGGACTGACCCCCTTCTTACTACCCTCATGGCCCAACCCACCATTTCTCATTGGAATTCTAGCAGCGGCTTCCTAACACCTGCTACCTCCTTCCACCCTGACCCACAATCATTCATTCTCCACCCCTCAGCCAGAGAGAGTTTTAAAACCTAAGCCAGACTGTGTCCCTTTACTGCTTAAACCCTCCAAAGGCTTCTGATTTCCTGAGAATAAAACCCAAACTAATAAGGCACAGCATGATCTGGTCCCCGCCTTCTCCACAGGCCTTTTCTGTCCCTCTCTTTCCTCACGAAGCTCCAGTTAGACAGGTCTCTCAGTTCTCCCTCCACAACAAGATCTTTTCCACTTCAGGACCTTTATACATGCAACCTCTCACTTTCCTCCCTTCTCTGGTTCATTCCTTTCCTCAGGTCTTGATTTAAATTGTCATTTCCTCAGAAGTCTTGCTTGACCAATAGCTAAGGTTGTCACAAGATCTTGTTTTTTTCTTTGGAGAACTTACCATAATATTGAATAAATATATGTGTATTTCTGATTCTCTTCCTATTGGACTAGGGCAGGGATCTCATGTCTTGTTGGACCTGTAGCCCTGGCACCTAACACATTGCCAGGCATATAGTAGGCACTTGATAACCTACCTGTTAACAAATTAATAGAAGAATGAGTGGGGGGATCTTTAAGGATTCCCTCTGTTTTTTTAGGCCATGCAGTCTCTGCTACCTAGCAGAGAAGCCAGATGATCAGGCTCTCCTGGGGCCAGGCAATGCCGGGGTCTCCAGAGCCCATTCATTTCTTCAACAGATATTTACTGGGATCCTACCATGAGGCTCCAGGGGACAGATTCTTCCTTCCCTTCTGATTCTGTTACTACATTGCCAGGATTCCTCTGGAAGGCTCCACCCCTCCCATGACCTCCCTCCTCAGCACCCCAGACCAGCCTACCTGGGCCTCCCCCAGCCCCAGTTCGATGGCCTCCAGGGAGCGGCGCAGGAGGACACAGCGCTCCTGTGAGCCGGGCTCTGCCTCACCAGCTTCATGAGCGACGAGGGGAGCGAGAAGGGCACGATGCTCCCCACGCAGGGTCTCTAGCCCTTGGATAACGGCCTTGGTGCCCAGCACGATCTCATCCTGGCTCAGCTTCTCCTCCCGAGGAAGCACCATCGTGGCCATGGCCGTGCCGCCTGTGAAGGCGAGAGGGCGGGCAGGGGCTGCCGGGCCTGGGGCCACGCCGCCGTCCGCCCCGGATTAGGTAAACACCTAGGGTCCCCGGACGCCTGGGTCCCCGGGGTGCCCCGTCCCCCAGGCAGCAGCCCGCACCGTGCCCGCGCTCGGCCTACAGGGGGCGCGCCCGGCTCGTCTTGGCCCGGGAGACGCAATGCGGTGCGACCGGCGAGGCTGGACCCGGATTCGGCCCAGACCACTGGCTCAGGCCGGCTTAGGCGACCCAGTCTCGGGGCTTCCCTGGAGACTCCCTTAGCCAGAGCAGGGCGCGCCAGAGGATGGACCTACGGGGATCTTGGGGGTTTCACTCCCGTGCGGAGACACCGTCCCTCTGGGAGTTCCGGCCCCAGCCCCCCTCGGGCAGCCCCCTTCCCAACAGGCTGGCCGAGCCACAGAGCCCCTCCTCTTGGGCAGCTCGACCCTGGGGAGACCCTTCCCCTAAGGAGCTGAGATCTCGGGTTCTTCGTCCCCCCCTCCCCCCAGGACGCGCCCCATAGGCCAGCACGACATCCTGCGGACCCCTCCCCTGAAAAGGCCGAGCTCCCGCCCCCGGCCACCCAGGACCGCGCCCCCTCCCCGCGGGCTGGCCGGGCCCTCTCACAGGCCGCGCCCAAGACGACCCCTCCCCTAGGCCGACCCAGAGCCCCCCCTCTCCCGGCCCGATCGGCCCGCGTGGACCTGCGTCTCCCGCTCGGGCCCGCCTCCCGCTCCAGCTCCGGCTCCCGCCCCGCTTCACCCCGACCAGCAGCCGTGAGCAGGTCCCACCGCCTCCATCCCGCCGGCCTTCCCAGCAGTCCCTGCGCCGCCTTAAAGGTGAAGCCTGTACCTTGGCGGCGTCGGAGGGGGCTAAACACTCCTCGGCCCGCTGTCTGCCTTAAAGGAGCACGCCGGCTGGGCCCACTCCAGGCAAAAGGAAGGGATCCGGGGGCGTGGCTCTCGGGGATGGGGCGTGGTCATTGAGGCGCCGGGCGTGGGCTTGCCCGAAGCTTAGGTTCATAGCGGCCACCTCCCACTCTCCTGCGGCCTCGGATTCCTCCGCTGTAACCCGCCCCGAGGCCACAGCGGTGTGGACAGCCTGGGGAGGATGTGCACAGCCTGGGGAGGATGTGCACCTGAACTTGCCCTGTACCGCTGCCAGAGAGGGCGGCGGAAGAAACTGGGGCCCAGGGAGAAGGCCCGGCCTCCTCAGAGTCCAGAAGGAGACAGTTGACATTTATTGACATTTATTGAGGTAGTTGCCACTTTCAGAGCGCTTACTGTGTGCGGGGCGCTTGGATGCCTTAAGTGCGATGACACATTTAATGCTTGCAAAGACCGGATAAAGCGGGCACTGCTATTATCCCAACCTCGCGGATCTGACCCCAGGCTCATTTGTCTCTAGAGAGTGGTTATGCCCCACCCAAATCCTTCGGAGCTGTCCTTGTCCCAGTAGGGGATTCTCGGCATCTTAGGGCTGCTTCTTGGGGGGAAGGGACGGAGGCTTCCGGGCGTGAGGGAGAAAAGGATGGCAAGGGGCAGTTGGGCATCGGCCGAAACAGACTCGTGACCCTGTGGGTGAGCACCACCACAGATTCTGTGGGCTGGATGATCAGGACGCGGTGATGATGACGTCATCTCCTCCCAGAGCCCTTCCCTGATTCCCCACCCCCTGTGTAGAGCAGTCCTCCAGCCCATTTCAAGGACACATTTAATTCTCTCTGTAGCATTTACTCCTTCTAACATTTTCCTTGTCAGTTTCTGTCTCCTCCCTAGAATGCAGGCCAAGATCTGCCTGTCTTGTTCACTCTCAGAGTAGCTCTTGGCTACTACATAGCAGCACTCAGTAAATGCTGTTTTTTTTTAAAAGGCAGAAGGGCGCACCTGTTGGCCCAGGTTTGGGGCTGGTGCTCTGCAGCCCTGGGTTTCTGGCTACCCTAGCTCTACCTGCACTGCTTCTAGGTCGACATCCCAGTGGGTAACAGCAAGTTAACCACACTGAGAGACAAAACGTGCCAAGCAAGGCCTGGCACTGGTATCCAGGGGCCTGGGGCGTTCCTCATGAGTCAGGGTGGGTTCAGACTCAGACTGTACCCGGTTCAGTGTCCTTGTGGATGTGAGAATCCCCTCGGCATGATCTCTGACAGAGAGATGGTCCGGCACCCCGCCAGCTCAAGTATGTCCTATGACAGGGAGCCCACTACATTCTGCTGTGAGATGGCTCTAAAAGTTAGCAAGCTTTCCCTTAGCCCCCAAAGGACCTGCCCACAGTGCCTGCCCACACCAAACTGAAGCTCTGTCCTCAGGAAGGACAGCCTGCTCCCTTTTGCCAATGAAGATATTTGGAGACAGTGATGGTGCCCCATACAGTGTTCCCCCCGCCTGGGCTGACAATCTGGGTCCCTTTACCCACTCCTGTGCAGTTTCTGACCCTTCCCCCTCCCGATTTCTCTTTTCTGGGTGTGGCTTAGCATGTCAGCCCAGACACTACTCCGAATGTGGTGCTCAGTCCAGGGCGCAGGGGTACAGACAGGGAGTGAACTGCACAGATCACAGAGGGAGAGTCCCCCGCTAAGGAGCACACCACCTGTCCACCGTGAAGCTGAAAGTCAGGTTGACTTTGACAGCCACGGTACGGTGTCTGCTCAGGGTAAGCTTGTCAGCTAAAACCCTAGACTGCATGCATCCCACTTATATCCAGCCAGGTTCTTCTGCCGATTCTGTGCTTCTGCCAGTGATATTTTCCCAGGGATTTTTTTTTTTTTTTTTTGGCTGCACCACACAGCATGTGGACTCTTAGTTCCCCTGCCAGGGATCAAACTGCACCCCCTGCATTGGAAGCTCGGAGTCTTAACCACAGGAAGGCTAGGGAAGTCCCTCCCAGTGATTTTTAAAGACAGTTGATACATTCACATGATGCAACATTCAAAAGGCATATACAAGTTACAGTGAGATGCAGCTCCTTCTCACCGACCACTGTCCTCAGTCATGCAGCTGCCTTCCCCCGAAGCACCTGCTGTTACCAGTTTCTTGTGTCTGCCGATTACTTTGTTTGCCTCAGTCCAGAGCTTGTGTTTATCTTTGTTAGTTTCATCGAGTCAGTTTTCATCCAGGACCCTAAAGGTTGGAGTCTTTTGCATTCGAGGTCTTTAGCCTACACAGCGGCCCTATTTCCCACAGTTGCACTGGCTGCGGTGTGATAAGCCTGCCTTTGTGCAAACAGACTCCATCATACCATGAATGCACGCCAGCTCGCTGTCAAGTTCATGGGGAGGAAATGGAATCTGGAGCCCAGGGCACCTTTGCTGTTCTTACCAAGGCTAGGTTTCAGAACCTCTTGGGAAGGAACTTTGTTAGAAGGCTCTCCTAGAGATCGGGATTCAGTAGTGCCAGAGTGGGTCCTGGGCATCTCTTATTATTTTGAAACTTCAGTGGTGCCCATGATGTGCTCCCTGGGTTGAAAGCCAGTGCTTCAATGTCCTTGTTTTACAAGTATGGAAAGTGAGACCCAAAGAGGGGAAGGCAGCTGCACGAGGTGACCACTGTGTCCTTCTCCAATCCAGAGTCCACATCATTTTGTCCCAGTGTGTAAGGGAGACTGACCCCATAGAGTAGAGGTCAAGAGGACCGAGGTCATGTTGCTTGTTCACAGCCACACGAAGCACAGACGCACGCACCCTCAACACACAGCCTCAGGCAGGTTCACCCAGGGGCACTGAACACCCATGTGCCACACTCACACCTCCACGTGCATGGGTTTACAGGCCCACGTACATGCATGCACACCACACATACTCGGGCTCAAACACAAAGCCCGGGCTTTCTAACCTTGTGCTCTCTCTCCATCTAATAAAGGAGCACATTCCTTTTATCACCTTTTTCCAGGTAAACGGAGAGAAGATTTTTCAATCTCCTTTTATGATTTTTGCTGGGTTCCTGTTCCAGCTTTTCCGCTAGCCTTAGGCTTCCGTGGTTTCTTTGTGGTTCTCTTTAGGCATCTGGCCCTGCTTCTCCCCGTGTGCCACGCAGAGGGAAGGCTGGGCCTTCCCTGCCGGGTTCTCAGGCTCTTATCTTGCTTTCAGTTCGTAACCTTGCATGTGTTCAATCTTTTTAGCCACTCGGCTTTTTATCTTGTCTCTGAGGATTACGCTGTGCTCTCCCAAGGGAAGGGACTGTTACTTCACCCTGCTCTGTTCCCCGCTCCCCGACCCCCCACCCCACAGCTGCTGGTCTGGTGCCAGGCTGCTGATGGGTGCTCAGTTAATGGAGAAGAAAGGAAGGAGTCCATGCCCAATGGTGATTCTTACACCATTTTTCACGGAGCTCATCAGCTTGCCTCCGCCTGTCCCATGTCTGCAGAAGTTGTTCTCCCTACTTTCAACATTGTTTTCTCCCTGAAAATCACTCCCACTGCTCCCACCCCTTCCCCTTGGATCCTTGGAAGCACTGAAATCTGCTTTCTTAAGTCAATCTTTTCCCTTTGGCTAGCTTCCTGCCTTTTCTTTGAAGTGGGGGTGGGGGTGGGTGCTTTTCCCAAGCATATCATCCCCCTTGAAACATCAGCAGGTCGGGACGTCCCTGGCGGTCCAGTGGTTAAGACTCCACGCTTCCACTGCAGGGGCCACGGGTTCGACCCCTGGTCGGGGAACTAAGATCCTGCATGCTGCATGGCACAGCCAAGAAAAAGAGAAACATGAGCAGGTTCACCCATAAGCGCTCAAGATTGGAGGTTCCTTAAAGACCATGTCTCACGCAACCCCTCCTCCGTGACCGTGACGGGCAACTCACCACTTCCCGAGGAGCTGTTTCACCTTGAACACAAGGTGCCAGTTTTGGTTGTGGTTGCCAGTTTTTCTGCCACTGAGCTAAGAATCAAGTCTGCTCAGAGCTCCCCTGAGAGGCTTTTGATTCCTGTCCTGGCAGCCACGGGGCAAATCTGCACCCTCTCTTCCTTGTGGCCTCCCAGCCAGACTGGAAGGGTCCGTGTCCTGCTTAGCGGGAGGGCACACAGGCTTTGGGGGCGGACTCAGCTGCGTCCAGAGCTGCGTTTCTCCGTTTGCTGGCCAGGGAGATTTAGGCATGCGCTGCAACTTCATCTGTTTCCTCATCTGTAAAATGAGGTTCCTGATACCTACCTTGTTGGGTCCTCAAGAGAACAGAATAAAGTAGCAGAGTTAAGACCTTAACCTCATGCCCTCTACATAACAGACACTATTACTAGTAGTTATTCTCATTAGTGTCATCAAGTTTACTACTTGGCAGACCCTGTGCTAGTGTACGGAGAGCCCTATATTTCATGGAGTGTATACATGAAATACAGGGCAGTCTCTGCTTAGGGTGTCGTTGGAGGGAAAACACATTCAGATTGAAAGTGAGGAACAAATGCGGCAGCAAATAGGCGAGTCTGAAGATAACGGGTGCTGAGATGTTTGGTGCTGCCAGGAGGTGCCCTGTGTGGTCAGGACAGAGGGAGCTCAGCCCGGCCAGGACCCATCTCACCGTCTCCCTGAGATCAGCTTTTCCCCATGCTAAGGGTACTCAAATCTCCATCCAGCCCGGAGAACTTCCCTGCACTCCATCCAGACCTACATGTTCAACTCCACCTCTGAATAGCACACGCCCACCTTGCCCTAAACCCACCATCTCCCACCCAACTCTCCTCCAGGGATGTTCCACCATTGGCCGGTTCACCCAGCAGACGGCCCGTCCCCATCCTCGACTCTTTCTCCTTCGACCCAGTTTTCTAACCAGCCACCTACACCTCGATTCTGCCTCTTAAATAGGACTCAAGTCTCCATTTTCCTCCACCTCCTCTTCTACCCTTATCTTAGTCTATGTCTTCATCACATCTTTTCTAAATTGCTGCCACACCCTTCGAACTCCTCCGGTTTTCATTTTTCATTCTTATTTCCTCCAACATGTTGTAGCAAGGTGATCTTTCTAAATTCTCTCATCTCAGGGACTTCCCTGATGGCACAGTGGTTAGGACTCTGCGCTCCCAATGCAGGGGGCCCGGGTTTGAACCCTGGTCAGGGAACTAGATCCCACAAGCATGCCGCAACTACGAGTTTGCATGCCACAACTAAGGAGCCCGCCTGCTGCAACTAGGGAGCCCACCTGCCGCAACTAAGGAGCTGGCGAGCCGCAACTAAGGAGCCCTCGAGCCACAGCTAAAGGAGCTGCCTGCTGCAACTAAGACCCGGCGCAACCTAAATAAATAAAAATAAACAAATTCTGTCATCTCATTTTTCTGCCTAAAATCCTTTATTGGCTCCCACTGATCTCACGATAAATTACACAGTCCTTGCTCTGGCTCAGCGTAGTAACAATAATATCTACAAGGCTCCTCAGTGCTCTGGCCACTTCCTTTCTCTTCTGCCCCATCACTCACCATTGCTTTCAGCCCCACTAAAGCACGTGTGAGTCTCAGAATAGGCCAGACTCTGTCTAATCTCTAGTTTTGCTATTTCCCGCACCAGAACACCTGTCATGTCGGTCATCGTTTCCTTTGAGACATCTTCTTATACACCCCTTCCCAGGCTGGCTTAGCTGCCCCTCCTGTGTGCTCCCAAGCAAACTTTCATGCTCTGTGGCAATTGTCTATTTGTCTGTCTCCCCTGCGAGGCTCAGAGTTTCCTTATAGGTATGGGTAAAGACCCAGCCCTAGATTCATCCGTGTGTCATCATACCTAGGACAGGAACTGGTCCACGGTAGGAACTTAATACATGTAGGACAGATGGAGGGTTGGCAAGTTGGGATCTGAGCA
This sequence comes from Globicephala melas, assembly GCF_963455315.2. Classification (NCBI taxonomy): domain Eukaryota; kingdom Metazoa; phylum Chordata; class Mammalia; order Artiodactyla; family Delphinidae; genus Globicephala; species Globicephala melas. The sequence goes on from NC_083321.1 coordinate 6,333,916, forward strand.
GGGCCTTGAGAGATGGCCTGGAGTCCGATGACCTGGGTTAGAAATCTGGATCCTTCTTGGCCACTCTGAGTGTGTCAGACAAGTGACTTTCCCCCTTGCTCATTCCTTTATCTGGCCTTTGAGCGTTTGCCTTGTGCCAGAGTGATGGGGGCTGGGGACACAGCAATGAGGCAGCCTGAGTCTCTGCCCTCCCTGAAGCTCTCCTTCTAACATGGTACAGACATTTATTGCAGGTGACAGTGGATGTCCCGACTGAAGAAAGGACCGAGGTAGAGACTAACAGTGGGGTTTGGGGCAGAGCAGTTGGGAAGACCTCTCTGAGGAGGTGATGTGCAGGCTACATCCTAAAGGAAAAGGGGACACTCAGCAGGCCAGGGAGAGCGTATAAGGTGGAGAGAGGAGGAGGGATCTGATTACTGTAAGTTCAGGTGTGGCCCGAGGGTGGTGAGCACTGGGGGGGCGGGGGGGGGGGCGAAGCTACTCAAAGTGAAATTAGAGAGGTGGGGTGGGGAGACCGTGCTGGCTGAAGGACCGTGGGGTTGGGCAGCTGTATTCAAAGGCATTAGGAAGCCACTCACTGAAGGCCTCTAGCAAGGGAGTGAGGCGCTTGCGAGGCAGAATGGACAGGAGTTGCCAAGATGACAGAGGCTGGCTCATTGGTTTCTGGCTTGAGTAATAGGAGGGATGCTGGTGCTACTTACTAAGACTGGGGAGGAGCAAGGGACATGGAGAGTTCTGTATTGGCCATATGAGGTTCGAGATGGCTGGGTGTATTCAAGTCAAGTAAATGGTTAGAAATGAGAGTTGAGAATTGGGAGGCGAGGCTCTCTGACCTTTGGCATCCTCCTTGGTAAAAAGGAAATATCAGGGCTTCCCTGGTGGCGCAGTGGTTGGGAGTCCGCCTGCCGATGCAGGGGACGCGGGTTCGTTCCCCGGTCCGGGAGGATCCCACGTGCCGCGGAGCGGCTGGGCCCGTGAGCCACGGCCGCTGAGCCTGTGCGTCTGGAACCTGTGCTCCACAACGGGAGAGGCCACAGCAGTGAGAGTCCTGCGTACCGCAAAAAAAAAAAAAAAAAAAAAAGGAAATATCAGCTGAATCAATTTCCTAGGGCTGCTCTAAGAATTCAGTGAAGTAAACCACGGGAAGCACTCAGCAGCAGCCTGGCTAAAAGAAAATGTCCGTAGTGACCGTGACAGGGCGATTTCTGCCCTTAGTCCTTGGACACAGCAGTGGGTGATGAAAGCACAGTAGCTGAACACATTGATCTGAAATCTGTGGTACAGAATTCCAAGTAATGAAGGGAAAACTCCTCACTCCCTAAGTGTGGGCTGTGCTTGGTAACTTCCTTCTGAAGAGCACAGTTTGGAAAGAGGGTGACACCTGACTAGTCAAATGATCAAGGTTAACATCATCGGGGATATCGCGCCGACGGCATGTACCCTTGGTATGGCATGCTGAAAAATCCCAGTCGAGGGGCGTCCTACAAAATGCCTGACCAGGACTCCTCCAAACTGTCAAGGTCACCCCAAATAGGGAAAGTCTGAGAGAATGTCATAGCCCCAAGTACTAGACGTAGTGTGGCATCCTGGATGGGATTCTGGAATTGAGAAAAGACATTAGGGAAAAACTAAGGAATCTGAGTCAAATGTGGACTTTAGTTAATCATCATCATTAGTTATGATAGATGTACATGCCAGTGGAACACATACACAATAGAGGAAACTGGGTGAGGGGTACACAGCAACTCTTGGTTCTATCTTTGCAACTTTTCTGTAAGTCTAAAACTATTCTAAAATAAAAAGGTTATTTACGTATCTATTTATATGGGCCGCGCCAGGCGGCTTGTGGGATCCTAGTTCCCCGACCAGGGATTGAACCCAGGCCCTCAGCAGTGAAACCGCGGAGTCCTAACCACTGGACAGCCCGGGAGTTCTCCAAGAGTTTATTTAAATAAAAAATAAAACCTGGGAGCTTCCCTGGCAGCGCAGTGGTTAAGTATCCGCCTGCCAATGCAGGGGACACGGGTTCGAGCCCTGGTCTGGGAAGATCCCACATGCCACGGAGCAGCTAAGCCCGTGTGCACCACAACTACTGAAGCCCGCGCCCTAGAGCCCATGAGCCACAACTACTGACCCCGCGTGCCACAAGTACTGAAGCCCGCGCGCTCTAGAGCCTGTGCTCCGCAACAAGACAAGCCACCGCAATGAGAAGCCCGTGCACCGCAACGAAGAGTAGCCCCCGCTCGCAGCAACTAGAGAAAGCCCACGCGCAGCAACGAAGACCCAACACAGCCAAAAATAAATAAACAAATAGATAGATGAATTTATTTAAAAAATAAAACCAGTCCGGAGTTGGTGTGCAGATCAGATAGTGGCTCCTCTACCTTCTGCACCAAAATGCCACTCCTTTGCCTTTAAAGAACATTTCTGTTCTGGCGGCCCCGTGGGCGGCTGTGCTCTGGCCTGGCCCCTGGCGAGTCGTCTTGGGGTGCATCTTCCACCAGAGCTGCCTCGCCTTTGGAATCCTGGAAACCATTCCTGAACAACCCTCTACCTCCTCTTTGCTCAGAGTAAGAGTCTATGTTGCTGCTCCACGCCTAAGAGAAAACTCAGGTGTCCTTTGGGGCTGAGGCCTTGAAGGGTCTGAGTAGCAACTGTGGATGAGGAGTCCCATCTGTTCCAGCAGCACAAAGGCTTTTCATTCATTCTGTCAGCAAATATGTATTTGTTCGCCTATGATGAGCCAGGCGGTATCCTGGGTGCCAAGGATAGAGCAGGAAAAAAATATAAAGTTCCTGTTTTCTTGGAGCTTACATTCTGGTGGGGAGAGACAAGTAATTAAATGCCAAGGAGTGAGAAGTGCTAATAAGAAAAACAAAAGGGTGAGAGAAAAGGGAGGTGCTCTTCTAGAGAGGCTGAACAGGGTAGGCCTCTCTGAGGTGGCATTTAAGCCGAGACCAGAGTGAGGGAGCAAGTCATTTGGATCCAGGGGCAGGAGCAGGATGCGCAGGGGCGGGATGGCTCGTGCAAAGGCCCTGAGGCAGTATGTGCACCGTGTGTCTGAGGAATGCAGAGGAGGCCAGTGGGTGAGGGGTAGCGTGAGAGGAGATCAGATAAGCAGCCCCAGGCAGGTCAGATCAGGTAGGCCCTGGAGGTTGTGAGGAGGTCTTTGGATTATATTCCTAGTGGGGTGGGAAGCCATTGGACAGTTTGGATCAGTAATTTAACGCGATTTAATTAACATTTTAAAAGGCTTTCTCTGGCCATTGTGTGGAGAATAGGCTACGGGAAGAGTAGATGGAAGCAGAGGTAATTAGGAGGCTATTATGACATCCAGACAAGAGAGGAGAGCAGCAGTGAAAGAGGCCAGGAGCTGCAGGGCTCTGGGTCTGTCTTCAAGGGAAGGCCTATAGGATTTGCCGGGGGGGGGGGGAGGGGGGGGGCGGGGACTGGATGCTGGGTGTAAGAGAGAGGAGTCGAGGCTGATTTTAAAGATTCCGGCCTCAGCAACTACAGAGTCGAGAAGTCTGAACACAGGGAGTGTCTCCCACCCTGGGGCTGGGTGAGGGGAGAGGGGAGGCCAGAGGTCGGGAAGATGAGGAGGACACAAGGGAGGCCCAGAAAGAGCAGCCAGAGAAGAGGCGGGGAGAGGTGGGGGCCGGGGGTGGGGCGGGGAGAGCAGAGCGCCGTCTACAGGCAGAGCGAGGAGTGATCACGTGCATCAGATGCTCCTAGTCAGTCCGACAAGAAAACTGAGCCTTGGACCTGGCAACCCACGTCATCAGTGACCTTGGCAAAGGAACTCCTAACTCCTGATGGGGAAGTGAGGAACAAGCCCGAGGAGTGGGAGGACCGGAGACAGGGAACCCGAACAGCCCCTGTTGCCGAAATATCGGCTTCCCTGTGCACCAAGGCCGAACAGAAGTACGGAGACAGGGATTTTGGAGGAAGAGAAAGATGGCTTTATTTTCTGCCAGGCAGAAGGGAAGACACAGCAGGCTAGTGCCTCAAGAATTGTGCCCTCCCTCCTTGGGAATCAGGGAAGATTTTATATGTGGGGCTTGCAGTCCGGGGTATAAGATAAGGATCAAAGTAGTGAAGGTCTTGCATTCTTCTTTTCCTTTGCATTATTTCAAAGCAGTCATAGATGGCATCAGGCCGCCTGGTAACTGGGGTCTGGCAGTCTGGTAACTGCGTCCGTTTGCCTCTGGTTTATCAGCCAGTGATCCTGTTTCTGAAATGCAGAAACGATAGGGGGTGATTTGTTACCAGGGGCGTACAGAATGTGAGTGCCGGGGTGGTAATAAGGTTAGGGAGTGAGAGGCACGGGATGTAAGTCACATAAGAGTTAGGGGTGATAGGTGCCGAATGTAAATTACGTAGTGTCAGGGAGTGAGGTTAGCTTTATAAAGTACAAATCTAGTTAACTACCAATTACTGACAGTTAAAGTAAACCAAGGAGTGATTAACTCTTTCAGGCCAGGTTTTGTTTCTTCTCTAGCCTGTTTGCTGTTCCCTTTGTTTTCCCTGCTCTCAGAAGAAAGAAAACTCTCACTTCTATTTACATTGCAACACCCCCTTTTGAAGACTTTCGCTGTAAGGGGAGCAGAGACGTGGTGTGGCAGCCAGAGGGGATTTAGAACCAGGGAGCTACTACCGCGTCTGCACGTGGACGTGAACCACCTGGTGGAGTGGGGGAACGGATGATGCAGGAGAGGGCGCGCAGCAGGAGGAAGCCCTGGAGAAGGTGGGAGGGACCCTGGGCCAGGGCAGGGGCAGGGGAGGGTGCTGGTCTCCACGGGCAGGAGGCCGAGGCTGGAGTCAAGTCGGCAGGGAGTTCACGCCGCCTCCTCACGCTCGTCTCTCCGTCGTCTGCTTCCCCTCTCGGTTCTGAGCTGGGACCTGAGTCCACCTGTCCCACGCCCGTCCCGCTCGGGCCCCCCACCAGCGCCCAGGTCCCCAGGCCCCTGCCCTGCCGGAGCCTCCGTGGGCGCCTTGGCTCTGTACCCCATCTAGCCCACCTCAGCCTCGCTCTCTCCTGGCATTTCCTCTCACTGGCCGGCTTGTACCCCTCATCCGGAAGTAACGCGTGCAGACTGCGTTTCTGGGACAACTTCCGGTACCTGACTAGACTCTGACCCTTGGAAGACGGGCACTGGTTCCGTTTTCCAGGCCCAGAGAGCCTGGGTAGCCGCACTGCTGGGTCCCAGAGCCTCCCGCTGTTAGGTGACCTGGCCACAGGACTTGGGGAGCCAGGGACAGCCTGCCCCACCTGGCTGTCCGCTCCTCTGGGACTGTGTCCTGCAGGCGGTGGCGGGGGCGGCGGAGGGACACGCAAGCTCCCACTTCTGGGCACTGGCGTGCAGGCCTCTGTCCCTGGAGCGCGTGAAGAGCCAGGCTTCCAGGAAGCAGGAGCTCTGACCGTCACCTCTCAGGTTAAGGGCGGACAGGAAGGCGAGCCTGATGATGGACCCCAGCTCACTCCCTCCACCTGGGCCTCAGACTTCACCAACTTTCTGAAACCGTGGCAGGACATCAGCCTAGCAGCGGGAGAGAAGCCGAGTTCTAATCTCCAGTCGGAAGAGTGGAAGCTGCCGACGATGTGTCATTGCCTTGGGAGGTGGGATCTGGGGACGGCAGGTGCCAGAGAAAAATGGGGTTTCGGAGTGGGAATGGTGTGATGTCTGTTCCTGACCTCGGCTTGCCTCATACTGGGCAACACACCTTCACGCCTCTGTTTCTATCACCAAGCAAATAGGAAGCTGCTTCTTTCCAGCCAGTTCCCAGTTGATTTTTTTTCCTTTTTGGCTGCACCGCGCAGCTTGCGGGATCCCAGTTCCCTGACCAGGGATCGAACCCGGGGCCCCCGCGTGGGAGTGCGGAGTCCTAACCACTGGACCTCCAGGGAAGTCCCCCCAGTTGATTTTGAGTGAAGTGGCCGCGGCGTGAAGTGGGGACGAGGCTGGACAGATCTTGTGTCACAATGAGAGGCGCAGAAGCCTAAGGCTTGCTCGTTGGTAAGAAATCACCAGTTTATTGAATGAAAAATCCAACATCCTCTTAGTCCCTCCCACCCCGCCCCTCCCTCCGGCTGAGTGAGCAGCACAGCCCCAGGGACGCTCTGGACAGCAGGGCTGAGCCGGGGGAAGGGCTGGAGGAGTTTAGGGGAGGTATGGAGAATGAGAAAAACGCTTTTCAAAATGAAGTTCTGTGCAAAAACTTCTAGAAGGGGTGAGAGGGCCACGGCAAAGCTCCGGAGGCGCTGACGGGCTGGGAAGGCTGCAGCTGGAGCTCCACCCACGCGCTCCGCGTCTCCCCGAGAAGGCCAAGGCCGATGGTGCGGGCTGAGAGGCTCAGGCCCCCTGAGGCCGTGGAGAGAGGGAGGCTTGGCTAGGAGGACGGGGCCTGTCCAGGCCAGGGCTCCAGGTGAGGAGGGGAAGACAGACCGGCGAAAGGAAACGGATGGACACGGGGAGCAGGGAGCCGCAGGGACCGGGGCCACAGACGACACGTTGGATGGGGCTGCCTCCCATCTCTCCGGGTGCAGAGTTGCAGGCAGAGGCGGAGGTGTGCTGGGGGTGTGGGGGAGGAGGCTGGGGAGGAGAGCCATCAACAGGGGGAGACCCAAGGACAGGGACCAGCGCCTAGGTGAGTCACACGGAACCACCGAGAGACTGGCTGGGCGGACAACCAAAGAACCACTCAGGGACACGCGAGGCACCGACAGGGGACCTGGGCGCGGTGAACCCTTGCACGGGCGAGACCATGGAGCCCTCTCCACCCCAGAAACCCACGCGTGGCCTCAGAAATGCTGTCCTGGGATGAGTGGGCGGGAGGGCTCGTGCCCCGTCAGCCCACAGCAGTGGGAAGTGGCCTTGGCTCTGGGCCCCACTAGAGGGGGGCCGGCTGAGTGGCATCTGGCAGCTGAGCTTTAGAAAACGAGATCCTGGGGGAGATGGGGGAGGCTGGAGCCCCTGCTGTGGGCCAGGACCCTGGGTTTCCTGTTTCCGGGAAGGGAACTGGTGCCAAGTGGAGAAAGAGGTTGGAAGTCAGGCGAAGGAAGGCCCGGAGGACTCAGTTCCAGGGACCAGGGTTGGCCGCCAAAAGGCAAAATCAACATGCCTTGGGCCTGAAACGGAGGGAGAGGAGGAAAAGGAGAGAGGGAGGGCGGGGGCTGCCCACGGATGGGACCCAGCATGGCGGGGGGTGGGGGTGGGGAGCAGCGTCCCCGGTGGCAGTTGGCCTTCAGGACCGGGCCAGGGAGATGCAGGCCCCGGGGCCAGGAAAGGGGACGCTGGGCCTGGGCCTGCTGGCCTCCCCCTGCCTGCAGGCGGTGAGGCTGGTGGCAGTGCCAGGAGGGAGAGTAGCCAGGAGACGGTGCCCTCAGGTGGCCTTGCTGCCACTGAACAGTCCCACTGGAAAGTGCTTGACGTGGGTGGGCCACTGGGCTGCCAGCTGGAAGAACTTGATGTCACTCCACTCGACTCCATCGATAGACACTGGGGGTGACAGGGGAGGCGAGGGGGTGACCGGGGCTGCTAAGGCCGTCTTCCCAGGGTCGCTGGGGAGGGCCGCGGCCCCCCTGCCCCTCCCCCCTCCACCGCCCACACCTCTCAGCATCGTCTGCTGCTGTGCCCCCTCCCCCCCCTCCCCTGCCCACACCTCTCAGCATCGTCTGCTGCTGCTTGGCAGAGCAGATGAGGCGGCTGATGCCTTCGATGACCTGGCTCTTAGAATCCACCTCCTTTTCTCGAGGCTTCTTGCTCAGGAAGATGGTGGGAACTGGAAAGCAAGCAGGAACCGCCTTGTCACAGCCCCTGAAAAGCGGCCACCACTCTCCCCCGTCCACTGCCCTCTCCCCCCAAGGGAAGGGAGGTGAACGGCAGAGAGCCGACTCCTCCTCCCCTGCTCCCTGGCTCTGGGCTACGTATCAGGGTCTGCAAGCTCCTGCTCTCCCTGGGCCTCGATATATTCACTGAGTAACGAGGACCCAGGGCCAGATGGTCTCTGAGTCCCTTCCAGCTCGAACGTTCCAGCAGCCTGTGGGGCAGGGGCTCTGCTGCCCTGTCGGGTGCCTCCTTCCCACCAGCTCATGCGCCTGCGCGGGGAGGCAGGTCTCTGGGTGCCGGGACGGCTCCGGGCTGTGGGTCTGGCACTGCCCTGGCCGCCCTCCGGGGGAGCTCTTCCAGAGAGGTGTGAATGGAAAGGCCCAGCTGCTTTGGATGCGCCCAGAGGAGGAAGGCGGGGCCCGGCAGTGAAGGAAGCCCCTTCCTGACGGCTGGGGGGCTGCGAGCGCCCCAGAGTCACCCTGCCGGCTTCTGCAGGCACAGAGCCAGCTGTGTGGCTTCCCGACGGGGACCGACAGCAGCGAGTGACGTCCCCACGGTGGCCTGGCCATGGCGGTTCTTGCCTCACTTTCCCAGTGCATGGGACCCGCTCCCCCGCCACTGCTGGCGCTGAAGCCACCCTCTCCTCTGGGCTGGGCTCCGTTCCCCTGGATTCTTAACAACAGCCATGCCCTTTGCTCAGAAGGCTTGGGTGGCCTCCAGGGTTGGGTGCAAGTGCTCCGCTCCGTGGGGCTGTGGCAGGGGGACATGTCCTCCCCTGTCACACCGTCCATCCCGGAGGGCGGTGGCCAGAAAGCCTCCCTTCTTTGCGGCAGCACAAACTGCCGCAGCCCCTCAGGTGCCGATGCTCTGCAGGCAGGGACCAGTGACCCCTGGGGAGCGAGGTCTCCTCTGTGACAGAAGGAACGGCCTCGTCCCACAAGGTGAGGCGGGACCCCCGCGGGACCCCAGGCTGGATCACATGATACGTGTGCTGCCTTTGTCCTTGTCCACAGTCTCCCAGAAGCACGTCCTGTCCCAGCCCCCGAGACAGACGGGAAGGCTTGGTGGCCCTGATGGCCTGTGGCCTCACATGTCACTTACCTTTCTTGTTCTTCTCTTTGGTGACCACGGTCATTGCCATGGTGCCGGAAAGCTGGGCCTCCCCACCGTGGGGCAGGCGGGAAACCTGCACCGAGCGGAAGACGCTCTTGAGGGTGTTCTTGGAGCTGGCGTCCCTCTTGTCACCTTCCCTCCTCCGCTCCCCAGGGTGGCCCAGCCAGTAGTCCACCTGGAGGCCAATCACGTCCCCATACGGGCTGCTGGGGCTCCTGGAGAAGGGGCGACGCCGGAGAGTGGGCTCAGTTCCTGACCACAGGGCAGACGGGGTGGAGAGGGCCCCGCCAGGCTCTGGGAGGGGCCGGGGGAGGCGCCCGCTAAGTGGCTCCGGGTTCCCTCCAGCCTCACAGCACTGGCTGGTGTGGGAGTGGAGAATCAGGCTGATCTGAGGACACAGCCACGAGAGGGTGAAGACCCGAGTCCGCACGAGGGAACCGAATAAAAAGTCACACGGGAACGAGGGAACGAAGGGAGAAAGTGTGTGCATGCACACGTGTGCACACATACACAAGGACACACACACACATGCACACCCCTCACGAGCAGAGCCGGGGCAGGACCCCGCCAAGCGTGGGGGAGATTAAGTGGGGCAGAGGAGGGAGCACCGCGGCGGCTCCGGAGCGGCCCCGGGGCAGCTGGCGGAGGCCGGCCTGTGGCTTCCTCCCGTCTCTGGCGCTTCTAGCTCAGGGATAATTTTAGCTCCAAGGGGAAAAAGAGCTGATGTTTTCTTGAAAGGAGGCGCCAGACACAATAGGCTACAAAAGTCATCTGACGTCTTTCTTTCTGCCTGGATTTAGTGGTTCCATTAAAAACCCAGCTTAAACTGGATGGGAAAGGAGGTCGGGGTAAGGCTGGCCCCCAGGCCCCCAGGAAGCCTGGACCGTGAGGTCACAATGTGACCTGTGGTGGGATTTCCTCCTTTTCATGCACTTCGGCAAGTCAGCGGCAGACCCTCGATGGGAAGCGAAGGGGGAAGACAGGGCAAGGGAGGGTGAGGGCTGGGGTCTGGGCTCCGCCCTGAGAACACTTCGTATTCTGTCACTGGGGGTTCTGGAAAAGCCACTGGCCAGGGCCTACCCTCTCTGCTCCATGGGGACCATCACCAGAAGACCAGGAAGGTGAGGGTAGAAGAAAGGGAACGGGGAGGAAGAAGGAGCAGGGGCTCCTTTCAGCCCTTTCCCACCTCGAGGTCTGTTCCCTGAGCTCCGCTGTGGGACTGCCCTCCCGCCCACCCCCGCTCTGCTCAGCTCCCGGAGGCCTCCCTGCCTGCCTGGTCTAGACTTTGGATATTTGACATCCTAAAGAAATTCCCGTCCCCCTCACAGCCACCCCTCCCTGACTGTTCACAGCACTCTCTCTGTGGCTTTGGTGCTGCTGGGGCCCAGGAGCCTGGGCTCTGGAACAGGGTCCTGCCCGTGTCATTGGCCGCGGCAGCCTTTCAGTGATGGACGGACTGAGTGCCTGGAAGGAGCCGCACCCCCACGGGCCGGGCACTAACGCGCGCTCTCACTTCCGCCTCACAGCAAGACCGACGTGGCTGTTTCACCTTTACTTTCAAGGAGTTGAAACGAGGCTTCGTAACTCGCCCCAGTGACAAAGATTCTTTGCTTGACCAAACTTTAGTCAGGCTCCTGCACCTCCTCCCGGGCCCACCTGTGCACTTCCTTGGAAAATCCAGTTCTTGCAAGAAGCCCCCGGCCCGCATTTCTGGTCACCCTGGATCTCTGATCAGGCTCCGCACCCTCCACCTTCCCTCAGGAGTGTCGCCAGCAAGGCTCCTGTCAGGTCCGTTTAGCCGGAATCACACCCCTCCTCACTCCCGACGTTCCTCCTGGTGATTTTCCATCCGCTGCCCCCACGCTGCTCCTGGACTGTAAACCCAGCTGCTCAAGGGTTTGGAGTCAAGTCCCATCCCTCTCTCACTGCAAAATCCCATCGAGGTGGTCCCGACACCTATGGCGACTGTTCCCAACGTGGAGAAAGTCTCTCTTGCTTTAACAGGTGTCACTGAGTGATCTGTTCTTTAACACAAGCTAACACGGTGGACGTAACACAAACCGTGACTCAAATCCGGGTGTGTGTGACGCCCACGCCCACACTCCCTCTACCACACTGGGCAGTCCTACAGCGAGACACATGCACAGCACTTTACAGGCTGCCAAGGGCCTCTCTGCCCTTTGTCTCACTCGACCTTATACCTGTGAGGCAGACAGGACAGACGGGAGCCTGCATTTGCAGAGCTGTGTGATGACCTGCTTGGCCAGCGACCTAGCTCCACTGCTCTCGTTCCCTCCCCCCGCCACCTTCCAAGCTCAGTGTCACCGTCCTACACGCTGTGGCAGCAGGGAAATCAGTCGGGCTGCTGCCCCGATGGAAGGACGTGGCAGGAAAGACAGGAACCGGCGACAGGCTTACCCCACGACGGCCAGGGCGCTGCTCATGGACGGGGAGGAAGGAGGGGTGGCCATGGCGTCTCGGCTCAGGCCTGAGCTGGAGGGCGGCGACGTGGAGGGCACAGTAAGGCTGACCACGGGTGAGTCATCACCATCGCCTGCCAGCGGGACAGACAGACACAGTTGGGCAGGGGAAGCCGTCCCGACCCTCTGGTGCCAGGGAGTCGAGGTGCCCCCGTCTCGGCTGCAGCCTGCTCCCCACTCCGCCCCGGCCACTGCCTCGCTCCGAGGCTCGAGCTCTGCCTTGGCCTGGGACCCCCTGAGTCTTCGCCTTCTGGCCTGTTTGAATAGGAAGGAGACGGCAAGGCACCACCCTCACCCTGTAGAGGCCAAGGGGCCCCAGGCTCACCTGTAGTGGAAGGAGAGTCTTCGACCAGACCCACCTTCACCACCTGGGAGGGAGAAGAGACGCCGCATTAGATCCTCCTACCAGAGCTGGACGCGCTCTGATCAGCTGGAACCAGCGGCCGCCACCGCACACTGTTGGATCGTAGGCTTTAAGACTCTGCCGATCCCGAGCAGACCGGATAGTTAAAGAGATGTGAAAAAGCCCAGCTGCAAACAATGAGTCAGGGGCACAGGAGACCTGCAGCTCTTCTCTGGGGATGCAGGCAAGGCCACCTGGAGGGTGGGAAGCACTTTTGTGTCCTGATTTCATTTCTTCTAAGACCACTTGGGCAGGAGGCTGTCGTCTCATGTCAGAGAGAGGGGAGGACCGGGAGAAAGCCTCGGCAGACAGGAGCGGGGTGCGGCGGGGGCTTGGGGGGGCGCGTGTGCTGTGCCAGGCCCAGCGAACAGCTGGAACACGCTGACGTGCTGGGAGCAGGCCCCTCCTTTCCAGACTTCCTGGAATCTGGAGGAACACCAATGAGGAGGGGGTCCCCAGTACCGCCGCTCCCTCCCCGCAAGGCAGTGGTGTCCATTTCAGCTCCCCAGAGAATTTTAGATTCCTCTGAGAGAATTCTGGGAAGGACAGAAGGGGGCCCTCCCGTGGCCAGCAAAGGGCACAACTAGAGACAGACCATGAAGGTCAGGGCTGGGGCCTGAGGTGACAGGTGAATCCCAGCACCCTGCAGAGGCACAGCAGGGCGGGGAGGTCATGGAAGCTGGGCCCCGGGGACGGTGGGGAGCAGGGGTCACACACGGATCAGAGCACAATGCTGCCCTTCACTGAAATTTGTTCCCGATCCTCTACACATCCTGATTTTAATTCCCAGAAAGTAACACATCGATACCCTGAACTTCTGGACACTACTCCTCTCCCCTCGCTCCTCTGGCATTGCACGAGGCTGCCAGCTCCTTTGTTTGTTTGAATTTTTAATTTTTTCTATCCCTCTGTCTTGCTGCGAGGCTGGAGTAGGCAGTGACCCCCAGCTCCATGAAGACCCCACAGCTCCACAAAGACGTGGGTCAGACTGCCAGCCTCGGCTACGGGCCACGGCCCCGGGCCTCCGGCAGGGCTGTGGGAGCAGCCCCAGTGGCTAATGGGGACTGACTGGACCAGGCAGACAGGAGGCTTTACGGAGGATCTCCCCAGGATCAGGCCTCTCCCAAGATCTCTCGAGACGCCCAGGGTCTGGGACGAACAGAGAACAGGGACAGCGGGAGCTGGGCCCCTCACCCGCACATGCCCCATCTCCCCTAGAAGCTGGGAGGATCCTCAGGGAGACTGTAGGAAAAGATACCAGCTGGTCTGGAAGAGAAACTCAATCGTCTTGCACATGGAAATGAGAGTTCCCAGCCACGCGTCTGTGTCGTGCTTTGGCCCTGGGAGGGCGTCGGCTCTGTCCCCTCTGCGCTCCCTCTCTCGGTCTGTCTCTGCCTTGTGGCCTAGGCCTTTGTGCAGCAAAGGCCGGTACCACCTGACACCAAAGACACCCAAGAGGTTTTCCTTTTATGTTCAAGATCCGCTCGTGTAGAGACTCTGCCTTGACTAAGCAGGAGGAGGAAAGAGCCTCTTCCGCTTGGTGTCCACACGACTCTGAAGGCTACTGACTCCTCGGACTTCTACGAATATCATCTATCGTTATCCGCGAGGCAGCTTTCTGTTCCCTGGAGCCTGTAGAACCAATGCCCTGGACATCACTCCCTAGGCCACGGCGCCAAGTTCAGCGCCTGGTGTAATAAACGTGAGATAGCCGTGGTGAGCTGGGGATGGCCCCTGATCGGGGAAGGACACTGCAAGGGACAGCTCGGTGCCTGTCCCAGCCTGGGGCTCCCTCACCTCGGCACTGCTGACGCTCGGGGCTGGATCACTCTCTGTCGGGGGCCTGTCCTGTGCCCTGCAAGATGGTTAGCACGTCCCTGGGCTCCACCCATGAGATGCCGGTACCACCCCCATCCCCAGCTGTGACAGCCAAACTTGTCTCCAGACCAGACACTGCCAGATGTCCCCTGGGGGCAAAATCGCCTCCGGATGGGAACTGCTGTCTAGATGAGTCTGTGTGTGTGTGTGTGCGTGTGCGCGCGCGCGTGCATGCGCACGTGTGCACGCGCAGGACAGGAAGGCCAGGAGAATGGGTGGGTGGGGTACGTAGAACAGGGGAGTTGTACTCACGCCAATGAAGGGGATAAACTTCTGATACGAGTCTTCATCAGGGCTGTTGGGAGAGACAGGAAAGCTTTACAGTTGGGGGGGTGAGACTTCGTGGAGAGATGGGGACACAAGCTTTCCATGTTTTACTGTGGCTTTAAGGGAGTCCAGACACTACACAGCATCTTCCCATGGCGCCTCCGGATGGTGCGAGGAGCCACCAAATGGAGGCAAAAGCTCCGATTCTGCACACTCTACCACTGCTCCCGGGTCTGTACTGAGGGGCGCCCACACGGGTGGGGAGGCCCAGGCAAGGAAGGGAACGCCTTGGGGGGAGGCAGCAAAAAACACTCTCATATCCTCTTGAGTTCTTACCAAGGGAAATGGGGTGGGGAGAAGGAAAGTATGAAAAAGCAAAGGAGACCTAAGATTTATCTAGCCCACCCAACCTGTTTTTAAGAAACCCCTCGGTCAACTTACAACTTGTGCCTGCAGGTCAGCATGGCTTCCGCCACGGGCAGCTGGTGCGTCACGCCCGCGCCGCTGACGTACTGCATCACCCGCCCAACCACGTCCAGGTGCTCTGCAGAGAAGTCAAGAGACAAACGCCGACATTTCAGCAAGTGAGCCCGAAAACCCTCTCCGAGAGCCCCCTTCCTGCGTCCCACCAGAAGACCCCAGGAGTTGAGGCAGAGAAAGGGCTCTGAAGACCCGCTGGCTTGAATCTAACGAATCCTGGAGCAAAGAGCCGTCCTCCCATCCGATCTGCGTGCTGTCCTCCCCAGCCTGCCCCTCCCGGGCTTGGCTCGCCCCTGCCTCCGTCTCTACTTGCAGCAACCTTGGAACCACTGCAGCAGCCTGCCCTCCCCATCCAACGTCTGCCCGGCACTCCCTGCAAGGCCTGTGGGAGCACTGACCACCTCCCGGCCCCGCAGAGCCCAAGCTCGCGCGCCCATCCCTGCCACCTCTCCTCTGTCTTTCAGGCGCGTTATTCATATTCCCTGCCACCCTCACAGCCCTCGTTTCCAGCTGTGCAGAGCAAACGGCAGAGACTAAACACATCCAGAGTGGAAGGGCTGCGCTTAATGGGCCTCCTTTTAATAAGTACTGAAAAAAATGAACACGCCACAGGGAGGAGAAGCGGCACGCCCCTCGCCCCTGGCTCTCCAGAAATCAGGCCACATTCTGTCTTGGTCCCTTACGAGGGGCCGTTACCTGACACCGGGGGCTCTGAGCGGTTGAACAGATCTCTCCAGCCGGAATCAAGGAAGATACTGCTATACCTACTGTCGACGGAGCCCAGGTACTTGGCCACCGGGTGAGAACCTGGTAGGTGGAAACCAGACAAGGAGAGCTGGTGAGGGGGTGAATGATGGCCCAGCCTTTGGTCTCCCTGCCCAGGAGGGAAGGGACCCAGCGCCACCACCCCGCTTCAGGAGTGGGCCCTGCTGAGCCTTTACCGAGGGGAATGATGAGAAAGCGCATGTAGCCCAGCCAGTCGGAGGTCTTGCTGGCCAGCGACTTGACGAAGAAGCGGAGGATGGAGCTCAGGTAGCTCTGGCCACCCACCGCTGCCACCTTCACCGGCCTCGGCATGGAGGAGTTGCAGTTGCAGCTGGGAAGCAAGGGGAGAGGCACAGCCAGGTCAGGTGGGCCTGCGTCCTGCTCAGAGGAAGGCCCCAAGCTCAGACTGCACTTGATCTCAACAGCCCACGGGGAAAAGCAAACCAATAAACAAAATAATACAGGGAGAGGCAATAAACCACAGTGCTTTCGCAAACAGAGAGAAACCCAGGATCAGAGAGGACAGGGAATTGTCTAGAAGGAAGGCAGAACTGGCGGAGGCTCACGGGGAGACAACTCAGCAGCACCCTGGGGTTGGCGGTGGGCATGAGCCCAGACACCCGGGAACGCCCACAGCTCCTTCCCACGGAGGGAAGACCCCGACTCTGGGTAGTCGGAGGGACGGGAGTAAAAGGTCTTGTAAAACCCTGGGCTCTCTCTGCCCGGCCTTCTTCGTCATGGGCTTAAGAAGAGGACGAGGCAACTCAAGGTGTGGCAGGGGACCAGGCGGGGAGGCAGGCGGGCAGGAAGGTGACATTTTTACTCCAACCCTCTGGGGCCAGCAGGGGCATCAGAACACCACGGTCTGACGCTGCCCAACCAGGTACCAATTACGAATTCTTGGTCTGATAAGGCCAGGAGGTCCTCTCACTGCTTAGAAATCAGGGTGGGAGGATGAGGTCAGAGGGAACCCCAAAGGGCAGGAGAAGAGCCGAGCCCTTACTAGCGCTGGATACGGGTGAGCAGGGCGGACAGCACGGCCTGGACCTCCACCGTGGAGCACGTGCACACGACGGGCTTCCGCTGGTCCTGGAGCAGCTCTGCCACGTACTGCGTGGGGTGGGGGAGGGAAAGGAGCAGGGACACAGGTGAGGCCACGCAGCAGGGGCACTGCCTCCCCACAGGCCAAGAGGGCAGCGAGGCCCAGACCGAGCTGCAGGGCCCCATCCTCTGTCGTTCAGATCACAGCCGGGCAAAGGTCAGGCTTCCAGCAGCCAGCGAGGAGAAGGTGGGGCCGGACCCCATGTAGATGGGCTCATACGGAAACGTGGGAAGACCTAGGGCACATTAGATTCTAACGCGGCCTCTGTCGCCCACACGCTAGGTGGTCCCGGGATCTAACCGGGTGGACGACGGGAGCGGGAGGGACAGGGGCCGCTGTTGCCCTGCCCCTACCGAGCGGACTTTGTGGAAACCAGGGCGCCTCTGGCATCTCACAGCACTTGGTGCTCCTCGAGGCACCTCCCTTCCGGTATGCTGCCTGAGACGCAGGGCCAGGAAGGCGGGCATGACAGGTGATACTACCGTGTTTTTAAAGCTGAGGAAACCGAGGTACGGAAAATCGGTGATTTAAGCCCCACAGGTGGGAAGACGACGGGACTGGGACTAGAGTCCAGAACTGTGGGCTAAGTTCGGGGCAGGGGGGCCTGAGAAAGGGGGGTGATTTCCTATTTCCCCACACCTTGCCTTTCAAATCTGTCTCTCGCTCCCCAGAATCTCCTCCACAGCCCTGCGACCTTCGACACTTTACCTGGCCCTGCCAATCAGCGGTGCTCACAAGGATGACGTTTTCTGGGAGGGCTGCATCCGACACCAGGATCTGATTCAGTTGGTCATATACCACCTTTCTTGGAATCTACAAGGACAAAAGCGTCTGTTGGGCAGTCCCCAGGGAGCTTGAGGGGAAGGCTGAGAATTCCTGGGGCAGGGGTGTTCAGAGAACAGCTACCAGGGACTTGTGCGGGAGACCCGGTATCCCACCGGCCAGAGCATAAGGGGAAGGAAGGAGGGGGATCAGGAACAAGCAAAGCGAGGCCTCAGAACACAGGCTGGTGCGCCAGCGGCACAGCTGGCCGTCCTGCCAGAGCAGGAAGGACCCTGAAGGGTAATGAAGCAGGGCAGCAGGAGAGGAGGAGGAAGACGACAGCAAGCAGGCGCTCACAGGATGGAAAACGAGGGCAACGCCGGGGAGAGAACTAATGAGAGCAGCAAGGAGGCTGTGTGGGGAGCTCCCCCGGCACAGCGAACAAAGGTATTTCAGGAACAGTGATTAACAAGAAGGACAATACCTCGCCCCAGGCACCAGGCTATTCTAGTCCCAGGTTCATTTTCAGGGTTCATTTTCAGCTATAAGAGCGTCAGCTCAGAAAGCCACATGGACACAAACTTCCCTTCCAATGATAGGTAGCAGGGAAACGAACAGGCCTGCTGTTGACCTCAGGAGAGCAGGAGGTCTGTCGGGGGAGAATCCTTCCCCCGGAGACTGACCTTCAGAGGGAACAGGACTCCCGAGGGCCAGTTCCTTCTGTGCCTGCCCCAGCCACTCTTAGGTCTTTCAATCAAAACTTTTTTTTTTTTTTTTTTTTTTGGCGGTACGCGGGCCTCTCACCGCTGCGGCCTCTCCCACTGCGGAGCACAGGCTCCAGACGCGCAGGCTCAGCGGCCATAGCTCACGGGCCCAGCCGCTCCGCGGCATGTGGGATCTTCCCGGACCGGGGCACGAACCCGTGTCACCTGCATCGGCAGGCGGACTCTCAACCACTGCGCCACCAAGGAAGCCCTCAATCAAAACATTTTAATACTGTTGACGTGCCAGCTTGAAACCACTCTAATTGGCCCACAGCAGCACTAAGGGTATCAGAGCTCAGAGCAGACGTCCCGTGAGAGCCGATGGCTGCTGTCTCTAGAACCACTGTCCCCGCACAGTCTCCACTAAGGTCTGATGGAGGCAGAACGAGCCAGAGTCTCCTGCTCCGTCCCCGGCTCCCCAGCAATTCCTCAGCAGTAGCAAATAACAAGCATGCTAGACTTCCCCCTTTAGGTCTGCCTTCAAGACTTTATTCAGAGCCGTTCAAAGTACTCCCCGCTCCTCTCCACCCAACCGCCCAAGGAGACAACGGAACAGAGACCAAGGTCCAGGGGCGCCCGACAGGCCGGGGTACCTGCGTGCTGTGGCCCAGGTCTGGGGACCGCTCGCTGTCGGAGCTGTTGGTTCTCTCGCTCAGGGGCTTGGAGAGCTGCCGCTCCTTCAGGGGAGTGCCCCTCTTCTGCCGGGGGGTGTGAACCCCGTCCATTTTGCTGCCACAGACGTGGAAGGAGGCGGTTAAACAGCCCCCTGGCCCAGAGCCATGGCCTGCCCCCGCTTCCTGAGGCCCCTCCTGCTGGGCTTCCCTCGCTCTACCCGACGCTTTAGGAGCTTCTTCCAACCCTGAGTACCTGGGAGAGGCAGAGCCCTGGAGGTCCGTTTTACTGGACTTCATCGGAGTTTTGACTTTCTCTGGCACAACCAGACTTGCGCTCACGTCTCCAAACATGTCCTGGTCAGTGATTTCCTGCCACGGAGGAAAGGAAGCAGTGAGGGTTACTTCCCCTTGGTGACCACGGGAGCCTCGTGGTTCCTGCCAGGGCCCATGACCGTCACGAGAAAGTCAGTCCCTTGCTCTCTTTTCCGGGAAGCACAGGGTTCTACAACTCCTTCCCCACCCGACGAGGACACCGTGACCGTTTAATTCAGCTGAGTGCACCCGCTGTGCCAGGCACCAGCTCCTGCTATTCAGTCTGTACCCTACATTTATGAACTGACAGCCCACAAGCCTGGGCTGATGATCTAGCTTCTCTAGGTGGGAAGGAGAGTGTTTCACTCAGGAAGTGACATGACTGGAACTTCATTTAAAAAATAAAAATTTATTTATTTATTTTTGGCTGCGTTGGGTCTTCGCTGCTGCGCGCGGGCTTTCTCTAGTTGCAGCGAGCGGGGGCTACTCTTCATTGCGGTGCGCGGGCTTCTCACTGTGGTGGCTTCTCTTGTTGCGGAGCACGGGCTCTAGGCGCACGGGCTTCAGTAGTTGTGGCTTGCGGGCTCTAGCGCGCAGGCGCAGTAGTTGTGGCACACGGGGCTTAGTTGCTCCGCGGCGTGTGGGATCTTCCCGGACCGGGGCTCGAATCTGTGTCCCTTGCATTGGCAGGAGGATTCTCAACCACTGCGCCACCAGGGAAGCCCCTGGAACTTCATTTTGAAACGACCGCTGTGCAGTATGGGCCAAAGTGGAAGATGGGTTACTCGGATTATGGGTGAACTACAGTAATGTTGAATCCAACCTAAGGGTTTGTCAGACACCAGACCCTTAATGCAGCATTATTTACTATAGGAAAAACAGCCTGAAACAATTCCTCCTCGGACCCCATTCAGCTAGCAGCTCCCACCGTAAGGCGGATGTGCAGCACACCCCCAGATGGTATTCGGTCAAGTTCTCTGTTCCCTCCCATGTGCTGGGCCCGGCCTCCAGCCCCACCGGCTGAACTGTGGCAGAACCTGCGGGCCCAGCTCAGACGCCCTACCCCCAGGTGAATGGCTCTGTCCTTCCCGGGCCCCACAGAGCCTCTGCGCCAGGTGTGCCCCGGCTGGCTCTCCTCCCGGAGGTGGATCCATGGTGTTCTCATTTTTGCACCTTCAGTGCTCAACACGTGTATGTGTGTGGAATTTCAACCTGTGTGTAATTAAATTGGGCAGCCCAGCCGATCCACCCCACGCGCCCCTGAGCAGCTCCAGCATCTCTTAGCGGAAGGAGCTGACTAGTAATCACTTGGAGACTTAATGCTGTGGGCTGTCTGGCCATTGTAAAAGCAACCTGGAGGAAGGGATGGTTTTTCGGGGGAAGATACTGGTCATCGTATCTGAGAAGTAAACGAGGGTGACAGATAGTGAGAAATTATCTAAATTAGCACTTGATCAGATCTAACTAAAGGGCAGAATGGGGACACTTCTAGTTTGCTAGTTTGGGGAACAGCGTTATATTCCACGGGTAAGGATGCTGGGAGGAAGGGCACGCAGGACATTCACAAGTCCACAGAGTTAAGCCAGAGTTTCAGGGTGGTCGTCAGGATCTTTCTGCCTTTGTTTCTAAAGGTACCAAAGACTATTTTAAACAGTTGAAACAGGAGCCCAAACCATACGTACCAGAGTGTCTGTTTCAGTCAAGCTGTCATCTTGATTTTTAATCCAAGCAGATTTGACTTTTTCTAAAGCAGCCAATTCCATCTGCAAAAATTATAATAATTAGTCATCATCAATCCAAATAACCACCACTCTAACCTGTTTTCTAGGTCCCTTGGAAGCTTAAAATACTTTCACTTAATCTGAAGACCTCATAAAATCTTTGGGACTTTCATCTTACTAGGAGCATATTTTAGTGAAAAATGAGGTTCGGAAAGGTCAGTTATTTTGCGATCATTAAATTAATAACAGCGAGATGCGGAACCCAGAAATTCTGACTCTCACAAGATGTCACCAGGAAAGAGAAGCTCAACGTTCAGATGGCATGGCTGTGGGATCTGTCAGTCTTAACCCTGGATTCGGTAAACACCCTTGCCCAGGAGGGGCACACAGGGCCTCTTCTGCTGTCAGAGTTGCTCAGAAGAAAGGGGAATCTCAGAGTTCACGTCTTTGATTTCGAGACTAAAGACATCCATGGTAGCCAAATGCTTTTTGCTTGGTAGAAACATCTGGAAAACCCTCAAACAGAATATACTAAGCCATTTAGGTGTGAAATAATTCTCTCTTTGTCCCCAACTTCTATTGGCATTTCTCATAAATATTAAAAAAGGACTTTGCAAATACAGATACATAACCAGATTTTTCACACTTGCTAATGCTGCTTCTGGCTGTGCAGACACCAATGTCAAAATCATAAGCAGTTGTGGGTTGTGGATCTTAGCTATGGGGAAGGTCCTGGCCTCAGTGGGTCTCTGGTTCTTGTGGGGAACCAGGGAATCAGAAAGGATCAAGGATATCCCACCTCCTCCCAATGACCCAAAGCCTTTTCTCTGAGTACATAACAGAGTACAGAGAAATGGCCTAATAAGCTCAAGGGGCCACTCAGCAAACCAATGAACAAGGACCACAAAAGTAGGCCCACACCATACGCTAAGCCAGGGTTTCTCCGCGTGGGCACCGCCGACATCTGGGGCGGGTCTTTCTTTGCTCAGGATTTGAGCTGCATCCCTGCCTCCACCCACTAGATGCCAGGAACAGCCCCTTATCCCCTATCACCCCCGCTGTGAGAACCCAAAATGTCTCTAGTCCTCGCCAAATGTCCCTTGGGAGGCAAAATCACCCTTGGTTGAGGACCACTGCTCTGAGCCGTCTGCAAAACTAACCTAACACACTTTATCCAGACCCTGTGACCCCTGAGGGGGAGACGGTTTGCTCAGAGCCGCGCACAGCAGGTTGCCTCCAGATTGCACCGCTAGCTCATTTACACATTGTCTGTATGAATAACCGATGATAACAGAGTCCACGCTCCCAGAGAACTCTTCATCAGACTTAAGACTGAAGATGGTTTCACTCAATTTGGGACCTCAGCATGACAAGTGAATTAAACACGTTTCAAAGAGAAGGAATCGGGGCGATAACACCATCCTGCTGGAAGGCTCTCAGGCAGCAGCCCTGTGGTCAGCCCTCCGACAGCAGAGCAGTGTTTCATGGCACAGCGCTGTGCTGAGATGTGCCGAGCGCTCTAAGGTGGACTCGGGGTGGGGCACCTGCGGGCTGTGCACTGACTCTTCTGCACGTTTCAGTCAGCCCCACCGGGAGCAAACTCCCGATTCTCCCAGTTCTTCTTCCTGCTTCTATAAATATTTTAGGCTTTTCTCACCCCAGCAGCGCAGTAGCTGTGTTGCCTAACTGAGTGGCTCTGAGGCAGATGTGGCGGTGCAAGGCGCTGTGCCTGGGGGCGACGCTGGCTGCTGCTGCAGGGGGTGCACGTGCTTGTGTGTGTGTGCGTGCGCACGCGCGTGTGCGCGCACGTGGAGGGGGCAGAGTGCGGTGGCACTTTAGGCTCTCAATTTTACGAAGTACTGGTCTCTAGCACCACTAGTTACAGTGCTGTGGAATTAGCAACTTTTAGCAGCAGGCAGTCCTGGCAGAAAGTCTCCATCTCTTGGCCGCCCCAACTGAAGCGCTGTCGGGGCCCACTGTTATCAGCTCCAAGAACAAAATTATGTTGCTACTGTGTGCTCAAGTCTTGGGAAAACTCAACAGCTGTAATAATCTGTATCAGCAGAAATTCCTTCTGGTTCTAGGGATAAAACTGAATCCTCTGAAATTTGGGGAACAAAAAGGAAGGTTAAGAAAAATAAATGAATAACAAGGCTGGGAAGTCAGGGAAGAGAGGACAAGAGCTGGGCAGCATGTGCACGCCCGCCTATGGGTGCACCATCCCCGTATGTTTTCCCTAATACGTTTAGAAGTTCTCTGTGTAAGAGCACAGCCTCGCTCTGTAGTTTCCAAAGTGTCTTTCATGCTAAAGGATTCCAAAGTTCCACACCCACATCAAGACATATGGGGCTCTTCAAAATAGAAATATCACAAGAGAACCAGCTAAGTCTGAAATCTGGCCCAGGGAACCAGAATTTGAAGAACTCACTAAAAAGACATCTAGATTCTATCAATCTCAGGAGTCCAGAACTGGCACGGCTCTCAGGGTCTGCAATAACAATGGCAAAGCAGCTTCCATTTACTGATGCTCCCCATGCCGTAAATCAATCCAACCATCAATCAAGCACCACGCTCGAGGCTTTCGCTGCATTTTTGCACTGGACCTGCACACTGCCCTGTGAGCCATGTCCTTTTTACATGCAATTTGTAGATGAGGACACGAAGTCTGGGTAACTGCCCAGATCACACAGTCAGTGGAGTGATGGAGTCGAGATTCAAACCCAGAAGCCTGACTCCGGAGCATGTGCTCTCAAACCAGCCCTACCCTGCCCCAAAGAAATGTCTGGCCTGAACAGGGATCCTTAGGCCATCACACTGTAAAGACTGATACTCCATTGACTTTTGAGCTAACTGGGCTCCGGACCAACTCCTTTACTTCACAAATAAGGCACCCGAGGCCCAGAGCATCAAGGTGATGTTTCTCTTTAAATTTTGTAAGCCATGCAGCTGAGACTAAATGTAGAACCTACAAATTCTATCAACCCAGAAACAGCTTCATTAGTAGAGAGCAGTTTCTCTTACTGATTTAGTAACGACGATCCCTAAAATTTATTGAGCGGTCACCACATGTTAGGTGTCACGCTTAGCATTTCTCGGGTATTAATCTCATTTAAAATTTGATTGCATTGTGTTACAGTAGGGCCCTTGTTCTGCATTCCTAGGACACCGTAAGACAGTCCTCCCCTGGCCAGGTCCCAGGTTTCTCTCTAGAAGAGTCATCCCTTATATTTATACTTGCTATGGAATCTGGCTCCAGGGGCCAATGATCTGTCCACGTGGACAGTGATGCTTCAGCAGGGCCATCCAGCAGCCCCCTGTGAGAACTAGCAGCCCCAAGCCACATCCTGAGCAGAACTAGTCAGGTAAGGCCTCCTCAGCCCCGGATCATATGAACCTGGGCTGGAAAGGCTGAGTGTGCCTGGTCTGCAAGTGGCGGGCCTGAGGTTTCTCGGTGGAGGGATTCTCGGTGGGGGCTGCCATTTCCCATCCCACATTTACTCGCTAAGGCCACGTGGTGCCGCTGTTCTAGGGCTGGATCACCCTGCTGCGCCTTCAGGAAGGAGAGGGATTACGTGGACGACAGCGCCACCTGGTGGCAGCAGGCAGTCCATGAGCTGACGGTCCGCAGACACCTGGGACCGGCGGCAGGCAGCCCTTCCATAGACAGCGCTTTTCAGGGGATGGAGAGCCTCACAGGCCTCAGGTCGTTTCCTCACAATTAATACCTATGCACAGGGTGAGTTTTATATTCCCTCTGTTAAAGCGGCAAGAGCAGAAGGACTTAAAGGATTCAGTTTTCTTGATCTACAGAGAAGACACTGGGCTTTCAAAGCAAACCGAAAACCACTAAAATCAGACACGTCATCCTGCCTTTGGTCATAAACAAGGGGGAGGGCAGCTTCCTAGGGCCCGAGGCGGGTACAGCATCAACCCGGGCCTCTGCCCCTGATCCACTGCTGGGGAGAGCCTTCCCAAATAGGGACAGAGCGTGGTCCTGGGGTGATGCGGGGCTCTGGGGTGCTGCAGTAGACAGCTCCTTTTCCCTCTGGCTCGCCAGGCAAAATGGAAACCAGCCCACCGAGTTCTAAATTCTTCGAGGGCACTGCTCACTTTCTGAATAAAGCCCATGTAATTTCTCCTGAACAGACCTTGGGGCCTTCCTGCCCCTTTGCATCCACCCTCTCCCCAGCCTGGATGCAGAATCGCCACCACTGGTCGGGCGCCACACTCCCAGCTACCGCATGACGGGCGTTAAGGGAGAGGTCTTGAGGCACTGCGTGTTCCGGGAGGGAAGGCGCCAGGTCATGGCGGGAACAGACCATAAAGAACACCCGCCTGGCCACAGCAATATCGTCAGAGCACTAAGAGCCCAGCAGGACTGAGATGACAACTGAGGCTGAAACAAGATGAGATGGCCCATAGGTCCCAAATGAGCCAGGAGCACAGGGCCCATTGTTAAGCCCTGACTCTCCCCTGGTCCCACTCCCATACCCCACAGCCATTGGTCTTGCTCACAGGGCTGGTGGTGTCTTTGCCGAGGCTGCCCTTGCTGTTGAGGCTGCCAATCTCCGTCTGTGAGCTGGACTGCGACATCCCCTCAAAGAAGGGCCTGTGGCAAAGAAGCACAGCCAGGGTCAGTGGCCGCCAGGGCCCAGAGCAGCAGCTCACGGACAGCCGGGCAGGGCTGGTGTTCAAGAAAGAGCGACAACCCGGGCTTCGAGGATGCCGGCGAGGAAGGACACAGCAGAGGCTGGACCAGTAGGGACCTGGACCGAAGGACTTCAGGAGAGTCCTATCGGGGCTTTTGTCGGTTAGAGGCTAAAGCAGCGAGCATTATCCAGAGGGCAGGCGGTTCAGAAGGGGTGAGGAACCGAGATTCCCGGGTAATGGTTGGCGGGGGGTGAGGGAGGGGAGTCTAGGAGATTGCCATGGCCTAGAGAGACAGTGTGACAAGGGGGTGCGGGCCTCACTTGAGCTTGGGCTTTGGCGTGCTAAGGATGCTCTCTGTCTCCTCCATCTCGGGACCACTGTCGCTGGGATTGTACATCTCCAGACTGTCATACAGCTCGTCCAAGTCTTCTTCCACTTCTCGTATCTGTTCTCGGGATACGTGTTCCAGCCCAAAGCCCACCTGTGGGAGAAAACAAAACCTTGGAGTCTGGGGCTACCCCTATTAACAACATGGCAGACGGGAAACTCCTTCCTCCTGGGCAGGCCCCACTGGCTTCCCTACCCAGTCCCCTTAAGGGACGTGCCATAGTTTCACGCTCATCAGGGTGGTCTTGGTGTGCTGTGATTTGATCCTGAGGGCAGGGACGTGGTGAGGCCACCGGCCCCGCTCAGAGCCTCCCTAGTGCTCCCCACTAGTGCCCGGCATCAGGAAGAAGAGTGGGGTTCAGACGGTACTTCTCCCGAGGAACTGGCGCAGGGAAACCCAGACGCCTGGGGCCCTGGCGGGCTCATGCTGGCCTCCTCTAGAGCCCGCAGGGGACAAATCTCCATCCCTGACAGTCCACTGAGAAGAGAGCCCACGAAAACTGGCTCTAGGCCTGCGAGCCCAGGGAAGGCACTGCTGCTCTTAGCGGCCAGTCCCTGACGCCATGGAGGAGGCCCCCACCTCACAGGCTGCTACGCACGATGTTCCCCTCGGGGCAGGAGGGAAAACTGAACGATAGCAACTGGATCTGTGCTGGACACCCCACACCCGGAAGCTGGGCAGAAGCATGTGCCCCTGCTTCGAATACCACGGAACCTTGGGTGCTACGTGTAAATCTTTCCTTCTCTTCTCAAGTAGCGGAAAGCCCTCCTTTAGCGACCCCCTCACGTGGGGCTCCTGGAATCTTGACTCCAGATTGTGCCCGAGGAATGAGGGTGAAACTCTGGGAATTCTACTCACCATCCAGCTCGGGAGTAAGGGGTCGTACCTCGTCTGAAACTTTAAACCGCTTCAGGAGGGCCACAAACTTCTGTTTGATGTTAGGTTGCTGTAGGGACAAAGCCACAGGAGTCCTCAGCCAGCAGCCCAGTCGGCAGAGTGACCGAGGGCCGGCTTTGGTGAAGAACCGGGGCCACGCCCCCAGCCCAGTAACTGCCCATGGTCACCTCCCGCTCATCCCTTTCTCTAGAACTTCAGAACGACGGTGAGAGCCACCTGTATACACACAGGCTCCTCAAACTCGAGGTTTCCAAAACAGAGCTCACCCTCTGCACCGTGCATTCCCCCTCCTGGTCACCCAGGCACCGAGGAGTCCCCGAACCTGAACCCGGAGTCTCCCCTGACCCCCAGCCCAGGGGTGCTGCCTCCTACCCTCTTGTCCACCCGAAACCGCACCGCTTCCATCCGGCCTCCTTCCTCGTCCCTCTCTGGGGCCACCAACCGCCCTCAACTAGCTCCTCCCACCCCACTTCCAGTCTCATTCCCTCCAGAGTCCACTGCGACTGTTCCACATGCAGATCTCACCTCGTCACTCCCCAGATGCAAGGCCTTCACTGGCCCCAGAGCCTCAAGAACTTCGGTGTCACCCTGTGTCTGCTGAGGGCTGGCTCTGCCTGACCCTGGCCTCACCCACCACCCAACTCCTCACACCCCACTTAGGTGGGAACTAACTGCTTACGACTTGGCACCCCTCTGGGCCATTTACATAGTAACTTCTGCCTTGACTAAACATGTCCCCAGATCTACTTGGTGAAGTTCTATTTACTCTTAGAAAACCCATCTCCTGGCATCTTGCCCGCAAAGCTGTCCTGCTCAGAGCCGGTCACTTTCCCCTCAGGGCCATCACTGCCCCTGACGCAGAGCTCGTCTGGCGCCTGCCCTACGGGGTTACGGTCACTTGTGTAGATGTGTCTGTGTCACTGGACACTGTGAGCTCCCTGACGGCATGGACCGGGCCTTCCTTATCTCTACGTGTCCAACCCCAGGCACGGCGACTAGCTTGTGGCCCTCAGCACCTCCTGACTGGATGACAGACTCACCGCCTGGGGATGGGGGAGACTAACTTGTGGGTGAGACTGAGCGGGGCCTTCAAGAAAGGGCGGGGCTCCCCAGGGTGGAAGGGCACCCACAGCAGAGGAGGAACGAGAGCCACAGCGACCGAGACGCAGAAGACGCTTCAGAGAACGCTGAGTCAATTAACACGTCTAGGACAAAGTGCTCTTGGTAGGGAGAGAAGGATTCGTGTGCACGGGAGGCAGGAGTGAAAGGACAATCACTCTGGAAATCTGATTGGAAAGTGCCTGCAGTTAACACAAAAAATAAAAACACCTTTCGGGGAGTGAGTGGGTGTCAAAGGAACACTGAGCTCTGGTCGTATAACCAGTGAAGCTACGGAGGCGACCACAGGAAGAGGCGATTTATATAGCTCCAGGGGGCACCTTTGGGAAGAAAACGGGGCCTCTTTGTGGTTACAGCACAGGAAAAAGAAAAACTTAGCAGAAGAAGCCACAACAGAGAGCGACCTCCAGCCTCTGCCATCATCAGAGCACAGGGTGGGCTGGAGGCCAGGATGGGCCCTACCCGGCCTAGGAGCGCCTATCGAGGATTAGAAGCCTGAGGACGATGAAACAGTTCAAACGCGCTCTAGTCATCATCCGGTGGGGGAACCAAGGCCTCAGCCTTGAGGATTTATTATACATTGAAGCCCAGGGATACCCAAGGATGCCTGGAGAGAGGACAGCGTGTTTCACGGTGGACCAGGCTCAGATACGACAGGTTCGGAAGGTCTGGCCTCCACTTATTTCACTCCTGAAGGTGACGGGAATCTCTGCTCTTGGGGTCCCTGGGCTGCTCTGCGCTAGAGAGAATCAGGATGCCTCTGGGGACAAATGAAACTGTGAACTTCTCTTCCAAAAAGCTCCTGGCACTTTTGACTCCCCCGAACTCTGGCACGGGAACCCGAGAAGAGGTCAAAGTTAACCTAGAAATTCGGGTATTAAACGTCTCAGTCCAGGACTCTAATTATTCACCAAAAGTAGTGACTCCTGAGGAGATCGCGTGCAGGAGACACAATCTAAAGGCCTCTGGTCTCTAAGGTTCTGGGTCCGTTAAGGCAGGCACTGTGTCGAGCCCACAGTTCCAAGCGCTAGCCTACTATTTCTGGGTAAGTTCAACAAATGATTCCAAATGGAGATGCTCCTAGACAGGACTGGACTTATCTGTGCGGTGGACAGTACGAAACCTGAAGTAATCACCTGGAGAGGGGAGGGAGGGTGTCTGAGGGGTTCTGCTCCCCAAGGAAGCATCTGTTCCAAAGTCTACAACAAGGTTTCTCAACCTTTCTTCTATCCTAAGATAACCTGAAGAATATAACACGCTCCTATCAGGAACGCTGGTTCTCTGCAACAGTGATGCTTAATTAGCTGGTGGTGGAGGTGGAGGTACCAAGGGGTGTATCACAGCCTTGAGGGCATGGCCCTGTGCAGATGTTAAAAAGCCCCCAGGAAGTCTGAATACACCACTCCCATCCTACCCCCAGATTGCAAATCTCTGCTAAAACATTCCCCGGACCTTGGAGGCTCACCCTTGTGATGGCAGACGTTGAGGTTAGTTTCCTCCGGGTCTTCTTTACTTTCCGAAGATCCTCATCTTCATAGAACAGGTCCTAAGTGGGTAGGGGGATGGAATGAGGTTAGGAAACCCTAGGAAGGTCTGTAACTGCTTCTCGGCCGCTTTATTGAGGGGCTGTGGAAAGTTACCTGCCCGTGTAGTGGGTCATCACTGCCTTCCTGTTCTGAT
Organism: Globicephala melas; assembly: GCF_963455315.2. NCBI lineage: Eukaryota > Metazoa > Chordata > Mammalia > Artiodactyla > Delphinidae > Globicephala > Globicephala melas. The sequence goes on from NC_083321.1 coordinate 6,363,140, forward strand.
GAGAAACTCTCCTCCTCTTCCTCAGAATAATTGTCAATATCAGGAGAACGGTCTGGAAACAGACACCTTAATAAGATGACCTCGCAGGGCGAAGATCTGGTCTAAGAGGCTTTGGCTGGCTGGAATCATGCTCTCCTCAAGTGGAAACGCGGCCGGGGTGGAGGAGAGGGCCCCGACCCCCTTTCATTTCCAGGGAGCTCTAAGCTCCTCTTTCCTAGGAACGTGTTAGGCTTTCCTGGGATGGAGATCAGGTGACGGGGAGGGCCTCCCAACACCGCACATGTCCTACCAGACAGCTTGGATTTGATTCCTTCATGGTCAATGGGCTGGCTGGACAGGGAGTAGATCTTTATTTCTGCCACAGGCACGGAGACATCCTTCACGTTGCTGTGCAGGCCGAGTACCAGGGCGCCTTCGTTCGGGTGCTGCATCACCTATGAGCACGGGGTGGCCACGGACACACCTCACTACGGACAGTGCCGCAGAGCAGCCCGTTTTCACAAATCCCAACGGACAGGCGAGCCACAGGGAACAGTGTTCTGCTAACACATTTTCTTTTTCACTATCTTCCAGATTCAAGACTACCATTCTCCTATTGCCTGTCTCACTTTACCTTTTTTTTTTTTCCTTTTTGGCTGTGCCACGCGGCTTGTGAGATCTTAGTTCCCCCACCAGGGATTGAACCAGGGCCCACGCAGTGAAAGCACGGAGTCCCAACCACTGGACCGCCAGGGAAGTCCCCGGTCTCACTTTAAAACTACCTCCTGAAGTGTCAGCCACGGGTCAGGCCACGTGCTTAGAGATAAAAATCAAGGCCTGAGATTGAAAATGACTGCTAATCTCTGGGACTGCATTTTAGTTTAAGTCTTTCACAGAGAAACTAGCTCTCAAGGCTGTGCGAGGCTGGCCTGCAGACCGTGGCCACCTGTACCAGGCCACCTGTGCCAGGCAATAAGGGCTTGACACAGCTGGCAAAACGTGCCATCCACATACTTCACTCCCCCCAGGCCCTCTTTCTGACACAAAACATGAAGAGGACAGAAAGATGGGCTGGGACTAGCTCACCTTTTACTATGGACACAAAATGTTTCTTACTTAATGTTCTAAAATACAGAAATAGGTTTTAAAATTGACTTGTGGCCCCTTTCCTCTTCCCCTTGGTCAGGGCTGAGAAGATTCACCAGGCATACAGGGAAGCCGCACAAACGAGCAAACATACTGAGAAGGGAATTAAAAACGTGAAAAGGAGAAAGGCTAGAGGAACCCCAAAGGTGCTGACTGGAACTGACTGGAATGTGAGCTCATGACCAGATAGATACCGAAGTGGAAACAGGTACGATGTGTATGTATATACACGTGCATATGCATGTGTGCACATGTATTTCCTAGCTGCATCTGCTGAGAGGGAGGAGAAGCAATGATACCCCAGTTGGGAAAACGAGCACCTCTAGCATCCAGATCTTGGTTTCTAAATACCATTCTCCACTACAAGGAACCAGGGCTCTTTGGAGGATCAGTTCATTCTGAGGCTGGGTCAGGGAAAGTACACGATGAGCCTGTAATGTTTTGTACCAGAAAGTAAAGAAGCACGTAAAGAACGATGAGGCATATAAAAAAAGGATACAGGAATCAGCTTGAAGGGGCTCTTACTGGCCAAATTCGAGAAAATTTGAGCATCAGAATAAATAATGATAGTAGCAGACTAAACCCCACTGAATTAAACAGGAATCCACAGACCCATAACTGATACAAAGAAATGAATCAATCAGTAAGTGGGGAAGAAGGGAAAGCTGTATCTTACAGCAGACGGCCAACTAATAAATAGAGCAGGAATGGTGGGATTGGAAATTCACTGTCTGGCAAACGTCCAAGTAATGACTGATTCCGGTAAGAATCATTAATAGAGGCTAAAACTACTTGGTGAAGATATGAGGGGATAAGAAACTGTTATATAGTCTCAAAATATCTCCTCCCTATAAAATGGTTTTTTTTCCATTGGTAAGAACAAAATATGTATTACTTAACTTTATACTGGAAATCCTGGCACACACCATCTTAAATTAACCAAGCGATAAGAGTTAGCCTCACCAGTAACGGAACAAATCAACACAGAGTGCTGCCTGCATGATTGCTTGCAATAATTCTGCCAAAAACGCAGAAACTGAATGTACATCTTCAGAAAACATCAGACAAATCTGAACTGAGGCACATTCAATAAAGAGCCTGTACTCTTAAAAAATGTCAAGGGCATGAAAGACAAAGAAAATCCAAGGGACTGCAGGTCGAGGGAGACTAAGGAGACAAGAGCTAAGTGCAGCCCTTAATCCCAGATGAAACCCTGGGCCTGCAGAGGACATCCCTGAGTCGCTTGGCATGACCTGGGTGGGGACTGCGGGTTAGATGGCAACCCTGTGTCGGTGCTACTGTCCTGATCTTCATGGTAGACACAGTACGTATTAACTATGTGTGATGGGGCACCAGCTTACTTTCGGTGGTTCAGAAAAGAAAACAACATGCATAACGCGTATGTAGGAGAGAATAATAAGGCAGATGTGTTAACACTGAAGAATCTGGGTGAAGGGTAGATGGGAATTCTTTATACTATTCTTACAACTTTTCTCTAAGTTTGACATTTTTTTAAAGGTTCAAGAAAAAACTTTTCATGAGGGAGAAAGTTCTCGATAAAAAGAAGTGCATCCTGAATTTCCAATAAAAGAATTAATTTGTAACACAGAATAAAACACCCAAACAGCAGGCTGGGAAAATCACTGGCTGGGCCGTTGTCTCTCGTAGGCTCCGAAAGGCTGACTGTCCAGAGGCCGCCCTCTCTCACCTCTGCCATGTTGATGAGCCCCACGGCCAGGGTCTTATAGCCCAGGATGGTCCGGTTCTTGTAACGCTTTCTCCTCTGCAACATGATCTGCAGCTTGTTGGCATCTCGCTTCAGGAAATGAGGGTACTGCCGAGCACAAAACAGAGCCGAGCACAGTTAATCAGCAACTGGGTCCTCGGTGGGTCTTGGTGCTGCGAGAGGATGTGCCACCTTCCTGTGCTTCACTGGCTCCCAGCTGCACAAGGGGGTGATAGGGGCGAGGGGAGCGCCTGGTTTCCACTCTGCAGCGGGGTGGTCCACACACGCTCAGAAAACAGCCTCCTCCCTTGCCAGGTAATCAGCTGTCCGTGCACTGCAACCTGGGGTACTGGCGTTAGGCGGAGAGACAGACATACTGGGACAGATGAGGAGGAGAAGGGAAGGGATGGAGGTTGCAGTATGCAGGCAAAACAAGACTGAAGCATCCGCCTCTGCTGGGGGGCATGGCGTGGATTACTAAGGAGAGGAGACGGGGCGAGTGTGGTGGGATGGTGGGGTTAACAGCTCTGTCTGAGGAAAAGGGGAAGGAGAATGAGAGGCAAAGCATTACATACAGGATGGATAAACAAGGTCCCACCGTAGAGCACAGGGGACTATATTCAGTAGCCTGTGATTATCCATGATGGAAAAGAATATGAAAAAGAATGTATACACACACACACATATATATATGTATAACTGAATCACTTTGCTGTACAGGAGAAATTAACACATTTTATTTTATTTTTTAGTGCTTTTCATTCATTTATTTACTTCACATCTTTATTGGAGTATAAATGCTTTACAATGTTGTGTTAGTTTCTGCTGTACAACAAAGTGAATCAGCTATACGTATACATACATCCCCATATCCCCTCCCTCTTGAGCCTCCCTCCCACCCTCCCTATCCCACCCCTCTAGGTCATCACAAAGCACAGAGCTGATCTCCTTGTGCTATGCAGCAGCTTAACACAACATTTTAAATCAACTGTACTGCAATTAAAAAAAAAAAAAAAAGAACGATTTGTGGTGTACTTTTCAGCAGCCCATCTGGGTCTCGGCGCCCTTGCTGTGGCTGTCTGGGTGATTGCTCTGGTCCTCCAGGCCAGCCACAGAAGCTCTAGGTGACTTTAAATCATTGGGCTATGGCTGTTTTCGGATAAAACAGTCTCCAGATTAGAGGACTGTTCGGGATTGGGCTGGACATGGCATATTAATGACCTAAGACTGAGCAGGCTCTCACCTGGAGGGAGAAGGTTAACTGGAGCTCTGTTTCCACCAATCCACTGGCTGGAAGGATGATCTCGTTGGAGCGAAGAATCCTTTTTGAACCCTGAAACCAAGAAAATATAGGTCAAAGCTGTATCACCAAAAATCAGACCAAAAGAAATACTGTTTGCAAACAACATCTAAACTCTACAAAGATTCTTACCAGTTCAAGTATTCCACCCGTCTTTTTGTTGTACTTGATCACAATCAAGCCACTACCATAGATGTGGTTTTACATGTATTATGCTGTCCGTTTGCAAAGGGTTTTCACATGAAAATGGTTTGTTATTGCATCTGAGTTCTCCTCTCCCACCGCTGCTGAGGGAGAGGCAGTGGTGTCGCACCCCAAGCCGTGGCAGTTCTCCCCATGGCACCTCGGCCGCCCTCCTCCCGTCTAACTGACACTTCGGCCACACTGTCCTGTCTCTGGGCATTTCCACATGCTGTTTTCTCTTCTTGGATATTCCTTCACGCTTCTGTACACAGCTAACCAACTCACCTTCCCAGTCTCAGCTTTGATATAATTTTTTTCCAGGAACTCTTCCTTTTAGTGCGGCTCCCCCCGCCCCCGCTCCTCCTGCCGTGCCCCCCAGCACCCCGGCTCCACCACACCTAACGCTGGGTTAAACACCATAGTGTTTTTAGCTCTTAAAAATAAAGTTGGGCTAAACTGTTCCTCAATGTAAAAAGAGATCAGCAGGAGAGCCTGAGGAATGCCAGTATATTTATAAAAATTACTTTAGGGCTTCCCCGGTGGCGCAGTGGTTGAGAGTCCGCCTGCCGATGCAGGGGACACGGGTTCGTGCCCCAGTCCGGGAGGATCCCACATGCCACGGAGCGGCTGGGCCCGTGAGCCATGGCTGCTGGGCCTGCGTCCGGAGCCTGTGCTCTGCAACGGGAGGGGCCACAACAGTGAGAGGCCCGCGTACCGCAAAAAAAAAAAAAAGAAAAAATTACTTAAAAAACCATTGAGTTTAATTTAACACAGTGAAGTGCCCCTATCTCCAGTATACAGATCGATGAGTTAGTAAATGTATATACCCGTGTAACCCACATCTCTATCAAGATGTAGAGCATTGTTACTACTCTGGAAAAATCCCTTGTGATGCCTCCCAGTCAATCCTGCGCTCCTGTCTCAGAGGAAAGCACTGTTCTGAGTTCTTTCACCATAGGTCAGTTTTTCCTGTTCTAAAATTCCATATAAATGGAATCATACAGTGTGTACTATTCTGGTCGGGCTTCTTTTGCCCAACATTTACAATGTGTCTGAGGTTCATACAGGCTGTTGAGTGTATCGAAAGCTTGTTCCTTTTTACTGCTGAGCAGAATCCTGTCCCATGAACGTACACATGTGATTTCTGTTCTCCTGTCACTGAACACTTCACATTTGGGGTGTTTCTAGTTTGGGACCATTATGGTTAAAGCTGCCATTCTTGTACAAGTCATCCACACAAGTGGATGTGTCTTCTTTTTCTTGGGCCGACACCTAGGAGAGGAATGGCTGGGACTTAGGGTAGACACATATGTAGCTTCGTGAGAAACCGCCAGACTGACTTCCAAAGTGTTAGTACCACTTTCCACCTGCAGCTGCATCCGGCGTGGTCTGTCCTGGACCCGTGGATTCTACTGGCCACGTGCAGAGAGGTCCATCACTGTGGCTGCAATTTGCATCTCCCTGAGGACTCAGCCCACGCAGCACCTTCTCAGCTGTTTATTGGTCCGCTGTAAATCTCCATTTATGACGTGACTGATCAAACTTCTTTGTTTTGTTTACCTTGTTATTCGGGCGTAAGTTTTTTATTTATATAAGAAATTGTCAGGTATATGCACCATAAATATTTTCTTGCCTATTCATTTTCTTAATAGTATCTTTTGATGAAGTATTTAATTTTGATCTGGTCAACTTTATTATTATTTTTTTCCTTTATGGTTAGTGCATTCTGGGTCCTAGCTAAGAAACCTTTGCCTACTCCAAGTAATGAAGTTATTCTGCTGTATTAGAGTAGATATTCCACTCTGTTTTCCTTTAGGAATGAAAAAATTTAGTTTTAACCTTTAGGTTTCTTATCCATTTCTAATTTTTGCTTTTATAAAATACAGATTTTGTATAATGCAGGAAGGAAAATCTCCTAAATGTAGTATTTCACAATGCTTTTAAAATTAGAATAGCATTACATTATGCCAATTAAAAATAATAAAGGACGCTCTGCCTCATGCGTTAGATAATGCTTTCTGTAACCTCTACGACAAACAAGAGTCTTGGCAAAGTTTTCACCTGAATTTATATAGGTAGGCTCTTAGGATTTAAGAAGTCTCTGGACAATGAATCTCAGAAATGCTGAGAATCCAAAATGTGGTTGATATATAGCAGTGGTTTTCAACTAGGGGTAGGAGACATTTGGCAAAATTTAGAGACATTTTTGATTGTTACAGCTGGGGTATGTGCGTGCGTGCGTGCGTGATATTTCTAGAGCGTAGAGGCCAGGGCTGCTGCCGACCAGTCTACGAGGTACAGCACAGCCCCACAACACTGCTGAGAAACCCTGCACAGCTGAAACCTGCTCCGTCCTGAAGACACTGCTTCCTGGGCTGACTGCTGGGCTTGGGGGTGGGGCAGGGTCCTCCTTGTTCCTTGTCAGCAGCTCCAGAACATCCTCCCTTCCACCTCCCCAAACTCCTGCTTTGAGTGGATGCCCCTACTCTAGCCTCTCTTCCTGGCTGTGGCTCTTGTCTGTACCTGCCAGCATCCCTGCTCATTTCTTGACTTTAGCTCCTCACGCACTGTTCTTTTCCCAGCACTACTCCCGCCGTAACTCTTCATGATTTCTTTTTTTTTTTTTAACGATAATATAACTTACTGATGAAAGCATCCTTGTCTAAATGTCTTTATTTTTTGGCTGCATTGGGTCTTCGTTGCTGCGCACGGGCTTTCTCTAGTTGTGGTGAGCGGGGGCTACTCTTCGTTGCGGTGCGCGGGCTTCTCATTGCGGTGGCTTCTCTTGTTGCAAAGCACGGGCTCTAGGCACGTGGGCTTCAGTAGTTGTGGTACGTGGGCTCAGCAGTTGTGGCTCGCGGGCTCTAGAGTGCAGGCTCAGTAGTTGTGGCGCACGGGCTTAGTTGCTCCATGGCATGGGGGCTCTTCCCAGACCAGGGCTCGAACCCGTGTCCCCTGCATTGGCAGGTGGATTCTTAACCACTGTGCCACCAGGGAAGTCCCTCTTCGTGATTTCGACATGTGCGCTTTCCAATGTCCTGGCCCCTAAACCCCGTGGTTTCCCTCTCCCAGTGGTCTCGTCCTCACCCTTGTCTGAGCCCCTCCACCCACATGGTCACACTCTGGGCCTTATGGTTACCGATAATGACGGCCAAAGCCTCATCTCAGTGTCATGCACCCCACTCTCTGATCTCCACTTCCCAACTTTCCAGCTCACTCTCGCTTGTTTGTCAACAACAATAATCCCTTGAACCCCCCAGGCCTACGATCCACTGATCCCCCCACCATGTTTCACTCCTCCTCATGCCCGCTGTCCCCTCTTTCCTCCTCACTCAGCTTAAATGCCCCCGTCAGTCTGGACGAGCGGTCCCTGCACACGCCCTAGCGCCTCTGCCCGCTGCTGTTCTCTGCGCTCACTTGGTACATTACAACCCTGTACAAATCCAGCTGCCCCAGCTGAACATGCCTGTAGAGAATCATACAATCAGCTAACTGTTCTGACTTTGTTTTTTTTTTTTTGCGGTACGCGGGCCTCTCACTGTTGTGGCTTCTCCCGTTGCGGAGCACAGGCTCCGGACGCGCAGGCTCAGCGGCCATGGCTCACGGGCCCAGCCGCTCCGCAGCATGTGGGATCTTCCTGGACCGGGGCACGAACCCGTGTCGCCTGCATCGGCAGGCGGACTCTCAACCGCTGCGCCACCAGGGAAGCCCTAACTGTTCTGACTTTGACTTCATGACCTCAAACGTGACGTGGGCCTGCAGAGCTGCCTGGCGATCACTGCATTTTCCCCAGTCCGGGCACTTGCCCCTTCACTCCAAGAGATGACCTCCCATTCTTCTTCACACCCCAACGCCTCCTCACCCCTTCCCTCATTCTAAGCGAATAACCTTGATTCCTACCTTGCCGAGAAAATGGAAGCAATAGGAAAAGAACGCCCACCACACTTAGCTCCTTGCCCAGTCCGTATGCCCACAGGTTCCTCCCCTCCGGTTACACGGACGGGCTCCCGGCCCCCACCCGATGTCAGCCGCTCCATCCCTCCATCCCTGCTCACGGACTCAGGGAGGCTCTTCTAACCATTCTCCCCTCTCCTATACAATCAACTTCCGTCTCTCTTCTGGATCATTTCCATTAGCAAACAGGCTAATGTTTTTTCTCTCATTAAAAAAAATATCCGCTCTTGTCTCCCTACGTGCCCTGCAGGTTGCCACCCCACATCTTACCTCCCCTTTATAGCAAACTCCTCAAGAGCTGTCTACATTTTTTTTTTTGGGGGGGTACGTGGGCCTCTCACTGTTGTGGCCTCTCCCGTTGCGGAGCACCGGCTCCGGACGCGCAGGCTCAGCGGCCATGGCTCACGGGCCCAGCCGCTCTGTGGCATGTGGGATCTTCCCGGACCGGGGCAAGAACCCGCGTCCCCTGCATCGGCAGGAGACTCTCAACCACTGCGCCACCAGGGAAGCCCGAGCTGTCTACTTTGCTCTTGAAGACTTCTCTCATTGTCTCGTAACTCCGCCACGACTGCCATTGGCAGGGTCTCCGATAACCTCCATGAGAAGGACTCCTCTTCATTCGCCTCCAGCAACTCTCCCTTCATGTGGCCTCCTGGACACTCACTCTCCTCGATTTCCTCTCACCCTCAGCTGCTCTTTCCTGGTCTCCGTGTCAGGTCCTTCCTCTCCTCCCTGACATCCTAGTCTTGGGGAGCCTGTGGCCTCAATCCTTAGACCTGTTCTCTTCTCTGTAACGGCTTCCTCCACTCCTGGGCAGCTCATCCACCTTATGGTGTCAGATACGCTGATGATTCCCCAAACTGTTTCCCTCCCCCAGACCTGTCTCCTGAACTCCGAACTCACATATTCAGCTGTCTATTCACCGCCTCCCCTCTCATGTGTAACAGCCACCTCAAACACCATGTGACAGGCTGAATTTTGGATCCTTCCCCCCAAACCTGCCTTCCCCAGTCTTCCCCATCTCACTTAATGGCGTTTCCGCCCTTCTAGTCCCTGAGGCCGAAGCTCTGGTGCCGCCCTCATCTCCTGCCAGAATCACTGTCAGAGCCCCTTGGCTGGTCTTCTTGATTCCTCTTTCCCACCTACAGTCTGTCTTCCATAGCCAGAACGACCCCATCACCTCCCTGTTCAAAACCCTCCACTTCACACAGAACGAAAGCCAGAGACCTTGCCATAACTGCGCACACCCTTCCCCCTACCTCTCTGACCTCATCTCCTCCTCTCACTCCCCTCCAGCCTCACTGCCGCCCCACCCCGTCTCCGCCCTGCCAGATGTAAGCCTGCCAGCACGTTCCTGCCTCAGGGCCTTGCCTTGGCTTCTCCCTCAGCCTGCAGAGTTCTTCCTCCCGATATTTGCACAGCTTCCTCCCTCACCTCCTTCAAAGTCTTTGCATGAAAGTCATCTTCTCAGTGAAGCCACCCCTGACCACCACATACGATTTGTAACTTCCTCCACCCCAGGGCATGGCATGCTCCATCCTCTTCACCGTATTTTATTTATTTGACATCCCCCGCCCCCCCCCACCACCTCCCCCCCCACCCCGGGACATATCACCTTCCAACAGCAGCGGCCCTCACTATTTGAACTCTCACTATCCAAATATATGCTATAAATACCTGTAAACATTTCTATCCCAAACGCATTATCTGAATTGCAAACTTGTGAACATGAACTTGTGCATGCGGGGAACAGGATGTAGCTGCGGTGCAGCCACAGGACCATGGCCAGCTCACGCGCTTCCGAAGCATGGCACAGTACTGTTCTCATCTTTGCCAACCTTCTCCAAAGATTTAGCCCTTCACGGGTCCCAGTATTTGCTTCTTCCAGGTGCCAGGCACTACCAACTTGAGTCCAATTTCAAAACTGTTTTTAAAATAATTAATTAATTAATGTTTATTGTCTCTTTCCTTCCACTACAATGATTAATCTTAAACTTTTCAGTCTCAGGATCTTTTTACACTCTTAAAAATTACTGAGGACCCCAAATAGCTTTTGTTTATGTACATGTATCTTTCAATGTTTACCACACTAGGAATTAAAACTGAGATATTGGGCTTCCCTGGTGGCGCAGTGGTTGAGAGTCTGCCTGCCGATGCAGGGGACACGGGTTCGTGCCCCGGTCCAGCAGGATACCACATGCTGCGGGGCGGCTGGGCCCGTGAGCCATGGCTGCTGAGCCTGCGCGTCCGGAGCCTGTGCTCCGCAACGGGGGGGGGCCACAACAGTGAGAGGCCCGCATAACGCAAAAAAACCAAAAAACTGAGATATTAAAAATATGTATTAATTCATTTAAAAATAACTGTAATGAACCTATTATGTGTTTACATAAAAATATTTTTATGAAAAATATCTTCTCTAAAGCAAAAACAATTTATTAAGAAGAGGGCATCATTTTTTTATGTATATAACAGCTTTATTAGAATATAATTCAAATACTACACAATCTGCCCATTTAAAATGTGCAATTCAATGGCTTTTAGTATATTCAGAGTTGTGCAACCAGAAACACAATCAATTTTACAACATATTCACCACCCAAAAAAGGAACCCCAAACTCATTAGCTGTCTGTCACTCTGCCAACCTTCCCATCCCTCTACCCCTAGGCAGCCACTAATTTAACTTTCTGACTCTATGGATTTGTCTATACTGGACATTTCATAAAACGGAATCATATAACATGTGGTCTTTTGTGACTGGCTTCTTTCATTTAGTATGTTTTCAAGGTTCATCAATATTGTAGCATGAATGTACTTTATTCTTTCTTTAAAAAAAATTAATTAATTAGGTTGCATTGGGTCTTAGTTGCAGCATGTGAGCTCCTTAGTTGTGGCAGGCAGGCTTCTTAGTTGCGGCTCACGGCCTCCTTAGCTGTGGCATGAGAACTCTTAGTTGCTGCATGCATGTGGGACCTAGTTCCCGGACCAGGGATCGAACCCAGGCCCCCTGCACTGGGAGTGAGGAGTCTTAACCACTGTGCCCTCAGGGAAGTCCCTGTACTTTATTCTTTTTTATTGCCAAGTAATACTCCATTGTATGGATATATCACATTTTATTTATTCATTCATCAATTAATGGACTTGGGTTGCTTCCACTTTTCAGCCATTATGCTGCCATGAACATTTGTGTGCAAAGTTTTGTGTGGACATGTTTTCATCTCACTTGGGTAATATTTATAGGAGTGGAACTGCTAGGTCATACGGTAACTCTGTGTTTAACCTTTTGAGGAACTGCCAGACTGTTTTCCACAGTGTCTGCACCACTGTACACACCTAACAGCTGTGTATGAGGCAGATGGTATACTTTTACACTTCTGTGAATCTCTTTGACATGTGGCTTAATAAAAGACAACCAGGTTCTCATACCTGTTTCTGTAACCAATCTGTTACAAAATATTGTTTTGGTTGAGTATATTAAAAAAATCCAGACTCAGAGAGATACGAAGTTAGAAAAAGGAAGAACATTTTAACAGCCTTTTCAAATAATGGTGGACTATTTTTCTTTGATAGTATACCAAAACTCTACAAGTGGTAGTCTCTTAAAGGTCAGTCGCAAAGTAGAGCCTGAAACCGTATCAATAAGGTTTTATAGTCTGTTATATATTAACATCCAGTCGATTAACAGAAAAAGGATATCACTGGAAAAACTGGGAAATTTGAATAAAGTCTGTAATTTAGTTAATAGTGTTGTACCAATGATAATTTCTTAGTTTTGATAAATACCATGGTTAAGAAAGATGTTAACACTGGGAGAAGCTGCGTGAGGGGTATATGGGAACTCTATGTACTACTCCTGCACCTCTTCTGTAAATTTAAAATTATTTTTAAACAAAAAGTAAAAAATAAAATCCAATCCATTGACCTGTTTTGTTCTTTGAATGGATCTTTACGCAGCACAATTTTGTGACCTCATGCATTGGTCATTTGGAAAATACTGGTTCACTGAGTTACGCGAATCTTTCAAATGTTACTCATTACACAATATAAAAAAATCATGACAGTTACTATCACTACAGACCTTTTTAGGAAAGTCTTCAAGAACTGGGAAGCTGGGACTTCCTGCTGGCGCAGTGGTTAAGAATCCGCCTGCCAGTGCAGGGGACACGGGTTCGAGCCCTGGTCCGGGGAGATCCCACATGCCTCCAAGTAACTAAGCCCGTGCGCCACAACTACTGAGCCTGTGCTCTAGAGCCCATGAGCCACAACTATTGAGCCTGCGCTCTAGAGCCCATGAGCCACAACTACTGAGCCTGCGCTCTAGAGCCCGTGAGCCACAGCTCCTGAGCCCACGTGCCACAACTACTGAAGCCCATGTGCCTAAAGCCTGTGCTCTGCAACAAGAGAAGCCACCGCAATGAGAAGCCTGTGCACCGTAACGAAGAGTAGCCCCTGCTCGCTGCAACTAGAGAAAGCCCGCACAGCCACGAAGACCCAATGCTGCCAAAAATAAATAAATAATTAAATAAATAAATAAATAAATAAATAAAAAGAACTGGGAAGCTGTTAAGCTTACAATGACAAAGACAAGTTTTCCAAAATTCTGGTTTTCACTTGAAAGCTCAAATGTCATTTATTATTGGCCCAAAATATTCTCAGTTGTTTCCCTCAAAGTGGGAAACTGTTCATTTTCTGAACGGGCTTACTCTGTTCATTTTCAAGAAAGTACCTTCCAAGTACCTGAGTCTGAATAACCAGTTTGTCTGTAAGCCCCTCTTTCAAGTACAAATGGTGTTCCATGAAAAAGCAGCTACTTCAACGCACAGCTCAGTTGTGTGAGGACTTGTCCTCGAGACAGCGGTAGCCTCCTCTGCGAAGCAGGAGCGCTGTATGCGCATTTCCGTTTCATCACACAGACTATTAAAAAGACGTGTATTCCAAGGTTGAGACAAAATAAATTAACAGTTTTTACTGCTTCTCCAAGGACATTCTTAAGCAAAACTGGCTCTTCCTCTCTTCCTTCTAGTTTGCGATGGTAGGCAATACAATGACTACTGACACCCTGATCTGCACTAAGGGCCAGCCAGCCATCTCACCAGTCATTGCTCTTGTAACTTCAATGCAAATGTCAACGTGGTGGAAAGGGCAAGTAAAGCCACAGTATTATCATGAAAACAGTTTGGATCTGACGTATCCCCTGAGACGGTCTTAGGGAGCCCAGGCTCTGCAGACCGCATTTTGAGAACTGCTGCTCTATCAGCACGTAAAGGGCCTTAAAGGCAGGGGTTGGGGTGTGTTTTGTTCACTGCTGAATCCCCTGTGCCTAGAACAATACTTGGCCTATAACAGGTGCTCAATAAATATTTATTAGATAAATGTGTAAATGAATAAATAAGTGACTGGATAAAGGAATGTGATAACATCTGTAATTACTTTCAGCTGCTTGGAAGTCAAGCAATAAAAAATTTAGGATATTTGTAGCTTTGGGGTATAATTTAAAATTTTACGGAATGCTAACTATTTAATCAGGAAATAAAAGGCATTATTTCTTTTGGCAAAGGCATTTAACTGCGGGGATGCAAAAGCAGCAAGGAACTTTCAAAACTGTACCAACAGTGTTTGCATTGGAAGGCAACTGCTTTTAGCTATGCAAATAACTCCTGAAAACTGGAACACTGCCCGTGACCTAGAAACAGGTGCGAAATCGGGAAAGGAGGAAAAGAACCGCAAGTTTCCACTCGCCCATCATGGTCCCACACTTGTTTTTTCGACCCACAGTGTCTGGAAACGTTTCACAGAATCGAGAGGAATTATGCACGAAGATGAACAGGGAGTCTGAATATAAGGGACACACAGGAAATCATAAGGAGTAATTAAAGTGTTTCAAGTTTTGAGGACTAAATTAACATAATGTATTTATCTCAGAAAGAGAACTGAGGACCTCGGTGTATGGTTCACATACTGCGAAAATGCTACAGACGTGGGTTTTAGTGAAGCCAAGAAACCGCTGCACAACAAACAGGTGAGCCAGTAATCAAACGTTCTGGTTACTAGTGAGTTTCCTTACAGCCCACTATTTTTCCATGAAATAGAACTCAGTAAATACACCATTCTTAAGCTGAAGGATTCCATCGTTTAGTGGTTCCAGAGGCACTTCAGACTCTCAGTAAGCTTTAGGGATCGTCATTAAAAGGGACTGATCGGTTAAGGAAGCCCTGGAGTCGGAGTTTAACGTCTACATACGTTACTGGCTCTCTGGTTTCTAGTCCCACTTCTGCCACCTGGTATCACCTGGCAACAGGTAAATTCCTTGACCTTTCTGGAGTTCAGTTTCTCCTGAAACTGAAATTCCAAATGCTTAGAATATGAATGTTTGTGAAATACTTTGGGTCCCCTGGAGTTACGGAGGTAATTTCAAGGAATTAAATGTGGGGATGACTCAGAAGACAAAACACCCCAGTAAATTTTAAACTGTCAAGTCTGAAATAATAACCTACAAGTTTCTTCCACCCTATAGAAAACTGCCAAAGCTGCTTCCCCAACCCATACATCTCCTTATACCCAGAAATCCCAGGAATAAGACCGAAACCTACACAAGCCACCCTAGTAACTTCTGAATTTCTAGCCACCCTAGTAACTTCTGAATTTCTAGATCCAGAAGCATGAACTTCTGGATCTTCATGCTAATCCTGTTAGACAGGCAGGGCAGGGAGAGCCACTTTTATCCTTCAGACAAAGAAACTAAGGTTTAAAGTGACTGAGTGCTTTAACTAAGATGCAGAACTGGGACCCAGTAGGTCGCAGGAGCTCAATCGTCTTCCCACTATTGCACCTGCTTTGCTGAGTGAAGGACGAGAGAGCTGGTCCCCTACCAGCATCTCTGAAGCCCCGACAGTGGGCACAAGGTTATCTAGCTTCCTTGGGTCCTGAACAAACAATCCTGTTCAACTCACCTGTAGCTTCACAGCGATGACCACTGAGTTAAGGTCTTTGTCCATTTCTTTTAGCATGACAAGTTTCTTCAGGGTCAAGCTGAACAGCCTAGAAAAATTTTGAGAAAGAAGATCGAGTCAAATGTAAGGAACTTATGAGAAAAGTGACAGACAGTCTGTTGAGGAAATGCTGCTCTACCTAAAGGAAGAATGTTAGAATGCTGTATACTGTGTCTCCCATCAGTAAAACAGCATCCCTCTTATTTAACCTTTGTATTTGGTAAGTGTCAAAAAGGTACATTATTCCATGAATGTCTGTGGATGCCCCTTTATCTCCAGCCAAAACCAAGATGTCTTTTCACTCCTAATATGTGGGAGCCGTTTCTGGGAGCGGGGAGTAGACCAGGGAGGGGCATCAGTGTTTATTTTGCTTGCCCAGTTCCAGTTCCACCTTATGTCTAAGCACACCTGAAACATTTACCGATGTAAATCTGTAGCAACAAAGAGAAAGTCCACGCAAACAAAACAGAAACCATTTGGCAGGAAATGCTTTAAATGACCACAAATTCGATTTCAGCCAAACTTTGCTTCAAACATGCAGAAAATCTTCAGTGCCACAATGAGGAAGTTCCCCTTAATTAAAAGCAATGGGACTGTCCCTCACTCTGGAGTCTTGGCATCTCTAATGTGACTCGACCTTGGCCTCCCAAGGCAGGGCTACCCTGGGCTTCTAGCAGGAGCTGGGAGGGAAACTGCAGATGCTGCCTTTCTGCTTCTGGTTTGAGTGGTTCAAGTCCTTAAAACATCCTTCTCCCTGGTGAGGTTCTGGAGGATGGTTATAGGTGGGACGCTGCCGACCCGAGTCAGGTCCTGAGACCCCGACTTGGCCTGGGGCTCATTTTCCCCGTTTCCCATCGGTCTCACCTCTGGGCCTCCTCCTTACTCTCTAAGCTCCAGTCGCCCCGAATTCATTTCTGCTCCTCGCGTGCCCACTCTCTCACCTCTGGGCCTCCTTCCAAAGGGCAGGGCCCAGTACAGCTGCTCGGCAAATATTTGTTAATGAAGTTTAACACTTTCTTAAAACGGCCTCTAGCTAAAACCAGGTGAACAAGAATACATGTTGAAGAAATTCATGTAATTCATGAAAAAAGGGGGACAAATCCAGATCCACAGAACTGAATTCTAATTTTGAATTCACCCTCACCCCAAACACTTGCTAAGATCTGCTGACACGAAGCAAATAAAACTTTCTTTCCTTTTGCTTTAAGTCACAATCAAAATCAACTAAAAGAGAGCCTATCAAGTCTTTTCATATACATTATTTCATCCAGACCTCAAAAACATGACTGTGTGTGTGTGTGTGTGTGTAGGGGGCGGGGTGGGGTGGGGCAGGGGTCACTGCTCTACCCGTATAACAGAAGAGGAAATAGATTCTTTTTTTTTTAATTTTATTTATTTTTGCCTGCGTTGGGTTTTCGTTGCTGCACGTGGACTTTTCTCTAGTTGTGGTGAGCGGGGGGCTACTCTTCGTTGTGGTGTGTGGGCTTCTCATTGCGGTGGCTTCTCTAGTTGCGGAGCATGGGCTCTAGGCGCACGGGCTTCAGTAGTTGCCGCACACGGGCTCAGTAGTTGTGGCACATGGGCTTAGTTGCTCCACAGCATGTAGGAGCTTCCCAGACCAGGGATCGAACCCGTGTCCCCTGCACTGGCAGGCGGACTCTTAACCACTGCGCCACCAGGTTAGTCCTGGGAAACAGATTCTAAACAGAGTAGTGACTCAGCTAAATTCCCACAGCTAGTAAGTGACAGAGCTAGATTCTAACTCCAATCTCCCTGTGGTAGGCAAATAATATCTCCTAATCCTCAGAACCTGTAAACTTTTTACAGGGCCAAAGGGACTCCGCAGATGTGATTAAATTAAGGTGGAGAGATGATCCTGGATTATCTGGATGGGTCCACTAAAATCACAAGTCTTTATAAGAGGGAGGCAGGAGGGCCCAAGTCAGAGAGTGAGATGTGACCACGGAAGCAGAAGTCGGAGTGATGTGTGGCTGGCTCTGAAGATGGAAGAACCCCAGGGTCAGGGGCCAAGGAATACAAGCAGCCTCTAGAAGCTGGAAAAGGCAAGAAAACCGACGCTCCCTGGAGCCTCCAGAAGAAATGCAGCCTTGCCACCGCCTTGATTTTGGCCCAGTGAAACCCATTTTGGACTTCTGATCTCCAGAATTGTGAAAATAAACGTGTGTTTTGTTTTAAGCCACTAAGTCCATGGTCATTTGTTACAGCAGCTGTAGGAGCTAATACGCTTCTCCTCTTAAGACCTGAGGCCTCCACTACACAGCTGCCTCCTCAGCCAATGACTGGAGCTCCCACACCTGTGCTCCTAAAACACGCTCAGGTCTGTTAAACTGGAGTCACCACGGTTCATGCTCGCCGCCCCCTCTCCCCCGCCCATCAACAGCTACCCACAGCATCACTTGTTTCTCCTTTCCCTTCAGAGTAGAAACGTGCTGGCCCAAAAGGAACTCTGGTTCTGCCAACACCCAAGGGATTATTACATTTCACATAGTTGACTACTAAGAAATGTTACTAACTACACTGTTCAGCTGATTTTCAAGCCTTGTTGGAGAGGAAAGGGAAGGAACACAACTGGGATGAGCAAATGGAAAAGAATGGATATGCCCAATTTTGTTCCTCATCTAAGGCTGCCGATTACAAATGCTTCTGATAAGTTGGGTTTTCGTTTGTTTCCAAAGCACCTACAGACGGATGCGCTGGTGCTGAATAAACTCACTGCAAGAAAAAAAGAGTCACAGGAATAAGCTGGGAACACGCGTGTTTCTTCCCCTCTGCTTGTGATCCTTCACCCTCTCACACATTCCACATGTTGAGAGAGCATCTCCTGTACGCCAGGCACTGGGTTAGCGGGAGTTTAGAGGACATGGTCCACAGCCTCATGGAGATTACACAGTCTGGTGGGGAAGACAAGCAACGACTTACACGACACTTCTTGTCCTCAGCTCTTCTATGCCCCATGAGGCTCTGGACCATCTTTCCTCTTACATAACATATAAAATATTGTAATAGGTAATATGGTGGAATTTTGTTAGGAGGGAAAAACACATCATATACCAATAAATATTTGGTGAATAAATAAACAAACCTTTAGGCCACAGCACCTTATGTCAAGAAGAAAGCCAACAATGATCTAGTACCTTAGGTAACAAAATAATAACAAGACTGGATGTGTTTAGTGTTTGCTCAGAAACTAGACATGCCACATTGATTTCCATACTATTGGCAATCAGTTCAACAGGTCTTTTTGTTTGTTTTTAATGGTATCACTCAAGGGGATGTGGGGACTTAAATGTATTCTGGTTCTTCAAAGCATAAGAAAATGTGACTCATTAAGCATCTACCATGTACCAGTTGCTTGAGATACATTTCACTATTTCATGTAAGTCTTACAATAATTCTAAGAAGTGGGGTACTCTACCTAGCTTACAGATAAGGATGTTGAGAAGGATTAAGAAACTTGCCCAAGGTCACACAAGAAAGTGGTTGAGCCAAGATGCAAACTTAGGTTTATCTTAGGTCAGAACCCAATTAAAATTAGTACAGGGGCACTTATTTGAAGGTAAGAAGAAATTACTTTAATTACAAGTAAATATTTCCAACAGATATCTTAATACAACAGAAAAACTCTGAGTAAATAAGACACATTTCTCCTTAAACCCACACTCACACAATACTGATTGAAACAGTCCCAGATATAGTTCTGAGGATGACTGAGTCTGGCAAGATGTTCCGACGGAGGTGTCTCAACAAGTAAGAGGCTGATTAGATGCTGATCCTAGGGTTTTTTGTTACTATATGTTTTATCGGTTGGGCACTTCATATGCAGTAAAAATACAGTACCCAAGGCCTGAAAGAAGAGTCCTTCCCTGACCATACTCCAGCTTTAATCAGTTTTTCTACAGCAGAAAATAACTTTACACTAAAATCATAAAGACTGGTAATTCCAAGTGCTAGTGAAGATGTGGACTAACCAGAAGCCCCATACGTGGCTGGTAAGAGTGCAACGTCAGACAGGTATCTGAGAAACAACCCGGTAGCTTATTAGTAGATATTAAATACATGCCTATTCCTCTGCCCAGGTCCCAAGAGAAGCCGAGAAAAATGAGGGCACAGGCCACACAAAGACAGAATGTTCAGAGCAGCCCTAAACTGGAAACAGCCTAAGTGTCCACTAACAGGATGGACCAACGAATTGTGGCATACAAAGACGACAAGCTACTGATGCATGGGACAACATGGACAAACTTCAGAAACACTGTGCTAAGCTAAAAAAGGCAGACACAAAAGACTATATGATTCCACTCATACGAAGTTCAAGGATAGGTAAGACCAATGCATGGCGATAGGAGCCAGTTCAGTAACTGAGGCAGGTGGAGACATTGACTGGAAAGGGTCATAAGGGAACCCTTTGGGGGTGACTGAGACACCCACGACGGTGGCCACGTGGATATTCACACCTGCAAAAATCCACAGAGCTGCTTTATGTTCAAGGCCCAGGCACCCCACTGTACACAAACTACACATCAAAAAAAAAGACTTTTAAGACCAGAATGAAGGCTTTAGAGTCAGACATAACCTGGTCTGAATTACAGTTCTGTCATATTACTCTGTCAGTCATCCATCAGCCTATGCTGAGCTAGTCACTGTTCCAGTCACTTGTGATGCATCAGTAAACAAAACAGACAAAATTCTTGTCATGGAATTTATATTCTAGAGGAAAAAACTGTCAATAACAATAAACATAATTATTAAATAAATTACATAGTATGTTAGATTGTGTTAAAATAGAGCTAGGTGAGGGGGATTGTGAGTGTGAGGCAGAGGAGGGCAGGGAGCGTTGTAATTCTAAGTAAGGTGGTCAGGGTAGGCCTCACTGAGAAGTTCTAGATTAAGGGAAAGAAGTGCAAAGGAGCACACCTGGTCTGTTTGAGAAATATTAAGGCCAGTGGAGCTGAAGCAGAGGGAACAAGGGTGACAGTGGTATGGGACAAGGTCAAACACATGCATTGTGGGTAGTGGAGCCATACCAGCTATGCAAAGCTTTGTAAACCACAGTAAGGATCTGGTTCTTACTCTGCAAGACATGGGGAGCCACTGGCTTCAAGTGAGAGAGACATGACCTGTTTTACATTTTAATAGGATTCTTTTAGCTGTTCTATTAGGACAGAATGGAGGGAAGCCAAGGGAAAAGGGGAAAAGGTTGAGTTTAAAAGCCACTGCAGTAGTGCAAGCAACAGACGGCAGAGGTTTGGAGGGTGGGGGCAGTGGGGGCGGTGAAAAGTGGTTTGAATTCTGGATATATTGTTGAAAATACAGGCTTTGGGGCCTGAACATCTGGAAAGATGGGGTTATCATTAACTGAGATGGGGAAAGCTCTGGGCAAGGCTGGTTTTGGGAGTTTAAGATTGAGAGTTCAATTTTGGACGTTTTAAATTTGAGATGTCTAGTAGAGATGTTGAGCAGAGAGTTAAGGTACACAAGTCTGCCTGTGGGCTGGGAACATCAAGACGGAAGTGCGGCATCAAGATGGAATTTAAAATCATGAGGATGAGTGAGTATACAGAGAAGAGGACCAGGACTGAGCCCAAGAATATTTCAACATTAAGACAGAGAGATGAAGAGGATGAACTAGCAAAGGATATGAAGAAGAATTAACCAGTGAAGCAGGGGGAATATCAAATGAACACGATATTCTAGAAGCCAAGAGGGAATGGTCAGCTGTATCACTTGCTGCTGATGGGTCAAGAGGGGCACTGAAAACTGATCACTGAATTTAGCGATATGGAAGCCACTGAGGACCTCAACAAGGGCGGTTTCACTGGAAGAGTGAAAACGAAAGCCAAACTGGAATAAATTTAAGAGAGAATGGGAGGAAAGGAACTGGGAGATAGCAAATCTGTTTCAATCTTAGCTCTATCCCCGTATCCTGACTGTAAACTTCCTGTCCAACAGAAATATAGTGCAAGCCACATTTGTAATTTAAACTTCTCCTGATAGCTATATTTTTTAAAAAGTAAAAACAAAGGTGAAATTAACTTTAGTAATATATTTTATTTAACTCAATATATCCAAAATATTGTAAACAATATATTAAAATATCAATATATGTAAAAAGAATAATATACCTCGACCAAGTAGGTTTTATCTCAGGAATGCAGGACTTCCCTGGTGGCACAGTGGTTAAGACTCCATGCTCCCAATGCAGGGGGCCTGGGTTTGATCCCTGGTCAGGGAACTAGATCCCACGTGCATGCCGCAACTAAGAGTTTGCATGCCGTAATTAAGGAGCCCACCTGCTGCAACTAAGACTCAGTGCAACCAAATAAATTAAGAAAAAAAAAGGTATCTAAGATTGGAATTTATTTTCAGATGATGTGATTATCTATATAGAAAATTTGATGTAATCTTCAAAAAATATTAGAATAATAAGTGAGTTTAGAAAAGTTGCAGGAAACAAGACCAATATAATCAATATACAAAAATCAATGGTATTTCTATATACTGGCAACAAATAATTAGAAATTGAAACTTGAAAAAATACAATTTACAACTGCATCCAAAAAAATGACATATACAGGGATAAATCTGACAAATAACATACAAGACCTACACACACTGAAAATTATAGAACATTGCTGAGAGAAATTAAAGAAGACCTAAATAGAGAGACACACATTGTTTGAGTTGGATACCCAATTAAAAAAATGGAATTTCAATTCATACCTTAAGTTGTCTACAGAAATTAATTCAAAATGGACTACAAATCTAAATGTAAACATAAAATTATAAAACTTCTAAGGAAAAAAACACAGGAGAAAATATTTGGAACCTTGGGTTAGGCAAAGATTCCTTAGACATGACACCAAAGAACAATCCCTAAAAGAAAAAAATGAGAAAACTGGACTTTGTCTAAATGAATTTGAAAGATGCTATTAAGAGAATGAAAAGACAAGCCATAGAGTGGGATAAAATACTTGCAAATCACCTATTTGATAACAGATTGGTCCAGAATATATAGAGAATTCTCAAATTTTGATGTTAGGAAAACGAACATCCCAGTGAAAAAAATGGGCAAATGTATTGATCAAACACTTCACCAAAGAAGGTATACAGAAGGCAAGACATATGAAGAGATGCTCAACCTTACCAGTCAGTAGGAAAATGCAAATTACAATCACAATGAGAGACCACTACCTTCCTGCTTGAAAATCGAAATTTAAAAGACTGGGCATTACTCACTGTTGGTGAGGACGTGGAGCAACTGAAACTCACACTGTGGACGGGAATGTAAAATGTACAGTCAGTCTGGAAAACAGTTCAGCAGTTTCTTTCTTTTTTTTTTTTTTTTGCAGTACGCGGACCTCGGCAGGCGGACTCTCAACCACTGCGCCACCAGGGAAGCCCTAGCAGTTTCTTAAAAAGTTCTACTGACACCTACCATATGATCCAGTCATTCCACTCCTGTGTATTTACCCAAGGGAAAAGGAAATATATATTCCCATACAAAGAACTGTACCTGAATGTTCACAGCAGCTTTATTTGAAATAGCCCCAAACTAGAAACCACCTAAATGTCCATCAACAGACGAATGGATAAACAAACTGGTATATCCACACAATGGAATATTACTTAACAATAAAAATGGATGAACTCCTGATGCACATGACATGAATGAACTCAGAATAATTCTGAGTGAAAGAAGCCAAAAAAGAGGTACAAAGTGTTCTAGAAAATGCAAACCTTTAGTGACAGAAGGCAGACCTGTGGTTACCTTAGGATGGGGACGGGGTGGCGGTGTACAGAAAAGCATTAACTAGCAGGCCCGAGAAAAGGCCTGCTTACAGGATGGGCCCTTGCCTGACGCCTTGGATCTTGGGAGGGCTTCCAGAACTGGTCAGAGTGGCTCTCTGTGCCTGAACTGTTTTTTACAAATGATGTGGTTTATGCTGAATACATGTTGCCCTCCGTGCTAGGAAGAGGGTACCCAACTGGCCAGCCCCCAGCAAGAATCTGGGCAGTACGTCTCTAAAGAGCTTCCCTGGTAAGAACATTTCATATGCGTTGTCACAATCCAGTGCTGGAGGAATTAGGTCCTGTGTGGCTCCAATGGGGAAGGACTCTTGGAATCTTGCATCTGGTTTCCTCTAGACTTTATCCATGCACTTTCCCCCCTGACTTGGCTTTTGTATCCTGTAACTGAAATAAATCATAGCTGTGACTACAACTATATACTGAGCCCTGTGAGTTCTCCTAAGAATCATCAAACCTGGACTTCCCTGGTGGCGCAGTGGTTAAGAATCCACCTGCCAATGCAGGGGATACAGGTTCAAGCCCTGGGCCGGGAAGATCTCACATGCCACGGAGCAACTAAGCTCGTGTGCCACAACTACTGAGCCTGCACCCTAGAGTCCGTGAGCCACACTACTGAAGCCCCTGTGCCTAGAGCCTATGCTCCGCAACAGCAGGAGCCACCACAATGAGAAGCCCGTGCACCGCAACGAAGAGTAGCCCCCACTTGCCGCAACTAGAGAAAGCCTGTACACAGCAACAAAGACCCAATGCAGCCAAAAAAATTAATTGATTTAAAAAAAAAGAAAAGAATCAGTGGTCTTGGGGACCCCCGACATAGAGGGGGCGGGAAGGAGCAATTACAAAGGGTACATTGGAGTGATGGATATGTTCATGATCTTCATTGTGGTGGTTTCACTGTATTTGTGTCAAAAGTTGTCAAATTATACACTTTAAATATGTGCAGTTTACTGTATATCAATTATACTTCATAAAGCTGTTTTTAAATTTTATTTATTTATTTTTGCCTGCATTGGGCCTTCGTTGCTGCGCACGGGCTTTCCCTAGTTGCGGCGAGCGGGGGCTACTCTTCATTGTGGTGTGCGGGCTTCTCCTTGCAGTGGCTTCTCTTGTTGCAGAACACGGGCACTAGGTAGGCAGGCTCAGTAGTTGTGGCACACGGGCTTAGTTGCACCGCGGCATGTGGGATCTTCCCGGACCGGGGCACGAACCCGCGTCCCCTGCATCGGCAGGTGGACTCTCAACCACTGCGCCACCAGGGAAGCCCGGCAGGAGGATTCTTAACCGCTGCACCACCAGGGAAGTCCAAAGCTGTTTTGTTTTAAAAGGAAGGTTCTACCCAGTGTGCTAGAGTCTGCTAATTGCCTACCCAACATCTATCTTCCCCTTCCTACTTAATAAAAGAGCACCAGTTTTTAGCTGAGCATGTTTCTTCCTGAAATAAAAGACCACGCTTTCCGGCTTCCTTTGCAGCTAGGTTGAGAACACGTGACTGAAATCTGGCCAATGTGTAAGTGGACGTATTAGGTAGGACATGTGGGAAGACTTTTTTTTAAGGGAGCTCACTCACGTGACAGGACCCTCTTTCGTCCTTTCTCCTTCTTCTGGTCTGTGATGCAGGCTGATGGCCTGAGCTCCGGCAGCTAACTTGGACCATGAGGAAACTGTGATAATTCAATCCATGTGTCAGGAACGTCAATTAGAAAGAGAGGAGCCAGGATCCCTGACGACACCATGGGAGCTACTCTATCAGCCCTGGACTGTTCACCTCTGGATTTTTTATTTTTTATGTGAGAAAGCAATAAGCCGCTATCTTATATAAATCTTTTCTTATTTTTTGTTATATGCAGGTAAAGCTATTCTTTTTTTTTTAATTAATTAATTTATTTTGGCTGCATTGGGTCTTTGCTGCTGCGCGCGGGCTTTCTCTAGTTGTGGCAAGTGGGCTTCTCTTGCTGCGGAGCGCAGGCTCTAGGCACACGGGCTTCAGTAGTTGTGGCACGCAGGCTCAGAAGTTGTGGCTCATAGGCTCTAGAGTGAAGGCTCAGTAGTTGTGGCACACGGGCTTAGCTGCTCCGTGGCATGTGGGATCTTCCCGGACCAGGGCTCGAACACGTGTCCCCTGCATTGGCAGGCAGATTCTTAACCACTGCGCCACCAGGGAAGTCCCGGTAAACCTATTATTAATATACGGGAATAGATTCCCAAGATGTTAGGACTTTAGTCACCAGCTCCCAGATACTTTTAAGAAAACCAGCTGAATTATTCCTAGAGTCCATTTGAATGGGTGATGCCCTATGAGGAAATCCCAACTCCCATCCTTATAGAAGGAGAGGGAGTTTTCTCAAAAGTTGAAGGAAAAAAGATTCTTTCCATGATCCCTAAAAGAACCAAATCCCTAGTCTTCTGCACTTCAGAGAGCTAACTAGGAATCTCCACGGTACAGAGGGTTGGAAGCAGGTCCCACAGCACCACTTAGAAATATGGGAGCTGAATGAAGACCCCTCTGTACCCCACCCTCCTACCCACCTCCTCATCTGGGGATGAGGTGGGACGGCAGTTCTAGTTAAAAGTCCTTAATCAAAGGGGGTTTCAAATGGAAGGTATGGCTGGGGTTCCCCAGCTAGTCCACCTCCGGAACGTCAGTGAAAAGCCAGACAGAGAAAGGCCTGCCTCTAGGTAATAGAACTCAAAGAAATCAATGGTTTAAAGTAAAACAATGTCACAAAGATGGCTGGAATCCAAAGGACTTATAAAGGAGGATCCCAGGTTATTCAGCTCAAAGATAATCTTGCTCTCTGCAAAGGAATTTTGAAAATATATTGATAACAGGACTTGTTTACTGTCATTTTTAAAGACTCCACTTGGAAATCTTAGTTAAGTCCCTTATTAACAAACCAATAAAACAACAAATAATGGTCCCCTGATTACTCAAAGTCCTTCCTTCTGCATCTTGATCTTTTCCTGATCCCACCCCTTATTTCCTTGTTAGGTAACCCTGGTGACCCCTTTGCCTCAGTTTTCTCACATAAAATGAAGATAACTCTTTCTACTTAATAACACTGTGATCCGGATTAATTGAGAGACTGAAAGGCAGCACAGGGCCTGGCATATGGTGAGATGCAGTAAACGCTACACTTGGACCCATCAGCATTACCATCGTCATCATCATCATCACTCTTACTTGTTTACTGTTTAAGCCTGTGTTTGGTTAGCTCTTCTGTGGGATCAACTTCTATGGGATCAACTTCCTTCCAATAAGAGCAGTGAGGCAACTGCCCTTGTAAAGAGGAGGGAGCTCCTGGTCTCTCCCCGCATTCCCTGCACTGAGCCATTTCTCTCCCACTTCACGGGCACTCGAGCCCTTGCGGAGAACATCCTCACTGCGATCATCCACAGGAAGGGTGAAGTCAGAGGAACACTGATGGCATCTAGAATTGGGTTAAAGACCTTCTCTTTGCCCAGCAAGATCTCCATCAACCATTTACTGTACATCTTCTCTGAACTTCAGCTCTATGCTAGAAGATGTGAGGTACATAGAAACAGGAGGCATAATCTCTGCTTCTGAGCAGTTTTTGAGAGACGGGAATTAAGTATATTGAACAGTTTGTCAACAAATGTAACACTGCATACATAATACAAGTACTAAATTACATAAAAGAAGATCACAAGTAATTGAGCTGCGGCTTCAATGAGGACATATTATTCGAGCCCAGGTAAATTCTCTCAAGAAATTGTTTTCTTTAGATCTTATTAGACTAAATCTGAAAGAATAAAAATAAAGCTTGATAACTAGGTATACAATGGAACAAAAATATAATAAGAATCTTTTGAAACCTTCTAAATTATTCTAGTTTGTGCTTTGCTGTAAGATAAAAGAGAAACAGCCTTAAGTGCTATCTACAAATGATCTCCAATCTGCATTTAACAACTGTTTCAAACTTCTCCCCAAGCAAACCAGAACTAGAGGGGCTCACCAGGAGAGAAACAGTCTCATATTCCATCCCCAGCCCCCAGCCCCATTCTGATAGGGTATCAGTGAACAATGAAGTGGCCATATTTTAGACAGAAAAGGGGGAAGAAAGGAGAAACAAAGATCTGGATGAAATAAAAAACTGAAGAGCTAGTCTCTGAACCAAACCGACAGTCCTCTTGGGACCAGAGCAGATAAATGCTGGACCAGAAGCCAAGTGACCTGGATCATTCTTTTGTCCCAACAAGAAATGGCTGTGTCACGTGAGCAAGTCTCGCTTTTCTCCCCTGCAGTTCTTTAATCCTAAAATGGGAAGAGTGAGCTCTGCCTTCCCTCTACAACAGCATTTATCAGGATAAAGTGCAAATCAATAGAAAAAAATTATGGGAAAGGTTTTTCTTTGTGAGAGTAACTCCATTTCTAAAACGGTCTCCATTTTAACAGGGCGCCTGTAGAGGTCTGCATGAGCTTCAGTAACAATAACGTGAAAGGTAAATTTCTGAGCAGTGTATTTTATTGCTTACGAAGTTACTTGACTACGTAGATATTGAAATTATTACTTCACGTGAAATAGCGTAATTTTCACTGTGAAACAATTAACTAAGGCATTATTATTATTATTATTATTTTTAGGCATTATTATTTTAAAATGAGTAGCCCTAAAGCAGATTTTTAAAAAGTAAAGTGACTAAATTATCATCCGGAAAGGCACAACTTGGAAGAGATGGGCTGAATGAGATGCAGAGGAGAGTGGATTTTCCAGTGAATGGATAAGAGGAGAAAAGATTTCCTGTCTCTAACTGTCTCGCAAGAAATCAGATGGCACTAGGCATTGTTCAAATGGAGAAACACCAGAGAATGAGAAAAATTTAGACCCAAACAAGAAACAGAACCCAGGAAGATGCTTAGACACGTTTTATTCCCCAGCCATCTGATATGACTCTACGAAGCACAGGAATGTAAGGTTATGAATAAATCCCTAATTTTCAGCTACTGAGCATATGTTTATCTTTGGAGTATAAATGCCAATCACTTGCACATACCAACACGATTTGTAACATTTTCCCCTCTTTCACAAAGTTCTTGATGATAGTCTTCTGGATAGGAAAACAGGCCTCGAATGTGTGGGGAGGTGTGGAGGGGGCTTGCCTATTAAAATCAGACAGGACAATTTTCAGGTCTGCAGCCCCTTAGTAAGATAGAAGAGATTGAAGTGTACGTTCTCTCATCTATAAAATAGAACTGCCGTGTGAACTAGCAAATGGGAAAGCACCTAGCACAGAGCCTGGCACATCAGAAGTGCTCAAAAAGGGTACATGCCGTCAGCATCGGACAAGTCCCAGTCACTTAAATTACTGTCCCTCATTGTGACAACCCCTTAATCCATGTGTTTCAGTGATAGAGGTAAAGGGCATGTGTGGGAAGGACAAAAACAAACAAATAAAAACCCTCTAGGGTGCAGCCAGAAATAACAGGGGCAAGAACCAATAAAATATATGAAAACAAAAATATATCATATCCAAGGAGACTCCCAAGGCACGCATGGTTGAATATTAGGAACTTAGTAATACATGTTATCACATTAATAAGCTCAAAAAATACAATTATTTTATTAGATGCTGAAAAGGGATTTGATCAAATTCAACATGCATTCCTAATTTAAAAAGACCCTTGGGAAAAGAACAACAGAAAAATACCTCCTTAACATAAACTTTAAACATATATATTTTCCATATAGTCAGCATCAGGATTGAAGGTGAGAGACCAGAGCATTCCTTCTGAAGACAATAACAATATATAGGCCTATCTCTGCTACTTATATAAAACTGGCCTTAAGAGCTGGCTGAAGTAATTAGAAATAAATGATATAGAAGCAAGGAGGAGACAAAACTAGCCCATCTACAGGTGTGTGACTGAGCACTAGAACTCAAGAGAATCAACCAAAAAGCTAGTGGAGTCATTAAGAAAATATCAAAATAAATATATAAAAATCAAAAGTCTGCTTAATGCGGATGCTAACCAATAATTAAATATAATTGGAGGGACTTCCCTGGTGGCATAGTAGTTAAGAACCCGCCTGCCAATGCAGGGGACACGGGTTCCATCCCTGATCCGGGAAGATCCCACATGCCATGGAGCAACTGGGCCCGTGTGCCACAACTACGGAGCCCATGTGCCTAGACCCCGTGCTCCGCAACGAGAAGCCACCGCAATGAGAAGTCGCGCACTGCAACAAAGAGTAGCCCCCGCTAGCTGCAACTAGAGAAAGCCTGGGGCAGCAAGAAAGACCCAATGCAGCCAAAAATAAGTTAATTAATCAAAAATAATAATAAATATAATTGGAAAGTAGGTAGAGATGCTTGCTGCAGTATTCAAGGAGGAAATGATTTCCTAATTAACTTCAAAATGCTTCAGAAAAAAATAAATAGGACAAAATTTTAAAAATTGCTCAAGGTAGGAGATTAATATATATGGGGCTGCACTAAATGCCTCTCTCTTCTTTTCTGTAGGTTTTAAAAATTTCATAGTAACAAAAAAGAAAAAAAAAGAAAGAAAGGAAAGAAAAATGCCAAGAAACTTCTAGGGACAAAGAATAACGAAGAGAGCTTGACCCAATAGGACATTAATATGTATTCTAAAGCCAAAGTAATTAAAATACCTTGGTATTGAGAAAAGAATAAACAAAGAGATAAATGTAAGAGAACAGAGTCCAAAATTAGACCCAAGTATAAATAGGAATTTACTGTATGTAAGAAATAGATGAATTACTCAATTAATAAATAGCACTGGAAAACTGGCTAGCTATTTGAACAAAAACAATGATGGATCCCTATCTTATTCCTTACACCAAAGTAAATTTCAGCTGGATTAAAGATTTAAATAGAAAAAAGAAAGAAAGCCATAAAAGTAGCAGAAGAAAATATGGACAATTAAAAAACTAATCTTCTGTTGGGGAAAGGCTTTCTAAGCATCACACCGAATCAGAACCCATAAAGGAACTGACTGATACACATAAAAATAAAAAACTTCTATACAGCAAAATCAATAATAAAAAAAGAAATCTGAACATACTCAAAAAGATTTAAAGATTTTAATAACTACAATGAAAAATATTTGTGATATGATAAAATGTCAAATCCTTAATATGCAAAGAGTTATTACAAATCAACAGAAAAAACAAATACCTCAAAATAAAAATTGGCAAAGAATATTAACAGGCAATTCACAAAGGAAGAAAAAGGAGTGGTGAAAAACACATAAATAGATATTTAATTTTACTACTAATCAGATAAACACAAATATCAACCATACTGAAACAATGAGAAAGAGTGACAAGACCCAGAGTTGTGAGAATATGGGAAAAAGGCACTCTAATGTACCGCTGGCAGGAATGAAACCTACTAGCAATTTTCAGTTTTTAGAGAGCAGTTTCATAATAAGTATTAAAATTTTAATAGGCATACCTTTTGAAAGTATAATCCCATTTTTAGAAATTTATATAAGAAGATAAATAGAGCAGTACACACAGGGAACTGATTAATAAATATTATATTTATATAAAAAGCAATGTATAGTTACTATAAGGGACGATGTAGATCTAAATATATTAAATTGAGAAAACATAATAATTATGGTATAATTCCATTTTTGTTAAATCACATTTAGTTTTCATACAAATGGAAGATCGTTCAAACAAATTCTGACAGTGGTCATTGCTGGGCAGTGGGATTCTACCTTATTCTTATTTTCTTCTTTAAGTTTTTTGGTATTGTTTACATTTTAAAAATATCTATTTTTCTTACCAAAAAATATATTTACAGTTTAGGAGAAAGATTTTTTAATAGTGATAATTATTAAAACTAGGTGACAGGTACATGGGGGATCACCATACTATTTTTCCTAGTTTTGAAAATCCATAAATTAAAAAATAAACAATTTGAGTAAAAGAAACAGGCTGAACAGAAATCAGAGGGCCATACAACAGGCACATGAAAAGATGCTCAACATCGCTAATCATCAGGGAAATGCAAATCAAAACCACCATGAGATATCACCTCACACCTGTCAGAATGACCATCATCAAAAAGAACACAAATAAAAATGGTGAGGATGTGGAGGGAAGTGAACCCTCGTGCACTGCTGGTGGGGATGTAAATTGGTGCAGCCACTGTGGAAAACAGAACGGAAGTTTCTCAAAAAACTAAAAATAGAACTACCATATGACCCAGCAATTCCACTCCTGGGTATATATCCAAAAAACCCCCAAAATACTATTTTGAAAAGATACATGCAC
The DNA here is from genome assembly GCF_963455315.2 of Globicephala melas. NCBI lineage: Eukaryota > Metazoa > Chordata > Mammalia > Artiodactyla > Delphinidae > Globicephala > Globicephala melas. Next base: position 6,394,509 of record NC_083321.1, read on the forward strand.
CACAATGTTCATAGCAGCATTATTTACAATTGCCAAGATATGGAAGCAACCTAAGTGTCCATCAACAGATGAATGGATAAAGATATGGTATACATACACACACACACACACACACACACACACACACACAATGGAATACTACTCAGCCATAAAAAAGAGTGAAACTTTTGCCATCTGCAGCAACATGGATGGACTTGGAGTGTACTATGCTAAGTGAAATAAGCCAGACAGAGAAAGACAAATACTATATGATATCACTTATATGTGGCATCTAAAATATACGACAAACTAGTGAATATAACAAAAAAGAAGCAGACTCACAGATACAGAGAACAAACTAGTGGTTACCAGTGGGGAGAGGAGAGGGGTGGGGCCAATATAGGGGTAGGGGATTAAGAGGTACAAACAATTAGGTATGCCATGTTTTAAATCTCAAATATTTCCCTCACATGTTAAAATTATTGCTCAAATAAAAATATGTAACGAGAATGGTCAATTTGACTCTGTAATGAGTATTTTAACAAAAAACATTTTATCTCACTTTACAAGGAAGAATGAAACTTGAATTACAGCTGAAAAATACTAGATAGGCACTTAACAAGAAAGGAAAGCAGATAGCTAATAAACATAAAAAGATGCCCAAACCAATCAGTAATAAGGAAAATGCAGATCAAACCACAGGGAGATACTATTTCACTTCCACTGGAGGAGAAAAAATTATAAATCTGACAACATCAGGTGATGTGATTACGGTGATCAGACAATTAAACACTGCTGGTGGGAGGGCAACTTGGTCTATCTACTTTTGCAAAGAGTTTGGCTTTACAAAGCAAAGGCAGAGAACACACACACCCTGGGGCTTAGTCTGTGAACAGACCCTAGGGCGGTAGTTCTCTAAGTATGGTCTGGAACACTCTGGAATCCTGTCAGGAGGTATGCAAGGTCAAAACTATTTTCAAAATGATTCCAAGGTGTTATTTCCTCTTTCACTCTCATTCTCTCCCAAATATGCAGTGTTTTCCACTCATGTGTGACACTGTAACAAATCGAATGCAGAAGCAGACAGGAGAAATCAGTGGTTTTCTATTAAGACAGTAAAGAGGTTTGAAAAACATGTAAAACCATATGCCATATTTCTCATTAGTTTGTTTTGGAAACCACAGTTTTTCTTTCAGAAAAATGTTAATTTTTATTTTATTATCTTAATTTTAAAATCATTGTTTTTTAAATAAGTTAGTAAGTAAACATTTCTATTCTAATTTGTAGTACAGTGAATATTAATAGATATAACCCACCAGGAGACATGCACAAAAATATCTTTAGCATGACTATTTGCAACTCCCCCCCCCCACCCCGCAAAACCCCCAAACAAAGATCAAACAAAAAACTCATTAACACCACAAGTGTCTATCAACATACATGCATACACAGTAATACAATGGAATACTACTTACACATCCGTGGAAATGAATGAATTACAGATATACACAACAGTAAGAAAACAGAAAACACCCAACATGAATCTATGTACATAAAGCTCAAAACACAACACTAAATAATACACTGTTTAGGAAGACAAATATTCAAGCGAATGATAAACACAGTTATGTATTGAGGATAGCAGTTACCTCTGAGGGGGAGGGAAAAGGATGAGGAAAAAGAGGGATATATAAGGAACTCAATGACTAAATTCTTTTTCTTAAATTGGGTAGTAGGTTCTTGGGTGTTTGTTGTAAAATGATTCCTTATATATTTATATAATATACCTCTTCTAAATATTCTCAAATATCTACTCAATATTTAGTAAAATACTCAATATCTAATAAGAACAACTAGAGATCACAATGGTTCAAGACTCTGGAAAAGATGAGGCAGATCTAAAGACTAAAAATGGGGAGTAAATTCACTAAATTTTTGTTCCACATCCACCATATACTACTATGATAAGTTTTGAGGGAACACAAAATACACAAAATCCCCACCCTTAAGAAGTTCACAGGAAGAGAGGCTGGACTTCCACTTCATAGAAGAATGGAGAAGCTGCAGCAGATCAGCACTCCTGCCAAGAACAATGGACAAAGCGGCTAAAATACAGGAACGGTCTGTTTTAAAGTAGTAGAGGGCTCCCCTGGTGGCAGAGTGGTTAAGAATCCGCCTGCCAATGCAGGGGACATAGGTTCCAGCCCTGGTCCGGGAAGATCCCACATGCCACGGAGCAACTAAGCCCGTGTGCCACAACTACTGAGCCTGCATGCCACAACTACTGAAGCCCGCGTGCCTAGAGCCTGTGCTCTGCAACAAGATAAGCCACCACAATGAGAAGCCCGTGCACCGCAACGAAGAGTAGCCCTCACTCGCCACAACTAGAGAAAGCCCGCGCGCAGCAACGAAGACCCAATGCAGCCAAAAATAAATAAAATAAACAAATTTATTTTTTAAAAAAAGTAGGGCTTCCCTGGTGGCGCAGTGGTTGAGAGTCCGCCTGCCGATGCAGGGGACACGGGTTCGTGCCCCGATCCGGGAGGATCCCACATGCCACGTAGCGGCTGGGCCCGTGAGCCATGGCCGCTGAGCCTGTGCGTCCGGAGCCTGTGCTCCGCAACGGGAGAGGCCACAATGGTGAGAGGCCCGCGTACCGCGCAAAAAAAAAAAAAAAAAAAAAAAAAAAAGTAATAAGGAGAAAACCTTTAACAAATTAAAAAATAAAGTAGTAGAGAGTTTCTGGAGGGGCCAAGAGAAGAGAATCCTGAGAAGAGAGCTGACTTTTGCAGTAAATTACAGATTCTGAATATGGGCGGGAGGCAGAGAATCTGGGCTTTGTGTCAGATATGAGCAAAATGGTGGCTTCAAGCACACTGCCAGTTTTTCTCTGAGGATGTTTGCTGAATACTGATGGTGTACGAGGCAGTAAAAACCTAAGCAAAAATCTCCTGAAAAGCAGTTTTGTTAGACTAAGAATGTGGTCTCTATCAGGGAAGAGGGTCCTGAGAACACATGAGGTCTCAGTGGGAAACCCCGGAGGGCTGGGGGGAACCAGAGGTTAGAAAGTCTGAGCCTCACCAGAACTGCAAATTCAACTTCCATCTAGCACAGCCTCTGATTGGATTAAGGTGATCAGCCAAGCAGAGGGAAAAGTGAGCCCTGACTGGAGGAAAATCTCATCATCTGGAGCTCCTACAATTATTTTTGTATACAATGCCTGGCATTACTAAACATGGCAAAAGACAGGACCATACAATTGGAAACTAAGGGGGAAAAAAAAAGACTGATAGAGACCCAAAGATGACCCAGATGTTAGGACTTAGCTGGAAAGCACCTAAAAGTAACAATAATTAATCTGGTTTAAAAAACAAACAGGAACAACAAAAAAAGAAAACACAAACAGGAGAAAAGATGAAAAAAGGAGACGAAAAGATGGAGAATTTTACCTGAGAACTGGAGACCTATACATAAGGACCTATACAGAGACAACTTATCAGTTACATATTTCCTCCAATCATCAGACTTGTATATTCAACTGCTTTCTGCCTGGCAGTTAGCTCTACTTGGAAGTATCAATGGCATCTCAAATTCAACATGTTCAAAACCCAACTTTCCTTAGTAAACTTCGTCCTTTTCACTGTTCACAATCCATTCTATTAAGCAAACAAGAAACCTAGGAGGAACCTACAACAGCTCTCTCTCCCTTGCCTTCATATCCAAACCATTATCAAGTGTTGTCAACGATACCTCCGAAAGGGCTTTCAAATCCATTTCTTTCTATTATCACCAATCCCAACCTAGTCTAAGACACCATAACCTACTTTTGCAACAGCCTCCTAACCAATCTACCTACACTCTTGTTTCCCTTCAATTTGTTCTTTACCTTGTGGTTAGAGATCTTTTTGAACCAGCAGTCTGATCATGTCTGGTACCCCTCAGCCTCAATTAATATGTCCCCAAGCTAGGCTCAGTGAGGACAGTGAGAACATCTAATTTAGCTATTTTATCTGACCACAGCAATCCAAGCACCTAACAGAGTGTCCGGCACACAGTAGGCACTCAGTGAAAATACTGTTGAACAAGTAAACATACTTTCTACAATTCTGCCCTTGAAAAATGAGTGGGAATTTCTATACAGACTACTTGATTATTCATGAGCCCATTTCACCAAGCAGTGTCAACTCCAGGCAAACAAGAAAATAGGATAAGTAAAGTCTCTTAGTGGCTGACTTTAGAATAAAGAACACATTAATTGGTCTTAGGTTAAAGGTGTCACAGTCAGACATAAGTATCGGGTTCTTTTATTCTAGATGAGTTGGTACCAGTGCAAAAAGGGTTAAAAACATTTTTTAGAAAACTGTCAGGTGGAAACTATGTTTTTTCCACTCCACTTTATAAATTCAGGGAGATTAGGCACTAAATGGGAGCTGACATTGGCCTCTGTTTAGTAATATTCTCTAACAAGCACACACCATGGCCTCTGGCCATTAGAATTGATGGAGAGTTTGTAACATGGAAGACAGATCTGATGAAATTATACAAAATGTTATCAGTGTGACAATGAAATGGTAAATATGAAATAAAAGAAAACAGAAAAGTTAGATCTGAAATATAATGAACATCTAGGAGAAACAGAGAAATCAGGGGAGGGACATTATTCAAAGAGATAATAGCAAATAATTCTCCAGAATTTTCCAAAGCCACCCATCCTCAGATTTGGAAAGTCCAACAAATCTGAAGGAGGGTAAATAAAAATGAATCCACACTCAGACATATTACTGTAAACCTGCAGAACACACCAAAGACAAGAAGACTTAAAAGCTCCTGTAGAAAAAAAGACAAATAAGAAACAATCAGACTGACAACTGACTTAAAAAAAATCAATTTTATTGAGGGTTAATTTACATGTTACATAGTTCACCTATTTTAAGCGCATAACTCAATGATTTTTAGTAAATTTACCAGATGGTGCAGCCACAATACTGTTTTAGAATGTTTCCATCAACAAAATGATCCCTTGCTGCCCATTTACATTCAATCTCTGTTCCCCACCACCCCAAGAAACCAATCCATTCTCGGTCTCTACAGACTTGTCTTTTCTGGACATTTCATATAAATGGAAATACACAATATGTGTCTGGCTTCTATAAAGCTGTACATAAAGGATATATACCTAGCATAATGATTTTGAGGTTTATCCATTTGTTGCATGTATCAGTATTTTATTTATTCATTTTTTATTACCGAATAGTCATGTTACGAACATCCACACACCAGTCTTTGTGTGGACCCATGCTTTCATTTCTCTTGGGTATATACTGTCAGTGGAATTGCTGGGTCATATGGTACATTTAGGTTTAGCTTTTTAAGAAACTGCCAAACTATTTTCCAAAGTGGCTGTGCCATTATTCATTCCCACCAGCAACATATGGAGTTCCTGTTTCTCCACATCCTCACGAACATTCATGTTAATTAAGTGTTAATTAAAACATTTTCCGATAACAAAACCTGAGAGTTTACTACCAAGAGTTTATGAGAGTTTATGTGTATTACTTTTACCTACTGCTAAATAACAATACAAATGGCTATAAATAACACACGTTTATTATCTCTCACTCTCTGTGTGTTAGAAATTCAGAAGCAGCTGAGCTGAGTGGTCCTGGCTCAAGGTCTCTCAGGAGGTTTCAGTCAGGATGTTGGCCAAGGCTGCAATCATCCTGACCAGGACGGCAGGGTCTGCGTTCTTTCCAGGTGGTTCACTCACAAGTACTGGCTGTCGGTTGACAAGTGGCCTCAGTTCCTCTCCCAGGGCTGACTGATATCCTCTGGACATGGGAGCTGGCTTCCTCGCAGAGTGAGTGGTCCAAGAAAGAGCAAGGCAAAGGTGCAACGTATTTTATGTCCTAGCCTCAGAGGTCACACTCCATCATTTCCACGATATCCTAATGGTTACACAGGTCAGCCTCGTTCAGTGTGGGAGGGATAGTAAGTGTGAATCCCAGAGAGGGTGAATCACTGGGGCGCCTTAGAGGCTGGCTTGAGCATTAATATGCCTTCTTAAGGCTATACTATAAAAATAAGAAAATGGTCCTAGAAGATCAAGGTCAAGGATAGAAAAAGAAATGATGGACAAAGAAAATCATAAAAATGTGGGTAAATTTAAACAAACTGCTAATATGAAACAAGAATGACTGTCTAATTTACCCACAGTAAATGTTATAGCACACATGGTAAGAGGAACTGCCTGAAGTCAGAGAATATTTTTAAGGTCCCTGAATTGTTTCAGAGGAAAATGGAAACTAACTAACGTTAAACTCTTAGGTACTCACTTTCAAACTTTGAGAGCAATCATCAAGAAACTGAAAACTGAATGCCTATCTTTCAAATTGGTAGTTTAAATGGAATGTGAGAGAAAAAAAAAACCAACTTAACCAATTCAAAGGAAACAGAGGAAAAGGGTTAAAAAAAGGAAACACAGGAAGAAGAATCATAATAGAAATCAGAAGTATTCAGAAAATATTCAGAACTAAAAATTAACTAAAACATTGTATATCAAAACTTTGTTATGCCACTAAAGAGGTTCTTAGAGGAAATTTTATCTTATTGTTGTTTTTTAGAGGAAACAACAGTCTTAAGTGGTTGTATTAGAAAAGAAGAAATGGTGAAATAAATGAATTAAGCAGCCAATAAGAAGGAAAAAAAAACAAAAGCAAAAACAAAGCAAACCAACCAACCAAACAAACAAAAAAACCCAGCCAAATAAACCAAAAAAATCTCAAGGTAAGAAAATGATGAGGATAAAGCAAATTTCATAAAATAGAAAATAAATATATATGACTTAGTAGACTAATAAAATTTAGAAACCTGGAACCGTTTTTTAAACGGACATACTCCAGACAAAGCAGAGATTTATTAGAGCATGCCACAAAACACTTTTATTTAAATAAAGTTGAAAACTTAGATGAAAAAGGCAGATTCCTAAAAAATACAATGTAACAGAAATGACTAAGGAAGCTGCAGAAAAGCTGAATGGCTGTAAAACCATTAAAGACATTGAGCAGTAATTTAAACTCTTCTGAAAATAAAAACACCAGGTCCAGATAATTTTTAGAGGCAAATTCTATCAAATATTCAAGGAAGAGATAATATTAAGCTTACACATGTTTTTCCAGAGGATCAAAAAGAGGGAACACTTTCCAATCCATTTCATAAGATTTACATATCCTTAGTACCCAAGAAAGTAAAATTAAAGGCCAATCTCATTTACGATCATAGATGCAAAATTTCAAAACAAAATATTAGCAAACTAAACCTAACAATGTATTAAAAAATGCATCATGACCCATTTGTACAGGAATACAAGGATGCCTTAACATTAGAAAACCTAATGCAACTTTCCATTAACGGATTCAAGGACAAGATATATGATCATAAAGGACAAAATATATGATTATATCCATATGATCATATCATATTAAGCATCTGGGGAAAGTAAACATCCATTCGTGATAAATGCTCTTAGCAACCTTGGAATAGAAAAACCTTCCTTGACATAAAGGGTATGTACCAAAAATCTACAGCAAAAATCTTAATGGTGAAGCATTAGAACCTTCTCTTTAAAACCAAGAATAACACACAGTGTCCACCATTCCCACTTCCATTCAAGGCTATACTGTTGTCATGACCCTAGCCAGCCCAGGGAGAAAACCAAAAAACATAAAAATACAAGGATTAAAATGGAAGAAACAGGGGCTCCCCTGGTGGCACAGTGGTTAAGAATCCACCTGCCAATGCAGGGGACATGGGTTCGAGCCCTGGTCCGGGAAGATCCCACATTCCGTGGAGCAGCTAAGTCCGTGCGCCACAACTACTGAAGCCTGCGTGCCTAGAGCCTGTGCTCTGCAACAAGAGAAGCTACTGCAAAGAGAAGCCCATGTACCGCAATGAAGAGTAGCCCCTGCTCGCTGCAACTAGAGAAGGCCCACGTGCAGCAATGAAGACCCAATGCAGCCAAAGATAAATAAATAAATAAATAAATATATTTTTTTAATGGAAGAAACAAAACTCATTATTTGCAGGTTGATATGATTTGGGAAATCCAGAAGATTTCTCATTATTAGGATTGATGAGAGTTTAACCAGGTTGCTAGATTTCTGAAAATCAATTGCATTTCTAAACACCAGCAACAAAGAAAGAAAACGTAATTTTTAAAAAAGATACTATTTGCAAAACAACAAAAATTAGACACCTGAGATAAAATAGAGTAAGAGCAAAAGCTAACAACTGAGCTAATAGCTGAGCATTGTGTCTCCCTATGAAATAGAAACTCTTATTAGCCCTGTTTTACAGATGAGGAAACTGAGGCACAGAGAGGTTGATTTATCTAAGATCACACAATTAGTAAGCAGCCACGTGAAGGGTTAAACCCAGGCAGTATAGTCCTGGAGCCTTTGCTCTTAGCACCCCTCCAAGCTGCCTCCCTCTCTGCAAGATGGGCAAGGCCTTTACGTAGTTGTAGGCTATGTTGACCATGCACAAATATTGTTGTGAGAAATTAAACAAGTAAAAGAGATGCCATGTTCATGTACAAGGGAAACCCCACTATCAAGATCTCAATTCACCCTCCAAACTGATATACAAAATTAATACGACACTGATCAAAATTCCAATAGGATTTTCCATAGACGCTAATTCTAAAATTTAAAAGGAAGAGGACCAAGAAAAACAACAACACTCTTGAAGAAGAGAAATGAGGTGGGTAAATTAGCCTATCAGATATCCAGGTTTATTGTAAAGCAGTATTAGTTGAGGTAGTATGGTATTAGTAAAGGAACAGAAAGGTAGACCAATGGAACAGACCAGAGTGCCCAGAAACAATTTCACAATTGTACAGAAATTTGATAGAAGAAAAAGGCAGTATTTCAATAATTGGGAAAAGAAAAAACTATGAAATGGAAAAAAAAAATCAGATCCACACCTCACACCATATATAAAAATAATCTCCAAGTGGATTAAATACTTAAATGTGAAACACGAAATTGTAGCAGAAATATGGGACAATATCTTTCATACTCTGAAGGGCGGATTTTCAAACAAGACAATGAAAACACTGAGAAATTCAATTATAGTAAAATTAGGAATTTCTGTTCATCAGGAGATACCATAAAGAGAGTTAAAACACAAATCATGAACTTGGAGAAGATATCTGAGACTCATAACACTGAAAAAGGGTCTAGAATATAAAGAACTCCTATAGTTCAAAATGAAAAAGACTGACAAATCAACAGGAAAGTGGGCAAAAGATATGAACAGACATTTCACGTTTCCAGAAGAGGAAACACTAATGGCTAATAAATACACAAAAATATGCTCACCCTCATTATGAATCAGGGAAATGCAAACTGAAATCAAAATATCATTTTACACTCACAAAATAGGCAAAACTCAATGTGGCTGAAGATGTGGGGCGACGGGAATTCATATGCTGCTAGTGGGAGTTTCAACTGGTACAATCACTCAGGAAACTATCGGGTATCATCTTATGAAGCCAAACATGAGTGAAACCCATGATCTAGCACTTTCACTCCTGGAGAAACTCCTGCCCTGTGTACCAGGAGCCACATCACTGGCTATGTGACCTTGGGTGAGCCACTTCATCTTCCTATGCCCCTGTTTCCTCATCTGTAAAATGAGGATTGTAATACCAACTCACAGAGTTGTTGTCAGGATTCATATACATAAAAGCACTGAGAAGAGTGCCTGGCCCATCGTAAGTTCGCTATAAGCTAGCTGGGCTTTGGGTGGATGGACTGTGGTACTGTTTACTGAGATGAGGGAGTTGGGGGGAAGTTTTAGGGTGAATAGGGCAGAAAAGTCAGGACATTGTTAAGTTTGAGATAGCTTGAATATCCAAGTGGAAACAATAACTAGACAGCTGGCTATATGAGTCTTGAGCTCAAGGGAAAAATTAGGCTAGAGATACAGACTTAGGAGTCCTGGCATAAAGATGATATATAAAGCAATGGGAATGGTTGAGATCTTCCAGAGGAAAGTTCAAACAAGAAAGAAGGCCAAGGATGGAATCCTTGGCGTTCCGACGCATTAAAGTCTGGCAAGGAGAAAGGTCCAGTAAAGGGGACGGAGAAGCTGCCAGTGAAGTAGGAAAACGATGTGCCTGCATGAACCTAGGAAGAAAGTGCCTAAGAAGATGTGTCAAACGCTGCTGAGAAGCAGAGTAAGCTGAGGAGAGAAAACTAATCACTGGATTTAGCAAAATGGAGAATACTGGTGACCATATTAGTCATTTCAGTGGAGTAGTAAAAACAAAAGCTTGAAGTATCCTTTCTCCTGAGAAATATAAGCAGTTGTAGATGGAGCTGAGGATGGAGGAGAAAATTTTGAGCTGGACAAAGAGCAACATGGTACAGAAGGAGGAACTTGGTCTCCATACTGACCAGTGTTAGTCTAACAATTCACATTTTCTAGCATTCAGCTGCTTGGGAAAATGTTGGGACCAAGTGGTCTCATCTAAGGTCCCCTGTGGTGCTCAGAGTTCCCCTGGAAAAAGGGAAAATAAGTTTTATCTGAGAATGTGGGGAAGAGGGGTGACTGGAGACCTGAAATGGAATAAGTCAACCAAACAGAAAAGATTTATTTTAAAGTAGCTCTGGTGTCACTCTAGAATTATATACAGGAAAAATGATATAGCACACAAGTGCCCAGAAAGCTTCAGTTGTGTCGTGCCATACCATTATCCCAGGGTCATTACTAGTTTTGAAATTACACAGATGAGGAGCTGATCTGAATTTCCTCTGTAATAAGCCTTGACCGAGAAAGTGAATAACACACAAGAAAGAAATCTTTAACTCTGTAAAGTTCAAAAGAAGCACAGTAACAGCAGGAGGCTGAAACCAGAGATCGCTGCTCTTATCCCTAGTTATGGAGGTGTCACAGCCATCCAGATGCTGCAGCTTCACACGATCTGAAGAGCCAGGAAGGAAACACCCAACTGCGAGCGCGGCTCCTTCCCTTTCTCATGTGCCTTCTCTTGCCTTTATTCCCCTCTCCCAACATTCAGCCTCTGACAGATTCTTACAATGTTTAAACAAACAAAATAAGAAAACTGTGTAATCTGGATTCAAGGTGGCTTTCTCTACAGAGATAATTAACATTTTAAAAAGTAGGTCATGTTGGGGGCTGAAACAGCTTGCCATTTTACCTTCAAATATATATACATATATTTTAAATACTGCATAACCAGCTGGCTTCTTTTTTTCCAGAGATAATTCCATCTTTCTCTAATCTCTCTATCTATCCCACCTCAAGGCAGGACCCACATTTGGCTCCAGAAACAAACAGCTGCTCTTAGAGGTGAGGTAACAGGATAATCCTTAGGCATTCTTGATAAAGGACTTCACAGAGAGGAACTACCATTATCTTAGAGTTTGAAACCATAGAGCTTCAAATAAGAATATTCTGCACGTCACAGTTTTCTATTCACAGAGCTACCACCTTGAAAAGAAGAATGCTGGGATTTGAATGAGCATAATACCTGAAGCACACATTTTAGACCTAAGATCAGAATTTAGCTTTGGATCAGAAATGTTAGAAGCAATAAACTAAAAAATAAAATCAAATAAGCCTGGTCTCAAAGCAATTACAAATGTTGAGTGGGACTGGGATATTGGGATATGAAGACAATCAGGTCAGACTTTACCAACAACTATTTTCAAAGGAAGAACTGTAATCAATTATCTGTATTAATAAGAAATAAAATTAAGTTGTGAGTATCTTTTTTAGTACAGTTTTTTAGTTATTCTCTAATGGCAAATTTAATGGCTATGCTTATGTTTACCTGATTCAATCTCTCCTTCTCTCTCTCTCCAATTCTACAAATAAAAAGGGTCATTTTACATAGAGAACAGATTTGTGGTTGCCAAGGTGTGCGGGGGGGGGATGGATTGGGAGTTTGGGATTAGCAGATGCAAACTGTTATATAGAGATGGATAAACAACATGGCCCTACTGTACAGCAGAGGGAACTATAATCGATATCCTGTGATAAACCATAATGGAAAAGAACATGAAAAAGAATGTGTATGCATATAACAATCACTTTGCTGTACAGTAGAAATTAACACAACATTGTAAATCAACTATACTTCAATAAAGTAAATTTTTTTTTTTTAAAAGGGTCATTTTGGGACTTCCCTGGTGGTACAGTGGTTAACACTCTGCGCTAATAATGCAGGGGGCCTGGGTTCAATCGCTGGTCAGGGAACTAGATCCCACGTGCATGCCACAACTAAGGAGCTGGTGAGCTGCAACTAAGGAGTCTGTGAGCTGCAACTAAGGAGCCTGGCTGCCGCAACTAAGACCGGCACAACCAAATAAATAAATAATTAATTAAATAAAAATGGGTCGGGCTTCCCTGGTGGCGCAGTGGTTGAGAGTTCGTCTGCTGATGCAGGCGACATGGGTTCGCGCCCTGGTCCAGGAAGATCCCACATGCCGCGGAGCGGCTAGGCCCGTGAGCCATGGCCGCTGAGCCTGTGCGTCCGGAGACTGCTCTGCAACGGGAGAGGCCACAACAGTGAGAGGCCTGCGTACCACAAAAAAAAAAAAAAAAAGGTCATTTTATAATGCCTTTCAGAATTTTTTACATCTAAAATGATATATTTGACTCCTCCCATCCCAAATTTACTGCCTGTAAAATTTTAAGATACAACAGATGCACAAGTCTTAGAAAATGTACTTTTGTGTGTTTGCATAAAATAATTTTCCCTGACAACTTCAAATATGTCTTATTTTCATTTGTGACTGTATTACTTTCCTAGGGTTGACATAAATTACCACAAACTTGGAGACTTAAAACAACAGAAATCTATTCTGTCGTAGTTCTAACATCCAGAAATCCAAAATCAAGGTGTCAGTGGAGCTGCATTGCCTCTGAAGTCTAGGGGAGAATCCTTCCTTACCTCTTACAGCTCCTGGTGGCCGCTGGCAGTCTCTGGCATGCCTTGGCTTGTAGACACATCACTCCAATCTCTGCCTCTTGTCTTCATATAACCTTCTCCCTTGTGTCTGTCTCTCCTGTTTCTGTGTCTGAAATCTCCCTCTCCTTTCTAAGGAGACCAGTTATCAGACTGAGAGTCTACCCTAAATTTAGGATGATTTCATCTTTAGATCCTTAACTTAATTACAGCTGCAAGACCCTCTCTCCAAATAAGGCCACATTCACGGGTACCGGGGGTTAGCACACTGATGTATCTTTTCCGGGGGCCACCATTCAACGCACGACATAGACCACTATCCATCTGGCTGAGCTCCAAAAATAAAGCATGTTTGCCTCTCATGCTACTCGTCATATTCTGCCAAGAATCCAACCTGACTTGGGAAAAGCTATTATTGATAGGAAGCCAAGAGCGAATCCCTTGATACTGTGAATACTCACTTCCTAAGTTATCTATTTTTTTTAAAAAAGAATCTTCTTTTTTTTTTTTAATTTATTTATTTATGGCTGCGTTGGGTCTTCATTGCTGCACCCGGACTTCCTCTAGTTGCAGGGAGTGGGGGCCACTCTTCGCTGCGGTGCACGGGCCCCCCACTGTGGTGGCTTCTCCCGCTGCGGAGCACGGGCTCTAGGCACGCGGGCCTCAGTAGTTGCGGCACACAGGCTCAGTAGTTGTGGCTCGCGGGCTCCAGAGCGCAGGCTCAGCAGCTGCGGCGCACGGGCTCAGCTGCTCCACGGCACGTAGGATCCTCCCAGACCAGGGCTCGAACCCATGTCCCCCACATTGGCAGGCGGACTCCCAACCACTGTGCCACCAGGGAAGTCCCAGTTATCTATTTTTAAATTCAAATAAGTGTTCTCCTGTGGGAAGAAAATGTAGCCTATTGAATCTCCACTTTCTTATCTGGCTGAGCTTTCAAGTGGGAATTTATTCATTGGCCTAGTGAAATTAGATTAATAGGATCATTTTATTATCACTACCACCCACAGTATAGACATTCCTATTTTTCTTTTTTTTTTAACTTTTTATTTTTGAAAATTAGGTCACATAGCTTTTTTTTTTGGAATTTTTGAATTTTATTTTTTTATACAGCAAGTTCTTATTAGTTATCCATTTTATACACATCAGTGTATACATGTCAATCCCAATCTCCCAATTCAACACACCACCACCACCACCACCACCCGCCGCTGCTTTCCGGCCCTGGTGTCCATACGTTTGTTCTCTACATCTGTGTCTCAATTTCTGCCCTGCAAACTGGTTCATCTGTACCATTTTTCTAGGTTCCACATATATGTGTTAATATACAATATTTTTCTCTTTCTGACCTACTTCACTCTGTATGGCAGTCTCTAGATTCATCCATGCCTCTACAAATGACCCAATTTTGTTCCTTTTTATGGCTGAGTAATCCTCCATCGTACATATGTAACACATCTTCATTATCCATTCGTCTGTCAATGGGCATTTAGGTTGCTTCCATGACCTGGCTATTTTAGTGCTGCAATGAACACTGGGGTGCATGTGTCTTTATTTATTTATTTATTTTTGGCTGTGTTGGGTCTTCGTTTCTGTGTGTGGGCTTTCTCTAGTTGTGGCAAGCGGGGGCCACTCTTCATCGCGGTGCGCGGCCCTCTCACTGTCGCGGGCTCTCTTGTTGCGGAGCACAAGCTCCAGATGTGCAGGCTCAGTACTTGTGGCTCACGGGCTTAGCTGCTCTGCGGCATGTGGGATCTTCCCAGACCAGGGCTCGAACCCGTGTCCCCCGCATTGGCAGGCACATTCTCAACCACAGCACCACCAGGGAAGCCCACACGTGTCTTTCTGAATTACGGTTTTCTCTGGGTATATGTCCAGTAGTGGGATAGCTGGGTCATATGGTAATTCTGTTTAGTTTTTTAAGAAACCTCCATACTGTTCTCCACAGCGGTTGTTATCAATTTACATTCCCACCAACAGTGCAAGAGGGTTCCCTTTTCTCCACACCCTCTCCAGCATTTGTTGTTTGTAGATTTTCTGATGATGCCCATTCTAACTGCTGTGAGGTGATACCTCATTGTAGTTTTGATTTGCATTTCTCTAATGATTAGTGATGTTGAGCAGCTTTTCATGCACTTCTTGGCCATCTGTATGTCCTCTTTGGAGAAATGTCTGTTTAGGTCTTCTGCCCATTTTTGGATTGGGTTGTTTGTTTTTTTAATATTGAGCTGCATGAGCTGTTTATATATTTTGGAGATTAATCCTTTGTCCATTCATTCGTTTGCAAATATTTTCTCCCATTCTGAGGGTTGTCTTTTCGTCTTGTTTATAGTTTCCTTTGCTTTGCAAAAGCTTTTAAGTTTCACTAGGTCCCATTTGTTTATTTGTGTTTTTATTTCCATTACTCTAGGAGGTGGATCAAAAAAGATCTTGCTGTGATTTATGTCAAAAAGTGTTCTTCCTATGTTTTCCTCTAAGAGTTTTATAGTGTCTGGTCTTATATTTAGGTCTCTAATCCATTTTGAGTTTATTTTTGTGTGTGGTGTTAGGGAGTGTTCTAATTTCATTCTTTTACATGTAGTTGTCCAGTTTTCCCAGCACCACTTATTGAAGAGGCTGTCTTTTCTCCATTGTATATAGCCTTGCCTCCTTTGTCATAGATTAGTTGACCATAGGTGTGTGGGTTTATCTCTGGGCTTTCTGTCCTGTTCCATTGATCTATATTTCTGTTTTTGTGCCAGTACCATATTGTCTTGATTACTGTAGCTTTGTACTATAGTCTGAAGTCAGGGAGTCTGATTCCTCCAGTTCCGTTTTTTTCCCTCAAGACTGCTTTGGCTATTCGGGGTCTTTTGTGTCTCCATACAAATTTTAAGATTTTTTTGTCCTAGTTCTGTAAAAAATGCCACTGGTAATTTGATAGGGATTGCATTGAATCTGTAGATTGCTTTGGGTAGTATAGTCATTTTCACAATATTGATTCTTCCAATCCAAGAACATGTATATCTCTCCATCTGTTTGTGGCATCTTTGATTTCTTTCATCAGTGTCTTATAGTTTTCTGAGTACAGGTCTTTTACCTCCTTAGGTAGGTTTATTCCTAGGTATTTTATTCTTTTTGTTGCAATGGTGAATGGGATTATTTCCTTAATTTCTCTTTCTGATCTTTTGTTGTTAGTGTATAGGAATGCAAGAGATTTCTGTACATTAATTTTGTATCCTGCAACTTTACCAAATTCATTGATTAGCTCTAGTAGTTTTCTGGTGGCATCTTTAGGATTCTCTATGTATAGTATCATGTCATCTGCAAACAGTGACAGTTTTACTTCTTCTTTTCCAATTTGAATTCTTTTTCTTTTTCTTCTCTGATTGCCGTAGCTAGGACTTCCAAAACTATGCTGAATAACAGTGGTGAGAGTGGACATCCTTGTCCTGTTCCTGATCTTAGAGGAAACGCTTTCAGTTTTTCACCATTGAGAATGATGTTTGCTGTGGGTTTGTCATATATGGCCTTTATTATGTTGAGGTAGGTTCCCTCTATGCCCACTTTCTGGAGAGCTTTTATCATAAATGGGTGTTGAATTTTGTCAAAAGCTTTTTCTGCATCTATTGAGATGATCATATGGTTTTTATTCTTCAATTTGTTAATATGGTGTATCACACTGATTGATTTGCATATACTGAAGCATCCTTGCATCCCTGGGATAAATCCCACTTGATCATGGTGTATGATCCTTTTAATGTGTTGGATTCTGTTTGCTAGTATTTTGTTGAGGATTTTTGCATCTATATTCATCAGTGATATTGGTCTGCAATTTTCTTTTTCTGTAGTATCTTTGTCTGGTTTTGGTATCAGGGTGATGGTGGTCTCATAGAATGAGTTTGGGAGTGTTCCTTCCTCCACAGTTTTTTGGAAGAGTTTGAGAAGGATAGGTGTTAGCTCTTCTCTAAATGGTTGATAGAATTCACCTGTGAAGCCATCTGGTCCTGGACTCTTGTTTGTTGAAAGATTTTTTTTTTTTTTTTTTTTGCGGTACGCGGGCCTCTCACTGCTGTGGCCTCTCCCATTGCGGAGCACAAGCTCCAGACGTGCAGGCTCAGCGGCCATGGCTCACAGGCCCAGCCACTCCGCAACATGTGGGATCTTCCCAGACTGGGGCACGAACCCGTGTCCCCTGCATCGGCAGGCAGACTCTCAACCACTGTGCCACCAGGGAAGCCTCTGTTGGAAGATTTTTAATCACAGTTTCAATTTCATTACTTGTGATTGGTCTGTTCATATTTTCTATTTCTTCCTGGTTCAGTCTTGGAAAGTTATACCTTTCTAAGAATTTGTCCATTTCTTCCAGGTTGTCCATTTTATTGGCATAGAGTTGCCTCTAGTAAGTAGTTTCTTAGGATGCTTTGTATTTCTGTGGTGTCTGTTGTAACTTCTCCTTTTTCATTTCTAATTTTAGAAATTTTTGATTTGAGTCCTCTCCCTCTTTTTCTTGATGAGTCTGGCCAATGGTTTATCGATTTCGTTTATCTTCTCAAAGACCCAGCTTTTACTTTTATTGATGTTTGCTATTGTTTTCTTTCTTTCTATTTATTTCTGCTCTGATCTTTATGATTTCTTTCCTTCTGCTAACTTTGGGTTTTGTTTGTTCTTCTTTCTCTAGTTCCTTTAGGTGTAAGGTTAGATTGTTTATTTGAGATTTTTCTTGTTTCTTGAGGTAGGCTTGTATAGCCATAAACTTCCCTCTTAGAACTGCTTTTGCTGCATCCCATAGGTTTTGGATAGTCATGTTTTCATTATCATTTGTCTCTAGGTATTTTTTTTATTTCCTCTTCGATTTCTTCAGTGATCTCTTGGTTATTTAATAACGTATTGTTTAGCCTCCAGGTGTTTGTGTTTTTTACGTTTTTTTCCCCTGTAATTGATTTCTAATCTGATAGCGTTGTGGTCAGCAAAGATGCTTGATATGATTTCTATTTTCTTAAATTTACCAAGGCTTGATTTGTGACCCAAGATGTGATCTACCCTGGAGAATGTTCCGTGCACTTAAGAAGAAAGTGTAATCTGCTGTTTTTGGATGGAATGTCCTATAAATACCAATTAAATCTATGTGGTCTATTGTGTCATTTAAAGCTTGTGTTTCCTTATTAATATTCTGTTTGGATGATCTGTCCATTGGTGTAAGTGAGGTGTTAAAGTCCCCCACTATTATTGTGTTACTGTCAATTTCCTCTTTTATAGCTGTTAGCAGTTGCCTTATGTATTGAGGTGCTCCTATGTTGGGTGCATATATGTTTATAATTGTTATATCTTCTTGGATTGATCCCTTGATCATTATGTAGTGTCCTTCCTTGTCTCTTGTAACATTCTTTATTTTAAAGTCTATTTTATCTGATATGAGTATTGCTACTCCAGCTTTCTTTTGATTTTCATTTGCATGGAATATCTTTTTCCATCCCCTCACTTTCAGTCTGTATGTGTCCCTAGGTCTGAAGTGGGTGTCTTGTAGACAGCATATATATGGGTCTTGTTTTTGTATCCATTCAGCGAGCCTGTGTCTTTTGGTTGGAGCATTTAATCCATTCACGTTTAAGGTAATTATCGATATGTTTGTTCCTATTACCATTTTCTTAATTGTTTTGGGTTTGTTTTTGTAGGTCCTTTTCTTCTCTTGTGTTTCCCACTTAGAGAAGTTCCTTTAGCATTTGTTGTAGAGCTGGTTTGGTGGTGCTGAATTCTCTTAGCTTTTGCTTGTCTGTAAAGCTTTTGATTTCTCCATCGAATCTGAATGAGATCCTTGCCAGTAGATTAATCTTGGTTGCAGGTTCTTCCCTTTCATCACTTTAAGTATATCATACCACTCCCTTCTGGCTTGTGGAGTTTCTGCTGAGAAATCAGCTGTTAACCTTACAGGAGTTCCCTTGTATGTTATTTGTTGTTTTTCCCTTGCTGCTTTGAATAATTTTTCTTTAATTTTTGTCAATTTGATTACTATGTGTCTCGGCGTGTTTCTCCTTGGGTTTATCCTGCATGGGACTCTGCACTTCCTGGACTTGCGTGGCTACTTCCTTTTCCATGTTAGGGAAGTTTTCGAGTATAATCTCTGCAAATATTTTCTCGGGTCCTTTCTCTCTCTTCTCCTTCTGGGACCCCTATAATGCGAATGTTGTTGCATTTAATGTTGTCCCAGAGGTCTCTTAGGCTGTCTTCATTTCATTCTTTTTTCTTTATTCTGTTCTGCAGCACTGAATTCCACCATTCTGTCTTCCAGGTCACTTATCCGTTCTTCTGCCTCAGTTATTATTCTGCTATTGATTCCTTCTAGTGTATTTTTCATTTCAGTTATTGTGTTGTTCATCTCTGTTTGTTTGTTCTTTAATTCTTCTAGATCTTTGTTAAACATTTTTTGCATGTTCTCAATCTTTGCCTCCATTCTTTTTCCGAGGTCCTGGATCATCTTCACTATTGTTACTCTGAATTCTTTTTCTGGAAGGTTGCCTATCTCCACTTCATTTATTTGTTTTTCTGGGGTTTTATCTTGTTCCTTCATCTGGTACATAGCCCTCTGCCTTTTCATCTTGTCTATCTTTCTGTGAATGTGGTTTTTGTTCCACAGGCTGCAGGACTGTAGTCCTTCTTGCTTCTGCTGTCTGCCCTCTGGTGGATGAGGCTTGTGCAAGTTTCCTGATGGGAGGGACCGGTGGTGGGTAGAGCTGGCTGTTGCTTTGGTGGGCAGAGCTCAGTAAAACTTTAATCCGCTTGTCTGCTGATGGGGGGAGCTGGGTTCCCTCCCTGCTGGTTGTTTGGCCTAAAGCAACCCAACACTCGAGCCTACCCGGGCTCTTTGACAGGGCTAATGGCGGACTCTGGGAGGGCTCATGCCAAGGAGTACTTCCCAGAATTTCTGCTGTCAGTGTCCTTGTCCTCACAGTGAGACACAGCCACCCCCTGCCTCCGCCGGAGACCCTCCAACACTAGCAGGTAGGGCTGGTTCAGTCTCCTATGGGGTCACTGCTCCTTTCCCTGAGTCCCGATGCGCACATTACTTTGTGTGTGCCCTCCAAGAGTGGAGTCTCTGTTTCCCCCAGTCCTGTCGAAGTCCTGCAATCAAATCCCGCTAGCCTTCAAAGTCGATTCTCTAGGAAGTCCTCCTCCCATTGCCAGACCCCCAGGTTGGGAAGCCTGACGTGGGGCACAGAACCTTCACTCCAGTGGGTGGACTTCTGTGGTATAAGTGTTCTCCAGTTTGTGAGTCACCCATCCAGCAGTTACGGGATTTGATTTTATTGTGATTGCACCCCTCCTACCATCTCATTGTGACTTCCCCTTTGTCTTTGAATGTGGGGTATCTTTTTTGGTGAGTTCCAGTGTCTTCCTGTCGATGATTGCTCAGCACTTAGTTGTGATTCTGGTGTTCTCACAAGAGGGAGTCGGTCACATAGCTTTTAAATTCAGAACTGCATCAAAGAGGGTGATACAGTTAAAGATCAAAATAGTCAAAGGAAACAAAATAGTTTGGTGAACAGCAAAGGATGGGACGTGTGGAAGGCTAAGATGGCCTATGATGCTTAAGAAATGCCATTCTCAAGGGCTTTGTTGATGGGTGAGCAAGAAAGTACATGTGGCTAATGCAATTTGGCACTAATATCCCAATTGATTATGCATTGGTTTTGTTTACACATGTATACATTTTTTTAAAATATTCTTTTCCACTGTGGCTTATCCCAGGAAATTGGATACAATTCCCTGTGCTATACAGTAGGACCTTGTTGTGTATCCATTCTAAATGTAATTGTTGGGCTTCCCTGGTGGCGCAGTGGTTAAGAATCCGCCTGCCAATGCAGGGGACACGGGTTCGAGCCCTGGTCCGGGAAGATCCCACACGCCTCAGAGTAACTAAGCCCATGCACCACTACTGAGCCTGCACTCTAGAGCCCGCAAGCCACAACTACTGAGCCCACGTGCCACAACTACTGAGTCCTGTGCACCTAGAGCCCACGCTCTGCAAAGAGAGCCACCGCAATGAGAAGCCCCTGCACCACAATGAAGAGGAGCCCCCGATCGCCGCAACTAGAGGAAGCCCGCGCGCAGCAACGAAGACACAACGCAGCCAAAAATAAAATAAATAAACTTATAAAAAATTAAAAAATAAAGTCATATGTCTTTTAGAGAAATTAGAGAAGAAAAAAGTACATAGTCTTTTACATTCACCATATTACTTCCCGTTTCTAGTGCTCTTCATCTCTTCCTGTAGATCTGAGTCACCATCTGCCAGTTTCCTTCGTTCCAAAAACTTCCTTTAGTGTAAGTCTCCTGGCAACAAATTTTGTTTTTGTTTTTCTGGAAATGTCTTTACCCCTCATTTTTGAAAGACAGTTTATCTGGATATTGGGGTTTTGGTTAATAGGTTTTCCTTCAGTATTTGAATATATTGTTCCAGTGTCTTCTGGCCTCTGCTGTTTCTGATAAGTTAGCCATATTTGTAACATTGATCCTTTGTATGTAATGTGTCATTTTTCTCTGTTTTCAAGATTTTCTTTTATCTTTGGTTTCAGCCGTTTGGCTATGATGTACCTACAAGTGCTTTTCTTTGTGTTTATCCTGCTTAAAGTTCATTGAATTTCTTGGATATGTAAATCAGTGTTTTCTATCAAATTTACAAAGTTTGGGGCTACTAATTTCTTCAGATTATATTTTCTGTCCATTTTTCCCCTCTCCTTCTGGGACTTCAATTACAGCTATATCAGACTACTTCATATTGTCCTACAAGCCTCTGAGCCTCTGTTCCCTTTTCTTAAATATTGTTTCCCCTCTTTTTTGACCTGGGTAATTTCTATTGCTCTGTTTCCAAGTGCAGATTATTTTGTCTGTAATTTCAAAATTGGTGAGCACATCTAGTGAATTTTGATTTCAGTTACTTTCATTTCAGCCCTAAAATTTCCTTTTTTTTCATAGTTTCCATTTCTTTGTGGCAATTCCTCTATCTGTTCACTTATTTTTCCTTTAATTCTCTGATATTTTCTTATAATTCTTTGATCATATGTATAATAACTGGTTTGAATGAAGTCTTTGCCTACAAAATCCAACATGTGTACCCACGAAGACACTCAGAAGCAGTTTCTATTGATTGCTTTTTTTCCTGAGTATGAGTTACATTTTCCTGTCTCTTTATATGTCTAGTAACTGTAGGTTGAAAGCTAGACAATGTATATAAGATGTTGTAGCAATTCTGGACTCTGCTGTGTCCTTAAGGATTGTTGGGTTTTTAAAATTCTAGTAGGCAGTTAATTTGCCCAGATTCAGACCACATATTGGTCTTCCCCTGGTATGCAGCAGCTGATAAACCTGCTCAGTTCTTACAGCTTCTAGCTACTACTTTTTAAGACTGGCTCCCTGGGGTCTCCCCTGTACCTGTGTAATTTGGCAGACAGCCAAAGACCTGGGCAGCTTATACTCAGATTTGAGGGCTCACACTCTGCAATTTTTGTGTTTTTGTAATTTCCCTGTAATTTCCTAGCTGCTCTGCCAGTCTCAGGGTCTGTCTTCTGACACTCCAAGCCAGTAAGACTCCATCCAGCTTTCTCCTTCCTGAGCTGTGTAGTTTAGGAATTAACTCATCTTAAAAAAAAAAAAAAAAAAGGCATCAAACTTACAGATCTCAGCTCGTATAGGTTTGCCTTTCAAGGACTGGTTCCTTCTTGCCTCTACTTGTTTGTTTGTTTTTTGTTTTGCTGGGTCCCTTGGTGTCTCTCCTGCACATTTGGAATTTAACAATTGTAATAGTTAATTTTATGTGTCCACTCGACTGGGTTAGGGGGTGTCCAGATAGGTGGTGAACCATTATTTCTGGGTGTGTCTGAGGGTATTTCTGGAACAGATTAGCACTTAAATTGGTGAACTGAGTAAAGCAGGTGGCCCTCCCCAGTGTGGGTGGGTATCATTCAATCCACTGAGGGCCTTAAATAGAACAAAAAGGTGGACGAAGGGCAAATTTGTTTTCTCTCTCTGCTTGAGCTGAAACATCCATCTTCTCCTGCCCCCGGACATCAGCACTCCTGGCTCTTGGGCTCTTAGACTCAATTCGGGACTTATACCATCAGCCCTCTGAACTCTGACTGAATTACACTGCCAGCTCTCCTGAGTCTCCAACTTGCGGACTGCAGATCGTGGGACTTCTCTGCCTCCATAACCACGTGAGTCAATTCCCATAATAAATCTCCTCCTATATATCTATATATCCTATAAGTTGTTTCTCTGGAGAATCCCGACTAATAGAGCAGTCAACAAGGGATTTGGGCAGCGTTTTTACTCAGATGTTGGGCCTCACCCTTTTTGCAGTTCTCTCTTGCTTCCAGGATTTCCCCGTATGTTTCCTCTGCCCTCCATCCCTGACCTCCCTTCTCTGTCACCTCTCACCTGTAAGGCTGCAGTTTTGCACTGTCACTTCATCCACTGTAGCCACCATGGGGACTGAAGCACACCTTTAGGCAAAATACCCCCACAAACTTGCAAGTCTTGCTCCTTCCAATTACAACTTTTTCTCCTCCAGCTTCTGTCTGCTTTTGGGTGCTTTTAGTAGTTTCTTTTATTTTGTCCAGATTTTCTAATTATTATCTGTGGGAGGGCTTGAGCAACCACTTCACTCTACCTCCTCTACTGGAAATTTCCTAATCCAACTGAGAATAATTTACAACTCAATATACTTTCTAGATTTTTTAAAATAACACCATACCTTTAAAAAGCATAGTGCTATACAAAATATTTATAAGTAATAAAAGTTTTAAAATAATGAACAACAATCTCACTAGTAAAGACCTAATTGTCTTTAGAAAATTTAAGTCAAGCAGTCCATGTGTTGCATGTAATAAAGTCAATGGCAGAAAAGGCCTGGGGCAGTTCTTCCTATTTTAATGAAGAGGAAACATAAAGTGAAAAAAAAAGAGAAAGAAACAAAGAAAAAGAAAAGCCCAGGGCCCAAATTAAAGAAGCTAGCAACTAGAATTCTGATTCTAGAAAATGAATCCTTTTCCTGCCTAGGATCACCACAACTCAGTCTGTTCTACACTTAGCAAATGAAGGACATGGGAAAAATAAAGCTCTTCTTTTGTTTTGGTTTTGTTTTGCTTTATTTTTGAGAGTCTCAATGGTTATTTTGGGGGGAGGAGAAAGAATGTGGGCTGAATAACTGTTCAACATTTACAGTACTGGACTCCCAACTGCTGTATGGAATAATGAGATGTTATATGTCTCAAAGTGTAAATATTTACAGATGGTCTGCTATAAGCAATGCATATATGTAACAGGAACAGAGAAATGGGATGGAAGAAAAGTGAATAATGTGAATAAGATCAGTTTTGCTCCCAAAGATTTTTATGATGTACTAAATAGACATGTAAAGAAAAAAAACAAAAACAGAAGAGGAGAGACACAGGAGGTGAAAGGGAGGTAGACAGTTAAGTGCTGCTTATAGACTAAGTACCTGATTTAGTAAATCTCCAAATCACAGTTAGTGTTATGCTGTGAGCTACTTCGGTCTGCGTGTGTATGTTTACGAAGTATTACCGATACACTGTAGAAAAAATATTTAGTTTATTTTGGAAATACATAGCAAAGTGAAAGAAACATCCCTATAAACCTCCAAGGAAGATCACTGTTAAAAATCCAAGGGAAAAAAAAATGTGTGTATGTGTGTCCACCAACCTTTGAGCATATACTTCTGTGCTTCCTTTGCTCTCTCTTTTTAAACAAGTCCGGTTGTTCATATTTTACAACTTACATTAAGTGGACACCCTTCCATGTGAGTAATTTTCCTGGACTAAATCTGCAGAATCTGTCTCCTCCGTGATGTGCAGCCATGATGTTTCTACTCAGGTGCTTTCTTTTCTTTCAATTCTTGTTTCTGTTATTAGACCTGACTTCCTAGGGGTTGCCCCTGTGTCTACAAGGTTTAGTGATCAGCCAATGATTGGTTAAAGGTCGTGCTCACACATCTGGAGTCAGCGAGACTTCCAACCTCTGCACATTGATTTGTGTAGGGTTAAGAACACACAGTTCAGGTCTGCCCCAACTGTGACTTTCTCCCGGGGCCTCCTGCATCTCCTCTGTACATCCATTCAGCTGCCCAGCCGACCAGGGCTGTGTGGTTAGCTTGTGACCCGTCTAGTCTTACATGTGTGCACGGCTTCCAGTCGGTCAGGAATGTGTGGAGAGTTTTTCAAGCCTGTCTGTGGCTGTCATTTCTAGGACCTCTACTAAGGTTCTGGCTAGTCCATAGTCCGTTGTTTGACCCAAGTGGGGCAGCTAGTTAGGCTACCAGAGCTGCCTGTTGCTTGCCACCGAGATCATAACTTTTACTGACAATGCCAGTGGGCGTGGGCTTTTCACCTTCTGCTCCAAATCAGGTGCGTTTCCTCTGGCAGCCAGTTGCTAGCTTTTACGGTCTGCCCAAACCCCACCCCCCGACAACGGAACTACTACATTAATGGGTTGGGGGTGGCAGGGAGTAGTCCCAGGCTAAGAACATCAAGAACTCCCACTGTCCTTATCTGAAGTTCAGCAGTTTCTTATGGACAAATGCTTCTCAATTTGCTGTTGGCATGTGTGCTCTTTCCTCAGACCTGAAATGGTTGTTTTTGACAACTTTGTCCAGTTTATCATTGTTTTTCGAGGAGAGATGTGCAGAATTCCTCACTCCACTTACCGACGTCCTGCCTCTGTCCTCAGCTACTTATAAATCTTCTTTCATTTCAGTGTACCACTCGGCCACATGACATAACACCACATTATAAGTCAAATACGGGATCATAAAGGAAAGTGAGCATCCTTCATGCCCAGCTGTCTTCCTAACGCTATTACAAAGAAGGAGCAAAATATAACATTTTTAAAGATGGCTCTACAACTCTACCTGGTCTAAAAGTAAACCAATGCCTGTGTTTCCCTCAAGTCTTATCTAGGTTCCAGGAGCAGGTTTCACCTTGACTCTTTTATGGAAGAAAGTTGCTTGGCTACTTTTTGTTTTCCTTCCCTGTAAGTCACACATTCTCTCTATTGGCTGGCATCTCAAGTCACCGGGCTCCTGAGAGCTGGTTACCAGATCTCTAGTGAAGGCACTGCCCTGATAGCCTTCTGTGTTTATTTGTACCAGTAACAAACCTGGGATTTATTTTCCCTCACTCTAATAAACCTTGTTTCCTTCCTCAATGTGATACAGTTTCTTTTTGTAATAGAAACGGCTCCTATTGCTGTATCTTACCCTACTGAAACTGCAAACTATCACATGGCTTGATCTGGTCATTTAGCAAACAGGTATTATTGTTACTGTTTGTTCTTTTTCTTAGAACCCAACTCAAGAAAAAACTAAATAGGCACTTCCCTGGAAGTCCAGTGGTTGACTCCCTGCTTCCAATGCAGGGGGTGCAGGTTCGAGCCCTGGTCAGGGAACTAAGATCCCACATAACGCAGGGCGCAGCCAAATAAATAAATTACTTAATTAATAAAAAAGGAACAGTTGAATACATTAAAAAAAAAGAAAAAGCTAAATACAGTCAGTTATCAGTCAGAGGCAGACAGGAATCAAAGTTCAAGGATTTCTGATTCTTAGTTCTACAGTTACGCGCCTCCCAAAACTAAAGCATTCTTCCATATTGTTGCTACGTTGACACTGAGTTTGTGAAAGAGCTTTTATTCCACACGACCCACCCTCAAGTAACTGCAAATGGCTTTTGAAACTTTCTTAAAATGCTTTTTCCTCACAAAAGTCTGCAGCAGTACATGGCTTCCCAGACTGAGCATTATATGTTAAATCAGGGCAAACATAATGGCAAAGGGAATTTCTCACTCATTGCTTCTCTTGGGTTGGTGGTACCACGTGACAGGCTGACGCAAGAGAGAAGAGCAGTCACTGGCCTGACCTGATCCAATCCAGCTGAGGACACACAGTCAGGGCATCGGCGGTGAGATGACCACACACCCACTGCCCCTCACACTTAGCGGCTACTCCAGGATGCTAGCCTCACCAGCGTGGGAGTGAGGAATACGCCACCCGAGGAAGGTGGAAATGCTGCAGATCCTGTCTCCTCCAGACAGCAAGAGGTTTTAAGTAATCCACACGGCGTCCCTGGAAGTCAGCAGTCCATTACAACTGGAGTTAACTGATAAGGTGGGGTGGATTACAAGAAGGTAATTCAATTGCAAGACTCTTGACAACACCATAATCTAATACTGCTCGGGAGGGAAATCACTCCTTTTGTTTGGCATTTTCATTAACAGAACCACCTGACTGCAGTTTAAAAAGCTGCATTAGGAAGAACAGCCTCTCATACGGTCTTAAAGAAAAAATTTATTTATTTGGTTGCGCCGGGTGTTAATTGCAGCAGGCGGGCTCCTTAATTGTGGCACGTGGGCTCCTTAGTTGCGGCTCGCAGGCTCCTTAGTTGTCGCATGCTAACTCTTAGTTGCGGCATGCATGTGGGATCTAGGTCCCTGACCAGGGGTCGAACCCAGGCCCCCTGCATTGGGAGCGTGGAGTCTTATCCACTGCGCCACCAGGAAAGCCCCTCTCATACGGTCTTTACTGGATAGAATGACCTGACCCACCTATAAATAACAGAATTTCTAGTCAAGCCACACAGCTGGAGTCAATGTAGGCTAAACTTTGGTTTGTGAGTCATTCTGTTTTCTCAGTGATGGCATTCCAGATACAAATACCATTTATGGATTTTGGGTTTTTCCAGTGAAGGTGGCTAACATGTAAGGGGACGGAATGTAAAAACCCTGGACATCATTCAGATCAACACAGTCTCAGGGCTGTTCTAACAGGAAAAGCAGTGTTAGACGGCAGCTGACTCGAAACTTCCCCTGCTCTTTCTCTTCATGAGTTCATTCCCATCTGGTTTAAACTAACGGATCTGAATTATAGAAAGCGTCAGGTTTACATCTGACAGAAATTATCCACTGCCTCTTTTTTCATAAGATGCTGATTCGTAAGAGATGAGCACATTCTACCTGGGTTACAGAAAAACAATCCCTCTCTCTCTCTCTCTCTATATATATATATGTATATATATATATACACACATATATGTATATATATACACACATATATATGCACACACATATATACATGTATATATACACACACACACACATATATATATATACAGTGTTTTATATATATATATACACACACACAGTGTTAATAACATTAGGGATGAGAAAATACTTTCCAAATCCACCAAAAGAGAACTGAAAGGTATAAAAATAATAATATTGCATTAAATATATAAAAAGTTCAAGATAAATACATTTCAAGGCTTTCTAAAATGGAATAACATTGCTGCATAACGGACAATACGTATAATGTACATAAAATAATGAATGTGATGAACGTATTCTTTGCAGCATTGTTTATAACAGCAAGAAAGGGGAAACAATTTAAGCTTCTTTCCTTGTTTCCTGAAGTAGAATCCAATGAAGAACTTCTCCAGACATTCCTAACCAAAACCCTCTCATACTTTAGAAAGAAGAACTTAACTAGAGGCCAGTCAAAACTCTCCCTGTTTTTGTGTTCTGTAGCTGTAGCTTAGAAGCTTCAGCATCACTTCAGAGCCTGTTAAAATGCAGAATCCCAGGCCCTACCCCAGACCCACTAGATCAGAATCTGCATTTTAACAAGACACCCAGGAGATCTGTATACACATTAACGTTTGAGATGCACCGGCCGATAGCACATTTTCAATTAAGTTTTTAATACCATATAAGAGCTTGATTTTGAGCTCATGTTACAAGAGTCATCAATACAGAGGTAAAGGTTGGTTTCGTCAAATTCAAGGAGGCCTTTTTCGTCTGTGGTTTGGCACCACCTGAGCAACCACTGTCAGTATTTGGGGCTCAGCACGTCAGACATGCTAAGGGCAAATGGTTCCATGATGTTCTCAGGTTGTAAGCATCAGTGTCACAACGGGATTTATTTAAGAAATTAATCCTAGAAGTTGGAACTTCTAAATGTCTGTTTCAGTGCTTCTCAAACGTTGGTGCACCTGGGAATCACCGGGGGAACTTGTTTGCAAAGGAAGATAGCAAGGTCTCACCTCTCAGGAGTCCTATTAGTTCATCAGTAGTGACTCTAACAATTCTAAGAAACATGGCCTCAGGGCTGGGATTAGAAGGCACCTAGGGCACAAAATTTAAGGAAGTACTTATTCTCAGGTTTACCCAAGTGCAAGATTGCCACCTGAGCAAACCTCAGAGTGCCTCCTTAAATGGGGCATCCAGGGCATCTCGCTGGACTCCCCCTGGCCTCCGTCCTGTACAGGGTGAGTCTGTGGCCCAGCAGCACCAGCACGGTCTGGAGCCTTGTTAGAAATACAGAATCTTGGCCCAACTCCAGACCTACTGAATCAGAATCTGCAGATTGTCAAGATTCTCAGGTTATTCCTACGCATATTAAAGTTTGAGAAACAATGAAAATAAGGGATGCCCAAATAAAGTCTTGCAACAGAGAGTAAAATCCTAAGCTCTTCCTAACACATCATGTTGCATCTCTGATACAGGAAAATGAGCAGTGGCTTTCCACTGATGTTCAAAGGACAGCCCTACACTGACCAATATTTTTGTCACTCTTTTCATCAATGGCCTGGATAATGACAGAAAAGAGATGCTTATTAAGCTGCAGGGGGCACAAAGCAAGAGGCTGCTAGTGCAAGAGGTAAGAATCAGGCCATCCTGACAGGCCAGATGACAGGCTGAACACTGAACTATAATAAGGATAGAATAAGTTTGACATTTCA
Source organism: Globicephala melas (assembly GCF_963455315.2). Classification (NCBI taxonomy): domain Eukaryota; kingdom Metazoa; phylum Chordata; class Mammalia; order Artiodactyla; family Delphinidae; genus Globicephala; species Globicephala melas. The sequence continues at coordinate 6,424,266 of NC_083321.1, forward strand.
GCTAAAAATTTTACTAACGAAGGTATAAAATGTGTGATGGTTTGCCTGGCAGCAAAACGTATGAAAAGTCCTGGGAATAAGTCCAAAAGTATATTGTGAATTTAATACAATGGCATTTCAAATCAGTGGGAGAAAAATGAATCACTTAATAAATGGTACTGGAGTAACTGGGTGGCTAACTGGAAAAATAAATAAATTTGAACCTCTAACTCACATCTTATATCAAAATAAATTCCAGAAGGATCAAAGATTTAAACATAAAAACAAATCCATTAAAGTATGAGAAGAAAATACGAGGAAAATATTTTTAAAATAACCTCAAAGTAGGTGAGGTCTTTCTAAGCATGAACAAAATCCGAAGGATATAAAATCCAGGGGCTGTTTTTAAAAAGTTGATACATTTTATTACATTAAGAAAAAAAATCTGCATGGTAAACACCACTGTAAACAAAACCTGAAGAAAAATGACAACAGGCAGGGGAAATTTTACAACTCATATCAAAGACATAGGGCTATTTTCTTTAATGTACAAAGACTCCCAAAATCATCAAGAAAAAAGCCCAATACACCAAAGGGAAAGCTCAGCCTGGAGAGACTAAGGAGGCTGAGAGCTGTCCTCCAATAGCAGAAGGGTATTCTTGTGGAAGAGTGAAAACATTGAGTCATGTGTTGCTATAAATGGCTGAATCGGGATTGATGGTGGAAATTCCCATGAGTTAAATGTCAGCTGAACATACAGAAGAACTTTCTAAGAATTAGGCCAAGGCTAACTGGCCAAATTTTAGGAAATTCTTGGAAGGGAGGACCAGGTAAGATGGGAAACTAAGCAACATGATCTCTGAGGTTCCGTCAAACTCTGAAATTATGCAGTTCTATCCCAAAGATTACATCACCTCTGGAAAAGTTAACAGCACAAAATCAAATAACGTTAGGCTCTCACAACTCCAAAAAGATTGGAAACCATGGTGCTTATCACTCGTAACTCTTCATTATAAGTACAATGTTCTCTGGGGGCAGGGGGACAGCGGGGAGGGTATAAATGATTTGTTGACTCCTGACTCCGTACTCAGGAGTATTTTGAGGGTTTTATGGTGGGGGGTTGGGCAAGCCTTCTTCATTCATTGCTCCTGCTCCTTCATTACTAAAAGCAAAAGAAGGGTTTTAAAAGAGAGTGAATTAGGGTTGGAGAGTTAAGTATGAGGTCTCACTAGTGTGGTTCTTTGTCGTATAAAAGCCATAACCCACCACCCATGAGAGATACGTCGACGTCAAGGTCACTTTCACTATAGTCTGATTATGAGCTAAAAAGCACAAACAAATATGGTAGAAAAATTCAGCTTACAAACAGGATATAAACCAGCAGTGAGTTTTGCAAGTCAATTGGGTAGAATCTGAAACAGCACTAAAAATGTGGAGAGCCAGAGAGAAGGAAAGCTAAGAGGAGGCGGGTCCCTTGGCCAGCCTGTCAGTGCATGCACAGTGAACCCACAAAGTACCTGAGATATTGAGCATGGGCACCTTTTCCAAGTAGAAAATACCACTGGAATACTAGCAATTTATAAGGTAAAATAAAATGGAAGAACTGTTTTATTTACTTTAAATTCTAATACTTAAGACAAAGCAAATTTAGTTGAAGAAGGCTGAGACGGTGAACAAAAATGTGTTAAGGTTCTGAAGGGAGCTCCTAATGTATCTCTCAAGAGCTCCAGAAGTTGGCAACAGTGAGTCTCTATTTACTGTGGCATCTAATTTCACTTCAAAATCTGGCGCTGCTTTTTGCCTTAATAAGGACATGCCACTGAGTGTTTTTTAGCCGTGATGGGGGAAAGTTTTTAGTTCAAAAGTATAATGAAAAGATCCCCACAGCTCCCTCAGAAGCAGACCCAGTAGTCCTGGCCCACCTGGCTCCCTCTGCTGATGGCTAGTCCTTCTGTCTAAGGCAGGATACAAGGGCCTCAAAGCCCTACCCCTTTCCACCTTTGACATGAGGGTTGAATGCTGTGTATCATGGCTTTTTGTTCATTTTGTTCTGAAATTAAAGTATGCAAAAAAAAAAGTATAATGAAAAGAATGAGTGAGGACAAGAAATAAGATGCTTTTGAGGTAAGACAGCAGTAAATAAGAAGCCCAAAGAAGAGGCAAGAAGGCTTATCTGAAGCATAACTATCTAAAATGCAAGACAGAATAAAAGTGTGTATAGGGGTAGGGAGAGAATCCCCCGCGAAGGTGGGAAAAGAGGAAGATGACACCGTGGCCAAGTTTCTCTACAGGCCATCAGGGGGCACCATCAGCCAGGACAACTCAGCCGCTCCAGGTGGCCGAGAGACACCTCTAACAGGACTTCCGATAGTTGTAGCATATTCCCAAACTGGAAAGCTCTACTAATCTATCAAGCTTTAGAAATGCTTTCATAGTCAGGTAATCGAGAAAAAAATTAAAACAAACAAAACCAGTTATCTGCCATCTGTTTCTGTATTTGCTTATCCAAATCACAAAGGGCAATGATAGTGTCATTTGGTATCCAGAAGGAAGGAATGCCAGGGAAGGCTGGAGAAATTTCTTCAAGGAGCTCCTGATGCTCTGAACCCTGAACCATCCCGGAGCAGCACACAGCGTGCTGAGGCCCCTCAGACCCAGGCTGCGGTGCAGGGGAATTAAGCGAACAGGGATTTCAGCAGGGGGCAGGGGTGAGAGGCCTGGAGCAGTGACCTCAAGGATAGATATGTTTCACGGATATGTTAAACCTAGCTTTTCATATCTCTGAGAAACGCAAATAAACATGGGGTATATTTCACAGGCGGCTGAAAAAGTAGGAGGTTAAATGTCTCGCTCGGTATCACACTTAACCAGGACAAAGATTACTGGTATAACTGTTTGGTCCAGTTTTTTTTTTTTTTCCATTAGATGCCAGAGATTCACAATTGTTTTTTTAAACAAGGCAGAAAGTACTGCTTTAAGATACATTTAACAAAAAGGTCTGCTAAATATCTGAGCCTGGATAACACATACAAGCAAATCTGTCCCTTCGGGAGCTACTTTGTGTCGTCCTCATCCCTCAAACCTGCTGCCAGGCAAAATCTTTCCAAGACGTCTGTTGACCTATATTACTTTATATTATAAACCATGAGACATACTGGCTGTTCCGATGATCTGTACTGGGGTTGACAGCATCCTTAACCCTAAGAGTCAGTCAACAGTGAGGCCTCCAGCAGCCACGAGAGAAGCCAAAGAGGAGGCCGAGAGGAAAGAAGGCTGAGGGTTCGTGCAGAGAGGAGAGAAGAGAGTATAAAACTGGAGAACACAGAAAACGGACACAAAGGGCAAAAGCTGGGTTAGTAGCTTAGACTACACAGAGTGCCCCCAAGTTGTCTTTAGGCGATGGCCCTGGGTACTGACTGCTTTGCCCTGCTCCCACAGTGGAATAGGAATAATTATTCATCTGTGCAATTTTAATAATATTGGCTTAAAACTTATATAACATAACTACATGTTAGAAATATCTTTTTCTTTTTTTTTTCCTTTTAGTTCCCTGACCAGGGATTGAACCTGGGCCCTCGGCAGTGAAAGCCCAGAATCTTAACCACTGGACTGCCAGGGAATTCCTTAGAAATATCGTTTTTACATCAGATGCTTGGTGTTTAGGAGCTGGCCCACGGAAGGGAATGAGCTTTCAGAATTCAGGGAGGCAGCTTTACTTTGAGACAGAGGGTAGGGGGCACACACTGCCAGGTGGCTGCTAGGTGTTCTCATGTAATTTCATTTATTCCTCACCAAACACCAATAAGGTACGTGTTATCTCCATTCTATAAATGACAGAACACACCTAGGGAAGACAAGTGACTCACCCAAGGCCTCAAAACCAGTAAGGGGTAGAGCCAGATCCTCATCGAAGGCTCTAAAATGACAGCTGCCTTCCTCTCACTGAGAAGCAAAGAGCAGCTCCTCCGGCCGGAAGCACATGGGCCATTTACGACTCTGCAAGAGACGCTGCCTCGAAAGCCTATTCATTCATTCAAAACAGATGTCCTAACTGCCACCATATCTAGAGCACAGCTGCAAATACCAATACAACCGTGAAGGAGAGACTCGGTGCCCTACTCTTGTAAAGCTAGCTGAAAAGCAGGGTGAGGTAGTGATGCAATGAATATATACAACAGACAAATAACACGACATGGGAGAGTAACAATGACTACCAAAAACATGACACAGGCAGGAGAATGGGGCAAGGGTCCTAATTCAGACTGAGTGGTTAAGAAAGGCTACACTGAGGGGGCTAACATAAAGCTGAGAACTGAAAGACAAGAACCAGCCATGCAAATAGCTAGCGGCAGAACATTCCAGGTCACATGCAAACGCCCCGAGGAAGAAACAGGCTCGGTATGCAACAAAAAATAGACCTGTTTGGCTGGAGCAGAACAAGAGATGGGGTTAGATGGATGCACAAGGATAGGTCGCGTCGGTCCTAAGGCTAAGGTAAACAGAGTTTGCATTTTATTCTGTGATTGGAAATGATCAGAGGTTTTTCTAAGCAGGGAAGTGACACCCTCTGACTGGTGTTTGTGAAAGGTCCCTCTGGCTGCTGATGAACTGGGGGGAGGCTACACTGAAAGCAGGGAGGCCGGCGGGAAGGCCACCGCCGGCCTCCAGAGGACAGATGATGGCGATGTGGTTTAGGGCAGCAGCAGCGGGTGGAGCTGAAAAGACAGCAACAGATTTGTGCTCTATTCTGGAGTTAGAATGTTTAGGACTTGCTGATGGATTGGCTGTGGGTGAACATGAAAAAGGAAACAAGCAAAGAGGCCTCCCAGGTTGCTGGCTTAAGCAAAAGGGTGGATGGTGGTGCCCTTTTACTTAGATGAATAAAGACTGGGAGAGATTGGTTTTTTTTAATGGGAAAGGGATAAAATAAAGAGATCTGTTTTAGCAATGTTAAGTCTGAGATATCTATTAGATATTCAGATGGATCTATGAGGTAGGCAGCGGGTATACAAATTTAGAGATGCAACAATCAAACTGAAGATGCAAATTTAAGAGACACATGTAAACCTAATGTGTTTCTTCTAATTAGAAGAAAATATAGGGTAATTTCTTAGTGACCTGAGGATGGGAAAAGATTTCTTAAGATATCAAAAAGCACAAATCTTTATACTTGGAAAAACCAAAGAAAATGACATACTAAAACATAGGATTTCTCAGGAATTCCCTGACGGTCCAGTGGTTAGGACTCGGCGCTTCCACTGCAGGGGGCCCGGGTTCAATCCCTGGTCAGGGAACGAAGATCCCGTAAGCCACGAGGCACGGCCAAAAAAAAAAATAAAAATAAAATAAAATAAAACATAAAATGTAAGATTTCTGCTGAATAAAGGACACTATGAACAAAGTTAACAGATGGGCAAGGCCAGGAGATGACAGCTGCAACACTTATAACTGATTTAGGATTAATATCTAGACCATATAAGGAACTTCACTGGAAAAATGAGGAAAGGATATGACCAGGTCATCCATAAAAGGAAAATCCAAAGACTAGTATACACAGAGATTCTCGTTCTCACTAGCAATCAGGGAAACAGGAATTAAAACAAAATAACACGCTACGTTCGCCAAACTGACAAAAGTCTGAAAGTCAGATACCGCGTGCTGCACTATGTGGTGGGAATATAATGAGAGCAGTCATGCCACACTTAGTGAAATTAAATGTGAGTATACTCTGGGACCTAACAATTAGACCTGTTGGTATTTAGCTGGAGAAATTCTTGCTCAAGTCCCTAAGAAGAAACACGTGAGGATTTCCATCAGAACACTTGTTTGTGGTGCAGGGACCTGGAGAACAAACTAGGCGTCCATCACTAGGGGAAATAGATAAATAATATGTGGTAGATGCTAGTGATAAAATACAATAAAGGAGCTAAACACAATATAGAAACGCAACAACATGGACAGAGCCTAAAAATGTAGTTTTAAATGAAAAAAGGATCAAAATGAGAAGTATGACATAATATTATTTAATATAAATTTACAAAACAAATCATACAAGGATACAAACATATCCAAGGATAAATACTGAACACATTATAGAAGAAGTTAACGGGAATGGGAGAAGAGATGGAAAATGACAATAATGAGAAATAATAACATGAGAGGGGTCTTGCAATGTCAGTACAATGTTGTATGATAAATTCAGCTCTGCACTTGAGATCTAAAAGGAAAAACAACAAATTTTACAGGGCAAAAGGAATGTTCATCTGTTCCAACTGTCTTTCCCAAACTGCGTGACATTCTGTCAGTTGACTCATCTGACTTAACAGGTGATTAAGGGACCTGGGAGGGAGGAGGGCAGGCACCAGGGCACAGTGCAAATGGAGCCCCGCTGTATCCTGCACCCACCTTTATCACCACGGCATTCATTACACCACTGCAACTACATGCATCCACGACGAGCTTCCCACCCTGAGCGTTAGATCGCATTCACCCTCATAAACCCAGGACTCAGCACAGTGGCTGTTGCAAAGAATAGATTCAGTCACTGCTGACTGGCTGACCTCTTTGTTGCTTGGTAGACTGGATGAAAAATAAACCAAAATTAGAACTCAACTGAACCTTCTTGACTGTTATAATGTAGCTAAATGAATGTTCAATGAATGCTGACTGGCTATGGCTAGATGTCCCTCCCTGCATCATTTATTCTAGCATCAAAAGGCATGTCCATTTGGATGACAGACACATGAACAAACATATCACAGAATTCAAGTCGACTTTATGGCTGCAAGGAAACTCAGAGATGCTACAGCAAAATCAGAAATGCAAATGATAAAAGTTCATTTTAAGTGGGGGAAAAAAAGAGATGCAGCACAAATCGGATGATTCCTGTTCCTGGCAGTGCTAGGTAGCATTAACCTCTGAAATGACCATTTGACCCTATATGTACAAAACGGAAAAACCCTTCTTATTCATTTTTAAGTCAGCTTGATTACAGTATAATTTATATATAATAAAATGCACCCACTTTATTTATTTATTTATTTTTGGCCACACTTGTGAAATCTTAGTTCCCCAACCAGGGATCAAACCCAGGCCCCCTGTAGTGGAAGTGCTGAGTCCTAACCACTGGACCACCAGGGAATTCCCGAAACGCACCCATTTTTTTTTTTCAGCGCATCTTTTTATGTTTAAAAAAATTTTTTTAACATCTTTATTGGAGTATAATTGTTTTACAATGGTGTGTTAGTTTCTGCTTTATAAGAAAGTGGATCAGCTATACATATACATATATCCCCATATCTCCTCCCTCTTGGGTCTCCCTCCCACCCTCCCTTATCCCACCCCTCTAGGTGGTCACAAAGCACCAAGCTGATCTCCCTGTGCTATGTGGCTGCTTCCCACTAGCTATCTATTTTACATTTGGTAGCGTATATAAGTCCATGCCACTCTCTCACTTCATCCCAGTTTACCCTTCCCCCTCCCCATGTCCTCAAGTCCATTTTCTACGTCTGCATCTTTATTCCTGTCCCGCCCCTAGGTTCTTCATAACTTTTTTTTTTAAGATTCCATGTATATGTGTTAGCATATGGTATTTGTTTTTCTCTTTCTGACTTACTTCACTCTGTACGACAGACTCTAGGTTCATCCACCTCACTACATGGCTGAGTAATATTCCATTGTATATATGTGCCACAGCTTTATTGATTCATCTGTCGATGGACACTTAGGTTGCTTCCATGTCCTGGCTATTGTAAACAGTGCTGCAATGAACATTGTGGTACATGTCGCTTTTTGAATTATGGCTTCCTCAGGGTATATGTCTGGTAGTAGGATTGCTGGGTCAGATGGTAGTTCTATTTTTAGTTTTTTAAGGAACCTCCATACTGTTCTCCATAGTGGCTGTATCACTTTACATTCCCATCAACAGTGCAAGAGGGCTCCCTTTTCTCCACACCCTCTCCAGCATTTATTGTTTGTAGATTTTTTGATGATGGCCATTCTGACCGGTGTGAGGTGATATCTCATTGTAGTTTTGATGTGCATTTCTCTAATGATTAGTGATGCTGAGCATCTTTTCATGTGTCTGTTGGCAATCTGTGTATCTTTGGAGAAATGTCTATCTAGGTCTTCTGCCCATTTTTGGATTGGGTCGTTTGTTTTTCTGATATTGAGCCGCATGAGCTCCTTGTATATCTTGGAGATTAATCCTTTGTCTGTTGCTTCATTTGCAAATATTTTCTCCCATTCTGAGGGTTGCCTTTTCATCTTGTTTATGGTTTCCTTTGCTGTGCAAAAGCTTTTGAGTTTCATTAGGTCCCATTTGTTTATTTGTGTTTTTATTTCCATTTCTCTAGGAGGTGGGTCAAAAAGGATCTTGCTGTGATTTATGTCATAGAGAGTTCTGCCTGTGTTTTCCTTTAAGAGTTTTATAGTGTCTGGCCTTACATTTAGGTCTTTAATCCATTTTGAGTTTATTTTTGCGTATGGTGTTAGGAAGTGTTCTAATGTCATTCTTTTACATGTAGCTGTCCAGTTTTCACCACTTACCGAAGAGGCTGTCATTTCGCCATTGTACACGCTTGCCTCCTTTATCAAAGATAAGGTGACCATATGTGCATGGGTTTATCTCTGGGCTTTCCATCCATATTTTAATATAGATCAACATAGTTTTTGTGCCAGTACCATACTGTCTTGATTACTGTAGCTTTTTAGTATAGTCTGAAGTCAGGGAGCCTGATTCCTCTAGCTCCATTTTTCTTTCTCAAGGTTGCTTTGGCTATTTGGGGTCCTTAGTGTTTCCACACAAATTGTACAATTTTTTGTTCAAGTTCTGTGAAAAATGCCAGTGGTAGTATGATAGGGATTGCACTGAATCTGTAGATTGCTTTGGGTAGTAGAGTCATTTTCACAATGTTGATTCTTCCAATCCAAGAACATAGTGTATCTCTCCATCTGTTTGTATCACCTTTAATTTCTTTCATCAGTGTCTTATAGTTTTCTGCATAGAGGTCTTTTGTCTCCTTAGGTAGGTTTATTCCTAGGTATTTTATTCTTTTTGTTGGAATGGTAAATGGGAGTGTTTCCTTAATTTCTCTTTCAGATTTTTCATCATTCGTGTACAGGAATGCAAGAGATTTCTGTGCATTAATTTTGTATCCTGCTACTCTACCAAATTCATTGATTAGCTCTAGTAGCATCTTTAGGATTCTCTATGTATAGTATCATGTCTGCAAACAATGACAGTTTTACTTCTTTTCCTATTTGGATTCCTTTTATTTCTGTTTCTTCTCTGATTGCTGTGGCTAAAACTTCCAAAACTATGTTGAATAACAGTGGTGAGAGTGGGCAACTTTGTCTTGTTCCTGATCTTAGAGGAAATGGTTTCAGTTTTTCACCATTGAGAACGATGTTGGCTGTGGGTTTGTCATATATGGCCTTTATTCGGTTGAGGTAGGTTCCCTCTATTCCTACTTTCTGGAGAGTTTTTATTATAAATAGGTGTTGAATTTTGTCAAAAGCTTTTTCTGCATCTACTGAGATTATCACATGGTTTTTATCCTTCAATTTGTTAATATGGTGTGTCACATTGACTGATTTGCATATATTGAAGAATCCTTGCATCCCTGGGATGAACCCCACTTGATCATGGTGTATGACCCTTTTAATGTGCTGTTGGATTGTGTTTGCTAGTATTCTGCTGAGGATTTTTGCATCTATATTCATCAGAGATATTGGCCTGTAGTTTTCTTTTTTTGTGACATCTTCATCTGGTTTTGGTATCAGGGTGATGGTGGCCTCATAAAATGAGTTTGGGAGTGTTCCCCCCTCTGCTAGATTTTGGAAGAGTTTGAGAAGGATAGGTGTTAGCTCTTCTCTAAATGTTTGACAGAATTCACCTGTGAAGCCGTCTGGTCCTGGGCTTTTGTTTGTTGGAAGATTTTTAATCACAGTTTCAATTTCAGTGCTTGTGATGGGTCTGTTTATATTTTCTATCTCTTCCTGGTTCAGTCTCAGAAGGTTGTGCTTTTCTAAGAATTTGTCCATGTCTTCCAGGTTGTCCATTTTATTGGCATATAGTTGCTTGTAGTAATCTCTCATGATCCTTTGTATTTCTGCAGTGTCAGTTGTTACTTCTCCTTTTTCATTTCTAATTCTGTTGATTTGAGTTTTCTCCCTGTTTTTCTTGATGAGTCTAATGGTTTATCAGTTTTGTTTATCTTCTCAAAGAACCAGCTCTTAGTTTTATTGATCTTTGCTACTGCTTCCTTCATTTCTTTTTCATTTATTTCTGATTTGATCTTTATGATTTCTTTCCTTCTGCTAACTTTGGGGTTTTTTTGTTCTTCTTTCTCTAACTGCTTTAGGTGTAAGGTTAGGTTGTTGAGATTTTTCTTGTTTCTTGAGGTAGGATTGTATTGCTATAGACTTCCCTCTTAGAACTGCTTTTGCTGCATCCCATAGGTTTTGGGTCATCGTGTTTTCATTGTCATTTGTTTCTAGGTATTTTTTGCCTTCCTCTTTGATTTCTTCAGTGGTCTCTTGGTTATTTAGTAGCATATTGTTTAGCCTCCATGTGTTTGTATTTCTTACAGTTTTTTTCCTGTAATTGATATCTAGTCTCATAGCGTTGTGGTCGGAAAAGATACTTGACACGATTTCAATTTTCTTAAATTTACCAAGGCTTGATTGTGACCCAAGATATGGTCTATCTTGGAGAATGTTCCATGAGCACTTGAGAAGAAAGTGTATTCTGTTGTTTTCAGATGGAATGTGCTATAAATACCAATTAAGTCCATCTTGTTTAATGTGTCATTTAAAGCTTGTGTTTCCTTATTTATTTTCATTTTGGATGATCTGTCCATTGGAGAAAGTGGGGTGTTAAAGTCCCCTACTATGATTGTGTTACTGTCAGTTTCCCCTTTTATAGCTGTTAGCATTTGCCTTATGTACTGAGGTGCTCCTGTGTTGGGTGCATATATGTTTATAATTGTTATATCTTCTTCTTGGATTGATCCCTTGATCATTATGTAGTGTCCTTCTTCGTCTCTTGTAATAGTCTTTATTTTAAAGTCTATTTTGTCTGATATGAGAATTGCTACTCCAGCCTTCTTTTGATTTCCATTTGCATGGAATATCTTTTTCCATCCCCTCACTTTCAGTCTGTATGTGTCCTTAGGTCTGAATGAAGTGGGCCTCTTGTAGACAGTGTATATACGGGTCTTGTTTTTGTATCCATTCCGCCAGCCTGTGTCTTTTGGTTGGAGCATTTAATCCATTTACATTTAAGGTAATTATCGATATGTATGTTCCTATTACCATTTTCTCAATTGTTTTGGGTTTGTTATTGTAGGCCTTTTCCTTCTCTTGTGTTTCCTGCCTAGAGAAGTCCCTTTAGCATTTGTTGTAAAGCTGGTTTGGTGGTGCTGAATTCTCTTAACTTTTGCTTATCTGTAAAGGTTTTAATTTCTCCATAGAATCTGAATGAGATCCTTGCTGGGTAGAGTAATCTTGGTTGTAGGTTTTTCCCTTTTATCACTTTAAGTATGTCCTGCCTGCACCCATTTTTAAATGAACATTTTGATGAGTTTAAATGAATGCAGCTACCACTACAATCGAGATATAGAACATTTCCATCACCTCAAAAGTTCCCTCATGCTCCTATGCAATCAGTCCACATCTCCACCCTGGCTCCAGGCAACCACTGACTGCCCTCTGTCAAGATACCCATCTTTATATTTTTTTCTAGTATAAAAAAAGGTTCACTTAATATTTGGAAAATTTAAAACACACACACACACAGAGTAGAAGAGTATAGTGAAAGTGATTTACCCAACACTCAGCTTCAACGATTTTTAATGCATGACCAATCCTGTCTCATCTATACTCCTGCCCACGCCCCTGCATGGATTATTTTGAAGAAAATCCCAGACATTATTTCTCTTCACATGTAAATACTTCAGTATATATCTCTGAAGGATATTCTTTTAAAACATATCCATAATACCATTTTCACGCTTAAAATAATTAAAAATAAGCTTCTCAATACCATGAAATAATCAATCAGTACCTGCATTTCCCAGATTGCCTCACATTTTTTCCTTCATTATGTTTGTCTGAATCAGATCCATATATTACTATTGGTTCATTCATCTCTTAAGTCCCTTTTTATCTATAGGTGTCCCCTCCATCTCTTCTCCCCCACCCCCTTATAATTTATTTGTTGAAGAAACTAGTTTGTCCTATACAGCACCTGCAGTTTGGAATTTGCTGACTGCTTCCCTAAAAAACATTTACCAAGTTTCTGTCCCTTATATTCCCTATAAATTTGTAATAAGATCTAGAAGTTGTAACAAATTCAGGTTCTGTTATAGCTGGCAAGGCTACATTATGGGCGGTATCGTGGACCTCTATCAGGAGACACATATCATGTCCCATATTCTCTTTGTCTCACGTTTTGAAAACCATAGTCTTTTCCTCAACTAATTGAAAAGAAAAGCATTTATGATAGTTTATAAGATTCATATAATCTAGAAAAGTGTAAAAGTATAGGACATCGACCCCCATTTTAACAGACTGATTCTGGACAGTGGTGTTCCTACAAAGGAAAAATAGGCTTTGAGTCACTGTCTCAGATGGTTCCATCCATCATATCCACCTATCACTTACTTGAAGTCACACACTGAACACACGCTGCCACGTCCGTCTTCTGCGCATGTCTTATCTCCGAGAGGAGAGGTGCAGAGGTGGCCTCTCCTCCACCCTCATCACTGGCTCTGCACACAGGTATCACCCAGGCAAGAGTGACCATCATACGCTTCTCCGCTGAGGAAAGGCCCTTCTCTATCCCTGATGAGGTCCGCCTCCTTCATCAGCTCTTTACAACCTTCCTCCAGAGCCAGCGACATCCAGATTTTACCAATCAGAAAACAGAGGTGCAGAGAAGAAATGTGACGAGTGAATCGGTGGAAGTTTACCATGAGAAATCACAGATCACTGATTGTTCGGAGAAACCTGCTGAGTTGCACGTGTTTCTACTTTAATGCCTCCTCCTTCCCTTCAGGGAGATGCGTGAGTCTAAACAATCTGAGTCTCTGAGGGAAAGGGCTGTGGATGCTGTTTACACAAGGAACCAGAGGGCCCGGTAAAGTGACCTTCCTGCTCTCTTTGGCAGGGCAAGTCCCTGCTTGACAAGAACTAAGTTATCACAAAAGAGAATAAGAATCAGTTAAATTAAAGAGATAACCTGGGACATTTGGGATGGGGAAGAGGAAAGCAAGTTTACATTCCAACCTCACCCAAGTCCAGGGGAGAGGCCCACTGTTACTGAGCCATGCGGAGGAAGTTAGAGTCACTGGCAGGACGACTGGGGCTTCTCTCTTTTTCCCACTCTGATAAACCCTCAGCCACCTGCAGCACGATGTTGCACTAATAGCTACAGGGCCCTCCACTGCCAGCCACCTCCTACTCATCTCCGTGCTGGGCTGGTTCTTACTGCCTCCAGAAGTAAAAGTTAGAATATGATAATTATTGTGCCAGTAACTACTGCCTGGTAACGTAAGTTCCAGAAGCACAGGCCTCTGCTTACAAACAGCATAACCTTCAGTACAAAAGGATCGAGTTCTCCCTCATCCTGGCCCCCACCTCTGGACAAGCACAGATTAAATTAAGAATTCTCAAAATTCCCAACGGTGTCAAGCACATTTAAAGCTGCCGGGTCAAAGATCCATTTTTGCAGCAGACAACCACAAAGGATTTCAGTGTTACATACAGTGGAAATGATTGCAAGAAATTCTAAATATGGACAGACCAGTAATTTAAATTCTTTTTCTAATGGCTAATACTTCCTTTCCAGTTCAATATCTGATTCTAAGTCAGGCTCCAATTAAGGAAAGCAAGACCCAGTTTTCTGGTTCCACTGGGATTTACTTGTTCAGGGATTACCTGGCTGCATGTCCTGAGTCTGTTTCCAGTCAGTGCTCTGCTGGGAACCCTGTGGTGACTAACAAACGTGTTTCAGGAGAAGGAAACACCCTGATTACTAGCAGTCCAGGGCAAAGTAAAGCCCAAACAAGGAACTCTCACTCCTGGTCTGGTGCTTTCCCCTGCAGGCCACTACTGCTGCGTCAAACCAGCCGGCTGTGTGAAGCTGGTAAATCAACCTACCTAGGTTTTGATTTCCTTTCTTCTAGCAGCTTCACTCATAATAGCCAAAACCACCCAGAAGTCCACCGATAAAGAGACAGACAAGGAAAAACAACGGCCCCTCTTCCTCAACTGGATATTCTGGTGTCTATCTGTGACACCTGGAATGGCGACAGACCACCTGAGACCACGGGAGCAGCCAGGACAAGCCAGTGTTCTGGGGATGGCAGGGCAGGAAGAAAAAAAATGAACGTGGCTCCCCAGCTGCTGAATTAACCAGCTTTGGAGTCACCCTACCTCCAGACTTCCTGTTGTCTGAAATACTGCCTGTGTGTTTAAGTCACTGAGTTGGCTCTTCTGTTTTTCTTGAAGGTAAAAGCATTCCAACCGATGACACTTATTGACCTAAAAGGTTGCACACCACTAGCTACGTGCAGCAATGAAAGGCAGAACTGGATCTCTATAATTAAAATAAAAAAACAAGAAAGCAAAACGAAATACGCCATTCTTGTCATTAAAACATGAGAAAGGCTTTGGGACAGGTAAAGAGCAAGGTTACGAGGAAAAATACAGTAAGTGAATCCACACGTTTAACAATTCAATAAATAAACTTGGACCCGGAAACTGGCCTGTATGAACTGATTGTGCTTCATTTCAGAAATATTCATTAGAAGACGATGACTTTACATACGGTACTTATGTGTGCAATAATCCTCTGAGAATAGTCACACTATTCCTATTTTACAAATGAGAAAACTGAAGCACAGAGAAGCTAAGTAACTGGCCAAAGTCACTCCATCCATGCACTTTTCTCCACCTGGAACTCTCCCCTTTCTGCCCTTCGCTAACTCCTACACATCTTCCAGGTTCCAACTTGAATAAACATCACTTCCGAGACTTCCCTGGTAGCGCAGTGGTTAAGAATCTGTCTGCCAATGCAGACGACATGGGTTCAATCCCTGGTCCGGGAAGATCCCACATGCCACGGAGCAACTAAGCCCGTGCGCCACAACTACTGAGCCCACATGCCACAACTACTGAAGCCTGCGAGCCTAGAGCCCACACTCCGCAACAAAGAGAAGCCACCACAATGAGAAGCCCACGCACCGCAACGAAGAGTAGCCCCTGCTCACCGCAACTAGAGAAAGCCCGCGTGTAGCAACGGAGACCCAATGTGGCCATAAATAAATAAATTTATTAAAAAAACACAACAAAACAAAACAGAAACATCACTTCCTTAGAAGAAGGCTTCTTTGATGTGTCCAGACAAGGTCCAGAGCTCCTTGTACACTCCACTACATGCAATGCTCTACTGAAGCACTGTGTGTACTCGCGATTATGTAAATATTTGTCTTCCCCAAATGTACAGGATGTACATGCCCTGAGAACAGGTCTTTCTTGTCCACCACCACACGGCATTTCCAAAGCTGATCAGAACACCTTGCCCTTAAGAGGCTCACAGTCTGAGAGACTGCAAATGAACAGTCCCTTCCAACACAATGCGGGAGGCAGACAGAGGTGTGCACAGGGCTCTATGGAAGCAAAAGACAGTGGGTCGGGGGGAGGCTTCATGGAGGAGAATCCCCCAAGCAGAGCCCTGAAGGACAAGGAAGTTGGGAGGAAAAGAACTGAGGACAAGGGTGTCCTAGGCGGACAGAGCATTAGGTATATCTTTAGAGAAGAAAGCGGCCATGGAATTTTAGGGGAACTATGAGCTCACTACGGCTGGAGTCTGAGATCAGACAGAGATAAATGAAGCTTGAGAGACAGCAAGATTCAGTTCGATATTCAGAGATAGCAATACGTTGTAAAGATCCCTAAAATAATCCAATAACAATGGATATGATGGAAGCGCTCACTGTACATCAGGCACCACGCTAAGTACCTCATATGTATAATTTCATCTTCACAACCACCCTGAGCATTATTACTCCCACGAGGAGGTAAGATCGCACACAGCTAGCAAATGGCAAAGCCAGGCTCTGAACCGCAGCTGTATTACATGACTCCAAAGCCTGTGCTCTTAACCACAGTCTAATCCTTGTCTAGCTCACTGTGCACTGACATGATCTTATATAGTTGTATGTAATTCAAATAATTACCTTGATCCTACTAGAAGAGCTGGCTATTTAAGGAATCCCATGTCTTTTTCATTAAGCGAATCATAAACACAAATATTTCATACACTGAGATTGTTTAAAATAAAGTATATAATTAGTGTTCAATAGACATTTTTTTTTTCGGCTGTGTTGGGTCTTCGCTGCTGCACACGGGCTTTTCTCTAGTTGTGGCGAGCAGGGGTTACTCTTTGCTGCAGTGCGCGGGCTTCTCGTTGCGGTGGCTTCTCTGGTTGCAGAGCACAGTCTCTAGGCATGCGGGCTTCAGTAGTGTGGTGCGCGGGCTCCAGAGCGCAGGCTCAGTAGCTGTGGCACACGGGCCCAAATGCTCCGCGGCACATGGGATCACCCTGGACCAGGGCTCGAACCTGTGTCCCCTGCATCGGCAGGCAGATTCTTAACCACAGTGCCACCAGGGAAGCCCTTTTCAATAGACTTTTTAAAATGAAGATCAAATGAAAATTATTCAGAGACAGAAAATGCAGTGTCTTGACTGATATTCCAATACTGTCTCTAGAATTACGTTACCTCTAAACCATCAAAAATTATGCTAAGCAAACACTAGAACTTCTAAGTCGCCTCATCAAAACTAACCTTCCTAAGGAGAATTAAACTTATTAATTAAACAACTCAATCAATTATTGAGAATGGGTGGAAAGAAAAGAAAGTAGCTAAGACAGAGGAAAGATGCTATGACACACGAAATCTCTTTTCCCCACTATCATTTGCTTTAAGCATAGAAATTGTCACTGAATGTGTTTACAAGGCAAGGTAAACAGTCTATGTGCCAATTCCAGTTAAAACATGAGCAGAAATTTTATCAGTTAGGGAAAGTCTTGGTTCAAAGAACTCAGTTTTTTCGGAAGCCGTTCAGCAAAAATGCAAATGTACTAAGTCACAGTTGATGGGCTATTAATAAACCATTAAAGCAAACTGCTGGGAGATCTTTGCTTTTTTAAATGTCTCATAATGTACAGTAAGAGTTCACAGACTGACAATAATTATCATAGTTATACCAGATTAAACATTTATTAGTGCCAGGAGTTTTAAGAACAAGTGCTCACTTCATTCTTACAGCCTCGCTTTCGTATGAGCTAACTAAGGCACAGAGAGTTTAGGTCAATTGCTCAAGGTCACCTGGGTAGGAAGTGACAGAGCCAGGATGTACACACAGGTCTGTCTGATGCCGAAGTGCATGCTCCTTCCACCAAGCAGCATCATCTCTACTGGGCTGAAAGGTGCCTAGAGATTATCTGATTTATTCACCAATCAACCCTATCATTTAAAAAGACCTGTAGGGAGGGTAAAGGACTTTCCTTACTTAGGTCCTTTGGCTAGTTTACAGCACAACTGGGAGTGAACCCCAGATTTCCTACTCTGAGGCAAGCACAGTCTGTAATCATTTTGACTCATACCAGATACTTTCTTTTTGAGAAATATTAAAAATTTCCCCATAAAAGAGACAAAACAAGAATGATATATGTAAATGCCTGTCACTGTGCCTCGAGCTATGGATGCATCATGTTTTCGTGGGAGACAGAACAAGAGACGCCTCAAACACTTCCTGTGCATTACTTGCAACCAGCTAACAGAAGATAACAGGATTTCATGCATTCCTTTCCACCACCATCATTTTTGCCGCCTCCTGCCTTTCAGTAGGGCATTAAAAGCACGTTAGTGAGGAAAAAAAGCAGCCAATGAGCCTGGTGATGTTCCAATAAAGTTTAATATTTGGACTCAAAAATTTGAATTTCATATAATTTTCACAGGCCGTGAAATATTATTCTTGATTTTTCCCAACTACTTAAGAAGCTACAGCTTTCAGGCTATAGAAAAACAGGTTGTGGGCCAGAGGGCATATGCTGACCCTGCATTAAAACAAAGAAGTAAAAGGCAGAAGTGATCAAAGGAAAAGCAGTTTGCAACAAGGCAAGGCTACGGCCTTTTTCTTGACTCAGTTCTGGAGTCACTGATTCAGGAGGCCTTCTTGGGCCATCCCCACTCCCACTTGGGGCAGGTGTCCCACTTTTGTGTTCTCACTGAAACTTGGGTCTATCTCTATCCTAACACTTACCATAATATGTTCAATCACTCATTTGTATGTGCTTTTGTTTGTTTTCAAATCTGTATTCCTAGCCGATGTGGATGCTCAAAAATAGCGGGGGTAAGGGCGATAAGGAAAATAAAAAGGAATAAGCTCAGAAATTCTTATCTTTATACAGACACTAGATATCAGCACAGAGTCTTGACAGTGGTTCCATGACATACACCTACGGAGTTAAATCAGTGGTTCAGCTACTTTCTGTATCTGTTAACAATCTATGTTGCTTATGCCCTGTACATATGCACCAACCCCTCCATCTAGTCTCTATACTTATACCTCCCTCAAGCCAGGCATCGGACTAACTTGTTTAGACTAATCTGCATGAAAAAGATCCAAGCATAAATTTAAAATGACCACTGAGTCTCCAGAAAGGCTCGGGGTACCCTGGGGGTCTGCAGAACACAAATGGAAAAGCTACTGTCCTATAACACTAGCCTCAAAAATGAATGATGAAAAAAATAAAAATAAATAAAATAAAATAAATGAATGATGGCTTCAAATAGTTTGAAGAAAACCTGAAAAGCCACAATTACCAGATATAACGTGAAAATCAACATGGAAAAGTCTACTTCATCGTTATCACATAAAGCATAAAAGAGAAACAAATATATTTCAATCACACATGGTCGGGTGGATGACCCTGTACGGTGGGATCATTAACCTTCTCTGTGCCGGGGGTCCCTCTGGCAGTCCGGAGAAGCCAGCAGATCCCTGCTCAGAACAATGTTTTCGAATACATAAGACAGTATGCGTGGTTTAAAAAAGGAAACCAGTTATAATAATTAGCCCACACTACCTCCCCCGACACTTCCTGTCTCCTTTCCCTGCTTTATTTTTTCTGCTTAGTGTTTGTCACTATCTAACACGCTATGCGTATTTTACTTCTGTTCTCTTATTTAGTAGATGTCTTCCCAACTAGAACCTTGCTCCCATGAGGGCAGGCAAGTTTATCTATTTTGTTTACCACTCTATTTCCAAAACCTACAAAATGCCTGGTAGCTAACAGATGCCCAATAAATATATTCTGAATTAGTAAATAAACGTCTTGTCTCCTAAGAGCTATTACTCTCAGAGGAATCACAGGCAGTTCTACTAGGATCTGTCATCCTTAAGCAAGATAATACACAAGGCTTCATGTTTACTAACTTCTTAATAGTGCTGGAAACCTTTTATAAAGGCAACCTCATGCCTCCACAATAAACTTAATATCTACTGACTGAGGGCGAAGAAGGGAGGTGAGGCAGAGAAGTCAAATGCCTCCAGGTTAGTCAGTGAACAAAATCCATGGGCCAGGTCTCCTGCTTATTAACTCTGCCTTCACTTTACCCTTTGTCCTCTGAAGCTTTTGCTGCGTTGCCTTCCGTCTCTTTCCCACTGAAGGTATCTAACTGCACGCTAACGATAAGAGACAACCCATTCACAACGAACAGCCACACTCTCCTTGGCAACAAGGTTCTAGGGTTTCCAGCTTCTCGCCAAGGCAACTCTTAAATAGAGGGAAAAAATTTTTAATTCATCTTATTCACAGTAAATTAAAAGGTTAACAAGAATGTAAACCCTCAGACACAACAGGCTGCCTATGCTGTTTGTCTCACAAAGTCCTAAGAGGAAGGAAGCTAAGAGCCAAGACAACTCGAAGCTCCAGAGAAATGTAATAATTTCTACCAACTGCAACGCCTTCACGCTGTAGTGTGATAACAGATTGGAAAGGCAAACCAGAAACCAGAAAAAGAAAGGTGGGAGGGAACATGAGGTTAACAACAAGGTCAGTTAATACAACAGAAACAGTGTCCTGAGACTGTTTCATAACTAGGCAGCAGTCAAAACCTCACCGGAAGGCAGTCTGGGCCCCTCTTGGGTGGTCACGCAAACGTCAGCCTGTTCCCCAACCCCAGCGCTGGCCCAAAAGCAGAGCGGAGGAAATGCGCTTGTATCATGAGGGTTTTGAGACACTCAAACCCATCTGCTTAAAATATAACCTCCTAAATCTCCTTAAACATCAGAATTATCCATATATGTGTATCTTCTTACATACAGGGCAAGAAAACGGGAAGAGACAGGGGTTTTTGTGGGTTTGTTTTTAATATTTCAAGTGCTAATAAACCAGCAACAGCTGGTCAATGACAGAAAGTTCCACGGCAATGATGTGTATTAACAGGATTTCGAGTTGGAAGAAAAAGGGAGACAAAAACATTTTTCACGTAGGCTTGACTCCAGCTCAATGGGAAAATATTAACCTAGAGCAACCATTATAACCAACTGCTGACTTCCTGTATTGTCCTAGATCTGATCCTTAGAGATGTATGCTTCTTTTGAACTAGCCAGATAAAAACTGTAATACAATTTTGTAACTACTGTTGCTTTATAAACACACCTTAAAAGAAAGCGCTGAAGACACAATGATAAATAAAACCCACAAGCACAGAGAACTTATATTCAACCCTTTCTTTCAAAGTAAAGGTCTTCAAACAGTGTCGTTCCAACTTTACAACATCAGTGAGGTATTTCTCACCCCAATAAGCTTAGAAAATGTAGTATGGATAATTACATAACTGAATAAGAAAGAAATGAAAAACCTTAAAAACACAAATTATTTACATTAGTCTAAATTCAATTGACTGTTAAAGTGAAAATCAGAAACAAACTAAATATCCACCTGGTGGGATTAGTTAAATAAACTGTGTTTTGTCAATTCTATGGAATAGTACACAGCCATGAAAAAGAATGAGAGAGACCTCCAAGTACGAAATGGAAAAATCTCCAAGACACCTTTGTTACAGGAAAAGAGCAAACTGAACAACTCATAGTGATTCTGCTTATGTAAACCATTTACGTGAACCTGTACACATATTGTACTCAAATACTTGGGAAAAAGATCTAGAATACATGCCAAATTCTTAATAATTATTTCAACTGGGGGGGAGGTGAGAGAAGAGGGGGAGTTTGGAGAAATTTTTCACATCATTCACATATCGCTTGTATATTAAAAAAAACTTAAAGCAGAAAAGGGACTAGATGATTCTATGAATTAAAGGGAAGAAAGGGAATTCCCTGGTAGTCCAGTGGTTAGGACTCCATGCTTTCACTGCCAAGGGCCTGGGCTCAATCCCTGGTCAGGGAACTAAGATCCCACAAGCCAAGGGGTGTGCCCCCCAAAAAGAAAAAAGAAATCCAACTAGCCTTGATGGCAAATTCCAACAGCATATCTGAAAATAACCAACAGCACTACAATTAAAAAGATACTTTGCCAACTAGAGATAGAGGACAAGAGACCCAAAGGATGCTGGTACTGATTCATGAACTGGAATGCCAGCATGTCTAGGATGAGTCGGCGGGTGACTAGGGGATCTTGAAATTTAAAAGTCATCTGCCCAAGAAACAGTCAGGTAAACAAGACAAGAGAAATCCAAAGTACTCTTAAATGCAGGCACCACAAGTTTTTTTCATCAACTTTATTGAGATATAGTCTACGTATAATAAAATGGACCCATTTAAATTTTATGTTTCAATACATTTTGACAAATCTATACACCTGTGTGACTGCCACCATACTGAAGATATAAAACATTTCCAAAAGCCTAAAGGTTTTCTTGCGTCCCATTCCAGTCAATCCACTCCCACCCTGGGTTAACTACTTTTCTGTCACTCCAGATTAGATCTGTCTTTTCTAGAATTTCGTAGAAATGAAAGGATAAGTAGTGCTCTTTTGTGTCTGGCTTCCTTTCACTCAGCATAATGTTTTCAAGGTTCACTCATGTTGTACCACATATCAGTACTTCACTCCTTTTTATGGCCAAATAATATTCTACTGTACGGACCACAATTTGTTTATCCACTCATTTGTTGATGGACATTTGGGTTGTTTCCAGTCTTGAATTATTATGACTAAATCTGTGATGAACATGCAAGGCACCAGAAGCTTTTCATTCCTTTCACTTTCTACTACCTCAGCACTGTCCATATACTCTCAGCTCACCACAAGTCCCATTCTTACATTGGCCCTATGTGCAATGGGAAAAGCAATCGCTTATTCAACAAACATATATTAAGGATCTACTGTTTGCCAGGGACTGTTCAGGCACCAGGGACACAGTAATGAACAAGACAGTATAATCCCTCTTCTGTAAAACTTAGAATCTTTTTTGAGGGGAGGGACTGCAGAAGGGGAGATATACAAAAATAAAAGAAAATTTCACACAAAATAGAAAAAGTTAAAAGTAACATATTCAGAAAGTGGCTAGAAGCATGGGTGTCTAATTCAGATCCGGCAGCCAGGGAAGGCCTATCTGAGCTGAGATCTGAATGACACCAAGGAGCCGGCCATGTGACTATCTAAGATCAAAGCATCCCAGGCAAAGAGAACTGCAAGTGCAAAGGCCCTAAGGACAGACTGAACTTCTCCTCATCTAGGAGCAGCAGAAAGGCCAGTGTGATAGAAATGTAGTGAACGAGGGACTGACTTCCCTGGCAGTCCAGTGGTAAAAAATCCACTTTCCAATGGATGCGGGTTCAATCCCTGGTTGGGGAACTAAGATCCCACATGCCTCGGGGCAACTAAGCCCGCGCGCCACAACTACTGAGCCCGTGTGCCGCAAACTACAGAGCCCACACGTCCTGGAGCCTGCGTGCCACAACTACAGAGAAAAAAACCCACATGCCACAACTAGAGAGAAGCCCATGTGCCGCCACGAAAGATCCCGTGTGCTGCAACCAAGACCTGATGCAGCCAAATAAATAAATAAATAAATTTAAAAAATAACCATAACAACAACAACAAAAATAACCATAACAATTAAAAAAAAGAAAGAAAGAAATGTAGTGAATGAGGGTAAAAGATGAGGCTGGAGAGGCGGGCAGAGGCCAAGCCAAATAATCTTATGGGCCAAGAAGTCTGGGTTTTACTGGAGGCTATTAAGCAGGGGAGTAAAATAATCAGATTTGCATTTTAAAAACATCACCCTGGCTGTGTAGAGAAGAATTGTAAAGGGAAAGAGGAGAAGCAGATTAGTTAGGTAGCTACTGCATGATGCAGGTGGTGATGGCTTGGACAACAGGGAAAGCAAAGAAAAGAGAAGAGCTGGGGATGATTTCAAGATATCTTAAAAGTAGAATCAATAGCTCTTGCTAATGGATTAGATGTAGTGGGAATAAAAAAGAAGAATCTAGGATAATTTCTAGGTGTTTGGCTTGGGCAGCTAGGTGGATGGTAGTACCATTTACTGAGATGGGGAAAATTGGAGGAAAAAGAGGTTTGGACTTGTAGTCTAGTGTATTCTGCACATCTTTCTTTGCTCTCCCTGTAGTCCAGGCCATCGCCACCAGAATGAAGCTGTGATGCTGATTAAACGTCCAAATGCAGATGTCAAATAGGCACTTGGATACATGAGTTTGAAGTTAAGACGAGAAGTCAGTGCTGGATGTATATTGATAGTATTAGAGAATAGTATCTGAAGCTGAGAAACAGATTCTACAATCGTGCTTCTGAAAATATTCTGACATATACCTCAGTGCACCTGGATCACACCAGATGAACAGGACTCCAAGAACAATTTTACTGTGATTTGGGGGTGAGGGGGTAGGGAGGGATGAATTTTATATTTGAATGCACACATGTAAAGACTAAAATGCTGGATTTACACAACTGTTCATGATTAAACATAAGATTTCAAAGCCATTTTGTGTTTGTGGCTGGCAGCCTTCGGACTATACCACAAGACACCTAGTGATACATCTTCATGTATCTCTTGGAGTATTTCAGGAAAAAAGTTGGACAAGTATCAGAATACACAACAATCAATTAGCAAAAATGTAACATATGGACTAGAGCCCAGGGCCTGAGGCTGTGGGGCTCACAAGAAGGCAGAGCAGCACAGCTGTTAGGACGTGGACTTCAGAGCCCACGGGCCTCGGTTCACATGCCACCTGTGCTGCTCATTAACTGTGGAGGCACAGGGTCACTGCAGGGGTTAAATGACAGAATACAGGCAAGGCGCTTAAGCATAGCCCCTGGTTAAACACACGCCCCAATATTTTTTCTCTACAGGGTCTCACTGTATAATAAGATCTACAAGACATAAGTATCAAAAGAAAATAATATAAGTTACATATGAAAAACGCTAAATGTGGTTGGTAGGATTGGTCGGGAAAGCACTGAAATCTGGGCTGAAGAAGATTGCTACAGGAACCCCACACACTGTTAGCGGGAAGGTAAAATGGTGCAGCCAGTATGGAAAACAGTATGGGGATTCCTAAAAAAATTAAAACTAGAACTACCATATTATCCAGCAATTCTACTTCTGTGTATTTATCCAAAGAATATGAAAACATTAATTCAAAAAGCTACATGTACCCCAATGTCCACTGCAGCATTATTTATAACAGCCAAGATATGGAAACAACCTAAGTGCCCATGAATAGATGAATGGATAAAGAAGTTGTGGTATATGTATATACAATTCCATATTGGCAATGGAATATTATTCAGCCATAAGAAAAGATGAGGGCTTCCCTGTTGGTGCAGTGGTTAGGAATCCGCCTGCCAATGCAGGGGACGTGGGTTCGAGCCCTGGTCCGGGAAGATCCCACATGCCGTGCAGCAGCTGAGCCTGTGTGCCACAACTACTGAGCCTGCGCTCTGGAGCCTGTGCTCTGCAACGGCGGGGGCCACTGTGGTGGGAAGCCCGCGCACCGCAACAAAGAGTGGCTCCCACTCTCCGCAACTGGAGGGGGCCCGCGCACAGCAGTGAGGACCCAATGCAGCCAAAAATAAATTAAATTAATTAATTTAAAAAAAAGAAGAAGAAAAGAAAAGATGAAATCTTGCCATTTGCAACAGCATAGATGGACCTTGAGGGAATTATGCTAAGTGAAATAAGTCAGATGGAAAAAGACAAATACCATATGATTTCACTCATATGTGGAATGTGCAAAACAAACAAAATAAATGAACAAACCACATCAAACAAAAACAAATACGTAGATACAGAGAACAAAGTGGTGGTCACCACTGGGGAAGGGGTGGGGGTGGGGGAAGGGCGAAATGGGTAAAGGGGGT
Source organism: Globicephala melas (assembly GCF_963455315.2). Lineage (NCBI taxonomy): Eukaryota > Metazoa > Chordata > Mammalia > Artiodactyla > Delphinidae > Globicephala > Globicephala melas. The sequence continues at coordinate 6,449,662 of NC_083321.1, forward strand.
CAACTGTACAGCGACAGATGGAAACCAAAGTTTTGGTGGTGAGCACGCTGTAGTGTATACAAGTAGAAATATGACGCTCTACACATGAAACTTATATAAAGTTATACACCAATGTTACCTTAATTAAAAAAAAATTTTTTAAGATACAGGAAGACCAGAAGGCTTTCAGCTTTTATTTCTTTTTATTTTTATCTCGGGGGAATAAATAAAGGAAAGACGGTAAAACCAATGTGGAGAGGACAGGAACCACCATTTACTGAGAACTTGCTGAGAACTCTTGCCTGTCAGCACTTTTTTAAACAAACTTCGAGATGCAACTCACATGCGCTATATAATTCATCCACTTAGGTGTACGATTCAGTTGTTGTCACTGCATTCACAGAACTGTGCAACTATCACCACAATCCGCTTTAGTACCTTTTCATCATCCCCAAAAAGAAACCCCATACCCATTAGGAGTCACTCCCCATTTTCTTTCAACCCCACAAGCCCTAGGCACTCACTAATCTGCCTTCTGTCTCTATGGATTTTCCTGTTCTGGACATTTCATATAAATACAATCATACAGCATGTGATAGGCTTCTTTCCCTTAGCACAATGTCTTCAAAGTTCACCCATGCTGTAGAATGAATCAGTACTTCATACTTTTACTGCCAAAAAATATTCTACTGTAAGGATATACCACATTTTATTCATCCACCCATCACTGATGGACAGTGGGTTGTTTCTACTTTTTAGCTATTATGAGTAACACTGCTATGAACCTTCATGTACAAGTTTTTGTACGGACATGTGTTTTCACTTCTTTTAGGTATCTACCCAGGAGTAGAATTGTTGGGTCTTATGGTTAAACTGTTTAATCTTTTGAGCAACTGCCAGACTTTTCCAGTCAATAAAGTTAGCTCCAAGTATTCAAATGACAGTAACTAACTACCTGACTAACATCTTGGAGCACTTGAAGTTACTACCACTTCTCACACTTTAAAATTGTTTAATGATTTTTAAGTTGGTGGTAAAGAGTCTGTAGGAAAAAGTAAACATGTAGGAGATAGCAGATTAAAAGGCTAGAAAAAGAGAACACTATACCTTTGTTTGCTCCTTGAAAACACTGAAAAGCTTCATGGGACAAACTAGATACAAAAGCCAAAATTACAGTTCTTTATGAGAAATGAGAAAGAGGTGCTTAGTATCAACTAAGTGCATCCGTGTATGACGATGCGTGTGTGCGAATGGGAAAGCTATAGCCCAAGTGAAATCTTTTGCCAACTCTTGCCTCCTCTTGGAGTCACGTTGGCAAGACTTTCTTCTGCAACTTACCTCCTCTCTCACTGTCCAACAGCAAATAAACACACTGTCTCTCAACCATGTCAGTCAAATAACTTTGATTCATGCTCCAAAACAGGCTCATTACCAAACAGTCAGAAAATTTACATTTTCAATAAATATTACAGTTGCCTGAGGCAGTATCATCTTGCATCAAGATTGTCCTTCTAGAGCTCCATGGTCCAATACGGTTATAACCACTGACCACGTGTGGTTGCTGAGCACTTAAAAGGAAGCTAGTTCGACTAAGAAATGACATTTAAATTTTTTATTTAACTTAAATGAATTTAAATTTAAAAACGGAAGCAGTGGAAATTCTTTTACATTGATCACTTGCTTTAGATACAGTGGGTTAAATAAAATACATAATTAGTTTCACCTGTTTCTTTTCCCTTTTTTCATGTGGCTATTAGAAAATTTTAAAGTACAGTCTCTGTGAATATACTAAAAACCAGTGGATTGCACACTTTAAATAAGTGAATTGTATGGTATGTGCATCCCATCTCAATAAAGCTGTTTTTTAAAAAAATACATGTGCAGCTCACACTGTATTTCCACTTGACAGTGACAGTTTCTCCATTTATGAAGGTACCATAAGTCAGTTATAGTAATACTGAGAAAGAAAAAAAAAGAGAAAATCACATTTATTTCCTGTTTGTATAATAGCCTTTGTGATAGACCTGTTTACAAAACAAGGCCAGTAAAATTCTAAAGCTAATAAAAGAGAAAAGAGAATCATCTACTGAAGAAATTAACTTCACTAATTACAACCGACAGCTATCAGAGTATCAGAAAATATTCCATGTGAGGATGGAAAAGGAAAATGGTTTACAGAGACCAAAAGAAGTATGTGAAGCCCAGGGCTATGGTCAAGAGGACCAAGAAAGTTCCACAACAACTATCACCTAGTAAATGTTCAACAAATGTCCGGTAGAGGGACAGAAGAACAGGTGGATGAATGAACAAGCAAAATTGGAATAGAAAGACAAAAGGAAAGGATAATAGGAAAGAAAAAATATTTTTTAAAAAACCTTTTTTAAAAGCCTCTACTACACAATTATAAAAGCTACTGAAAATAAGTTCAACCTATGTATCAGCACGTCACCTGTCTGGGGAAGTTTACAACCCAAGGACTAGAAACATTATATACAAAGACTTGGGAACAGAACCAACAGAAAAGAGAAGGACCACAAATAATATCTATTAGACTGAGTACTTTATGGAGTGTGCTATGAGGTAAAGCCATGCCATCAAAATCAGGAGGTGTCTGGTAGGAGCTTAGGTAGTTTATCACAGGGTCATAAAGCACTTAGGCAAGTAGTAAGTGCTTTTTGATTATTCCAAGACCATGAAGCATTAATGAGACTGAGGCAGGAGAAGGCTGCTCCCTCGATGTCCATGCTGTGAGAGAAATCAGTTACACTCTCATAAACGCGCCTGGGCACAGGCAGGAGAGCCAGCTCAGTTTAAAATGTATGGCAAGCAAAACAAACTTAATTTAATGTTATGTGTATCCCCCTGAGAAGGAAAAAGAAATGTTGGCTTACTATGTGTGGAATTCTCAGAAGTCGTAACTGATCAAATCACTTGCACCATTTATACAGTAAGAACTTCACAAAATGCTGCATCAGTAATTGCAATTTTATGAACAGAGCATTAATGTTGGCTGACAATTTCCTTTAGCATTTATTAATGGCAAACAGTAGACTCTGATGGGAACAGTTTTCACTTAGCATCAGGAACTGCCTCTGCAGAAAGCTAAGAGATGAGAACCGAGAACTAAATGTTCAACTCAACTTGTTAAGGAAAAGTACTGAGAAAAAAAAAAATCAGTAACTTTCTATAGCGAATGAGAAGAAAAGTCATGGATTGTTAAAATAAAAGGGAAAAATGTTGGGCGGGGGTCAAGGTTGGGGAGAGGGGCTGGAGGACTAAAGCCAGGGGAAGACAAGGAAGAGGGTTTAGGCTAGAGGTGGAAGGAACTGCCTTCCTGTTGCTGTATATGTGTATTATTACCATATTAGTACACTATATGCTATGGTGCTGTAACTATGGATATATTTATTGACAGATCTGCAAGAATATTACACAATCTTCTCAGGTATGCTTTCCCTGACACATAGATGCACCCTCACAGTACTTGTCACCCTTGTCTGTCTCCTCTGCTGAGCCGTGGGCTTCATGATGGCAGGGTACAGGATATCCCCTGCATCCAGCACGCATTTTGGGACATGGTTAGCTCTCAGTAAATGCCAGCTAAAATGCTAATGAAGGCCACGCCACCTGTGTGCTATCTCAGCTGAAGCATAATGTTATTCCTTCCAGTAAAAGAGATAACACTTACGGACTGAACTGTGTCTCCTCTCCCCAATTCCCACCCCCAATTCACATGTTGAAGCCCTAACCTCCAATGTGACTGTGTTTTGAGACAGGGCCTTTAGGGAAATAATTAAGGTTAAATGAGGTCATAAGGGTGGGGCTCTAATCCAATAGGACTGGTGTCCTTATAAGAAGAGTAAGAGATACCGGAGATCTCTCTCTCTAAGTGTACACAGAAGAAAGGCCATGTGAAGGTGGCTATCTACAAGTCAGGAAGACAGGTCTTACCAGAAACCAACTCTGACGGCACCTTGATCTTGGACTTCCAGTCTCCAGAACTGCGAGAAAACAAATGTCTGTTGTTTAAGCTACTCGGTCTGTGGTATTTTGTTATGGCAGCCCGAGCTGACTGATACTCAAACTAGAAAATGAATGTTCCGTTGGTCTCACTGATAGTTGTGAAGATGTACGGGGGGGAAGCTCCTCAGTAGCAGATTATGAGATGGAGCCACATGCAAGGACATCAAGTCAAGGTCAGTACGAGTCCTTCGAAGCTAAGATTAGGTTTCTCATAAATGGGCAGACTAGGATAGGGCATGCAAGATACCAGAGCCAGCTAGCTAAGGCAGATGCAAGAGTCATACACTATAAGCTAGACTATTACACTTCTTGCATTTTCTGTACTCATTTCTCCATTGTTCTTAACACTCAAAACGTTTCCTTGGGGACATCCCTGGTGGTCCAGTGGGTAAGACTCTGTGCTCCCAGTGCAGGGGGCCCAGGTTCGATCCCTGGTCAGGGAACTAGATCCCGCATGCATGCCGCAACTAAGACCCGGCGCTTCCAAAAATAAAAATAGATAAATAAATAAATAAAATGAACACCCCCTAATGAAAACAAAAACAAAAACATTTCCTTGAACTCTCCAGCCTATCTCAATTATGCCAAAGCAGAACCAAGAGATGTTTTCACCTTTGCTCATTAAAGGGGAACAGAGTACCCCTGGGGTCAAGAGGGTATGGTAGTAACAATCACATAAGTAAGATTCCAAGTGGAAAGTGAAAGTCAGTGTCCCAATCACTGTAAATATTCAACAAATATTTACCTAGCGCTTACTATACAGCTGACCCGAATCTAACCACTAGGGATGCAACAGTGAACCAAACCAGCGAAAATCCTTGTCCTCACAGAGCGTCCATTCTAGTTAAGAGCAGGGAGGAGACAGTAAACAACAAACATAATATATAAGAAAATTATATAGTGTGTTAGAGGTTGACAACTGCTATGGACAAAAAGAAGCAGGAACGACATGGGGGAAGGAGGGCTTGGGGCAGACTTCACTGGGAAGGTGACTCTTGAGTAAACACTTAGAAGAAGAACGAGAATGAACCATGTATCTACCGGCAGAGGCAGTGCAAAGAGGCAGGTCACGTGACATTTTCAAGGAAGCGCAAGAGGCCCACTGAGAATGGAGTGACCTACGGGGAAGTGGCAGGTGGTCAGATTAGTAAGAGGGGCAGACAGCCATATCACATAGGCTCTTGTAGACCACTGGAAGGACTCTGGGTTTTACCTTGAATTAACTAAGATACTTTATCATCTTCCCATTTGCTAAACCTGAGAGGTAATATTCCCTTAAAGAGCAGGCTGAAATCGTGGGATCTTTCTGTATTTTGTTTTGCAGTGCAGAATTCCAGCCCCTGACAAGACACTCAGACGAAGCCTAGAGGCAACGGCTGGAACACCAACTATATATAACCTAGAAACGTAGTTAGGTAGAACAAACACAAACACCTATTTAAATAAAACGGCTATAAACTCACCACATCCTTGGAAGATGTATAGCGAACAACAATTTTGCACATAGAGAAACTGAGGTACAAAGAAAAGATTTATCCATGTTTTTAAAGGCAGCCTAAACGTGAAATGGGAAGAAAACCACATGACTGCTCCAAATGACTGCATCCCCGAGAAAATGCTGCCTTTCTATGGAAAAAAGAAAAGCCAGGCAGAACGTGCATCTCAGAATAAGAGGAAGGCGGAAGTACTGCTTTGAGAAAACGCAAACATAAGACATTCTCACCCAGACCACTCCTTCCCACCATGCCTGTTCATGTTCCATTTCAAATAAAAGGGCTTTTGTCTAAATGTAAGCTTACATATAAACCCAAATCAGGCTCTAACCAAGAATGCTTACAGGCATGTCCTGCTGGGAAGTATACTGTAGCAGTTTACCATGGGATAAAGTGGACCATTCACCCATAATGCCCACCAACCTTTCCAATACTAACTCTAATTTCTGATTATTGCATTATTTGTGACCCAAGCTAAAGGTTATATTTCTGGACATGGTGCAGAGGTACATGTATGGGGCGGGCGGAGAGGCATAGAAAAATTATATATTTTTAAAATCATTATTGAAAATATGAGAAAACAACAGTATTAAAGAAAAATCTGGAGAGAAAAACCACCCCAAAAATCCACTGTCTTAAAACAATGATTTCGTTTTTGCATTATCTTCTAGCCTTTGCCCATATTCATATATATTTTACAGAGGCAGTGTGCATAAGATTTTGACCCATTATAAACATGTTCCCACATTTCTACAATCTTCATAATTACTAGTTTTAGTTGCTGCTTAACACTCCTTGTATTGATGAACACTTTTCTAAACTTTGTTGGGGGAAAATTATAATGGATTTACATAATAGCATCATTGTCACCTAAAAATACATCACTCTTATCCCCCCAAGAAGCTCCAAATGTGTCTAATGCAGAAGAGGAGCAGAAACACGAATGCACTGACTTGTTTATTCAATAGTTGTTTACTGAGTGCCTGCTAAGTGTCTGGCGCTAATCCAGGCCCTGGGGATAGAGTAGTGAACAAAATATGCAAGAATCCCTGACTAGTGGGAGAGAAAGACAATAAATAAGATAACAGGCAAACAGGCAGAGAAATTCTTAGAGAAACTTGCTTTCTCAGGCTACAGAGTGAATGATCAAGACAGAACAAAGCAAACTCCCAGGCTTCTCACTCCTATACATCACAAACACGGCTGCTCCTTACCAGTACATTCAACACAGCCTTCCGACAGCACTAAACCCAGGACCCAGTTTCCTCTGGATCAGGGGTCAGCAATCTTTTTCTATAAAGGGCTAGACAGTAAATATCTGGGGCTTCACAGGTCATGGGGTATCTGCTGCAATCACTCAACTCTGCCTCTGCAGGGCGACAGCAGCTGTAGACAATGTGTGCACAAATGGATGTGGCTGTGTACCCGAAAAACTTTACTTACAAACACTGGCTGACAGTAGGACTCGGTCTGCTGACCCTGTTCTATACGGCTCAAAACAACCACTCAAACACTGTTAACCAGAAACAGAGGGAAGAGACACCTGCTGTCTGCAATGCGACAATTCCATTGCCTTTTCCTCCACAATGACTCATATCTGCCATTTACTTTCCACTTCCATTGCCGCAGCCCTAAACCAGACTTGTAACCCCTGTCACTTACCCACATTTCCCTCAACCTGAATTCTCTTCCTCCCACTATTAAATCTTCTGTGAAGTCCAGCTCAACTGGCTGTAAGTAGTTAATATTAAGGACTTAATTATTTTAGGCGGGATAAAGGTATCGCTGTTATATACTCTTAAAACGTAAATTATTTTAGGAGGGATAAAGGTATTGCGTTATATACTCTTAAAACGTGTCCTTACCTCTTAGAGGTATATGTTGAAATTGTTATAGAAGAAATCCTACGACATCTGGGATTTGCTTCAATTATCTGGGAGTGAAAGTCGGGGTAGGAGGTAGGGACACAGATGAAACAACCAGCTGATAATGAAGCTGGGTGATGAGGTCACGGGGATTCATTACACATTTTCTCTACTTTGGTATATTTTTGAAATTGGAAAAGGTACTAACAAACATGGAAAAGGGTAGGGCTGGAGAGAACCTTGAGGTATTATACTGGAAATGAAGGTGTTAGTTTGAACTCCTGGGTCTTTTACAGTTTTAAAAAAAACATATGGTTTCTCTACAGAAATAGAGAGTGTGTGTGTGTTTTTGGTGGAGGGGGCGGGTATGTGCTATAGATACTCACTTACATTTCCAGGCTCTGTTCTCTTTTTTCTTTTTTAATAAATTTATTTATTTTTGGCTGCATTGGGTCTTTGTTGCTGCACGCGGGCTTTCTCTAGTTGTGACGAGCGGGGGCTACTCTTTGTTGCAGTGCACGGGCTTCTCGTTGCAGTGGTTTCTCTTGTTGCGGAGCACAGGCTCTGGGTGCGCGGGCTTCAGTAGTTTAGCACGTGGGCTCAGTAGTTGTGGCTCACGGGCTGTAGAGTGCAGGCTCAGTAGTTGTGGCACATGGGCTTAGGTGCTCCACGGCATGTAGGATCTTCCCAGACCAGGGCTCTAACCCATGTCCCCTGCATTGGCAGGCGGATTCTTAACCACTGTGTCACCAGGGAAGCCCCAGGCTCTGTTTTCTGAGAGCACCTAGAAGTAATGACATCCTGTAACAATGAGCACAACAAACCTCCAATCTTGGCTTCTAAATACCATCCTCCACTAAAAGAACCAGGACTCTTTAGAGAAATGGCTGATTCCAGGGCCAGGGCAGAGAAAACACAAGATAAGCCTGGAACATCTTGTTCTAGAAAATTACAAGTGTTCAAAGAATGCAAAGAACGTATAAAAGGGAAACAGCTTGGAAGAGCTCTCAATGACCAAATTTGGAGTACTTTGAGCATCAAAATAAATAATAACACTAGTAAATTACAACACAATGAATAAATCACAAATCCGTAAGTCCATACTGAAAGGAAGAAAAGGAGCGAGGGAGGAAGGGAGGAAGGAGATGATAAAGGCTCATCTTTACAATAGAACAATTTATAAATGTAGAAGGAATAATGGAAACAAAAAAAAATCACCATTTGGCAAACACATAGTGCTTGCTGATTTAGGGAAGACACTAACGCTGTAAGTTCGAAGTGTGATGAGGAACAGAATATTGGCATAATCTCAAACTGTCTCCACACAAAATACTCATCAGTTACAAAAAGAAAAGTCTGCAGAAAAGTAGAGATACGTCACAGACACCAACATGACCAGATGATCAAGGTTAACATCACCGGTAATGGGACTGGTTAACACCATGTGTTCCTTGATGTGATGTACTGAGAATATTCACAGCATCATTTCTGTGATATTTTTGGCAAGAAATCACAACCTGGTCACAAGGAAATACTAATAGATTCAGCTTGCAGATCATCCTACTGAACATACAACGAGCTGAGGACACGAGTGACAGGAAAAGACTAAGAGGTTATCCCAGGTTGGAGGACACGAAAAGACATGACAGGGGACTTCCCTGGTGGCGCAGTGGGTAAGACTCTGCGCTCCTAATGCAGGGGGCCTGGGTTCAATCACTGGTCAGGGAACTAGATCCCACATGCATGCCGCAACTAAGAGTTCGCATGCCACAACTAAGGAGCCAGCGAGCTGCAACTAAGGAGCCCGCCTGCCACAACTAAGACCCGGAGCAACCAAATAAATAAATGAAATGAAATATTAAAAAAGAAAAGACGTGACAACTAAATCCAATGCATGTTCCTTGGTGGGATCCTGGAGCAAAATCAAAAGGAGGTATTGCTGGGCAGCTGGCAAAATGTGATTGGGGTCTGTGGATTGGAGAAAAGGGTTTTATCAACGCTAATTACCTGACTTAGAGGGCGTGTACTAGTTATTTAGGAGTGCACTTGATTCGAGGGAATATTTGGGGGTGGTAGGGCATCATGTACATAACTTGGTCTCAAATGGCTCAGAAAAACTAATTTAGAGAAAGCTAGCATAGTAGAGTAAATGTGGAAAAATGTAAAAAGTTTGGGAACTTGGGTGAGGTGAGAGGGATGTGGGAGTTCCTCCCAGTCACAGACTGGAAGAAAGTAATATCTATCAGAGAGACACACACACACACACACACACACACACACACACACACACAGAGTCACATGCACAGACCTACATCTGAAAGGACTTATCTGTAATATATAAAGAACTGCTACAAATAAATTATTAAAAGACAAACATACCAATTTATAAAACAGGCAAGACTTGAATAGATACTTCACAAAGGAAGATATCCAAATGGCCAATCAGCAGATATTCAATGTCATTATTAATTAGGGAAATGCAAATTAAAACCACAAGGAGTGAACGTTTCATACCCACTCACATGGCTAAAATTAAAAAGACTGACAAAATTAAATGTTGGTGGAAATGTGGAGCAACAGGACCTTCTGTATACTGCTGGTATTAGTTATCTACTGCTGCACAGCAATATTACCACAGACTTAGCAGCTTACAGTAACACATGTTCATCATCTCCCAGTTTAAGTGGGTTAGAAGCCCAGGCGTGGCTGGGCTGGGTCCTCCACAAGGTTCCAATTAAGGTGTCGGCTGGGGCTGTGGTCTCACGTGCGGCTTGCGTTGGGTAGGATCTGTGTCCAAGCTCACCTCCTTGTTGGCAGCATTCAGTTCTTCGTGGGCTACTGGACCGAGGGCCACGTTTCCTTCTGGCTGTGGACTTGAAGCCGCCCCCAGCTCCCTGCCACGTGGCCCTCTCCATAGGCAGCTCACGGCATGGTAACTTGTTTCTCCAAAGCCAGCAAGGGAGTCTCCCACAGGGTGGGCACTACAGTCTGATGCAATATAATCACGAACATCCCATCACCTCTGACATCTTCTGTTAGGAAGGAGCAAGTCACAGGTCCCGCCCACGCTCAAAGGGAGGGGATTACACTAAAGCATAAATATGAGGGGACAGGGATCACGGGGGCCACCTTAGAATCTGCCACAGGAAGTGAGAATGTAAACTGACACAATCACCTTATAAAGTTAAGCATAGAGACATCCTGGTGGTCCAGTGGTAAAGAATCCGCCTCGCAATGCGGGGACGCGGGTTTGATTCCCGGTCAGGGAAATAAGATCCTACCTGCCCGCAGGGCGACTAAGCCCTCGTGCCACAAACTACAGAGCCCACGCGCCCTGGAGCCTGCACGCCACAACTAGAGAAGAGAAAACCCGCATGCCACAACTAGAGAAGCCCACACGCCGCAACGAGAAAAGATCCCACATGCCTCAACGAAGATCCCGTATGCTGCAACTAAGAACTGACGCAGCCAAAAATAAAAATAAATTAAATAAATACTATAAAAAATAAAGTTAAGCATAAACCTATACTAAGTCCTACCATTCCAATCCTACATAGTTATTCCCAAAGAAATGAAAATGTAAGTCCACAAAAGGCTTGTACAAGAGCATTCATAGCAGCCTTATAAAGAAAAGCCCAAAACTGTACACAACCCATATGTCCATCAGCAGAATAGATTAAAAAATTGTAGTATTTGTTGGCAATAAAAAATAATGAACCACTAACACACAACATGGATGAATCTGGCAAAAGAAGGTCAACACAAGAATATATATGATTCCACTTATATGAGGCTCAAGAACAGACAAACATAATCTATGACCATATAAACCAGAACAGTAACTGCCTATGACAGGTGGGGAATGACTGGAAGTGACAAAAACATTCTTGATTAAGGTGTTGGTTACATGAATGTATATGTTTGTCAAAACTCATCCAACTATAACCCCAAGATCTGTGCGTTTCACTGCATTCAAATTTTACCTCAATTAAAAAAATGTTTAAGTGCATATTAATAGACAGTGAAAAAAGTGTAGCACAGTAGTTAAGAGCATAGATCCTGAGGCCAGACTGCCAGGGTCCGAACTCTGGCAATGCAGCTTTCTTCAGCAAGTTACCTAACCCCTTTGCACACCTCTACCTATCTGATAATTAAATGAATTAACACGTGGACAGCAATTAGAGCAGCACCTAGTACATATTATGTATTCAGTTAACATTAGCTATTAATCAAACAAAACTAAAAAGATGATTATGGATGCTTGGAAAAACTAAAACTTGGCCAGGAAAGGAAAATCATAGTTGGCTATATGGCTCAACAGTGACTTGCCCTTCTACGGTCATAATAATAAAAGTCCTGAATAATAATATAACCAAAATTACAATTTTATTGGGAGAATAAGGTGGTGGTGAAAAAGCCAAACAATCTTCCACATTTGGAATTCACCAGATACTATCCAAAGATTGTTTCTGAAAGGAGCCTTGTAGAACTACTTGACTCTTTAAAATATATGTACAACTTTGACTAGAAATAAATACAACAACAAGGGGAAGAAAACTATTAAGGGGAAGTGGACTAGTAAAAAAAATAAAACCAGGATGGAAAATAATCAAATGTTGAAACTTCAAATGAAACCAAAATGCAGTTCAAACGAGCATCAGTCTGTATGAGAAGGTGCATTCCAGAGGTACTACGGAGACTTAGTTATGGGAGGGGGTGAGGAGTTCACATTGTAATTCAGTTTCATACGAGTACTAAGTATATTCCATGTTAAAACTGCAGAGACAGTATCCTTCCTCTCTCACAACTTACATTCCAAAATCTTATCACCTTTTCATCCAGTAAGAGGCCAGGGATTTCTCAATCCACTGGCTGGAAGGCCAGGGTTATAGTGAATTAATATGAATGAGAATTTAATTATAATAATGTAACACCTATATTCACATGGAAACTTTCACTGAGGAACATAAAATTTGCTTAAATTTTACCAGAATCCTCAAAGCACTTCTAAGCAGTAAGATGATGAAGGAAATGGAAAGTGAGTGGTTTGCCTACTTTCATGTTGAAAACCAGATTTGAATTAAGACACAGGAATCCCAACAGAGTAGTGCTCTTGTTGCCTTCCTATAAACACACAGCTTTTAAAAATCAGACACCACTTTCCATGAATAAGTTATCTCTAAAGTGACCAAACTCAAAGAACCCCGGACTGGGCAGATCCATACCGTTTAGGAGACTTCGTCTTGGTAATTCTGCCTACAGCTCCAGCAAAAACTGAAGTTAGCAAACTCATAGACCGACTCAATGGCTTTTGTATAGTACTCTAAGACTTAAGATGGCATCTATAAATTATTTCATCTGTTCTTCCCAACAACCCTGGGTAGTCAGCTGGATAGTCTTTTTTCTTTCTTTCCATTCTGATGAGATGGAGGCTCAAAAGGTAACCAACCCCAAATCACAGTTTTTGTTCAAGGAAGGATTTAACTCTTCTGGCTCCAAGTCCAGTGTTCAATCCACTCTACCAGTCTCTCTGTACAAACAGAAGTCTGTGAAGATTAATCATTTGCTAGTTTTTAAGGTCTAGATTAGGGATGACAACATTTGAAATTGCTGGTTTACTTTACGTCTCTTCCTAAAACAAACAAAAAGCCAAACACACTGGAAGATACTCAAGCACACTTATCATCTGGATGTAACTCTCATAACTGGAATATAATGGTGGTGCTAACGCCTCCAGGGGGCTTTCTGGATTGTCACAGTGACTAGAGACTTCACTGACATTCAGTCGTGGAAAAAACAAGAAAGCCAGACCTCCTACAACCCACAATTCCTCTGAGCCCCTCACAATTAAGAAATGACTAGCTTCCTGCACAATTTCCAACATTCACGTAAGTGGAATGTTCTGACCAGGGGCAGAACCAGGTCTTGTAGGGCCTAAAGCTTTTACAAGCTGGAGGGTCCTCTACAGGAGAAGCATGCAAATACAGTTACAAAATTAGGTCTAGGATTTTAAAGTATCAAATATATAAGAATACATCTAAAGAAAGATTTACAATACTTCTATGCTAAAAGTGCAAAATCAGTGAAAGAAGATCTAAATAAATGGAGGGACATAACACATCCATGGACTGAAAGAACCGATACTTTAAACATTTCAATTCTCTCCATATTAATCCACAGAGTCAATGCAATCCTAATAAAATTCTCAAAAAACTTTTAAGGAAATTGAAAATTTGATTCTAAAATTTTTAAGGAAATGAAAGAGCAGGGCTTCCCTGGTGGCACAGTGGTTGAGAGTCCGCCTGCCGATGCAGGGGACACAGGTTCGTGCGCCCCAGTCCGGGAAGATCCCACATGCTGCCGAGTGGCTAGACCCGTGAGCCATGGCCGCTGAGCCTGCGCCTCCGGAGCCTGTGCTCCGCAACGGGAGAGGCCACAACAGTGAGAGGCCCGCGTACCGCAAAAAAAAGAAATGAAAGAGCAAAGACAAGTCAAGGCAATCATGAAAGCACAAAGTTGAAGACTTACACCACCAGGTAATGGGACTATTATAAAGATAAAGGAAAGATAAAGGAGTAGAGCAGGGGGAACACTGGTACAAGCATGGACAACCTGACTAACGGTACAGACAGAAAGTCTAAAAATAGACCCACATGTAAAATGTCATGTGATTTACAATCAAGGTGACGTGCAGAGCAGTGGAAAAAGATGATCTTTTTTTTTTTAGTTTTGTTCTGTTTTATTTTCAATTTTAGTCTAATGCATATACAATAAAATTCACCTATTTTGAGAGTACAGTTTTATGAGTTTTGACAAATGGTGTAAGCACCATCACAATCAAAACACAGAACATTTATTTCCATCAAAAAAGATGATCTTTTAAGTAAATGGTACAGGGGTAATGGAAGATCCATGTAGGGGGAATGTATCTTAACCCTCCATTCCACACACAAATATCAATTCCAGATGGACTACAGATCTAAATGTGAAAGAAAAATAATACAGCTTGAGAAGAAAATATTAGAGAACCTCTTCATGATCTTGAATGGACTAAGATTTCTTAAACAGGACATAAAAGACACTAAATATAAAGGGGAAAATGGATAAATTGGACAGATTTAAGAATTTGTGTTCAACAAACACCACCACTGAAAGGGTAAAAAGGAAGCCCACAGAGTATGAGAAGATATTTGGAAGAAAAAGAACTCCTACAATTCAATGAAAACAGACACCCCAATAGAAAAACTACCTGAACAGACAATTCATAAAAGAGGATATCGGATGGCTGCTAAGCTTATGAAAAGGTTCCCAACATCATGAGGGAAATGCAGATTAACACCACTGGAGCAGCCATTTCACCTCCACTCAGAATAACTGAAACGCAAAAGACAATCCCAACTGATGGTAGCGATCTGACCCAAGCGGAACTCTCACACAACCCAGCAATTGCACTCCTGGCTGTCCTCTCAAGAGAAACGAAATGAACTGTACGAGAGTGCTTATGACCTCCGACAGACGGGTGAGAATGTCCATGGCAGCCCTATTCACAATATGGGAAATCTCCTATATGACCACCGCCAGCCCAGTGATTAAATAACTTGTGATACATGTGCACATGGAATACCGTACAGCAACAAGAATATATGAGCTGCAATCATATGCAACAACATGGCTGATTCACACAAACATCATGTTGAGCAAAAGAAGTCAGATACAAGAGTATACACGGTAGGAAGTACCAAAGCAGGCAGAGCTAACTTACGCTCTTACACGTTAGGATGCTAGTCATCTTTGGTGGGGGCAGAGGCAGTGATTAGAAGCAGACAAGGTAATGTTTTGGGGTGTTGGTAATGTGTTGTTTCCTGATATGGGTGCTAGTTTTGTTCAGTTTGTAAAAAGTCATCAATTGTACTTATTATATTTGTCCTTTTCTAAGTACTATATATTATACTTTTTGAATAAAAAGTTTAAAAAAAAATTAGGTATAGGGCCACAGAAGTAGCCTGAAACTTAAGTTTCATTAGCTTCATAATAAATTTGCTTTGAATTTAAGGCAAATAAAGGACCTTGAAACTTAAGTTTCATTAGCTTCCTAATAAATTTGCCTTGCTCTTGCCAGACACAAACGTATGTAAATAAAAAGCAGCTTATAATGTTCTAAGCCTAGATTTAAATAGATTTTACATAGGAACTTAATTGATTTTTTCACCAATCAATATACACTGGATTTTCCAGGAATGTAACTACAGTAAACAGAGAAAAGACTATATTTTGTTTTGTGTAGAATTTGATGAAGATTTATCCACCATTTTAGAAAACTGTATCACCGATGGCACTGCCTCATATCATGAGGCACCCATGCAGTACACCTGTGTCAGTCTCTATTTATGGGAGCCATATCCACAGAGATAAGGCGATGTGTACCTGCAAGCACCTGACAGCTATGGTTTCTAATGTGCTGTGAACACTTACACATGTCTTCTGAGAATTTACATATAGAAACACATACTGTATTACAAACAGCCCTCCTTTTATTTTTCCTTTATAGTGCAGTTAAGACATTGTAGAAGGCTTCCCTGGTGGCGCAGTGGTTGAGAGTCCGCCTGCCGATGCAGGGGACACGGGCTCATGCCCCGGTCCGGGAAGATCCCACATGCCGCGGAGCAGCTGGGCCCGTGAGCCATGGCCGCTGAGCCTGCGCGTCTGGAGCCTGTGCTCCACAACAGGAGAGGCCACAACAGTGAGAGGCCCGTGTACCGCAAAAAAAAAAAAAAAAAAAAAAAAAAAAAGACATTGCAGACATGCTGGTAAATCTGATTATCTGGGAATTTCATTTCAGGATAGAAAAGGGGCCATAAAATCTGATAGTTTTGAGAACCAGTTACAAACCATCAGTCTATCAAATAACTGTAAAGAGAATTCTAATTCTTGAATTTGGTAACTGCTCTTTTATGCTACTCACATTATCCAAATCACAAGTAATATATTTATCTAAAATGTTTTTAAAAAAAAGAAAAGAAAAACCCAGCTACCGTTTTCAAGAGCAATTACCTAAATATATCTATTATAAATTTTGCCTAGACCTGGTGAGCAGGACAAGAGGGAAACTAGAGTTCAAACTACAAGATCTAACTGAGCCCTTTTCCTTTTAAGTCAGTAAGATCCAGCTTGGCATTCACAAGCAAAGGGTTCCATTATTTTTCTGTTCTCTTTCAAAAATAGCTCCACCTTCAAGATTACACAAATTAGATCATTCTGCAGCAGGATTCCTCCTTATAGAGCAGCTCCTAGGAAGCACAGACAGGCTGTCGGCTGTAGCAAACCAGTCATTTAAAAAAAAAAAAAAAACACAGATGTTTTTTATTTTCCAGTTCCACCGGGTCAGTGACAAAGGGTAGGTGCTATGGCTGTTAATGGCCTCTGCAATAGAGCTCCCTCACCAAAAGCCATCACATAGGTAAAGATCACAGAGGAGATATCAGACCAAGCAAATGTGACAGCAGAATAATTAGGGACGTTGGGACTCTGCTGCTCCAACACCTTCACCATGGCCTACAGCATAAAAAGAATTTATCTAGATTTTTAACACAATCAGTCGCCAACCTATGGATTATTCCATCACCCAGTAAATCCCCAAGGAAATTTATTCCCAGTTAATCACAAATGGCAAAAATAGAAACAAACAACCTTCCTCAAGAGCTTTGAATAGTTCTGTTACACAGATCTCATTCTCATATGTCACTTATGATAAACAGACGACAATCACTATCATTTTTTTAGTGAAAAACTGACACAAGGAGGTTAAATGAAATCTTGAAGTTGTCCTTGAATCCTTTTCTTTTGTCATATCCCAAATGTAATCCATAAGCAAATCCTTTAGGCTTGAAAAGACTATACCCGACTCTGATGACTTCTCATCTTCTCTACCACCCTGGCTGAAGGCAACATCAGCTCCCAGTACATCATCTTCATACTCCTAACTGGACTCCCTGCTTTCACCCTTGCCCTTCCCTATGGGCTATGCTACACACAAGGGCCAGTGGTTATTTTAATATGTAAGTCATTACCATGCCTCTTCTCTGGCTCGAAATCCCCAATGGCTTCCTCATCTCACTCAAGGTCAAAGCCAGAGACCTACATTGGCCTACGAGATCTGGTCCCTTCACTTCTCTGAATTTCTCTCCCACTACTCTCCACCTTGTTCACTTGGCTCCAGTCCACTGGCCTCCTGGATATTCCTGGAACCTACTAGTACTTACTGTTCCCTCTAATGACTTGCCTAAGTGTGTGCTCCACATGATGACTCACCTTCTCTGGGGTCTTCTAAACTACCTTATTTAAAAAAGTAACACTCTCTGCCTCACGTATACCCCTTTCCTGCTTTAATTTTCCCCATCTGACATACCCTACCATTTGCTCACTCATTTGTTTATTGCCTGCTGCCCCCTCTGCCCCTAGAAGGTAACCTCCAGGAGAGCTTTGATTTTACCTGTTTTATTAGGCACTCTCTCCTCGGTGTCTAAAATGGTGACTAGGCATGCGGTTTCTGCACGGTGAGTACCTGCCAACTAAATGAAGTTACTATTAGGGAGAGGACTCACAGAGACTTATGCAAACCCACATGGTGAGGTAAAGCCAAATAAGAAACCAGATTCTAGAGCCAAAGCATTTTTGGCACGTGGTTTTAAAGAGATGATAGCAACTTGTTGACTTTTTTCCTCCAGATATATTATAAGAATAGGAGGAAATACCTGAATGAGCATCAAACAAAACAAAGCAAAACAAAACAAAACCCAAACCCAAATAAAGCCATCACCACAAACGTTCTATAAAACGTTCTCTTAAATGGACTCCAATCAGACGACGCCTCAGCACACGGAGACATGGCACTCATTTATCAGTGAGGCTGCCTGAGAATGAGGCCCTCCTGGAACATAAGCAAACACATCGCTGGCCTAAGTCCAAAGCACACCAAACTAATGCTATGCCAAATCTTAGTTCAGGTCATGTCCCATTTCCAACCCAAGCATTTGTTTTCCCAGTGAGATGACACTTTCCTTTTCCTCCACGGAGAGAAAAGTCAACCAAAAAGATTAATGGGCAATGTTTAATAACATTTTAGCTGCTCCTTTTCATAAGTTTTTTTTTTTAAAGAAAGGAAAGATAGAGGGGATTATCCACAAGTAATAAAAACAAAGGGATAATGATATCATATACAGTTAATGAACAATTCTCCCCATTAAAGATAAGGGCATAAACAATTTATTGCACATCTTGGTGGCAGAGTGGAAATACAATTAAATCCATTAATAGCTACTGAGCTTTTATGTTCCCAGAGGACGCTGGTTTCCAGAGTTGCTTATTCATTTTCATCCACAGCAAAAACAGTACATGGCATGGATGACTGAATGCTGTAGTCTACCTTCCACATATTTTAATTTTGAGGAGACAATTTTATTAAACAACAGACTTAGGGTAGATTACGCTGCCACATTCTATTGGATACGACCTGAAAGTGCGAAACAAAAACCTACTTGCAGAGACAATGTAAATGATGACTAATGTAAATCAGGCCTACAAATACTATACCATCATATTCATAGTTTCACTGCCATTACCCAAAGATGTTAAGGTAATGATTTCTATGAATATAGATGCTCAAACATTTTACAAATATTTTGTTTCTCTGCACAACAAATCAACAAGGCCAAAAAGGGTATCCCCACTTGTAAAAAAAAATCAGGAGAAAAAGTGACTTGCCCAGAGGTAATCAAAATAGATTTAACTAAGCACTAGATATAGGGTTTTGCTGACTAATCCATAATAGTAATAGAAGATTAAATAGTTAAATAGAAGATTAAACCCTCACCCTCAACTCACCAGCAAGCCTACCTCTAGAGCACAAACTGGACCGAGAGGTGAGCAAAACAGCCCCGCTGTGGATCTCATGCTCTCAGATTACACTGCCCATTACTCTCAGCCTCACATTGAGAGCCCGTTCCTTCTTAACATATTTGACTATATGATTCTTCAGCTCATGGAATATTAGAAGCAACAAAGCAGGAAGAAGGCATACTGATAGCAACAGGGAGAAGAGAAGACAAAAACAAAACTAAAAAAGCAAACATGACTTTAAAAACAGTCACGCACCACGTACCGGTCCACACTCTTCATTTCAAGCCCTGATGTTCGCCATGAGGGTCCCATTCATCATGACCATCCGCACTTGAGAAGCGGTAAATCTGTGTTTTATAATTCTCAAGGAAGAACCAGAAAAACATAAATATATTTGTGGGTTTCTAACCAAAATGGGAAGATAAAAAGTCTTGGTGCTTATTAAAGGAGAAAACTGACATGTATACCAAGATCCAAATGTTTCACAATAGGCCTTAAATGTATTATCAGGTTCTCCTACAAAAGCAGAATACAGTTTTTCTATAGTTTGAGACATAAAAAGGAAAGCTTAAGGAGAAAAGAGAAAAAGATCAACTCCGTTTAAATCCTGATTTTCCTAGGAGTCGCTCAGCTTTTACTGGTGATAAATGGCTAGCTGTAAACCGGTTTAGTTGCTCTTCTGGCTGCCAAAGCGGAGCTAAAGAAGTCAGCAGGTAGAATAGGGAAGCTGTCAAGTCAAGTTGGCTCAAAACAAAGTTGTGGTTTGCAGGCCGGGCCTGAACCATCTCTTCCGTTCATATAAGCTGGCAGGATGTAGAAACAGGATCCCGACCCAGCCACTGCTTCAGAGAACCAAAATATTTTCCTTTGACTTTCTAGTCTATTAAGCTTGGGGTTTGGCAGGATCTGTGGCCAAAGTGAACCCAAGACCTTGTAATGGTCCCCCTGAGGAAATCAGAATATAAACAAGGTTGCCCTGATTCTAGACAGAAAGCAGTTTTTCGAGGGGTGTGGGGGAGAGACAGAGAAGCTAGGCTGGCAATAAAGACAGCAAGAGTAATAGTAACATTTTTAAGTGTTTTCTATGTGCCACATAAGCACTTAAAGTGTATTAATCTCATTTAATCCTCATAATAAATGAACAGTAGGGGCAATTACTATGCCCATTTTACAAGATGAGACAAATGAAGATTTAGAGAAGTTAAGTAATTTGCCCAAGTCACTCAAACACTAAACAACAGAGTCAGGATTAAAATCCTGGCTAACTGGCTCCAGAAATGACACCTGTAGCCACTGTGCTACGAAGCCTCTCACTGTCAACAGTCTGGTAATAAAGCAGCATTCTGTAATCCCAACATTAGAAAGTATAAAGCATTAAATATTATCTGTCAACCATGAGAACCAGACAGAGCTCAGGGGACACCAAGTTTTGTTTTTTTTTTTAAATTAATTTATTTATTTTATTTTTGGCTGTGTTGGGTATTCATTGCTGTGCATGGGCTTTCTCTAGTTGCAGCGAGCAGGGGGCTTCTCTTGTTGTGGAGCACGGGCTCTAGGCGCGCGGGCTTCAGTAGTTGTGGCTCACGGGCTCTAGAGCGCATGCTCAGTAGTTGTGGCGCACGGGCTTAGTTGCTCCACGGCACGTGGGATCTTCCCGGACCAGGGCTCAAACCTGTGTCCCCCGCATTGGCAAGCGGATTCTTAACCACTTCACCACCAGGGAAGTCCTCCACCTAATTCTAAACTGGGGAGCCCTGCAGAACTGCCTTCACCTCCCTGGGCCTCGACTTCCCTTCCTGCGGAGGTGCTGTGCACATAGCAAACGCTCAGCAGTCTGGTTCACCTCACCCAGGCATCAGCCCAAACAGCACCTCACCAGAGGCCTTCTCTGACCACACTACCCAACCCTCTCAAGTCCACACTCCGCTTTGTTTTCCATCATGGCACTACTCACCACCTGACTCTTCACTATAGACCTAATTACGTGTTTATTATCTGTCTCCCTCCACAAGAATGTTCACTCTAGGAGAGAATGGACTTTGTCAACCAGTTTGCTGCTGGTTCCCCAGCACCTGGAGCAGTATTTGGCATATAGAAATACTCAAAAAATATTTGTTGAATGAAAGAATTGCGTAGGATAGATTTTCATTCAATAAACTTTACAAATAAACAGGCACTGTTCATTGACAAATGTATCCATCAAGCACCTATAAAGTAACTACTATGTGAAGTAATGAACAGGATTATTTCAGATGATGGTAACTGGTGTGAAGGAGATTTATAAACTCCCAGAATGGAATGGGCAGGTGAGAGAAGCTTTCCAAGGTAGCAGGTCAGCTGAGACCTGAATGATACCCAGGAGCCAGCCACACGATGACCTGGGGACACAGCATTCCGGGTAGAGGGAACAGCAAGTGCAAAAGCCCAAAGGCAGGGTGACTGTGCCCGGGCCCAACTTGCCCAGAGCCAGGTGTGCATGGGGAGAATGGCAGCAATGAGGTGGAAGCCACAGGAAGAGTCCCACCACGAAGTATCTCCTAGGTCATAAAAAGCGTTTTACTCTAAGTGTGATGAAAAGTTGTCTGATAGGGTCTCTCATCTTCACCCAACAGAATGGACACTTCACGAGATCAAGGATTTTGTTTGTGGCACATGACGGCTGGTCTACAAGCATTTGCTAAATGAGTTAATTGGGAAGATTATGCACAGGGGAGTGACATGATCTGATTTTCATTTTAACATATCACTCTGAACTGCTACTAGTGGTTACCTTCTGGGAGGAGATCAGGGTCACAGAGGATGGGTAGAATTACACATGAGGGAGTGCGATGTGCTTTCCAGGCACCGTAAATCACAGACATGGGAGGAAAAAGCTACTATCTAACCCCTGAAGCCATTTGGTGTTTCTAAACAACAGACAGGAAAAGGTCTGGGAGGAGGGACCAAATAAATGACAACTGATGTCCTAAGCCTTTTGTGTTCTCCTAAACTGTTATAAAAACAAAAACAAAAACAAAAACTACAAAGAATCTCTGTTTTGCTTATAAAAAAAGGAACAAAAGGAAGCTC
Organism: Globicephala melas; assembly: GCF_963455315.2. Taxonomy (NCBI): domain Eukaryota; kingdom Metazoa; phylum Chordata; class Mammalia; order Artiodactyla; family Delphinidae; genus Globicephala; species Globicephala melas. The sequence goes on from NC_083321.1 coordinate 6,471,986, forward strand.
AAAGCCAGACACACACACACACACACACACACACACACACACAGAGTTTTGGAGAAAAACTGTAAAGAAAAAACACCTTCCTGCATCTAAGCACAATAACCAGGCTAAATTTCCTCAGGGACAATTAACATTCCACTTACCACATCCAAACTGTTACCTGGGGGGAGTCTTGCTCAGAATACTGCTCTGAGAGGCAGACTGCCATTCAGAGGAGTCTGCAGACTAAGAAGACAGGAGCAGGTGCTGTAATAGGAACCAAGTTTTAAAACATCACTCCTTTCACGCCTACCTATACCTGCACCAGGTCACTAAAAAAACATACAGGGTAAACCACTCAGGGTGTAACTGCTAAGAGGTCTGTCACAGTTCTAAAATAATTTTTTGCCAAAATAGGCTCTGGATATTACCTAGTGCCTCTGTTTATAGAACGAACTGCAAGTGCTGAAAGGATGAATGAAACACAGGTTCATCTGAGAGTCGTGGAGGATCATTACTTCCAAGGAGAAAAGAGGAAGAACAGTACTCGGGGTCAGAAAAATTGGTGAAGCTAGAACTAAACTCAGATATTCTGACCTTTAATGTATTTAAAAACTTTACAATCTGAAAGAAGCTACATGGGACTTTCCTGGAGGTCCAGTGGTTAAGACTCAGCGCACCCAATGCAGGGGGCGCAGGTTCGATCCCTGGTCAGGGAACTAAGATCCTGCATGCAGCACGGTGTGGCCAAAAATAAAAAATAAAAATAAAATAAAAGAAGCTACACGAACATCAAATAACTAATGTGCCTCTATCAATGCCCCCCTCCTCACCTGTGCCCCACCATCCATACACCGTGAGGTGGGCAGCAGGCTAGAGCATTCTCCAGTCACCATTTTTGCTGTCAATAAAGATGAACAAGCAACTCTAGAACCAAGAAAGGAAGGTGAGTGGAGTGAAACCTCAGCTCCCCCCAATGTCTTCATCCATTCAATAAATCCTATATTCTACATCTTTATAGCGATATAAAATTTGTAAGGTTCCCTCCTTTGAGGTACGTATACAACCGAGAAGAGTTGATATGCATCTTTAAAAATATATATATATATATATGTATATATAAATATTTACTCATTTATTTGGTTGCACTGGGTCTTAGTTGCAGCAGGTGGGATGCATGTGAGATCTAGTTCCCTGACCAGGGATCGAACCCAGGCTCCCTGCATTGGGAGGGTAGAGTCTTAACAACTGCGCCACCAGGGAAGTCCCTAAATATATATTTTTAAAACAACATTTACTGGTCTTTTCTGTAATACATGTCTGTTATAGAAAGTCTGGAAATCACCAAAAAATACACAAGGACAAAAATTAGTATCACACATAATCCTACCATCCAAAACCATTTTGGAGTTAATGCCTCCAGACAGTTTTCTCTGTAGATAATGACTAAGACCTAAAATTGTGAGAAAAAAATGACAGGAGGCACCAGGAAGCTAATTCCCTCCAGGAAGAAGTGAACAGACTAGAAGGTAACAACACTTAAAGGGGGAAAACTAACAAAAGAAAACTAATGGGCCCTTGGAATAGCGAAGAAAGGGGACATTTTAAAATAACTTGGAAGAGGACAGACTGAGTACTCAGTCTAATTAAACAAATAAGGAGAAGCCATAAATATTAATATCAGAAATGCCCATACTTAGGCAGTTTTCTCTCTAAAACAGTGTTATCTAACAGAACTTTCTGTGGTCCTGGAAATGTTCTAGATCTGCCCTGTCCAATATGGCAGCCACCAGTCACACGTGACTGGTGTGAAATGAAATGCGGCCAGTGCAACTAAGGAAGAGAATTTTAAGTTTCATTCAATTTTAATTAATATTTAAACAGCCACGTGTGGCTAGTGGCTACTGTATTGAACAGCACAGCTTTAAAGATGAAATAGCCTATGATCTTAAGACATAATTGAATGTCAAAGAAAATGTTTTAAGTAACTGTTTTCTAGAAGTTATAAAAGCTCAGCAACAATACATCATCATTTACTGGCCTTCTCTACTGCGCTACCCAAGGTAGAGGCCAGGCACGTGTCTGCCTAAGCAGCTCCCTAAGCTGTGACTACAGCTATTCTCTGGTTTGTAATAACATAAAAGGGAAAGCAGGTCCAGCAGGCTTTCTAATCAGATAACTGCCCTGTGAATGACTCCAGGGTTGGTGCCCAGGCACACACATTGGTTCCCTAAAGTCCTCTGAAGTTATGCTGGTTATTCCCTTAATTAGGCCTGGAGAAGGGAGGACTGCGTCAGGGCTCGCCAATCTAGAACCAAACCGCCTTGCTCAATTCCAGCCCAGTGGGCTCTGAGAGACATTTTAAGGCCAACTTCAAACTCTGTCTTTTCTCAAGAGCCCTTAATACCGCTCCGAACTCACACTGGAAAAAGACCAACTCTTGCAATCATTCCCACAGCTTCCCTGGATTCCCAAAGTACTCCCAGAATGTGACACCACAGGTCCAAGCCAAGCCGACTCCAAATTTCGGAGGACCCACTGAGTCTGCAAGTCCGGGCCAAAACAGGACAAGCCTCCTAGGGTGAAGGAGTGAAAAGACACAGCCCAAACACCTTCTGGCTTGCACCTCCCTGGTGCACAAAGAGACGGCACCAACCTTAATAACAGTGGCAGCTTATTGGCTCAGCTAAGAAATTGGAAATCTAGCTTAAAAGGAAATCACATAACCACTAATGTGTCCAAAAGATCTGTAAATCAATACATGTAAGACAGACTCTGTGAAAGTCATTCTCTTTCTGACTTAAGGAATCTGAGCTTCCACAGGGACGGTGGATTATATTACTCCGATAGAGAACATATTCTATTACAACACTCACAATGTGAAATTCAAATCTTCTAAGATACAAATATGCTTCCAAGACTTTTTTTTTTTTTTTTTGCGGTACGCGGGCCTCTCACTGTTGTGGCCTCTCCCGTTGCGGAGCACAGGCTCCGGACGCGCAGGCTCAGCGGCCATGGCTCACGGGCCCAGCTGCTCCGCGGCACGTGGGATCTTCCCGGACCGGGGCACGAACCCATGTCCCCTGCATCGGCAGGCGGACTCTCAACCACTGCGCCACCAGGGAAGCCCTGCTTCCAAGACTTTTAACGCTAGGGAAATAAAAGAAAGTTTAACAGCTCTCTTATTTGATCAATTACATTTACTTTATATCTATCATTTAAGAAGTACTTTCTCCTGTGGATCTATAGGTCCTATTTTATATTTATTTCACCCACATCTTGGAATGGATAGTAAGTAAAAGTATTCCCAATCAATGGATGAAAATGCTAAGGTGTGGGAGAGTTTGCCCTAGCACACAGGAAGCACATACAGCAATACATCCTGGCTTGCCCAGTGCTTTCATGGTTAGAGGGGTAACTGGCCTCAAGTATCTTCATGAAATTAACACTTCTATTGCAGGACAGTCACACAAACTTGGCCATGGCCACCTCCCCTTTTCTTTTTTTTTTTTTGTTCTAAATGTGGTCTAAAGGAGAAATGTGACTGATAACCACTGAACTCCTTCCCTAAGCACACAGATAAGGACAGGCAAATGTGCTCTGTACTCAAAGGCAAATGTGATACAGTTAGTGGGTGATAGAGCAGAGCACATTTTGTCTCCTGACAGTCAGTTTTACACCCCTGAGGAAATTTTGTACACTTAGGAAATTGAATAATATTTCAGTCTCTCCTACTTAAGCAACTCAAAAAGAGAAAAGAACATCAGGGGAAATGTCACCATACAAAGACCAAAGAGAAAGGGTAAGTGAGACTCTAAAGCCCTGCCTTCAATGTCAAGCATCTTGCCACCTGGTACCTACGACAGCGCCACACCACTGTCCATACTCTGGACCACAGACCAGGGAGCACTCCTTAGTGTGGAGGGAAAACAGCGTCCACTTCCAAAGCTGTGAATTTCATAATGGAACTGTAACAGACCTACCTGCTGGTGACAGAATCTCAACAGTCAACTGTATTTCACAATGATTACCTCTGGGGAGTGAGAAGAGACACAGGGCTGGGGCTTTCCTTTACCATTTCCATCTTTCTGTACTGCTTGAATTTCTAATCATGGACGTGTATTGATCTTTTTATTTTAAGCCATGGGGATGTAATGTACAGCATAAGGAATATGGTCAATAGTACTGTAATAACTTTGTGTGGGGACAGATGGTTACTAGACTTATCGTGATCATTTCATAATGTATGCAAATGTCAAATCAAATGCAAATTAAACCAACATAATATTGTATGTCAACTATATTTCAGTTAAAATTTTGAAATTCCTTGTGAGAATAAAAATCTACTATCAGGAAAAAACCCATCTTTTTATTTTAAAAAATGCTGGTAAAAATGGCAATGAAAAGAACAATTTAGTTATTTTAAAGCCAACTATAGGTATGCTCTTCATTCATAAAAAGTAAAAAAAAAAAATACTATGGATTCTGAGAGAATTTAGTAGCTGTTAAGTCAGAGCAGAGTACACACCTGAGAAACAACAACTTTATTTAAACATCTAATAAAGGAAAAAGGTTTTTTTTTTCCCAAAAGTAAACTATATTCCTACAGGGATCAACAAAAGGAGCATGACCCTTCCTAACACTCGACTTTTCAACTCGCTTCTCTGCACTAGGAAGAGGATGACAATTTCACAAGACTGAATCCCAGGACATTTTATACACATCCAACCTTAGATCATACAATCATGCATGCATTTCTCAAGTGCATATAAATCATACATTTGTGTCTCATTTGAGTTACACAAGACAAGAATGTTAATCCTAGACGATATTCAGCGTGCTGTATACAGAGTGCTCGCTGCCAATACATTCCAAACAATGTGAACAAGCATACCAAGGAGACTTCAAATTAACTGGATGACTCTAATCACTGGAAGGGCCAATAGCAGGCCATTTTCTCCCCACAGGGTGTTATTTTCCATCCTGCAGATAAAACAGCCTGCTCCAAAGAGCACAAGTGTTTCACAAAGAGCTGGGAGGCACAAGGGTGCCGGTTAAAAAATAAGTCAGAGCAGGACAGCTGACAATCCCAAAGATTGGTTGGTAGACATGACAGAACTGCATGCTCCCTGCAGGTGAAAACAACAAGACAGTCTAAGGCTCTCACACCAAGTCAACATAACAATTACTGATTTGATCAGGATGCCTGGCTGTTTCTTTGGCTAATAATTTATTCTGTGGACCTTTCAGTGACCAATAGGGACAGATTGGAAATCAACAGCAATCAGTGTTTTTATTTATCCCCCTCGGTTGCACAGCAGCTTCTTGCCAGTAGGCTCACGCCTTTCTGATCTAACAAGCTAGAGAAGGCAGCTGTCCAAATGTCACCAGTCAAACAGTGATAGATGTGACGGAAGAACAGGCAAGCATGCTAACACTGGACCCATGGAGGAAAGGACCCAGTGCTTTTATGTTTGAAAGAAGTAGATGAGAATACTTCAACTATAGATGGGCCTGTACAGAAAGAGAAAGGCAGGCCTGCTTAGGACCAAGAGAGGAAAACCACCACATACTAAACTCCCAGTTGCGTCTGGTGTGTGTTAGGGTACTGGCCAAACCTAACTAAACTAATGTGGCTCCTGATTACCCTGAAGAAAGGACAGAGAAAAAGGAAAGTATAAATCAGTGAAGTGAACGCTGAAACACAAGGGACACGAAGAGTAGAGAGGGGCTAATGGAAAACAATTCAGCATTATCTAAAAATGTTCCAGACGTATATCTCTCAAATAGCAATTCTACCCCTACATATAAAGACATCCTAAGGAAACTTTTGCAAGGAGCACCAAGAGTCCTGGACAAAAATATTTACAGCATTACTGTTTGTATTAACAAACAGGAAACAACCCAAATGTTCATCAAAAGGAGCTTTATGATACATTCACACAATGAAATTCTACCCATTAGTGAAAATACTTAGAGTCACCATACAACACTGATGATTCTCACGAACTTAATGTTGAGTTTAAACACACACACACACACACACACACACACACACAAACAGGCCACAGAACACATACAGTATGATAGCATTTATATAAACTTCCCAAAACATCCACAACTAAAAAACATAGCTTAGAGATGCACATATGTCAGTAAAACTAATTTTATAAGACAGGGAAATGATAGACACACAATTCAAAATAATGTTTACCTTTGTAGGGGGAAGAAGGGGATGTGATCAGGAAGTGGCACCCCGAGGGCTTCAACACAATTGTAATGCTCTTTCTCAAGCTGAGTCAAGTACAGAGATGTACTTCTTGTCATTTTTATTTACAATCCTTTCTAGGACATATATAATCTTGCATGCATGAAACAATTCAGAATAAAGGGGGAGGCATGGAGAAAAATAAAGAGTTGAAGATGTAACCAGACAATGCTCCCCAACCCCACTTACACGTCCATCTGCCCAAGACAGGGCTGACAGAGTAAGGAGCCAGCCAGACTCCAAGCCAACAGAATCAACTCAGTTTACAGGTGACAAAAAAGACAACCTCCAGGCACTTCTCTGGGCTTCCTGGGTGAAATCAGCTTCACAGTGTCTATTCAAGGGGTAAACTGTAGGATGTTGCACACTGTCCCCAAAGAGTTTGAGAAAGACTGCCTTGCCAATACAGAAACAGAAAATATCCCAAACTCAGGTATATTTTACCAATGGAAGGAAAGTCCCCAGATGGTTCCAACAGACAGAGGGATGGATTGAATTTAGGAACAGGCAGTAATTTTATGTAGCCCTGCAGGGCTAGAAGTTGTGACCAGTTACTGGGGGGTGAGGAGGGAGAAGAGGATGAAAAATACACTTTAAGACACATTTAATAGGACTTTTACAAGACGTAGAGGCCGGGACACAATGTGTGTCTTTGGAGTACAAATGAACGTGTGTGTTGAAGACAAACTAGAAGCGCCAAGGGTTACTATACCGGCTTTACCTGGCAGAAGGTGACAACCGAGTTTGACACGTGCCAAGTATATTGGGAAATAATATCTAAAGAGATCCATACCACATCTATGTAACATATGTACAGCCCACGGGAGCTGGCAAGGCCGGGAAAAGAGTCTGTGACTTTCACAGGGAAACTGACAGGAAGGCCGGATTCGGTCAGATCAACAAGAGAAGGCCCAGGGCTGAGAGTCCAGAAGGCCCAGCTCAGAGAGGGGAAGAGGGTGGCCCCGGCCCCAGACAGAAGGTGGGGATGCCAGGAGAGGGCGGGGTCCATTCGGGAGGAGTCCCGGGAGGCCGGGCAGGAGCCAGGCCGGGCGGCAAAGCAGCCAGAGGGAATCTAGGGTCGGGGTGCCCCCTTGGGCGATGGGACGGGGAGGAATGGGAAGGCGGGGGCCTGCCACAGACCCGGCTGGGCGACCCCCGAGGGCCCGGTCCCCCCCACCCGCCGCTCACCTGGGCACGCAGCTGGACGAGCTCCGGTCCACCTCCCAGGTGGCGTACAGGTTCATCTGCACGGGGGCGGGGGTGCGGCCTGGCCCCGGGCCGCCGGGAGTCGCAGAGCCCGAGGCCACCGCGACGGCCATGGAGGTGGAGGTGGACGAGGACGAGGAGGAGGCGGCCGCCGCCGAGGTGGACGAGGACGACGAGGTGGCCTGGGCCAGCTTGGGGGGCGTCGGCTGCTGCGGCAGCTGCTGCGGCGGTGGCTGCTGCGGCGGAGACTGGGCGACCCCAGAGCCCCGCTGGCCACTGCCGCCCCCGGCGCCTCCGGGACCACCGCCCGCCCCTCCACGTTCCGCCATGGCCCGGCCGGGGATAGGGAAGCACAGGGGTTACGGGAATCAGGCGACGCCGAGCGGACGCCGAGGCTTCTCCGGCGGCGGCGGCGGCGGCAGCGGCAGCGGGGGCTCGACTCGTCTGCTCAGCCCGCCCGCCAGAGCGCGCGAGCGAGAGACTGCACGCACGCGCGGGGCCTCGCGGCGCGCGGTCCTCGCGCTCGCCCGCCGCTGCCAGTTGCGGCTCGCGCCGCCAAAGCACTGGGTGGGCGTGTCCGGGGAGGGGGCGGGGAGCCCTGGCCCGCGCCCGCCCCACCCAGCGCCGAGGGGCGGGGCCGGGGCCGCGCTCGCACTCGCGCCCCGGGCGGGCCTGTGGGCGTGCGCGCCCCTCGCTCTTCACGAGAGGGGTCGGCGGTTCGCGCTTCTGCCGGATCCTCTCCATAAGTTCGCGGCCCGGCGGCAGCCAGCTGACCCCCCTCTTCTCTCGCGTCGTCCTTTCCACGGGGGCGGCGGCAGCCGAGCCAGCGGAAACCTCGCTTTTCCGGGGCGCGGCCCCGGACCGGAGGGGGCTACCGCGACAGCGCGCCTCGGCCCTCTCGGGTCTGTGGACCAGAGGCCCAACCCGCTACCCACCCAAGCCCGCTTTCCGACCGCCGCCCTGGCCCCCACCCTGCGGCTCCGGGGCTTCTTCGCCGTCACGACCAGCGAAGGGAGCGATGGAGACCCAGCGGCCGGCTGGGCGCCTGTGGGCCGGGCAGTTTCCGCCCCGCTTTTCCCCAGTGTGGGCAAGGGCTCAAGGACCTAGAGTTCAGAAGGCCTTTGGCACGGGTCAATCTGAAGTTAAGCCCTGACCCATCTGGAGCCAACCACCTATTTTCTGCCCCTAATGTCGCCCTCCCACAAAGAACCATCACAGTCCCAAGCCATCTCTACCCTCAATTTCTTCTACTTGGGATGTTTTTCTGCTTCGTCACTTAACTAAATTTCTAAAATCCTATTCTTCCCGAGGCCTTACTCAACTGCCTCATCCTCCCTGGAGTCACCCACACTCCCGGCTCCAGAAACCACCTCGAAGCCTCCTGCATGCTGGCACCCCAGATGGTGGACTTGGACCAGCATCAGTGGTACAGCGGCAGTATGCGACTTCCCTCCCCAGTGCTTGGCAAATGCCTGTTGGAACCATTGGTCCAACGTAGTCTATCTAGCCTGTCAGAAAGACCTCCCAGGACAGGGGAACTAGAACCTGGGAAAGCAGCCCCCGCCCACCAAAACCTGGAGACTTGTTGATGAAACCACCCAGGGGCTCACATGGACTCAGGACAACCTATACAGACTTTGAGCTGTGCTCTCTCCCACGTAAGGACTTGGACGCTTGGCCACAAGGTCTATTAGGAAGGCCTGACCTGGCCTACTTCCCAAGCCCACTGTACTTCCTCAGCCCAGCCAGGGCGCTAAGCTGGCTATTTTTAGTCCCCAAGGACACACCAGTAAGGTCAAACCAGACCTGGAGGTCCCTCCCCCAGAGCCTTCCTACAAAAGCAGGCAGTGGTAAAACACACAATCTCAGTGTGGCTTTAGCTTCATCACCAGTCTCAACTGCAACATCTGATCCAAGTGCCTGCCCCCAGCCACTGGAGCAACTTCAGGTTGTAGAAAATGGCTGTTTCCGTTCTTTTGCAGGAGGGGACTAAAACAAGATGAACGAGGATGAGCAGTGTTACATATTCATCTCTTTCCTTGGGAAACAGCTTTATTTACAAAACAAGTCTAAAATAAGAACATGAAATAACAAGCCCCTGGGAAGAGCAGGAGATCTGGCTTTTGGGGACCCACATGTGAAGAAGCCCAGGTGTCCAGGCAAAGGGCCGAAAGGAGGGCCAGGTGTGTGAGGGGACCTAAAATTTGAACTCCTTGTATTTCTTGCTGCCCCCACGGCTGTCCTGGGGCTGAGCTTTCCGTTTCTTTTGCTGTAGGAGAGAACGAAACAGGTTACAACAGGTTAAACAACCGGCTGATCCCCAAAACAAAGAGTGGGCAGCCTGACAGAGCCACACACGTCTGTGGAAAAAGTACTGAAACTGGAATTCTCAGAGTTGGATGAGTTCCCTCCCCTCCCTGTGCCTGTTTCATCATCCTTAAAGAGGGCAGCCCACTGGAGGATTCCTAGGTTCCCAACCCCAAGGAAGCTCAGGGCAGCAGGCACTGCGTCCTCCCTCCCTCTCACCACTAGAGGACACCAGCCCACTGAGAAAGGCGGCCCTGGTCCCTGGCGCTCACGAAGCCAGGCTCCTGTGTGCGCGCCCACCTTCTGCTTGGCCGCGTGCTCAGCCACCATGTCACTGAAGTCTTCTTTCTCCACTTGTGCCTGCTGCTCCCGCACGTGCTCCTCATACTTCTGAGTCATGGCCATGGGATCCAGCTCCAGCTCTTCGGGTGCCAGGGCCACTTCCACACCTTGTAGCTCGGGGGCCGGGCCCTTCCGGCTCATAACCTGGAAGAGGAATCAGAGCCTTGTCATCTCCAAAGGGGAAGCTCAGAAGCCCTAGCTCCTGACCCACTTCCCAGCCCCCAAAAGCGGTATCCTCCAAGTGCTCACCGTGGACATGTCATAGATGTGGGTTGATCCCATCATGGCGCCCCCAACAGTGGCCGTTCTCTTCTCTGGCAACACAGTGAACAGCTGAGGCGTCTCACTTCTGCAAAGGACGAGGGGGTCAAGCCCAAAAAGGAAAGGATAAAAGGGTCTCCAGGAGGGACAGCAAAAGGAGTAAGGGCAGCATCCCCACAGAGCTCCCCAGCGAGGTTCCAAGATACCCAGGGGAAAAATTCTGCCCAAGCTGCCTCTGCAAGTCATGGAGACCCATGGGAGGAAGAAGTGCCACCTGTTTCAAGAATGCTACTCGAAATACAACAGCAAATCTACCAATACCAACCCAGACCATGACTTCATCCCCACCCCTCCCCCTGGAAGAGGTGAAAATCTATTCTCACAAAGCAGCCAGAAGGAAAAACGGAATTCACATCCTGTCACTCCTTTGCTCAAAACCCTTTGAGGCTTCTGATCATTGTCTGAATAAACCCAAACTCTTTATCATGACCTATAGGGTTCATCATCTGGTCCCGTACTTAATCCCTGCTCACTACAGTCTAGCCCCAATACCCTTCTTTCTTTTTCTTCCTCAAAACTTGAGACTTCTGCTTCTGGATAAGGAGTAACAGGGACCAGATTTACCCTCCCACCTGAAACTATCAAAAAAGGGGCAAAATATATGGAACAGTGGTTTTCAAGTCACTGGACACGAAGCAACGAAGGACAGTGACTCCTGAGAGACAGGAAACAAATGAGGTGATTCCTTCAATTGTCCATCCTACTGCACTGAGAGTTTCCAGGCTACAGAATAAAGAGGGGAACTCCTGTAGAGCCCAGAGGACTCTAGGAGTTGAAAGGATGAAGCTGAAAGTGCAGAGAGACTACGGTGACTAGAGATCACAGGACAGAGAACTGGAGAAAAGAAAGCAGCACAGAGACTCGAGAACTCAAGAGACCTACAGAGAATCCCCTCAAGTTCTCAGGTGAGTACTGTGTGGATGGAGACTACCAAGGCCAGGGAAAGAACCACCCGTTAGCATTAGTGGTATCATACATGCCTGCTCTTCACACGGGACTGGGAATAGTGCCTAGTCCCACTAGCCAGACTGAAAAACCTCCTGATTAACAGGATATTGGATAGAGTATAGGGTCTTGTGCCTCAATAGTGAAGAGGACTGAGCACTGCTTCAGTCCTGCCTAATGAACCTGAAAAGCAAGACCTGAAAGAATCGAACTGTTTCCAAGTACCTTAACTGTAACCTTGAACAAAACTAAAGAAGATTTATAGGACTATGAAAGTATTCTGGACCTGACAAGGTACATTTCACAAAGTCTGGCATCCAATCAAAAATTACCAGATATGCAAAGAAGCATGAAAATACAATCTTCAATGAGGAAAACAATCAATCCACTTAAATCAACCCAGAACTGGCACAGATGTTAGCATTAGCAGGCAAGTACATTAAAATGTTATTATAATTGGATTCCGTATGTTCAAAAGTCAAATAAGAGACACAGTAGATATAAAAAGACCCAAATCGCACTTCTAGAGATGAAAACTACACTGGATGGGATTAATGTCAGATTAGAAATAGTGGAAAAACATATTAGCAAACTTGAAGACATAGGAATAGAAAACTTCTAAAATGAAATAAAAAGAGAAATGAGAAATTTTTTAAATGAACAGAGCATCGGTGAGCTGTAGGTCAACTTCAAGAAATCTAATAGATGTATAATTGGAGTTCCCAAAGGAGAGGAGAAAGAGAAGGGAACAGGAAAAAATATTTGGAGAAATAATGGCCAGAATTTTTCCAAAATTAATAAAAACTATAAAGGCACGGATTCCAGATGCTTAACAAACCCCAAGTAAAGAAACAAAAGATGGGACTTCCCTGGCAGTCCAGTGGTTAGGACTCGCCACTTTCACTGCTTTCACTCCTGGCTTTCACCAGGTTGGGGAACTAAGATCCTGCAAGCCATGCAGCATGGCCAGAAAAAGAAGGGAAAAAACACCCCACCAAACCATTTTAACAAAAGAAAGAAATACGAAGAAAACTACACTACTATGCTGCACTACACTGCATGTCATAATCTGTTCAAAACAGTGATAAAAGGAAAATCTTAAAAGCAGCCAGAGAAAAATGGCACAAATGCACAGAGGAACAAAGGAAGGATGATGACAGATTTCCTGTCAGAGATGATGCAAGGAAGAAGACACTGAATCAACATCTTTAAAGTAATGAAAGAAAAAAAATCACTGTTAACCTAGAATCCTGTATCTTTCAAAAAGGAAGGCTACTACATGGTTATTATTTTTGTTTAAATGGTCAATTATCTTTTAGAGAGATTTAAATAATAAGAATTGTCTATTATCATTTCCAGTGTTCTTTTACTTGCTCTTACAGTTCTTTCTGCCCCAGCTCTCAGCCCAAATACCTCTTCCTCCATAAGCCTTCCCAAAGGCCTCCCCACCACCCAAATCCCTCTACATCCTATTACTCAGTTTCCTTTGCTACACGTCTTATCCACATCTGAAATTATCTTGTTCTCTGATCACTTGTTTACCTCGCCTGACTTTTTCACTGCAGATGTCCCAGTGCCTAGAGCAGTGCCTGGCACAGAGCTAGTGTTCAATAATTGTTTAAAAAGAAAAAGGGGGTGCCAGAGAAAAAGTCAGCCAGTCCACCTAGAGGCTGAAAATCCTCCCCTCTCAGCCCTCCCTGGTTCCCTCACCCATCCATCGCCTCCTCAATCTTCTTCTTCCTCAGTTCAATGAGTTCAGGGGTCTCCATTCCAGCTGGCACTGATGAGAACCCTCCAGGAGTGATGAGGCCACTGTGAAGAGAGGAACAAGCTCTGGAGTAAAGACAAGGCCCCCAAAGACAGACATACCACTTCAGAGAGGCAGACTCTCTGCTTCCCCCACCTGTCTGCAGGGGTAATGAAGCCCGTCTCATCTGGCTTATCTTCATCACTTTCTTCCTCTTCCTCTTCTTCTGAAGACTCTTCATCAGATGGCTCCAGCTCCCCCCAAGGGGTCCGATCAATCTCTTCTTCCTCAGTCTTGGTCTGAAAGATATCACTCATTCATTCAACAAATGTTTACTATATACCTATTATGTGTCAAGCGGTTGTAAACAGAGGAATATGAGAGTAAACAAATAGACAATAATCACCACCGACAAAGAGCTCATATGCTAGTGGGGAGCTTGCATTACATCTCAGGAAAACATATGTCCCTTTTTCAGACTTTGAAACTTCAGAACACACAGCTCTCTGCTAATGAAGCTATAAACCAACTATCTCTGAACTTCATAACCTTAACTAAGACCAAGCTTGCCAGCCGTGGCCCATACCTGAAATTCAGCAGCATTGGTTCCAAACACATCCCCATAGAGGGGTTTCCCGGTCTCATCTACTGGGGGTTTGCCCCAGCCACCAGCATGGTACCCAAAGGAACAGCTCTGCAAGACAGGAAAAGCAAGTCAGTTCCACTCCTATGCTCCAAAAGAAACACTGAAGCCCTAAAGAAAAGTCATGCTCCAAAGTACAGAACTAACACCTGGGAACTCTGGAGATTATGATTTCAGAGAAGAATTAAATCTTATAAAGCATTACAAAGCGAAAGTAGTAAACAATAAAAATCTGGAGGTAATAGGATGGGGAGATGGGAGCAGAAAGCATGCTAATAATTTCAGCCTTTGTGGCAGAGTCCATGCTATCTGAAACTGAAACATACACTTTAAAAAACATTACTCCAACTTCTTACTGATTTTTCCTAACTTTGGTAAGCTTTTAGAATCTATTACTCTTAAGGGACAGAAATTTTTATCTGAAGTTTAACAATTACTTCTTTTTCACTTTAATAAATCTTTCCTTAAAAAAATTTTAAAAATAAAAATAAGTTCAATGCCATTCCTGAGATAAAATTATATCTGTCTATCTCTCTGATAACATCAGAGAGATTATCTGGAAACACATTCACCAGATATTAAATTTGGTTATTTCTGAGTGGTGAAATGTGGGTGATGTGTTTTCATCTTTGTACTTGTCAATTCTGATTGACCACTTTATGACAAGCATCTCAGATTCTTTTTTAAAACAAAAACCATTACTCCTTTAAAAAAAAGAAAAAAAAGGACACATGGTAGAATGAGAAAAGGGAAAAGAAAATCATCCTCTAGTTAAAAAGTAGAGCCAGGGCTTCCCTGGTGGCGCAGTGGTTGAGAGTCCGCCTGCCGATGCAGGGGACACGGGTTCGTGCCCCAGTCCGGGAAGATCCCACATGCCGCGGAGTGGCTGGGCCCGTGAGCCATGGCCGCTGAGCCTGCGCGTCCGGAGCCTGTGCTCCGCAACGGGAGAGGCCTGCATACCGCAAAAAAAAAAAAAAAAATGTAGAGCCAGCTAAGAATGAAAGAAAGGACAGTACTCACCTCGGGGATAGGCGAGTTCAGCCCAGGGATTTTCAGGTTGGGGTACGACGGGGGTGGTCCATATCGCTGCATGGCAATCAGCCACGGGGGAGGGACCTTGTGGGCATTCTGCAGGAAAAAGAGGACAGGATACCATCTGCCCAACCCTATCCCCTTGTCTCTCTCCTGCCCCAATTCCCAACCCCTTCTCTACTTTCCCAGTCAGATAACTGGCACTCACTGGTCCTACTGGCATCCCCAAGGAAATCCTCAGCTCATCAGACAGATCTCCTGGCTTCTTCTCCTTCAGTCGTGTCTCAAACTCCTTCCCCTGAGGAAAAAGCCAAGCATGCTGTATTGTGGACACCAGACACACGCTGGGAGGTCAATTGCAAGAGGACGTGAGAACAAAGACGAGATGTCCCAATCCACATCAGACACAAAGTCCCACTGAGGGCTACCCAGTTCCCACTCTGATTCTCATCACTTCTTTCCCTGGCTAGAGTAGGGAAAGGAAGAAAGGCCAGGAAGTAGGGAGAAAGGCAAGACTCCCAGTGCAGTCACTAACCCACTATGAGAACGTGGCCAAATCTAAGGACAGGCTTTCTCATCTGCTAAATGAGGACGTTCGAGAAGATGATCTCCAAGGTCCTTCCACTTCAAAAACTGCACGGTGATTATTTCAAGCATCAGAAAAAAAATACTTTTCTCCTACCCTCAATACTAAACGTTTCCTAAAAGCATCTGCCCTTGGCCCCTCTGTTCCTGAACCACCCACAATAAACAATGATCACCTCAAAGACATAGTCTGCATTTCTCTTTCAGAAAACTACCTCATTCCAAACTCTAAGGCTGAGGGGAGGGGCCCCATACCCGCTTCCAGCTTCCAAACCCCTTTTGACCAAGAGTTACACAGCCATGCCCAAAGGCCCAGCCTTGCCTCCCCGCCCCCTCCCGGACCTCGTAGTACAGGTCCCCGTGGATGGTCAGCTTTGGCTTGGTCTGCCACTTGAAGAAGGCGTCATGCAGTTTCTGGTAGTCAATGTCGATCTTCCCCATCTTGGGCCGAACCTTCTCGCGCATCTTTGACTTCATGGTTTTCTGTTCTTCCTGTGGGGCATGGCAGAAGACACACCACAAAAGGTATTCACCAAGTTCAACTCTTGGTAGGTCTAAATTCCCACTCCCAAAAGAGACAGAGGGAGACCTCATTTGGCTCATTCCAAAAGTCACCAAAATCCTTCCTGCTCAAGCCCCTCAAAATTACATGATCCACGCTGAACAAAATAGATGTAACATATGCAATCAGCCTCAGCTATCTAGGTCAAATATTTTTTAAGCCATCTGATCAAGAGACTGAGCTCATCAGTTGCCTCTGCAGAGAACTAGGTGACTAGAATCTAACTGGGAGGCAGTTTTCACCATGTGCTTTGGTACCTCCTTAATTTCTGCACTACACGCAACTATTACCTAATGAGAGTATTTAATTAAAAATTTTTAATTCAAGAAGTTACACAACCACCATACATTTCTAGCCACAAGTGCATCAGGTTCACACAGGGGGCAGAGAACTACAGACACAGCAACCTGCAGAGGGAGGAGTCACCGTGTGCAAATGAGAGAGTTGGCAAAGTGCAGGCAGGGGGACAAGGAGACAAAGGGGCAAACCGAACCGCACAGAACCGGAAGTCTCAGCGGGGGCAAGAGAGCGAGCTCTGAGCATACAGGTGAGGTCTGCCTTTTGTGAGATGTCCTTCCCCTCCTGCCCTCCCTGCCATGTGTGACATGCAGTGCTGACTTCTAAACTGAAGAATAAATAATCAGACAATTAATGTGTAGGTGGGTTTTCGGAGCCAGCTGCAATTTTGAAGCCGGTTGCTGCTAAGGACGTGGATCCCCCAGGGCAGATCTGAACCCCAGCCAGGCCCTCACCTTCTCCTGCAGGGCCTCCCGCATCTCCTGGATGCCTGTGCGTTTGATGAAGTCGGGTAGCTCGAAGGGGGGCTTCTCAATGCCTCGTTTGCCCTGCAGGTACTTGCGCTTAAAACACCAGTGGCGAGGCACGGGCACAGAATTCCGAGTGGCCTTGAGGTGAACCAAGAGCTTGGGGTCCTGCGCAGTCACATCATGCATCTCCACAACGTCGGGCCGAGCCACAAGCTGGAAAACACAGCAGCATCCCTCTGGAAAGCCTGAACTTCTCAGATCTAAAGCTTGCTTGCTTGCTCTTCCTCAAAGGGCCCGTCCCGGGCCTCCTTCAAAGCCCTCCTCCCCACCCCGAGAGCAAACCCCCTGAGAGGTTCCGGGAGCTCCTCGTGTGCTCTCCCAGCTGGGCTCCAGGCCCTGATGGAGCGTCTCAGCTCTCACCTGCTTGAGTTCAGCCACAGTGAAGCGATTCATTCGGCGCAGCTTCTTCTTGGACAGCTTGGGGGCTTCTGGCTTCTTTTCCTAGAACAGGACATTTTTTCTTTTTCTTGGCCTCACTGCACGGCTTGCGGGATCTTACTTCCCCAACCTGGGATTGAACCCGTGCCCCCTGCAGTGGAAGTGTGGAGTCCTAACCACTGGACCACCAGGGAAGTCCCAGAACAATCATCTCTTGTGAGCAGGATTCTTAGGTGTGAATCAGACCGCCCAGCTTACCCTGAAACTAAAGCCACCAAAGGACTTCTCCCCTGCAAGAGTTCCCCATGGCCCCTCGCTGGATGCACCTCAGCTACTCGTCCCCAGAGTCCTTGTTTCCCCAACAGGAGAGCGTGGGCCTCACCTGCTCGTCATCACTGCTATCATCATCGCTGTCCTTGTGCTCCTCCTCAAAGCCCTTCTTCTTGGGGGCCGCAGAGTTCTCCAGTTTGTCAAGTTTCTCTGGCTCCTTCTCCTTCTCCTTCTTCACGTCATCAGTGAGCTGAGGAGGCAGACAGCATGGAAACCCCAGCCCTGGGCCCCTCCCCGGTTCCTGAACCTGGCACTGAAGAGGTGCCCTCCTCCCCTCGTCCTGCCCCATCCCTGCCCCTACTCTGCTAGCTCCGCCCCTTCCGAGGGCGCTCCTCCTTGTACCTTGAAAGCCTCAAAAATCCTCTTGAAGAAGATGAAGTTGGGCTCATAAATTTCAGGCTCTTCAGTCACGTACTCAATTTCCACATCAGCCGCTGGGGAGTCAGAGCCACGGGAGCGGCTTGACTCTTTGTCTCGGTCCCCAGAGCTCTCAGATGATGCCCCCCGCACCCGCTGCGGCTTTTTCTTCTTCTTTCGGTTCCGACGCTTCCGGTTTTTCTGCCAAAACATGGAAAACCAACTGGGTCAGGGAATCCAAGCACCATGCTTGCCTCCCAACCGCCAATCTCACCCAATTTCCCCAAGTGACTGAGAAAAGAGGCCTTGAAGTCAGACCACAAAGTTCTACCCCTCCCAAGCTGTGTGCCTCTGAGGACATTACTGCATCTCTCAGAACCTCAGTTATTTCAGCTCTAAAATGGAGGCAGGCATCACACTCAGAACTCAAAGGATTTAGCCAATTGAATAAAAAATACCTGTAAGACGCTTTGGACAAAGAACTGGCAAGAGACAGCAGCTACTGCTTATTGGACACTTAGAATAGGGGTTATTTTAGGGCCCAAACCCTCTCTCTGACATCCCTTCCAGATCCAGCTCCATCCATACCTCTTTTTTAGATATGGACACTGTGTCCTCCTCAGTCTCTGACGCCGAGTGGCCCAGGGACGAGCGAGTATCTGTCTCCATTTCCTCTTCGTCTGTAAGGGAGGAAGGAGGCCATCAGTCTCTTCACGGTAACCCCTCTTTACCAAGAGCCAGTTTCTCTCTCAAATCCTCCTCGGGGGAGGGAGGAGGGAAGCAAACTTGGCTTCAGCTCTGCAGGCTCTGTCCCTGCAGCCCTTGGGACACGGTGACACACTCACCCTGCTGAGAGTTCATCTCTTCCTGGCGGCTCTCCTTTAGCTGCAGGATCTTTTCCAAAGCCTGGGGGATCTTGGGGCCCACAGAGGGGTCATCCATCTGCCAGAGACAACCCAGGCAGAGGGGGTGATCACAGTGCCCTTTTTCCTCCGACTCCTACCTCTTGTACTCGAAAGCCTGCTGGCCAGGTGTTGGGAACAGCAGATAGGGGACAACACCAACTGAATTCAACCATCCCTCAGCATCCCTCAAAGTGAAGCCCAGAACCCTACCCCAGAAACGTCTCCCAGACCCTACTTCCTGCCCTACCTAAGTATGTTTTAAGTAAATATGGCTCCCCGCACCCAACCCCACGCCCAGAAGTTCTCCCATCTTCTCTGGAATCCTTCTCAAAAAATCTAGAAACAGTCCCTTTCTAAAACACTCTCCTGTCCCTAGGAGGAAATCAGCAATCTCACCTCTCTGTTCTCATCTCCAGGAGGTGGTGGGGGACCACGAGGCCGAGGAACAGGGGCCCCCATAGGCAGGACAGTGGGAGTGGGACCCACTGGAGCAGCCACTGAGAGGAGAAAAAACAAAATCTCAAGTAAGAAAAGACAAATCACACATTTTAAAAATTACCTTCCTTGGGGCTTCCCTGGCGGCTCAGTGGTTGGGAATCCGCCTGCCAATGCAGGGGACATGGGTTCGAGTCCTGGTCCAGGAAGATCCCACGTGCCACAGAGCAAGTAAGCCTGTGTGCCACAACTACTGAGCCTGTGCCCTAGAGCCCGCAAACTACAACTACTAAGCCCACATGCCACAACTACTGAAGCCCACATGCCTAGAGCCCATGCTCCACAACAAAGAGAAGCCAACGTAATGAGAAGCCTGCGCACCGCAAAGAAGAGTAGCCCCCGCTCGCCGCAACTAGAGAAAGCCCGTGCACAGCAATGAAGGCCCAATGCAGCCAAAAATAAAATAACTAAATTTTTTTAAAAAGAATGATTTGAAAAAAAAAATCAAAACATAAAAATTACCTTCCTTGCTTCAAAGTCAGGGTAATGGTTACCCTTGGGAGAGGGGGTGGCTAGAAGGGTGCAGGGCTTCTAGGGTGCTGGTAGTTTTGGTTCTTGGTCCAAGTGCTAGTTGTATGGATGTATTCAGTTTGTGAAAATTCACTGAACTGTACGCTTACAATATGTGCACCTTTTTATGTGATATATACTTAAGTTAAAAATTGTCATCATCTTCCTTGCCCTTCCCTTCCATTTCCACGGTCTTACCTCGAGGACCCAGAGGAGTGCGAACACCAATTTGGCCCATGTCTTGTGGGGGCCGAGGGACTGGCGTGCCCATCTTGGCAATCTCCTGCTGCCGTTCCTGCTCCAGTAACACAGCTGCCTATGAGAGGGAAGTAGGAGTTGGAGACACCGCTTTGGAAATCCATTGGGCAGGCAGCACCTGGCAAATGCAGCCTTTCAGCCAGGTAACTGGCCCAAGGAGAACTGATTAATCAGGTACCACCCGTGTTCTGACATCCTCGCCACACCCACACTTCCAGGCTATTGATCCAAGTGAAGGAGCCCTCTCACCACAAAAGAAAACCCCTGGAAATTACACCAGTAAAAACCCTGAGAAACTTCTGGTTCCTAACAGAGAATTTAATACTTAATAAACACTACCTTCTGTTTTTTAACAAGATTTTTCTTCCCCAAGAGATTAAGTTATTTCTAAGGAACACTGAATTCTTTTCTTGTACCTGCCCCTCAAGATCTAACACAATCTGGGCAAAGACAGTACTCTGTAAATATTTCCGTATTTGTTGCTGTTAATGCTTATTTTCTAATACTCCTGAGTAACGTATGGGGTAACAACTGATATAATGCGTCTCTGTGGCTGAATGTCTTATGTATCATTTCCTAACTCAGAGCCATCACGTTTAAACTAAATCTGATACAAATAACTAAATTAGCCCAGAGTTCTCTCCAATGTACCTCAAATGATATCATGTAAGACTAGTAGGGGTCAGGAAACCTTTTCTGTAATAGGCCAGTCAGTAAATATTTTAGCCTTTTCAGACTGTCTGTACAGACTCTGTTGTGTATTCTCCGTTTGTTTTTTGTTGTTTTTTTTTAAACGATCCTTCAAAAATATAAAGACCATTCTTACATCACAGGCCATACAAAAACAGGCTGTACTCCACAGTTTACCAACCCTTGGGCTACATGAAAGAGAGAATTATTTAGGAGATACTGGAACTTAGATGAGGATGAGGTAACCTCCACGGAAAACTTTTTTTTTTTTTTTTTTGTGGCCATACCATGCGTCTTGCAGGATCTTAGTTCCCTCACCAGGGATCGAACCCAGGCTCCCAGCAGTGGAAGCGCAGAGTCCTAACCACTGGACCGCCAGGGAATTCCCTCCATGGAGAACTTGAATGGTACTTCTCGTTTTAGACACTAAGCACTAAAAGTGACAGACAACGAATTGGACCCTGAGGTCAAAGGTTAGAATGAAGGAGGCATTACCCGCTTCTGCTGCTCCAAAAGTTCATGTTCCTTCAGTGAATGATCTCCCTGCTTAAAAAAGAAAACAAGCTCATACCGGCACCAATACCCCACAGGCCAGTCTGCCACAACTCTGTTTCCTGGCGTCCTCTTCCAGCCTAGGGCCCAAGTCTTTGGTTCAGACCTTCCCAGAAGCCTTGGCCCCAGGATCCGGCTCTCTCTGAGGCTCCACTCCCCTTTCGGGACCCTGATGAGATCCAGGCTCAGGCCGCCACCTGCCCTACCTGCTTGGCACGCTCCTCCTGCTGCATCAGCAACGCCGCCTGCTGCTGCGCCAGCTTTAGCCGCTCTTCCTCTGACAGCGCCACGGGATCGCCCACCCGGAGAGGAGGAGGGGGCCCCAGGTTTGGTGGGCGGGGTCCAACTGCCATAGGAAAGCCAAGGCCAAGGCCGGGTGGGGGTGGTGGGGGTGGCGGAGGAGGTTGCAGAGGAGGGAGTCCCATTGGGGGGGGTGGCATGGGAATCCCAGAGAGCTGTGGGGAAAATAAGACCGTTAACTAGGCAGCATTTATCTAACTGCAGACATTTGCTGGGGAACTGCTATAAGCCAGGTGCTGGGATGTGAAGTCAAATGACGCATAATTCTTGCACTCAAGAAAAGAATACTCTACAGCAATATCAAGGATATCGAGAATACTCTATAGCAATGTTAACTCTGGGGCACCAACTAATGGAAGCTATCAACTCGCTCTCCAGAAAAATATCACGAACACAGACTTTGCATACAATTTCAGGAGATTCAGGGACACCTCAAAAGGCCATCTAAGAACTTCTCATCCCACACATAGAAGTCCCTGGACCCCAAGTCAGAGCCACTGCTCTAAAGAAAGAGAGTCAAATCCTGGATCAGAAAAGACATGGAAGTTGAGAGGAGCTGGAGCCACTGTGCCCCCAAGGACTCACTAAATATAGAGAATATGAAATCAAATCAGGGAGTAAGCCCTAGTTTCTCACTGAATAATATGGCAACTGTGTGCTGGGAGGGCAGAGAAGAGGGTGATTACGTTCCACTGGGGGAGGAGTAAATCAGGCTTCCGGATATTTAAGCTGAATCTTAAATGACATGTAATATTTGGAGGAGCTGACACCGAGGAAAGAGGCAAGGATCAGGACCAAGGGAGAATTGAAGAGTTCCCAATACTGTCATCACAGTACCTCCCTGCCCAATCGGCTAGTTGCATCCCTCCCGTACATTCCATGTGAGAGGATGGGCTACTGTGAGTAGAAACGGATCTTATCAAGCCGGACAATCTCCTTACCTGAGCTGACATAGGAGGGGGAGCAGCTTTGTCCCCATCTTCACCTCTCAGAACGGGCCGATTCAGGACGATGCCAGTCTGAGAAAGAGAAGGACTCTGAGTCAGCCCAAAAGGAGTTCTTCCACTGAACAACATTCGCTCTGTTCAACAGAATTTACCCAGAGCCTGTCTGCCAGAGCTCGGACTGGACTCTCAGGAAGACCGATATATCTGAGCAGGCAAGAAGAGGCAAAAAGAGCAAGACCCCACTTGCTGTACGGAGATACGTTAAGAACGAAGACCGAGTTGTGAGGGATCATTAATGCCTCCTCGAAAAGCTCGGCCTACCCTGATGTCCCGCCACCAACACTTACCTGGCGGGTGTAGGTCTGCAGCCGCTCCACCAGCTCCTCGCGAGTCCCTGCTGGGCAAAGCACAGGATCAATGGGGTAGGTCAGGCGGAGCAGGCCCAAGTCAGGCCCCCACGGCCAGCCTCCACCCCCGCCCCCGAGTCTCCGGGGTAACCAGCTCCGCTTCCCCGCAGGCCTGCACTTTCCCGCTCTTGACCTCCCGTGCTCCTCACCCTGGATCGGAGCTCCGATCTCTGCTAATTTGGCCTGAAGCTCCTGGGCAGCCCAGGCACCATAGTGCCCAGGGGGCGGCGGCGGCGGCGGCAGCTGCAACTCCCCCTTAGGGGGTTCGGGATGCTCGGCCGCCATCTTAGCCGCAGGAAGGCGCGCGACCAACCCGGAAGCTCGGGCCAGCCTCCCAGCCCACTTCCCGGAACTTCCGGCAGCGCTCAAGGGTTGTTAGGCCTTTCCGATTAGGGCCCACCCCCTGCCGTTCTCCAATGGTGCTAAGCGGCCTGGTCGCGAAGCCTTCTGGGAGTTGTAGTGCGCAGGTCACGGTCTCTGAGGGTCAAAAGCCGGGAGGGGAGAACAGTGGCCGGCCACGGCACCGGGAACACCGGGGGCCGGAGCTGGGGCGGGGCTGCGGGGAAAGATGGACCTGCCCGGAGGGCGTGCTTTCATCGTCTCACGGGTCGCAGCACTGACCTCCCGCCTTCCGGCCCGACTCCCTGGTCGGGCGTGAGAGGCCCGGACGCTTACGTTCCGGGAGGACTCGTTCCCCCGGCGGCCGCGCGCTGTGGGCGCCAAGCGGGAGGTTGCAGCCGATGCCTGTGATAAAACAGTGTCTGATTGTCTGCCCGCCCACCCCCGGCCCAGGCATGGATGAATGGGCTGAAAGGGGATCGGAGCCGGGAGCGAAGTGGGCCCTCCCGGCTGAGCTCCAGCTGCCGACCTGGGGGAAGGGCCACACTAAAGCCCCTTTTTCCACCTTCCTGGCCGGCTCAAATGTCATCTCCTCTAAGCTGTCTCCCGCCTTTCCTACCCTGGAGTGCCCGTAACACGTCGAAACCTCCACCATTTGTTTTGAATTCTTTCTTGCCCTTTCTCCGCACTTCCAACTCCAAGACAGGAGTTTTTACTGGCTCGCAGTACCTGGCGTTAAGGAGGCGATCAATAAATGATTACTGGAAAAAACAAAACAAAACAAATGTAACAGTCTTTCTGGCTACAGGATTTGGGTATTTTTTAGTCTTGAAAATAACTCAGTGGATTCCCTGGCTGTCCAGTGGCTAGGACTCAGTGCTTTCACTGTGGAGCCGGGGTTCCATCCCTGGTCAGGGAACTAAGACCCCACAGGCCTCACGGCGCAGCCAAAAAAAATAAAGAAAATAAACTCAGGACCTTTTCTTCCCTCATCCCCACCAGCCTACCATTGCAGCTGACCCTGTCTGCTGCTCCCCTACCTCACCAGTGGCCTGTGCCTCTGAGGGAGGGATGGGCGGGTGCCCCATGCTTGCCCACCTTCTACTTCTCCCTGTCCTGACCAGTCAATTCAGTTAACCTTCCCCCCTCTGCCACTAGCTGTGAGGTCCCTCTCCCATTCTAGCTCTGCTCTCTCACTGACAGCCAGGCTCCCGTCCTGTGTGAGTGTGTGTGTGTTGGGTGAGAGAGCTGGGAACCTCAGAATGGTCTCCTTTCCCCCGACACCCACATCTTTCAGATCTTCTCTCTAGCATGCTCTATTTCACCAACCACCCCCAACAGAGGAGTAGCTGGGAGCAGGGAAAAAAGAATGGGATGTCAGGTCCAGGGAAGGTGAGATTTAGGAGAGACAAAGTAAAGGACTGGATCAGGAAGGTTGCTCACATCCTAACCCAGGCTAGGAAATTCTCTTTGCTCCCACCCAAACCTGGACCTTCCCCTTTTCATCACTACCACCATCCCAGTCTCCTGACACTCCCAGAGGAGAAGCCAAACCCAGAAAGGACAGAAGAAAGAACAGCAGTGCCCTCCCCTCCAGCTTGTCAGCCCACTCAGGCAGCACCATTCCTGACCCAGAGGAAGTGCCTTTCTGCTCCCTGTAACTGGAGAGCCACTGCAGGTCATCTGAGGCCAAAGGCCCCAAAGCACGTGTATGTGCTAGGGAAGAGGTTGGGGGTCTCTGAGGCAGGATAAACTAAGGGCCGATGGGTGAAGATGCAATGTAGCCAGGGCCAGAAAAGGACAGGCCAATTGGGGCCTCATTTTCTCCCAACAGCCCTGGGACCCAGGCAGGATATGACCCTCCTCCAGTTGTGCGGAAGGGAAGACTGAGGGGCAGAGAGACACTGATGTCCCCAAGGGGTCAAACTGGGACCACAAGCAGTTCTCTTGACTCTGAGAGTCCCCATTCCCTTCTCCTTAACAAGGACCCTCACACGATACCTATCTGTGTGGGTCTAGCACGGAATCCAGTCCCCTCCTTCCCATACCAGGCAAGGTCCCAGTTTGGGGTGGCTACCCCAGCTCCAGGATCCTTGCCATACCAGGCCAGGAAGGCAGGAGAAAGCAGGGGTTCCTGAGAACCACATAACTAAATGTGCGGCTGGGGCTCTTGGTGTCTGGTACGACTTTGGGAGCTGCTGCTGCTTGGCTCCCAGGTGGCTGGAGCTAAGGACAAAGAAGGCAGTAGAAAATTCAGGATCCTCACACAGAGTTCACACAGAGCCTTCACATGTATCATCTCTGCAGCCTGAGAACAGCTCCAAGAACAGCTCCCTATTGTAGAGCTGGAAGCATCCAGGCCCAGGAAGTTGCCTCTTGACTCCGGAACTTAAGTTCAACCCGGGTTGAACTTGGGTTCTCTGATTGCCAGCACACAAGTGCCTAGGCAGGGGTCCCGGGCCCACTACAGTTCTGGCCAAGAGTGAGTGGATCTGGACACTCGGTGCAGAGTAGGAGTGGGTCAGCAGCAGGGGCTGGAAAGGAAAGGGTCCCTAGGGGTGTGAGGAAAGATGGGACCAGACCCCAGGCTGGAGGGTATTTCTCGGCTGGAGGTGGAAAGAGGAGAAGGGGGTGGGGGGAAACCATGTAGGTACTTGTACATGTACCTGTGTCTCTAACTCTCCCAAGGGTGACCAGTGGGGCCCAGCAAAGCCGGAGTATCCAGATACCGTCCAGGCCTCAGTTTCCCCTCCTGTAGAGTGAGGGCAAGCAGCTGGCCACCTTGGTGTCCAGACTCTGCAAAGGCTGCCCAGGGAAGATGCCCGCATGCGAAGACGCCACTCGGAGAGTGTTCTCGGGGAGCCTGCGAGTCAGGGCTGCCCCCTCCCCTTCCCACTCCTCTTCCCCTCCCCCTCCCCTGCTCGCCGGCCCCCGCCCCCGCCCCGCCTCCGCCTCCGGTGTGCGATGGGGGGCGGGCGGCGGGCAGAGCCAAGAGCAGCGGAGCTGAGCTGACGCTGCCACCTGATCCCATCCAGGCGCGGAGAGGCGAGCGACCAGCACTCTGCTCGCAGGGCCCCCAGCGCCCTCGGACCCTCAGCGGATTTCGTGGCCAAGGTTGGGAGGTAGCGGCGACCACCCTCAACCCGGGTCAAAGCAGAGCTCGCTCAGCGTGAGTACTGCAGCGGGACGGCCTGGGGCTGGAGGCGCGGGGGTGGACCGGACCAGGATGGGGGATGCCGGCTGGGCGGGAGGGTGCCGTGGGGGCCAGTCCCCGAAGAGCATGAGGAGGCGGGCTCTTGGCCCCCTGCAGAGCAGGAGAGGACGCGGGTGAGAGAGAATCTGGCCTATCCCTTATGGGGACCAGATCCCAGTGACCGATCCCTGGGGGAGGCTGGGATGCAATTGAGGGAATGGGGGCTGGGAGGGTGGGCAGTAGTGATGGAGAGAGGAGGATGAAGGGAATTCAGAGGCAGGGATGACGTGGGGGTGGATGACAGGGAGAGGGGACTGGAGGGGGGGGCTGACCTGGCGCAGGCCGGGGGTTGGGGGGGAAGAAAGGAAGGAAAAGAGGAAGGTTGAAAAATATTTGATCTCCTGGGCCACTAATTTGCAGCCCGCTCAGCCCTTGGCCCTTTCCTCTTTAGTGCACTGGGCAGTTGCCCTACACAGTGGGCTGTGCCATCCTCAGGTAAGGATAGAGTCTCCAGGTCATCCGACGGTCAGATGCGGGTGGTCCAGGCCAGGGTGCCCCCCCCCTCCTCCAAAGGCACCAATATCAGCCCTAGAGCTTACAGGGAGAGAGCAAAGGGCTTATGTGGGAGTGGGTGGGCATCCAGGCCGGTTTTCAAAGCTTTGGCTAGCTAAACCATTTCTTCTTTGGTTCCCTGGAGAAAGGAAAGCAATTTGCA
Source organism: Globicephala melas (assembly GCF_963455315.2). Taxonomy (NCBI): domain Eukaryota; kingdom Metazoa; phylum Chordata; class Mammalia; order Artiodactyla; family Delphinidae; genus Globicephala; species Globicephala melas. The sequence continues at coordinate 6,499,123 of NC_083321.1, forward strand.
AAACCAGGCAGCAGCCTGAGGTTGATTGTTCTGACTAAAATTAGCACTGATTTTCTGATGAGGCTGGGCACCCTGACTTGTCTCGGACGACTGAGGGAAACTCTGTCTCCACAGAGAAGGCACCGGGGATGCCAGGGAGTAGTCTGAAACAAGTGAGGGGCAGGAGCCAGGGCTGTTGCTCTAAATTCTGGCCCCAGCAGACTGCCGCCCACCCCACACCGCCCCGGAGGTTACAAAGAGAAACCCAGCCCCAGGTGGCCCCCTTCCTGGGTGCCAGTGACCTGACTCCGTCTCCAGAATAGGCATCGCGGAGTGAACTTGCCAAGGGAAGGGAGGCCTCCTCCAGTGTCCGAGCAGCACCCTCTCTCGGGACCTGGAATGTTTAGCCTGGCCGAGTGCCCACCCAGAGGAGACAGGGTTACTGCTTTGAAATACCTGAAGGTCTGTCATGGAGAAAAAACGGTTCGTGTGGTGTAGCAGGGCAGTACTAGCAACCATGAGAGTGGGAGGTGGAAGGGGACAAGGGGAGGAGGGCGCCGCCAGTGGCAGGCTGATCCCAGCTGTCCCAGAGACAACTTCTGAACAGCCAAGGCTGCTCAGAAACGGACCAGGCTGTATCTGAAGGCGGTAAGCGTCCAGTCATTGACCGGGAACACGCAGAAGCTGGTGCCCACCTTGGAGGGCTGGTGTCCAGGGGATTCTTGTGGTGATGATACCCTGTACCCAGTGGGCCTCAGACTGGGGTCTGGCTGGCTGCCCAGGGCTAAGCCATGGAGGGGAGTGGGATGGAGGGGGCTACCAAGCACCCCATCACCCTTCTCTATATGGCCTGGTTGAAGCGTCTCCCAGGGAGAGTCCCACTGCAGCTCTCTCCAGGCTTGACCTCTCCTTGGCTGACCCAGAGGCCACTGAAAAATAGGGTGGTTTCAGTGAGTTGAGCAAAGATGGGAGTAGGCTGGCCCTCCACTTGGCCCCCTTGGGAAACTCCTGCCTGGTCACCAAGTCCTCTAGGCAGGATAAGTGACAGGGAAAGAAGGTGTGCACCTTGAGAGGGCCTTGGCTGTGGCTCCCTCCTGCCGGCAGCCTCACGTGGGCAGCGCCAGCCCTCCTCTGCCCTAGCCATCCTTGAAGACAGAGGGACCTTAGCTTGGTTGCCCTCTGTGGCTGGACCTTTCATACCCCTTGGCTCCTGGAGGATTAAGGCTATCTGCAGGGGTGGAGGAAATCAGGTGATGGGAACTGGAGAGAAGGGAAAGGCGTAACCAGTACACCTTTCCACCCAAACAGGTTTAAATGTAATCCAGGATTAATTGGGGGAAGGGGGGGCTAAAGGAGAAGGATTGGAAGCCAAGTGCAGGGGCCTAGGGGAAGGTCATGGTCAAAAGAGTTTTACCATTACCTCAACCCTCCTGGGACTGAGGTGTCCTAGTTCCACACACATGCACATGCCCATAACGTTCCAGACTCCCCCTCCCCTTTGGAGACGGGTGTGTGCGAGGATGAAGCCAAACCTGAACCTGGAGACTGAGGCTGCTGAGACAGAGAGCCCACCCTAACTGGGGGGCAGTCATTGCTACTGAAGCTGACTTTCCCCTGGAGCTGCCCTTGAGCCAAGACATTCATGTGGGGATGGGTAACTGACCAGAAACCAGGCCCTTCTCCTGCCTCTCACTGCTGGGATAGAGGCCCACCTCTCCTGGAGAGTCTCAGCAGAGCAAGCTCTGTATTCCCCTCCCCCCTCCCTTGGCCAGGCACCTCTCACTGCAATCGTCTGATGAGGTGGCCAGGGTTTCAGGTGTCTGGGGATGGAATCCAGATAGGGTTCCAGGATTTCAAGTCCTCCTTTCTTTCCCTCGTGGATTTATTGGTCTTGGGCCCTCGGGGCTCAGAAGCATGCAGGATTGCCAGAGTCCAGGGCAGGGATGGGGAAATCAGTTCTCTGCAGAAGCAGCACACATACGGTCTGAGGGCATGGACTTTGGAGCCAGAAGGAACAGATCTGAATCCAGACTCTGCTAATACCACCTGCATGACCACGGACAAGTGACATAATCTCTTAGAGCCTCAGTTTCCTTGTCTGTGAAATGGGAATACCTATGTTAGGCTTGCAGCGAGGATTAAATGGGATTAAGTGTGTGGTAGTATAATATGTAGAGAAAGCCTCTTCCTCATGTCAGAGACTCAAGAAAGTGAACACCTGGTCAGTGTTTCTGAGGAGCTCAGCATCTGGGGAGTCAAGACCAACCGTTGGCTGAGGCAATGAGGCAAGGAGTCCTAGAGGAGAGGAAACCCCGAATTGAGACTTCTGTGCCGTGAGCCAAGTGCTGGTGCTAAGGCACATCTACAGGGGAGACAGACACAAATGGCCATGAGACAAAGACAATTAGGGGCAGGCAGAAAAGCAGAGACAGGGCTCAAGCAAGGGAGTGGCTACGGCCTGAAGGGCTGGCCAGACCCCAGAGCGTGTAATTCCACCCAAGACTAAGTTATCTGGAGCAGTGTGGAGATAGGGTCATGGTAACAGGAGGTAGGAATCTGATCTTCCCTGGCCTCTCTGCTCACCCCACCCTTTGCAGCTCTCCTTTGCAGCAGTCCTGTTGGGGCTCGGAGCCCATCTTCTCTGCCTGCTACAAACCTGTTTGCCTCCTTCTCCTGCCAGGCCTCACAGGAACACTGGCCCTGCTACCAGAGCCCCAGGAGCCCCCATGAGTGCCGGCGAAGGCAGTCCTGGATAGTGAGGCCCTGGCTGGTCCAGGGGTGGGTACCCCATCATGCCACCCATCCTCCAGCGCCTGCAGCAGGCCACCAAGATGAGCCGCAGGAAAATCCTGCTGCTGGTGCTAGGATGCAGCACCTTAAGCCTCCTCATCCACCAGGGGGCGCAGCTCAGCTGGTAAGGGGGCGTGGCCTCGGTGAGGGGGCGGGGCTCGGCAGTTGGGTTCCTCTAGAAGTCAGCTGCCTGGTTAGCGTTAGCAGACGGGAGCTCCCCTCGTTCTTTAAAGCTGCCAGAAGAGTCCATCTTCTGATGGGCTTTGCTCCTTCCCTCTGTTCTGAAAGCGCTTTCCATACATTTGCTTTAGATTCACACAACCTCCCTGGGCAGGGACTTCACTGAAAGGGTTGAGTGAGTAATCTGGGATTCTATTCCAGCTCGAGTCTTCCCTCGGCATCTCCTTCTGAGTGCCTCCCTGTCAGAAGGCAGAGATGTTGAATAATATTCTCCAAAGTGAGAAGGACCAAAAAATGAAGTGGGCGACTCCATAAACTGCAACTATGAAGTTTATTGTGGGTAACTTACATACAGGCAGGAAAGAACGATCGGACAGTCAATCCAGAGGCCTCCGCCGCATTCGCCGCGGCACCGAAAGGGGTACAGGGGGGTTTAAAGGGGCCAGAGCTAAAAACAGAATCTGACTATTAGGGAGAAGCACATCCGCGTGGATGGGAAGGATGAGGTTCCTCCCCGCCCCCGGGGGGGTGGGTCTCATGGCCATTAACCATCTGCATCAGCAAAAGACACTCTTGCAGTTTTCACATGGGATGAAGGCAAGCGTAAAGGTTGGCAGGGAACTTATCGGGCTTGGACGCACCCCTTGTTCGTAGGCTAAAGCTCAGTTTCGCAGAAAGGGGAGGGGGTAGGACTGTGGCCCTACGATGGAGCTGACAAGATGGAGACAGTGTGTTTCAGCCACACACTCCCAGAGAAGTGCAAACAACTTCTCACTACTGTTGTGCTGGCCAAGCCTCCTCACTTCTCTGAGCCCATTTGCTCATCTATGAAATGGGAATGATGTATGTGTGACCCAGCCAGTCACCCTGATACAGGATACCATGTGATGACTAGTAGCAACCCTGACCCTGCTCCTGGCTCACTGTGAACCCAGTGAATCCTTGCACCCCCTCAGGGCCTCAATTTCACCATGTGCTACATGGTCTGCCCATGAGAACAGTGTGAATGGGCCCCGTCCCTCTTGCCAGATGATTTGCTGGTCTTCAGGAGCATCCATGCAGACGTTATCCTGAACCCAAACCAGCCACTGATAGGAAGTCTCAATGGTATTCTCAAAGCTGCTTAGAGTTGTCCTTGTTACATGACGCTGAGGATGGCAGAAAAGAAACAGGAGAGTGACTCAAAGTCTGAAGGGAACTCACAGGTCACCTGTAATCCCGAAGGCCCTTGTTTCAGGAATGAGGAAACAGAAATGAAAGCTTCATGAACGCTAGGATTATTATGTTTTTTATACTATCATATTTCTTGAGCCTAGAACGGTACCTGGCACATAGTAGATGCTTTAAAAAAATACTACTTGAATAAATGAATAAGGTTCCAGAGGACTTAACAGAATCACATAACAACAGGTTCCTTCAAAGCCCATGCCACTCACCTACAATGTGAGTAGCCAGTGGAAAGAAGACAGAGAGCAAGAGGATTTGGTGACTTAATCTGAGTTGCCAAACTTATAGAAATGATTTTTCTCCTTCTGTTCCTCAGTTTGTACATCTGTGAAGTGGAATTCCTCAAGGATCTCCAAGGGCCTTTGTCCTTGTGTTATCTTTTATGTGTAACGAAGTTACCTCAAAACTTAGCAGCTGAAAACATTAAACATTTATTATGTCACTCCTGTGGGTCAGGAACCCAGGTGTGCCCTAGCTGCATACCTCTGGCTCAAGGTCTTTCACGGAGTTGCAATCAAGTTGGCTGCTGGGGATGCAGTCTCATCTGAAGCCTTGATTGGAAGGGCTCCACTTATAAGCCCATTCAAGTGGTTGGTGGCGGAGCCTTCAGCTCTTCAAGCAGGCTGATGGACTGAGGGCCTCGTTCCTTGGGGACTGTTCCCACCTGGTACCTCCTTGTCCCCTGCATGAGCTGCCCTAGAGAGAGTGAAAGATACCAAGACAGAAAACATAATCTTTTTATAATGTAATCTCACAAGTGACATCCCACTATTTCCGCCCTGTTCTACTCCCTAAGAGGCATCAATAAGTCCCACTCATATTCAAGAGAAGGGAAATACACAAGAGCGTGAATGCCAGGAGGTCAGCAGGGATCACGGGGGTCATCTTAGAGGCTGCCCACCATACGCCTCTACTGTTCTGTGGGTAAAGCCCAGGATGAGCCCTGGCCCATCCCCACCATCCTTGGGGAGAAGCAGGGTCAAGCCGCACCCTTCTCACTTCCTCCTCCCTGCACACCCCCTGAACCCTGCAGGTACCCCAAGCTGTTCCCTCAGAGCTGCCCGCCTCTGCAGGACTCTCCGCCGCGCCCCAAGCACATGACCGTAGCCTTTCTGAAGACGCACAAGACTGCGGGCACGACAGTGCAGAACATCCTGTTCCGCTTCGCCGAGCGCCACAACCTGACCGTGGCCCTGCCACACCCGAGCTGCGAGCACCAGTTCTGCTACCCGCGCAACTTCTCGGCGCACTTCGTGCACCCGGCCACGCGGCCACCGCACATGCTGGCCAGCCACCTGCGCTTCGACCGCGCGGAGCTGCAGCGCCTCATGCCCCCGGGCACCGTCTACGTCACCATCCTGCGCGAGCCGGCCGCCATGTTCGAGTCGCTCTTCAGCTACTACAACCAGTACTGCCCCGCCTTCCGGCGCGTGCCCAACGCGTCGCTCGAGGCCTTCCTGAGCGCGCCCGAGGCCTACTACCGCGCGGGCGAGCACTTCGCCATGTTCGCGCACAACACGCTGGCCTACGACCTGGGCGGCGACAACGAGCGCAGCCCGCGCGACGACGCCGCCTACCTGGCGGGCCTCATCCGCCAGGTGGAGGAGGTCTTCTCGCTCGTCATGATCGCCGAGTACTTCGACGAGTCGCTCGTGCTGCTGCGGCGCCTGCTGGCTTGGGACCTAGACGACGTGCTCTACGCCAGGCTCAACGCGCGCGCCGCCAGCTCGCGCCTCGCCGCCATCCCCGCGGCTCTCGCGCGGGCCGCGCGCGCCTGGAACGCGCTCGACGCCGGCCTCTACGACCACTTCAACGCCACCTTCTGGCGCCGCGTGGCGCTCGCCGGCCGCGCCTGCGTGGAGCGCGAGGCGCGCGAGTTGCGAGAGGCCCGAGAGCGCCTGCTGCGGCGCTGCTTTGGTGAGGAACCTGTGCTGCGGCCTGCGGCGCAGATCCGCACCAAGCAGCTGCAACCCTGGCAGCCTAGCCGCAAGGTGGACATCATGGGCTACGACCTGCCCAGCGGCCGCGCCGGCCCGGCCACCGAGGCCTGCCTCAAGCTGGCCATGCCCGAGGTGCAGTACTCGAGCTACCTGCTGCGCAAGCAGAAGCGCCGAGGTGGCGTGCGCCCCCGGCCCGAACCGGTCCTGGACAATCCCCCTCCTCGGCCCATCCGGGCGCTGCCCCGGGGCCACTGAGCTCCGGATGGGAGTCTGGACCCTGCCCTGCCCACCAGGATCTTGCCTAGGGCTGCCTCCAGGTCCCACCCCATCGGGGCCCTTTCTCCTGAGAGGGGCTGCAGCAGTACTTGGGGGCACAGCTCCCTGTCTGAGCCCATCTCCCGAGGGGGAGCTGAACCCCGCCTTCGGGGAGGGTGCTGTTAGGCCCGATCGAGCCCCGGGCCACCCTCTCCTCCGTCCTAACTGGTTGGTGGCTTTGCCAAGAGGTCTGAGACCCGTGCAGAACCGCCCACCCTGCCTTTTTATGGGGATTGAGGACCCCCACCTGTCTTCCCCAAGTGGATGAGCCCATGCCACAGAAAGGGGCTGAGCCCTGGGGAAGGTTGTGCTGCCTGTCAGCCTCCCCGGCTCTTGCTCTTCCTGCCAGGGGTCAGAGGCCCCCCACACTGTCCGTCTTCCAGGTTCCACCCTTCCCGCAGACCTAAGCTGCTCCCAGACCCCCAGAACCCAGAGTTCTTGGGTTGAGCTTTTTGGTTGGTTGATTTTCCTTGTTTTTAATAAAATATTTTAAAATGTACAGATTGCATGTCACTCATTAAAAGCCAGATTCCCCACGTTTGAGGATGAGGCAGATGCCCAAGAATAGGTGTGGCTGTTACCATGAGGATGGGGCCCCAGTGAAACCAAGCAGGACCCTGTAGGGCTCCTGGCACAGAAGCCTTTTCATGTCCCCCATTTCTTGTTTGTAGGGGATGCAGACTCCCACCTCCATGACCTTCCCTGAGTTCCAAAGGGCAGATTCTAACGGTTGCTAATCAGGGAAAGGAGGGGATGCGGAGACAAGGGAGGAGAGCCAAGAACAATAGTGCAGCCTTGGGGCAGGTCCTGGTTCACCTCAAGGGACACACATAACAATATCTTTTGAGCTTTATAGAACTAAAACCCCCAATAAATGGAAGATGTCAGCATTCTTCATTCCAGAGAAGACTGCCTGAGGCTAGAAAGAACAAGAGAAGCTCATCAAGAGATTACCTGAGACCAGATTAAAGGAGTGCAGGCCCTGCACACACACTTATCAGCAGCCCCGCCCTTGAATCATTGCTATAAAACTCCTTAGCAAATCCTCCCAGGTGGGACACAGTTTTCGAGGGCAGGAGCCTGCTGTGTCCCCCCTTTGCCTGGCAAAGCAATAAAGTTATTCTTTTCTACGTCCCCCAAAACTCTGTCTCCAAGATTCGATTAGGCACCGGTGCACGGAGGCTGAGTTTTCGGCGTCACCAGGCTCAATCACTGCCCTTCCCAGAGGCTCACGACACTCAGCAAGCCCTTGATTGACTGGGTTCACCAGACTGGCCACCCCAGCCCCACTCACTTCTCTTGAGAAGATCTAAATCATGCCTTTTCATTCATTTCAGCACCATGTATTGAGCGTCATCCCCCTAACTTAGGGACACAGGGGAACAAGGCAGATAGGACCTTTATCCTCATGGGAAAACACTGACAACCCCTCCTTGCGCAGAGCAGAGGCTGGAAGGAGGATCGTTTCAGGTCAGGAGAGGCTTAACTCAGGACTTTATCTCCATTTTGAGTCACTGACTTCACCACTGGTCTTCCTTCCCCACAAGAAGACAACACTGACTCATGAGGACCACTCCCTGCCTCCAATGTCCTTTAGCACAGTAATACACCCAGCACTTTCAAATGAAACCTCTGTTAAGACCAGCAGAGAATCAGGACTTTTCCTGTTACTTTCTTCAGTGCTATATTGACACATCTGGACAAGCAATAAAAACAATAGCTTGGGCTTCCCTGGTGGCGCAGTAGTTGAGAGTCCGCCTGCCGATGCAGGGGACACGGGTTCGTGCCCTGGTCCGGGAAGATCCCACATGCCGCAGAGCAGCTGGGCCTGTGAGCCATGGCCGCTGAGCCTGCACGTCCGGAGCCGGTGCTCCACAACGGGAGAGGCCACAACAGTGAGAGGCCTGCGCACCACAAAAAAAAAAAACAAAAGAAACAATAGCTAACATGGTATACTATGTGCCAACTGCTGTTGAAGGGCTTCACGTGTATTAATTAATGAGATAGGTACCATTTTATGGATGAGGGAATTGAAACTGGGAGAGGTTAAGTGATGCTCAGGGTCACACAGCTAGAGTTTGAACCCAGACTGATAGTTCCTAAGTGCTCTCACACTGCCACTAGAATAAAGGAGCTCCCACTCCCCAGGCTAGGCTGATGCCCAGGATCTTCCCCAAAAGAATGATAAGTGAAGAAACCAAGACATTGCTGTCAGCTCCTCTTCCTTTTATCTTTCACAGAGACAATCGTTGGCCTGGTTGGGCAATGGAGATTGCAAGGTTTAGTTGGCAGGTTATATGACTCTCCCTGGGCTTGAAAACACAGCACTTTTTACTGTGGCACTCTGGAAAAGGCAAAAGACAATAATTAGAGACCTGCAAAGACATAATTAGGTTTCTGGTGTTAAGCAGCTTTAAAGAATTGTACTAGACTCGGGCTTCCCTGGTGGCACAGTGGTTGAGAGTCTGCCTGCAGATGCAGGGGACACGGGTTCATGCCCCGGTCCAGGAAGATCCAACATGCCGCAGAGCGGCTGGGCCCGTGAGCCATGGCCGCTGGGCCTGCGCGTCCGGAGCCTGTGCTCCGCAACGGGAGAGGCCACAGCAATGAGAAGCCTGTGTACCGCAAAAAAAAAAAAAAAGCATTGTATTAGACTCAAAGTCATCTATCCAAAAACAAGCAGTCAGACATGCTGTGGCCCTCAGGCCAAGAAGATGTCTGTCCACTACTGTCCCCCACCCCTGCTCCCCCCAGCCCTAGCCTCTGGTCATACCTTTGCCAGGAACATCCTTCACCGTGCCCTGTATCCTCCTGGAAAACTCATACATACCTTTAGATTTGCCTTCATAGGCCTCTCCTGCCTTCCTTCATCCTCAGGCAGCTGGGCCTCTTTTATAGACCTTGCCCCACTTCAGCAAAGAGCACAACTCTGGACTCAGAAAAATCTGGATTCAGGGACTAACTGGAATCATCTGGAATTATCAGGCCACAGGAGAGGGTTTCTCTGTTTGCGGTAGGAGCAAGGGCAGATCCTAAGCAGACACTGAATCAAAGATTAGCCTTCAGTGGCTGAGACTCTGGTCTGAACATCTCCAGCTTCAGCCACAACCCAGAGGAACAGGCCCCGGCCCCTGGGACCCCAGTGCCCTGCAGAGAGACTCCTTCCATCTGTGCCCTTTGTACATGTCTCCTCCTTGAGAAGCTCACGCTCAGGTCTGGGACAGATGTGTAAGCAGCAACCTGGGTGACAGTGACTTGACGGAAGCAACTACCTCCATCAGTGCTTTGTAATTCAAACCCTGGCTCTGCCACCTACTGGTTACACGACCTTGGTCTTAGCATTTGAGCCTCACTTTCCTAGTCTGTGAAATGAACCCTCCAGAGCTTTGTGAACAGTAGTTGAGATAAGGCACTTAGCACGGTGCCCGACACATGGAAATGTCCCCAAAGTGGCCGCTCTGGCATCATCAGGGCTCCTTCGAGACAGACACCCTTCACGCTGTAGATGTTATAGGTTGGCACATCTATTCCAAGAGTTTTCCAGCAGATGGGAGAACGCACTTTGAGGTAAGGGTGGCTTTTTGCTCAAAGGCACTGTATGGACGAGCAGCAGCTTTGACTTTTATGATTATAGAAGGATGTGCAAAGCATGTGGGTGATGCCAAAAAGTCGGCCTCTGTGCATCTGTGCCTAATAAAATCTTGGAGACAGAGTTTTGGGTGAAGTAGAAAAGAATAGCTTTATTGCTTTACCAGGCAAAGGGGACACAGCGGTCTCCTGCCTCGAAAAATGTGTGTCCCTTGGGCTTCCCTGGTGGTGCAGTGGTTAACAATCTGCCTGCCAATGCAGGGGACATGGGCTCGAGCCCTGGTCTGGGAAGATCCCACATGCCTTGGAGCAACAAAGTCCGTGTGGCACAGCTACTGAGCCTGCGCTCTAGAACCCGCAAGCCACAGCTACTGAGCCTGCGTGCCACAACTACTGAAGCCCACGTGCCTAGAGCCTGTGCTCCGCAGCAAGAGGAGACACTGCAATGAGAAGCCCGAGCACCGCAATGAAGAGTAGCCCGCGCTCGCCACAACTAAAAACAAAGAATAGCCCCCGCTTGCCACAACTAGAGAAAGCCCACGCACAGCAACGAAGACCCAACACAGCCAAAAATAAATAAATAAAATTTATATATATAAAAAAAAGAAAACTGTGTGTCCCAACCCCGGAGGATTTGGAAGGAGTTTTATAGCAACAGTTGAAGGGTGGGGTTGCTGATAAGATTAGTGTGTGTGCAGGCCCTGCCCTCCTTTAATCTGATCTCAAGTAATCTCTCTCTCTGTCTTTTTTTTTTTTTAATATATTTATTTATTGGTTGTGTTGGGTCTTCCTTGCTGTGCGTGGGCTTTCTCTAGTTGCGGTGAGTGGGGCTACTCTTTGTTGCTGTGCGTGGGCTTCTCATTGCGGTGGCTTCTCTTGTTGCGGAGCACGGACTCTAGGCGCACAGGCTTCAGTAGTTGCAGCACGCAGGCTCAGTAGTTGTGGCTCAAGGGCTCTAGAGCTCAGGCTCAGTAGCTGTGGCTCACGGGCTTAGTTGCTCCGCGGCATGTTGCTCCGGACCAGGGCTTGAGCTCGTGTTCCCTGCATTGGCAGGCGGATTCTTAACCACTGTGCCACAAGGGAAGCCCTCGGGTAATCGCTCTTTTTTTTTTTTTTTTTTTTTTTTTTTTGCGGTAAGCGGGCCTCTCACCGCTGCGGCCTCTCCCGTTGCGGCGCACAGACTCCGGACGCGCAGGCCCAGTGGCCACGGCTCACGGACCCAGCCGCTCCGCGGCACGTAGGATCCTCCCGGGCCACGGCACGAACCCGTGTCCTCTGCATCGGCAGGCAGACTCTCAACCACTGCGCCACCAGGGAAGCCCCTCAGGTAATCTCTTGATGAGCTTCTCCGGTTCCTTGAATCCGGTCTCAGGTGGTCTTCTCTGGAATGAAGAATGCTGACTGCACTTGTTGGGGGTTTTAGTTCTGTAAAGAGCTCAAATAAATTGTTCTGTGTGTCCCTTGAGGCGGAACCAAGATCCTGCCCCAAGGCTCCACTATTGTTCTTGGTTCCTCGTCCCTTGTCTCCGCATCCCCTCCCTTCCCTGATTAGCAACTGTTTGAATCTGCGCTTTGGAACTCAGGGAAGGTCATGGAGGCTGGAGTCTGTTCCCTACAACAAGAAATGGGGGACACGGAAAGGCTTCTGTGCCAGGAGACCCACAGGGTCCTGCTCAGTTTCATGGAGAGCAGAGGAGGACAGGAGTGTCTGCCTGAGCCGTCTGGAGAGGCGCCCTGGAGAAGGTGATAGGGATAGAGTAGGATAATCAAATAGTTAGTTTAGAAATCCCACTAGGGGACTGTAGATAGACAGGGAACTTTAGGGGGCTTTGGGAGACCACAGTAAGTTAATGATCACTGAGGAAAGCAATGGGAAAATCCTGAAACAATGTGGGCTTGCTTGACTCACGAAGCAGAGCAAGGTGCTTAGCAACAACACTAAGCAATGGAGGCACAAATCATGCCTCAAGACAATAAAACAATAGTAGAAAAATAATGCCTACATCCTGCCCAGTGATGTCAACAAGATAATGACCTCTAGGGCATACTCGCTGCACTCATAAAAAACAATAATTTAGGGAAAGGTGACATTTCAAAGTGAAAGACCCTCATTATACTGAGACCTGAAATAATTTTTCCATAGTGCCATGACAGTCCCAGATGGGCCATATAGGGTCAAAAAAATACCCCACCTGACATGTCGGAGGAGTTAATGATGGAAGACTCAAAGGAGAACGAGGAAGAAGGTGGTCTTCTCCCCCACCCCTCTTTTCCTTTGATTATAAAGATGTAACCCACTAAGTACTTGGGGCAGTGCAGCGAGATGCTCACCTGCCCGCTTGTAAGCCTCACAAGCATCCTATCCTAATTAATCACTTCTTATCTATCACTTTGCCTCTCACTGAATTCTTTCTGTGCTGAGACATAAAGAACCGGAGCCCCTTGGAGTTCCCTGAGGCATCACCTGGCAGTTTCAAAGCTGAGAACAGGGACAGGGAAGGGTGCTCCAGGTAGAGAATGCTGGGCTACCAGTGTGGGGAGAAGCATGCCAGTGTCCGGTTAGGAAAGGCCTTGAATCTCACGCTTAGAAGTCCAGCTTGTTCTGCACCGGACACTGGAATAAATGGAATGGCCAGAGATGACCAGCAGAGGGTGCTGGGCTGTCCCCAGAGGGGAGGGAGTCACCGTCTCAGCCCGTCTGTAGCCCATTCCTGGCACAGCAGTGCACCAGGTAGGGAGCTCTGTTATAGATGATGGAGCCACTGAGGGAAGCAGGAGAAAGGCCTTTAATAAACTGCAGATGCTGCAGGGAGAAGGCACGGTAAGGAGGGACGTGGCACCAGCTAACATTTATTGAGCACTTGCTACGTGCTGGGCGCTTTTCTCCATGCTTTCTGCATTTTAACTTATGTGCTTCTTAACAACAACCCCGTAAGGTAGATGCTATTCTTATCTTCTTTTCACAGAAGGGGAAACTGAGGTACAAAAAGGTGATGTGCCCAGGCTCACCCACACACTCAGGGAGAGCCTGAGCAAGGACCGAAACCAGAATGCAGGCTCCTTGTTAAAGAGCCTCTTTATAAAAGCCCCTGAGAGTGGTTCGAGTGGGAGGGAGGGGCAGGGAGACACTTTGGGTGTCGGAGGTGAGGAAAGCAGGGATCTGCCAGCGCAATTGGCTGGCGGCATCTGGGGCTGTGCGAGAGGAGTGGAGAGGGGCTGCAGGGCAAGAGAACCTGAGGAGAGGGGACAGCCCCCCAGGCCATCCAGAGAGGGGGATACAGGGCAGAAGGGGAGGTGATGGGGGGGGACCTGAGCTGGGCTCTTCTGACCCAGCCAGGCCTCAGGAATCTGGCTGGCCATCGTCTCCTTCCCAGGAGTCCCCCAGCACCCTCCAGCAGGCCGAGGACAGGACAGGAACAGCGTCCTCCACCGCCCTCTCAACCCGCACCCCGATCTCGTGGGATTTTCACAAAAGCCAGGCAATAGGAGTGCAGGAGTCAGACCCTAACCCCCCACTACGAATGGGGAGACTGAGTCCCCGAGAGGGAATGTGGCTCAGAGGTGGCCTGGAGCCAGGGCAGAGTCAGGAGTGGGGACACTCCCATGAGTGTCCTGCCACTGGAGCCCCAGGAGGCAAGGTCCTGGGCCCTCTTTCCCAACTTGGCCTCCAGCCCAGGGCTCCCCTCCTGGGTGTTCCCGGGATCGTCAAACCCACTATGTGCAAACCGAACACTCATCTTCTGCCAAACCAGCTCCTTCTCCAGCACTCTCAGTTTCAGGGACCTGCGCCCCAGTTCCTGAGGATGTTCAAGCCCCAATCCTTGATGTCCCCTTCATGTGTCCCTCACCCTTTCCCCAGCACCACCTATCCGTCGTTGCATCCTGTAGATCCAGGCGCCTGAATAACTGGCATCAACCCACCTCTCTTTCCCAACATCTTCTGTAGTCCCAGCCATCAGAGTTTCTCTGCTGGTTATGCCAACAGCTTCCTAACTGACCCACCGGCCTCAGGATCCCCACAGCAAACAGACTCCTCTCTGTGTGCAAGCATCCTTCTTAGAGCCATCTGATCTGATCTCATCACTGTTTGAAATGCCACCCCCTTTACCAGCCCACAAGGCCCAGCCTAGTCTGACCTTCCAAAAACCTTTCACCTGCATCTCCCATTACTCCTCTATCTCCACCCCCCATCTTGCTCACTCTGGATAACACATCATTTCCTGAATGCAATGGTATGCCAGGTCTGGCTCTTACTGGCTCTAGAATGCTGAATTTTGCCAGCTGGTTGTTGAACACAATTAAATTGTATTAAAAATTAAACTAAAAATTTAACTAGATTACATAAACTTACTATTAAATAAAGTATATTAAGAACAAAGGTAATAAATACTCACAACTCATTACTTCCTAATTCGTTTACTAGATTTTACTATTATTTCTGCTCTTAAGGTTATGTAGGTCTATTGTATCTGCCTGGTGGAAATCCTAGAGAATAGGATGCTCCTTATTGTCCATTTCTTCCAGACAGTGTTCAGCGACATTACACTGGTAGCATGAAATCAGCCATGGTGCAAGTAGTTACACTGCAAATCAACAAACACTATAAATCAGATCGATTTATTGTTTTGTTAATCGTCTAGACCAGGGATAAGCAAACTACAAGCCAAATCTGGCCCACCACCTGTTTGTGTAAATAAAGTTTTATTGGAACCCAGCCACACCTATTCTTTTCCTTATTGTTCTGTGGCTGTTTCTGCACTACAATAGCAGAGTTGAGTCATTGCAACAGAGACTGTGTGGCCCTGAAAGCCTAAAACATTTACCTCTTGGTCCTTCATGGAGAAAGTCTGTTACTCATTAACAAAACCAAAAAATAGCAACCAAAATTCACATCAGAACTACACATGGAGAGATAGGTGTCAAATGCTTCCCAGCACACCACTGCCTGAAGGTGTCAGGACAATTCACACCTCTGTTCTTGGCACATGATCTTCTCTTTGCCCTTAGTGCCTTTTCTTTTCTGATCCACCTGTAAAGTTCCTCACCATTCTTCAAAACATCCATTTTCCCATGCTCCTGTATTAGTTAGCAATGTGCTGTGTAACAAACCACCCCAAAATCCAATGGCTTTTAAAAATGCATTCTATGGACTTCCCTGGTGGTACAGTGGTTAAGAATCCACCTGCCAATGCAGGGAACACGGGCTCGAGCCCTGGTCCGGGAAGATCCCACATGCCGTGGAGCAACCATGCCTGTGCACCACAACTACTGAGCCTGAGCTCTAGAGCCTGTGAGGCACAACTACTGAAGCCTGCATGCCACAACTACTGAAGCCTGTGTGCCTAGAGCCCATGCTCTGCAACAAGAGAAGCCAACACAGTAAAAAGCCCACGCACCGCAAAGAAGAGTAGCCCCCACTCAATGCAATTAGAGAAAGCCCGCGCGCAGCAACAAAGACCCAATGCAGCCATTAATTAATTAATTAATCATAAAAAAAATAAAAATGCATTGTTTCTCATTAGAGTATGGGTCGTCTGGGTGGTTCTGCTGATCTGGGCTGGGCTTGACTGATCTCAGTTGTGCTCACTCGTGGTGCAGGATCAACTGCAGGGCGGGGAGGGGTTAGCTAGTCTGTGATGGCCTCAGCCCATATGACTCAGCTATGCTCCATATGGTCTCTCTTATCTTCAGCAGAGGAGACTGGGCTTGTTCTCATCACCCAAGTGTGGGTCCAAGAGAACAACGAAAAACGGGCAAGCTCTTTTGAGGCTTTCAAGAGACATTCCATCACTTCTGCCCCATTTCATTAGCCAAACCTGTTCAGATTTAAGGGGTGGGAAAGTCGATGTTTCAAAGTCACATTTCATGGGGCATTATGGATAGAAGCAGGAGAGAACTGGGGTTATTTTTATGTTCAGTCTATCATACTACCTTCCCCTCTTTCTTCAAGCGAAGGAGCTTACTCCTGATTCTGTTTTCATCCAGCACTCCTAAGAAGCAAAACAAAACCCAACCCGTCATAAGCACTTTGTTACAATAAGGAAGATACCGGAAACATTGATTTATTTACCTTTGTGCACAAAGGGACAAGAGACGAGCTGTAAGTTTCTTTAGACACAGAAAATGGCAATTTGTGTATTTTTTAAGTTACTGGGGAATTCCCTGGTGGTCCAGTGGTTATGACTCTGTGCTTTCACTGCTGAGGATGTTCAATCCCTGGTGGGGGGAACTAAGATCCCACAAGCCACATGGCACAGCCAAAAAAAAACCAGAAAAAGCCCACCACCACCACCACCAACAAAAAAAAAACACTCAAAAAATAAAGTTACTGTATCAGCCAGGATTTAATCAGAGAAACAAAATTACTGGGAGCGATTATAGGCAGTAAAGTTGTATCATATGGATAAGACCCTACATAATTGTGAGGGCTGATCATATAAGACTGCCATCTTTGGTTTCTGGTGCTGGAGCTAAAAGATGGCAGGCAGACAGCTGGAATGAATGTGATGTGAGGTGAGGGAGGCAAGAATGAACTTGCACCAGTGAGAATAAGCTAGTACCCACAGGATGGACCAGAACCTGTATCAGTCTCTCACTGCGTCTAAGCTTCCAACTTTAATGAAGCAGATGACCCACAGGAGAAGCTGGCACTCCACCAGGGAGCTAAACATGCACCTGAAACAAGAGTAGCAGAAGCTGGAGAAGCTGTGGACCCAGGTACTGCTCGATGCTAAAAAGGTGAGCTAGCAAATGAGGGTCATTGTGAGGGAGATGCAGCTGCTTCTGGTGCCCCTGCACCAACCTTCCTAGTGGAAAAAGGATACAACTCCTGTTTCACTTCTACTTCCCAAATCTTACACAAAATGCCACTCGTGGCCCACACTAAAGAGAACTATGCAGAGAAGGGAATTCTGGGAAGCAGTTCCAGCTTAGCTAAAATGACACCACAAATTCATTGCAGCTTCAGATGTTAATTCGAATATTATTACCCATGGAGACCAGTTAGCACTAAAGGCCTTTAGAGATGAAAGGTCACATTCCTGAGGCCCTCAGATTCACGCTGTGGTTAGTTCCACCATTCCAGAATTGATTGTGAGATTAGTACTCAGTAGCTGGCAGACTCTCACGTTGCTTCCCTTCCCCTGTAGTGTGGACGATTATGGTAAAAGGACCAAGTGGAAACCTCTGGAATTGTCCCCCCACCCCTGCGAAGTTATACATCAAGTGATACAACAACCTGAAGAAACTGCAGAGATTAGTGCCACCTTTAGGGGTTTGAGAGATGCAAAAGTGGTGATTCCAGGCATATCCCCTTCTTATTTGCCGGTGGAAAAGCAAGCTTAGTGATGTGGCAATGCTAATCACAGCTGCAATTCTAGATTTGAGATCTTTATTGGAGAAACTCAGTATAAACCCCAGCAACTGTTATGTGGCTATTGAACTAGTAAATGCTTTCTCTTACATTCCCATGAATATGGGAATTTACACTGTTTGCATTTACATAGCAAGGATAACAGTATACCTTTAGTGTCTTGTCCCTGGATTATGCCATCTTCCAGCAAACTGCAAGGTCCAAAGGGACGTTGATAGTCTTTTTTTTTTCTTTTTTTTAACATCTTTATTGGGGTACAATTGCTTTACAATGGTGTGTTAGTTCTGCTTTATAACAAAGTGAATCAGTTATACATATACATACGTTCCCATATCTCTTCCCTCTTGCGTCTCCCTCCCTCCCACCCTCCCTACGTTGATAGTCTTGACAACACAGAGAATACCATCTTGACACACTCAACTGAAGCTATTATGCTAACTGTACACTATGATCAGGAAACAGCAAGCGTTAAACATATGTGTGCCAGAGAGCTGGAGATGAACCCCATGGAAGTTCAAATTGCCTGCCACATCAGGAAAGTTTCCAGGGGTCCAGAGGTCTGGGGAATGTTGCATGTCTCTTCTAAAGTGAGAGACAGGGACTTCGCTGGCAGTCCAGTGCTTAAGAATCCTTGCTTCCCCTGCAGGGGGCGTGTGTTCGATCCCTGGTCAGGGAACTAGGATCCCACATGCCATGTGGCGCGACCAAAATAAATAAATAAATAAAATGTAAAAAATAAATAAAGTGAGAGACACGTTGCTGCCGCTTAACACTATATGTCACGAAGAAAGGGGAGCAATGTACGGTGTGCCTTTTGGATTTTGGAGCCAACGTAGGTCCCATTGGGGCAAACTGCTTTGACTCATTTTCTGGGTAACCTGTAAATCTGACAATGTTCGATCTGGATCTAAAAAAAGCTCTGCAAAAGTCCAGCCTGTGGTGCAAGCTGCCCTACCACTTGGGCAGGTGTCAGCCAAAGATGCCATGTGGCATATCTAGCAAGCCCCAATAGGAGGATCACAGCTAAGACCCATGGAATTTTTGTCATGCTGTCCTCTGCCAACGACTATTCTATCCTCTCAAAAGCAGCCTCTGGCTTGCCTCTGGGCCCTGGTGAACACTGAATGACTGATTTATGGAACACCTAGTGATTATCAGACCCAAATGTTCATCATAAACTGAGTGTTATCTGGCCCACAGAATCATGAAATTGGATTTTCACAGTTGTATCCCATTAGAAATTGAAGTGGTATATATGATACTGGGGAGAAGGTATAAATTAGCAGTTTGGGATTAACAAATACATGCTAGTACATATAAAAGAGGTAATCAACATGGACCTCCTGTATAGCAAGGGAGGTCTGATCCAGAAGACACAAATGAATTACATGAGCAGGTGCTTCAGCCTACCGTGATGTCTGTTTCTAATGCTTCATCTCCTTTCCCTCTGTTTACACTCAAAGGCTTCAAGGGGAAGAGGAAAAAGGACAGACCTGGTTTATGGAAGACTTTGCACAGTAAGCCAGCGACAGCCAGAAGTGGACAGTTGCTGCATGACAGCCCCATTCAGAGTTGGCCCTGAAAGACGGTGGTGAATAAAAATCCTCCCAGTAGGCAGAACTTCGGGCAATACATATATTATCCACTTTGTGTGGAAGGAAAGAGGGGCTAAGGTGCAGATTCATATGGGCTCTTGAGCAATATCTGATGGGCTGGTCATTTACAGAGACTTGGAAAGAACACAACTGGGAACTTGATTATATGATGGTCTAGGGAAGAGGTCTGTGGATGGCTTCTTAAAATGCTCACAAAATGGAAAGTTACTCATGTCCCATGTAAATGCAATGTAAGGTAGTCAGTGCAGGAGTCCTCACTAATTGGATGAGATGACCCATTCTATAGATTCAGCCAGCCTCTTTCCTCAACTAAATTGGTGCTTTCTCAATGGACCTATCACAAAGTGGGAAGCCACCAGATTTCTATTGTCTGTATAGGAGATGTCTGTATTCTTCGTTCAGGTTTTCACACAGTTTTCTTTTTTTGCGGACACAGTTTTTTTTTTAATTAAGAAAACATTTATTGTGGTAAAATATTCATTAACATAAAATTGGCCATTTTAACCATTTTCAATGTACAATTCAGGGGCACTGAGTACACTCACACTGTCGTGTAACACTCACCACGGTCCATCTCCAGAACTTTTCATCATGCCAAACTGAGACTCTGCACCCATTAAAAAATAACTTTCCATCATCCCCTTCCCACAGCCTCTGGTAACCGTTACGTAACCTTCTGTGTCTATAAATGTGCCTATTCTGGGTGCCTCATTTAAGTGGAACCATATGATATTTGTTCTTTTGTGCCTGGCTTATTTCACTTAGCATAGCGTCTTCAGGGTTCATCCATGTTGTGGTATGTTATCAGTAGTTCCTTCCTTTTAAGGCTCAGTAATATTCCATTTTATCTATGGACCACATTTGGCTTATCTCTCCACCTGTCCATGGACATTTGGGTTGTTTCCACCTCTTGGCTGTTGTGGATAATGCTGTTACAAACAGGGGTGTATGAATACCTGTTTGAATCCCTGCTTTCAATTCTTTTGGCACATACCCAGAAGTGGACTTGTTGGATCATAATCACAGGGGTTTTTTTGGTTTGGGGGAGTGGTTTGGCCATGCACGCCATACCACGTGGCTTGCAGGCTCTTAGTTCCTTGACCAGGGATGGAACCCACTCCCTCAGCAGTGAGAGTGTGGAGTCTTAACCACTGGACTGCCAGGGAATTCCCCATAATCACAGTTTTTTGTGTTTTTTTTATTAAAAAAAATTTTTTGGGGGCTGCATTGGGTCTTTGTTGCTGTGCGTGGGCTTTCTCTAGTCGCGGCGAGCAGGGGCTACTCTTCATTGTGGTGCGCGGGCTTCCCATTGCGGTGGTTTCTCTTGTTGCGGAGCATGGGCTCTAGGTGCGTGGGCTTCAGTAGTCGTGGCACGCAGGCTCAGTAGTTGTGGCGCACGGGCTTAGTTGCTCCATGGTATGTGGGATCTTCCCAGACCAGGGCTTGAGCTCGTGTTCCCTGTATTGGCAGGTGGATTCTTAACCACTGCACCACCAGGGAAGCCCACAGTTTTTTAAACATGCTCAAGTTAAGTCTTTGTTTCATCAAGTTAACCATTTTGCAGCATCATTCTTTTTTTCATCTCCAAGAGTTTGTGACGCCTGTTCCTCCCTGTTAGGAAAGTAGTGTACGTGGCAACAACAGGTTTTTGTTTGTTGGGTTTTGATTGGTTTTGTTTTTTTTCTTTTTCTTTTTTTTGATCACACCACGGGGCATTCAAGATCTTCCCCAACCAGGGATCGAACCTGAACCCCCGCCTGTAGTGGAAGCGTGAAGTCTTAACCACTGGACCGCTGGGGAAGTCCTGGTTTTGTTTTTTTATAACAGCAGTGAAAACTCTTATGGAGCCAACTTTTGATGGAAACACCATCAGTTCAAATGCCAAGACAGTTCTTCCAAGACAGACCTTCTGATTCTAGATATGAAGAAAACATTAATCATATCTTGGCTGTTTCTATGTAAAAGCTGTTTGCCGCAGAAAAAGAAAAGTCTTGATTACCAGCATCATTTACAAATCTTAGAAGTGGCATTTATCAGTGAAATCTGTTGACTCATCAGCCTGGATAAAGAATCTGTTAGTTTTCAGCTAATTACCAAGAAAAAAAAAGAGTTCTTCAGCATCACGTGACATCAGTACGTTGTGTTGCCACTCTCTCTGAGAGTAGAACACTTACACTCTTTTGTTGAGCATCTTGCGCTAACATGTCACTCATATAATTTTACATGCCAGCATTATTGGGTTCTTTTTCTGGACAATTGGTCTGTTACAAATAACTTGCTCTTTGAGCCTTTGTACTAAATGTAGCCTATAAAAGCTTTACCCTGTTTGTTTTGAGATACGATAGGTTAAAAATCAGCACATTTATTTGTCAAATGGCTGTAATTTGTAATTTAGTTCTCTTCAATTTTCCTGAAGCCATTGCTACACTTGTAAATTGTAATTCTTCATCGCTAACCCTACCAGATTTGTCCACAGTCCTAAGCTCCTCCTCTTTCACTTCACACCTGATGATAAAACAGCATCACATGGAATCGCTAGACACATTTGTAAAACACAAACACTAATAAGACATACAATAGAAGGGCATCATATATAACTAAACAGGAAACTTGCAACAAGATATGAAATCATGCTGAAATTCACTTCTAACCTGCATAATTCATGTTTTACAGTGCTCGCATCAACAGCAAAGTGGCAGGGAGGCCGCTACGTTAAGGCAAAAATGATTTCCTTAGAAGAAAAATTTCCTCTGATTTTCTATCACACCAGAGTGTTTGCGCCCCTAAGTCAGTCATCTGCGCCTAAGGGGAGGTGGAGGGAGGTAACCAGGAGGGCGAGGCTGAGGTCACCTTCTTTACCACCTCCTATCCGGGCAATACCATGTTCACACATGATCGACAGACTTCCTGATCTCACGCTGAAAACTGAGCAAGGCCCCACCCAATGAGCACTGCCGATGGGGCTGAACAACGTTTCACAAATGGTTTCCGAGGCTGCTCGATTACTGTCCATCACTGAAAGCGCTGGCATCACACAGCACATGAGTTTCGAAAATAATGCTGAGGGTTTTTTTTTCTCATCACAAGACGGAATCCGTAAACTAGAAAGATCTCAAGGCTAATTCCGTGGTTTTGCAGAACGCAGAAATCTCTGCCCTAGAATATCGATCCTGTCTGCTTGTTGATCCATGCTCTAGCCTATAGGAACGGTGGGAAACAGAGGTTCCTGGCCCAGTGCTTTAAATCCAAGACCCGGAAGTTCTCACATTACTTCTGCTCTCACCCTTTGGCCAAGCCTAGGTGCAAGGCACCCTGGGAAATGTCATCTCTAGCTGGGAGGCCACGTGCCAGGAAGAGGAGGAGAATGGATTTGTGGAACAATTAGTAGTCCTATCACAAACTTTTGCCTTGTCTGCTACTGGCGACAGACACTGAGCCCTTTGAGGGCTTTCATCACTGGGAACCTGATACCCAACGCTGCTATGGACTTGGCTGTGACCAAGCACTCAGGAAGCAGCTGTAGTCAAACGAGGGACCTGAAAGCTTCCAGAAGATTGAGCAGCTCATTTATACTCTTTGAGCCACAGTACCTTCCTCTGTAAACTGGGGGTAAATAATATCCATCCTGTGAGGTTATTGTGAGGATTATATTAAAAGTGCATACAAACCCATAGAATATACACCACTAAGAGTGACTCCTAATGTAAACTATGGAATCTGGAGGATGCTGCTGTGTCATTGTAGGTTCATCAATTGTAGTAAACGTACCACTTTGGTTGGAATGTTAATAATGTGGGAGACTATGCATGTGGTCGGGGCAAAGGCATATGGGAAATCGCTGTACCTTCCCCTCAATTTTCCTGTGAACCTTACATTGCTTTAAATGAAGTCTTGTGGGCTTCCCTGGTGGCGCAGTGGTTAGGAATCTGCCTGCCAATGCAGGAGACACGGGTTCGAGCCCTGGTCCGGGAAGATTCCACATGCCGTGGAGCAACTAAGCCCGTGCGCCACAACTACTGAGCCTGCTCTCTAGAGCCCACGTGCCACAACTACTGAACCCCGTGTGCCTAGAGCCCGTGCTCCTCAACAAGAGAAGCCACCGCAATGAGAAGCCCGCGCACCACAACGAAGAGTAGCCCCTGCTCGCCGCAACTAGAGAAAAGCCCGCGCACAGCAACAAAGACTCAACACAGCCATAAATAAATAAATAAATAGATTTAAAAAGAAAAAAGAGTTCTTAATGTAGGTCCTCAGTAAATAATGGCTGACGGTTTTATTTTAGTAATAACCCAAGAGAGGTATTTCCTCTTCATCCCTGTCAATGATGAAGGAGAGAATAACGATACTAATTAACATTTATTGTGCTGCAAGTATAAGTTTTACATATCTTAACTTTTTTGATCCTTTGAGGTAGGTGTTATTATCCCCATTTTACAGAGGAAGAAACTGAGGCATAGGAAGATTAAGCAGCTAGCCCACGGCCACACACCTACTTACAGTGGAGTTGGGCAGTTTGAACCTTAGAGCCAGTTGGTATCTAGGTACAACTGGGGACTAGACCATTTGGCTTCTTGAAGTTTTTTCCAGTAACAGAGCTAAACTTGCTAAAGCAACTGCTGGGGCCTATGGTGTCACCCCAGAATTCTCTGTCCAGCTTTCCCATTGACCTGCTGGGTCACCTTGGGCCAGTCCCTTCTCCTTTCTTGACCTCAGTTTCATCCTTTTACATTGAGGAGGTTAGACACACCCATCCTTGATTCTGGACTGTAGCCCAGGAGGAGGCATTTGGGAATTAGGTCTACTAAGGGGCCTGTTTGTGACATCATAGAGGGGAGAATTCCATGAGAAGTCAGGCTTTCCTAGCAGCCCCAGTGCCACGGCTTAGGCGAGAAAGGCAACCCAGGAAGGGCTCTTAGGCCCACACCTTGAGCTTTCCTCAACCCGGGGTTCACAGCATAGTCATGGATCAACCCTCGACGGCTGAAAAGGCTCAAAGTGAGGCAGACACTGATGACTCGCATGTGTTCTCTCACCCCAGTTCACCAACCACACACCACAGGCCAGGCCATGGTGGAGTCCACCGCCATCACCGAAGGGTGTCCCGTCCCCATGGTGAGTCCCACCATCATGGCATATCCCCTCATCGTGATGGATCTCAAGACTTCCATGACAATGCCTTCTCCCGCCATTCCCACCGCTTCCACCGCTCCTCATCCCTCTTCCCGGATACTTCCTGTGGCGCTTTCATCTCCCACCATTCCTATGGTGAGGACCACTGTGATGACGAGCACCACCACAGTAGCAGGAGACATCACGGGGGGCCCCACCAACAGAGGGAGTCCTACCACCACGGGAGACTCCAGCAGCACAGGGAGTCCCAGCACCATGGTGGGTTTCACCACCACAGTGAGGTTTCCCACCATAGTGGGCTTTATCACCAAGGTGTGCCTTACAACCATAGAGACTTCTCCCACTCTGGTAGCCCTGCCCAGTACAGTGAGGCCCATCACCATGGCGGGCACCACCATCATGAAGCCCATCACCACGGAAGGCCTGCCTCCATGGGGTCCTACCACCATGACGAGCACCAGCACAGAGAGCACCAGCACGGTGCACATCCTCGTGACTACCTCCACCGAGAGCACCGCTATGGGGAGTACCGTCGTGGTAGCTCCCAACTCTTGGGCCCACACACGTCCCACGGTGCGGCCTCAGCCTCCCTCGGCTCTGCCTGTTCTCGTCAAGTAACCCCCCAACCTAGCAAGCCAGACAGACAGAGCTCAGCCTTCAGCTTGGCTCGTTCCCTGAACACAGCGTACTCACACCCTGCCCAGACCTCCAGCAAAGTCCATCCTCGGGGCTCCTCCTCTAAAACCTCGGAAAGCTGGCCCGAAGAAGACGAGCAGATTCAGAAGCACAAAAGTGAGTCTTGGCTTGCCCCCCACCCCCCAACTCCAGCTGCCTGGCCCAGATTCCAGACCTGAGTCGGGCCCTGAACGTCCTTCCGCAGATCACGAGGCTTGCTCTCACCTGCAGGTGTATCCCATTGGCTATTCACTCGCCTGACTGTTCACCATCCAATCTTTTATTCCTGGGATTTGGCACTTCTCCAGACTGTCGGTTGTTGGTTCATGCAGTCACTGCTTTATTCATTCGCATGTTCACTTCTCGAACATTTCCTCTTCTCTAGTATGAAAGCTGGGGGTGATCACTTATACAGCCAATCCCAGACTACCCAGTGAGAGGGGTCTAGCATCCATATCAGAACATTTACCACCGTGGATTCTGTTTGTCCATGTTTTCCCCACTGAACTGTGAGCTTCTTGAGGCCAGAGGCTGGAACCAGTGCCTGAATGAGGGCCTGGTTAGAGGGCAGGGAGGGACTTTGGCTGTTAACATATGATCCCCCAAACTTGGCCCCTGGTAGTTCCATAAACACGGCATCAGCTTTACAAACAAGCAGTGAGGGATGAGTGTCTAATTGTTTGTGGGCAGAAAAGTCAGCCAACAGGGGTGACATTTCAGCAGAATCTTGGAGGGAGAGGGAGAGTTTACCAAGAGGATGGGGTGGCGAGGAGGATGCGGTCTTCCGTGTGTAAGTTGCCATGTGACTTAAAGAAAAGCATGGAGGTGTAGGAGCGTGAGCTCAAGCAGACCTCAAATCCCAAGCAAGCTGGCACCTGTCGGGGAAAGGGTCAAGCCTGCGGCTCCTATACCAGCGCAGGACTAGCATGGTGGCACCTGAGTGAGCTCATGGCAGGCAGGCCTGGGAGGGAGACCGGATCGCCGTGTCCCCTTCCCCCATGGGCTTGGCTTTCTGGCCCTTTCACAGCTGGCCGAGCCCCACGAACCCACAAGAAGCTGCACACTGTGGACCTCTTCTATTTGTTGTGGGAGAAATTAAGCCACCTCATGTGGGGCCTTTCGAGAATGCTCAGGAAACTGACTGACTCCTTGGCCTTTGAAGCCTTCGTCGTCTTCATCGTCTGCCTCAACACCATCATGCTCGTGGCCCAGACCTTCGCTGAAGTCGAGGTCCGGGGTGGTAAGAGCCAGGGAGCCCTGTTCACATGGAGAAGGCCACTGATGTTGTCCCAAGCCTCCCGTGGGCCGGATCAAGTGCCGGGGGATTTATATCGCTTATCCCATTTGATCCTCACCCTGGGAAGTAAGCGGCATTGCCCAGCAGTAGAGTGAGGCTCAGAGAGTTTTGCTGAAGTCAACCAGCCCGCCAGAGGCAGAAAAGCCCAATAAATTTGAGGTTTGCTGTTTTGGACTATAGCCACCAGGTGGCGCATCAGCTCTAAGTACGCTGCTTTGCGGGAAGGATGCCCAGAACCCAGGTCAGCTGCAAGGGCCAGGAGACTGTGCAAGCAGGAGGCCCTGGAGGGATGAGGGTGGGAAACCTGGGAAGATGGTCCCTAAAACCCTGGGGAGCAAAGTGAAGGTAAGGACCTGCCACAGGGCCCATAAACTAAGGAGAGAAGAAGAGTGATGTTTCTTGCAAGCTGTTTCAGGCTCCATTCTAAGCCCTTTACTCTGTGAAAAGCAATTTTTTTTTTTTTTTTTTTTTTGCCGTACGCGGGCCTCTCACTGTTGTGGTCTCTCCCGTTGCGGAGCACAGGCTCCAGACGCGCAGGCTCAGCGGCCATGGCTCACGGGCCCAGCCGCTCCGCAGCATGTGGGCTCTTCCCGGACCGGGGCACGAACCCGTGTCCCCTGCATCGGCAGGCGGACTCTCAGCCACTGTGCCACCAGGGAAGCCCGTGAAAAGCATTTAATGCTTGTGAAAATTCTATCAGGCAGACTGTTATTATCACCATTTTATAGGCAAGAAGAGTGAGTCACAGAGCAGTTAAAACACACAGCCATTGGGCAGAGTCAGCTTCTCCCTAAATGGCTGAGTGTGAGGTTCCAGTGGGGAGGAGGAAGGAGAGGCTGGGTTGCTGGGGAGACCCCTGAGTGAGACCCCCCTCCCCCGTGTCCCCCACAGAGTGGTACTTCATGGCCTTGGACTCCATCTTCCTCTGCATCTACGTGGTGGAAGCTGTGCTCAAAATCATTGCTCTGGGCCTCAAGTATTTTTTGGACCCCTGGAACAACCTGGGTGGGTAGGGATGGGGCGTGTGTGTGTGTGTGCGTGTAGTGGGAGCCCCTGAACTGCCCAGGGGCGACAGGAGCGGGGGTGTTGGCACTGGGAGGTCTGTGAGCCTGGGCAGGAGCCCATTACACCCAGGTGCCCCTGTTTCTGTAGATTTCTTCATCATGATCATGGCTGTGCTGGAGTTCATGCTCATGCAGATCAACTCTTCCTCCATGCGCGTGGTCTACAACCAAAGCATCTTCCGCATCTTCAAGGTCTTCAAGAGCCTGCGAGCCTTGCGAGCTATCCGGGTCCTGCGGAGGCTCAGGTCAGCGGACCCACAGCTGCCCACAAGGAGGCTGCAGACTCCAGCCTGCTTTTCCTGCCATCCACTAGGATCAATCTCTTTATTTTCCAGAGAGGGTCTGGGACACCCCCCGCCCCAAGTCACTAGCAAATCAGGGAACTCCCACCCCTGTAACCAGCAGTCTGAAAGCTGTAATCAGCTCCAACTGCTAGACACTGATCCCCACCCCACTGACTCAGCCTCTCTCTCAACCTCTGCCCACAGCTTCCTGACCAGCCTCCAGGAAGTGACTGGGACCCTGGCCCAGTCCTTGCCGTCCATCACCGCCATCCTCATCCTCATGTTCACCTGTCTCTGTATCCTGTGCCACGGGGGCTGGGGTGGGAGAGTGAGATGTTGCAATGGATGGAGTTGGGGGGAGAGACCAGGAACTGGGGGTGGCAGGGAGAGAGGAAGAAGGGGAGAGAGGACCCTGTGAGCCTGGTTTGGTCCTCAACAGCCAGTCCTGTTCTCTGTGGTGTTCCGGGCACTGTTCCGCTACTCTGACCCCAAGCGCTTCCAGAACATCTTCACCACCATCTTCACCCTCTTCACCTTGCTCACCCTGGACGACTGGTCCCTCATCTACCTGGACAGCCGAGCCCAGGGTAGGGCAGGCCTCAGGCTGGGTGGAGGGCAGGGGCTGGCTGAGTGGGCAGACCCTGAGGGCTCAGTTACCCCATCTGAAAAGTGGGGCTTCTGAGTCTTGCTGGCAGGGGTGTGGTGAGGACCGGCAAGGAACTCACAGCTCGAACGACCCCCTCTCTCCCAGGCGCCTGGTACATCATCCCCATTCTCATGATATATATCATCATCCAGTACTTCATCTTCCTCAAGTGAGGCCCCCACGCCTGTGCTCCCCAGCTTCACTTCCCCCAGCCTAACCCCGGGGCATCCCCTCCCCTCCCCTCTCACCATGGCTCTGCCACGATGAACCCAGAGGAGGGTTCAGGGCCTCCCCTCCAGCCTCCTCCTGTCTCCCGCCCCAGCCTGGTGATTGCCGTCCTGGTGGATAACTTCCAGATGGCCCTGCTCAAAGGCCTGGAGAAAGTGAAGCAGGAGGTAGTGAGGGAGTGGGGCAGGGGGACGAATCAGGAACACACGGGGAGGGGGACACATAAGCTGGAGGGAAGGAAGGAAGGTGCTCCAGGGATGGGCAGACATGGGACGCTGGCAGAACTGAGGCCTCTTCTTCGCAGAAGGCCTCCCAGATCCATGAGAAGCTACTGGATGACTCACTGACAGAGCTCATGGAAGCAGGTACCAGCAGCCTGCTTCTTTCCAGGCAGGCACAGAGCTCCAGGCTCAGCCTTATTTATTTATCTACCTATCTACCTATTTATTTATTTATTTTTGGCCATGCTGCGCGGCTAGAGGGATCTTAGTTCCCCAACCAGGGGTCAAACTCAGGTCCCGGCAGTGAAAGCGCCAAGTCCTAACCACTGGACCTACTGCCAGGGAATTCCCGATGCCCAGGTTTAGAGTCTTAGAACCTGACACTCAGGAGAACTTTCAGAGCTTAGAACTTCGGTCCAAAAAGCTCCAGGACTAACCGTCAACAACCAATTAAACTGATAGTCAATTCTTGAAAGACCCATTTGCAAAACAACTAATTAGCCAAATTATGATTCACCAAACGTTCGTTTCTGTTAATAACTTACAAAGTTTGTAGCAGTTGGTCTTATATGAGGTGGCTTCAACTGTTTTTGAGGCTTTTGTCAAGGTGTTATACCCACTTGTCCAGAGTCACTCAAAGTGTCTATAAAAATTGAGTCTATAAAAATGAAGTTTTCTGTACATGTTCATCTTTACACACCTGACTTCCTGGGTAAATAGATTTTGAGCCAATTGCTTTGCCTCCTGCTTAAAGACCTTCAGAACTTTAGAATCTGAGCTCCAGAATCCCAGGATCATCAACACCAGAGGACTAAGGGCCCTCAGGGGTCACCTGGACCCCCACCTGCCCGCTCCATCATGAACACTCAGTGCAGAAAAGCTTAAGCAAAAAGAGGAATTAACTGTCTTAAATTATTAGCAACTTGAGAGTTCATGGGCTTTCAGGAACGGCTGGATCCAGGACCCAATGATGGTTGAGATTTGGTCTCCTTCCAGTTCTCTGCGCTGTGGCTCTCTGTGTGGTTTTGTGCTTAGGTTGCTCTTCCTTTGCGGTGGGAAAGTGACCACCTGCAACTCTAGTCCCAAATCCCCACAGTTTAAGTATCCCAAGCTCTCCCAGCAGGGGTCCCCTTCTCCCAACGGTTCGAACAACATCCCAGAAATGAATCTCCTTGGCTCAGGTTGGTCACCTGCCTATTTCTGAACCAATCGCTACGGCTGAAAGGATAGGCTATTCTGCTTGGCCAGGCTTGAGTCATATGTCCTTAGAGCTGGGGGGTGGGGTCAACCCCAGCTAGGCAACGTGCACCAAAAGGGGTGGGAGTGGTTCCCCAGGAAAATTGGGAAACTTTTACCAGAAGAAGAGGGAACGCATGCTGGATGGGCAAACAAACAAAACACACTCCATGCCCGGAGAAACAATCTCTTTGGGGTCATCCTGGACAAAAACCCCTTTAGCTCCTGTTTGACTATCTCCATGACACACGGGGTTTCCTCCACCTTCTCTCAATCCAGGCAGCGTCTTGACCTCCCCCTTCTTTCCCTACATGCAGAGCCTGAAGAGGTGATAAGTGGACACACTATACAGAAGCAGCTCATTGAGAAAAAATTTGGAGGCATGACTGAGAAGTAAGGAGATGCAAAGGGAGGGGAGGCCTCAGGTCTAAGGGGAGAGGTCCGGGGGCCAGACCGGTGGACCGCCGTGGGAAAGGGGCATTGCCCGCCTCTCTGGAAGGGCGGTAGAGCCCTAAGGCTTATGTAGAGCCTGTGGGTGGGATGTGGAGGCCTTGAGTGGCTTCTGCTCACTCAGAGTCACCTGGTACCACCAAGAGAATCCCACCAGCAGCACCTGAAGGGCCACGAGAGCCCCTCTGAGGCCGAGGGCCCAGGGCAGGGGCAGCGGACAGAGGCTGCAGGAGCAGGGGTTCTGCTCATCTTTTTGCTCCAGAAGCATCCCTGATCCTTGCTCTGGGCCAGGTTCTGCGAGGACTCCAGAGGCCCAAAGCGGACACAGACTAGCACCTGCCCGTGAGGGCCCCCTCTAAAGACCTTGGCGGGGCCACGTAGGGTGGGTGGACTCCAGCCGGCTTCAGGGATGGGGAGGGTGGGTCGGGAAACAGCTTGGTAAAGGCCTGGGAGGCAGATGTCAACGCGAGTGGCCGGCTGGGCCAGGACAGCTGGGGACTAGTGGCTGTGCTCATGGCCAGGGGTCCTTGGCACAGACTCCTGCGCCCTGGCTCTCAGGCCTGGCTCCCCAGAGAACCAGCCTGACTGCTGGCACCTTCCAGGCTCTTCTTGGCCACCGACAGAGCTTGAGCGCCAAGCCCTCCATGATCACGGCCCCACCCCACACCTCCAACACATCCTGGCTTTATGTACAGCACAGCACAGCACATACTTCTCCACCTTCAGGCCTTTGCCCACACTGTTCTCTCTGCCTGGAATGTTCTCTGGCTGCCAACACCAGGCTCAGGTGATCAAGAGCCGGAAAAGCTGAGGTCCAATCCTGCTCGTTTCATCTCCCGGCTGCCCTCCCGGCCGCCCTCCCGGCTGCCCTCCACGTTCCAGATCCTGGTACCTTTGCCTGGGCTCCTCTGTGATGCTTTCCCTGGGGGTTTCTCGGCCTCCAAACTCTTCTCCACTGGCCCACCTCCACCTCCACTGAGAGTGGTCTTGTTTTTGTTGTTTAGTTTGTTTGTTTGAATCTTTTTTTTCTTCCTTCCTTTTTCTTTTTAATGATTTAGAGACTGATCTTTGTTAAAAGTAGTTTTGGCTTTCCCTGCCTTCCCCGAGTTTACAGCCCTACAAGGCCTCCTGTCTCCCTTAGCTTAAGGTCCGGGCGCCCTGCTTTGACCTCCCCTGGATGTCTCCACCTTGAATTCATCCGTCCCGAGGCGCACTCCGGCCCCCAGTACACTCCCTGCTGCTCACAGACCTTGGCGCACCAGAAACTGGGTCTGAGCTCAGCAAACCCTCAAGTGTCTTTCAAGCTCAGCTCAGTGACGCTTCCTCCAGAAGCCTTTCCTGATCCCCAGTACTTGGGTGAGGTTTTCCTCCTCTGGGCCCCTCGATGCCCTCTGTTTATACTTATCACAAGTGTAAACACCCTTGGTTTGCTTTCCTGGCTCTGCCACAGACTGAGCTTCTTAAGGGCAGCGGCTGTTTCTTATTTGTTTCTATGTCCTTGGAGCACCGTGCAGTGTTCATTGATTTCAGGGTTATATGATGGCTGGATTGATAAGACAGGCTGGCAGTGAAGGAGTTAATGAATGGGTAGTGGGTGGGGCTGGGGGTTTAGGTGGATGGCTGACTGTGAAGGGGTGGGGGGCGGGGCCGGGGAAGAGCAGGTGGATGGAGGGATAGGTGAGTGAGGGAAAGGGCGGGGTGGCCCCATGGGTGAGGAATGGCTAGATAGACGGGCGGGGATGCGCGTAGGTGGTTGAGCGGGTGCAGGAGTCAGCATGGGGTAGCTTGGACACATGGAGGCATGGGCGGTTTGGAGGTGAACAGTTTAATCGTCAGAACCCTCTATGGTACCGGCAGCTGGTGGCAGCAGGGGCGCGGATATGTGGAAAAGGAAATATACCGTGGAGGGCCACACACAGAGAAGTGGCGCCCGTGGCTGGAAATGGAGGCATGGGGTGCTGTGAGTGGGGGGAGAAGGGGGCTCTGGGGGCTGAGATGGCCCAGCCTTGCCTCCCCCCTGCCCCCTCCCACTTCCCCCCTCGCCCCCCCCCCAACCCCGTGCCCTCAGGCAGCGGGAGCTCCTGTTCCACTTCCTGCAGCTGGTGTCCGGGGTGGAGCATTACCAGCAGAAATTCCGCTCCCAGGCAGCTGTCATCGATGAGATTGTGGACACCACGTTTGAGGTGAACCAGGCAGGACCTGGGAGGAGCCAGATGGAGGGGGAGGGCACTGGAAGGCCGGGCCTCGGGGGCTTTGCCTGGAAGCCGCCCTGAGGAACAGTGGTGTGGGCCTCTGGGAGGCAGAGGGCTGGCGCCATCACCTGTCACCCACCCCGCAGGCTGGAGAGGAGGACTTCAGGAAGTGATCCCCAGAGTGGCAGCCCGAGTCCAGGCTTCAGCCTCTGGCAGGCTCTCCCCCGGGTCGGGCCAAGTCCCCATCTCTGCTGGAAAGATCACTGGGCCTGCAGGGCTGGGCCCCAACAGAGCTTTAAAACCCCAGGTGGCTCCGTGTCCTCCCTGGCTGGGCCCGAGCCGCAAGGGAACCTGTGGGCCTGCACGCACGTGCATCCTCGAGCATGTGTGTGCGAGTGTTTCAGGTGAAAGGCTCTGTCCTTGGATCCCTCCCTGCCCCACTGGGGCCTGGCATCCTGGCCTGGCAGGGCCTTAACAGCAGCCAGCGGGGTGACGTGGCATGTGGGCCAGGCTCAGTGCTGGAGGGAGAGGGAGCGGTCACCCTGCTTTGGGGAGGGAGGCCCGTCTGGCCCAGGAGACAGGAGAACAAGAACAGGACGGTTGTCAGGGCCCGAGGGACCAGGATGCTCCAGAAACGAGGTCTCAGAGCCCAGGGCTACCGGCACCGTCAGCATCCAGCAGAAGGGCGCCAGCTCGATGCGGGCAGCCTGAGCTCGGAAGGCAGAGGCCATCGCCATGCCCTGCCCTGCCTGGGGTCAGGCTAAAGAGCCTCAGTGAGGGGAGGGAGGGTGGAGGCTGCTCAAGTCCTTGTGGCCTCGGGGTGGGGGGCCGGGTGTGTGTTGAGTGGACAAGCCTCTGTTAGAGGGAAGCAAGGGATGAGTTCCCCTGCTTTTAGCCTGAGCCTGGGCAGGATGCCCAAGACGGCGGCGGGGCACTGAGCACTAAGTCAAGCCCAGCCAGAGGGAGGGAGGCCTCCCACCAGATGGGGAGTGAAGCTGGCAGAGTGAAGCTGGAGGGGATCGGGACGGAACGCAGGAGTGGGAGCTGAGAGGTGACAGACAGTTTTGCCAGCCACCCCCCTACCTCCAGTGCGGACCAGACAGTGGTGACGTCTACGGGCCCCCGGACAGAAGCAGCGCGTCTCCTCCCTGGCCCGGCCGAGGGTGCGGGCTGGCCCAGGGCCCGGGCATTGACTGTGCGGAGGAAATGCCATCTGGGATTTGGGCACAGATTCCGGGGGTGGAGAGGCCACCCGGCCTCATCTCACCCCACCACCTCACACACTGATTCAACAAGCATTTCCTGCCACTTCTCACCCCGTGGCAGCCACTCAGGAGGCTCCTGCTGGGTGGCACATGGGAGCTCTTCCAGCGGCTGCCCCACCGCAGGCCCCCGGGCTGTCTGCGAGGCCATATCCGACAGGCTTGAGCCGCTGGGAGGCTGGAAGTTTTCCCTCCATCCCTCATTCCTGTCACACTCAGCCCCTCAAGCTTCCAGGTGGGAATCAGTTCATTTGCCATCTCCCCATCGCCACCCCATATGGCCTCCCAGGGCTCTAGAGGGCAGGGCCTGGGAGCTGGGGCTGTTCCTCAGTAAGTGCCAGCATTGGCAGGGAGCCAGGCAGGCACGAGGCCTGGCCGGCCGGGCCCTAGGGTGCTCTCCACAGCCACCCTGTCCAGCCGCCTGGGCCTAGGGGTACCCACACCTCGTGCTCCCACAGGATCTGCTTCCTGCCCATCCTGTCTCAGGCGTGGGTGTGTGTCTGTGCATCTGAGGAACAGCTCCGGCTGGGGCAGGTGTGTACCTGGGGCTGTGTGTTTTGGGGTGTATTCTCCAGGTTATCCTCGGGATGGGGGTATTGCTTCTGTGTATGTGTGTTTCCGGTTTGCTAGGTTATGTGTGTCTTTTTCTGGGTATATGTGTGGTGTCTGGGAGCAATCTGAGGGTGCATGGTGGGTTTATGTGTCTGTCTGGTGTCTTGCGAAGTTCTGGATGTGTGTGTGTGCATGTGTAGTGAGCGTTAATTCCAGCCACAAATTCAGGTGCGCAAAAAATGTTCCATCTCTTCTTTAAATGACATTGAATTGCATCTGTCCCCTTATCCCTCCTACGGACAGTGGATTTGACCTCGGTCCCCTTCGCGCTCCCTGCCAGCCCCTTGCAGGCGTCTTGCTCAGGACAAAGCACTGGGGAGTCCTTCCGGCATGTGGTCCACAGGGTCCAGCCTCGTGGTCTCTTGCCCTGCAGGGGCTCTGCCATGTCTGGGCCACATGCTGGTATAAGAATCTCACAGGCTGAGAGCTCAGTGCACTGGGGCCAGGCTGGCTAAAACTCTCACGCGCCACTCTGAGTCGTCCTGGCAACTGAGAGGAAGCAGAACTCAGGTGCGGCTCAGAGCCTTCACTGGCTCCCGTCCCTTTCCAGTCTTGGGGCATCATCCCTCTCCTGTGACTTTGTCTCCGAACCCATAACTCTGCCAATATTGGGAGTCTCTAGAGTTTCGTTCCTCTACGTCTGTGATGCTGGGGTGTTCGGGGGACCCCAAATTTGGGAGCTGAACTTTGCACCCTTAGCACCGTCTGGGCTGAGACAGCAGAAGCTCAGCTGTGGGTGGTGTGGGCACCCTGTCAGGGGGGTGTTGGGAGCTGGAGGGGGGTGTTGGGAGCTGAAGGGGGGTGTTGGGAGCTGCCGAGAGTGGGACTGGGGAACAGGAGAGGGAGGAAGAGTGAGGCACTCAGAAGAGACCAATGCAAGAAGCAGTGCTAGCAATTTATGGCTACATATATGGTCCAGGAACCTGACATGCCCTCCACCGACGCGCTCACTCCTGCCCAGACCCGCCCGCTCCCTCCCTCACCCAAGCCCACAGGGGTCTACTACAGGGTCACACAGTCGTGCTTTAGAAGTTGGAAGGAGTTCTGCCAGGGAACCGTAAGGATCTCAAAGTCACAGAGCAGCTTCTGCAAATAGATCATGAGGAAAGAAGGAGGGGTGAGCCCAGGCCCCAGGCCGCCTGCTGCCCACAGTCAGCCCTGTGCCTGCGGTGCTCCAGGATGCAAGGAGGAACATCAAGTTAGATACCAGGACCAGAGCCCAGATCTTTCCAGCCCAGCCCCTCACTCCAGGGGGAGCCCCAGTCTGCTCCTCTCTGCACCTCACACTGCTCTCAAGGCTGAGTCATCCAGGAGGCAGGGACAGGGCCAGCCAGACCGATTCGAGCTGTACAACCCGAGGGCCCGGCCGCTGGCCACTGGGTGAGCTGATGCCTGGCTGGGGGCAGGGCTGTTACCTCCTGCTGCACCCCTGCGGCCAGGGGGCAGGTGGTGAGGTCTATGTGGTCTCCAGCCATGGCATTCTTCCGACAGGCCGTGCTCCCCATCTCCACGGTCAGGTAGTACTTGATGCCCGCCACCAACTGAGGCAGAGGTGGGGGCAGGTCAGGGGTGCCGGGGGACAACCTTTGACCTGGACCTCTCACCTCCCTCCATTTGCTCCCATCTCCCATTACCTTCCCTAGGACATATCCGGCACACTGCCTTTGGGATTCAGGTCTGGGAGGAGGGGACAGGAAGGATGGGGAGGGGGCGGCAGGCAGTTCTGGTGGGGAGCCCTGGGGAGAGGGGCAGAGACTGGGCCACGCAGGAGGCTGAGACCCAAGTCCACACAACTGCCCCATCTCCCTCTCCCCCCCCTCCCCAACTCGCCCATCCCGGCAGGGACTAGTGTGAGGCTAGTGAGGTAGCCATGCAAATTCAGGGTTGGATCTTATTCGAAATTTAGATATTCTGTTCCGCAAGAAGTTTTGGCATTAATTGGATTTTGAAAAATATGTTGTATTAAAATGCCATGCTGATTACTCTTGTGTCGCCCCCTCCATCTGCTGCCCGGCTGGGGTCGCGCTCGCCTCCCACGGCCCGGCCCCGCCCCGCCCCGCCGGCCGGGCGCACCTGGCTCTGCGCCCGGAGGATGGTGGTGTCGCGGAAGTAGTAGACGCTGTTGCTGCCCATGTTGTAGCTGGCCATGGCCGCCTGCGTCGCCTTCCGCACCTGCGGATCGTTGGGCGACAGGTCCTGCCGCTCTCCGACCTCGCGATCCCCCGGCCGGGCCCGGGCGTCGCGGGGCAGCGCCAGGAGGCAGAGCGCGAGCAGGGCCAGGCCCAGCGGCAGCAGAAGGCTCGGACGCGCCATGGTTGCCGGCGT
Source organism: Globicephala melas (assembly GCF_963455315.2). Lineage (NCBI taxonomy): Eukaryota > Metazoa > Chordata > Mammalia > Artiodactyla > Delphinidae > Globicephala > Globicephala melas. The sequence continues at coordinate 6,535,752 of NC_083321.1, forward strand.
CGGTGTCCAGCCGCGGGCCCGCGCCGCTTTTACGGGCTGCGCGGCCCCGCCCGGCCCCGCCCGCCGCGTGCCTCCACCGGCGGGGAGGGATCGCCGGGCCTGGGCAAGGCCGCCTTCCGGGCGCCGAGGGGGACAGCGGACAGCCCCGAGCACACCTGTGTATCACGACGCTGCGTGCCCTCCAGGCACACCTAGTCCGGTGAGGGCAAGGGCAAGGACAGCCCCCAGCAACAAGTGCCACCAGTGGGACAGTTCACAGAGGCCCATCACGTGTGAAATACCAACAACAGCTACCAGCAAGCTCTTAACTGTCTCCACTGTGTAGCCTTGGAGAAGTTACTTAACTCTCACGGCCTCAATTTCCGCCTCTGTGAAACGGGTTGCTGTGAGGATTCAATAAGTAAAGGGCTTAGGGGAGGCCAGGAGCTGTATAAACAGCAGGTAAGTAGGAGATGTTACTGCGCCGAGCGGGGCAATGTTTAACCTTCACAACCAGCATGATGTGGGGATCAGTAATGTTTCCACTTTACAGAGGAGTGAACAGGAGAAAGAGGGAACGACTGATTTTGCCCAAGGACACCGACTGGCAAAGAGTAAACGGTGACACTGGCTTTTGAGCCCCAGCAGTCTAAGCCAAATCTGTGCTCTCAAGCCAGACTGAACCCAAAGAATGAGAACTGGCCAGAAGGAGGTGTGTGGGTGGTCCCAGCTCTGCCGTTTACTGCCGGGGGGGCTTCCAGCAAGTCCCTGGACCTCTGGGAGCCTCAGTGTCCTCATCTGAAGAAATGTGACAACTCTTGTCTTCTAAGGTTGTGCTGACAATAATGGCCTGAGACTGGGTCACCCATAGGTAAACTGGGCCTGTGCTGGAGGTACCAGCAATACAGGGCTATGATGTTTTTTGGAATAATCTGACAATCTATAAAAAACAGCATTGAAGTAGTCAACACGGGAAAAGTGTGGCTTTTGTTGGGATGTTTTAGAATTAGTATTTTAGAGTTCAGGGTCGTTTGTACTTTTAATCACTTGTTGCCAGGGGGAGGTGGGGCTTTTTGCTCCAGGGACACAAAGATCTTATTAGTGCTTAGGGCCTCCAAGGATCTTACCTGGGGTTTGGGACAGGCTGTGGTTTTCAGTACCCAACAAAGTGTTGGTGCTTAATAAGTGGTAGCTATGATTGTGATGAATATTATGAGAAAGCATCCAGCATGCCCCCCGGCACCCCCACCAATTCTCGGCCTCTCAGAATCCCAGGGCCAGGAAAGGCACTGATTTCTCCCAGGGAGACCAGGACCAGTGTGGTCACTGCCCAGTCCAGCTACTACCCCACCCCCTCAGCCCAGCTGTGAAAAACAACCTTTGGATGCCAAGGGACAGTCTCAAGTTTGTTGTGGGCTCAGGTGTCTGCCTTAAAGGGACAGACCCATTTGTGTGAGAGCTGGCAAGAGCTTGGCTTGATGAGGAGGCCAAGGTCAGGCAGGAGCCCAACCCGAGAGAAGCTGGGAGTGGGGGAGTAAGAGGCCCAAGCCCGCAGCCCAGGGGAGAGGTGGAGAGGTAGCCCCAGGGGGCCAGGAGTCTCCTTGGGTTCTCCCGGATCTGCTCTCCTGTTACTTGGAACTCAGCTGTGGCCACACTTAAACTCCAACAGCTCCCTGGGAAATAAGCCAAGGCCCAGTCTCTGACTCACCAAGGGCCAGTGGGTCCCCAGCTCACTTGCCCCTACTCTACCTGTTATTCCTTTGTGCTGACACCAGCAAATCTTTTGCATGCCAACCTAACAATTTTCAAAGACTTTTCACCCACTGGTCTGTTCTCGTAAGCACCCTGAGTAAGCATCATCCTCATTTTGCAGATGAAGAAAGTTAATCAGAGAGGTCAGGACACTTGTCTAAGGTCACTCACTCAGCTAGAAGTGGTGTCCTGGTGAGAAAAGGGGGATGGGGAAGGGAAATTAACAATTATCGGGCTCCTGATATGAGCCGGGCCTTGCACCAGGGACTCAACATATGTTCTCTCATCCTCATAACAGCTCTGCAGAAGCAGTGATTATTACTTTTTACAAGGAGGAAATGCAGGGTCAAAGGGGAAGGGTCAGGGGTGGGCGCTGGGGGGCAACCATGTGCCAGCATCCTAGTGTGTGAGTTCTGGACCACTCCACAGGGATATGAGGTCTGCTGTGCAGAGGGAGGCTCCCTGGGGGTGCGGGTGCCCCGGGAAGGGTTTTCCCAGGGCTGGGTCTCATCTGGAAAAGAGTCTTAGCCTGGACTCCATTCATGCTTAGTCTGGACCACTCTGGCTTCCAGAAGGAGGCCTGGGCCAGGTTTGAGCTCGGATGGGCCATCCCCACTGGCCACAGGACACGGCTTTCAGTTTTGCTGTGACCCAGACATCCCAACCCGGGTTGCCCACGGCACCCCTCTCTTGTCCCTGGCTGATGGGTCTTGCTGGCCAGGGTGGGCCCTCGATATCCCCTTCACCCCAGGATCATGTTACCCCGGGCCTTCACGCTGCTCCCAGAACCCTCTTCCTTGAACCTTAAGCTGGGCCGCAGTTATTCCCTGCCCAGGGCTCGTCTCCCCTTTCCTGATGGATCATGTCCTGGAAAAGGGGCTGTGTGGCAAGGAAAGCTGCGATCCGACCGTGATTAAAGCTGCCCTCTGGGGAGGAGCTCTCCCAAGTGCCCCGGGTTTTGCGTTCATTAGCTGGTTGAATCGTCACAAACCTGCACCAGCTGACAGACGAGGAGACTGAGGCTCAAAGCAGTGAAGCAACTTGTTCCAGGTCGCACGGAAGGAACTGAGCACAGAGCCAGGCCTGGTGGGCTCTTTCAAGCTACCATCCTTCAAGGCCAGAAGTGACAGTAGAGAGAGCCCTGGGTCCCTGCAGAGAGGAGGCAACATGGAAGGGGGGTGCATGTACTTCACACCTTCTGGGCACGTACTTCACACGTACGCGTGTGACGGTCACGAGCACGTACTTCACACCTTCTGGGCTGCTACTGGGGCAGGTGGCAAGGTGAGTCTTGGGCTTGGGTTTGCCCTGTAGCCTCTCCCTACTTCCTCCCCAGGGGCAGCAGGACCCCTTCAGGACCCCGGAGTTCATGGGTTGGGTCCACCTCAAGCTTTGGGGCAGATCTGAGAACTCGTGATAGACTGGTTCAGGGCGTCAAGCTCTGGCTCGGGTGCAGCAGGGAGAAGGAAAACTGGGTCAATATTTGCTGATTTCCAGGCCCACCCATGTCTCCGGCCAGGCACATCCTGTCAGGCAGTGCGGGCTGACATCTAGATAACCCACCTCCTACCCATCCCCACCCAGGTCTGCTTTCTCCAACGTTCCAGGCCTCGTTCCCTTTGTCCTGCTGGCCGAGGTGGGGCTGGGTCTCTGAGAGGCTGCTGTCACAAGGAACATTCCAGATGCCATTGGTCTCCTACAGCTCCAGGACTGATGCGGGAAGTTGGGTGCGACGCACGAAGAAGACCAGATTGAGGGTTCGGGGCCCACCAACCTGTCACAGATACTGCCTGGGCCCGAGGGTGAGGTGAGAAGGCAGGCTTCAGCCCCCTCACAGACAAAGGCTGTGCATGAGGCAGGGAAGCCTGTCCCACAGGGCTCCGCTGGGCGGCCCCCAGCAACCAGCAGGGACAGGAGCCACAGGAAGGGTGTCGTGGAAGAGGAGGGAGTCTCCATTACCTCACAGAGTGCCAGTGACCATGTGGCAGTACCAAGGCTGAGCAGGGAGAGGCTGTGGCCCTGCCCAGCCCCTGCCTAAGCACACCAGGCCTGTGTGACAGCATCACAGCACATGGGTCAAGGCTGAGGGGACTCCAAGGTGACCCTGGACCCAACGAGAGTAACATCAGAAACACAGTATGGCCTGAAACTCCAGGGACAGCCCACATTACCACCTCAGTCTGGTCTTCAGACTGGCACCCTCCCAGGCAGCAGCCTGTTAACACAAGCTGGGCCCAGGTCCGGCCACCTGGTGACCTTCCATGGGGGCTTCTCACACTTCCCAGACCCAAACTTGCACTGAACCTTCATCTCTACTAATAACCATCATACTTTCTGAGTAATCACCTACTTGCTCTATCCTCAGGTCTTTTTGGTTTCCCTTTTATCTTTCTTCTACTGCTCTGAGACGTAGCTAATGTGCAGAGAAGTACACAGAACGTATCTGATCACCACCACACAGGTCAAAAAGTGGAAACTGCCACTCCCGGCCCCAAGTGCTCCCAGGCATTACACCCACCTCCCTCCCCCAAAGGCAATCACTCCCAACTTCTTTTTCTTTACCATCGACTTCTGCAATAAGCATTTTTTTTCCCCTCTAGTTTTACCACCCACGGAGATCCCTACATAGGGATCCAGCTGGGGGCCCTTATATACAAAGCTGCTGTGAAGTCGCTCAAGTGCTGGTGCAGGTGTGCGTGTCTTCAGTCACAACCCTGGGAGCGGAATTGCTGGCTCACAGGGTCTTCAGTTTTACTGGCAAACGCCCTTTTCCCCAACTGTTCATACCAATTTACACTCCCACCAGCTGGGTATCTGATCCTGTTGCTCCACTTCCTCATCGGCACTTGGTATCGTCTGACTTACAACTATACGTGAGCGTATAATGGCATCGTGTTTGCATTTCTGACTACGAATGTGATTGAACACCTTCTAACAGGCTTATTTACCACTTGGGGATTCCTCTGTGGCTGCCTTCCACGTCTTTTACCCATTATCCTGTTGTGTTGTCTGCTTTTTCTTGACTGCAGCTCTGAACTTGCTCTAGAGAGTCCTTTGTTGTCGATGTGTGTTGCAAATATTTCCAACCATGGGTTAGGCTCCTCACTCGCTTTATGGTATCTTTAGATGACGGAAGTTTCTATAATGGAGTTGAACTTATCAACTTTTTCTTAATCTTTCCCTACCCTGAGATCATGAAAATCTTCTCATATTATCGCAATGTTTGTATTTATTATCTGTCATTTCTCTCCTCACCAGACTGTAAACCCTCTGAGGATAAACAAAGCTGCTGTGAACATTCGCTGAGGTGCCAGTGCAGGTGTGCCGGTGTCCTGAACAATTCCAGCACTGCATCTGATCCTTACAGCATCACTTTCCAGGAGGGGAAACTGAGTCTCAGAGAGGCCAAGCGCCATGACCAAGGAACACAGGGCTCTCAGGTTTCCATATTATGTTTTGAGGACCAGTCTTCCTCACCCGTAGAAGAGGAAACAGTCACTTGTTATTGTGAAAGAAACAAGTGTTTGCAAAGATCTTAGCTCTGGACCTAGTTCATACCAAATCTTCAACGAAATAAAGATGAAAACATACCAGAAAAAAGTGTATCTCACTTAAGCCCCTACCCCAGTTGTGATGCTCACATTCTTTCTGCCTCCCTAAGAGAACAGGGCAGACTGCAAGAGCCCTGCCCACTCCTCCCAGAGGCCAGGAGGGCACAGGACAGTTGGCAGGTAAACCTTCACCCACATCCCAGCCACCCTTTTCCTAGTAGCTCTGACTGCCACTGACTTTTCCAGCAGGTGCTACCTAGCCCAGCTGTTGACCACATGGACATCTGGATCCCAGGAAGGGATCAACCCACACTCTCTCCCACATTACTAAAGGACTGAGACACGCCAAGCCACCTGCCCAAGGCCCGTGTGGCCAGGATGGCTGCCCTCCAGAGTGGGAAGGAAGCTGCCAGTTTCGATCTGCACTGATAAGGAGGGCAGCAAACCTGGTCACTCCCGGAGGAATAGGCCACTCCCAGCCCGCCTGCTTCTCATATACAAAGCCCAGTCATGAAGGCCACTGACTTTATTGATTTAAAAAACTTTACAAGGACAGTGACTGTTTTGCCAGAAAGAGGGCCAAATGGCATAAAACAGACCAGAGGTGGGAGCAGGGGGGCGGGGACAGGGCCAGGAATCACTCAGAAAAGCTGGTAACTGCTGTCACAAAACTGGCAGGGAAAGGAAAAGGGGGATGCATGCAAGGATAAGAATTCCAAAAAAGTTGAAATGGTGAGGGGAGAGAACTCCCAAAAGACCCTGGAGTCCATGGGACGTGCGCACGACAACAGCAATCTTTTCCTTTGTAGAGGACGGGGGAGGAGTCCTCACTTGGTTGCAAACTCTGGAGACTCAGTGCTGGGGCTCGGGGTCGGGGGCTCCCCAGAGAGCATCACAAGAACGCGTCGCACCACTCTCGAAGGCACCCGAAGCAGTCCCGGGACTGCTTGGCGTTCGCACCGCACGTGTCCTTCAGCCATTCCCGGAAAAGATCTTCATCTTTCTTTAGCACCAGAAACTGACCAAGGACCACATAGGCCTGCAAGATGGGCAAAGCAAAAGGCGGGCTGCTGAGCGCTCTTTAGGACTAAGACAAGAAGGCCACTTCCGTGCCGCTCCCAGCACAGGAGCCCAGGAGCCCAGGAGCCGGGGCAGGCGCCAGCCTGCGGGCTCTGCAGATCTCACACCACCGCCCATCCCCAACAGGTACACGCACTCTCCTCACTCCCCAGCTGCGGGGAAGCACTGTAGTCGGCCACCCCCAGCCCTCCCCGGCTGCACGCAGCCGCCCCACACCTTGTCAAAGCCCCTTTCCTCCAGCTTCTTGCCCAGGACTTCGCCAATCCCGGCCAGGCTTCCCACTGGCTTTTCCCCCATGGGCTCTGCCACGAAGTCTCGGTGCTTTTGGGAGGTTGTCATCTTGATCAGGCTTAATCTGGGAATCCTAAGAAAAGGGAAGTTACGGCTAAAAACCCGGGAACTCTCGAAGGCCCACTGGCAATCTCACAGTAAAAGACAGCTAGAGCATCCGTTAGAAAGGCTTTCTCGATTTCCCCCAGTTTACGGATGAGAAAGGTCTCTGCCACTCCCTGCGGGAGCTGCGTTTTGATACCGCCCCACAGAAGAAACTATCCTGCCCTAACAGGTGGCGCACGCAGGACAAAGAGCGTCGCTCAGTACCCAGAGCCCATCCTAAAGCTGTCACTGCTCTGTGACCTTGGCTGGGCAAAGGCGGCACTGACCCAGAATGGAACGACCACCTGGTCCGAAAAGCAAATGAAGGGCTCTCCCACCCGCCCCACTGGCTGTTCACAGAGCGAAGGCGTAGCGGGAGCGCACACACCCTCTCAGCCAGCCCCTCAACCTCCACGCCACCAGCCCCCTCCGCGTCCCACGCCGCCGGGCCCGCCCCAAACGCGCCGCGCCCCGCCCCCTCCCCGTGCCGCAGCGAGCCCTTCCACAGGGCACGTCCGAAAGCGCATCCTCTGGCCCGTCGCAGCACTTGCGGCCCCTCCTCTCTCCCTCCTCCCTGCGCCTCCTCCGACCTCCAGCCCGGGCCTTGCTCCGCGGCTCGCACTCACCCACAGCTCCGGTTCCGTAACGGGTTCTCCCGCCACCCGGCTGCTCCCGCCGATCCCTCAACCCACTAGAACTTTCTTCCACTTCCGCTTCCGGGTCGCTTCACGGGCCGCCTTAAAAAAAAAATCTACATTGGGCACTTCTAGCCGCTTAGAATCACCGAGTTGAGGCACCACCCCCCCCCCCCCCGCCCCCGGACCTCGAGGGCGCCCTTAGTAGGCGCTCCTTTCCGGTTCCTTCGCGGGAGGCCGGGCTGCCTTCTGTGGTCTCGCTTCTCGGGAAGCATTTCCGGTCTCAGGGAGCAGAGGTCTGTGACAAGAAAACTTTATTTCTCTGCTGCACGGCATTCGGAACCTAAAGGACTTACCCTTGGCCGACCTGATGGTGGGAAGAGTTAGAGGGACGGACAAGGAGAGAGGCGTGGCCGGGAGACTTCCGGGAGAGCGCCGGAAGTACGGTGTGCGACTCAGGCTGACACGCGCCGTTCTCCTCGCCGTCGGGCTTGCGAAAGTCTGACGGGAACCGGAGGCGTAGGAGACCCGAGTCCAAGACGACTCCACTGTCGTGACCGCCGACAAGTCCTTTTTCTGGGCTTTCATTGGCTCAGCTGCGAAGTGAGTCGTGGACGAGTCGATCTCAGCGTCCAGCCTGGAGAGCGGGGTCTTTTCAGGCAGCGCCCGTGGGATTCGAGGGCCAGAGAGTAAGTATGGGGCTTTCTCTCTGAGCGTTTTTCCTCCGTAATAGGGAGGCAGGAGGGCAGGGGTCGGCAGCTAGGGATGACACGTCGGAGTTTCCTTTGGAAGCCATCAGTCTCCTGAGTACGCATTAGTCCTTGTTTTTTCAGTACCCAAGTCAGAAACAGTAGATGTCGAAGACCAAGCCAGCCTACCCTGACCTTTAATTAACTCGTTCCTGACTTGGATTCTCCTAACTTGTCTGTGTCTGTACTGTGCTGAGAGATTGAGCGTCTGTGTTGTGTGGTTGTGCTGCACCTGGGATGTACAAGCATGTTGAGGAAGAAATGGTTTATCTTACTCCTTCCCCAAGTGGTTGCCAGAATGATTGATTTTTCTAGAACACGTATTTATTTTTTGTGGTTATGTCAGTACTTAAGAATAATACGAGTTTTTTTACGTGCCTCACACTGTGCTAAGTGTTTTGCTTACGATTATTTTTTTTTAATAACTGTGTTCTGAGTTAGCTACTGCTTTTCTCTGAGGTCTAGAGAAATTGAACAGCCAGGAAATAACCAAGGTAGGGTTTGAATCCAAGCAGTTGGATTTCAGAGCTCATGTTCTTAACCAGGACACTGTGTCACTCCTCAGTAAAAGGCCTCTCCCCATCTTCAAAACAGTCGTGCACTCTGAGCCTGCCATCCAAGAAACTCAGGAGGAGGAGTTGATAGTCTCTGCATCCCTCACCGCCCTGGGACAGGACCCAACATGTCTCAGGCTACCAAGAGGAAGCATGTGGTGAAGGAGTTGCTGGGGGAGCACATGGTGCCCTCCGACCAGCAGCAGATCGTGAGGGTAAGTGACATTGGGGACCAGCTGCTCTGCCCCCGCTCTCCACTCCTGTTGGGCCCCTGGGGTGGGGGCAGGGTGCACCACAGCTCAGTGGGTGTTGGAACCGGCTGATGAGGCTGACTGGTAATTGGTCTCTCCTGGACCAGGTACTCAGGACCCCAGGGAACAATCTGCATGAGGTGGAGACAGCCGAGGGGCAGCGCTTCCTGGTGAGCATGCCCTCCAAATACCGCAAGAATATCTGGATCAAGAGAGGTGAGAGGGGCAGCCCTTTTGGAGACAGAACCGTTTCCTATGGCCTCAGCTTCCACCACTGCAAGCAGGACTGACTGTGCTTTTTCTCCTCTCTACCTGCAGGGGACTTTCTCATTGTTGACCCTATCGAAGAGGGAGAGAAGGTGAAGGCCGAGATCTCCTTTGTGCTCTGCAAAGACCACGTGCGATCTTTGCAGAAGGAGGGGTTCTGGTAGGATGGTCCCCTTGGTCACTGGCTGCCCTACTTCTCTGGAGGATTTACTTCCTAGTTGTGGATTTGGGGGAGGGAAGATCATGGCATCTCAGGCAGGAACAGCTGGAAACAGCTTTTTTGCTGAGGAGTTTCTCTGTCCTTTCTTACTTTGGCTCTTCTCTTGGCACAGGCCTGAGGCCTTCTCCGAAGTGGCTGAGAAACACAACAACCAGAACAGGTGAGGCACAAGTCCTGGGGTAGGGAAGACAGAAAATGGGGCTTCAGGCCTTGGTACCTTGAGGGGAAATAGAACCTTCCTTCATTCCTACATAGGGTGCCTGGTGAGAGCTTCTAAATTTGTGGTTGAAAGTATGATTTAAAAGTCAGATCCCCTGGGTTAAAGTTTCGGCCTTGCGAGTTATAACTGAGTGACCTTAAGCAGGTTAACCTATAAAATGGGAACTTTGTAAGGGTTAAAGAGAATAACGCTTGTAAAATTGCTGAGCATAGTACCTGGTAAGCAGTGTGGGTTCATTGAGTGTTGGTTGTAGTAGAATCATTATTATTAAAGTCAGTAGCTCTAGCAAATTTTTTTTTTTTTCTAGCAAATTTTTGAGGTGGGGGTGAGGAGGAGGTAGTTTCTTGCCGCTTTTTCTTGGCCAAGTTTCCTGCGATTCTCTCTGTGTCTGACTCGCTGAGCCCTGACTGCTTGGCCATATGGTCCTCCTTTTTGTGGGGCTTCTTGGTTTTCCCAGAAGGCCTTGGGCTAATTGTCCTTTCCCCCCACCCCGATGCAGACAGGCTCAGCCAGAACTCCCAGCTGAGCCACAGTCATCGGGAGAAGAGTCCAGCTCTGAAGGTGATGCTGACCTTTTTGTTAACACCAACCGCAGACAGTGTCATGAGAGTGAGGAGGAGAGTGAAGAAGAGGAGACAGCCTGAGACCCCGGGACCCTCTTCTCCTCCTGCTCAGGGAATAGTCCTTGGCTGCTCTGAGCTTGGACATGCCCAGGAGCCTCTGTGGATCTTTCCCCCTGGATGGGGACAAGGCAGGGCCCTTCTCTGAACTGACTTTCTGACATAGGAGAATTAAACCCCTGGTGGGTGGTGACTTACGCTGGTGTCGGAGTGGCTCTTTGGAGGAAGGAGGGACATGTGATAAAGTTAAAAACTGCTCCTAGGTGGTGTCCTCATGGGCAGGTGGGCTGAATGGGCAGGAAATGGGAAATGGCTGGAATCTTTCCTAGTTTCTCCCTCTATCGTCAGGCACTTAGTAAGTGCCAGGCCCTGTATGCTTCCTTGCATGTACTTAGTAAGTGGGAGCATTTCCACCTCATTGCCTGCTTGCAGTTAGTACTGGTTCAGGCATTCAGGATCACAGTGGGGCTTAGTGCCCATCTGCCTTTACGAGACCCTCAGGATGAATTTCACAGTGCCTCGTAAGCTGTTCTCCCTGCCTTTCTAGTCACTTGTGACTGCAGGAGCGCCCACCTCCATGCTGCTGTGTACATCCCCTGGTTGGTGGCCTCCTCATGGCTACTCAGACCATCAGTCCTCAGCCCTCGTGCAAACCACATCGTCCCATTTCTCCTTAGAAGCTTTTTACCTCTGACTGTACATTCTCCCTCTTCATTGCTGGCATTCACCTTTTAGTCACTGCTCAGACGTTGAAGTTTACCTCCTGGCTTAGAGTCTTCTACTCGTGCTTCCATCATTGTTTTTCTACATCCCATGGATGGGCCCGTTCAACACTGTGGCCACCTAGGTCCTTGATGTCCCCATCACTAATGCCCTTGTCTTCTATTTCAGGCCTGTTGCCTATATCTGTAGTCACTCTCTGGACCCCTGACGTCACTAGAAATTGCAACGCCATTTGAATTCAAAAACCTGTACAATCACCACCTCCAGGCCTCCTTGCTCAACTACCACCCCTCCCGCCCCCCATAGAAATTCTTTATCTTCATCTTCCAGCCCTGCCACATTCTCACCATCATTCTCCTATCTTCACTTCCTTCCCTGTGCAGCATCAATTCCGTGGTCTACACCCTGTACTCCCTTTCTTCCTCCATCGTGTTCATCTAGTAAAACCTAACCTTGGGTCAACCCAGTCATTCACCTCTGTGCCTGTACGCAAGTAAGTGTTAGAGAAAATAGCCAACCTGGTTCATTAGTTTTACCTTAAATTCGTAATTACAAACCTCAGATGGCCACGCAGCACTGCCTGGCAGATCTACCCTGGGATGTCGTATTAGAAAACTTTTTTTTTTTTTTTTTACCAAATCCCTCTTAGCCTGATAGTTACAGACTGCAGCTCATTCTTCATTAAGAAATAGTAACCATTGGAGGGAACTTTTACCTCTCTGTTACCAACCCTACAACTGTGCTCATGGATCTTCCTGTCATTTTACTGCCCATTGTAATCTAGTGGGACTTAAGCCTTTCCTCTCGTGCTTTGGAGCCTGTCTCTCTTTACTTAAGGAGTTTTGGTGAGTTTTGGTTTTTGTCATCCTGTGTACTGGGTATGTTAGCATCAAAGGTGCTATACAATCTCCCATCTGAAAAACAACCAGAAAAAAAACCTGTCCCTGATCCCACATCCTCTCCAGCTACCACTTCATTTACCTGCTCCTCATTCACTCTTTTACGCTTGCTTAGTGTAGTCTTAAATACGTATATACACGTGTGTGTATGCTTACATGTGTATATACGCACGTATAGAAATGTGTGTATATACATTCGTGAGCAAAAAATTAACCAGGTAAGTTGAAGATGTGAGTGTATTTTTAACTCATCTGAAGTTTATTTTTGTATGGAAGATGGCTAATTTTTTTCCCTAAAGGGCTAGCCACTTGTCCCTATACCATTTATTGAGTGGTTCATTCTTTGCTCACTGGTTCAAAATACCTTTTTTAAAATAAATGAAATTCCTGCATATATATGGATCTCTTTGGAATCTGGCACACTGATTGTGTGTGCACACGCCATATTTTATAGCATGATTGATAACTCATTCTCCCTCACCCTTGCCCCATCGTTCCTTGGAATTTTCCTGTTTTCTTTTACATAAAAACTTTAGGATGAACTGGTCATTGCATTTAAAAGTTCTGTTGCAATTTCCATTGGCGTGGTTTTAAATCTCATAGTTTGATTTGGAGAGGAGTGGTACTTAACGGTTGTTTTTTATCTTCCTATACAGAAATTAGTTATGTGTGTTCTTTTATAAGATGTTATCTTCTGGGAATTCCCTGGTGGTCCAGTGGTTAGGACTCCACACTCCCACTGCAGGGGGCACTGGTTTGATCCCTGGTTGGGGAACTAAGATCCTGCAAGCCATGCGGCCAAAAAAAAAAAAAATGTTGTCTTCATATGGGTCTAGTTCAATGTAGTCTTAAGAATTTTAGAGCTATTTGTTGTTATCAATGTGTTCTTTTGAAATTACATTGCCAACTATCACTGGCAGGTAGGAAAGCTGTCCATCTCTGTGTGCCCACCTATTTATCTAACTGAATTCTCATTAGTTCTAAGAGTTCTTCAGTTGATTCTCTTGGCTTTCTGGATAGAGTGTCAAATCATATTCTACCAGCGGCAGTTTCATCCTGTCCTTTACACTCATTTCTTTTCCTTGTGAATTGTGGAGGCCAGGACTTCCAGTATAATGTTGAATGCCACCCTTGTTTGTTCCTCTCTTAGTGAGAATTGTTCTCATGTTTCATCATGAAATATTATTCTTGCTTTGAGTTTCTGGTTGATAAACTTCATTAGGCTGAAGATGTTTCGTTCTGTACCCAACTTACTGAGTGTTTTTTTCCTGTATTCAACAGTGATGAATTTTGACATTTATGAGATAGTCAAAAGATTTTTTTTATTATTGCACTGATTTACATGATTAGGTTTCCTGGTGTTGAACCATTCTTGAATTCTGATGTAAACTCTGCTTAGTTTTATATTTATTTATTTAGGATTTTTGTGTCTATCCTTGGGCCAATTTCATTTTTTATTTTAATGATTTCTGTGTCCCATTTTGACAACAGCATTATGCTAGCCTTGTAGAATGGGTTTGGAGACATTTAATCTTTTTCTTTGGACTGGAGTAATTTATAGAAAAGGAGTTGTTTTGGGACTTCCCTTGTGGCACAGTGGTTAAGAATCCTTCTGCCAGTGCAGGGGACACAGGTTCAATCCCTGGCCCAGGAAGATCCCACATGCCGCAGAGCAGCTAAGCCCATGCGCCACAACTACTGAGCCTGCGCTCTAGAGCCTGCGAGCCACAACTACTGAGCCCTCGTGTCACAGCTACTGAAGACCGTGGGCCTAGAGCCCGTGCTTCGCAACAAGAGAAGCCCCTGCGACGAGAAGCGTGCATACCGCAACGAAGAGTAGCCCCGCCTCGCCACAACTAGAGAAAGCCTGTGTGCAGGAATGAAGACCAAATCTAGCCAAAAATAAATTTATTAAAAAAAAATTTTTTTTTTTAAAGAAAAGGAGTTGTTTCTTCAGGGTTTGATTGAATTTTAATTATAAAATCTGTGCTTGATTCCTTTTTTAAGGGTAGATCTTTGCCTTGTAATTTTTCTGTGGCATTTTATTCAAGTTTTCTATCCTTGAGTCAGTTTTGATAATGTATATATTTTTAGAATTGTGTGTTTTTTGTATATTTAAGCCTTTTTTTGCAAAACATCATGCGTACTATTTGTATCATTTGGGACTGTCTTACTTAAAAGTGACAAAAGTCTAATTCAAACCAGCAGAAGCAAACAAGAGCTCATTGTTCTGCAGTCTCAGGGCAGAGCTTTAGGCAGAGCTGACCTAGGCCAGCATAATTTCGTCAGGGCTGTCATTTATTTCTTGGATTGTCTGTGCTCCTCTTGGTTCAGCAATCTCTTTCTCCCTATAGGTTTTTTCTTCAGGAAGCTCCAGTTTGCACTTGGTCCTGACAGACAAAGAGTTACTTCTTCAGGATCCATGAACTTCAGGGAAGACCGACTGGTCTTGCTCTGGTCACTTGCCCTCTCCTGGCAACCACTCTGGCCAGGGCTGAGTAGGGGGAATAAGGGGAGGCGAGGTGAACCTCCCTGATCCATATGACATGCGTTTCCCAGGGCAGAGAGAGGTTCTTTTACCCAAAAAGGGGGCAAGGGGTGAGAGCAGATAAAACAACAAACATTTGTGGCTTTTGTTTTGGGGAGGGGTTTTTTTTTTTTGGCCATACTGTGCAGCTTGTGAGATATTAGTTCCCCAACCAGGGATTGAACCCCAAGGCAGTGAGAGCGCCCCGGAGTCCTAACCACTGGACTGCCAGGGAATTCCCAAAACAACAAACGTTGTCCTGAATTCGGTGTATTTTGTTTTCTTTGACTAGCTTTGCAAGATACCTGTCTACTTTATTAGCCTTTTCCTTCTGTTTCTTTGGGGTTATTTGCTCATTCTGACTTCTTGGGTTGTATGCTTAGTTAATTAATTTCAGACTTGTTTTCTAGTACATTTAGGGCTAAGAATCTTCTTTTAAATACTCCTTTGTTTCCTGCTTTTTTTTTTTGGCCGAGCCGCATCGCTTGCGGGAATCTCATTTCTCTGACGAGGGATTGAACCCAGGCCACGGCAGTGAAAGCACTGAGTCCTAACCACTGGACCAGCAGGGAATTCCCTGTTTCCCACTTTATCGGGTGTACTTGTGTGATTTGGGGGGGCATTGTATCTAAGCATGGCCTTCTGTTTTTCTCCAGCCCTCAGTGATTCTGTGATCTACCTAATAACCTCTTTTTTCTTCCTAAAACCTTTTAATCTCGACTTCCTCTCTTATCAGCCATTCAACTCCTGGGGGTCATACCTAGGAATTCTGATGGAGGTAGAGTCCTTGTATTCTGTATACTGTTCCCCTTTGTCATTCTCCAAAGTTGAATTCCACCTCTATTCTCCCAACTTAGTAGTGGAGTCCAACCATATATGTATAGATGTCCCCGAATGAGCTGGCTTTTAGGAACCCTCCTTCCCCAATGCCAATGCCAGTCCATGTGATCTGTTGCCTAATAGTACTGACCCCTGCTGCAGTTAGGTTTAAGACTTGTAGCCCGCCAGACTCCGCACGTCTATCACTTTACGACCAACCTTTACAGCCAGGTCACGTCCATCGGAGCCCCCCCCATGCAGCCCAGCTCGCTTTCCTCCCTTGTCATCCAGCCACACATATATGTGTGCCAAGGAGCACCCATGGCACTCTGAGCTAGCCGCATGGTTTTTCTCTTGCAATATGTAAACGTGGTGAGATATCTTGACACAGTTTCTCATGTTGAGACATCCTTGCATTCCTGGAATAAAATAGCCATGATACATTTTTCAGTGTATTGCTGGATTTGGTTTTCTGATGTTTGGGAGGATTTTGGCATCCAGGTTCATAAGTGAGATGGTTTAAGCTTTTCCTTTCCTGTGTTGCCCTTGTCTGGGTGGTTTTGTTTTGTTTTGTCAAGGTTATGCCAACCTCGTAAAGTGAATTGGAGAATGTTCTCTCTCATTATTAGTGTTTGTGTAAGATTGGGATTTTACACTTCTAAAATTTTTGGTAAAACCGCCTGTGCCTGGCATTTTCGCGGTAGGTTTTTTCTTTGTTTGTTTTGTTTTGTTTTTGTTTTTGTTTTTGTTTTGCGGTGCGCGGGCCTCTCACTGTTGCGGCCTCTCCCGTTGCGGAGCACAGGCTCCGGACGTGCAGGCTCAGTGGCCATGGCTCACGGGCCCAGCCACTCCGCGGCATGTGGGATCTTCCCGGACCGGGGCACGAACCTGTGTCCCCTGCATCGGCAGGCGGACTCTCAACCACTGCGCCACCAGGGAAGCCCTTGCGGTAGGTTTTTAACTCTAGATTTTTATTGAGTATAGGATTGCTCGGGTTTCTGTTCTTGAGTCAGTGATATTTTCAAGAAAAAATATTTTCTTATTTTATCTGTGGTACAAAGTTATTTGTAGAATTGCCTTTTGTTCATAATCTTGACTGTATCCAAAGTTATATCCCCTTTTTTATATATCTAATACTATTTTTTTGTGTTTTTTCTTTTTTAATCTTGTCGATTTTGGCAGAAGTTCATTTATTACTCTCTTCAGGGCACTGGCTTTTTTTTTTTTTTTTTTTTTTTTTTTGCGGTATGCGGGCCTCTCACTGTTGTGGCCTCTCCCGTTGCAGAGCACAGGCTCTGGACGCGCAGGCTCAGTGCATGGCTCACGGGCCTAGCCGCTCTGCGGCATGTGGGATCTTCCCGGACCGGGGCACGAACCCGTGTCCCCTGCATTGGCAAGCGGACTCTCAACCACTGCACCACCGGGGAAGCCCAGGGCACTGGCTTTTTTGTTATCATTCCTCATTGTTAGTTTTTTTTCTATTTCATTAATTTCTGCTCTTACCATATTTCTCCTTATACTGCCTTCGGGTTTATTCTGTGGTTCTTTTTCTAACCCTTTTGGTTTGGTCCTTAACTCATTGATTTTCAGCTCTACCTCCTCCCTCCCCACAAAACTAGTTAGGGAATTTTCAAATCTGAAGAAAAAGTAAAATAATTATAAAATAAGTACCTGTGTACCCTTCAACAGGGTCACTAATTTATAACATTTTGTCATGTTCTACTTCTCTATACATACAAAACACATAGGTTTTGCATTTAGTTGTTACATCTCTTTAGCTTCTTAATTTAGAATAGACTTCTTAACATTTTTTTGGTTTATTTTTCATAAAATAGACTTCTTAACAAGTTCAGGCCAGTTTTCTTATAACAAATGTCCTGGGTTTGGATTTGTGTGATTATTTTTGTATGCTTAGATTTGAGTTAAACAATTTTAGCAAAAACCTAGAGCTGATGTGCTTTGACCACATCACCAGGTACAGAGATGATGTTCATCTATTGCAGATCACAAGGCACGTGATACAGGATGTCCAACTATTGGTGATGCTAATTTTGATCACCTGGTTAAAGGGATGGCTTCTAGGTCATTTTCTTATGAAGGTATTATTTTCCCTTTGTAATTAGGTAATCTGTGGGACAGTCTTACCTTTTAAGGCTAAAATTTCCCTTAATGCAGCTCTATAAGTATTTGTATTTGGTTTTGTTTTTTTTGTGTGTTGAAATTTTTTTGTGTATGAATTTTTCATAGCCGTTAACAACTCCCCATTTGCCCTTCCTCCAGTCTCTGACAACCACAATTCTATTGTACCTTCTGTTTCTTTGTTTTTTTTTTTTTTTTTTCTTTTCTTTTGGCTGTACCACGTGGCTTCAGGATCTTAGTTCCCTGACCAGGGATTGAACCCAGGCCCTTGGCAGTGAGAGCATGAAGTCCTAACCGCTGGCCCGCCAGGGAATTCCCTACTTTCTGTTTCTATGAGTTTGAATAGATACCTCAGATAAGTGGGCTCATTCAATAGTTGCCTTTTTGTGACTGCCTTATTTATTTCACTTTGTATAATGTTCTCAAGGTTTATCCATGTCATAGCATATGCCATAATTTCCTTCCTCTTTAAGACTGAATAATATTCCATTGTTTGTATGTGCCACTTTTTTTTTATCCAAGAGTCGGTGGACTCTTGGATTCTTTCCACCTTTTACCTGTTGTGACTAATGCTCTTATGAACATGGATGTACAGATATCTCTGAAACCTTGCTTTCAGTTCTTTTGGATATATACCCAGAAGTGGAATTGCTGGATCACAGGGCTATTTTTAATTTTTTAAGGACCCACCGCCATACTGTTTTCCATGGTGGCTGCACAAGTTTGCATTCCCCACCATCAGTGCACAGGGGTTCAAGTTTCTACACTTCCTTGCCAATGCATTATTTTTTATTTGTTTGTTTGCTAGTAGCCATCCTGATAGGTGTGAAATATCTAGTATTTTAATTATACTTTAGTTTTGAGTGTTTTTAAATTTCCATCATGATGCCTTTTTTGATCCATAAATTTTAAAATTTTTTTTTAATAAATTTATTTATTTATTCTTGGTTGCATTGGGTCTTTGTTGCTGTGCATGGGCTTTCTCCAATTGTGGCGAGCGGAGGCTGCCCTTCATTGCGGTGCACGGGCTTCTCATTGCGGTGGCTTGTCCTGTTGCGAAGCACGGGCTCTAGGCCCGCGGGCTTCAGTAGTTGTGGCTTGTGGGCTCTAGAGCGCAGGCTCAGTAGTTGTGGCGCACGGGCTTTAAGTTGCTCCGCGGCATGTGGGATCTTCCCGGACCAGGGCTCGAACCTGTGGCCACTGCATTGGCAGGTGGATTCTTAACCACTGTGCCACCAGGGAAGTCCCCGCACCTTTACTTCTGTCTTCCATATCTCTTAGCTTTTCTTTTACATTTTAAAAATTCTCAGTCCTTCTTTGAAGATTTTCTCAATCTGGTCTTCCAATTGACTGATTCCTAAACTGTGTCCCTTCTATTGTGTATCCTGTCTATTGTGTTCTTTATTTCAGCTCAAGATGAGTTCTCTAGCAGGTTTAAACTACAAGTGACTGTACTGGAATTTTCCTTTATAGAGAACTCTGGGATCCAGTGTCTAATACACTTTAGCAATAGCCCCCTGGGGGAGTGAGTAGACCAGGCTTCAAGGCCACTGAAATTTGGCCAGCACGCACGTGTCTATCATGTTCTGAGAGGATACGCGTGAAATTCTGGAGTGTGCACTGCTCAGCAGCAGGAAGAAGTTCACAAATGCAAAAGCCCTGGGGCCAATAAGTACTGGAGGAATATAATTTCCAAAGCTGAGACGAATTCCATGGGGCTGAGTGTCAGGGCCCCTGCACACTGGTCTCGTCTGGTGACCCAGTTTAAAGGCTTTAAATGTGGAATATGCTGCCTCCAATGTACAAAGAAGCCAAATTGGTGTAGGGCCTCTTTGTAGTTTGAGGAAAAGGACAGCAATTTGTCCTTAGTAGTTGCCCAGATAGCCCCTTAGGAAATTCCTTGGGTTGCGGGACCCTGGATTTTGTCTTCATTCAAGGCCCAGCCAACTCTGCTTACCTGTGTCTGAGGAGCACGTAAAGCAGCATGGGCAGTTTCCTCAGTAGGAACCACTCTCAGAATATCATCAATGTGAGGGAAAGTCGGGACGCCAACAGTGGCTCATGTGCTCACGTGTGATGAATTGATGACATACTTGGGGGAATCCAGAATCCCTATGGAATGTGTCAAGGCCCATTGCACACCTTGCCTGGCGACATAGAGGAATAAACCGTTAGCAGTGCCCAAGGCTGTCTCCCAGGTGGCAGCAATTTCTTCAGTTATTGTTACGATAGAATCTGGTGATGCTAAAATATCCACTTCTTTAGGTAACCTTTGCTCGTTCACAGTGAGGTGCCAAGCACCCGAAACCCTTGTTTCTAGCCAGTGCAGCTTGTTGAGCATGGAGACAGCGCTGTGTATCACTCCGTTGTCATGAATTTCTGTATGAGAAGGGTACTCTTTTTCTTCCTGGGGTTCGAACTGCATGACCTTGGCCACAGTGAGAGGGGTGTAATCAGTTCCTGGCTCCACATTCAGTCAACGTTCATAGAAGCTGCCAGCAGGGTCACAATAAGCATGTCCACCAGTAAGTCAGCACTTGCCCTGGGTTGCAGGAGCCCAACGGGTCCACTCGGATGATACAATCCAGTAACACAGTAGCAGTCTCAGTCCAAGCATAGGGTGCGAGGGCCCCAAGAGCAATTGCGACTGGTTAGCCACTGGTAACAAGTTCCACAACAGAAGAGGGGAGTTCACTTACCCAGGCGTTAGTCTCCCAACCCTCAGCACACAGACTGGAGTATGTGCTCAAGAGCACTTGGAGAGTGGTGGGGAGCTGCCCTAGTCCTCTTTCAGTTCTAAAGGACCCAAATCAGGGTGCAGAGGAACTCATACAGCAGTATCTGCCCTGACTGATCTGTCTCACACAGAGCTTTGCGGGAGGGGGCCTCTGCAGGGAAATCCTCCCCTTTTTCAGTTTCCCTTTCTGTCGAAGACTGACAAGTCAGACACATTTTGGGACCCCCTCCTGTCTCCGCCCACCCCCGCAGGGGAGCATATATTGACACAGAGGGCAATTTTGCCTTTCTTAGTGTCCCCAGAGCAGGTGTACAGAGGAGGGAAAGGGCAGGGGTCTGAGGAAGGGCAGGTAACGTGGTCTCACTGGGCAGGGCCATGTTGTCTGGCAGGTACAGGCCTGGAGTGCCAGCCTAGGGGGTTTTGATGGGAGTCACCTGAGATGGCAGGACCTGGTGCGTCAGGAGTCAGAGAGGGGGAAATGGGTGTCACAGGAAGGGCTGGGACCCACCGGAGTGAAGACCCCGAGTGAGGCTGACTACCCAGGGCATTAGGGCCTCGCAGAAATGGCCGTGGGGGAGTGACTTTGGCTCTCACCTCCGCCCTGTGAGCGAGGACAGCCATCTCCATCCTATACCAAGATGAAGACATTCAGAGCAGCAGAATATGGTAGTTTATCACTAACAGACAGAACTTCTAGAAGACAAACTTCAGAAAAAATTGAAAATGACTCCAGAGGAGAGATCTGAGAGGCAAGAAGGAACAGGGAACAAGTTCATTAATGATGATGATGTCTGACTAGGGGGTGGTTCTTAGAAAGTCAAGATAAGGTCCTGGAGGATAAAAACACCTAAGAATAGGGACTTCCTTGGCGGTCCAGTGGTTAGGACTCTGCGCTTGCACTGCAGGTGGCACCAGTTCCATCCCTGGTTGGGGACTAAGATCCCGAAAGCCATGTGGCCAAAACTAAAAAAAAACAAAAAAACAAAACCCATGTAAGGATAGAGAGGGAGCAATCATAATTAAAGGGTTCTAAAGGCCTGTATAGTTTGAAGGGAGATAGATCTATTGACCAAGTTTAGACTTTAATACACACGTTGAAACGTTAAGGGTAATCTCCAAAAGAATAGGAAGAGTGGATAACTTCCAAGCCAGTAAGAAGAAAAGGTGTTAAACACTCAATCACTCAAAAAGAAAGCAAAGGAGAAAAACAAGAGAAACAGGACAAAGTATTACTTGTATAGAACAGAAACTACTGTTTAAGCAGAAAAGGGATTTTCTAGACCATTTTAGGTGACTGTGATAGTTAATTTTGTGTCTCAACTTAACCGGGCTCAGGGATTCCCAGATGGCTGGTAAAATGTTACTTCTGGTATGTCTGTGAGGGTGTTTCTGGAAATTAGCATTTGGAGCAGTAGACTGAGTACAGAAGGCCCCCTCGCCAATGCAGGTGGGCCTCACCCATTGCGCCCTGAGAGCCTGAGGAGGACGGGGAGGGGGCGGTGAGGGCGAGTTTGCTCCGTTTGAGCTGGGACACCCGTCTCCTCCTCACTCCTCAGGCCTTCAGGCTGACTTGAGACTCACACCACCGGCTTTCCTGGGTCTCTAGCTCGGAGATGGCATATCTGGGGCTTCTCATAATCACGT
Source organism: Globicephala melas (assembly GCF_963455315.2). NCBI lineage: Eukaryota > Metazoa > Chordata > Mammalia > Artiodactyla > Delphinidae > Globicephala > Globicephala melas. The sequence goes on from NC_083321.1 coordinate 6,557,493, forward strand.
GAGCCAATTCCTATAATAAACCTCCTCATACATGTGCATATCCTAACGGTTGTTTCTCTGGAGAACTCTGATACACTCACAGAATCCCAGGGGGTCAGAGAACAAATCTCGGAAGGGTGCCTGAACTGGCAGGGCCCTACCTGGGCCTCCAGGGTAAGAACTGGGGAGGCTTCATCAGGCAGCCCTGGGGAGGGGGAGGGGAGAAGGCAGGGGACACCCTGCTGCTTCCCAGTGCTGTGGGGAAACGACAGAACTGGACCATGAGCTGACAGGAGCCACAGCCTGGGAATGGCTGCTGGGGCTTGAAGGGGTTCAGTGGACCTGGGCAGGGTGTGGGCACAGCTCAGAAGGAGAAGGACCACCTGAGTGAGGAGGGGACCCATCCTGCCCGTTTCACTTGCAGGCCACACCCACTTCGGATAATCGGCTTTTGGGCCGAGGTTCCCATCACCAGGACCAGAAGAAAGGGCCTTCTTGGGGGCTGGCTAGGGAATGAAGCGGCTGGGAGTGACGAAGGGGTCCTGGGCAGGCCTTTATACCTTGGTGAGGGTGCCACGTGGGCCGGTGGCAGAGAGGCAGATGTATGGGCTTCTGTAAATTAAAGCTGGGCTCTCTGAGCCCCTTTGAAGGCCTTGTGTCACATGGAAGGGCATGGACTCCCCCCATCCCCTTCACGTCTGGTGGTGTCCTTGCTCGACGGCTGCTCACCCATCAGATCCTCACGGGCCCAGGCAGCCAGTCTGGCCCTGCTCCTTACCCTCAGGCCCAGCAGCCCTGATGCTCAGTAAACATTTGCTGAAGTAATGAAAGGATGAACGTTCTTAACTCTGCTTTACACCAGCCCTGGAAGTCTGAGATGAAACACGGACTCAGTGGTAATTCGCCCGAGGTCAGACAGCTTGTGAATAGAAAAGCAGTCCAGATGAGGTACTGCCCCAGCCAGCTTGCCCCCAGGCCCTGGCTAAGACCTCAGTGACCCTCACACCAGCCTGTGTGGAGGCATCACTGCCTGCAGTTCCTGAGGGGGAAAGTGTTGCTGGCAGGGCCCCACCTTCTCCCATGGTTCTTCCTACGCTGGGGGCTCAGGCCTCAAAAGATTTGGTGGCCCCCAGCCCCTCCCACCTCCAGGGAGCTGAACTGACGCCTTGCTGCTTCCCAGCCCCCGGCAGGGGCAAGCACAGCCTGGGGAGGGGACTAGCTAGCATGCATTCGGGCCAGGAAGGGCAAGCACGGGGCCTGGGGACCAGAGGCCACAGGATGTCTCGGAGGAAGCAGACGGCCAAGCAGGGAGGCTTCCTGGAGAGGCCCCTGCGAGTCCCTGGAAGCCCCTCCTAGCCCCTGGTGCACTATTTACTGTCTCCTCAGTCACAGGGTCAGCGTTGGGAGGCATCCTGGGCCAAACCTGGTCAATTTGACCCTGGTCCACCGTTGCTTTAGGCCTTGGTCGTTTCTGGCTCTGATGATGGTGACAGCCTCCTAACAGGCTGCACAGCGTACGGTGTGAACTTTGACAAGAGCTCGGCCAGAGCTGGTGCTATGCCACCAGGGACACTGGACTGCCCATCCATAACACCGGACGTGCCTCAGAGGCTTCCAGGAGAAATGGACTGAGAATCCCCAAATCCCAGATCTGGGCTAGGCATCCTACGGGGACCCTCCATGAGGAAGCAGCCCAGATGAAAATTAAATCAGAATCAGACCTCAAAACGAGGAGATGAGCGCAAGAAAGCACGAGGGGCTGGTGCTTGCTGGGTCTGCCACGCAAAAACTGTCATCAAAGGCAATGTGCTAAGCAACTGTATTTTTGTCCCTTGCTTACATTTCTCTCACCCTAAAGTTATCCACTCTTTTCTTCGTTTCATTAAAAAAAAAAAAATCCGTGAAGCGTCTGGAATGCATCCGGGTGTACGTCAGGGTGGGCGCTGGTTTGGTCGGACTCCCATGGGAGCCAGCTGTCACCATTCCCTTGATTCAGGCTCTTGCTCGCCCCTCACAGAGTTCTTCCCTGCTTAACTGGACACAGCTCCCAGGAGGTGCTCCGAGGAGCTCTCAGCCTCTCGCTCCACACACACCAAGGCGGTACAGGATCACGGAGCAGCACCTCCGCCCTGCGCTGCCCCCAGTCCCTGCCCCGCCTGTCCTGGCCGGGGAGGGCAGTGCCACTTGTGGCTCTGGAGGCTGGGAGAGACCAGGGTGACTGAGCCTCTAAAACACCTTCCACTTCTTACCCAAAAGCTAGCCCTGCAGAGGATAAGGCACGGCCTTCAACAGACGGCCAGGACCCATGCAACCACACCGGGGAGGCCAGGGGAGGGGGCGAGAAAATGAACCAGCTGGCTTCTCTTTAGCTGGCTGGGGCCCAGGGTGGGCTGGAGAACCGCCTTAGAGGATCCAGGCTAGCTTTCTCCCTGCATCTCCGTTGTTATTTGTGTCACCTACGACCAGGTCTCACCTGGCAGAGGCCATCACTCTAAGCCACCTCTGAGGGGTCTTGCTCACCTTCGCACTGCAGGTGAATGAACGAATGAGTTCATTTAATTGTCACAAGACATCCTGTGAAGCAGAGGTGTCTTGATGGTACAAATGGCAGAATTAAAGCCCAGAGAGGTTCAGTGACTTGCCTGAGGTCACAAAGGTGGTGATGGAGCCTGAGGGCAGTGTCACTGATGCTCCTCCACCTGCCCTCCTCCCAGGTCTAACCCTGGAATCTGCACCATGACCAGGGGGGGAAAAAATAAGGAGGGAACTTTATTTAATATTAAAGTCGGGAGGGGATCAGAAGGGAGGTCGGCTTCACTTGGTAATGGTGTTCCTGCGGAGAGAAGAAGGGCGTGAGGCTGCAGAGCGGCTGCGCACCTCCCCGACCCCATACGTGCACCGCGAGGCCCTGTGCCCACCCCGCCTCCCCACTCACGCGTTCATGCTCTTGCCACTGCCGCTGAGCACGATGTACGGTGTCTTCTGGGCCTTCTGCTTCTCCTGGAGCAAAGCCACGGTGCCCAGGGGCGTGTCGCTGGAGCTCATCTTCTTCAGGAGCTGCGGGGGCAGGGTTGGTCAACACGGGTGGGAGCGGGCCTCGGCACCTCAGCTGCCCGCCATGCGTCCCGAGGCCCCCCCGCGACCCCTCGGGCACCCACCGCCTCCTCGTCCAGCTTCTTCATCCGTCGCTCCGTCTTCATCTTGCCCGAGCCCTTCCCATGGAAGCGGTGGGACAGCTGCCGGAAAGCCTGCGATGGGGGAGGGGGGCAGGACCGTGTTGGAGCCGCCCAAGCCGCACAGGATAGGGGAGGGGCAGCGCTAGGCCCAGGGTGGGGTGGGGTGGCTGGGAGGGGATGGGAGAAGGCCAGCGGCCCCAGCACCCTCTGGGGCCCCCAGCAGAGTGGGGGGGATGGACTTCGTCGGGGCACCGGGGCTGGGGCTGGAGCGAGGGGGCAGCACACCCAGGGAGCATGTGGGGAAGAGTGCTGGCGGGTGGAAGACAAAGAAAAGATGGGAGAGTCGGCCGCCCCCCGAGGGCCGACGGCGGTGAGAGTGAAGGGTCAGGCCAGCAAAGGCACCCTCCCGCCAGGCCTGCGAGGGGGACCACCGGGCCTGCCAGAGACACAGACACCACCAGCCCCCAGCCCAGACCCTGGGGTGCGCCTCTGCCTCGCGGCCCCGCCTCAGAGGCCCCGCTCACCTCCTTGGGAGTGAGTTTCCGGCCCGTCTCGTCCACGTACTCTATCTTGACGTCAGGCTTGTAGCCATCCTTCTCCTTGAAGTCCTGGGTGAAGCCTCGGTACTCCTCCCGCCGGCTGTACTTGTCATCGATGGCCCTGCCCGAGACGGATAGGGATTCAGTGTGAGCTGCTGCCCCCCCGGCCCAGGCTCCAGGCAGTGTGGCCCCGGCTGGTGCCCCACTCACATCTTGTCCTCAATGCAGTACACGGCTGACGGCAGGGACTTGTTGGGCGCCTTCACCCGGGCCACCTTCTGCACCGTTGTTTCCAGCAGCCCTGAGGACAGGGGTTATGAGACTCCAGGCTTCCCAGCACCCGCCAACAGCACGGGGCCACTGGGAGACCCTCAGAGCTGTGCTGTGGGAGTGGACAGACATCAGGCCCATTGTGCAGATGGAGGAAACGGAGACAAGAGTCAAGTCCTTGTCAGGGGCCACTGGCCAAGTAAAAGGCAGGACTGGGATCCTAATGCCAAGGCCTCTGTGCCACAGCCTGGACTGTTTCAGCTCCCCACACTCCTCCCCAGAGGAGACACCAAGCCTCAAAGGATGCTTTGCAGGGGAATACGTGAGCACGGGCATTGAAAATGGGGTGATGCAGCACAGAAGGCCAGCTGCTACTAAGACTGCCCTGGAACCAGGGTGCAGGGGAAGGAGTGGCTCATGGCATCAGAAACGAGGAAGAGGCAGCAGAAGGGACCAGGGGAGGCCGCGCCAGCACCTGCCTCGCCTGCCCTTCCCGCCACAGCACCCAGGCCCCAGCAGGGCTGCCCCGAGCCCCTTACCTTTGTTCTGACACAGGAGCAGGGCGGCTGCCAGCCCTCTATTCACGATGGGCTCCTCGTCCAGGATGGTGGTGGAGGAAGCAGAGAACTGGGGGTGGCACAGAATGATGGAGGTTGTAAGCCACACGGGCTCTTCTGACCCTCCAACCCAACAGTCACCCCCCACTGGACTGTGGACCTCTCTATGCACCAGGCCCTGCATGACAAGACGTCTCATTTAATCCACAATAACCCCGTGAGGTTTATACACTCCATTTACGCATGAGGAGACCAAGGCTCTGAGACATGGAGGCCCCACGGCTAGGAAGGCACAGAGCTGGGCCTCCAGCCCAGCTCCTGACCCCAAGGCAGCGGGGTCTCCACTCTCGTGTCCTCCCGGCCCCAGCCCCGTTCCTCCCTGTTCTCACATCTTGCTGCTGCTTCTCCTCATCCAGGTTGACTGTGCTCCAGCCAATGTTCTCCTCCCCATCAGATTCGGAGCCGCCGTTGGCCGATCGCTCCTCATCCCGTTCAAAGTCCTAGAGGACAGATCAGGCTCAGCCCAGGCGGCCCAGCCCTCAGCCGGCCCGTCCCACCTGAGCACTGGGGCTCAGCACTGAGGACCGGCAGGGCCGACACTGCCGCCCACGCTGCGCCCCTGCCCCCGGAGCAGAGCAGGCCAGGGGAGCGTGTGGGCGCTGGGCTGCCGAGGACCCACCATGAGCTCTTCCTGCTCCTCCCGGTTGCCGGCCAGCCCGTAGGTGGGGATCTCCCCCAGCGTGCGGCAGAACTCGGATGTGGCGTTGAACACGATGGCCCCCTTCCGCTCCGGATCCTCCTCCTCCTCCCAGCCCCGCTGGCGACACTCCAGCCTCCTGACGATCTCCACCACCTGAGGGAGGGAGTGGCTGTGGGCAAACCCGCAAGTTTCTGGGGTGGGGCCCAGGAACCCAAGACCCTCCGTGGTGGCAGTATGACAAGCCATTCCCACTGCTCACGGCAGACCAGACCGGTCTCTACTTCTCCCTGACCCCCGATCTGCTCTGCGCTCTGCACCGATCTCACTGGCTCGCTTCCCTCCTCCAAAGTCGTCAATGGCTCCCCACTGCCCTTTGAATTAATATCCAAAATCCCACACGGCCCTTCATGACCTGGCCTGGGCCGACCCTTCTCCAGAGCCCCTCAGCTCACTCCTGCAGCCTCACACGCACGCCTTCCTCCAGGGCCTCTCCCGCCACTCCTCTGCCACCCACTCTTCACCTGAGAAACTCCAGTTTTAGGACTCGGCGTAAACATCCCTCCCCCTGGAGCCCTGTCCCTGAGGCTGCAGGCTAGATGCTCTGTTGACCTTCCACCTGCTTCTGGCACTGAATCCACCAGCTACCCACCCTGCCTGCCCTCCCATCACAGCAGACGCCCGGCCCTGCTCCCACCTCAGGCCACCTTACCTGGCACGGCTCCAAGGGCCCTCAGAACTCTGCTCCTGACACTACCCCCCTCCTGACTACACTCACTGTCCCCTCTATTGTGTCATTCCCACAAGCACACAGGGATGACCTCGGATCTCCCCTCTTTTATTTTTGGCTGCGCGGCATGTGGGATCTTAGTTCCCCGACCAGGGATCGAACCCACGCCCCCCGCAGTGGAAGCACAGAGTCTTAACCACTGGACCGCCAGGGAAGTCGCTCTCCCCTCTTTTAAAAACTCCTCCTTGGACTTCCCTGGTGGCACAGTGATTAAGAATCCGTGCTTCCACTGCAGGGGACACGGGTTCGAACCCTGGTCTGGGAAGATCCCACATGCCGCGGGGCAACTTAAGCCCGTGCGCCACAACTACTGAGCCTGCGCCCTAGAGCCCACGAGCCACAACTACTGAGCCTGTGCACCTAGAGCCCATGCTCCACAACAAGAGAAGCCCCCGCAGTGAGAAGCCTGTGCTCCACAACGAACAATAGCCCCCGCTCGCCGCAACCAGAGAAAGACCGCGCGCAACAAAAACCCAACACAGCCAAAAATAAATTAAAAAAAAAAACAAATCTCCTTTCAATACCACAGCCCTCCTGCTCTGCCCCCTGACAGCAAACTCCTCCGAGAAGTTTCTAGTCTCCATGTCCACTTTTGCAACCCTTTTCATTTTATTATGTTACATTTTTAAATGAATGTCATCCTACACAAAAAAGGGTTATTTATAACACATTCATATTTTTAAAAATAACAACCACCAAACAAACACCCATGTCCCCATCACCTGGCTGAGAAACATTATTAACCTCAAGTGTCTCTTCCCCACATATCTGTGGCCATGATTCACTGGCTTTCCTTTATAGTTTACCACATAAAGACCTATCCACGAACAGTCTGTTATTTTGTTGTGCATTTTTCAAACATTATGCAATCTGAATCATACTGTATGACTCTACTATGACTTGTTTATATATATACATAAGTATATATGTATTTTAAGGTTAATCTTGACACGAGCGGCTATATATAGTTCATTAGCTTTTAACTACAGAATCATATTCCGTGACACGATCATACCTCAATTTAGTTATCTAGTGCACTAAGGATGTTCTTCTTCTGTTACCACGAGTAACGCAGCTGAAGCAATCTGATGCAAGCATTTCTCTGGGGCACACGTGAGAGTGCGGACCGGTGAGCTGCACGGAACACACTCACTTTCATTCTGCAAGGTTCGTCATTGTCTTCCCACTGATTAGACTCGTTTACACGTCCATGAAAAGTGTGGCTAAGAATTCTGGCTGCTCCACATCCTCACTGACATTTGATGTTGTCAGACTGACATTTTTGCCAAATGATGCACATGTGACACAGTCTGTCATTGTTTCAGCTCACCTTTCCTTGATCACTACTGAGGTTGGGCCTCGCGGGGGATTCTAGTGGTCATTTATCCTTCTAATTCTCTGAATGCCATTCTGCATATGGACAAATATCTTCTCCCTCTGGCCTGTCTTTTTACATTCTTTATGATGTCGTTTTTCTTCTTTCCTGGCCACGTATCGAGGCATGTGGGATTTTAGTTCCCCGACCAGGGATGGAACCCATGCCCCCTGCAGTGGAAGCGCGGAGTCTTAACAACTGGACGCCAGGGAATTCTCCTTCATAATGTATTTTAAATAAAACAAAATTTTAAAATTAAAATTAAGGGGCCTCCCTGGTGGCACAGTGGTTAAGAATCCACCTGCCAATGCAGGGAACTTGGGTTCGAGCCCCGATCCGGGAAGATCCCACATGCCACGGAGCAACTAAGCCCATGTGCCACAACTACTGAGCCTGCACTCTAGAGCCCAAGAGCCACAACTACTGAGCCCACGTGCCACAACTACTGAAGCCCGTGCACCTAGAGCCCGTGCTCCGCAACAAGAGTAGCCACTGCAATGAGAAGCCCACGCACCACAACCAAGAGTAGCCACTGCTCGCCACAACTAGAAAAAGCCCACGTGCACCAACAAAGACCCAATGCAGCCAAAAATAAGTAAATTTTTAAAAAAAATTAAAAATTTTTATTTCTAAGTAAAATGTCTGTTTTCTTCTTCATGGGTTATGCTTTATATCTATATTGTAAGAAATCTTTCTCTTGAAATAATCCAATCACATAAAAACAAATACTCTATGATTCTACTTATAGGAGGTCCCTAGAGGAGTCAAGGTCATAGAGACAGACAGTGGAATGGTGATTGCCAGAAGCTGGGGGGAAGGGAGAATGGGGAGTTAGGGTTTAATGGGGACAGAGTTTCAGCTTCACAAGGTGAAGAGAGTTATGGGGATGGATGGCGGTGACGGCTGCACACAAGGTGAATATACTTAATACCACAGACCATACACCTAAAAATGGGTAAGATGGTAAATATTATGTGTATTTTAACACAATAAAAAAAAGAATCTCTACCACGAAGTCATAAACGTAATTTTTTTACTTTGGCCTCAAATATTAAGTTTTTACTTTTAAGTTCTTAATCTAAGTGAATTTGCATAAGGTGTGAAGTACAAACCCAATTTCACATTTTTCCAAATAGGTAACTGACTGTCCCACCACCACTTATTGAGCTGAGCACCTTTCACGCTGGGACATCACGTGTCCTGGCTCAGTAGTCTGTTTCTGGGTCCCTGTATTCAATCTCAGCCCTATTAGTCCACACTTATGCCAATATCCTGCTGTTTCAATTTCAACTTTCTAAAAAGACTTGATATCTGTTTCAGCAAATCCCACCACGTTATTATTCCAAAGCGTCTTGGCTATTTTGGTCCCTTTGATCTTCTGTGTAAATTTTAGAATCAACTTGCCAGCTTCCACAAAAATCTCTATTGGGATTTCTGTTGGAACAGCATTTAATCTATAGGTTAATTGGAGGAGATAGACATCTTTACAATGTTAGTGGTATCCATTAACATGGTTGTTATGGACTGAAATGTGTCCCCCCCAAAATTTGTATGTTGAAGCCCTCATCTCCAGTGTGGCTGTGTTTGGAGACAAGGCCTTTAAGAAGATAAAAAAGGTCAAATGAGGTCATAAGGGTAGGCCCTAATCCAATGGGCTAGTGTCCTTACAAGAAGGAAAGATGTCAGGGAGTAACACACAAAGGCCATGTGAGGACACAGTGAGAAGATGGCCATCTCAAGGCAAGGAGAGAGGCCTGAAGAGAAAGCAAACCTGCCAACACCTTGATCTTGGACTTCCAGCCTCCAGAAGTGTTAGAATAAATTGCTGTTGTTTAAGCCACCCGGCCTGTAGTATTCTGTTATGGTAGCCCTTGGTAACTAAAACAACACGTCTTGTTTAATGCTTTTCGAAAATGGACTATAATTTTCCCCATATAGATCTTACGAATCATTCATTCCTTTTTATTTTGTTGCTATGCTGATTACTCCTTTCCCACATTGCCTTCTCTTGCTTATCCACATTACTTCACCATCTATATCGCTTTCATAAATGGTGTCCTTTTTAAAATTACATTTTCTACCTATTGCTGGTGTACAGAAACACAATCAACGTTCATCTATTAATCTTGTGTCCAGCAACCTTGTTAAAGCCTGCATGATCTAGTCCCCATTTCCCACCACCCCACAGAGCTGACCTGATGGGAGCATCAGTGACCTCTGTGCTGCCCGATCCCAAGGTCAGTTCCCATCCTCCTGATACCCAAACTCTCCGGAGCATGCGCCACAGCTGCTCACACGCTTCCACTCCAGACCTTTCTTCACATGGCTTCCAGGACGGCACCCTCTCCTCTTTACCCTCCTCGCTTGGAGCCCTACGTTCTCTTCCTTATTTATACTCACTCTCCTGGTGATTCCATCCAGTCCTCTGGTTTTAAATCCCAGCTACACAGACTTCCATGCTTGTATCTCTCATCTCAGCCTCTCCCCTGAAGTTCAAAGTCATATATCCAACCGCCTATTCAATACAATCACCTCCAATAAGGAGGCACCTCAAAGCTAACTAAACCAAAAGGAAACACTTGCTTTTCTTCCCCACACCTGTTTCTCCCCTAGTCTCCCCCATCTCAGTAAATGGCCCAGCCAGTAGAAAACCCAATCGTGATTAATCCCACCGGGCCACGTAACCTTTACAATCCTTTCAGCCGTAGACTCTGGGACACTCGCACATAATTTTTAAATATTAACGCTATTCCGCATTAACTATGAAAGAGAAAAACTTCCCTCAACTCGCGCCCCCTTCAGCTATTGCCCCATCTTCCCGTCCTCTATTAGAGTGGGGTTGGGCAAACTGGGGCCCACTGCCTGTCCTCGTAAAGCAAGCTGTATTGGCATGCAGCCATGCCCACTGGCTACACTGGCAGAGCAGCTGAGCAGCTGAGCAGCTGCTGCCAAGATCTAAGCCTCAGACGTTTACTCTCTGGCCCTTTAACAAAAAGCCCTCACGCTCCTGCGCTGAGGAATCATCCCCAGCTGCTGCCCTCACCTCCTTGAGTCCCATCTCTCCTCAATCCTCCAGAAGCTATTGTCTCTGCCAGGGCACTGTCTCCACTGGTGCCAAATCTGACCTGCCCCTCAGCAGTGTTAGATGACGCCGCCCTCTCTCTCCTCGAAACCCCTCCTCGGCTTCAGGGAGGCCTCACTCTTGTGGCTCCCCTCCTACGCTACCCCCCACGGTAGGCACCCCAGGTTCGCTGCTGCAGCCTCTGTCTCCAGCCCCACTTTCTCCCTCGGTGGGAGGTGCAGGGTTACAAGTGTGGGCTCTGGAGTCAAGCTGTGCAAATTCCAGCTCGGCCACTTACCAGTCACGTAACCTTAGGCAACTTGCCTAACGCCTCTGTGCCTCAGTTTTCCTCAACTGTAAAATGGAGAAAACAGAACCTTCCTCATAGGGTGTTGCTGTGAGAATTAAATGAAGCAGCACATAAAGCACTTAAGTAGTGCCCGGCACGTGCCAGTGCCCCATTGAGGGTCAGCGATGACCACGGCCTCAAGGCCCCGCTGACCTCTCTGCCTCAGCTCACACCACCAGCCCTTCACTCTGCTCCAGCCTACCTGGTCCTCCAACATTCTAAGGTCGTCTATCCAAAGGACATCTGCTGTCCCCAGGGCCTGAACGTGTCTACGCGACCTCCACACTGAATCTGCGCGAGATCGGCTCCTTTGTGTCATTTCAGTCTCAATTCAAATGTCTCCCCTTGAAAGGTCTTCCGTGAACACCCGAACCAAGAGACCAACCCTCCGGTGACTCCTGTCTGGTCTGCTCAGCTCTAGTCACTATGAGAAATTACCGTTTGCTCGTGTTCACAAGTTCACCGCCACTTCTGCCTCCATGCAAGGCATAGGCCTTTGGCTGTCCTGTTCTCCAGTGACTCCCCAGCCCTGGGACAATGCCTCACACACAGTAAGGCATGCAATACACACTCCAGAAGGAAAGAAGGGAGGGAAAGATCCAACCACTAAAGCATCCCCTAGTGGAAATGCTGCAGAAACCTAGAAATCTACCAATATCTACCAATAACACCATATGAAACAAAAGAGAGGATGCAAATTGAAATGCGGGTGCTGCCTACGATGGCGCGGGAGCACGTGCTCCTCAGGACAGGCCACTACAGACACACCTGTCACCAAAGGGCCCAGCGCCCACCCACGCCTCAGGAGCCCCCCTACCTTCTCACCGCTGTCCCGCAGCTGTTGTAGCTGCCGCAGGCGGCGCCCCTTCTCCAGCTGCTTCTGCAGCTCCAGCTCCGCCTCATCCTCTTCCAGCACCTCGGGTGACCCAGACCACGGTGCTCTGCCCTCCTCTGGTGGAAACACGGGAGACGCCGGCTCAGATCACTTCCAGGGGCCCTGGGCTCCTGTCCCTGCTTTTCCACCCCTGCCCCCAACTCCCCCTCTGCCCTCCCACCCCTCGAAACGGGCTGGCTGGGCCCTTACCCTCGTCGCTGATGTCCATGTTCTCCACGCGGGGGTCATCTGACTGCAGGGGCTGAGACACAGGCTCCTTCTCCCCCTCCTCCTGGGCCTCCTCGTCTGCCTGAGGCACTCGGCGCCGACCGCGGCCCCGCAATCTGTGTGGAGAGGCCTCTGCGTGAGCCCTGGCCCCGGGGCTGGCTCAGCGCCAACACCGACCCCTGGCCCCACACCCACCTGGAACCGAAGTCCTCATCTTGAGTCTGGTCCCCAAGGGGCAGCAGGTCATCAGCCTGTATTACCACCTCCTTCTCCTTCTTGCGGATCTTCTTCACTCGCCGCTTGGTCTTTTTAAAGCTCACCTGAAGGGGAGAGAGAAAAGAGAAACGTGAAGGCTGGGGTGGCGGTGGGGGGAAGGCAGGCAGCACAAGCCCACGAGAGCGAATGCTGCCTTAGCGTTACTCTGCGCTGGCTGTGGTCATACGTAGTTCACGTACATGGGCAAGACATGAGGTGTGGGCGATTATTCTCCCGCCTGTGAGATGAGGAAAACCGAGGCACAGAGAGATTATGTATCTCGTCCAAAGTCAGCTAGCTCCTAAGCAGGAGAGCCGGGATTGTGAATCCCAGGAGTCTGGCTGCAGAGTCTTGCTCATAACCACAGAGCCAAGCAACCTACTGAGCCAGTGGTCTACCTGCGAATTCACACAGCCGTCCCAAAGGCGACAGCCACGCGCAGCTGTAGAATGACCACTTACCAGATCACCACCCATCCTTGTATCATCCCCCAAGAGCTGGCTCCCGCCATCCCCATTTCAGATGGGGCGCCTGGTACTTACGTCACTCACCCCAGGCACAGGCTGGCTAAGCGGCAGGGTCTGAACACCAGTTCAGGGCCACCTGGCTCACGGTCCTTGTTCTGTCTACACCAACTGCCTGCCCACAGCTCCTCCTCGGGGCTGCCAATGACTGCGCATCCCCAGGGACCACGCACCACATGATCACCTGATCCCCCTCCTTAGCTCATTCTGGCAGCCTGTGACCTCCGAGGGGAGGGAGGGTCACCACCCTAGTCACAAGTGCGGGTGGAGGCCTCGGGGCTCACCATCTCCTCGGGCGTGAGGTACTCGGAGGCGAGCCGGGGCCCGGCTGCGCTCAAGGACTGAGCCTGCAGCCGCAGCTTGGCCCGGATCTCTTCCAGCTCCCGTTCCCGGAGGCCATCGGCCACGCCGCCCTGCTCCAGACGGAAGGACTGCAGCCGCTCGCCCTCGAGCTCCTCATCGTACTTGGACAGGATAGAGCGGGGTTTTTGCTGCAAGACAAGAAGTACAGGTTAGGACCCAGCCCAGCTCCTGAAAAGCCACCACCGTCTCCGCCCAGAGCCCACACTGCCGGCCTGCCTGTGCCAAGTCATCCACACTCTCATCCTCTGCGTACGGCAGGTAGTCAGGCTTCTTCTTGCGCAGCTCCACGTTCTTCTCTGCCCGCTCCTTATCCACCAGGTTCACGTTCACCAGCACATCCTCCTCCTCCTGCAGCACTCCTGGAGCCAGGGCGGAAGCAGTGGCCGGTCACGCTTGCCCTCAACTCAGCAGTGCCTGTGGCCCCAGCCAGAGCACCCCAGTTCAACCCACCTTTGTCCTTGAGGGTGAGGATGACAGTCTCCCCCTCTTGGAAGGCGTCAATGGCATGCTCCACGGTGAGGCCCTGCAGGTCCCGGGCACTGTACAGGACCTAGAAGGGAGGCAGAAGGTCCAGCCGGGTCAGGAGCCCGACCCACCAAGCCCTGGAATCCCAGCACCAAGGACAGCACCCCCCGCCCCCACCCCCCAGCTGCTGCAGCTTCACCTGCCGCCTCTGCCCGAACTCCTCCTCCACCAGGGTGCTGACACCAAACTCTTGGTCCATCTCCTCCAGCAGCTTGGCCTATGGGACAGGGAGGGGGTGACGTCTGACCTCAGGCTGTTCAGGATCAGCAGAAGGTGCGGGGCCTTACTAAATGTGAGTGCAAAGAGCACAGGACTTGGAGGCACGCTGCTGAAAACCCAGCGCAGGCACTACTGACCTCTCCTACAGCCCCGAGCCCAGCCTCACCTCCCTAGGGTCCATGTTCTGCCTCACCAGCCGGTCAGGCCACCAGAGGCACTGAACGACACCCCAGCTCCCAGCACCTCACCCTCCTCTCTGCCAAGTCCTTCTCCTTCTGAAGCTGCCGGGTCCTCTCGATCCAGGCTGCAGTGTCATCCAGCCAGGGGTCATCCTCCCCCAGGGCCTTTATCTTCCTGAAGAGGGAAGACAGTGATGCTCCGGGAGCCAGCTCCTGCTCCCCCACCCCAACTCCAGAGCTGCTTGGCGCCTCCTCGGGCCCTCCCCCTGCCTGCCCGGCTGGGACCCTCACCCCAGCTTTTGGTTCAGGAGGCGCTTTTCTTTGGCAGCCGCCAGCTTCTCTCGTAGCTCTTCTCGCTGTCGCAAGGCCATGGGATTGATGACATCGGCGGTCACGGGCTCCTCCTTGGTGCCCGCCTCTGGAAGGGAGGCCCAGGCGTGAGGCTATGCCTGCCCAAGGCTGGTGGGGAGAGGAGGGAGCCACTCACGCTGCCCCCGTCCAGCTCAGGGGGCCAGAGGGGCCAGGGGTGGGGGAAGAATCCGTGCCTCCCTACTCCCACGTGACCCCACCCTCCCATGTCTCCCCACGGCACAATGGGACCCTCCATGCCTTCCAGAGTCCCTCTGATCATACTTCAAAAACAAAACAAAACGAAAAAACTAGCACCTGCACAGCCCAGATCCGTTTGCAGGAACTGTGCACATCTCTCAGCCCATCTAATGCTACCTCACAGCCAGACTGAGGATGCAACGCCAACTGCTCAAACTACAAGAAGCAGCTGAGTCCCAGATCCGCCACACAACAGCAAGGAGGGCCCCGCGCCCACTGCCAGCACACACACAGGACCGCTGAATGGTGCTGAACCTGTGCCCACTTTCTTCAAAGACCCCTTCAGATGGCCTCTCTCCTTGGCCCCAAATGCCCTCCCTTCCCCCACCCTCAGCCCCACACTCACCCTTCTTGACGGCATTGACCTCCAAGGGTTTCAGCCCCAACTTTGCCCGGAGTTTACTGAGGGCAAGAGATACAAGTGTTAGGAACTGTCAAAGAAAGAGCAGTACCGAATGCATTTCTGGACAGACGGGGTGAAAACATGAGGGGACTGAGTGGTCCTAAGGGTCCCAAACCTAGGGCCTGACCCAGCATTGGGAAGAGCACTGGCCTCCCAATCAGGCGGAAGGCCTGGCCTGCCTCTAACCAGTGAAATGCCATCCTTCCTCTTGGCTCTTAATTGCCCACTTCTGTAACTCAAATGGTTGGCTAAGATGATTTACGTAGCAACTTCCAACTTCAATCAGAACGTGTTACTGTGCGAAAGCCACCCGAAACAGCTGCCCCTGAAACTGCTTGTAAGAAAACACAGAAACATAAAGGAGACGGTACTTACTTGGTCTCCTCAATGCTGAGTGACGAGGCATCACCTGAGCTTGCTTTGGAGCTGGCAGCTGGAACAAGAAGCAGCAAGGCTCAGGAGCTGAACAGGGCCTGCAGCCACAGCCTTGGCTCCAGCTGCAGGGCCGAAGATGAGAGGCCCTCACCAGCACCTGGGCCTGCTTCCTCCTCCCCAGGAGCTCCTTCTACCTGAGTCCCAGGCTCTGAGAATGCCACCTCTCCACACACCTTCCTTTCTTGATCCAAAAGGTCCAGCTCTCTACATCCTTCACTTTGCCGCCTCTTCACTTTTGTACATTCTGTATTTTCAACCTGCACTGCCCTCTCTGGCCTCACCCTGATTAACAAAATCCTATCCGAATGCAACAATGAAATGCCACTTCCTTCGTGGAGTCCTGTTCGATTATTGATCAGCATGAACTGCTCTCCCCTGCACTGCATAGTACGGTCAGTCATTTCTGGGTCTGTTTCTCCTCACAGGGCAGGAACCACCTTGGCAACATAACTGTGTCCTCTGTGTAATTCGTGCAATCAAGAAACACACTTATTGGTGCCTGTTCTATGATGATATCGGGGTCACAGAGATAAAGGGGCATTTCGGACCTCCTCCACCCACCTCACAAACAGCAAATAACTTCACCGAACACCAGAGACAACAGCCAGACTCCATCAGGCGGAGCTGCCCCAACCAGCTGCCACCACGTGCTCATCCTTCCAGCAGGCCCACCTCACAACCTACCTCTTTCCCTCTTTCCCTTTTATCCCACCTGGACCCTGCATCCCAACCCTTCTAGGCTCTCTCCAAGGTCACCAGCCTCCTTAATTCGAAATCCCATGGATTCTTTTCAGCTCTGCTTTTCGCCTGATCTCCTGTGGTGTGTGACATTGTTGATCACTCCCACAGATCCCATGACACAAGATTCAACGGTTCTCCCGCTTTGGGGGATAGCCTACCTCCTTTTTCTAGTCTCCTGCTCTGCCTACTACTAAAACATTGGCATCTCTCAGGTTCTACTCCCAACCCTGGCTTCTCACTCCTCAGTCTCTCAAGGTACTTCATTTGCCACCTGAACTCTCATGATTCCCAAATTGCTCTATCTGGCCCAAAAGCTGGGTTGCCCCATGCACATCAAATGCAACACTCTCCAAAAGCGAATTCGTTGTCTCCCTCCAAAAATCTGCATCTCTTCCAAACTCCTCAAGTTCAGTCGACAGCACTCCCACCCACCTAATCGCTCAAGCCAAAATTCAAGGAGCATCCTCAATTCTTTCTTGTCCTTCCCGTCCTCTTCCAAGTGCTAAGCTCTGTCACATCGTCCTCCGAAACACCTTTCCAATCTCCCCTCCATCCCACTGCTGCTGCCTTGGTGCAGGCCACCATCAGCCTTCACCTCACCTCCAATCTTCACTGCCCTTGACCCAGTTCTCAACACAATGATCTTTGCAAAATATGAATATAATCAGCGCACTCCTCAGCTCAAACTCATGGCTCCCTACGACTCTCAAGACAAAGTTCAAATTTCTTAACAGGGCCTATCTCACAGCCTCGTGTCTCTGCTGTGAACTCCACAACTTGCACAATATCAGGTTTCTTCTTGCCTCTGCACGTGCTGGCACCACTTCATTCACTCACTCAACACACTTAGGGAGAGCCTGAGATATGCCAATTGAGGAAAACAGAAAATTTCTACCCTCACGAAGTTTAACAGAGAAAAACAACCTTTAATTCCAAATAACCACAGGAAGACCCGTTACAGTACTGACGAAGAGAGTGTGTTGATGCCTCGGCCTGGTGTGCTCGGCCTCCAAACCCAGAGCCCACCACCCCCAGACACCCCCCATCGCCCCGCCCCCTGCACAGGCCCCGCCCCTCACCGGCCTCGTAGCCGTCCTCCCGCTTCTCCCGCTTCACCCGCCGCTCGGAGGGCTCTGTCTGGTTGCGCTCCCGCCCGTGCGCGCCGCTGCGGGCCTCAGCTTCGGCCCCGCGTCGCCCGCTCCCGCGTTCGCTCCCACGCTCTCGGCTTCGCTTCCGTCGTTCGCCGCCGCTGCTGCCGCCGCCGCTGCTCCGGTGCTTGTGTTTTTTGTGTTCCCGGTGCCGAGGCGGCTGTTCGGTGGCGCCCCCGGTGCCGGCCGCTGCCGTGGTCCCGGCCGCCTCCTTCTCCCCACGGTGCTTCTTTGACGACCCCATGGTGGTGTGTGCACCCCGAGCCCGGCTACCGCCGAGCCCCGACAACGCAAAATGGGAACACTTCCGGGTCGCCAGACAGCCGGTGTCGTATTGCCGGAAACCAAGAGCGGCTGCTTCCGTCGCTTGCCTCGGAGCCGGCCCCAAAGGTTCATGGGAAAGCCGGGATCGGAGCCCGACTGCGCAGTCGCGGCCGCCTCGGGCGGTGGTGCAGTCTTTGAGCAGTCTTTGAGCAGGTCGCCTAATTGCGCATGCGCGCCTCAAGGTGCTGTGCGACCGGCTCTGGGTAAGACGGCATCCCAGAACTTTAAGGACTTAGGGGCCATCAAAGTCAGCACCGCCGACGCAGAAAAGCCCCTCTCAGGCTTCCCTCCGCTTGCACACCCTCAGTCACGGGACAGTCACTGCCTCACGGACTTTCCGTGGGCAGCGCCCACCGCTGCAGTAGGCGTCCTCCTAGTGAACTCCCCGGGGTCGTGGCTCCATCAGGTGTTCAACGACGAGCGTGTTCTCCTGAGACCCCCCCAGCTCCACATTCCAGCCTCCTCCCAATCCCTACAACTAGTACTGTCTGCAAACGCTGCCTTCCCCCGTTCCTTGGATCGGATTTTTTAACCTGCGCCCTGTGACTGCTACGGAGGTCGAGATGAACTTCTGCGTGTCTGAGTCCCCTGAAATTGAATGTAAAGTTTGGCACGTCCGTGTGTTTGAGGTTTTTTTTTCCCCCTTGAGGAGAGGGGCTCTAACCTGAAGTTGCTTAAATGTAAAAGCTCAGACCACACAATCCCTCCTGACACCCCCGCCTCACAGTTGCTCGTTCTGGCGGCCCGTTTGTTACACCGTGCGCCCCTTTAATGGTCCGCCCCCCTCCCCAACAGGACTGGGAGTTCCCAAAGGCGGAAGCCATTGTGTCCTATTCACTCTTGAATTCCAGCACCCAGCAGTTTTAGGGGTTGCAGCTCTCGCTCTTGGAGATGCCCCACTCAGTCCTCAGGGCAGAGGCAGAGCCGTGTGTGCTGGGAGGGGGCAGCCAGAACAGCCAGAGTTCCTCGTCCTGGGAACCAGCCAAGAGCGCTGCATACCCCACCTGCCACCACCTACTCCCAACCTGCAGCCTCTTTCCACTACCACCAGGAATCCCACAGTGTATATTCCACAAAGCATTTAATTTTTATCTCAGGGACTGGACTCTCGGTCTGGGCTTGGGGCGGAGTGCTTGTCAGGCTGGCTGCCAGTGGGTTCTTTCTTTGGGGGACTCTTGAGAAGAGTGCTCCATTCTCACTCCCACTGACCTGTGGCTCCTTAAAGATAAAGACACAGATAGAGGCCATTGGGCTGTGCAGCTCCCCACCCCCATAACCAAGGAGACCTGGGCTGTAGAAGGGGAAAGGCCATCATCACAGATGTTGTGGATTCAAATCTGGCTCCTATGCTGTGTGACCCTGAGCAAGTGACTTCCCCTCCTCAAGCCTCATAACCCCTGCTCTGCACCAAGTTGTTCTAAAGCATAAGGGTAGGTGGAGTGACCAGCGTGGCACCAGCCCACAGTGGGGGCTTGATGTGTGGCCACTCAGGTGGCTGCAGGTTCCCAGACAGGCTCTGCTGCTTATTCATTCCTGTGTCCTTGGGCAAGACCCTACCCCTGGGGTCCTTAGTTTCCTCATCGGAAGTGGGGAAAATAACCCTGGCCCCGCCTTCCTTGGGTGACATGGAGGACAGCGCCTGGGGAAGGCCCTGCTGACTGCGAAAGCTAGACAGAGTCCTCCAGGCCAGGGGGTGGACGGGGCAGGACTGAATTCACGGTAGATCCATGTGGCTGCTCAAGGAGTCCCCTCGGCCTTTCCCCAGGGCAGCGTGACAGGTGGATGAGGCCCTGCAGCGCAGAGTGCTGGTGACCATGCCCTTCCTCCCCACAGCTGGGCCTCACCTGGGTTTCCTGGGGGTGCCCTCCGTATCCCCCTTTCCTGCCTCAGCCAGCAGCCGCTCCTCGTCCAGTCCCAGTGCCGACAGCACCTGGGAGAAGCGCCGGGTCACAGTGAGCCGGGCATTGGCCTGAGGAGAGAGAAGCGGGGTTCCTCTCTCACCTGGGCTGCTGAGGACACAGTGAGCCTCTGCTTACCGAGGGGGTCCCAGGGCTTCCAGATGGGCAGCAGCCCAGGGGTCCCGCTAAGGGGGCCCACGCCCACCTCATCTCCCCACCCACTCGGCCAGTGAGAAGCTCTGGTCTTGGGGAGCCACATGCTTGCCCAGGTGCTAGCCTCACCTGCATGGCCTGCTGGAACAGGTAGGGCCGGGCCTGCACCCGCTGCTGGATACCTTGCAACTCTGCCTGGTACTCAGCAAAGCGCTGTCGCTCCTGGCGCCTGCGGGGAGACGGGCCTCTGGGCGGCTAACTGTGGACACGAGCCGGCCCCCTCCTGAGCCCACTTGTCCTCATTAAGAACTTTCGGTTTCTGTCCTCCTGCCCTTAGCTTTACAAAACCATTTGATTTCCATCCTTGCCCTGGATTTCTCCTGAGGTCAGTGGGGCGGGAATCATCTGTCCCATTTTACCCATGACACGCCTGAGGCTCAGGAGGGTCAAGGGACTTGTCCAAGGTTGCACAGCTGGGAAGTGAGGGACTGAGCGCTGAACCCAGGTCTGCAGGCGGTGCCAGGCTCGCCCCTCCTCCTAGCCGTCACCAAGGGAGAGGGGCCAGCACTGACTTCTGAGCAACTGGACATCTGCATGCACAGCCCTCCCCTCTCTGCATCCACCCCTGCACCCTCTCACACTCTGCCTGTGAGGAGACGCTGTGACTGTTGGCTGTGACTTTGGGCAAAATCCCAGTCTGGGCTCTGGGTTCAGTTTTCTTCTCTGTGCTATAGCCCGAATGGGACAAGCTTGCCAGCATTCTCTGTGGATCTTATAAGCCGATAGTTTAGAAAATGGGACAGAGGAACTAAAGAAATGTACTGCAAATGAAAGAACACATCCCAGAAAGATCTAGGTTCCACTGGAGAAGCACAATCCCATTTACAAAAACCCAGTCTGTGCGCTTGTCGGAAATCTGTCTGCTCGCAAGCCGTGCATCCTGGCAGTGAGGGGCCCTCTGGCTACACCACACACGGGACCGGGCATCCTTCTGAAGAGCACACGAGAGAGGCCGAAGGGCGTGGTGGCAGCACCCACAGACAGAACGGGAGGGGAGAGGCACACAAGACTCCAAAACTCATGCTGGGACTTCCGGCAAGTATGCTGAGCCCTGTGGAAAACACTGGCTTGCTGGGCCAGGCCCCTTGGCTATGTGCCAGAGAAGGAAACTTCCTCCGTTCGAGAAAAAGGTGGACTTGAAAACCATGGCCAGGAGCAGAAGTCACTGCAAAGAGAAGTCTTCACTGTTCAAGAGGGGATTTTACAGCAGTTACAAGGAGTGGGGAGTGGGGGAAGCATGAGCTGCATTCAGTCTCGGTCTTGCCCGTGAGGTTGTGTACATTTTTCCTGCTTGGTTCTTGATGCTATTTCTGTTAGAATTGAGAGGAAGCCCATGTCTTGGAGCTCTAAGCGAGAAAGGAAGTGATGTCAGTGGATGTCAGCCCTGTCTCAGAATAAAAGTAAAGTACGGAGCTTCCCTACCACAGGGAGATATCTTTTGTGCCCACCCTCCCGGGAAGGGCAGAGTCTCCCATGAAGCTCAGAGCAAAGTTCATGCTCTGGAAGGGCTGAGACACCCCGTGGGAAATATCCTCTCCCAAGTCGAAAATGAAAGGAGTGCGTTTGGAACGCTCCTCTCACTGACATCTGCCACTGGAGTCTGGCCTTCCACTTCCTGCCGTGTGAAGAAACAATGAACTTGAGGTCCGGCAGGGAGAAGGCATCTCCCCGATCACTGGCCAAGGATTCCTTTAAAGTACACGCGACCTCTCGAGTCTTGGTTTCCTCATCTGTAAAGTTGGGAGTGATGAGGCTGAGCCTCAAAGAGTAGGTGATCAGAGCCCCCCTGAGTCCTCAGGGGCCCCATCGCAGGGCAGGAACCCTGTAGTCTCTCAGCAGCGCCCAACTCACCTTGCCCTAGCGCTTCTCCCTGGATGAAAGGGCTGCCTGGGTGCCAGCTGCACCCCGTAGGTCCGCAGTGTCAAGGGCATCGGTCATCATATTTACTTGAGTTATCTCCTTCCCTAGCTTGGGCTTTGGGGGGAAGATCCTGGTGCACTCTAGCTGCAGATTGGGCATTTGAGCTCTCCGAGGCAGCATAGCAGGGCAGATGAATGGCTGCCTGGGTTGGAATCCCAGCTTTGCCCCTTTGTTGTGACCTTTGACAAATTGTTTAAGCTCTTGAAGCCTGGCTTTCCTCATCTGTAAGTTATGGGAGTGCTGATGACGCCTACTTCACTCTCCTCTCATGAGTCTAAGAAAGATTTGCTTTTAAATATGAATTTGCTTTTTTATGATCAAAATATAGGAAGAAAATGAAACAGATGACTCTTCCCCTGACCACGAACAATGGCTGTTTCCAGGAGCCGGATCACAGGCACTATTCACATTCTCCATGAACTATTTCTGTAATATTTGAATTTTTATAGTAAGCACGTCTGGCATTTGAAATCAGAAAACAAGATTTGAAAGTGTGATAATGCAAGAAGAACATTTTAAACTTCAGCCTTCGACAGCTGCAGGAATTGTTATTATTAACAAGGTGATCCTGGCCCAGCCCCTTCTCCTCCCAGGCCTCAGTGTCTTCATCTGTAAAGCGGCCCGACCTGCCCACCTGGTGGGGAGGCTGGCCCTGGAAGCTCAGCCCGTGGGAAGGTGAGGGCAGGTTCCCCTTGGTCCTTTGGTCTGACACCCAGCACCGCCTCCCTGCCCTCTCCCCTCCAGGCCCCCCGCAGCTCCGGCCTACCTTAGCTCCTCCAGCTTGCGCTGGGCGGCCCCCGGCCCCCGGCTCCCTCTGGGTACGTAGGCTGCCAGGCACTGAGCCAGCCGCTGCTGTAGCCGCTGCTCCCGGGCCCGCCGCAGCTCGGCCTGCTGCCGCTTCTCCTGCTGCTGCTGCTCCCAGGCCTGCAGCCGGTTTCTTGGGTGGGGAGAGGAAAGGAAGAGGGGTGGGAGAAGTCTGCAGGGAACCAGGAGCCTCATGGAGGGCCAGGGGCAGGTAGGGGCGTATGGGGGCCTGGAGGGAGGGACTGCTGCAGCCCAGAGATCCAGGGGCCTGGGGAATGGGGTTTGTTGTGGAAGTTGGACAGGATGCAGGCTGACTCTGGGGGCTCAGCCCTCAGGCCTAGCTCAAGGTCTTTCCCTACGCTTCCTGGAAGCTTCCTGCCTACTCTAGCCAGGGGTGTACCCCAACTCGGACAGTCCTTAGCCTTGTGGAGCTCAGCACACACACCCATGACCTCACCTGTATCGCCAACTTCCCCTTGCAAAGCAGCTCTCCTTGAGGGGAGGGCCCAGATCTTTTCTTCTCTCTGACCCCTATATCTGGTAGGAGCTAGGGTAATGCCTACGGGTTTGAGGGACAGACGGATGAATGGATGGGAAAAAGAAACAAATGGTGATCAGTGGGTGGATGAAAGGATGAAAGGATGGATGGATGGTGTGGACGGTTGAATAGACAGCACCTAGATCCACCTGGAACATTCTTCCCCCAGATGTGATGGTCAGTTCCTCTGGTCAATCAGGTCTTTGCTCAAAGGTCAGAGAAAATGAGACCTCAGCACCCCATCTACCTCCCAGGGACTTTCTATCTCTAGCTATACATTCTGTTCATTTCTTTATCAATTATCCTCCTTCCCAAGTAGAATGTGAGCCTCATGAGAGCAGGATCCTTTGTCTGTCCTCTGCACCACCAATGTATCCCCAGCACCTAGCACAGTGCCAGCACCTAGCACAGTGCCTGACACAGACAGAAACTCAGTATTGATGAGTTCATGCACAACTGAATCATGGTCAGATAGAAAGATGGACAGATAGGCAGACATACACTCAGCACATGTTTATTGAGCACCAACTATGTGCCAGGTCCTTTTAGGGTGCCAGACGGGGGCTGTGATCAAAACGATCTGGCACCAGGACTTCCCTGGTGGTCCAGTGATAAAGAATCTGCCTTCCAATGCAGGGGACGCGGGTTAGATCCCTGGTTGGGGAACTAAGATCCCACATGCTGCGGGGCAACTAAGCCCGCGTGCCACAACTACTGAGCCCAGGCGCCTCAACTAGAGAGCCTGCGTGCCACAAACTACAGAGCCCACACTCTCTGGAGCCAGCATGCCACAGCTAGAGAGAGAAAACCCTCACACCACAACTAGAGAGCAGCCCACGCGCCACAACAGAAGATCCCACATGCCGCAACTGAGACCCAATGCAGCCAAAAACATAATAAATAAATAAAATAAATATTAAAAAAAAAAAAAGAACTGACACTGTCCGTGGAGGAGCCCTCAATCTGTACAAAGGGATGGACAGACAGCCCAACACTTTACCAAGGAATCTGGGCTTTGTCCTAAGGGCACTGGGAAGCATGGAAAGGTCTCAAGGAAGGATAACAGGATAAGACTTGAAGGGTGCTATCAGGATGCTGAATGGGTTCTCACCTACCACTTCTAACTTGTCACCAAGGCCCACTGAGCCAGCCTCCAAATATCTTTTAAATAAATCCCCCTCTCTTTACTCACATGGCCACCCGGTCCAAGCCCTCATCAACCCTCACCTAGACACTGTCAACAGCCCCCATCTGTCTTCCCCTCTGCTCCCACTGTCTCTCGTTCAAGCCCTAAGTATAGTAATGATCTAACTCTTCTGCCATTGTCGCTGTTTTGCCCATCTGTCTCCTTTTCCAGCCGACCTTGAGCTTCTTAGGGCTGAAACCAAGTCTTTTTACCTTTATATCCTGAGGACCCATGAGCAGATACCTGATATATGTCGCATTAATCACTTAGCTAATAAATTAATGAATGGATAGAAGATGGGAAGTGAATGAAAACTGGCTTGTGTCAATAAACAGTTGGCCAAGCAGACAGATGTATGCATGGATGGTGGATGGATGGAAGGATGGATGGTGGATGGTGGATGGATGGACAGATGGTTGGATGATCAGAAAGACTGGTGAATGGATAAATAAAGGAATGAATGAGAGGATGAATGACTGTCTCCTGAAGAACTAGCTCCTTCTCTAGTCCCTGTGCTTTGCTCCCACCCTTCTTCGTCTCCACCTCACCTGGTGGCCTCCTGTCGTTTGTGGAAGGTGCGGTTAGGGAAGTGTGCAAACAGGCAAGTCTCATCAGCTCCCAAGGCATGGGCCTTCCTGTTCCAGCGGGAGGCCTGAACAGCAGCCCGCGATGGCTCCCAGGGCAGCTTTTCGGGATCTGTGCACAGAGGGACAAATCAGGCACTGCCGTCTCTCCTGGCCCCTTGGGCAATCCCTCCCCGCACCTGGAGCGCAGCCCAGCCCAGCCCAGCCAGGTGGCTGGCTCCAGCCCCTCTCCGCACTGTGCGGCTTCGTGGGGGAACCCGGGCCTTGAGTCCCACGCTCACCACAGTCCAAGTCCTGCTGCAGCTGCCTCTGCAGCTTCTCCAGGTTCCTCGGCCCCTCCAGCTCCCTGGCCCTTGGCCTCCTCCTCTGTGGTCCTCGGAGATTGTTGGAGCCAGAGCCACTCCCCTGGCTCCGCAGTTCACTCTCGTCCCAGGCCTCCTCGCCAGAATTCCGCCCCTTTCTTGGAGAACTAGCCCTCCTTCTCTGGGGGACCCTGTGCTCCCCCTCCTCGGCCTCGTCTGTGGCCTCTGCAAATGGCTCCTCCTCCAAGATCGACCCCCTTCTGGGGAGCTGGGGCGGTTCCCCGGGGCTCAGAGCCCTCTCGGCCACCTCAGCGCCCAGGCCTTCTGGCTCGGCCTCCGGCCCCGATCCTGAGCTCTTCCCAGGCAGCTCCGGCTCTTGGCCCCCCGCTTTGCCAGGAGGGATGGGAATGCATCTACAGGCCCTGAGCTGCTGTCTCCTCTCCGGATCTGGCGCCTCTGTCTTCCAGCAGGAGCCACGGGCCTCTGGGTTGTTGGCCGTGGACTTGCGCCTGGACTTGTGCCGATGGACCGCTGGGGGCAAGGGCAGGGCTTGGTGGCCAGGGGCCGAGGCGGAGCCCGGCTGAAGCGGAGCCCGGCCATCTGTGGTGAAGCTCTCCCAGACCCACTGGAAGGGGAAGGAGGGTTTCCGAGGAGGAGAGGGGACCAGACTGAGGAGGGAGAGGGCAAGGGGCAGGGGTCAGGGTCTGTGTGCTGGCCCCAACTGGGGCCTGGCACCCAGCAGCCCCCCGGCCCCTCTGCAGCTGCTTACTCCTCAGCCTCAGCAGAGCCTTGCCCCTTCTTGTTCCGGTCCCTGGGCCTCCGGTCCTTCTTTGCCATCTGCCCTGCGCTCACAGACCTCTGCTGCTGGCCCTGAATTACACCATCACTGCTCCCAAGACTCCCCTGGGCAAAGACAGGAGAGGAGGCCCAGCTCTGAGTAGCTCCCCCAGGGGACCCTCCTGTTCTTTTGTTTGTTTGTTTTATGGCTGTGCCACACGGCATGTGGGATCTTAGTTCCCTGACCAGGGATCGAACCCACACCCCATGCAGTGGAAGCTCGGAGTCTTAACCACTGGACCGCCAGGGAAGTCCCAGGACCATTCTTTTCTGTCAGGCTGGCCCCTCTGGGCCCTTGTTACCACTGAAACTGACTGATCATGACCTGAATTATTAATATTAAAATAGCAACAACTGCTATTTACTGAGCATCTACTGGGTGCTCAGGACTTTCAAGTATTAACTCGTTTAACCTTCCCAAGGATCCATGAGGTAGATATTCGCTATCACCCCTGTCATGCAGATGAGAACACTGGGGCTCAGAGAGGTGAAATCACTTGGCTAAGGTCACACAGCCGGTAAGTGGAGCCAGGACCTGAGTGTGTTGAGTCTGTCTCCAGAGCCCAGATTTGTCACCATTGCACTGTACTGCCTCTGGGCTCCGGATAGCTCTTCTGAATGCCCCACAGGGCCCTGGACTTACTAAGCCAAAGTGGGAAAAACGCATTGTCTTTCCCGAAATCCTGATCCTCCCGCAGTGTTGCAGAAGTTGCTCCATCAGAAGCCTGGGAGTCATCCCTGGGCATCATCCTTTTCTTCATCCGACATCCTGCAGGCCTCCCTGTAGTCCCTGCCCGCCTGGGGCCTCCCTGACTCTCACCTGGGCCTCAGCTCCAGTCTCGTGGCTTCTCAAGGGCTTCCCTCAGCCCTAGCCTCCCCACCCCAGAGAGCCAACCTGCCTCTGGGCCGTTGGCTATCCCCCCAAGGAGCCCCCCCTCACCTGCTCAGCTTGGGGGATGCTTGAGAGAAGCTTGAGCAGACATGGGACCGTCCCTGGAGCCTGCTGTGGTGTGTCTTGCCCTGGTCTCCCCGACGCGGTCCTTACCAACTGTTGGTGGGCGTTTAGCATGTTGGTGTCTTGTCCCATCCCCCGCCCCGCCCCACATCTGCCAACCTTGGAACTCCCTGTCCGACCGTCTCTATGGCAACCAGTCCTCAGCCAGTCTCAAGGGCTCTGGCAAAAGCAGGCCAGGAAAGGTATATATATAAGTCCTACTTCCTTCCGGAGGGGAGAGTTGGGCAGGATGCTGAGAAAGAGCCCAGGCCTGGGAGTCCAGAGATCCAGGGCCAAGGCCTGCCTCTGCTCCTGACTCTGCAGGACTCCCCGTTGACCGAGTACAATTCCCCCCTGCCCTTGCTCAGCCTGTGTTTCACCATCTATTTATCAAAGGGGTCTCAGGACTCTCCATCTCAAAGGGTCCTCACACCCTACGAAGATGGCAGACGGCGCCTGCCGTGTCCCTCTCCCTCTGCCTGCCTCCTTGCTGCCCCTCAGCCCCTGCTGAGGCCATGTAAGGGGCAAACTGAACCCTCACAACAAGATCTTGTTCAAACCACTTACCCTCCGAGGCCCTGACAGGACAGGAAAGGCCAGGAAGTTGAATACCACGTCCAGGAACAAGGCAGCAGGCAAACCAGAGCACTGAGGAGGCTCTGGAGGAAGAACATGCAGCTCTCATTCCAAAGTTCTAAGCATCGCCAAAAAGCCTTGACACGGTAAATCCCCGTGAGATGCCGGGAGCTGACCACTGTGACCAGCAGTATAGGGACCTGGTGCCGAGCTGAGGCCCTGGAGATGGAGTAGCGTGGCTTAGCCTCTCACCGGTCTGTGACCTTGGGCAAGTCACTTCTCCCCTCTGCCAAACTGGAATCAGAGGCCCATCCCGTAGGTTTGTTGCAAGGATTCGATGAAATCACAAAGGCAACACACTCGGTAAATGTTGGTTAAAACTGCTAAAAATCACTGATGACTATTGGTAGGCAGCAGAGTACGATGGTCAGGAGTACAGAGGAAAGGGACTTCCCCACGGTCCAGTGGTTAGGACTCCGCACTTCCACCGCAGGGGCACGGGTTTGACCCCTGCTGGGGGAACTAAGATCCCGCAAGCTGCAGGGCATGGCCAAAAAAAACCCAAAAAAACAGAGGAAGCACGGGGGTTGAGATCCCAGCCCCTCCACGTGTCACGTACCTTCTCTGTTTCCTCATGGGCAACGTGGGGCTGGTTATAACAGTGTCTACCTTCTAGGGCTGTGGCAAGGATTAAATCAGTTAATATATACACACATGCATCATGGAACATTTCCACAGCTCGTCACAACAGCCAGGTGAGAGTTGTTATTAATCAGCTAACAGTGCGGCCCCGGTGAGACTGCTCGTGGAAGTAAATCCCAGCAGATGCCCTACGGGCGTGTTTTGCTCAGAGCTTTGTTGCTGTGGACCCCTGTCTGCTTGCAGACTCCATCCCAGTAGCACCTCTGCAATGAGCACATTTCACTGAACAACCTAAGTAACGCTCCAGGGAAAGATCTTTTCCATTCAAAATAGGTCAACTCTGCTCTTTCTGGTGGGCCGCCAGCCCCGTGCATCCACCTCCTCTGCTGAATGTCACCCGTGGGACCCCAGGTGAAGGGCAAGTGTGTGGGCTGCTCCATTTTCAGAGAGCAAGTCCCCTCCAGACCCCCATCGAATTGATTTTTTGGACAAACTCTGGGCTACTTCCTTCCTTGGCAGAGGACGGGTCTGGGCTCCTCAGGTAAATATTTTCACGAGGTGTCTACAGACCTTTCCAGCCACACTCACTCCTCAAGTGAGCTCCTCCAGTCTGCTGGCCTTAAAAGACATCTATCACCTTCCAGGTCTGCCCGAGGTTACATATCTCAGGACTGACCTCTCCCGCAAAGTCCAGACTCGTATCCAATGGCCCATTCGACAACTCCACTTGGATGATGAATAAGCATATTAGTTAATTTGACATGTTGAAATTCAGACTTTCCATCTGCCCCATCTCAGTCAAGGCCACATCCATCCTTCCTGCTGCTCACGCCAAAATTCTGGTGTCATTGTGGACTCCTCTCTTTCCTTCACACTCCACACCCCAAGCACTAGCAAACCCTGCTGGTGCCGCCTTCAGAATACACACAGAATCCAGCTACTTCTCCCCTCCACCACCATTAGCACGCTCCCCCAAGCCCCCACCCCTTCTCATCCGGATCACTGCAGTAGCCCCTGCGCCCAGCTTCTGCTCTTGCCCCAAGTCTGTTCTCTACTCAGCAGCCAGAGTGATCCTGTTAAGACTGGAGCCTGTCCTGCCTTTGTTTAAAACCCTCCAATGGATTCCCACCCCCTCTCTTTTTGGCTGCGCCGCACATCTTGCGGGATCTTAGTTCAACCAGGGATGGAACCCAGGCCCCCTGCAGTGGAAACGCCGACTCCCAACCACTGGACTGCCAAGGAATTCCCGGGATCCCATCTCTTGAGGAGTAAAAGAAGAAGTCCTTACCATGGCCTACTAGGTCCTGTGTGATCCATCTGCCCCATCTACCTGCAGGTCCCACCACAAGCACCTGCTTCGGAACACGGGAGCCGTTGCACTGTTGACTTATGCTTGGCCTTCGATGCCAAAACAGACCTGAAACCGTGGACCTTTTTAATGTCTTGTGATTTTGCATGTGTGTGTGTGTAATTTCTCAACAAAAGTGACATCATACTTCTTTTGCTTAATAGTATATTATGCTTATCTTTCCATGTCAGTACATGCAGAGCTACCTCAGCCTTCACACTGGTTGTCACCATATGTCTGACATGATGTACTAAACTCATCTCCTCCTGTCAGACACGCACACAGCTTCTGCTAGCTTCCCTGGGACAGACATTGCAGCAGTGACATCCTTGGAAATGCGCCTTTGCACGTGAGGTATTTCTGCAAGATAAGTTCCTTTAAGCAAACTTGCTGGCTGTCAGCAATTTAATTTTGATAACGCTTAATCACTGTACCCAAATGCTCAATCAATATAGATTTCAATCCACAGTGTTTACACTCTCGCCAGCAAAACATAGTATAATTTAAAGAAATCTTTGCTGTGCTCACTTCAGCAGCACATATACTAAAATTGGAACGACACAGAGAAGATCAGCGTGGACCCTGTACAAGGATGACATGGAAATTTGTGAAGCGTTCCATATTAAAAAAAAAATCTTTGTTAATCTCATAGGTGAAAAAATACGAACTCGTTGCTATAACTTGCATTCCCTTCATTATTTGTGAGATTCGTATATTTTCCTATCTTTATGGGCCATTTGTGCTTCCTCTGTGAATTCCCTGTTCGCGTCCTTTGCACATTTCTCTTCTGGTCCTCGGGCACAGGGCGCTGAGTTGATTATGTTCCTTATTTCACAGTGTATGAGAATCACCAATGGATACAAGGTCAATCTCTTGTTTTGGTTTAGCATTTTTTTCTCCTTTATCTTTGCTCTTCATTCCCATCTCACTTAAATAGGAATGGCTCTGTGAAGTATCTAATATCATGTTTATGCATTGGTGGTTTTAGTTTATATAAATGTATTATGCTGTTGACCTCATTTTTGTTCCTTACTCTTCTCTCTGAACGCCACGTTTTGAGAAGCTGTCTGTTGTTTCTGACTGTTGCCTAAAGTTCTGTAGTTTGCTTCCATTACGCTTTACTATGCATTCCCCTGAGGTTGGATGCCAACGTTGCCCCCAACTTCTGTTTCCACACAGGACACTGCAGTCAACGTCCTCGTATACGCCTCTTTGTACATCTGCACGAGAATTTCTGGGGCTTATTTACCAAGGATTGAGAGTGTGGGATCTTGAAACAAATGTATATCTCTTTTTAGATTGCTTGAAAAAGAAGTTGTACCAGTTTATATGCCTGCAAAAGTGATAAGGAGTTCTGTCGGTCCACACCCTCACCAAACATCAGTAGTCACCTGATGAATTTTTACTCACCTGATGGTTATAAAAGGGTATCTCCCTGGGATAAACCATAATGGAAAAGAATACAAGAAAGAATGTATATATGGGACTTCCCTGGTGGTCTAGTGGTTAAGAATCTGCCTTCCAATGCAGGGGATGCGGGTTCAATCCCTGGTGGGGGAACTAAGATCTCACGTGCCATGGGACAACTGAGCCTGTGTGCCACAACTAGAGAGAAGCCCGCGCGCCCTAACAACAGATCCTGCATGCTGCAACGAAGGTTCCGTGTGCCACAACCAGGACCGATGCAGCCAAATAAATAAATAAATATTTTTTTAAAGTATATATGTGTATAACTGTGTCACTTTGCTGTACAGCAGAAATTAACACAACATTGTAAATCAACTACACTTCAATAAAAAAATAAATTTTAGGGACTTCCCTGGAGATCCAGTGACTAAGATTCCGTGCTCCCAATGCAGGGGGCACGGCTTCGATCCCTGGTCAGGGAACTAAGATTCCACATGCCACGCGGTGTGGCCAAAAGAAAAATACATATATGTATATATAAAATGAATGAAAAAAAAGGTATCTCATTGTAATTTTAACTGAATTGTGCTGATTACTTCTTTGAGCCCATCTTCAGTAATTTTTTGCCTTTGGGCCAGTTCAGTTCAGTTCAGTTCAGGGGTACTTGTTTCTGCTCATGGGCATTTCTCTATTGTGTTTCTTGGCTTTTTCTTATTAACTTGCAGGAGTTCTTCATTCACTAGGTTGCAACCAGCTATCTATCAACATTATCTCTGATGGCCTTTGTGGAGCAGAAATACTTAATTGTTTTGTTTGTTTGTTTTTGTTGTTGTTGTTTTTGCGGTACTCGGGCCTCTCACTGCTGTGTCCTCTCCCATTGCGGAGCACAGGCTCCGGATGCGCAGGCTCAGCAGCCGTGGCTCACGGGCCCAGCCGCTCCGCGGCACGTGGGATCTTCCCGGACCGGGGCACGAACCCGCGTCCCCTGCATCGGCAGGCGGACTCTCAACCACTGCGCCACCAGGGGAGCCCGAAATACTTAATTTTGATGTGCTCAGATCCATAAATGTTTTGAATGAGGGTTTGCATTCTGGATGTCTTAAGAAGTCCTTTCCCTACCCCTAGGTGGGGCATTCTTCTCTATTTTATGCTATTAGATCATAATTTAACATCTGTGTTCAGAGCGAAATGCTCTACACTTTTCCTTTTCTGATACTGTTCTTTTCTGGTTTGGGAGTCACCTGAGGAAGTGGGCAGCCTTTTCTCATTCTCTGTTTTCTGGAACAACTGGTATAAGATAAGGACCATCTCTCTGTTCCTTGAAAGTCTGGTGGGCTCCACTGGGACCCTTTGGCACTGGAGTCTTAGATTATAATCTTCTTTACTGGTTATTGATCTACTGAAGTTTTTGATAGTTTTGTACCAATTTTGGCGTTTCACACTTTTCTGAAAAGGCCTTCACTTTGATTAAGTTTTTATTTTGGGTGACATACAATTATTTGTAACATTCTTTTTTTTTAAATTGGAGTATAGCTGTTTTACACTGCTGTGTCAGTTTCTGTAATATTCTTTGATATTATGGCATTTTAAATTCTCTGGGGGTTCGGAAGTCGGGTCATGTGGCCCAGTGGCCACGGGAAGGTCTTGGGATTGGTCCTAAGCATGATGGAAGGTGTGAGAGGATGTTAGAAGACCCATTTTGTCACGCGAAACCCCCGGTCTACTTGAAGATTATAAAGGGTTGGGAGGGTGGATTCTGGAAGGAGAATTTTGTGATGAGATTGATTTAGAAAGGGAGTCCCAACACTCCCCTCAGGGACTAGGGCTGGGGTCTGCCTTCTAATCCCAAATCTGGGGAGAGGTGTTTCAAGAAAGCTGCCTGGAGAGCTTGAGATGGGCTACCTGAAGTCATGGCAGCCCAGTGGATCAAGGGTACAGGAGACTTCCAGAAAGGCTGCGGAGCCACAGTGGGAACTGGCCAGCACTGTGGAGAAACATGGCACAGAAAGTCACGACTTCATCTGAGGGCATAGAGACAAGTTTCCTTTGGAATTTTAGAGGGACATTGGGAGACAAATTATCCTTTATTATATCCCGCGCATCTTGTATTGTCACAGTAGCCTCACAGTAGAAGATTTTGAGGGGAGGAAGTGATGGGGGCTGATTCAGGGCCTTTTTTTTTTTCTTAAGATTTTTTTTGATGTGGACCATTTTTTTTTAAGTCTTTATTGAGTTTGTTACAATGTTGCTTCTGTTTTATGGGGGGGGGGTTGTTTGTTTGTTTTTGGCTGCGAGGCATGTGGGATCTTAGCTCCCTGACCAGGGATCGAACCCACACCCCCTGCATTGGAAGGCAAAGTCTTAACCACTGAACCACCAGGGAAGTCCCTGATTTAGGTGGTTGTTGTTTTGTTTTTTTTCTTTGAGGCAAGGAGTAGTGACTTTATTCACAACACCGGCAGACTGAGAAGATGACGGGCTAGTGTGCCCAAAAAACCATCTTATCGGGGTCTGAATGCCGGTTTCTTTTATAGAACAGAGATGGGGAGCAAGTGAGGAAGTAAAGTAAAAAGGCTATTAGCTTTGCGTGGCTTGGCCAGCATCGGGGAGGGGACGTGTTAATTTCTTCTTTTCTGCAGCCATTCACAGGTGGGCAGGGGGCAGCATGGACGAATATCCCTCCCTCCTGGGGCCTCGATCTGTACACTGTGTAACTTTCTTTCCACAAGTGGAGACATTTGAGTTGTTCCCCCGATGAGAAAGACTGCCTGTGTCCAGCATCACCTACGAAACTTCATCAGAGTTTCCACGAAGCCCCTACTGTGTCCCAGCCCCTGTCAGGGTCTGGTACAACCAAAGTGCTCAATAAATATTTGTTGGGTGAATGAACTAAATTCACCTCTCTCCCAGGCAGTGTTAGTCAAAATTATTTGCCCAGGATATATTCAAAAGACAAGCAAAGGGCTTCCCTGGTGGCGCAGTGGTTGAGAGTCCGCCTGCCGATGCAGGGGACACGGGTTCGTGCCCCGGTCCGGGAAGATCCCACATGCCGCGGAGTGGCTGGGCCCGTGAGCCATGACTGCTGAGCCTGCGCGTCCGGAGCCTGTGCTCCGCAACAGGAGAGGCCACAACAGTGAGAGGCCCGCGTACCTCAAAAAAAAAAAAAAAAAAGTAGGAAACAACCCAAATGTCCATGGAGGGATGAATGAATCAACAAAATATGGTATATACATTAATAGACTAGTATTCAACCTTAAAAAGAAATTCTAACACATGCTACAACATGGATGAACCTTGAAGACTTTATGCTAAGTGAAATAAACCAGACACATATGGATAAATATTGTATGATTCCACTTATATACGATGCCTAGAATAGTCGATGACATAGAGACAGGAAGTAGCACAGTGGTTACCAGGGGCTGTGGGAAGTGGGGAATGGGGAGTTGGTGTTCAATGAGAATAGAGTTTCAGTCTGGGATGATGAAATAAATTCTGGAGATGGAGAATGGTGATGATTGCACAATGTGACAGTACTTAATGCCACTGAACTGTTCACTTAAAACTGGTTAAGGGAATTCCCTGGCGGTCCAGTGGTTAGGACTCCGCGCCTCCACTGGGTCAGGTACACGGGGACCAGGAACTGGTTTGCTCACAGCCTAAGGCCAGCACCTAGCACAGCCTGGCACTAAGCAGGTGGTCAGCAGATCTCTATAAATATCTCTGTTAACAACGCTTTTATGAGGCCCATTTTATACTAAGGAAACTGAGGCACAGAGAGGTGGGGTTATCTGCTCAAAGCCACAAGCCTGGTAAGGGGTGGTGCTAGAACCACAATACATACAAGGAGTATAGCCCAGAGCCCAGACTCCTTGGTGGGGTGAGGGCTCTGCTCCCTGGAATACGGTAGGGAGGTGGATCCTGACGGGGAGATGGGACCAGGTAAGTGATGAAGTGGGGCCTTTGGAGGAGCAATGGAGGCCCCGGCCCCTACCTCATCCTCCGTCCCCCGCCCTGAAACTGTTTGGCTTCCCTGCTACTTCAGATGTAACTTCAGACAAAGGTGGTGCGCGGGGGCGGGGAACCCACAGACAGAAACAAAACTCAGAGAATTTAGGGGAAGGGGAAAGTGAAACCAGCCCTGGGCACAGGGCGGGGGTGGGAGAGAATCAGTGGCTGGAAAAAAGGGCAGCACCCCAGCCCCTCACAGGAACAAGGAAGGGTGAGGACTCCAATGGCCAGGGTCCCCGCATACCTGCCGGCTGCTGCTTCCGCACACCGGCCTCACTGGCGCCCCCCACCCAATTGGTTGTTTGTGCATTTGTTCATCGGAGCAGGTTGACCTCTTTCTTTTGTGCTCTTCTCGCCAGAGCCCAGAGCAGTGCCTAGCACAGAGTAGGTGCTCAGGAAATATTTGTCGAGTGAGTGAAGGAAGGAAATACCTATGACCCCAAGAGCACTGCAGGGCCACTGTTTACTTGTCCTTATAGGACACTGTCTAGGAGGATCAATTCGTTTGGCCCATTCTGAAGATGACAATTGACAATATTTTTTGGGTTTGCTTTAAACATGGCGTGCATAGACTTAGCTGTTCATCTCTTTGGTTTGAGCACTTCAGGCACCACCAGGGTCCTGAAAAGCCTTCCTTTAAAATGGACTTTGCTTGGGAATTCCTTGGTGGTCCAGTGGTTAGGACTCCGCACTTCCACTGCATGGGACACAGGTTCGACCCCTGGTCGGCGAACTAAGATCCTGCAAGCCGTGAGGTGTGGCCAAAATAAATACATTAATTAAATAAAATGGACTTTCCCTTTCAGCCCATCCCCAATCCCATTCTTGCTCCCCACAGCGCCCCACTCTTGTGCGTCTAGAGCATGTCCTTCCAGTCTGCCTTCCAGGCATTGATTTCCATCTGTGTCAATTACAGGCACCATTTGTTGAGTGCTTACCATGTGCTAGGCACTGTGCTAAGCACTTTATATGTCACGTCTCATTTATTCATCATACGTCCCTGAAAGAGGTGCTATTATTTTCTTTTATATATAAATTTATTTATTTTATTTTTGGCTGAGTTGGGTCTTTGTTGCTGCACGCGGGCTTTCTTTAGTTGCAGCGAGTAGGGGCTTCTCAATGCAGTGGCTTCTCTTGTTGCAGAGCACCGGTTCTAGGTGCGTGGGCTTCAGTAGTTGTGGCATGCGGGCTCAGTAGCTGTGGCTCACGGGCTCTAGGGCGCAGGCTCAGCAGTTGTGGCCCACGGGCTTAGTTGCTCCGCAGCATGTGGGATCTTCGACCAGGGCTCGAACCCGTGTCCTCTACCTTGGCAGGCAGATTCTTAACCACTGCACTACCAGGGAAGCCCAAGAGGTGCTATTATTGTCGCCACTTTACAGATGAGGAAACTGAAGCACAGAGAGCTTAAGTCACTGGCCCAAGGTCACAGAATAAATGGCAGAAATATACGGCATTGCTGTGCTTGTCTGTGTTTTGATTTTCCATAAAAACTGCTGTGCTATAGATCTTGTTCTACATTTTTCTGTTTTTCTGATATGTTGAAGCTTTGTCCACATTGCTACCTGCCATGCAGCACCCCAGTGACAGACAGCTTGGCAGCCTGTAATACTTCACCACTTCTAACCATGCCTAGGGCATGTTTTTCTCTTTGGGAGAGGTTTTACCCACGAGTGGAACTTCCGGAAGTCACTTAGCCATCATACTGACCTTTCAAACACGCCAGAAGCACCTGACTTCTGTGTACCCACCTCCCCACCAGCCATCAGTTTTATCTTTCTTCCTTTTTTTTTTTTTTTGGCGCTTGTGGGATCTTAGTTCGCCGACCAGGGATTGGCCCCGGCATTGGAAGCGTGGAGTCCTAACCACTGGACCGCCAGGGAATTCCCTTATCTGACTTTCTGTTCTTGCCAATCTGACGGGTCTCATGTGAGATCCTGTGTTTTCCTTTGTAGCTTTCTGATTACTGGGGTGGGTGCAGAAATCTTAGCACTTATTCCATTTCTAAAAATAACATTTGAATACACACAAGCACACAAAATAGGAAGGACATGATTTCAGAATAAAGAAAGCTCACTCTGGTGATGGGAGGTGAGTGTCGCCCAGGTCCTGCCCCACTCCCCAGCTACAAGGAACCCCCTGAGAGAGTCCAGAGCTACCTGCCACTCTCACCAAACACTCTGCCAAGGAGAGGAGGGACCAGGACCCTGGTGGAGCACCTGGATCACAGGTGTCACTCCCTTGCCGCAGTTCCTATAGCCTAGAAGAGTGGGAACTTGGTCCCATCCACGTCCTGGAGACAAGCTTACCACACCCAAGAAGGAATGGGGGGACCTCAGAACTCCACCTCCCCACACTCTGGACCCCTAGGCAGGCCAGTGTACAAGCCCCTGCCCATCTCTGTGCCAATGAGCAAATTCGGGGCACTCGTCCCACTTCCTGAGCCTCAGTCTCCTCCTCTGTAAAATGGTAGGTGATGGGAACACCTCTCCGAGAGAGTGGACTCAGATACAACGCTGGGTCGTGCTGCACTCAGATACACAGCGCTGCAGATCAGTCCACCAGGCCAGTGGGCGGTGGGTGAGGTCACTCCCACCCCTTATCTCTCCCTCCTTCCCCCTCACCTCCTCCTCCAGCCCCTGGGGACTCCAGGTGTGCCAGCCCCGGGGGGGGGGGGCAGGTGTCGGGGAGGAGCCCACACCACTACCTTCTCTCCCTCCACGAAGCTTCTGGGACCCTGAGGGGCCGTCAATGCCAGAAGGACACCCCTTAGCCAAGGTGGGCTGAGTACAGGGCTGGTGCCTCCTGAATCTGGGTCCCGGGTGGTGGATGAGGACGTGGGAGCTGGGGGAGACCACAGGGAAAGCTGAGCGGATCAAATCTCAATCCTGGCCTTTGCTCTCACTGTCCCCTCTGCTCTTTCCCCACCGATAGCCTGTGGCCTGCACACTCCTCACTTAATAGGGCTTTCTACTGAAATCTCACCTTATCAGTCTCCCCTGAACGCTGCATAGAATGGCTGGGGCCACCCGTCCTGTTCTGCCTGGGATTCCCCACTCCTTTATTATGCTTCCTTTTCCCCAGTACACGTTATCGCCATCTGACATACTATTTATCTTCTTTATTGTCTGTCTCTCTCCATCAGAAACGAACTCCAAGAAACGCTTTCTTCGTGTAATCACCACTACCTGGAATAGTATCTGGTGTGCAGTAGGTTCTCAATGGACATGTAGATAAAATAAAGTTTTTATGTTGTATCATAAAGGTGTGTGTATCGTTAAGTGTGCAGCTTAGTATATTTTTATATATAACCATCACCCAGTTCAAGCTATGGAACATTTCCAGAAGGCTTCCCAGTGACCACCCCCATCAGCCCCCAGCCCAAGGTAATCGTTATACTGACTTCCATCACCATCGGTTAGTTTCACCTGTCCCTGAACTTTATTTAAATGAATTATGTCATAGCGTGCACTCACTCTTTTGTTAGGTTTCTTTTGCACAACATAATGTCTATAAGATTCGTCCTGATACTGCGTGTCACAGTGGTTTGTTCTTTTGTGTTTCTGTTTTATTATATATTATCCTATCATTTATTTATTCATGCTCTTGTTGATCGGATTTGGATTGTTTCCAGTTGGGGGCTATGAACATTCTTGTACGTGTCTTTTGGTGGCCGTATGCCTAGGAGTGGCATCGCCGTGTCACACGGAAGCGTATGTTGATAGACTCGATGAGAATCTGCAAAAGCGTTCTCTTTCTTCTTTTTTTTTTTAATTTATTCATTTGGTTGCGTAGGGTCTTAATTGCGGCAGGAGGGCTCCTTAGTTGTGGCATGCAAACTCTTAGTTGCGGCATGCATGTGGGATCTAGTTCCCTGACCAGGGATCGAACCCGGGGTCCCCTGCATTGGGAGTGTGAAGTCTTATCCACCACGCCACCAGGAAAGTCCCTTCTTTTTTTCCCTCCAAACCGTTTTCTAAGGTGGTTGCACCCACTGCCATTCACCCCAGCAGTGTGAGTTCTGGTGTCGCCACCTCTACCCTAGCATAGGTGGTATCAGATTTTATTTATTTAATAAAAGAGCTTTTTGTTTATTTATCTAATTTATTTACTTTTGTTCCCCACCCAGGGATTGAACCCGGGCCCGCAGCAGTGAGAGCGTGGAATCCTAACCATTGGAGCACCAGGGAATTCCCAGACTTCTTAGTTTCTGTCTTCTGGTGGGTGGCTGGCAACTCATTTCCCTGCTGGGTGATGATGTTGGGTGCTTAATAAACGTTTGTTGAATGGATCCTTAAATGGGCTGTGGAGGGGGGGCTTTCCACTTGGCAGGGAGGGGTGGGTCTGTACTCTTCACATGAAGGTCACAGCTGCTCCCTCTTTCACACACTGGTCACACTTACACCCTGGGGCACAGTTGATGCCGGGCTGAGGCATTCAGGCTCAAGGCTCCCCAGTGGACAGACAATAAAGAATGACAATCATCTGGTTCCCAGGAAGAGCTCTGCAGATGGGGTACTGAGAGGCTGCCCCTCCCTGTGCCCAGTGGTACCCAGAGGGCAGGGCAGAGCCATCTTTTCCCATTCCCAGGAGGCACCCAGAGGCCAGGCCCTGCCAGAAGCACTGTCTCCCTGGGGCCCCTGCCCTCTGCCTCAGGAGGCCACACTCCTAACACTCGTCAAAGGCTGGGTCAGGCCCTTCCCAATGGCCCATGAGGTCCTGCGGCAGAAGCTGGCTGGTCACCGTTTTACAGATGAGAGAACTGAGACAGAGAAGCTGAGAACTCGTTCAAGGTTAATAAGTGGAGAAGCCAGGATCTGAATCCGGGACTAATGAGGTTCTACTCATAAGCACCCTGTCAAGACTGAGTCAACAGGCTGAGGATGCAGAGACCCAGGGCAGCGGCTCCTGGGCGTCTCACTCCCACCTGCACCTCCTGGATGAAGGGAGGCTGCTCCCTGCACCCTTGCCTCCTCGCCTTCCCCAGCCATCGCCCACCCTCTCCGTGCAAAATCTCACCTTTTGGACAGATCCCAGCAACGGGCTCCCAGGGTCTCTTTGTCTCCCACCCACGTGCCTTGCATGGCTTGGCAGGCCTTCGGCTCCGTGGACCCCAGAAGCTCACCCTCCCTGGGACTGTGCCCAACTTGCTGCTGGAGAAAACCGCTTGCTCCCTCTCCGGGGCCGACAGGAAGCACCTCCCATGCACAGTCCTTGCCAGCCAGAGCTCTCTTAGTTACAAGTAACAGAAAGCCACCTGGCTTCTAGGGAGAAAAATTTTTTTATTGGCTCACGTGACTAGGAAGTCCAAGGTATACAGGCATCAGGGTCCAGGTTATCAGATGTTACCAGAAGATGGTGCCTCTGAGCCTCCGGGCACTGCTGTGCTGGCCCTGTGCTCAGTCAAAATCACCCTTTGGGGTGGGAAGCAGCTTTCAGCACCCACCAGCCTCCATTCCGCCAGCCTTGCTACCCCAGTGTGGCCACTGTCATCCTCACCTGGACTCCTGAGAGGGTTCCCTGCTGCCACCAGAGCCACGCGGAAGCCAGCGGCGATCTTGTCAAAACCCTTTCCCAAGGGTCCCACCTAAAGTCCCAGGGCTCAGGTGTGTTGCCCACTGGGGTCATGACACTGCCTACGTACTCACGGCGGTCAGAGCCTGTTTGATTGGCCAGGCTGGCGGTTCCCATGCCTCAACCCCACGGAGTGCAGTCAGCTGCACACACCACAGGCTGAGTAGGGATGTTTCCCCAAAAGGAACCGGGGGCTTTCCTTTCTTACACCTAGAGCAGGAGCAGATGAGAAGCAGACAAGACCCATGTGCCCTCAGGCTCCAGCTGCCCTGGGCCCACCCAGGCCTGCCATGGTGCCTCCCACTTCACAAAGAAGTCATACGCCA
The DNA here is from genome assembly GCF_963455315.2 of Globicephala melas. Classification (NCBI taxonomy): domain Eukaryota; kingdom Metazoa; phylum Chordata; class Mammalia; order Artiodactyla; family Delphinidae; genus Globicephala; species Globicephala melas. The sequence goes on from NC_083321.1 coordinate 6,598,270, forward strand.
TCAGATAAAAACCGAATACCTCAGTCCCCCACCAAAACCTACTCAACCCCTCTCCCCAGTTAGGCTGGGGTTGGCTTCGGGCAACCCCACCTCACTCCATCAGTCCCCCCTCCCATCCCTTCAGCCCCTTCAGTCTGCATTTCTGTCATCTTAAAAAATAACCCCCCCGGGGCTTCCCTGGTGGCGCAGTGGTTGTGAGTCCGCCTGCCAATGCAGGGGACACGGGTTCGTGCCCCGGTCCGGGAAGATCCTGCATGCCGTGGAGCGCCTGGGCCCGTGAGCCATGGCTGCTGGGCCTGCGCGTCCCGAGCCTGTGCTCCGCAGCGGGAGAGGCCGCAACGGTGAGAGGCCCGCATACCGCAAAAAAATAAAATTAAAATAAATAAATAAACCCCAATCTGTTCCTCCGTCCTCACTCTGAGCCACTGCCCTCTCCCACCTCCCCTCCACGGTTCTGAGTGTTGCTTCCACTCACCTCCAAGTTTCTCACCTCGCTGTCCCGTCCACAACCCCCAAGCCACTGAGGCATCCGACAGCTGAGTTCTCCCTCCTCCCACATGCCCCTGGGTGGGCACCGCAGTGGCTCCTGGGGGGCCCTTGGGCTGGCTGCTCTTCAGTCTATTTTGGTGGTCTGCCCCAGCCCTCCCCTCTCCCCGATGCTCAAGGTTCACACACCTGTCTTTAGCCCCCTATGTCCAAGCGCCCACTCCACTCCTCTCCTCAGTGGCCTCACAGGCACCCCAAACCCATCACAGCCAAACTCGAGATCTTGCTAACCCTCTTCTTCCTATTCTCCCCCAGCCCCACCCAAAGAAACCTGGGAGTCCTTGAGGATCCTCTGTCCCTGATGCAGTCAGTCATCAGCGTCCAGGATTCCCGACAGCACGCCATGCCTCCCCGCCCGCCTCACCAAGCCACTGCTCCCTGAAGACACACATCTACCTCGCGCCCGCAGCTCCAGGGTCTGCTCAGGGTCACAGCCTGCTCGCTCACAAGCCAGCCTTCAAGGCCGCCACAACCCCACGTACCTCTGCTCCCACTGCCCCTCCCCACACGCCCTGCAAGGCAACTGGCCCAAGCTCTTGTTTACAAGACTGTTGCCGTTTCCTGTCCCGTCTGTCCCTTTGCAGCAGCCCAGAGTGAGCAGAATGGTCTCCATTAGACAGACAAGAAGAGGCCACTCACAGAAGGGCAGAAACCTGCCCAGGCTCACACAGCACAATGAGACAGGTTGTCTCCCAGCATGACCGGCACCAGCTGGCTCAGGCCCTCTGCCACTCTGATCCGCCTTCCTTCCATCAGCCCCCCGGTCCTGCTCTGGCAGAACCGTGGCCTCCGGCCCCTCCCTTCAGTCAGCTGCTGTCCAGACCACCACGGCTCCTGGCCCCAGCTCAGCGTGGGGAAGGAGGTGGATGGACGGGAAGGAGGCCACAAAGCGCTGGACACAAGCTGGGACAGACACTGGTGCTCCCTTTTATTGTTGTTTTATTAATAAATTTAAGAACAGCTCTAACTTCTCTCTCCCCCCAGAGCAACTAAAACCAACTAAAAGGGGGTGGGGCCTGGGGGGCAGAGGGCGCTAGGAGTCATAATCCTCTTCATCCTCTGCGTCAGGTGCTGAGGGGCCTGGGGGTGCTGGGGGTAGAGGCAGAGTCGAGGTGAAGGGCATGAAGGGTGTCGGGGGGCTGCAGGGCAGAAAGCAGGAAAGGAAGATCAGGCCACTCTCTGGTGCAGTTTCCTGCCCACTCAGCCCCACCCGGTCCTCCACACAGGCAGCCCTGGAGCCCAGCGCCCTCTGTACCAACACGGAGCCAAGCCGAGAGAGGGGAAGGATCCAGGGCAGGTCACACAGCCTCACCCAGGGGGAGGGGACCTTCTGAGAGCACAGTATTCAGCCTTTAAGGTCTCCTCAGTTCCTCCCCTCCTATCCCTGAAATTTGCTACAACCAACAGAACCAAGTGGCCAGGGAGGCCAGGAGGGACAAGTCAGCCTTGGGGTCGGCTAGCCCTCTCTTGGTGCCACTGAACTGCTTACCTCTGAAAGTGGACAGGGGGGTGGCTGGCCTGGGGTGGGGCCTGTGGTGTCTCCTCTTCGCCGTCAGTATCTGTATCCTCAGACTCATCCTGCGAATAAGGCAGGAATGAGAAATGACCAGAAAGGCATGGGCTCATCACTGGAAAGCAGAAATAGGAGATGGACCTCCGTAGCCCCAATTTACAAGCAAACAAACCAAAACGAAAAGCTCACAGGTGAGGTTGGGACCAGGCCTCCAGCCAGCTTGGCCTGGCCGGATGCAAGGCTGCCCTGTGGGGCAGGACAGAGGGCTGGGGCCGCACTCACCTCCTGCTCCGAGTCTGTGCCCGACAGCTTCTTGTCCTTGCCCTTGCTTCCCATCCCACCATTCTTCCGGTTGCTGCTCCCTGGCTTCCGGCCCCTTCAGGAAGGTATAGTGCATCTGCCCAGAGGTCTCTCCCCTCCTTTGCCACCCGCCAGCCACCCCCAACCCCAAGGGCCTTGGCCTTCCCCACCTGGACACTGGACCCTGGCTCCCCACCTGCGGGGACCCTTGTCCCCATCCATGTGATTTTCTTCCCCGTCCCCCTGCATGTCAGGCACAGATGCCACCAGGTCCTTCAAGAAGTCAAATTGCTGCTCCAGCTCAATGCACTGCTTCCTGGAAGAGGTGGGGAGGGGATGGCACTCAGGTGGGGCACAGCCATCTGCACCCTCAGCAAGGGGCTCTCTGGATGTCAGGGGAATGGAGCCTGGAAAATTTCAATCCCAACCATCCCCCCCTTTGCTAGAACACTCAACCCCTCCTCCCAAGTTCAAACCCACTAGTCTTTGAGGCCTTGCTGATCTCCCAGCACCTCCTACCTCCCGCACTATCAGGGCACAGCCTCTCCTAAGCATGTGAACTCCTGGAAGAGGACCCCAACCGGGCCCTCCCAGAGCAGAGCCACTCACAGGTGGGACGTGGTCATGGTCTTGGCGTTTCGGGACTGGGTCACTTGGCAGGCCTTCTTCAACAGTGACTCCAGGAAAAGCTCGAGCGCCCGAGCTCAGGGGGGTCAAGGAGAACGCCCGGTGGTGTACCAGCCCACACAAAGCGACCCCGGGCTGCCGGCCTCCCCCACCTCCCTCAATCCGACCAGCCCCCAACAGGATACAGATGATGACAGGCACAGCCGCCGCCACCTTCCCAATCTCTTCATCCGTCTGCATGATCTTCTTGATCCGTGCCTGGGGAGGGGGTAGAGAGCTCGGACCCCGTCGCCTCCGTCCCGGAAGGGGTGCTTAAGTGGGGGGAGAGAAAGGGAGCATCCCAGGAGAAAGGGGGCGGGGGGCACCGACGCTGAGAGGGCACGGAAGGGGGCGGGGCGTCCGGGCCCCCGAACATCGCGATGCGCCCTACTCCCTAGCCGGGCCTGGGCCGGAGCCTCCCGAGAGCCCGGCCCGCTCCTCCGGGGCCTGGCCACGTGCTCACCGGCGGGAACCGCGCGTTGTACTTCTTCTTCTTGCTCGGCATCTCGGGGCTTCTCTCGCCGCGCCGGGCCCAGCGCCGCCGCCCGCAGCCTCCCGGCCCACGGGCCTGCTCGTCGCCCGCCCGCCGCGGTTCCCCCGGGTCCTGGTGCCGCCCGCTCCGCCCCCGCCGCTGCCCACAGGGTCCTAGCGCCGCCGGTCACAACACCGCCGCAGGGCCCGAGCGCCCCCGCCTTAGAGCCTCCCAGGCGGTGCGCGTCTGTCGCGGACTGGACCGCCACTCCCGCTCGCCCCCAAGGCCAGAAGAGAGAGCGTTAGCCCCGCCCCCCGCAGGCCCGCCTCTCCTCGCGTTCCCTGACTGCCCCGCCCCTACTGCCCCGCCCCTACTGCCCCCGCCCCCTACTGCCCCCGCCCCCTACTGCCCCGCCCCTTCCCCCGGCCCCTCCCTGTGCTGCGCTTGTCTATAAAGTTGTTGTTGAAGCGGCGGGGCGCTAAGATGGCGGCGGCGGCGGCGGCAGCCGTGGCGGGGGCGGGGCGCGGCGGCGGCGGCGCAGATCCCAGGCAGGAGCGGAGCCGGGCCCGGGGCTGGGCCGGCGCCGAGCGCAGCGAAGGCCGGAGGTGACCCCGGGCGGCGGGAAGGGGTAGGGCGGGGCGGGGCGGGGGCGCAGCTAGGGCCGTGGGCGCTAATGGCGGCGGGCGCGGCGGGGCGGGAGGCTGGCCCTCCTGCAGGTTCTATCGACTGTGGGTTCGAGTCCGGACACCGCCCCGTTGGCCTCGGATCGGTCACTGCCGTCTCTGGCCTCAGTGTCCTCGTCGTTAAATGGGCTGGATAACGCCCACCTGGAGGCCTGGCGCCATGGGGCCTGCCGCGGTGCTGCGCGAACGTGTGCTTTGCCTTCCTCCATTAACTCCCGGCGCCCGGGAAAGCTGCCATCCTCTGGCAGGGCCGGGAGGTTCCCACGCCTGAATTCACATTTCGGCCCTGTCACTCACTGCAGGTGTGACCTTGGGTGAGTCCAGTCTCTCTGAGTTTCGGTTTCCTCGTCTGTAGGTCAGGGAGAGTAGTAATAACATTAACAACATCTTCACAGCTTTTGTTCCACTTCAGGCATTTAATTCTCTACAGCTGTTTGAGACAGGAACAGTTGTTATCCATTGTAAAGATGAGGCAACTGAGGCACAGCGACATTAAGTTTTGCCCCAGGCCACACAGTTAATTCAGTGTCTGGCACCCACTAGGGCCCAGCAAGTTGGGTCTGTCGTGGACCTGCCCTAACTCAGTTCCCTACGGCAGGATGGAACCAGGTGAGGAGCTGGAGGACGAGGACTCTCCAGGTGGTCGTGAAGATGGCTTCACTGCTGAGCACCTGGCTGCAGAGGCCATGGCAGCTGACATGGACCCCTGGCTGGTGTTTGACGCCCGCACCACACCTGCCACAGAGCTGGATGCCTGGTTGGCCAAGTACCCACCATCCCAAGTTACCCGCTACGGGGACCCTGGCTCGCCCAACTCTGAGCCCGTGGGCTGGATTGCAGCATACGGGCAGGGCTATGTCCCCAACTCGGGTGATGTGCAGGGCCTGCAGGTAGCCTGGGAGGCTCTGCAGACCAGCGGGCGGCCCATCACGCCAGGTACCCTGCGCCAGTTGGCCATCACCCACCAGGTGCTCTCTGGCAAATGGCTGATACACCTGGCACCTGGCTTCAAGCTGGACCACGCCTGGGCTGGCATTGCTCGAGCCGTGGTCGAGGGCCGGCTTCAGGTGGCCAAGGTGAGCCCACGGGCCAAGGAGGGTGGGCGGCAGGTCATCTGTGTTTATACAGACGACTTCACGGACCGCTTGGGTGTACTGGAAGCAGATGCAGCCATCCGTGCAGCAGGCGTTAAGTGTCTGCTCACCTACAAACCTGACGTCTACACCTACCTGGGCATCTACCGGGCCAACCGCTGGCACCTCTGCCCCACTCTCTATGAGAGCCGTTTCCAGCTTGGGGGCAGCACCCGTGGTTCCCGTGTGCTGGACCGTGCCAACAATGTGGAACTGACCTAGTGGGGCCAAATGGGGGAGACCACCCTCTGCCGCCCCTGCTAGGGATGGATCCTCCTGTCTGTCTTCCCCCTCCTTGTCCCAAGGAGGCTGAGCGTCCCCAGCTCTGAGGACTGGGTCACTCGGGAACTGCCTGCATCTACGAACCCTTTGAACTTCTGTCCTGTGTTCAGGGCTGACTCAAGTCCCCACTGGCTGGAGGCTCTGGCTCCCTGAGTGCCAGACCTTCAGCCTCTCTATTTGCTGCTGCGCCCCTTGGTCACCCAGGACTACAGGCTGGGCGTGGACACCAGCAGGAGAGCCTTCCTTGGCCACACCCTCAGTTTTGGCTGTACCTCCCCCTCCTCCTGCATCCTCCCCTTCTCTTCCTCCCTCACAGGAGAGAAAACCTAGTGCTTCCAGTCCCTCTCCTTGGGGCCTTCACAGTCCAGCGGGCAGAGGCCCTGCAGGCCTGAGCATGCCATTTTGTTGGGGGTGGGTGGGTGATTGTTCCACTCAGCTCCTGGCAGAGACAGGGGCTGCCAGGGCCATGGATACGGGGCCTGCCCCTCCCTGCCATCTCATAGCCCACACCACCTTCCTCCTTTCTTCAGCTACCTTGTCACATGCCTGCTCCTGGCATTTGAATAAAACCCAGCTTGGGTCTGTGTCTTGAGTGTTTTTGAAGACACTGTGTTGGTGGTTACCTGCTTTGGTTGCTGGAGAGAGGCAGGGCCAGGAGAGACTGCCCTTCTGTTCTGACTGGGCCCCCCCAACTGCCTCCAGTAGTAAGCTATGCCTCACAGCCAAGGCTGGAGCCTCTCTGAGAGCCTCTGCAAAGCCGGCCCTGTTTCCCCTCCATCCCAAGAATCAGAATTAGTTTCTCAGTGACTTCCCATAAATTCAAAGATTTGGCCCAGCAAAGTCTGAGGGGCTACTGCTAGCTCAGAGGGTATATTTGTGCCCACTAGAGAAAGGTACCTCCTTGGTCCTGGCAGTTCTAGGCCGGGGCACATGGTCTGGTGAACAGAGGATGGGTTGGGTTTCAGCCGCCTAGGCTGGATATCCTTGTGCAGTGAACAACCTGCACAACCTCAGGGAGCCTTGGAAGTCCTCCCATTTCTACTCACCTCTCCCGCCTCCCTGACCATCACAGAGGCCACTGGACTGTTTGCACATCACTTCCATATGGATTATTTAATTCTCGCAACCTAACAGGAGAAGATTTGGGCCCAATTTATGGTCAAGAAAATTGAGGCCAAGAGGGGAGAGAGATGATCCCTCAGGGTCATGCAGTGAGTTGGGCAGAGTTGAGACTTGCACCCCAGTTCTCCTCAGGCAGAGTGGCGTCCCTGGCCTCACCTGCAGTTAGCTTTTTGCAACCCAGCAGGCACATTCACTCAACATGACCTCCCTGGGCCATACCGCTCAGCTGAGGCTGCTATAGCTTCTGGGAGGGCCCTGGGCTTGGCTGGCGGCTCCTGGCAGGGAGCCCCTTGGGACGCTGCTCTCGTGCCGTGCTGGAGCTGACTCAGCCTCCAGCAGCCTCATCAAATTGGAATTTGGAGCAGGGGAGCGGAGATGCCACCAGGCTGACTGGGTGGAAGTAGGTGAGTCATAAGATGCTGGCTCGGCCCCCTCCCCAGCCTCCTCCGCACCCGGGGCTGAGTCCCCTTCAGCCCAGCCCTGGGAAGTTCCCAGGGTTGGGTGGTCTCCAGGTCAAAGCCTGGTGCCCCTCAGACTGTCAGTGCCTTGCACTTACCCAAATGGGGCCAAGGCTTGGGAGGATCCTGGCCAGGCCCTTGTGGGTCCCACAAAGATGCCCAAGTGGTGTCAACACCACCTGGTTCTTCTTCCATAAGTAGCCATTTCACACACTTAGCGCCTGTCCTCCATCGTCATGGCCCTGCTTTAGCCCCTTCCTCACTCTCTCTCCCAAACCATTACAACTTGCCTCTTCTGCCCCATTCCCCCTCCCTCCCCCCACTGCCAGCTGTCCTGCAGAGCGGCCTGTGTCCATCTGCTACTCAAAGCCCTTCTGTGGCTCCCCACAGCCTGCAACTTAGAGTCCACTCTCCTGAGCCCGTTATGGCCTAGCCCCCGCCCCCAGCTGCCCCAGCTTCCCTCAGGCGTCCCTTTCTGCCCCTGCTCACCCCCGCCCCCCAGCCCGGAGCCAACTGGCTCTCCCTTCACCCCTGGCACGCAGCCCTGGGCCTCAGGCTCTTCCTTCTGCTTGAACACCTGCCTTGCAGTGAGGATCGAGGGGTTACTTATGTAACCACTGGATTAATGTCTCTCTCCCGTTGCTGGCCCCTAAGCCACGTGCCCAGACTATGCTCAGTGAGGGCAGAACAATGCCTAAATCTCAGCCCTGTCCCCAGAGGGCCTAGCACAGTTTGTGGCCAGAGCAACCTTTTCATAAATTATTGAATGAATGAATGAGTGGCTCAAGTCCATCCCCTGCCACTGCCTGCAGCCTCATCTCCTCCACTCCCTGCTTCACTGCTTCTGGGTCCAGAACCATGAGCTGCCTGTGTTTTTCCTGCACACCCGCTAGCCTCCTCATTTTTGTGCCTATTCTCATGCTGTTGCCTCTGCCTGGTATACCTGACCCTCACCCGCTTCCCTGGCTGACTCCAGATCTCAGATGCACATGCTCAGGTGTCATCCACTCAAGAGGTTCCCCCTCCCCCAGCCATGCACACCCCAGGCTCCCGTAATGCACACGCACCTGTGTCTCTCATCGGTGCATCCGAGGCCCCTCAAGGACAGTGGCTGCACTTTATCCCCCAGCGTGTCCTCAGCATCCAGCATAGTACCTGGCTTAGCATAAGTGCCAAATAAACATGATTGAATAACTGAGTGACTGAATGAAAGTTGCCCTCTGTCTCTGGGCCTCAGTTTCCTCATTCCATTTATAACAAGAGCAAGGCACTGTGCTAAGTGTGTACCTACGTTATCTAAGCCTCACCCAGCTCTACTATTATTGCCATTTTGCAGAAGAGGAAACTGAAGCCCAGAGTGGTTCAGTAATTGTTTCAAGGTTACAGAGTTCAATATTTGAATCCCGGTCATTCAGCTCCACAGCACCCAGTGCACTGTTGAGCCCCCCACTATGTGAAAGTGCTGTGGGGAGGGGGGCTGCCGAGGTAATTGAGATCCAGCAAGGACTTAGGATCTGATTTGGAAAGCACACAGGTTCGGCCCTCCGAACCACCTGAGAGAGAGGCTGGGCCAAGACTAAGATTCCCATTTTACTGTTGGAGAAACTGAGGCCCAGAGAGTAGAGTGACTAAGCCTACTGAGCAGGAAGGATCTCCCGGGCCTACAGCGGGGACTGCTCCCCTGCCAGGGCAAGAGCTCCCAAGACACACCCACTCAGGCTGGCAGGGAATTGTGTCCTGTTTGTCTGGCCCGTTCCCATACAGGCATCAGGGAGCAGCCCTGACCCGGGGTAGGCCAGGCTGGATAAATTTGGACAAGCCGCTGTGCTCTGCTCCCTTTTATAAAACCACAGAAGGATGACTGAGCCAGGAAAAGGAGGACACCTGCACTGCATCTACTCCCGCTCGCATGCACCGCGAACCCCAGCCCCCAGGCAGGAGGCTCCAGAGGGGCTAGCCTGTGAATGGGGAGAATCTCTACCCACCTCCTGATTCCGGCTAGGGTGAGGGGCTGAATCGGGGAGGACAGGAAACAGCTGAGTCGGGAGAAAGCTTCAGCCAGAGCTTTGGCGAGGTTTGGGGGATTTTCCCAGCAACTGCACCCCACTCCCGCCCACTGGGAGGGGCCCTGGCAGAGACCAGGCTTGGGTCACACAGCTGATTCATCTGAGGAGGGAAACTCCCCGTTTCTCTGACGCGCATCCCCCAGGTGCTGAGGAGTAACCTGAGGGCACCTAGCCCAGAAACCTACCTTTCCTTGATTACTGGCCTCCTAGTAGGGCTTGAAAACCCCCCAGGCTGGACAGAGGGACAGAGTTGGGCAGGGTGGCAGGGCATCGGGGCAGCTTCCTAGGGAATAGAGGCAGAGACTGGAACCAGAGCGACGGCTGGACAAGGGGCACCTCAGGCATTTTCCCCCCCTTACCCATTTTTCAGATGAGAAAACTGAGGCTCAGATAGCAAGAACAAACACACATGCAGACCTGCTCTGTTCCAGACACTACTCTAAGCAGTTTGTACGCATTCACCCCTTTTGGTCTTCACAGCCCTCGTTTTACTGAGGAGTAAACTGAGCCGAAAGGGGGTAAGTAAAGGCCACAGTCAAGGCTGGAAATGCTCCGGAGGCTCTCCACAACGCCCGAGCGCTGTGCACACCCCTACGGCAGGGTGCTCCCCCCTCTCCCTGAGCACCTCTGGCCCCAGGGGCCAGAGACCTCCCTGGGGTGAAGTCTGAAGTGGTCTCTGGGGACCCTTTATCCTCACGTCCCAACTCAGGCCCCTGGGAACCTTAGAGGACAGGCAGGTCACCCACGGGACCCTGGCTCCTCCGAGGCTAAAGGGAGAAAGCTGGCTCCTGCAGAAAAAAAATCAGCCAAACCCACAGAGGGCAGGAGAGGGCAGCGAGGCGTTCCCGCCAAAATCTTCCTCTGGAGGGTTTTGACTCCTTTCCAAAGACCAATCCTTTCCCGCCCCCCCATCCCTGCGTCAGAGCCTCCCTTTCCTGTCTGCCTGCCCCCGGCCCTGACACCACACACACTCATGCCCGCACACACAGGCACACACGTGCACACCGAGAGTCCAGCCTCCAGGCCACTGCCCCTCAGCAGGCCGGCCCTGCGCCCTCTGTCCTGGGCCAGGGGCCCGCTGGCTACTCGAGGGGAGCTGAGGGTGTGGCTCTGTGGAGTGTAGCCCAGGGCCCCACGCAGACAACTCTGCCCATCTGGCTCCCACTCACAAGCGGATGACTCACCCCCTTGTCCCCCATGACTCAGTTTACACGGGTGCCCAGAGGTCCTCCCAGCGAGGGTGGGGCGGTTTATTAGCCCAGCCCAGGCCCACCAGCCTTTCATCCCTGGATGAGAGTTTCATCCCCCTCCTGGCCCACAGCCAGAGCTGGCACCCGGAGCCTGGAGCCTGGAGGTGGCGGGAAGCCTCAGGCCTGGGAGGGTAGGAGAGTCCAAGAACTGAGTGACAGTCCCCAACTTCCCTGGGCCTGGGTCTGCAGGGAACAGCAGCTACTCTAAGAAATAAGAGGCCAGGCTGAGCGGGCAGAGCGCCATCACGGGCACCAACAGCAGAGCCCTCGATGTCCTACATTCAGAGGAAATGGTCCACGTGGCACAAAACATAACAGCAAGAAAACCCTCACTAACGTGTATTGATCGCTTACTGTACCAGTCCTGTGCTAAGTGCCATCCACACCTTGCCTCATGTACTGAAGGGCGCGTACAATCATTATGATCTCCGTCTTAAAAGTGAGGAAACAAGCATAAAGAAGAGAATGACCCAGGTCACACAGCCAGGACTCAAACCCAGGCCATCCAACTCCAGAGCTCACGTTGCTATCCCTCCTGCCTCCCTGAGCCGCGCTGGTTGGAAGAGGGATGACGGCCCAGTCTGCCCTGCCCCTTCCCCCAGCGCACCTCTGCGGAAACCTCTGGTTTTAGGGATCACTGTATGTAAACCACTAATCTGCAAGAAGGAAAAACTGAGGCTCCCAGAGGGAAAAAGACTGGCCTGAGGTCCCATAACAAATCAGAGGTGCAGCCAGAGCTGGGACCATGTAGTTAACACTCTCCCCAGCGCCCTGGGATGGAGAGGTCTGCCCCGCACAGACTCCCTGTAACCCTTTAGCCCAGCTCCTTTCCCTCTCTGGAGCCTCATGTGCTCCTCTGCATCATGGGGACAGGACTGCCTTCACAGCAGGGTGGCATGAGGCTCAAAGGACAGCAGAGGGACCAGTGCTCAGTGGCATCTGGGGAATGAGGAGGGTGATACCTAGGCCCTGGAAGCAGCAGCCCAGCCCCTTCTCATCCCACCCCGTTCCTCGGCCCAGGCCCCACCAAATGGCTCCCTCCACCCCACGGGCCAGAAGACCTTCCCATAAGGGACTCCAGCCCCCTCCTCCCCAGACTCCAGCCTCAGTAAAGTGAGCATAGGTCCCTTCCCCGTTCAAACAGCACTCAGGGGTCCTCTTGTCCTCTAGCCCAAGTCAAGCCCCTCACACGGGACTAAGGGCCCTGGCTTAGGCCTCACTCAGCCCACCCTTCCCATCGTGGTCCCAATACACATTCTACCACATGCCCTAGACAACAGGGAGCCAGGCCTCGCCTCTCCCAACCCCCGGGCCTTTGTAAAGCCTACTGACTCCAAATCCAGAAATATCTCCTCCATCTTCAGATACCCCTCAACCAGGAAACCTGCTGCCCCTACCCTCACAATAGGAAAGCATCCTTCCTTCCTGGGCGCTCCTGTAATTCCCCCGGCACTCTCCAGCTCCCGGCCCCAGCACTCTCTACCTTCCACCAGGGATGTTTTCCTCAGCAGCTGATCCCTTTTTTGGGCTGTAAACACCTTGGGGCCAGGACCAAGTCTGCTTCCCTACCTCCCCGACTGCTGGTTCCATTCGACTTTAACTCTGTTAATTCAGGAGAATGGATAAACTTGTCCATCATGCAACGGGACCAGACTCAGAAATCAAAAGAAGTGAATTACTGCTACCCACAACCTGGATGAATCTCACAGACATAACGGTGAGAAACGGAAACCAGACACAAAAGAACACACACTGTATGATTCCACTGATGTGAAAATCTAGAAGAGACAAAACTGATCTATGGTGATAGAACTGAGATAAGTGACTTTCTGGGGTAGGGAGGATTGACCGCAAAGGGGCAGGAGAAAATTTGCTGGTGGATGGAAATATTCTATATCGTGACTGGAATGTGCTTACATGAGTGAATACAAATGGTCAGACATAAGACCGGCACATTTTTTAAAATGTAAATTTTACTGAATGTAAAATATACCTCAACGAAGTAGATTTTTGTTTGATGGGGCAGGTCTACATATACTCAGTGGAAGGATTTCCAAGATATAAGAAAACAAAAAAGCAAGGAGCAAAACAGGGTATAGAGCAGAGCAGGCTAACTTCTGGGTCAAAAGATAGGCAAGAGACTGAATACAATAGAGAGGGAGGCTTTTCACTGCACACCCTTGGGTAGCTTCTGGATCTTGAAGCATGTAAATGTATTACCTAGTTGAAAAACAAATGCAATGAAAAATTTTAAAACATAAGGCAAAGTAAAAAATAAAAATCATGTTTTAAAATAATTTTTTCTCTTACATGCACTATATATATATATATATATATATATATATATATATATATAGTGTTTTGTGTTTGTCTCCCCCAAACAGAAAATCTTTAAAAATTATTCTGAGCAGGTTAAAAAAAAATGTAATACCCTGCATAGTGCTATGGGACTCTATTACATGAGGGATTTAACCTAGGTTAAGGACTCATGGGACTTATCTGGTGGCGCAGTGGTTAAGAATCCGCCTGCCAATGCAGGGGACACGGGTTCGAGCCCTGGTCCAGGAAGATCCCACATGCCGCGGAGTAGCTGAGCCCGTGTGCCACAACTGCTGAGCCTGCACTCTGCAAGCCACAACTACTGAAGCCCGTGCACCGAGACCCCATGCTCCACAATGAGAAGCCCGCGCACCACAATGAAGAGTAGCCCCCACTCGTCGCAAGTAGAGAAATCCCGAGTGCAGCAACGAAGACCCAATGCAGCCAAAAATAAATAAATATATAAAAATTAAAAAAAAAAAAAAAGGACTCATGAGGACTTCCCTTGTGGTCCAGTGGTTAAGAATCAAAATTCCAATTCAGGGGACGCGGGTTCAGTCCCTGGTCGGGGAACTAAGATACCACATGCCGTGGGGCAACTAAGCCCAAGTGTTGCAACTACTGAGCCTGCACGCAACAACTAGAGAGAAGCCCGCGTGCCACAAAGAAGAGCCCGCATGCCACAAAGAAAGAGCCCACATGCCGCAACTAAGACCAAATGCAGCTAATAAATAAATAAATAAATAAAGGACTCATGGACTCATGGAAGGCCTCCTGAGGAAGTGATGGGGAAACTGAGACATGCAAGATGAGAGTTGCCCAGGCAAGGGGATGAGGGAGGGCATTGTGGGCAGAGAGAATAGCCTCTGCAAAGGTGAGAAGCTTGGTCCAGTAGTAAGCCTGGTGCAGAGAGAGTAACTGGGTGCTGCTGAGGGAGGACCTTGGGCAGGTGGCCCACACCTGGAAGGGCCTGGGATGCCATGTTAAGGATTCTGGCTGTTTTCAAAGGACAGACCAGTAAGGCAGTGAGGAGCTCAGGCTCCGGAGACTGACTGCTTAGGTTCAAATCCTGGCTCCACAATTTCCTTGGTGTGTGGCTTTCAGCTAGTTGATTAATTTCTCTATGCCTCCATTCCCTAATCTGTAAAATGGGTATAATATCATTATCTGTCTCTACATGGTTGTTGTGAGGATTAATGAATTACTTTGAACAGTGCCTGGTTCATAAGAGCTACATGAGCGTGAGCCACTAGTGTGACCCTTTTGGCCCTCCAAGTCCCCCAATCAACGGACAACCAAAAAGAACACAGCGTGTATCAAGCATCCTGACCCCACCCCTTCCCAAACCTCAGACCCTCCTGTGTAGCAATTTGAAGCGTGGTGGCTCGGAAGGGTCCAAGTCTGAGGGTGAAATGGTCAGAATTGTAAGAGATTTTTCTGTGAACATTGTCAGGATTTTAAAAATTCCTCAGGCTGCTTGTGGGAAGTGGAGGGGAGGGAGCAAGCTGGAGGCTGTGGAGAGTGTCCAGAACAGATGGGAGGGGACTAGGACCAAGGGAAAAAAATCTTTTTGTTGAAATGAACTGAAATGTCACCTCCAGATGTGGGGAGACTGGAATTCTGACCCACTGCTGGTGGGTTGGAGAACTGTTGGAGAGAATCAAAGCCAAATTTATAGGTACCCTATGACCCACAAATCCACCCCGGGCACATATCCAAGAGAAGTGAGTGCAATTGGCCACCGAAGGACATATCAAGAATGCTCATGAGGGAATTCCCTGGCAGTCCAGTGGTCAGGACTCCGTGCTTCCACTGCAGGAGGCACGGGTTCAATCCCTGGTTGGGGAACTAAGATCCTGCAAGTCACGCGCAGCACAGCCAAAAAAAAATGTTCACAGCAGCCTTATTCAGAAGAGCCCCAAACTTGGAGAGCCCCCAATATCATCATCAGAATGTAGAGACTGATTATGGGATATTTGTGCAATGAAATGCTACACAGTAATGGGAAAGACCAAGCTACTGCTTTACCCAACAATGTAGACAAATCCCTCAGACATGCTGTGTAAAAGAAGCCAGACCCCGGACTTCCCTGGTGGTCCAGTGGTTAAGGCTCCGTGCTTCCAATGCAGGGGGCGCGCAGGTTCGATCCCTGGTCAGGGAACCAGAATCCCACATTCCGCATGGTGCGGCCAAAAAAAAAAAAAAAGAAACCAGACCCAAGAGAGTACATGCTGTATGTTTCCATTTACATGAAGTTCAAGAACAGGCAAAACTGATCTATGACTCTAGAAGTCAGAATAGTGGTTACCTATAGATGGGGGATGGTGAGTGGGAGGAGGCACAAAGAGGTTCTGGGCTGTTGGAAATACCCTACACCTTGATCAGGGTGGTAGCTACATGCGTTTACATACATGTAAAAAATCACTGACCTGAACATGTTGGATGAGTGCACTTTACTGTAGTTACGTTAAACTTCAATTTCATCAACAACCTAAATATAAGAATCAAATTATAAAACTATTAGAAGAAAACATAGGGGTGAATGTTCATGACCTCAAATTTGGCAATGGATTCTGCAATTGGACACTGGGAGCATGAGCAACAGAAGGAAAAATAGGTGAACTGAACTTCAAAAAAATTATAAAAACTTTTGGGCATCAAAGGACTTTATGAAGAATGTGAAAAGACCACCTACAGAATGTTAGAAAACATTTGCAAATCATATATCTGATAAGCGTTTGGTAGCCAGAATATATAAAGAACTCATATAATTCAGCAACAACAAAAAGAAAGCAACCTAATTAAAAATGGGCAAAGGACTTAAATACACATTTGTCCAAAAAATATATACAAATGGCCAACAAGCATATGAAAAGATGTTCATTGGTCATTAAGGAACATGATTGGTTATTAAGGAAATGCAAATCAAGACACAATGAATAGAGAACAAATGTATGGACACCAAGGGGGGAAAGCGGCGGGGGCGGGGGGTAGGGGGTGGTGTGATGAACTGGGAGATTGGGATTGACATATATACACTAATATGTGTAAAATGGATAACGAATAAGAACCTGCTGTGTTAAAAAATAAATAAATAAAATTCAAAAAAGAAAAAGAGACACAATCACTTCACACCCTCTAGGATGTATTTTAAAAACAGAAAATAATAAGTGTTGGCAAGGATGTAGAGAAATTAGAACCCTCAGGCACTGCTGGTAGGAATGTAAAAGGGTACAACCAGTGTGTAAAACAGTCTGGCAGTTCTCACAAGATTACACAGAGATACCATATGACCCAGCAATTCCACTGTTAGGTATATGCCCAAGATAAATGGAAACACATGTTCACACAAAAGCTTGTACACAATGTCCACAGAAGCATTATTCATAATAGCCAAAAAGTAGAAACAACCCAACGTCCATCAACTGATGAATAAATAAATTGTGGTATAGCCATACAATTGAATATTATTCAGCCATAAAAAGGAATGAGGTGTTGCTACTTGCTACAACACTGATCAGCCTGGAAAACATTATGTTAAGTGAAAGAAGCCAGACACAAAAGGTCACAAATTGTACAATAAATTTTCCATTTATATGAAATGTCCATATGAGGCAAATCTGTAGAAACAGAAAGCAGATTAGTGGATACCAGGGGATGGGAGGAGGGGCTAATTGGGAGTCATTACTTAATGGATATGGAGTGTTTTTCTGGGATAATTTAAAAGTTTTAAAACTAGAGAGAAGTGGTGGTTGCGCAACATCGTGAATGCACAAAATCCCATTGAAGTGTACACTTTAAAATGGCTAGGAAGGGGCTTCCCTGGTGGCGCAGTGGTTGAGATTCCGCCTGTCGATGCAGGGGACACGGGTTCGGGCCTTGGTCTGGGAAGATCCCACATGCCGTGGAGCGGCTGGGCCCGTGAGCCATGGCCGCTGAGCCTGTGCTCCACAACGGGAGAGGCCTATGTACGCAAAAAAAAAAAAAAAAAAGGCTAGGAAGGAACTTCCCTGTTGGCGCAGTGATTAAGTATCCGCCTCCCAATGCAGGGACACGAATTAGATCCCTGGTCCGGGAAGACCTCACATGCCGCGGAGCAACTAAGCCCGTGCGCTGCAACTACTGAGCCTGCGCTCTAGAGCCCACGAGTTACAACTACTGAAGCCCACGCGCCTAGAGCCCGTGCTCCGCAACAAGAGAAGCCACCGCAATGAAAAGTGTGCATACTGCAACGAAGAATAGCCCCAGCTCGCCATAACTAGGGAAAGCCCATGTGCAGGAAGGAAGACCCAACGCAGCCAAAAATAAAAATCAATTAATTAATTAAAAGACTTTAACAAAACATTAATTAAAAATGGCTAATTGTATGTTATATGAATTTCACCTCAATTTTAAAACTAAATAAACTTCAATGTAGAAAGTGAACGCAAACTGGAAAACAAACATCACCTACAATGCTCTGGGAGCATTGACAGAACCTACTGGGAGCAAGGCACACTCATCCACCACCTCCTTTCACCTCATTGCAGCCCCAGGAGGTGGGGATTGTCAGGGACTCAGAGAGAGAAGGTGATTGAGCCAGTCTCACACAGCTGCCAAGGGACAATGCCTGGATCTTTCAGACCTCCCAGCCCCCAGACTCCTGAAACCACTGTGGCCCCCTGGGATTCTCACCAGGCCTCCCTGGGTGGGAGCCGGTGAGGTCAGGGGCCAGGAACGTTACTGCAGCCACGAGGCGGGCGTTAGTGACTGAGGAGCTTGGAATGTGCTGCCTCTGAAAGGACCTCCTTGTGGCTCCACTGACGGTTAGAGCAGGAAGGGACTTTCAGAGTCACATAATCACACACACACACACACACACACACACACACACGAAACCTGAGCCCCTGCTCAGTCACTGTCCCAGGCTGCTTGGGGAGTGGGGGTAGGGTGGTGTTTCTGGAGCCGGCAGACGAATGCAGTCAAGGCTGACCTGTGTTAAGCCTCGCATGTGCCACAACCTGGCTGCCTGTGTCACTCCGACCTGTCCTGCTTGGACTTAGCCAAGGAATTCAGATATCAGTTAGTGTGTGTGCATGCGCATGAGTACCTTAGCATGTGATCAGAGCCCCCAGAGCTCCCAGCCCTGGGGCTTTTTATTAACACGTAATTATTTTTGCTATTTGTCAAATGTTTACTATATGATGTATGAAGCATGTGACGTCATTTTATATCTATTCTCCGACAACCCTGAGACGTTATCACTATATAGTTATCGTTATGTCTTCATTTTACAGATGAGGCTCTGAGAGACTGTATGCCTCATCCAGAGCACACAGCTGGCGAGCAGCCTAACCAGAATTCGAATTCAGACCTCAGGCTTGTCTGATTCCAGCATATCTGTTCTTTTCCGTGAATCACACTGCCTGAAAAAATATCTCTCTCTCTCTCTCCCTCTCTCTCTCATGCACGCACATGCACACACACACGTGCACACACACACACCCCCCCATATATTTCTCATTCTGGTAAACTGCTGGTGGTTCCTTTTCTTTTTAGAGAATGACAAGCATTGAGTAGAATAAGGGCAAGGGAGAGGCACCAGGCTGGTAACCACCTTCTGAGTGCACATCACTTTACGGCCTACAAAGCACTTTCACATTTGTGATCTCATCTGATCCCATAGCAACCCCATGAGGTCAGCAGGAGGCTCAATTATTTCCATTGGGAGTGGGACTTAGCAGGAAGGTGACCCGCCCAGGGTAACAGAGACAGAAAATGGTGGTACTGAGACTGGAAGCCCAGGGCCAAGCTGGCCTCTTGGCTCTAAGTCCTGAATGTGTCAACTGACCCTGACGTCTGTCCCCAAGTAAGGCAGCCCAGGTCCCCACCTTCCTGAAATCTTCCCTCCCTGAGGACAAAACTGGAGCTGATCAAAAGGAGGTACCAATGGAGGGCCTCCCTAGTGGCACAGTGGTTAAGAATCTGCCTGCCAATGCAAGGGACACAGGTTCGAGCCCTGGTCCGGGAAGATCCCACATGGCGCGGAGCAACTAAGCCCGTGCGCCACAACTACTGAGCCTGAGCTCTAGAGCCCGCAAGTCACAACTACTGAGCCCACATGCCACAACTACTGAAGCCTGCGCGCCTAGAGCCCGTGCTCTGCAACAAGAGAAGTCACGACAACGAGAAACCTGCGCACTGCAACAAAGAGTAGCCCCCGCTCACCGCAACTAGAGAAAGGCCGCGCACAGTAACAAAGACCCAACACAGCCAAAAATAAATAAACAAATAAACAATTTTTTAAAAAGGAGGTACCAGTGGAAAGCAGGAGAGCCCAACTCTCTCTCTGTATAGTTGTGTGACACTGGCAGCTCCTTGTTCTCTCCTCAGTTTCTTCATCTGTAGAATGGGAAGAGGCAAAGAAGAAGTTTCAGGGTGGTTCTCTCAGCACTGATATTGTGCATGTGTGAAAACATGTCTGTCTCTGAGGGCTTTGAAAACCCTTGCCTGAGCCCGGGCTTGGAGCTCCCACAGCCCTGATTTGGCAATCTGCTTCAGCCACTGGCTTAGTGATCTTAGGCACCTCATTTCAACATCTCTCAGCCTCAGTTTCCCCATCTGTAAAATGGGGATGATAACGACACCTACCTCCCATGGTTGTTGGTCTTTGGTTGTTGACATTTGGTCCTGGCCTCACATTCACACAGACCTTTGACATAATCCCCAAACAAGGGTGGTGACTATGCAGTCCTGGAAGAGCAGTTACAGTATTTAAAGAAGATGGCGTTTATCAGAGCACAGGACAACTGTGTCCCACCACAGGCTCTCACTGCTTATAGGGGCTCTGAATTAAAATTTGTTATAGCTCCTGAGATTATCCTGAGAGTAGTGCAATTATATTGCATTGCATTTGTGGGTAGTTCAACGCATTAATATGTCATTGTAAGCATTTAAAATATACACCATTTTGGTAACCCTGGTTTGTCATTTATTCACTTTTTAGTATACCTGAACCCTAAAACAATGCAAGTGAGTGGGCCTCACCCCAAGACTTGGATGGTAGTAGCACGATTCCTGGCATGAAATAATGGCAGTAGCACGGTCCCTGGCAGTAAATGATGATGATGATAATAATTACATCAATCACATTTATAATCCGATTTACAGTTTCCAGACCACTTTCACATTCTTCATTCCAACTTCCCACGCGTGGCAAGCTCGCTATGTGATTATTTCGTCCCATTTTACGGATGCAAACACTGAGGCCAGACCAAGCAGTGAGAGGCTCTGGAGTCTGGCGGCGGAGGTCTAGGTCTGCGCTTGAGGCCTGGGCGGGGCTGGGTGGGGCGGGGCGCCCGGCTGCTCTCAGGTGCGTCTGTCCGCGGGGGAATCCTTCGCTCCACCTGGGCGCGGCGAGGAAATTGCACCATGTATGGGCAGCTACGTCAGAGGGGGCGGACCCGCCGCTGTCTCTGGGGGCCGCCAAGTCCTCCCCTTTTGCCCAACAAAAGTCGGCTACTGGATCGTAGGAAGCGATGAAAAGTTCAGGGCGGACTGACAAAAGGCAGTGCGTCTGGAGAGGTGGAGCCCAGAGTTGTCCAGAGCCGCTGCGATACGCTCGCTCTCCGCTCCCACCCCCAGTGGAAGTGGTTCAGCCCGAGGACTTCTCATTCATCAAAAGAAAAGACTCCGCTAGGAGCGAGTGAGTCAGAACCGAAGCCGCCGACGCGGACCCCACAAAGCAGCCAGCCCAGGGCATGTTCCGAGACTACGGGGAACCCGGGCCGAGCTCCGGGGCCGGTGGTGCGTACGGCGGCCCGGCGCAGCCCCCGACGACAGGCCAGCAGGTGAGAGGAACCCGACGCCTGGGATCCCCAGGTGGACAGAGCCTGGGACTGTGCGGGCCGCTCCCGCACACTCGGGGACTGGGACCGGGAACAAGGAGCAGGGAATGGGTCTCGGAGCAGTGGCAGCGGATTATGCCCATTCTCCGCTGTCTAAGGGCACTTTCTCCCCTACTCCCCAGCGGAACGGGCGCGGCGGGCCGAGCAAACATCTGCGAACATCCCCTCTCGCGCTCGTACCCCTTCCCGTCTCTGTCTGCTGTCTATCTGTCCCTCCGTCTCCGTTACCTTCTTTCCTTCTTCCTGTTCACCGCTAATTTCTTTGTCCCATCTACGTCGGAAGGGGACCCCTTAGTCCGGGATTAGTCCTAGCCCCGACAGGATCAGAGAGGGTCTGATCCATCTCGGACTCACTTTCCGAGGTCCGGAGTCTGAGCCGCGGCCGCCGAGACGTCCCTACGCACGGGATCCACCGCCAGGCTAGCCCCGACAGACTGCGAATCCTCGGCAGTCTGTCTGTGATCATCCGTGTGCCTGACCGTTTGTTTGTCCCTCCCCACCCCGTCGCCAAGTCCTCATCCCCATCTCGGCGCAGTGGAGCCTGGTGGGCCCCGGGAGACTGGCCCTTGACCCTTTTACGGGTTGGGGCCGGTGGAAACCGCGAGGTGCCGGAAGTGCGCGAGGTCCTGCAGCGGCAACTCCCGCGCCCCCGACTCTCGGCACCGAACGGCGTCCGCTGAGGGTTGAGGGGGGACCCGGGAGGCTGCAGGTGCCCATTTCCTGTCGAGGGGCCGTGAGCACGTGTCGCTAGGGGAGGGAAGGAGCGGCGTCCGTTCCGCCGAGTCACGGCGGCGAGTCACGGTGGCTGACTCACCCGGAGCGCCCCTCCCTTCCTGGCTCGGAGCGTCCCGGGCCCGGACAACCTCGGGAGCGGGAGATGCCGCCGGCGGCACCTCGGCCCGGAACTGGGGTCACTGGGTCACTAGGCCCGCAGCGCTGAGCCGGGGACACTGCTGTCCAGACTTGCCTGGGCTTGAACCCAGTTCTCCTCCGGAACACTGAGCCCCCATCTCAACCCATTCCTCACGTTTCTGGCTGAAAGTATCATGACAGGTAATACCTGGAGCGCATACTGTGCAGCCTTGCATTGTGATGGGCAGTTTCCACCCCATTTACTTTACCTCACAGAATCCAAGACCCCACTGATTTTAAAACCCACCATTATTTTGTGCCACTAATTTTTTTTTTAAAGTTACCAATTCAACTATGATTTCAGAGCTACTGAAGGGAACTTGTTAGCATCAGTGAAATGCTGTAATCCTCACCTATGACAATATTAAAAACAAGGAAACGGAGGCACATTGAAGTTAAATAATTCGCCCTGACAGCCAGTAAATGGCTGAGCTAAGATTAGAACTGGGCTAGCTTGAACTCAGAGCAGTGGCTCTTGCCCACCATGGCCCCTGTGTGTTGGGCACCTGCCAGTTACCAGGCTCTGTCACACACACATTCTCTCACCTGATTCTCACAGTCACCCTCGAAGTTAGGGGCTGTCATTATCCTCTTTATGTAGATGGGACTCAGGCAGGGTGCAAAAGTGGGTAAGAAGAGCCTGGCTGCCTGGATCCAAACCCCACTTCCCACTTATTGGCTGTGTGTCTAGGGACAACTGTTTTCCTGTCAGAAAATGAAGATACTCTTGTGCAAATTATATGAGTCAGTATTTGTAAAGTGGTTGGGACAGCACCTGGAATTCACACTTTATTACTGGAAGCCCCTCAATCCACAGAGACCTTATCCCTGGCCCTCCATGTCTTATCCCTCAGAAGTTCCACCTCGTGCCAAGCATCAACACTGTGAGTGGCAGCCAGGAGCTGCAGTGGATGGTTCAGCCTCACTTCCTGGGACCCAGCAGCTACCCCAGGCCTCTGGCCTACCCCCAGTACAGTCCCCCACAGCCCCGGCCAGGAGTCATACGGGCCCTGGGCCAAACTCCAGCAGTGCGTCGCCGGCCCTGTGAACAGGTAAGAAGCAGTGGCGTTTGCACGGGTTCTTGTGCCCACAGGGATGCTGAGGTGTAGAGCATAAGCTCTTGCCCAGAACGCAGGCTTAGAAGGGGCATGGGGAGAACAGACCCACTGGTGACTACTGGCCAAGACAGAAAGTGATGAGACCCCCTGGGGAGACCCAGAGGGCAAAGCAGTCACTTCTGGATCAAGGAAGGCTTCCTACAGGCCTAGAAGGATGGGTAGGATTTGAATAGAGAGAAAGATGAAAGAAAAGACATTCCAGGAAGAGGGGATGGCAGGAGAAGGAACGGAGGTAGCAGTGAGAACACGCAAGGTGTATGTGTGGAAAGTTGTGTGGACAGTAGAGGGTCTCCAGCTGCTGACAGGTATGGAGAGGGCGGGCTTATGCTGTCTATGTTGCTGGGAAGAGACAGAAAGAGGAGGGTTCCCTTCAGCTACTCTCTGAGGCTCTGTTTCTTATCTCATTTAATCCTCACGAAAACCCTCTTGGGAATGAACTCTGGTATTCCCCATTTTACAGCCAAGGAAATGAAGGCACAGAGAGGTAGTCACTTGCCCAAGATCACACAAGTAGTGAGTAATGAGACAGGTCTGTCCAATTCTAAAGTCAGATCGTAACCACTAATCCACACTGTCTCACCAGGAGGTTAAGAGAAGGCTTGAAGCTTAGAGAGCTGGGAACTCTTACCTCCCAAACCACGGTTCTTAGCAGCACACTGCTAATAAAGTCCGTGCCAAAATAAATGAATAAGAGCTAGAGGGTCTTTAGGGAGTGGTTCCACTTTCCTCTCCCTGGGGCATTTTGGTATCTGAGACTATAGTGGGTGAGGTCTGCACGTTAAGGAGCTTGCTCTGACAGCAGGGTAGAGGATGGGGAAGACGTCAGGATCCTAACAAAGATGTGCCGTCGGCCAGGGGTGACTTCCCCAGAAACAGAATGGCTGGCTTTTGTGACCAACTGGAAGGAGACCATGGTGTAAGCCCCAGAGGCAGGCTCCTGGACTTCCTTCAGCCATGATCCTGGGTACTCCTAGACTGAGGCTGTGAGCTGTGAGTGGGGTCCTTTCGGGGGAGGTAGTCTCCATCAGCTGGCCTCTTTCTCAATGTTAAATAGAGTGAGTGGATTTTAATTTCTGCTCTGGAACCACAAACAAGTTATTCTTTCTTCTCTGGGCTTCAGTTCCTTACACGAAAAGTTGGGTTAAGAATCTTTATAAACAGATGTAGAGAACAAACGTATGGACACCAAGGGGGGAAAGCGGCGGGGTGGGGGAGCATGTGGGGTGGGATGAACTGGGAGACTGGGATTGACATATATACACTAATATGTATAAAATAGATAATAAGAACCTGCTGTATAAAAAAAATAAATAAAACTTAAATGATTAAAAGGAACCTGTGTAAAGCTCTTAGCTGGCACATAGTAGATTCCCGATGAACAACTACTTAGCAGCTCTCATTAGCCCCTCTTGGTGCTTACAGCCCCTGGGGAAGAGGAGACTCGGTTATCAAGAGACTGAAAAGAATGAGGGTCCTTTTAAAAAGAGTGGCCTGGTCCCAGAGGCTCATGGGAGGAAAGGCCACTTATAGCTGCGGAATGAAAGAAGCTTCCAGGAACGGCCGGGGTCGGGTGGGGAATCTTAGCTGAGCCTGGGAGAGGAGGAGGGTTAAGGTTTGTAGAAGGACGGGAAGGGCATTCCGAGAGGAATCATAGGAGGCAAAAGCTGGGTGCGAGGAGGAAATATGACTCATCCAAGCTTACTAAAGCGGGGAACCGGTCGGGGTGCAGAGGTCCCAAAACGCAGCCTGAGGGTGCCCCTGCGCTGCCATGCCCTCGGCCAGGCTCCTACCACTGGGCCAGCAGCACAGGGTCCACCTCACTGCTCTCTCTACCCTCCCCAGATCAGCCCCGAGGAGGAGGAACGCCGTCGAGTGAGGCGCGAGAGGAACAAGCTAGCCGCGGCCAAGTGCAGGAACCGGAGGAAAGAACTGACCGACTTCCTGCAGGCGGTGAGCACCGGCGAGTGCGGAGGGTGCCCAGGTCCCGGCCCACCCAACCTCAGAAGGCCCCCAGTTCCCAAGAGCCCGCGGGGCCGCAGGGGGCGCCGGTATATGAAGTCCCCTGCCCCACCCCCGGCTCCCTGTCGGAGGCGCACTCCGACGAGGAAAATGTGATTAAAAATTAATTGCAGCGGGTCTCTCTCTGAACAGAGAAGAGCTGAAGCTGGGACCGACAATGTCCTTCGAAGATGCCCCCCGAGCCTGATGGGAGTCGTGCCCATTTTCTCCCATCGACTCATGGGAGTTGTAGTCCAGACTTGCTGGAGACTCCCCACTCCCCCCCGCCCCCTCGCCACCACCACCCACCTTCCGCGCCCCAACCTTCCAATCACTACCACAGTGGGAGGCTCCGCGGTATTCAGCCCTCATCCTCCTGACTCCTCTCCTGATCGTCCACAGGAGACCGACAAACTGGAGGACGAGAAATCCGGGCTGCAGCGAGAGATTGAGGAGCTGCAGAAACAGAAGGAGCGCCTGGAGCTGGTGCTGGAAGCCCACCGCCCCATCTGCAAAATCCCGGAAGGGGCCAAGGAGAGCGAAACCAGCGGCACAGGCGGTACCAGTGGCACCAGCAGCCCACCAGCCCCCTCCCGCTCTGTGCCTCGTATCTCCCTTTCCCCAGGGCCTGTGCTTGAACCCGAAGCATTGCACACTCCCACGCTCATGACCACACCCTCCCTGACTCCTTTCACCCCCAGTCTGGTCTTCACCTACCCCAGCACACCGGAGCCCTGTGCCTCAGCCCACCGCAGGAGTAGCAGCAGCAGTGGGGACCCCTCTTCTGACCCCCTTGGCTCCCCAACCCTCCTGGCCTTATGAGGCACTCCAGCCCCCACTTCCTGCGGGTGCTACCCTCACCAATATTTCCCTGCCCATTGGTCCAGCTGGCCTGGACCATATCTCATGTCCAACCCCAGCAGATTCTTCTCCATCCCTCCAGATGAGACTGGGCATATTTTGCTTCCTGGTAGTGCCAGCTTGGGGCTACCAAAGCTGCCCCCTCTTTCTCTAGAGCTGGCCTCTCTAGCACAATTTGCACTAAGTCAGAGACAAAGTGGTTCCTGTTTGTTGGAGAAAATTCCGGGCAGCTCCCAAGGGACTTTGTAGATTCTCAGAGGTCCTCTGGAGCCCTAAATCCCTGCAGATCACCCCTATAGTCACCATCACCCTCTTCCTGTGATTCACCCAACCCTACCCCTGACAGGAGGTGATGCTCTACCCGCCGAGAACACTAACTCACCCAGCCCCACTGCCAGCAGCACCAGGTTATTGAACCAGGACACTCTGCCAGCCCCTCATAAGTGGAACAGCTCAGGAGGTGCCAGAGGTTTCTATGATGAGCTGACCTGCAGCCCCAGCTCTGAGAAGACTTTAGCTCCAAGCCTCCACAGCGTGGGCAGCTGCTATTTATTTTCCTAAAGAGAGTATTTTTATACAAACCTGCCAAAATGGAATAAAAGGCTTGCAGCTCTAGCCTGCTCTCATTGGACCCAGAGGCTAAAGGGAGAAGATTTGGAGCCAGAAGCCCTAGGCTCCCATTTCAGCTCCACCAATTCACTACATGACCTTGGACAAATTCTTTGATATTTCTGGACCTTGATTTTCTTATCTGACAAGTGAGGCTACATCTGTTCTGCCTCAGCTCCAGGACTGAGAGAAGGCACAGAAGTGCTATGAGGTGCCAAGCCAAGAGGATTACCATCCTCCTCCTGGTGGGGGCCCACAGTACTCCCACAGGAGGGCACTGTTATGCCCCTTCCAGCCTCCCGGGAGGCGGCTGAGTGGGTTTCAGGCCCCCAACACCTGCTTCCTGCCCCATTGTCTTGGACAGGAAGGAGCCGGGAAGGGAGCTGGAGCCACTTCAGGGGCTGGATTACGGCCTGTCCTGGGGCCTGATGGGGGGAGCCAGTGGCTTACCACGGTCCCACATCCCGCCCCAGGATGCAAGTAATGGGGGAGTCAGACACCTTAGTTCTGCAGTCCCTCCAGATGGGAATGGTACCCAGTCTCAACGTCCCCGCCCTCGTCCCAACGCCGGCGAGTCCCAAACAGACGCTGCCCCAGCCATGGGCTCTGCTTCCGCCTCAGTTTATTAGCTTCCACCCAGCCCCCAGCAAGTCCCTCCGCTCCAGCCTCCAGTCCCCCTCCTGCCCCGCCAGCGAGCGCCAGGGGCCCTCCTCAGTGTTAGGGTTTCTAAGTCCATGCCAGCGGCCCCTCGTGCGCAGCGGGGGCGGCGTCCGGGTGCCGAGGTCCACCGCAATCTCCGCGCTGGAGGAGCAATCCGGGCGGGCGTCGGCGCGAAGCTGTGCCCTCAATCATCTGGGGAGCAGGCCAGGGGCAACTGATCGGGGCTGCCCACGCTGCCGGTACTGGAGCTTCCATCGCCCAGGTCACGGGGACCGCAGGGGGGCAAGGCCAGCTCGGGTGTCGGCCCAGGGCCAGAGCCCCCCGAGCCGCCGGTACCGCCGCGCGGGCCCCACTCCTCGCCCAGCGCCAGGCAGAGCTCCTTAAGGGCCAGGTTCTCCCGCAGCAGCTCCTCCTGGCGGCCTTCCAGCTCGGCCAGCTTCTGCCAACAACCGCCTAGATCCTCGCGCACGGCTCGGGATGCTTGGGTCCCGAAGAGCTGCCACTGGCGAGCTGCTCGCCGCCCTCGCTGGCGCTCCGAGTCCAGGAAGCAGCAGAGGTCGCGCAGCTCGCGGTTCTCGGCCTGTAGGCGCCGGTTGAGCTGCTTGAGCTCGCGTATCTCGCCCAGGTGACCCTGTAGCTGCCGATTCACCTCCTGCATGAGGCGGCCGCGCTGCACCAGAGCCGCCAGACGCGCCGCCTCCTCCCGCCGCAGGCGCCGCACCAGCTCCTCCTTGCCCAGAGCCGCCATCTCTTCATCCGTCAGCTCCTCCAGGCCGCCCGTCTCGGCCTCCATGGCTGCTCAAGCCTCTGGAGCATCGCCTGCCCGCCGCCGCGGCCCAGGAGCCCCACGACGAGCTCCTCGCCGCTGGGGCTCAGGCACCCGCTCCGCGGACAGGCTGTGGTAGAGATAGCTTAGGCTGCAGCAGCCGCGCGTGGGTGGGCACGCGGCGGGGCGCGCGCCGGGTCGGGACTGCATGGCGTCAAGGAAGACCAGCCAATCCGAGCCAGCTCCCTCGGAAGGGGCGGTGCCTAGGAGCCGGGAGCAAGGCCCTTCCCCGCCCACTCTGGACCGCGGAGTCCCCGATGCTTGCGGACACTCGGTACCCGCGTCACCGACCTCCGCGGCAGTCAACAGCAAACTAGAAGCGTCGTATCTTCCAATTCGAAACCTCCTCAAGCTCGAGCTCCCTGTGAGAACCAAGATTCGGGGGTCGGCCCCCGACTTTCCTGCCCACCCCCGGGCGAAATCCAGCCGGATCTCCTTTTCTTCCTTCCTAGCTTTGCTCGAACTCAAGAGTCTCGGCTCACTGAGCATCGCTCCCAGTCCACGGAAACATAAGTCCAAACGTCCTGGCTCACCATCAGCCTATTCTCCTTCTCACGGACCGTGTCCTGCCCAGTGGGAGGGCCATACAAGGGATTCTTTTGTTCAATAAACTATTATTGTATGTAAGGCTTATAGAGAAACAAACTTGATCAATATCCTTATACTGTCCTTAAAGAGATCGTAATCTGGCAGAGGAGACGAGCTGCGTTAAACAAAAAGCAAATGGAAGAAGAGCACATTTTGAGGGACCGCCCCCTACCTGCAAAAGGTTTCCCAAAAGAGGTGATATCCGAGGGGCCCTGAAAGATGCATAGGACTTTGGCAAGTAATGAGAGAGCTATTTCAAGGAGAGGGAATAGCATGATGAAAATCGCTGGGGTCTGAAAGAGGCTTGCTGCTTTGGAAACCGTGAGAGTAGCTTGTTTTTTTGGGTTTTTTGTTTATTTGTTTGTTTTGGAAAGGCAGGTGCTTAGAGAAAGTGGTAAGAGAGGAAGGGAGGTAACAAAGGTAATCAGAAGCCAGATTTTTAAGAGTTTTCAATACCAGGCTGGAGCGTTTACACAGGCCAGTAAGAATTTAAGCAGGAGAGTAACATTTTTAAATATGCATTTTGTAAAAAAGGTTGTTTGGACGGCTTTGTGTGGGATGGACCACAGGGAGGGGATGTAGGCAGAGAGATTACTAAGAACACTGTGTCAATGGGCAAGGAGAGCTATGCAGAAGGAGTGGGCTGGGACAGTGCCAGTGGGGGTGGAGAGGACAGAACAGATACTAGAAATATTCAGGAGGCAAATCGGCAGAACTGAATGTAGGGAGAGAGGAGTCTGGGAGAAAGCCCAGGTTTCTGGTATGAGAACCGCGTGGATGGTGGGGCTGTCACCAAGATAGGAACGCAGGAAAGAAACAGATTCGGGAGACCGACAGGTCTGTCTGGCTTTTGAAGGTCCTGTGGGGGACAGAGTGGAGTCACACATAGGTGGCCGTCTGGATGTGGACTTGCAGACAGAGCTCTAAGCTGCAGAATAAGAGAGGTCATTAGTGTGTGTGGGGGGGAGGTGGTTAAAACCATGGGAACAGGTGCCCCATGTTCAGGAGAGGGGCTCGTCTGCAGGATGGACTGAGGGTCTCCCACCCAGCAAGGGCCCTTGAGGATGAGCCAGACACCTTTTTTTCAGAGAAAAGACTTAGGATAGAGCCCAGTGGAGCCCCTAAATTTAGGATACAGGTCAAAGTAGGGAGGCCCCGAAAAGGGCAGAGAAAAACCAGAAGGATGTGAGGGTAGAGGTTGCCGGGATAGGTCAAACTGGCCGGAGACCTTGACTCTGGACGCCCTCCCGCTAACCTGGCCGGGGTGAGGGTGGGGTGGGGTGGGGACTGAGAGCCTGAGATTCCCCCTCCCGCTGGGAGGAGGGCGGGGCTACTCCACTGCCTCCGTCTCCGCCTCTTTCCTCGCCGCTCCTGCCCCGACTCGCTCTGTCCCGGAAGTGGTCCTTTTCTGGCTCCGGGTGCCGGGAGCCGAATGCCTGTGCTCACGGAAGTGGCCCGGCGGCGGCGCGCCGGGCCTGGGCAGTGCTTGCTCCTGCTGGGGCGCTGCGGTAGCGCCCGGGTCCCGGCGTCGCCATGGCCAGCGAGCTGGACATCTTCGTGGGGAACACGACCCTCATCGACGAGGACGTGTATCGCCTCTGGCTGGACGGTTATTCGGGTCTGTGGGGGACCGTCTGTGGGTGCCGGTTTGGCGGAGCTGTTGTTTTGGATGGGAGAGCGGGCAGAGCCAGGAGTAGGCATCCTATAGGGCAGTGGGCAGAGGCCTGGGAGTACCGAATACCTAGGGGTCGGGGCTGGAATCCCTGAAGGGCCTCTGGGGTCAGCGGGGCGGAGCCTGATGCTAGCTCTCACTTCCTAGTGAGCGACGCGGTGGCCCTGAGGGTGCGCTCGGGAATCCTGGAGCAGACCGGCGCCACAGCAGCGGTGCTGCAGAGCGACACTATGGACCACTACCGTACTTTCCAAATGCTTGAGCGCCTGCTACACGCCCCGCCCAAGCTGCTGCACCAGCTCATCTTTCAGATCCCGCCCTCTCGACAGGCGCTGCTCATCGAGAGGTGCTCACCTGGCGGGATGGTGGGGACGCCAACCAGTCTGGCCATATACCCATTTTGCAGGCTGAAAATGAGGCCCAGGGAGGGACGGGGCTTATCTAGGCCGGGAGAAAGTTGAGAGCAGAAGGGGCCAAACCCAGGTCCTGCCAGTTCTTCTTTCGCCTCCTTTATGGAAAGTCAACAGTGTCCCCTGACTCCTCACAGGTACTATGCCTTTGACGAGGCCTTTGTGCGGGAGGTGCTGGGCAAGAAGCTGTCCAAGGGCACTAAGAAAGACCTGGATGACATCAGCACCAAAACAGGCATCACCCTCAAGAGCTGCCGGAGACAGGTGGACACCACACTCATCTGCAGCCCGCCCCTTCACACCATCCCTTTGGTCACTGCCCCACCTCCAGGTTCCTCCAGCACCTCGGTGGCAGTGGCTTCATATCCACTCTGCTCTCTTTTTGGCCCTTCCAAGCCATTCCCTACTCTTCAGCCAGAGTGGCCTCTCAGAAGCCCAGATCTGACCTTAGCTTTCCTGGGGCTTAGCCAGGACGGTCAGTTTCAGCACAAATTAGTGAAGAACTGGAGAGCATAATGCTAAAATGGGGGTGAATTTATTGATAAGAGTGAGTAAACATGTATCCAAGGCAAGATGGCAGAAGCTGGTGAACACTTGATGAATTGATAACAGGTATTAATAATTAATAGTTTGTTGAAGGAATAACAGATGCTCCCTCAGTGTCTGTTGACTGTATAGGTGGGTAGGTGATAGAGGGACGTTCACTAAACAGCTTATTGGGTGAGCAACCTCTGACCAGTCCTCTCTCCTCCTCTAACTGCCCTGCAGTTTGACAACTTTAAGCGAGTCTTCAAGGTGGTGGAGGAAATGCGGGGCTCCCTGGTCGATAACATCCAGCAACACTTCCTCCTGTCCGACCGGCTGGCCAGGTGAGGGGCCAGGTGAGGGGCTAGATGAGGAGCCAGCTGCCTCCCCCTCCTGCACACTCCTTCCTTGCCCCCTGAGGCTGGTCCATATTCCCCACACCAACCCGCCTGACCTCCTGGCTGGGCTGGGGGGATGGTTATCCCACTCCTGGTCTGCACTTTGGATCAGACTGGCCTGGGCTTGAATCCCAGCCCGGCCATTCACCAACTGGGCTGTTGCGAGGTGCCACATGGAAAGCCCATGACGGCACAGCCCCTGGGGCTTAGTATGTACTCAGTGAATGGTAGCTGTTACCCTGTGGTCTCCCACTGTGTCCCTTAGGAGACCTGGGCTGAAACCTTCTCTTTCCCCAGATGAGGAGGCCCAGAGAAAAGTGACTTGAAACACATCACACAGTGAGTTAGGGTAGAGAGAGGCCAGAACTCGGATGCCCAGCCAGTGTTGCAGGTGGGAGCTGCTCGCTAAGAAGGAATTTCAAGCCCTGATGGGCCCACTCTCCCCTCCCTGCAGGGACTATGCAGCCATCGTCTTCTTTGCCAACAATCGCTTTGAGACAGGGAAGAAAAAACTGCAGTATCTGAGCTTTGGGGACTTTGCCTTCTGTGCTGAGCTCATGATCCAGAACTGGACCCTTGGAGCCGTCGGTGAGGCCCCCACCGACCCAGGTGCCTGGACACCTCCTCACCTTCTCAGGGCCTGGCTTCCCACCAGCGGTTTCTCCTGCAGGCCCCCGTTCCCAGCATCCTTTCTTCTTCAGGGCCCCTCCCCAGCCACTTCTGCTCCCAGTCCGGTGTTCCCACCCACACGTCTGCAGACAAAGGGCCCACGGCTTCCCTATGGCTTGGGGCCAGTCACTCCACGTCCCTCACACTCCACTTGCTCTTTTGTCTCATGGGGCGCAATGAGGTGGTGGGGGAGGAAGGCTCGGGATGTCACAGGAGGGGTTTTTATCTCCCACCCCAACTCCCTTCATGGACCTCACTCAGACCCCCAGGCGGATGACATGGACATGGACTTAGACAAGGAGTTTCTCCAGGACTTGAAGGAGCTCAAGGTGCTTGTGGCTGACAAGGACCTTCTGGACCTGCACAAGAGGTGACCCTTGGGGTCTATGGGGCGGGGCCTGAAGTGGGGGCCCAGGCGACTCTGGGCTTGACCCTGTCTCCCTGCAGCCTGGTGTGCACTGCCCTCCGGGGAAAGCTCGGGGTCTTCTCTGAGATGGAAGCCAACTTCAAGGTCTGTGGCCCAATCCAGCCTCTGTCCCATTGGCATCGTCAGCCTCCAGAGCACTGTCCCCTCCGGGCAGCTCTGCTCATGCCTGAGATTGACCGGCAGGTGGCGCTGCTGCTCCCTCTGCCTGCCTGTGAAGGGGCAGCCAGCTCTTAAACAATGGGGAGTTATTTGATGGAGGGAGGTGGATAGATTTGGGCTCAGCCCCCAGCCTCTTGGGCAGAAGGCAGAACTCCCAGGCTCCCTGCCCCACAGAACCTGTCCCGGGGGCTGGTGAATGTGGCCGCCAAGCTGACCCACAATAAGGATGTCAGAGACCTGTTTGTGGACCTTGTGGAGAAGGTGAGCTGTCCTGCCCGCTGCCCTCTGATCCCCATCCTGGCCTGTCCCTGGGCTGTACCAGTGCTAGATGTTACCTCGGACCCACAGTTCGTGGAACCCTGCCGCTCCGACCACTGGCCGTTGAATGATGTGCGACTCTTCCTGAATCAGTATTCGGCATCGGTCCACTCCCTGGATGGCTTCCGGTGAGACACCCCAGGCTTCCTCACTCTGCCGGCCTCCTTCTGGGGCCTAGCCCTCCTGCAGACTCAGAGTTCCCTGTTCTGTCGCCCTGGAGGTGGAAGTCTGTGTTGACTAGAGTCTCAGCTCCACCTCTTGGAAGCTGTGACCCTGACTTTGGACAGGTTCCTTAACCTCTCCCTTCCTCAGTCCCCTCGTACATAAGCTGGGGGTGATAATAATGAGGATCATAGGAATATTGTGAGGCTCAAACTAGTGAGGGTGTAGAGAGCACTTAGAGCAGTGTCATGACACGAGGGGCATACAGTAAACGTCAGCCGATCCCGTTACTGTTACCATTGCAGGCACCAGGCCCTCTGGGACCGCTACATGGGCACCCTCCGTGGCTGCCTCCTGCGTCTCTGTCATGACTGAGGCCCCCTCCCCCTGCCCTGCCCACATTGACAATAAAGTTGCCATGACTTTGGAGGAGGCTGTGAGTGGGTACAGTTATGGGTCCGCGTGTGGGAGTGTGTGCAGGTTGCACGCGTGTGTCTCTGAGTGTCACAGTGTCTAAGGATGTATGTGTCCGTTGGCCCCGCAGGGACTAGGACATGTCAGAGAATGTTATCTATGCACTCCCCATCTATTTCCCCACCCCAGCTGAGTCCACTCC
Organism: Globicephala melas; assembly: GCF_963455315.2. Lineage (NCBI taxonomy): Eukaryota > Metazoa > Chordata > Mammalia > Artiodactyla > Delphinidae > Globicephala > Globicephala melas. The sequence continues at coordinate 6,631,894 of NC_083321.1, forward strand.
GAAGACAGGGGTCTTGTCTAGGTTTATTCAATCCGTAGCAGAAACACTGGGAGGATAGGCAAAAGCCTTGGGGTGGGGTGGGCAGGGAGGTAGCTGGCACAGCAGGAGAGAGCTGGGCGGCAGCCAGGTGGGCTCAGGGAGGGCAGGAGACTTGGTGCTTCTTAACGGGTTTGTCCAGTCTGGCAGTGAGCGGGTACTTGGTGATGCCGCAGGTGTTACTCCCTCGGTGCAGCCGGAAATAGCCCTAGGCAGTTAGGGGACATCAGGGCCAGTCGGCGGGGAGAGGTCTGTCCGGCCCTGTCCTCCCGCCCCCAGTAGATCACACTCACCTCCTCACCCCAGTTGGCCCCCCAGGAGTTCTTCAGGATCCAGTATGGGATGGAGTAGCGAGGATGAGGAGGAGACCGGGATGAGATTGCCTCTGCCTGCCTCCCCTCCACCGACTTGCTTTTACCAAAACCCACCAGCAGGACAGAATGATCCACAAGCTGGGGGTCACAGGTGGTAGATGTGGCCTTGATCACACCCTTCTGGTATTGCTGCAGGGGCAGAGAGGCTGAGTCGGGGGCTACCTCCCCTATATACCCCTCCCCCCAGTTCCCTACCTTATCCCACCTGCAGTAGCTTCATGTTGATGGTCACAGTGATGGGGCCTTGGGTGGCCAGGTACCTGGCGATGCCTGGGGGTGGAATGTGCCGTCAGGCCCTGCCTGTCCTGTGCCCCCTGCTCTCGGCTCATGGGTGTCTCTATCTCTTTCTCTTTCCCACGCCCAACCCCCCGCCCCCAAATCCCTCCATCTCTGTCTGTAGCCCTGTCTGTCCTGGTCTGTCTGTCCCTGTCATTCTCCCCCCTGGGCCCGCCCATGTGTCTCCATCCTGCCCGTACTCTGCTCGCAGGGCTGCAGCATGATGAAATCCTGGATCCAGGCCACCTTCTTGTGCTTCTTAGCCTGGCATCTGTGGGGTTTGCTGTTCCCCATGAATGGGTAGTCCTTATCACTGGCCAGGCCACCTGGACATGAGCAAGGCCCCGGAGGAGACTCGGCTCAGCTCCGGAACATCCCACCCCCCACCCCCCCGACACACACACACACACACACACACACACAGCTGCCCCGAGAGACAGGCACTCACTGATGTTGAGGACAGTTATGAACGCATCCCAGACGAAACCGCCCTTGCAGCCATTCCCACAGCGGTCACAGTCGAGCAGCTCTGGTGCAAGCAGGGACAGTGTGGGTGCCCGGGCCTCAGGCAGCCCCGCCTCAGTCACACAGGTCCCCTCCCCCAGCCATACCTTGCACAGAGACTTCCAGAGATTGATCGGTTTTGATGGCCCACAGGGCCTCGATGTTGCCCGCTGCTGCCATGGCCCAGCAACAGTTGCAGTTTTGCTAGTGGTAGAAGGATGGGGGTGGGGGTAGGGAATGCAGGCCTTGCCCCTCCCCTCCCCCTCCCGCCACCAGGGCTGGATTGGGCCAGGCCGCATGGGGGCAGATACCTGATTCCTGATGGGTGAGATGATGCCAGCCTTCTTCCGCCAGTCACAGGTCGGGGGCACTGACTGCCCCCACTCTTCAGACCCTACCTTTTGGCTCACACTGGGGGCCTCTCCAGCCACCCTCTGATGCCCATAAAGCTGGCCAAACTCCTCCTCTGGGAGACAGATGGGGCCCCCAAGTTTTGCAGTTTTTACCCCCTCTCCCCCACAGTCTGCCTCTCACTTCAGCCATCCACATCCTCAGCCATCTGAGTCCCCCTAATACCCTGGGAGACAGAAAGGCAAGGGTACTGAGGCCTAGAGAGAGGCCAGGTTCCTTGCTGGGGTGCACTCCCCTGCACCTGCTGCCTCCCCCTGAGCTGGGTTGTGACCCCGGCCTCCGGAGTTCCTGCCCCTGATCTCTGATTTGGGCCAAGCACCCAGGCCTCTGGTCCTCAGAGTCCCTCTGGGAAACAAAAGCCAAAAACCTGCCTTGTCCATCTGCTAGTATCCCTGGAGAAGGTTCTGCTTCCCCACCTACCACCTAGGGGCCAGGAGGGGGTCCCGGTACCTGTGAGGTCACTGAATGGAGTCACCCCAAACTCAGCTGTGCCCAAGTCCTCCTCTTGCAGCTGCTGAGCCTTGGCCAGGTTTTGGGCAAAGATGTCCAGGCGGCGAGCATGCTCTAGACCAAAAGGAGGTTGTCCTAGGCTGGCTTCCAAGCCCCCAGGGGTAGGAAGTGGTCACTGGCTTGGCTTCTCGTCCACACTCGCCCAGGTGAGCACTGGCTCTGTTTCCCGTGGTCCTTGCAGGCCCTGCTACAGACACCTGGGCCAAGGAAGTGGCTCCCCAGCGCCCCTAGGGTTGGGTTTTCCTAGGAAGCCAGAAGAGGGGTATCTCCACCCACCTGGGGGAGAAGCCAAGTAAAGGGTCGGAAGGCAGAGTGACTCAAGGGAAAAGTGGATGGTTAGAGATCGGCATCCTGCCAGGTCATCGCTCTCTGTACTTCACATCTCTGACCGCAAGTCTGTGGCTGGAACGAGGTGGGGGAGGGTGGGGTACAGGTCCATGGCACAGGAAGTCTGGGCTGAAAGGTGCTCACAGACCATCCCCCTATGGGAGATGAGATCCAGAGGGCAGGGGCAGGGCTGGCAACTCCTGGGGTTGGAGAGGGAGCCCCCAGCTTGGGGACAAAATGGGTATCCTTGGGTGTTTGCTGAATGAACTCATGACTAGATGGCGGCCTCCTGCCTGCTGCCTGCAGTCACAGGAAAGTGGCTCTGGAGGTGAAGGATCCTCTTGGACCAGTCAGACCCCCAACAGCTGCCTCCTCCCTCCAGGTTCGTAGCCAAGGATGATCCTGTCCCCACTTGTGCATTTGGGAAACCAGGGAGTACACCCCCAGCCCTGTCACTGTCCTGCTGAGTGGCTTTGGCCAAGCACATTCCCCACCCTGTGGCTTGATTTCCTTGTCTCTTAAATGGGAGAAAGGGGGTTGGACCGGAGACATTTGCGCCCCATGATACCTGCTGGGTGTGAGTAACTCCGGTTGTACTGGATCTGGAACAACGTGAAGACCTCTTTCAGCTCCAGAGGCTGGGGACCTGGGTCCTGGAAAAACAACCAAGGGCAGTGGGGAGGCGGAGAGGTGAGGAGTCATTGCTGGGATCCCACCTCAGCTCCCAGATGTGCCAGGACTGGGTTAGGGGAGCAGCCGGTTCACCCCCTCTTCTCCCTGTGTGGGCCTGGACGCGTCAATCACCTCTCCAGCCTCAGTTGCTCCCTCTGAGAAGTAGGAGCAAAGCACTGTTTCTGAGGGGGTGAGCCCCAGGCATGGGGAGCAGGCTGGGGACGCTTACCTGGCCCCTGAGGGAGCTCTTGATGCCTTGGGCCAGGCCTGCCACCAACAGGGCCAGGAGACAGGAGAGATGGACAGTTAGTGACATGATGCTGCAGACCAGGGTGTCAGCGGCAGGAAGCTATGCGACCAAGGTGGAGGGGCTGAGAGGGTGGAGCTGGAGAAACCACAAAGGGGAAACCAGGCTGCAAGGGGGAGGAGGACCCCCGAGCACAAGAGACCTTCAGGCTTTTGTCCCTACATGGCCCCCTGCCTTCCTGTACCCCGCTCCACCCGTTTATTCAACAGAGGCTCTCTGCCCATGCTGTTCTGGGTGATTCTAGGGATATGGAGATGGATCTGTCCTTAAGGGGACAGGAGGAGACAGATCCTAAGTGGGCAGTGACAATGTAAGGCCATCAGTGCCTTGAGCGGGAAACAGGGGGCTATGGAAGCCACAGGCCCTGATGACTGGGGGGATGGACGGTGGTCAGTGGCCCCCGGAGAGCATTCTTGTTCATCCTATTACAAAGCTCAGTCGGCTCAGAAGTCACCTCCAAGCAGCTCACCCATCCTGTGGTGTAACCTGCAGCTGCTTGAGCCCCTGCTGTGCCTGTGCCTACTGGGCGTCTGCGTCCCAACCGCACCGGAGGTATCTGCCTTGCTTGTGTCCTCAGCACCCAGGAAGGGGCTGGGCACAGAGCTGGCTCAGTGGGGATTTGTTGACTGAGCGATTGGTCGTCATGGGTTTTAAATAGAAAAGTTCAGGGTCCGGGGGACAGCAAGTGGCATCTACTACCTCCTTCTGTTCTTCATTCCTATCACAGTCTGGGGATGGGGATGAGGGGTGTGGGTGGGCCTGAGGGGGCGGAAAGATAGCAGGGTTGGCATCTCAGACAGAGTAAGGCCAGAGGCTAAGGGCTGGGCAGGGGTGTTCACACCTGTTACTTCTGCCTTGGTTTTAAGTGGGTCCTTGGGCTAGGGAGCTCCCATATGGGCCTCCAGGCTGGCAACCAGCACCCAATACCAGAGATGGGTGAGAAAAAACCTGGCTTTCTCGGGGTTCCATGAGGATTGGAGCGACGGGAAGGGATCTATCCACTCATGAGCTCACCACCTCTTTTCTTCATTCATTAGGAATCTTCCCAAAGCTGTGAGATCCTGTTTTGCTGCACCCAGCCCCCGCCCCCCCCACACACCCCGGATAGTAAGCCAAGGGACTCCTCTATTTGGAAAAAAGAGTGATGCTGCCTTTATTAAAATACAGTAGACAGACCATCCACAGAGGGGTACCTGGCTTCATGATTCTAGATCCCAGGCATGTGTCCCAAGCTGGTTCTGGCTGTGTGTGACCTATGGCTAAAGCCCCATGTCAGCCCTCAGAGCTGGAGGTTCACATAACAGCTTTATTGAGGTATAATTCACATACCATAAAATTCACCATTTATAAGTGTACAATTCAGCGGTTTTTCACGTATTTGCATAATGGTGCAACCATCACCACTGTCTAATATCAGAGCATTTTCATCACCCGAAAAGAAACCCCAGACCCATTAGAAGTCATTTCCCCATTCCCCTTCCCCTGGCAAACACTCATCTAGTTTGTCTTTCAGATTTGCCTATTCTGGGTGTGTCCTATAAGTAAGTGGAATATGTGGCCTTTTGTGTCTGGCTTCTTTCAACTAGTGTACTATTTTCAAGATTCATCCATGTTGTAGCATATATCAGTACTTCATTCCTTTTTATGGCTGAATAACATTCCACCGTGTTACCATTTTTTGCTTATCCTTTCATCAATTGATGAACATTAGATTGGTTCTATATTTTGGTTCTTATGAATAGTGTTGCTATGAACACTGTACAGACTTCGTGTGTGTGTGTGTGTGTGTGTGTGTGGATTGTGTTTTCAATCCCCCTGGGTATATACCTAGGAGTGAAATCGCTGGGTCACGTGGTAACATTTCTGAGGACCTGCCAGACTGTTTTCCACAGTGGCTGCCCCATCTTACATTCCCACCCACAGTGTATGAGTGTTCCAATTTCTCCATCTCCTCGCCAGCACTTGTTACTGTCTGTATTTTTGGTTTTAAAGAACTATTATTTTTAGGCTCCTTCCCCGCACGTTGGGGGATGGTGCTGGGAAGGATTTGGGGGTGGCGAGGTGCTCTCCAGTTCACACTGCACCCGGAAGGCTCACCCCAGGACCCACCGTTAAGTCCTCTCCTCTCCCCCGGCGGGGCGATAGTGAAGATAAACAGGGGTGGGAAAGGGAACCGAGGGCTCGGTAGTTCCCACACCCTGTCTGCCTCCAGGCAGGGGACCCCTAGACACGCAGCCCTTTCCCGTCTGGCCCCGCCCTGAGACGTGGCCAGGGCAAGACCCCAACCCCTTCCTGGGAGCCAGCTCCGCCCAAACTCCTCCCCTTAGGGCTCTCCCTCTACTTGGGAGAGGATGCAGAAACCCGGGGACTGGGGGCGGGGTGTGTGTGTGGGGTCGGGGGACGCTGGTGGGAGGATGGCCAGGAAGGCGATGGCACCGGACCCTGGCGTCCTGCACGCCCGAGTTCGGCCCTGCCCGCCTTCTCAGGGGCTTCCATTCATTCTGAGCCAGAAGTGAACTGCCGCCCCCGCCCCAAACTGAGGTAGACTCTCGGACTGAGGGCTCGGGCTCGCAGGAGGCCGTTCTGGAGTGAAGGGACCGCCTGGCTGAAGACAGCCCTGGGGATGGAGAGGAGAAGGGACCGAGATGGACAGTTCTGGACCTGGGAGCGTCTTTTCTTAGGGCGAGGGTCTGGTGACCCTGGACGAAGTTCTGGTATTTCCAGAGTGACTGTCCAAGTGCACAGAATAACATTCTGGAGGCTGCAGAGTGGGGATCTGGAAGTCCCAGAATTAGGTGGGGTCTAGGTCCCCAGGATGACATTCTGGGAGGCGCAGAAAGAGTCTGTGGGCCCCGGCCTTAAGTGCACAGGAATTCTGGGGGCGCAGATTAGGTAGGGTCTAGGTGCGCAGGATGACATTTTGGGGTGCGCAAAGTGAAAGCGTGGGGGCTCCTAAGTGAGTCGGGGGCCTGGCATCAGGGCCAATGCCCCCAGGATCGGGCGCTAGGGGACCCTGGCCCGGCGCCGGGAGGCGGCTCCGGGAGGCGCCGCGGGGGACCGGGTGGGGGCCTGCGGCCGGCTGGGGGCGGAGAAGTGGGGGGTCGGGGTCCCTCCCCCTGGCGCGGGCTCAGGAATCCGCTGAGGGGCGGGCGGAGGCGCCGGGGTGGGCCGCGCCGCGGCGGGCGGGCGGGCGGGCGGGGGGCGCTTCCTGGGGCCGCGCGTCCAGGGAGCTGCGCCGTCCGCCTGTCCGTCTGCCGCAGGCAGTGCCGAAGCCAGCCGAGCCGCCGGAGCCGCGGGCCGCGGGGCCGTCGCGGGCCCAAGTGAGTGGCCGTCCATGGGGGGAGGGCGCGAGCCAGAGTCTCGGCCGAGTCGCGTCAGCAAGGAGCCGAGAGGCCCGCGCTCCTCGGCCGGAGCCGCTGGGGGACCGGGCGGGGGCGGGGCGGCCCCGGGCGGGTGGGCCCTGAACCCCGGCCTGCGTGAGGAGTCGGCCCTCGGCCTTGGGAGGCTCCGGTGCCCCAAGCACGGTTCCGGGCAGGAGGCGACCGGGGCCACGGCTCTGAGTCCTGGTACCGGGAATGCAGGCTGCTGCGGCAGAGGCGCCCTGACCCCCGCCCACCATCCCCCAGCCCCAGGATGCTCCCCTTCGCCTCCTGCCTCCCCGCGTCTCTACTGCTCTGGGCGCTGCTGCTGTTGCTGTTGGGGGCAGCGTCTCCCCAGGATTCCGAAGAGCCCGACAGCTACACGGTGGGGACAGTGGGGTCACTGGCCTGGGCTGGGCTGAGCAGGGCAGGGACACAGAGACCAGGATCCTGGGGTGGCTGCTGCTGGGGAAGATTCTCCCCTCCACTGGTTGGTGGAGCAGCTGGGGCCATTGTTTGGAGCAGGCGGGGAGGGTGGCCAGGCTTGGGCCCTGGTCTTGGCCTGGTCAGCTAGAGGGGGCCAGGAGTGACCACTGACCACCTCTGGTCCCCTTGTAGGAATGCACAGACGGCTATGAGTGGGACCCTGACAGCCAGCACTGCCGGGGTGAGGATGCTTGGGGGACTGACTCACCCCCGAGAACCGGGAAGGGGATTGCAACCCAACCTCCAAGAGCTGCTCTGTCTCCTGCCCAGCTCTGCCTGGCCGTGGCCAGCTCTGGTTCTCAGGGGGCCAGCTCGGCTAGGGGTGGAGAAACCATCCAGGCCCCTCCCTCTCAGAGAAACCCAGGACACCCTGCCCGCCCCCCTCCCCACCCCCTCAGGAGTCTAGAGAGCAACAGGGCGCTGTCCTGGATACCTCCTCTAATCACTGTCCTATCCAGCTTTGTCCCATCACGGCTCCAGGAGAGCAGTGCCTGCGGGGGTGGGTAAGGAGGCCTGCACATCACTGTTAGGCTGAGTCAGGGCCAGGGCTTTGGGGAGGGACAGAGACCCTCTTGGGGGCAAGAAAATGGGGGTGACTATAGGAACAACTGCTCCACCATCAGCCCTGGCAGGCCCTGGGAAGGGGTCCTGGGCAGGCAGCCTTAGCTTCTTGAGTAGAGAGGGAAGGCCCTGCCCGGGTCACTCAGCTTAGAGAAGGCTGAGATGGGCTCCTGCCTCCCACCCCCTCCACGGCCGGCCCAGGAGACTGGCTGTGCCCAGCAGGCCCCTCTCCGCAGATGTCAATGAGTGCCTGACCATCCCGGAGGCCTGCAAGGGGGAAATGAAATGTATCAACCACTATGGGGGCTACTTGTGCCTGCCCCGCTCTGCTGCTGTCATCAGTGACCTGCATGGCGAGGGACCACCACCACCAGTGCCCCCTGCTGAGCACCCCAACCCCTGCCTCCCGGGCTATGAGCCCGATGAGCAAGAGAGCTGCACGGGTGAGTAAGGGTCACCCTGGCACTGAGGCTTCCAACCCTTCTACCGAGTGTCTCTCACTGCATCTTAAAAACTTACACCTCATGTTCCTCCCTTGCTCAAGAGCCTCCTCAGGGCCACTAGGATAACATCCAGACCCTTGTCCAGACCCTCACTTTGCGTGGGGCCTGCTGCAGGGGGCTCCAGCTCCTGTTACACTGCCCAGCCAGCCTCTGGGACCCTCGCCTTGACTGCTGCAGACGTACTGCAAGAGCTCTGCCTCTCAGCCTCTGCCCCTGCCCCTTCCTGGTCTGCACCCCACCCGTGGGTGCCTCGGGCCTTGGAGGAAGGCCCTGGAATCTGTGCTCCTGGGAGTATGGGCAGGGCCTTATCCTATGCTTCCCTGGCATGAGGTCTCCCAGCGTAGGGGTGCCGTTCTCATTGGCTCCAAGCTGGTAAACTCTTATTTGTGCTGTTGGGCGGGTCCACGTGTTCCTGTTGTGGGTGCATCAGTCACCCACACATCCGTGTAAGTGGTACCTGACCTGTGTGCTCCCATACTGAGGTGTCTGTCGTGTCGGGTGGTGCATGGGCTGCCAGGCGGGGGCTGAGTGGTGTCTCCTGCAGACGTGGACGAGTGTGCCCAGGCCCTGCACGACTGCCGCCCCAGCCAGGAGTGCCATAACCTGCCTGGCTCCTACCAGTGTACTTGCCCCGACGGCTACCGCAAGATCGGGCCCGAGTGTGTGGGTGAGTCTGGGGAGCGGCCTTTCTGGTCCCTGCTCTTGCCCATGACCTGGCTCTCACTCTAGCACCTGATCCCCATTCCAACGCACCCCCAGGTTTCACCCCAGTCCCCTGCCACCTCTGCCTTACTGTCCCCAGACACAGGACTGTGTGCATGTATGTGTGAGTCCTGGCTGATCTGACCCAGCCCAGACACAAGCAAGACTACGGGTGATGAGTCCCAGCTGGCCTGGGCCACACCTGACATTTGCCCTCTGCTGTCCTTCCCCTGCCTCCATCCCAGATATAGATGAGTGCCGCTACCGCTACTGCCAGCACCGCTGCGTGAACTTGCCTGGTTCCTTTCGATGCCAGTGTGAGCCGGGCTTCCAGCTGGGGCCCAACAACCGCTCCTGCGTGGGTGAGGCCGGGCTGGGCCAGGCTCCTGGGTCCTGCGCAGGGTGGTGTGTGGGGGGGGAGCTCCCTTCCTGACCAGCCCAGGGGCAGCGGGGGCTCTGGGCTGCTCCTCGGCTTTCACCCCTCCTCCTCTTCCTGGCACCCCCAGATGTGAACGAATGTGACATGGGGGCTCCATGTGAGCAGCGCTGCTTCAACTCCTATGGGACCTTCCTGTGTCGCTGCCACCAGGGCTATGAGCTGCACCGGGATGGCTTCTCCTGCAGTGGTGAGAGCTCCACCCCTGCCGCGTGTCCCTCCACTGGTCCCCCAGGCCCTGTGTCATGCTGCACCTCCTGCCACACAGCCCTCCCCTTGATGCCTCCACGTCCCGTCCATCCTGCACCCATGTGCCTCCTGGTACTCCACCCCAGCTGGTGGCTGGGCACCTATAGAGCTGCCCACCTGGTGGGGAATGCACAGAGGGGAGCAGTCAGATCCCCACCAAAGCTCAGTAGGGAGACTGAACGAAGATGTAGGTGCCCCCCTCCCTGGGAATCAGGCTGATGTGCGTGCGAATCCTGGACCAGGGCAAGTCACTCTTCTCTCTGAGTCCATTTATTCTTCTGTAGAATAGGTTGTCTTGAGAATTAAGTGAGAAAATGACGACAGACTTTTTCAAGTCCCAAGCAGCAACGCTTTAAAGTGAATCAGCATTTATTGAGAAACTGCCCTGTGCAGTATGCTTTCCTTACATATTTGGCCTTATTTAATCCTGCCAACAATCCTGTGAGATAAATAGCAGCTTTTCCTTCTCTGCAAATTGACATAATACTTCCCTCAAGTTTTGTTGGGAGGATTACAAAAAATAAGATAAAAAAAAAATAAGATAAAATATTTCAGTGAAGAGAGATTGAGTGACTTGCCCAATGGGGCCAGGGCTCTATCTCACTCCATGTCAACCGGCCACGTGCCCTGTTTCTGTTATGCTTTGTGCTTTACTGGCGAGGAAGGCCACATTGGTACCTGGCTAGGTGCCGGGCAGCATAAGGGGCACAGAGGAGAAAACCTGGCTCCTGCCTCTGCTGCTCGCAGTTGGCAGGAGGTGACTGTAATTGGGCGGATTGTAGGTTGCAGGATTTGGGCAAAGTACTGAAACCCAGAGCAGGCTGGGATGCCTCGAGGGCTCCTCAGTCTAAGCCATTGATTTTATTGACAGGAAAACTTAGGTTCCCCAAACTCAGTAGGATATAAAGCCAAACCTCTAGATTCCCAGTGCTCTCATTTAGTATCACCTTATAGTCCTGGGGCAAAGACAGATCTGTGAGCTGGGCAGTCCTTTTTTTTTTTTTTTTTTTTTGCCATGTGGCTTCTGGGATCTTAGTTCCCGGACCAAGGATGGAACCTATGCCCCCTGCAGTGGAAGCGCGGAGTCTTCACCACTGGACCGCCAGGAAAGTCCCCTGGGCAGTTCTTTCTTGAACCCTCTGTCCGCTGCTGAGTTCCGCAGGGCCTGTCTCTTCTGCTTCTTTCTACACTGAGCCTAACCTGGGGCCAGGCTCAGTCGATGAGATGAGCATGTGTGGGGCTGAGCTGGAGGACTGTGGCAGCCCAGTCCTCAGCCCTGCCCCCCTCCCCCTCCACCCTCAGATATCGATGAGTGCAGCTACTCCAGTTACCTCTGCCAGTACCGCTGTGTCAACGAGCCAGGCCGCTTCTCCTGCCACTGCCCGCAGGGCTACCAGTTGCTGGCCACGCGCCTGTGTCAAGGTACAGGTTGCCCCGGTGCAGCGGGCAGGGTGGTGTCAGGGGCTGGTGGCCTGGTATCCGGGTTCCAAGCCCCTCTCCCCCGGCACAGACATTGACGAGTGTGAGTCGGGTGCGCACCAGTGCTCTGAGGCCCAAACGTGTGTCAACTTCCACGGGGGCTACCGCTGCGTGGACACCAACCGCTGCGTGGAGCCCTATGTCCAGGTGTCGGACAAGTGAGTCAACTCGACACCAGGCCATAGCAGAAACTACAACTCCCAGAGGGCTCTGCGGCTGACTGGCACCTGTTCGGGCTGCCGAGTGCTCTGAGGGCCGATGGGAGTTGTAGTCCAACTAAACCACACATGCTGTTACTGCAGGAGTGGGAGGATCCTTTTGGGATCCCTAATTCTGGGGGTGGGCCAGATTTGGAGGATGGGCTATGACCTCATTCGTGTTCCCATCTCGGGGTCTCCAGTCGCTGCCTCTGTCCGGCTTCCAACCCCCTGTGCCGGGAGCAGCCCTCGTCCATCGTGCACCGCTACATGAGCATCACCTCGGAGCGGAGCGTACCAGCCGACGTGTTCCAAATCCAAGCGACCTCCGTCTACCCTGGCGCCTACAATGCTTTTCAGATCCGTGCTGGAAACTCGCAGGGAGACTTCTACATTAGGGTAAGGCTTTCCCTTAACCCCATCCCTCAACTGACTTGCATAATCCAAAACTGAATTCCAGGAAACCTTAAGTGGGAGACGCAACTATGCCACCATGCCCCGCCTCTTCTCTGTGTCCCTCCCCACAGGGATCAGAATTTCTGTAGCAAGGTAGAAGTGTTATAAATTCCCTTGGTACAAACTACAGATTGTTAAATACAATTCTAGCAAGGCACTCAGACACTGGGGTTTGAGTCCCTGTGCTGGTCTGCGTATCTGGCTTCAACTGCTTCACCCTTAGGACAAAGGACTAGCATGAGAGGCTGGAGGTAACAGACACAGCAGAGTCTGGGAAGGGCAAACAAGTGGAGCTGGATCTTGGAGAGAGAGGCAGCAGGGGTTGGCACAGGGGCCTGGGGTCTGAGAATCCAGCTCTCTGCTGGTGGAGGTGGGAGGAGGGCAGGGTCTGGATGTGACACAGTGAGAGGGGTGTTAAGGGTTTGTCTGGTACCAGTGCTGGTTTTCTCTTTCTGGAATTGAGTGCTTTGAAGGGGAGTCTGCCTGCTCCAGGTCACCAAAGGCCCCACTGCTCCCGAGTCTCACACCGGGTCCTGAATCAGTTGACCATGGTTAGACAAAAGAAGAACTAGCTGGAAAGGGTGGGAAGAGCACCAGTGGGATGTTTCTGAGGGCAGGAGCCCGGGTGCAGATGTCGAGGGAGTCACAGGTCTGGATGAGCGCCTGGGGTCCCAGGCTGACCAGGGCTCTCTCCACTTCACAGCCAACTGGTCGTGGATACCAGACTCAGGGCAGGGAGGTGATGGCGGGGTAGAGTCCTGGTGCGTAGGTTGACGCGATCTACATGTCCCCCCACCCACTGTACCCCGCAGCAAATCAACAATGTCAGCGCCATGCTGGTCCTCGCGCGCCCTGTGACAGGCCCCCGGGAGTACGTGCTGGACCTCGAGATGGTCACCATGAACTCCCTCATGAGCTACCGGGCCAGCTCTGTACTGAGACTCACCGTCTTCGTGGGGGCCTACACCTTCTGAGGAGTGGGCGGGGGAGCTCTCAGGGAGGGGGAGGTTCCCTGTAGCCGAGGAGCCTGGGGCTCAGGGATGACTGTGTTCTGCTAAAAAGGGAAGACGCTGTTGTGAAGGGTAGAGAGAGAAAGGCAATAAAGGGAGAAAGAAGGAGTCCTGGTGGCTGAGGTGGGTGGGTCACACTGCAGTGAACCCCAGAGTGGGGAAAGGGCAGGCTCATGGGAGGCGGGCCACGTCCACCTAAAGGCGGGGGGTGTCTCTGTCCAGGCTGAAGAGCTCCATTGACAGGAGCTGGGAGCTGCATCCCCAAGACTGGAACTGGCCTATATACCATGGGCATCAGAATCACCCTGAGGAGGGAAGAGGTAATGAGGCTGCAGACTCCAGGCCACAGCCCAGAAACGTGGGCTTGGCTGCTCTGCAGTGGCCCGAACAATCCTGCTCTAGACAGTGCCAGGAAGCCCTGGGTTTCCATCCTAGCTTGGTCTCAAACGATCAATTTGGAGAAATCCTAGTAGCTCCCTGAGCCTCAGTGTTCCAATCCATAAAATGAGGCAACTGGACTGTCAGCGCTTTATAAACTTTTCTTTTCCTAGCTACAGAACTTCTTCTCAAAGGAAACTTTATTTGATCAGAGAACTCTGATGACATAAACTAGATTCAAAGTTGCAACGCCTCACTGACTTCATCTCCCTGGCAGTCTCAGTGCCCTGCCAGGGGACCCCACGGGTCCTGAGGAGCTCAGTTTAAAAACTGGACCCAATGGTCTCCCCAGTTCCTACCTGGATATCTTACAAGACCCCTGGGGCCTGGCATCTCCTCCTAACACATAAAGCTGCAAACACTTAAGATTTTTATTGTAGCCCAAAGATCCCGGTTAAAAGGCTGCGTAGCCTGGAAAGATGGGGGCGGGGTTCTGTCTTGTGGCATAGCTCAGGTCAGGGGGCCGTGGCTGCAGTAAAGCTGTGACAAGGTCCTGCTCAGAGCTGGCCCCAGATTCCTGCACAAAGAGAAAGGCACGTAAGGGTCAGGCCTGGGTGAGGGTAACCGCACCCCACCTACTCTCTCCAGGTTCTGTCTCCTGCCCTCACCTCTGCAGGGGTCCGCACTTGATGGTGCTCAGCAGCATTTCCTTTTCCTTCGGCGTGGCACAGGCGTCATAGGCGGCCAGCAGGCTGAGGGTGGGGTGGGGAGTATGAGTTTCTAAGTTTTGGCAATGGCTGACTGCTGGCCCATCCCGAGTGGCTCAGGCCAGTGTCACGGGAGGCGGGCCGGAAGAGGTTGGCATGGGTTAGAGGAGTCAGGACCATGGCTGCACTTCCTGAACCTGGCATTCAAGGCCCTGCTCCATCCTGCTCACCCTCCTTTCATGCTCCTGCAAATGTTTCCCAAGTATGGCTGTTCTTGGCCCAGTCTTCATGGCCCGCCCACTCCTCCAGGAAGCCTCTGCTGCACCAGGTACAGGAAGTCCCCTCCATACGAACCTTCAAGTTGCGAACTTTCAAAGATATGAACATATGTTCGCATGTCCAATCACGTAAGTTAGTTCATGTGTCTGGTGTACATGCTCACTCACGTGCATCCTCTACAGGTGGGTGTGCTTTACTCTACAGTACTGTATAGAGTACAGTAGTACAGTATCTTTACTTCAAGCCCAGGATGTCCAGAAGCAAGCGTAAAAGCAGCGGTATATAGCTGACTGTGTTAGTTGGGTATTTAAGCTAACTTTGTTAGACTTACGAACAAATCGGACTCATGAACGTGCTCTTGGAATGGAACTTGTTCGTATGTAGGGGACTTAAGTGTAGAATGTCTCTCTCCCCCTCCTCCCAATGCCTGAGATTCTGTCTGGTCTTGGCTGGCACTGCCTTCCTCACCACCGGACCTCCATGAACTCCTCAGGTATCAGCTGGGTCTGTCCAGCCCTCACAGAGCCAGACCACCCGCAAGGCACTGGCTGAGTTGACGTCCACGCAGGGTGGGCGGGGGCAGAGGACAGGGGCTCTGTGGCCGCCTACCTGGCAGGGGTGCTGTACTGATCTACCAGGACTGCCGCCTTCTCCCCGCTCACTCCGCGCACCTGCATCAGCTGCCTGGCAAACACCTCCCGCACAGACTGGGCCTGGGGTCGGGGGAGGACCATGTGAGGAGCGGCCCAGGGCTGGACCTCGTAAGGAGGGGCTGGGCAGAGGCAGTACCTTGTTCTTGATGGCTCCCGCGTTGAAGTCGTTGAAGGTGAGGAGTGAGCAGAGAGGGTTTGGGCAGGGCCCAGCCCTTGATTCAGGGTCCCCTTGGGTTCCCCAGGGGCGACTGTGGAGGGTGTGGCCCTGAGGGAAGAGGGAACTGAGGCCAGGCCAGAGCTCTAGGGGACAACCCCCAGCCAGGCCTTGCCCCATCCCAGGCCTCAGTGGGATCTCACTCACCTCGCCTTCCTTGAGGGAACACGCGACCTAAGTAAGGGGCCAGTGCCGGATGGACGCACCTGCTCACCTGGTAGAGTCTCTGCAGGCCCCTTGTCAACAGGGCCAGGTAGGCTGCTGACTCCTTAATATCTGCTGTGTGTTTCACAAAGAAGCCATCGATGACCTGGAGAAGAGGATCCAAGGGAAAGAGAGTGGCTCCCGAGCAGAGCCGTAGACCACAGGGTCCCTGCCAGCCTGGCCCTGCCCTCCCGGCTCACCTGAGTGTTGGTGACAGCCTGCAGCAGCGTGCCCTCGGGAAGGCTGAGGTTACGCACTGAGCCATGCTCTTCCACCAGGTATACTCGACGGCCCAGGCCGCAGCGCTTCAGCCGGAACTGGGCAGGCAGTTGGGGAGGGTGAGGTGGGTCAAAACCTGGATGCTCATATGCTAGGTGTCCATCAAGTCACCCTCAAAACCGTCACAAGACCTTGGTCCCACCAGTTCGCCTCCTCATCCTCCCTAGCTTCTCCACCTGCCTCAGAGCGGCCTCCACACCTTTGCTCACGCTGCTACTCTTGCACAGAAAGCCCTGCCACCATCTGAGCGATGCCCATTCTTCAAGCTTCCCTTGGCCTATACGTGGCCTATGGGGTCAGCCTAGCAGCCAGCACTGACACATAGCTGCTGCGGTTCCACTCCTGGAGGGGTGAGCCTTGTTTACCCCGGCTGCAGGGGCTGGACACCCTAGGGGTCCTAACATGCTCCTCTGCCCTGCCCAGAGACCCTGCATACCTACTGTGCGCCTGGAGGGGCCCGAGGGGAGTCTGATCTCGGGGCTGCCCTGGAGCAGCTCTAGAGGGGGTGTGGCTGGAGGTGTGGGAGCTCTGCCTGGATACCACCCAGAAGTGCCCCTGAGTGGGCCCGGGGCAGGGAGGGTGGCGAGGCCAGTGAAGGAACCTTTTGCTCCCGGAAGCGGCCGTCGATGATGCTGCTGCACAGGTCGTCCAGCCGCTTTCGTTCCACGATGTGGTCCAGGACTAGTTCTCCAGGTCGTGCTGCCGAGAGGCCAAGAAGTGTCCCGTTGGCTCGCGTCCCCTCACCCTCCAGGCCCTGCCTCTGCCCCCCACCTGCCCATCCACACCCCTTACCCGGGTCCCTGGGACTGGTCTCTTGGGCCACCCACACGAAGTCCCCGACGTGCAGCTTGCGCACCGTGTGGGTCACGTGCAGCCGCTGCAGCTCTCGGAGCAGCTCTGGCCTGGATCCCGCCCTGGAGTTGCACGGTTGGAGGCCTGAGGGAGGGCAGGCCAGGGCCCTCGCCGCATCCTCTCCCTCACCTCCCCCCACCTCACTCACCCCTTGGTCTCGCCAACGTCCACGCACAACAGCACCCTGTACTCTCCAGGCCCCAGCTCCAGCGGTGGCTGTTGGACGTTCCCTTCGCTGGCGCCACTACTGGGGAGAAGGGGTGGAAGTCGGTGTGTGCAAGGCCCGGGCTGCTGCTCCTCTAACCCCTAGGAGGTGGGGCAGCCACAGCTCAGCTGGAGCTGATGGAGACAGGGTGGGGTCCTGGCCTCATTTTGGGGACGATTCCTGCTCCCCTGTTCTCCCCCCTCCCCCTCCTCACAGCTCAGCTGAGGCCACTCCTGGCACCGCAGACTCCTCCCCAGGGGGCTCCTCTGGCCCGCTGCCCACACTCAGCAAGCTCAGGCCCTCCGACTCAGCCAGCTTCTGGGCCAGCTCCAGACCCTCTGGGGTCAGTGAGTACCTGGTGGGTGGAAAAAGAGAACACAGATCTCCCTTCTTCACTCATACTTGGCGGGCTCCCCTGCCTGCCCCCAGCTAGGCTGGTCTCACCAGCCTTGGCGACACTTCACAAACAAGGCCAGTGGCTGCCCAACACCCCTCCTGCTAGCCACGTTCTCGCCCCTCAGATCAGCTGCCTCTGGACCTGCCCAGGGCCACTCCTCTGGTCGGCAACAAGTACACATCAGGCTGCAGGGCCACCTCAGCACGGCACGCCTACTCCCCGGCCCTGCCTCCTGCATCTCACGTCGTTCTCCCCACCTAGCTGGCTGCTGCGTCCTGAGGACGAGATTCCTGTGGAGGAGGGAGCGGAGGGCTGGCCAGGGCCGAGCACTTCCAGGGGCCACCTGTTCGTACGGGAGGAGACCCTTAGAGAGCTCCCAGGGCTACCACCTGCCCACCCCCTTGTCTCACCCCGCTGCTTGCTCCCAAGAAGGGCAGCCTGTGGTGGGCTCAGGGTCAGATCCAGAGCCACTTGGCTCCCTCCTTCCCCCTCTCAGTGCTCACCCTTGGAGCCTTCCGGGCACACCTCTGCAGCAGCTCATCCTTGGTTAGGAAGCCGTGGCTGCTAGGATTCTGTAACCAAGGCAGAAATGTAACCAACTTAGGTTCAGCGCCCGAGCAGCCTGCCCCAGGAGCCGCAGGCCCGTGGCCTCAGTTCCCCGGACTCCCGATTTGGTCAGGCGCTCACCAGGTGTTCCCGGTACAGCAGCAGCAGTACTGCTCGAGCTCCCGAGTGCCGAGCTGGCCAATACTTGCCAGAGCCTCCTGCTTTGAGCTGGGTTGGACCCTGAAAGGTACAGGGGGCCTTTGAAGCCAAAAGCCAGCCAGCTGTTGCGGACGCAATCCCTGGCAAAGCTGAGCTTCAGGCTCTATCTCAGCAGACTAAGCGGCCCTGAGCAAATTACTCAGCTGCCTCTCTAGCTTCTGCATCTGTAAAATAGGCCATGTGATAGTATGATCTCCTGCAAACTTGCGATGAGACGGTGGACAGTTTCAGGGGGTGGGGGGTGGGGTAGGGGTGTAATCGGCCTGGCCCAGCCTCAGTTCTAGCACAGGACAGAGAAGGTAAGACAAGAAGACTCAACAGCAAATCCCATAACTTACTGGATTTGGCCCCCTAAATAGCTTGATCATGGAATTCTCTCAACTGACTCTATTATAACTCACTATCTACACCTACAGATAAGAAAATTAAGCATCAAACAGAATAAGTCATTTGCCCAGAGCCAGGTGTCACTGGTGGGATTTGGACCCAGCCCAGCTAAGTCCCCCAAGCCAGAAAATCTTACTCCTGGTGCTCCCGCTTTCCCTTCTACCCCCTGCCCTCTCCTCACTGGCATGTAAGGATCCTGGACTTTGGCAGGCCTTTCCCGGGCTGGGCTCTTCGCTCCAGGTGGTGAACATGGGGCGTGGTCACCTGCGGGAGTAGAAGAGAGTCAACCCTGTACCCTGGAATCCAGCAGGTAGGATGGTCTGTGACGCGGCCAGCTCAAGTGGTTGGTGAGAGCGGTGAGGTTCTGAAAAAGTCAACCACTAGCCCGACGTCAAACAGCAACTTGGACAGGAGCAGGGAGCCTGAAGCCAAAGTATCCCAGGTGGTTACAGAAGCTGCATCTGAGGGAGGCTCAGGGGACCACAGACCCCTGCTCCCAGCGTTCACCACCTGATGCCTTGTGCTGCTGCAGCCGCCGGTCCAGCATCCGGCAGAGCCCGTCTCCGAAGTGCTGTAGGATCTTAGCTTCCTTGCCGCTGTGCAGGGGCAGTGGGTACCGCCGTAGGGAGCGCAGTGCCTGGCGGAGTAGGGGTACAGTACCGGGTCAGGATGGACCTGGCTGGCTGGCCCGGCCAGCACCTGTCCCCCATCAGGCCCGGCCAGAACCCACCTTCTGAAACACGAATTGCGTGCGGCGCCCTCTGCTGGCTGCCTCGTCCCGCCACTCGGTCAGCCAGCGTACGAAGAGCGGGTTGGCGCAAACGGGCAGCGGTCGTTTCCGGCCCAGGCGGACCGGCGCTGCCATGAGCCCCAGGGAGTGAGCCCCAGCCCTCACGCCGGCAGGACTGAAATGCCGCTAGTTCTGGAGACGGGATTCGAACACCTGGTTCCGGCGGAGGAGGGCGGGACCTCTCCAATCACGTGGTCCCACGCGGGGAACTAACCAAGAGGACTGATTTCTGCTGCCCTCCCCGCCCCTGTACTACTCTAAGTGGTCGGTGCCAAGCACAGTCTCTACCGCCTCTCGCCTTCCCGCCGCCCCGGGACAGGACGAGCCTTTCGGACGCGCCCCGCCCGCCCCAGGCCTTGACCCGCCCCTTCCTCCCACCTCAGATTCGAGAGCGGGGGTGGAGGGGTGGGGTCCTCTTTGTGCAGGAGAGAGGAAGGTGGACAGCGCCTCCCTGTGGCTGGGAGGTCTGGTTGGGGCGGTGCATACCGAGTAACCTAAGGCTGTCAGTTTCGGGCTAGCTCTAGCGGAGGACGGTATAGAGACTGGGCTTATGAAGAGTCCGGGGGGGTGGGGGAACAAATGGGTTGCAGGTAGTTTCGTCGGAGGGACATTAGGAATGGGTACAGGGAATGAGGACACGAAGGTAACGCGAGAGCAGCTGAAAGACCCTCCGAGGAAATGGTGATCCCGAGCTGGGGCCTCCATGGGGGAGGGGCGCGAAGTCGGGGACACGCAGGGAAGGCCAAAGCTTGCAGGACGGGGAGAGGGGGACAGAGGACAAGTAGAGAGGGAACAAATAGGAGGTACTGGACATCGGAATATGTGGGAGGGGCTGAAGTGGTCGCGTTGTTGGATTCGGGGTAGCAGCCTGGGAGTAAGAAGCCCGGACAAGGGGAAAACACTTCATCGTTTTTGTTTTTTTTAAAAATTATTTATTTATTAATTTTTGGGTCTGTGTTGGGTCTTCGTTTCTGTGCGAGGGCTTTCTCTAGTTGCGGCGAGCGAGGGCCACTCTTCATCGCGGTGCGCGGGGCTCTCACTGTCGCGGCCTCTCCTGTTGCGGAGCACAGGCTCCAGACGCGCAGGCTCAGTAGTTGTGGCTCACGGGCCCAGTTGCTCCGCGGCACGTGGGATCTTCCCAGACCAGGGCTCGAACCCTTGTCCCCTGCATTGGCAGGCAGATTCTCAAGAACTGCGCCACCAGGGAAGCCCCACTTCATCGTTTTTGAGACTCATTGGAGGTGGGGGACCCTCAGGGAGGTTAAGATGGGAACTATGCAGAGGGGTCCCAGTTGAGCACGAGAGTCTCGCCAGCAAATTAGAGCAACCCTCATTTGCTACACCGGAAGTGGCGAGGTGCGGATCTGAGGCCTTACTGGAGCGGAGAGGCGGGCGCCAGAGCTTCCAGGCCCGCCCCTTCAAACTCCGCCCCGCCTCGATCCCTCACCCCCCGCAGCCTGCTCCACACTCCCGCCTCCCGCCCGACGCTGCCTTATAAGGAGCCTCCAGCGGGCGTTCGGTTTGGCCCCGCCCCCTCCAGCCTCATGTCCTAATAAGGACATCTAGGGCATCCCGCAGCTAGGGGCGGGCGGGAGCGCGTCTCCAGGGTAACTGCGAAGTCTCCCTCCCCCTCGTCGTTGCTCTAGGAAACTCCGAAGCTCAAAAAAGGTGGAGCCAGCCTCCTCTCCAGGCAGGGCCGCTTGCGCGAGGCGGTTGAGCTGTGGCCCCCGCCTGAGGCTCCCGGGAGCTCGGTTGGTGGGCGATGCGGCGGAAGGTCCCCGACTACAACCCCCAGCATGCTCTGCGACGTACCCCACTCTCGGGAGTCGCTCCCCGGGTCCTGAAGCCCAGCCTTCTGGCTCTTCTTTTACACCCTTTATTCTGCATATGGGATCAACGCCCCCAATTCTCTTGTTTGCGACCCTGTCTTCTCTTCCTGCAGAGAAAGAGGGCATGGCCTTTGTTCGAGGCCAAAGAAATCTTCCCGGACTGCCCCACCCCAGTTTCTTTTTTTGAAGGTTATGCTCCCACATAGTTTCTGTCTCAATTTCTGCCGGTACTAATTAACCATATGCCTGGTTACCAACTCGAGAATGAGACTCAAGTTTGGTTTAATATCTATTTCCGCTTTTCACTGTTTAGTAAAAGGCACATAATCCTTGAATTGAATACACAAACCCCTGTCTCATGATTTTGGCTTATTACCTCATGATTTTGCCAAACACCCTAAAAACAAATACAAATCTCTATTTTCAAAGATTTCCTCGTAGCCTTTCCCTTGCGTTTCTTTCTCTTATTGACGTTGCATATGGCCTTTTCTCAGTAGACAAGAGTGGCTTTACACATGGAGGATGCTTAACAAATGTTTATTGGATAGAAGGTGCCTTATACTGGCGATTCTCCTTGCTCTAGGGCTGGATTCCAGGCCAATGAATAGGTGCTTCAATTCGGAAAACCAAAATACTCACTGAAAATTTTCAGACCAAAGGATCCAGATAGTGCCAAGATGGATCTTAGGAAAACCGTTTCCCTCCGAGGTAGAGAGAGCGAAGTCGGGGCTCATTTTCAGGTCATATTACCCAACGCCGAGGCCTTCGCTCAGCTCCGAGCATTTCCTGGGAAATTCGACCAACGGGTGCGCTCTCCGTGCCATAGCCCCGCCTCTCTCGGCTGTTTTGAACTACATTTCCCAGTATGCAACGTGGAGCAGGGAGGCCGTCAGGTGAAAAAGACTCTGTTACCCAGCGAGCCCGAAGACGGCGCAGGACCCTCGGACTTCATTTCCCGTCGGCCCGCGGGGGGAGCGCCGGAAGTCCGCCCCGCCCCTCATTGTGCGGCTCGTACTAAACGGAAGGGGCCGGGAGAGGCCGCGTTCAGTCGGATCCCGGCAGCAGCTGCAGCGGCTCTTGTCTTTTCTGGCTCTCCTTGCTATCTCCTTTTCTCTTCCGGAAACATGGTGAGCGGCAGGCCATGGCGCCGGAGGGGAGGCGGCTGTGGGTCGATCATCTGCGCGCGCTAAAGGGAACGGGGGAGCGACGTCGGCATCCCCTCCCCCAGCTCCCCGGGCGGGATGAGGGTCTCGTGCTGAGGGGCGGGCGGCGCCGAGACGCGCGTGCGCGCCCGCGGGCGCCGGTGAGGGCCGGCTTGGACGTCGCTCGCGCGCCCCCTGGACTCCCTTCCCCTCCCCCACCCCGCTGTTGCGCCCGCGCGGACAAGGGCCGTGGGGGAGGGGTCCAGGGCGCGCGCGCCCGTCCCTCGCTGAGCAGCCGGTGTCGCGCGCCGCGGCGGGGCCGAAGAGAGTCGGCTCACGGGGGCGCGCTCGACGGGAGCACGCGGCATCCAAACCTGGCCCGGGGGCGGCGAAGGAAAAGCGCGCGAGCGGTCTCGGCGCGCGCGCCCCACCCAGGGGCTGTTCCTATCTTCGCGTCACCCTCCCTCTCAGGCGGGTCTGTCTCGAGAGCAGGTGGCAGGGATGCTCGCAAGGGGCGGGGGCGGCGCGGCTAGCGGGGATGCGGGGGTGTCCGGGTCCGGGCGCAGGCGCCTGGGATTAGAGACTTGCACCGCGCAGCACAGAGCGGACAGCGCGGAGATCACGGCCGTGCTCGGGAGCTAGCGAGCCCACAAGGCGAGCTGGGTTCGCAGACTACACCCGGCGGAGGCTGGAACGGCGCTGTCGGCCGGCGCGTGCGCACACGGTCCGGCCTGGCTGCTGGGCCCGAAGCCGTGGACCAGCGGGGCTGTCGGCTTTCCAGGATGGGGCCTGAGGGTGGAGCCGAGTTTAGGGAAGTGACCCAGGCGGGCACCGCCCGGAAACCACCCCGTCCCCTGTGTTCGGCCCGAGGGCTGCGAGAGCCGAAGGTTGGGTAATTTGTCCAGGCCCGCAGCGCAGGGGGGCGATAAGCTTGTCGGTAAGGGCGCTTCCTTAGGGTTGAGGCCCTGGAGGTGTTGCTTCCTCTAGGTACGGGTTTTTTTCGGGGAGGGGGCTGAGTCTAGCCGATCTCCTTTCCCCGCCTACTCCGGAAGCGGCTCAATCACGTGGCCGGCTTCCTCTGCAGTTCCGGGAGCGGGGGCAGATTTCACCGTGGACAGTCTCACCCCCATTCCTGGCTAGGGTGGACCCCAATACGACCCAGAATAGAAGTTTAAAGAGCTCTCACGGAGCTCTTTGAGTTTGGGCCTTTGAGTTTGGACTGCTAACTTCTATCAGCGATCTTTCGGGCCTGCATTTTTTTCTGGAGAACAGGGAGTTGTCGGGTAGGGCCGTAATTAGGGGTTTGTTGTTCTTCCTTTGGTTTAGGAAGACTCCAGCAGAGAAAGGGATACCTTGTGTGATAACTGCGTTGAACAGTTCTGATGGGCTTGCTAGAACTGTTGAGCACCGTTGGTGACTCCTCTAGCGTTGTGGGTCCTGGTTCTCTCGTAGATGGCTATGACCTGGTTGTCTGGGTCCCTTTCTACTCTCTGTGAAGTTCTGAGTCAGCACTATGCAAAAGCTGAGACTGAGTACCGTGCGTCTGTAGGTTCTTTTAATTCTGGGTTCACATCTTGGCCAAGACTTCGCTTTTCACAGGTCTTTAATCTAGCCTGCAGGATGTCGGAGTGGGGAGGAATGGTGTTGAGTTATGTGCTCAGAGGTCTCTTCTGTGGCGGCTCTTCTGGGGTTGTGTCACATCTGATCCTTTGACAGTGACTTGGGTGGGAAACTAGTGATACTTGTCTTGGGAAGGGGATTAATGATCTCTTGGGGCTGAGGACTATATTTGTTGACATCTAGACAGATTTCCTAAGAAAGCAAAGGAGAGACTTCAGGGCACGTCCCAGAAACTTGTTCCTTATGAGGTGCGTGTGGCTCGTCCTCTAGGCCTCTGGCGTGGCTGTCTCTGATGGGGTCATCAAAGTGTTCAACGACATGAAGGTGCGTAAGTCGTCGACACCAGAGGAGGTGAAGAAGCGCAAGAAGGCGGTGCTCTTCTGCCTGAGCGAGGACAAGAAGAACATCATCTTGGAGGAGGGCAAGGAGATCCTGGTAGGTGATGTGGGCCAGACTGTAGACGACCCCTACACCACCTTTGTCAAGATGCTGCCAGACAAGGACTGCCGCTACGCCCTCTATGACGCAACCTATGAGACCAAGGAGAGCAAGAAGGAGGACCTGGTGTTCATCTTCTGGTGAGCTTCTCCTGCAGGCACCTTTTCCTGTCACCTGCCATAGCTCTGCCCCACCCTGCTTTCCCAGGACAGGAAGGTCTGTGGCTCCTTGTTAATCCAGAGGTGTGCGTTTCAGGGGAGGGTGTTGTAATAAAATGCTTGTCAGTGAGGAACTTGATAAAAGCTTGAATGTTAGGGGCCAGCTCAGGGGTTTCTGGAAGTCCTGTATCGCTTCAGGGCACTTGCTAGACTTGGAGGAGGGGGCTTTGCGGTAAGTTCTCTGATTCTGTTTCCCTCCAGGGCCCCTGAGTGTGCACCTCTTAAGAGCAAAATGATCTACGCCAGCTCCAAGGACGCCATCAAGAAGAAGCTGACGGGTAAGGGCCAGCGCTGGTGGTGCCGTAAGCCCTTGCATTCAGGCCTTGGCTGCAGGGTGGGGTGGACGGCATGGTGGAGGAGAGCCCTCTCTCTCTGTCTCCTCTTCACTGCCTGCTGGATGTAGCCTTATCCCGCCATCTGTTCTGCTGGCTCCTTCCCAGCTGCAGCACACCCACCCCCGCCCCAGGGCTCCCTCTCACAGATGCTCCCCCTTCTCCTCCACAGGGATCAAGCATGAATTGCAAGCAAACTGCTATGAGGAGGTCAAGGACCGCTGCACCCTGGCAGAGAAGCTGGGGGGCAGCGCCGTCATCTCTCTGGAGGGCAAGCCTTTGTGAGCCCCCTCCAGCCCCCTGCCTGGAGCATCTGGCAGCCCCAGACCTGCCCATGGGGGTTGCAGGCTGCCCCCTTCCTGCCAGACCGGAGGGGCTGGGGGGAACCCAGCAGGGGGAGGGCAGTCCCTTCACCCCAGTTGCCAAACAGCCCCCCACCCCCTGGACCTTCCTCCTCTTCCCTCCATCCCTGACGGTTCTGGCCTTCCCAAACCGCTTTTGATCTTCTGATTCCTCTTGGGTTGAAACAGACCAAGTTCCCCCCAGGAACCCCTGTTTGGGGGGGACCTGTATTTTTTTTAACGACACCCCAGTTCCCCCCTTGTTCCTCCCTTTTCCCATGCTGCCAACTTCTAACCACAATAGTGACTCTGTGCTTGTCTGTTTAGTTCTGTGTATAAATGGAATGTTGTGGAGATGACCCCTCCCTGCGCCACCTGGTTCCCCTCCCCCTTGCCCCTGGTCACAGCCACTCATGGAAGCAGGACCAGTAAGGGACCCTCAATTAAAAAAACAAAAAAAACACACAACAATAAAAAGGCTCACTAATGGGATGTTTGTTTGGAGGTTGGGGCCCAGGGGACCTTGGGGGCGGGTAGGCTGGGAGGATGTGTAGCATCTCTTCCCTAACCCTCCTTCCAGCCAGCCCCACACGCCCTCATTTGGCGCCAGTGACTAGCTGAGCCTCCTTTCTGACAGTTCCCTCTCTATATCCTGGCGTCATAGTTGGCACCAGCCTGGAAGGTAGCTGAGCCAGGGTGTGTCTGCTACTGGCTGCAGGGGTTCCTTGAACAGAGGGGCTTAATCCCTGAACTAGTTTCTTCTTTTGCCTTGACCCAGGTGGGCAGTAGGACAGTGAGGCCCATTCTGTGATCCCCTGTGCAGTCTTGCCCAGATGTGGGCCCCGAGACTGCAAGTTACTGGTTGCTTCTTGACCTTTTTCTCCACTTTCAGTATTTGGTCTTTGGCTCTGCTCTCTCCCCTGGATGGCTGACTCATTTATAAGGGCTGGGTCCAGTGGCTGCTGTGAGTCCAAAGCCAGGTTGAGTCTTTGGCCTTCTGCAGATGTGGCTGGGGGCCAGGGTGGGGCCAGCCAGGTGGAGTCCAGGACTTCAGACCCAGGTGTCTTGGGCTCCACCTTCCTGTGTTTAACCAAGAGAGTGTTGGCTGGAGCCCCACGCTTCTTGCTGGCATTGCTGTGGGCTCTTTTCCAGCCCTGTGCTTTGGGTTTTCACCTGCCCTGCAGGTAAGGTGGAAGTGTTGCCCTAGGGGTGGTAGTGATGGAGGATTTATACCCTGCCCCCTCCCCCCCTCCCGCCATCAACTAAAAAAAGCCTGGAGTTAAAGAGCTGGTTCCTTAGTTCCTTGGAGCTGGCCAGTATCTCTGGTAGGGAGGCAGGAAGGGGTAGTTCCATTTTACTGATTAGGAAATGGGTGTAGAGGATTTATAATTCGTTTTATGTGTGGTCTGTGCCAGGGTTTATGGGGGTGGTGGCACGCCTTGAAGACTGCTCCTGGATTCCAAGTTCTGGGTCTTGTACCTTCCCACAGCACCACTGGCACTCTGAAAAGTGGCTGAAGACACTGCAGGGGTGTCCCCCGCCGTGTTCCCCCAGGATCTGGTCTCTACCATGGTGCCCCGATAGAGGATGTATTTGGTGGGCCCTCCAACTGGGAAGTCAGGACAAGCAAGCCTCCTTGCTACAGAACCAGGCTTTTTATTTGTGAACAAGCTGGAGACAAATGAACTCAGGGGCCAGAGGTGGGTTGAGGCTGCCCCATAGCCTCTGGGGAGGGAGGTCAGGGCCCCTGGGTTTCCCCAGGTTAGGGCTCTGCTTACCTGTGGCCAAGTGTGGTGCCCATGCTGCCCTATCTTGCAGGGCCTGGCACCTTGGGGTAGGGGTAGGCCTTGCCCCGAGAAGTCACGGGGCATGGTGAGTGGCTCCTGGGGTGGGGAAGGAGGCATCTTGCTGGGGTGGGAGGTCGGGGGGCACTCTGGTGGCTCTAAGGTTCCCCTTTGAGGATGACAAGGGTGTTCCGGAGAAGCAGGGTGCTGGCCTGCAGAGGAGAGGTTCTTGATGGCTCCCATCTGCTGCTACCCCCTCTGTTTCCCCACCTTGGGTAGCCCCTCTCCCCATCCCTGTTCTCAGCAATAACAGCTACCATTTATTGAGGCCTCACTACCAATGACAGAAGGGAATGGTCCTGATCCAAAATGGGGAACTGTGGTCCTGAACAGCTGGGGCTGCTCCTGGCAGCCTGACCTCCCCCCGAGCTCCACCACACCCCCCATGCGCCAAGACACTTGATAAGGGCCTAGAGGCCCAGCGGTGGGAGGCCAGGAAAGCAGCAAGAAGGCTCGGTGAGGCTGGAGGGCTCACCTTAGCGTGTTTGAGCTCCAGCTCCGCCAGCTCAATGAGGTTCTTGCGGAAGGAGGAGACGCGGCGGGATCTGAAGTCCATGAGCTCTGGAGAAGAGAGGAATGGGGACCCCGGCAGAGTCAGCAGTGCAGTGGCAGGGGCTCCAGGGCCGTGGGGCTTACCCTGCTTGGCTGAGTCGGAGAGGCGTTCAAAGCGCTGGCAGCACAGCTGCTGGTGGCTCTCGGCGGTCCGCACCTCCCGGTTCCTGGTGCGCGCCTTGTCCAGTGCCTTGTTGGCGTTCTCATAGTCTGCCAGCGCCCGCAGCCGCCGGTACAGCAGGTCCTGGGGCCGGCAGGGGCACAGGATCCCTGGCCCAGGCCCTTGCCTACCTGCCCGCCCTCCCTGGTGGCTCCAGCCCTGAGGTCTGCTCTGGGGCCACCTCTCACCTTGGCTGCCTGTGAGTCGCGCAAGTAGTACCTCAGCATGTCCGACAGCTTCAGGTCCTCGTCAGAAGCCACTCGGCCCTCCAGTTTCTGAATCAGGAAAGTGGAGGCTGGGGAGGGAGCTGGTGGGGGGGCAGCTAAGGACTGGGAGTGCTGCTGTTCATCTAAATACCAAGTAGGGTCACTTGATACCCACGCTATGTCAAGCCCTGTGGTTCAGGGGAGCAGGCCAGGGAAGGCTTCACAGAGGAGGTGGCATCTGATCTGGATCTTGGGGGTTGAGCAGGGCTTAGACGACAGCCAAAGGCTTTGCAGGTGTGCAAGCCTGGTATGTTTTCAGGGAACCATAAGTTCAGTGGGGCACTTGGGCAGCAGTGGGCCAGATCACAACAGGCTTAAGATGCAAGCTAGAGACTTGGGGCTTTGTGTCTTGGATAGTTTCAAGGAGGGATAGGGTCACTGAAGGGCCCTGAGCAGGGAAGAGATGGGGTCCAACGGACATTTTAGGAAGACGGGCACACACTGGTGACTTTCTTGGAGAGGAGTTCAGAAAGAGCGTGTCTGGGGCAGGATGCTGGCAGCACAGAACAGTCTGCCAGAGGCACGTGGCACATCCTTGTAAGTGCCTCACCAAGCCCACTTCCCACCTCCTCCCCCATCACCACACACCCACACTTGAGGCTGGATCCCTGTCTCCACTCCATCTCTCATTAAACTAGTCTGCAGAGTGAGTCCAGGGCCTCACTGAGCCCAAGTTATCACTGAACAATCCAAAATGACCCTGGAGCTTTCCCCTCTCCCGGGACACTCTCTTCCCTGCAAAGGATCATTGGGTGGCCTTTCAACACAGAAGGCAGTACTCACCCTTAGTCGTTCAAAGAGCTCTGCCAATTTGAGGAAGCTCCTAGGAGGCGGTGGGGAGGAGTTAGGGCAGGGGTCTTAGGGATTGCTTAAAGCTTCCCTGCCCTGGTGAACCTTCCCTCTCTTTCTCTCCCAAAGCCCAAGAGGAGCTTCTGCATCTCCCACTAGAGCTGATAGTAGGCTTCCACGGAGTGACCCCTCATGGACAGACACAGTATTACAGGCAAAGAAAGAGGGCAGAGGAGCAAGAGGGAGTCCTCACGTCTTTAGCTGGTTGACTTCTTGTGTTCCCAGACTGCTCAGTGCAGCTGAGATAGGGATATAATCATCTGCCAGGCCTGTTGGGGAAGAGCCGTCTATCAGAGCCCCTTGGTCTGCACATCAAGTCCCACCCCTGGTGTTTGTGGCCATGGACAGACACAGGGCATTTCCTGCTCTCTCCTCTCCCCTGGGGAGTAGGGCCACTGGGGGGAATCCAGGGCCCCTGGGGCCCTGCGTACACTTGTGAGAGTGCATGACTCTGTCTGCCCGAAGGCAGGCGTCCCGGATGCGGGTGTGGTACTCCAGCAGGAAGGTCCTCTCATGCTCGAAGAAGTCATCCACCTCCTAAGGGAGCCAGACAGGACCCACTCACACTGAGTCACCAGGAGCAGCGCAGTCTCGGGCTCCCGGGCGTGGCACAATCCCCCTCTAGGCAGGGCCCCATCAGTGGCTTCCCCCCCACAGGGACCCAGGGTCTCAATCCTTGCTGGGGACTTGAGGCCCTGGGTTGAATCCAGAGAGGGGGCCCCCCAAGTCACCTTGAGCCCTGACATGCCAGTGATGAGGGCTTCATCTGCAGACTTCACAATATTCCTCAGAAACCCCCCAAGGAGCTCCTTCCTGTTCTTTCCTCGGACACTCAGCTGAGGCACACGTGGGGAGGGTGTGACGTCAGGGTGGGCATTTGCACCTCCCACCCCGGGCATATACCACTCGCCGAGCTGATGAGATAGAGGCCTGAGCCCACTTAGAGCCTTGCCCCCCACCCCCGGGGGGACCCCAGCTCTGTGGCCCAGCTCACATCCTGGCCATATTCCAAAAAGACAAAGAAGTTGTGGTCTCGACGCAGGGTGGGGTGGGCCGCCAGGCGCTGCAGAAAGACTTCATGCATCGCAACTGTCTTCTTAAAGATGGCCAGATACTCCCTGCAGAGGACGGCAGGCAGCTCGCGGGCCCTCCCTGGCTCCTTCCCCCCTCCTGCCCCCTTCCCCCTCGGCAGCCCTGGAGCGAGGAGCAGGGTCCTAAGCGTCCACAGGGGACAGTCAGGGGAGAAACCCTGGGGCTGTCAGGAGAGGCTGGGCTGGGGCTTTGTCACAGACAGGAACGGGAGGCGGCACTCACGCTTCCAGCTCCTCCTTCATTTTGGCAAACTCTTCCCGCGTGATAGAGCTGTCTCCCTCACCCAACTTCTGCAGTTTTTCCCTTGAAGCCTCAAAGTCTGGCCTTGGAGGGGCTGGGGGGATCTGCTCCAAGGAGGGACAGAGCTGGAAGTCCTCTCGTCGTTGAGAAGGCCGTCACCCGCACCCCGAAGCCTGGCCCAGCCTCCCGGCCGCCCCCCGGTGCCCAGGCCGGCCCCTCCTCACAATGAGACCGGCGTACTCCTCGTTTTCCACGTAGGCGTTGTGTAGCCAGATGAACTCCTCATGATGTCGCACGACTGAGAACTCGGTCCGGGCGAGGTGAGGGACGCAGCTCTGGAAGCCAGGGAACCTAGCTGAGGTGTCTTTCCTCCCCTGCCCAAACCCTACACCCACCAAGCTTCCTGGGCACCCACTTTTGGGCCTCCCCAATCCCACATCCCAGGGGAGGCCCAAGTTGGGGCTCACGCGTCCATGACTACCCTCAGGAGGGTGGACAGGGGATGGTAGTACTTGGGGCCTTAGGCAGGCAAAGGCTGTACGAGACTAGACAAGATGCCCTCTTTCTCAGAGGGCCGGGGGCCAAGAGCCAGGCTGAGGAGCCGGGCCCAGAGGCTACGCGGGCATCCGCGCGCCGGGCTCCTGAAGCAGCCATCTGAACCCCCCCTGCTCCGGCGCAGCCTCACCTTGGTTTGAACAGTGAATTTCACCTTGTCCCGCTCGCTGACGGCATCAGAGATCTCCACCTGTAAGGAGCTGTCTCCCTGCAGGTCCGGGGACATGGAGGAGGGCTGTGGGGGAAGGGAGGTCCCTGACATGACTGACCACGCCCCCCCCCCCCCCCCCCCGGCCCATCCTCGCTGCAGGCTTCTGGTCCTCCTGCAGGGCCCACCTCAGCAGCATTACTCCCAACACACCCTGGGGTCGCCGGCTGTTCCCCCCCACCTCCCGAGGGATCCTGATAAGTCACTGCTCAGGGATTCACAATGACACTTTCCCACCCTGCCATCCTCTGAAGTAGGCAGAACTCTCCCTGTTTGATAGGCCTGGAAGCTGTGACCACCAGAGAGGTGAAATAACTTGGCCGAGATCACACAGGTGCAAAGCGGCAGGGCCAGATTTGAACAGTTTCTCCGTTCCAAACCCCATGCACTTCCTCAGTTACCGGCCCACCCCTTCTCAGCTGGTTACCTCAGGTACCTTTCACCAGGTGTAAAGTGAGCTGGATAAGATGGTCCCACCCCTTTTGAGGGGCTCCTGAGACCATTCCATTCACTACGTTTGGTACCAAGAGGCACTGACTTGGAGGCCAAGCACTTGTATTTTTTCTCTAAGTGAAAAGATCCCTGAGGCACCAAGTTACTAGTTCATCCTTACACTGAGCTATCTCAACAAGCATTTAGTGAACACCTGCTATGTCCACACCATTGTGCCAAGAGGTACTAGGGAGAGAGGCAGAGGCTCAGAAGCCACTCTCCCTTCAAGTACTACTCACCAGTATATAAACTGACACCTGCCCACCTCTCACACCCAGACGCCTCCCTCTCTCCTCTCACAGGCTTTAGCACTTATTTGGGACACTGTGGGACCACTCTTAGACTTCTAGCACCATAGATTAATTTTACCTGGCCTTGAGCCTCATATCAATGCAGTTACACAGTATATACTATTTTGTGTCCATGTTCTTCAGTGAGACCCATCTATGTCATTGAGTGCAGTGTTTCTTTTTCATTGCTGTGTAGTGTTCCATCATATGACCGTATCGTAGTTTATCCATTCTACTGTTGGTGGTCTTTTGGATTATTTCAAGTTTGGGGCTATTATGAATAAAGCTGCCATGAATATTCTTGCATATATCTTTTGAGGGACCTAAGTACTCATTTCTGTTGGGTACGAGAATGGCTTCGTCAGAGGGTAGGCATGTGTTTAAAACGCTTTCATAGATACTGCCAAACAGTTTTCCAAGGTGACTGTACTAATTCACACTCCCTCCAGCATTGAATGAAAGTTCCAGTTGCACCACATCCTTGCCAATACTTAGAACTGTTAGTCCTTTTAATTTTAACCTTACTGGTGGAGGTACAGTAATACTGCATTGTGGGGACTTCCCTGGTGGTCCAGTGGTTAAGACTCCATGCTCCCAATGCAGGGGGCCCGGGTTCAATCCCTGGTCGGGGAACTAGATCCCGCATACCACAACTGAAAGATCCCACATGCCGCAACTAAAAAAAAAAAAGATCCCACATGCCACAACAAAGATCCCGCGCGCGGCAACGAAGATCCCACGTGCCACAACTAAGACCAGTGCCACCAAATAAATAAATACATCTTTTTTTAAAAAAATAGTGCATAGTGGCTTTAACTTGTATTCCCTGGTGAGAAATGATATTGAACACCATTTCATGTACCTATTAGACATTCAGAGATCTTCTTTTGTAAAGTGCCTATTCATGTCTTTTGCTCCTCCCTGCCATACTCTTTTAAAAATCAGATCATCTTTCTCTTATTGATTTGTAGGAACTCTTTAAATCTCCTGGAGACAAGCCCTTTGTCAGTTATATGTTTTGCCAATATCTCCTACTCTGTGGGTTGCCTTTTCACTCTCTTAATGGCTTATAATTTTACAAGCTCAACATATCAATCTTTTGTGGTTTGTGTACTCTTGAAGAAGCACTCCTACCCCAAGGTCATGAAGATATTCTCCTATTGTTTTCTTCTAGAAATTAACAGTTTTAGGTCTATGATCCATTTAATTCATCTTGTATGCAGTGTAAGGTATGGGTTGTGATTCATTTTTGCCCTATAAATAGCCAGTGATTTTACCACTATTTGTTTAAAAACACTATTTTTTCACTATTGATTTGTTTTGGTAGAAAATCAATTGACCTCATAAGTGTGATCAGTTCTGTATTCTCTGTTCTGTTCCACTGATCTATATATCTATACTTTTGATAATATCACACTCTCTTGATTACTGTAATTGACAGGCAACGTTGAAATCAGGTAGAATTAACTTTGTTCTTTTTCAAAATCATTTTGGCTATTGTAGATCCTTTGCATTTCCACATAAATTTTAGAATCAGCTTGTTATTTTCTACCCCCAAAGAACTTTCTGGGATTTGACTGAGATTACATTGAATCTATAGATCAAATTGAGAAGGACAGACGTTTTTACAATACTGAATCTTCCAGTCTATGAACATGGAATATCTTTCCAGTGATTTAGGTCTTCTTTAATTTTTCTCAGTAATTTTATATATATATATATATATATTTATTTATTTGTTTATTTTTGGCTGCGTTGGGTCTTGGTTGCTGTGTGCGGTTTTTCTCTGGTTGTGGCGAGCGGGGGCTACTCTTCGTTGTGGTGTGCAGGCCTCAGTAGTTGTGGCTCGCAGGCTCTAGAGTGCAGGCTCAGTAGTTGTGGCGCACGGGCTTAGCTGCTCTGCGGCAAGTGTAATTTTTTATTTTGCATATTTTGAAACTGTTATTAGGTGCATAAAATTGAGGAGTGTTTTCCTGTTGAATTGACTCTTTAATCATTATAAAATGTTCCTCTTTATTTCTAGTAATACTTCTTTCTTGTCTTCCAGTCTGAAATTGATAAAGCCACACCAGCTTTCTTTTGGTTAGTGTGTTCATAGTGTACATATTCCATCAGTTTTTCAATATTTCTATGTCCTTATAGCAGGTTTTTTGTTTGTTTTTTTTGCGGTACGTGGGCCTCTCACTGTTGTGGCCTCTCCCGTTGCGGAGCACAGGCTCCGGACGCACAGGCTCAGCGGCCACGGCTCACGGGCCCAGCCGCTCCACAGCA
The DNA here is from genome assembly GCF_963455315.2 of Globicephala melas. Classification (NCBI taxonomy): domain Eukaryota; kingdom Metazoa; phylum Chordata; class Mammalia; order Artiodactyla; family Delphinidae; genus Globicephala; species Globicephala melas. The sequence goes on from NC_083321.1 coordinate 6,665,598, forward strand.
TGTGGCATCTTCCCAGACCGGGACACAAACCTGTGTCTCCTGCATCGGCAGGCAGACTCTCAACCACTGCGCCACCAGGGAAGCCCTGGCAGGCATATTCTTAACCACTGCGCCACCAGGGAAGCCCAGATGTTTGTTTTTTAACTGTACTTTTTGTTCCATTCATTATTATTGTAATTACTGATATAGTAGGCTATAAACCTGCCATCTTACTTTTTGTTTTCTCTTCATCTCATCTGTTTTTTGTTCCTTTATTCTTTCTTTCTTTTTTTTTAAATAAATTTTTATTGGAGTATAGTTGCTTTATTCTTTCTTTCTTGATTTCTGTTAGATTACTGAAGTATTTTATGTTACTTCATTTTCTCTGCTATATTTTTACTTACATATTCATTTATTACTCTTTTCATTTCTCTATATTTATAGGAGAATTTTGAAGAAGCCAATGATTACTCTGGAGGACATGGTCTAATAACAGATTTTCAAAGAGTCTGGCATCTACAAAGGTTAGGGGTGCACCCATGAGTTTGACAGCCCAGTATATCCTTAGAACACATAGCATCCACTATTACTGGTAACAGTAATAGTAATATAATAGCTAACACTTATATTTGCTCTACTTATATGCCAGGCATTGGTCTAAGCATTTTATATATATTAACTAATTTTTTTAAAGATTTTTTTTGATGTGGACCATTTTTAAAGTCTTTATTGAATTTGTTACATTATTGCTTCTGCTTTATGTTTTGGATTTTTGACCACAACGCATGTGTGATCTTAGCTCCCCCACCAGGGATAGAACCTGCACCCCCTGCATTGGAAGCCAAAGTCTTAACCACTGGACCACCATGGAAGTCCCTGTGTTAACTAATTTAACCATGAATATGAACATAGATAAACACTGAAACAGATGCTTTCTGTTCCATACTTTGGTCTCTCACCCCTCTCACTTCTTCAAATTCCACTGATCCCCATTCCTCACTTCTTGGCTTCTCCGACACCCCCACGGCAGGCTCTGCCTCTGTCCAACTGCCCCCCACCCCCAAAGTCTGGCTCATTGGTGCAATAGGCCCCCAAGTCCCCTGTCTCCTTCCTGCTTGGTAATTGCTTGAGGGAGATGGGACTTCAAAGATGAACCACAGCTGCTCCATCCTTATCCTCAGTCACAGTCCACTAGGCACATTCCTCCTACCCCTAAAAGTGTGCACCTCTGTATGCCCCACCCCTAACCATCCTTGGCACAAGGATGCTCAGAAACTATTTGTTGAATGAAGTCAAGAGGAAAGAATGAATGGTCTCATGATTACATGAACATAGATACACAAGTGAAGCCATTAGTGCTGAACAGTATTCCCCCACCTTGGGAAAGGAGGAGGGTACTCCAGCCCCTTCTCAATCCCTAACATCCTTCCTTCTTCCCCATCAAACCAGCATGAGTCGGTCCTGGGAAGGGGATGAGTAAGAGTGACGGGTCCTTTTCCATCTGTCGGGGCCACGGTAAACCCTGCCTCCTTTGACATCCTCACCAGCCCCCATGCTGATGCCACGGAAGCGCCCCACCCCCTTGCTCAGGTCTCGCCTTTCTCTAGCTCATGCGTGGGCACGAACACACACACACACACACACACACACACACACCATTCCCTGATTGGGCATCACTGGGTATCATGGAGTGAGGTGAAGGTTGGGAGGGTGTTTGCATCCTTTCTGTACCTTGCTCTCCTTCCCAGCCTCTAGATGCTCCTCCATCACTCTCGTTCTCGACTACAGCACACAAGAATTCCGCGGCGGGTTACTGCCCGCGCGCTCCCGTAGGTTGGTCCCCGGTAAATCACCCCGAGGAACGGACCCAGTGGGGATCCTATCAGCTGACAGAGGCACGCACTCTCCCCTCCCTACCAAGGAGTCACCTGGAGCCGGGCGTGGTTCCACGCCGTTCCCTCGCAGCCGCGCCTTTTGATTGGGTAGCAGGTTTACCGTGCGGGACGCCATTGGCTGCAACGTCTGTCGCGGAACTGAGAGGGCCGGGAACAGCCCACAGCTTGGAGAATGGAGTCGGGGGCCGCGGGGGGCTCTAGGATCGCAGAGGTCTATTGTCGCGTCAGCCCACAACCCAGGCTGGCTGACTCCCGCCCGCCGCCCCTCTGGGCCGCGCCTTCTAACGGCCTGGCGCGGCCTGCGCGTGCGCACTACCCTAGTCTCGTGCCCTCCAGGCGGTGGGCGGGGCGGCAGGCCAGAGGGCTGGGTGGAAGGGTGGGGTGGGTGAGGGGAAGGGGGAGCTGGTTTTGGAGGGGCGGACTAGGGACGAGGACAAGGGCTAATGTCTTTGGAGAAAGGGGTTCCGTTTGGACGTCCGCTCTGGGACATGAGGGAGTGGCTGGGTAAGCCGCAATGGGCGGCGAGGGGGCGCGACAGGGCCCGCGGCCAGGGCGCCCGAGGCCAGGCGCGGACCCGCGGGCGGTCGCAACTGGAGCCTGGAAGCAGAGGGGCGCAGACGATGCGAGAAAAATTGTGGATGCCCTGGAACGGGCTCTTCGTGATCGGGAAGAGAATGGAGCTCCTGGGTAGAAACACGCAAAAGCCTAGGATGTGGGACCCGAAGCTTGAGTCTGAGGACCGGAGACTGGAAGATGTGGAAAAGGCAGTCTTGAGAGGAAAGTCAGGCCGGAGTCAGGGAAGGATGGATGTGAAACGAGTGCGCAGTGTAGCAAGTGCATTACAGGCTTCCGCGGGTTTGCAGAAAGACAACTCCAAGGAGGTGTGGGGAAAGCAAGAAGTCAGACACGAAATAGGGGCTGAATCTGAGAATGCAGGGACTACAGCGGGGTCTAGGGGGGGACCTGGGTTTAAAGAGAGGTTGAAGTTTACTGGAGTGGGAACCAGTGGAGAGGACTCGAGATCCAGAGAATACGAACTAGGGCAGAATGCGGAGGCGCTGAGGTCAAGTGGAGAGAAGCTGAGGTCAGGTGGAGAGAAGCTGAGGTCGAGTGGAGAGAAGCTGAGGTTGAGCAGAGAGAAGCTGGTGTTCAGCGGGGAAAGGCGGGGATCCAGGGGAGAGAAGCTGGGGACTAGTGGAGAGAAATTGGACGGTTCAAGAATGGGGAGCATAAATGAAGAGAAAATTGAAAGAGTGAAAGTTACTGGTGATGAAAGATTGATAGAAATTACTGATGCTGAGATGGACATTCCTTTTGAAAAGGTAGAGGAGAACAATGAAGAGATTGAGGAAGGGGTGGGGGTTGAGGAGGATGTCTTGGATGAAGTGAATGATAATACTGATGAATCCATTTCTATCGAAGAGAAAGATTATAGACAAAGGTACCAGTGAATGAGGCAGATGAAGGATTTAAGGTAAAGAAGGAAAGAAGCAGGTAGGGGAAGTATTGCAAGTCAGAGAGGAGAAATTAGAGACAAGCAGAACATTACTGACCCTGAAGGGGTAAATATGAGAGGGAAAGGAGAGCATCTTTGCCTAAGAGAAGAGAGAGTGGGAATGAAGAGCTCCTGGGGATGAAGGCGGAGACCAGGACCAAAGGAAGTGAAGAAGAGTGATAAAGAGGGAAATGGAACATTTTGAGAAGAAAGAGAAGATTCGTTAATGTGTTGATAGGTAGAGGAAGAGTGGACATTTGTTTCTTGGAAAAGAACTGTGACTGAGGAGCTTATAGAGAAATGTTTGAGAAATGGATTTAGGTTAGGCTAGAAGGATTTAGCTTAACACATGATTGGGTTTATGAGATGTAGGAGAATGCACAGTGAGAAAAATGGAAAGGTACAGCAGGGTAAGGATAGGTCATGGAGGTTGTGGACAGAGATGCAGGCTGGAGTGCAGTTTCTGAGAGAGGATCCTAAAGAATAATGAAGGGCTCCAAAGTGACAAAGGCAAGAGCAGAGATAAGAAAATAAAGAAGTGAAGAAAAAAAGTAAGAAGCCAAATCCCATAATAGTGATTATGTTTGTTGGATTTTAAAGTTATTTCCTTTACTATTTCTGTACCCTCCTCTCCCATGTAGCCAATTTTATAGTTTAATGGGACAGGCCTCTCGCAGGGCCCTGTATATCTGGACTGAGCCCAGCCTCCCTGATCTTCCCTCTAACTAGCCCCCAGATTGTATCCAGAATAATTGCTGGGCTCCACTATTTTTTTTTTATATATACAAATTTATTTATTTATTTATTTTTTTTTTTGGCTGCCTTGGGTCTTCGTTGCTGCGCGCGGGCTTTCTCTAGTTACAGCGAGTGGAGGCTACTGTTCGATGCGGTGCATGGGTTTCTCATTGCAGTGGCTTCTCTTGTTGCAGAGCACGGGCTCTAGGCTCATGAGCTTCAGTAGTTGTGGCATGCAGGCTCAGTAGTTGCGGCTTACGGACTCTAGAGCTCAGGCTCAGTAGCTGTGGCGCATGGGCTTGGTTGCTCCATGGCATGTGGGATCTTCCTGGGCCAGGGATTGAACCCATGTCCCCTGCATTGACAGGCGGATTCTTAACCATTACGCCACCAGGGAATTCCCGGGCTCTACTATTTTTTAAACAATATTTATTTATTTATTTATTTGACTGCATCGGGTCTTAGTTGTGGCATGCAGGGATCTTCGTTGCAGCACGTGGGCTCTCTAGTTATGGTACGCAGACTCTAGAGCATGCGGGCTCAGTAGTTGAGGCGTGTGGGCTTAGTTGCCCTGCGGCATGTAGGATCTTAGTTCCCCGACCAGGGATCAAACCTGCTTCTGGGTTTCTTACCCACTGGACCACCAGGGAAGTCCCTGGGCTCCACCTTTTTAATCACTTCACCATGATCACCATTTCCACAAGTTCCCCTTACCTCCACATCAACTTTGAATTTGAAGTGGTCTCAATTATTTTGTATTATTATTATTATTTCCATCTTTGACTTTTAATGATGCATCTAATCACATGGACTTTTCCCCTTGTGTCTGTCTCCTTTGGGGCTTTCTTTGATGTCTTCCACATGTCATCCACCATCCATCGTCACCCCAGGGAAGAGAGAAGATTCTCTGAGTATCTAGTGTCAAGGCATCAATATCAAGACTCTTGGGTAGGGATCTAAGAGGTGGCAAAAAGCAGTCATGGATACTTAGGATGAAAGGAATACGTCACCCTTTCTCCTCCACATACTTTTTAAAGTCTATACAATTTCTAAGGGGTAGAAACTTCATCATATCATAAGTCTCATAACACAAATTTATAATAGCCTCATGTTTTTTAATTGTTAAGTTTTCTACACACCCCTACCTAATTTTCCCATCTCCAAAAGTGCTGTTAAACTCTGTGCCATAATTTTGTTCGTATAGTCAAATCTAACAGATAATCTATCAATTCCTTTTTTTTTTTTTTTTTCCTGGAAATTTCCTTCTTGGAGTCCTTTGTCCTCTGGGTCTGGTGTAGGGTGGCTCGTTCTAGGCTTGTTCCAGAGCTGCTTTCCTGAGCTTCTCAACACTTCTCTCTGTTTTTCTGTGTTGGTTCTCCTACTGCATGGATCTTAGATCTTCTTCCCCTTTTTTGTTTCACAGCCTCATTTTGGTCAACCACATCATCTAATAGCTTCCAAAGAAAGTAACCACGGGAGGTAAACTTTGTAACACCTTATCTATCTGAAAATATTGACTCTTCTCTCATATTTGACTGATAGTTTAACTGGGTGTGCGATTCTAGGTTGGCAATGTTTTTCCCTTAGAATTTCACAGGCACGCTCTTCTAACTTCCAAGTGCTGCTGTTTAAAAGTACAGTTTTGTTCTTCTTTTTTAAACTCTGGATGTGATCTGTTTTCCTTTCATATGTAAATTACCTGTTTTCTACCACGCCACGGCCCATCCTGCACTCTCACCCCATGTTCTGTGATTTTCAGGGTGTGGGAGCCTGCATTATACTCATTTTTTTTTCTACTTATGTCACCCTCTTTTTCTTCTACTCTCTGGATAGAAAATGTTATTAACTTTGTCTTATCCTTTCTATTGGATTTTTAATTTTAACTCTCTTGTTCACTGATTGCTTCTTATTTTACATATAGCATTTCTGTTTTTGTTTCATGTACATGTGCTCTTAGCTCTCTGAGGAATTTTCCTGGTTTTAACTTTTCTTCTGGTTTTCACATTGTTTGCTCTGAATTCCCTTCGACCCTTTCTGGGTGCGTGCGTGCGTGCGTGTGTGTGTGTGTGTGTGTGTGTGTGTGTGTGTGTGTGTGTGTGTGTGTGTGTGTGTGTGTGTGTGTGTGTGTGTGTGTGTTGGAGGTTTTCCTCAAATGTTTGATATTTGTCTATTAATATTTAAGAACAGGACGCTGAGCAGAGCTAATTGGAAACTCTAGGTGCACAGATGGGGCTTGTTAATTGATGTGCTTCATTCTAAGGTGACTGGAGAACTGGGTTTTTTAGTGGGTACCCTCAAATGTCAGAATCTGTAGATCACATTGCAGGAACTCTTCAGTTTCTCCAGAGAAGGTTCTCCAGTCTCCTGTCTGGGGATTATTTGCATGGCCACCACTGCTGAGGTTCTGGCAGCAGGGCAAGGGGGATAGGGTTTTGGATCCAACATTCAGCGCGCCTATTCTCACCCAATCCTTTTGTTTTCAGCTCAGTGCTCGCCACTACCTTCAGCTGTGCCTGGTGGCCCTGAGTCAATGTTTTGAAGACTCAATTTCTCCAAAGAATAAACCCTCTGATACCCCGCAAGGGGTCATTGCCAGGCTAAAAAGGCCTGAAGAGGGGATTTGTGAGTTTAACTGATTTATATACAGACTTCTAATCAATTTCCCTGTTTTCAGCTCCATGACTTTCTCCTTCCACCTGAAGTATCTGGTCCCTCAGGTCCTGAACTTTTGGGGGGACAAGTAGAGTGAACTGTTACTCTTTTGGTTTGTATTCTCCTCTTTAAGTCCCAGCTTCCCACACTCTGCTAAGTTAGTTCCCCCTCCATCTCCAAAATTTTGTTGACCTCTCTGATCCACTGTTGTCTGCACTCCTGCTCCTTTTGTCTTTGTGGTTTTGTACCATATCTATTCCTTTATTTTCATCTTGGTGGGGTTTGGAGATAAACATATATATTTGTTCAATCTGCCATGTTTGACAAAAGTTCTCCTCTGTTACCTTTTCATTGCTCTTAATCAAATTCTCAAAGAGTAACTGTTATTTTCATCTTGCGGTACGCGGGCCTCTCACTCTTGTGGCCTCTCCCGTTGCGGAGCACAGGCTCTGGACGTGCAGGCTCAGCGGCCGTGGCTCATGGGCCCAGCCACTCCATGGCATGTGGCATCTTCCCGGACCGGGGCACGAACCCGTGTCCCCTGCATCGGCAGGCGGACTCTCAACCACTGTGCCACCAGGGAAGCCCTCTTCTTCTTTTTCTTAAGACTCCACATATAAGCATTATCATATGAAATTTGTCTTTCTCTGTCTGGCTTACTTCACTTAGTATGATAATCTCTAGGTCCATCCATGTTGCTGTAAATGGCATTATTTCATTCTTTTTTATGGCTGAGTAATATTCCATTACACACACACACACACACACACACACACACATATACACATACATACACACACATACCACATCTTCTTTATCCATTTATTTGTCAATGGACATTTAGGTTCCATGTCTTGGCTATTGTAAATAGTGTTGCAATGAACATTGGGGTGCATGTATGTTTTTGAATTATAGTTTTCTTCAGATATATGCCCAGGAGTGGGATTGCAGAATCATATGGTAACTCTATTTTCAGTTTTTTAAGAAACCTCCATACTGTTCTCTATAGTGGTTGTACCAATTTGCATTCCCACCAGCAATGTATGAGGGTCCCTTTTTCTCCACACCCTCTCCAGCATTTATTATTTGTAGGCTTTTTGATGATGGCCTTGCTATTTTCTTTATGAATTTTCCTGTGTGCAAGTGGCTAACACGATGAACAAATAAATTGTATTATTGTACTGCTACTGCAGTGTACAACACACTGTTCCATATCAGTTATTGCAAATATGCTATAATTTCTCATATCTTAAAACAAAACCTTTTCTGGCCGCATGTTCCCCTCTAGTTACTGTCCCATTTTTCTTCCTCCCTGTGCTAGGCACAGAAGTGACCCCAAAAGATATATTCCTTTCCTAATCCCAGGAACCTGTGAATATTACCGCTGTGGCAGAAGAGTGAATGTTACTTTATATGGTAAAAGATGTGATTAAGTTAAAGACCTTGAGAGAAGGAGCTTATTCTGGATAATCTGGGTGAGCCCAATATGCCAGCACAGGTGTCCTTATAAGGAGTGGGACAGAAGGAGATCAGACACACACAGAAGAGGAGGAGGCAGTGTGACACCAGAGGCAGAGACCGGAGTGATGCAGCCACAAGTCAAGAAATGTTAATAGCCACGAGAGGTTGGAAAGCACACAATAGGTTCTTCCCTAGAGCCTCTGCAGGGAGTGTGGCCTCTCCCAATACCTTGATTTGGGCCTCTAGAACTGTGAGAGAATAAATTTCTGTCCTTTTAAGCCACCGAGTTTGTGGTAATCTGTTACAGCAGCTCTAGGAAATTAATACACTCCCTTCACAGCTAAATTCCTCCAAAAAGTTATCTATGCTTACTTCTCCTCCATTCCTTTTTATCCAGTTTTACATATATCTATATGTATATATACATATATATTTTTTTGGCTGCGTTGGGTCTTTGTTGCTGCTCACGGGCTTTTCTCCAGTTGTGGCGAGCCGGGGCAACCCTTCGTTGCGGTGCATGGGCTTATCACTGCGGTGGCTTCTCTTGTTTCGGAGCACGGGCTCTAGGCGTGTGGACTTCAGTTGTTGTGGCGTGTGGGCTCAGTAGTTGTGGCTCGCGGGCTCTAGAACACAGGCTCAGTAGTTTTGGTGCATGGGCTTAGTTGCTCCGTGGAATGTGGGATCTTCCCAGACCAGGGCTTGAACCTGTGTCCCCTGCATCGGCAGGCAGATTCTTAACCACTGCGCCACCAGGGAAGACCTATCCAATTTTTTATATTGGACATTTTAATATATACAGAAACGTTGAAAGATTAGAGCAATAGACAATTAAATATTCTCTTCTAGATTCAGCAGTTGATAACAGTTTGCCCTATTTGCTTTATCTCTATATATTTCAGCATATATCTCCTAAGAATAGAGACATTCTCCTACATACCCGTAATACCTAAGCAAATTAAATTTTTTTTAATTTAATAAATTAAAAATTAAAAATAGGGCTTCCCTGGTGGCGCAGTGGTTGAGAGTCTGCCTGCCGATGCAGGGGACACAGGTTCGTGCCCTGGTCCGGGAGGATCCCACATGCTGCGGAGCGGCTAGGCCCGTGAGCCATGGCCGCTAAGCCTGTGCGTCCAGAGCCTGTGCTCCGCAGTGGGAGAGGCCACAACAGTGAGAGGCCGATGTACCGCAAAAAAAAAAAAAAAAAAAAAAATTAAGAATAATTCCCTAATATCATCTAATAGTCAATCTATATTCAAATGTCCTTCCTTGTCCCCAAAATATGTTTTATAAAATTTTTCCTGTGGTCCAGGATCCAATCAAGGCTCACATGTTGAATGTGATTGTTAACTCTTTAATCTACATTAATCTCCCACTTGTTTTTAACAACTTTGACTTTTTAACGAATTCTGACCTGTATTCTTATAGATGGCCAACATTCTGGATTTATCTGATTGCGTCTAGATGATGTCATTTAGCTGGATGTTCTATCAGCTATAGTTCTTGTATACCCCAAAATTGGGGCTTTTGGCCCAGTTTCTTTCTCTGGAGCATTCATCTGAATCGGAGTTTCGCTTCTGTGGTTGTTTACTATCTATCTCTCCCCACTAGAATGTAAGCTCCATGAAGGAATGACGTATGTCTGTTGGGTTACTTGTTCTAGTCCACTGTGTAACCAACACATCACAGGCACTCAGCATGTATTTGTGGTATGAATCAGTCCTTCACATTCAGTGACTTTACCTGTCTCAATACTATTTAACATCTATTGAGAAGCTACTGTAATAATTTATGCTGTTCCTTAGAATATCTCAGACTTTTTGAAGGCTCAAATGCCTGAAAATGTCTTATTCCACACTTGCCTAGGCTCGTCTAGGTAAAGAATTTCCTTCAGCAGTTCGAAGGCATGCCCCTTCGTTATCTCCCTTCAAGTATGGCCATCAAGCATCCAGATCTATTTTATGCTTGAGCCACTGTACACAACCAGGTGTTCAGTGTACGTGGGCTGTTTTCTTCTCCTTGGCTCCATTATTTCTGCTTAGTTATCGCTCAGAAGTTTATAGCTTGCTCTTTCTTCCATTCTCTAGGAGCTCTGATCTCATAGTTAAGACAATAAAGTAGAGATATTGGGTGTGGGCAGAGTTGCAAAGATAAGCTGCAGAGGCTCAAGCCTATTAGTAGGATCTTTTTAACAAATGAGGATTGCTAACATTTACTGACTTCTTATAATAATCAGAATCATCTCATAGGCACCATGCTGAGCACTTTACATGTTCTCTATCGTCTATTCCTTCCAAAAACTCTCTGAGATAAAACTATCACTCTGTCAGCTCTACCAACTAGAAACTTCCCCGGGCCAGGCCCTGAGCCTAGGCAGCCTGACCCCAGACCCGCATGGGGAACCACTCTGCTGAGCTGCCTCTGTTCTTACTAGCCAAACCCCACAACTTGTTCTCCTAGGCTGCCAAAGCGAGGTCTGCCATCCTGCTTGGGGGGCGGGGAGTGAGGCCGTGGAGCCACCCTTCCATTCCTTGAGTGAATGTTTGTTGTTTTTGTTTGTTTTGTTTTTTAAATTTTGTTTTTGGCTGCCGCAAGGCGTGCAGGATCTTAGTTCCCAGACTAGGGATGGAACCCTCGCCCCCTGCAGTGGAAGTGCGGAGTCTTAACCACTGGACCAGCAGGGAAGTCCCAGTGAATGCTTGTTGAATGAGCGCTTCAGAGACAAGTTTTTACGAACATAAATGCCAAAAAAAATGATGTTTATTTTCTTTCCCAGATCTCTGCCTTCCCAAGACCATCCGCTGCTGGCCTCCTCTGGTGATTATCTGAGTACCGAGAAATTGTTGTCTTTCTTGTAAGAAGCCTGCACAGGCACCAGGTCAAGACGAGCAGTTTTCGGTTGTGTGGGTCTGTCTCTCAGATTGCGCCTCGCTGTATATAAATTGTGAGCCAAATAATCAGACTTGTTCTTTGGCTGGATTACATTTTCTCCTGGAATATCAGATGCATTCCACCAAGACCACAGAAAGAAAAAGTGAAGATCAAGAAACTGTGACACCGCTTTGTAAGTGCAGATATTTTCAATCATCTGGGTAGTTACAACTTTACATATATATATATATATATATAAAATATCCTTTTTTACTAAGCTTAACCAAAATGCACACATCACAGGCAATTGAGAGCTCCTGAGTGAGTTTATGTATTTTTATTATTGTTTCTTTGCGTATTCCCAAAGATCCCTGTTTCTAACAACAGGTTGTATTAAAAGTGACCTCATTGTTTGGCTTTTGTTCAAATGCCCTCTTGGTCCCATTAATTCATTCAGCCAGCACTGAAAACTCACCATGTGCTAGTTGGGAATGCAGCAAATATAAGGGACCAGGTTCTTGCCCTTGGCCTCCTGTCTATCTCACGTTGAGACAGATGTCTCAGTAAGCCAGTTACCACACATTGTGTGATGGGCTTGAAGGGACATAGGTACTAAGTGTGGTGGGAAACGCAGAGGAGGGAGGGCCTGACTCTGGGGGCTGGTTAGGGGGCTGATCAGAGAAGGCTTCATGGTGGAGATGACCATTTAAGGCTGGACTTCAAAGGGTGAGAAGGGATTAACGTTGGGTGAGAAGAAGAGAAACAAACATTCTAAGCAGAAAGAATAGTGTTGCTGATGTATGATGACTAGGAGCCGTGTCGCTCGTTCTGGAAAAGACGAGAAAAGTAGTTTGGTGTGGCCGGAGCAGAGAGAGGATTATAGAGACTGGTAGGATGTGAGCTGGGGGAGAGCCTGGGGACAACCTTGAATGCAGGACTAAGGAAGTTGGCCTTTGTTCTGCAGATGACAGGGAGAATGACGCCAGCAGATCTTTGCTTTAAGTAATTTGCTGAGCCAAGAGATCGAATCAGCTGGGCGCACTATGAGGGTGGGTCAAAGTGGGACACTAAGTAGCTCCCCGGCACAGAGTTCCCTGCTCAGTAAAGCAGGAGGTGTGTCCATTAGATCGATGTAAGGAACAGTTCAGGGTTGAGGGGACGAGGTTATGAACTACGGCACAGAAAGTAGGGATGAAAACAAGAGGATAGACTGGAGAGGGTTTTAGGAGACCTATTTAACAGGATTTGCTGATTAATTGTGAGTGACAGTGAGGAGGGAGGCACCAAGCTTACAGCTGATCGTGGCTGATATCTATCACCAAATGCTTACTCTGCAGTTAGGTGCTTTGCCTGCAGGATCTCCTTTACTCCCGTAATCACCATATGGGCGGGGTTGTGTTATTATCTGCATTTTATAGATGAGGAAGTTGGAGCCTGGACTGGTCAATCAAAGTGACTAGGCAGGTACGTCACTTTGAACCTAAGGATTTGAACCCAAGGGAGGAACGTGAAGCAACCAACCAGGGAGCAGTTAATGAGTGGCAGATTCGGGCTGGAACCCACTGGAACCACCTACTACTCCCCAGATTCAGGAACAGGCTGCCCAAGCACCATATCAAACCACAGACGTGTAGTGCTTGGATAGAATATTCTTAAAGCAGTTTTTAGAATGAACTGCTAATGTTTAAAACCCTAGAGTTCATATTAAAACCTGGGTTTCTGGTTTTTCTTGAAAAATAAGAAGATCTGGCCACCCTGGGCCCATATGGCAACCCTTGCTGCCTGTCTGCATTCCTGTGCTCTGCAGTTGGCCAGAGCCTGTCTGCCTGCCTGGGGTCCCTGCCCACCTTTGCAGGTGCCCGAGTTTGCTGGTCCAGTTTGATGCCAAGCTGTGCTTGTGCATTTGATCTCGTGTCAAGCTGAGGCCTCCATTGATGACCAAATACTCTTTTTGAATGTTAGGGAATATAAGATAAAAACAGTAACGTGTTTTGCTTTGTTTGTTTTGTCTTTCATGCTATGGGAATTGAGAAAAACTAAATACCCACCCATGCGTGAGTGCCCACAGGGAGGAGGGTTACATACAGGCAGTGTAGGCTAAAGGTGAATGGTCATGGTTCCTGAAACCAGCACCCATTAAAATGAAATATCAATCATCCCATGGAAAATGGCCAAAGTAGTGGCAGCTATACAAATCATGCTGTGATTATTTTGTTTAATTTGTTTTGTAATTAATAATTTGCTTGAATTTTGAGCTGTGTACTTTGGACGTATTATAAGGAAGCTTCTAGAGAAAATGTGTGTGTGTGTGTGTGTGTGTGTGTGTGTGTGTGTGTATTGTAGCTTACATAGCTTGGAATTCTCTGCAGAAATTCAATTTCAGAACATTTTTAAAAGGTTTTACGACTTTACTAAAAGTTGAAAACATGTTTCCATACCATTAAGTTAGAATGTGAGGCACAGGATGGCAAACAGGTATCTGTCCATGTTAAATATTTTGTTCCATTTAAGATGCAACAAGGCCCATGGCAGCAGTCAGTTTGGACAAATGATAGATTTTTATGCTTGTGTGAGTTTGTTTGCAATTTGAAAACTGCACTTAGAGACACAGGTTCAAACAGGTGCAAGGAACAGAGCTGACACCAGAGCTTCAGGAGTTTGGCCCCTAATCAGTGTGAGCCAGACAGTTTTCCACCATGCCTGGCTGCCTGATTCAGAGGCTGAAGAAAGGCAGCTGCTGCTGCTGGGCACGAATCTCTCAGAGGCCACTGGGTACCATTCTGGGATGGCCACTGGGTCTCAGAGGTTCATTGTCCATCTCACAAGGGTCACCCATCCTGTCAGACCACCCTGACCCAACTGTCAAGAGGCCAGCCCTGCGAGTTTTCCCTGAGAGCTTGAATTAATTGTACAAGGTTGGCATTGCAGATCAATTTGGTCTCAGGAACCATTTCTACCCTGATTACTCAAGGCTTGCGAGGCCGTACCCTGGTGCTCCTTGGACTCTGACTCCTGCCTAACACGTTCTCCTTCCTCCTTCCTCTCCTCCTCAGAGACTCCCCGGTGTACACTCCCAGGGTGGGTCCCAGACGCGTGTTGTGGTCAGTTCTTCCATTCTTGACTGTATTGCCCAGAATCCACCATGTTTTATTGATATCATATGGACAAGTGCCCATACTAGGTGGTTGGCACTGTGCTGAGCCAGAGATACAACAGACAGGTGCCCCACCCTTGGAGACAAGAGGAGCACGAAGGGGCTCATTCCTGAACAACGTAGCACTTTGTCATAGTGCTCTAACAACTGGTTTTTTTTTTTTAACCTTTCTCTGTTTATTTATTTATTTTTAACATCTTTATTGGAGTATAATTGTGTTACAATGTTGTGTTGGTTTCTGCTGTATAACAAAGTGAATCAGCTATATGTATACATATACCCCCATATCCCCTCCCTCTTGTGTCTCCCTCCCACCCTCCCTATCCCACCCCTCTAGTTGGTCACAAAGCACCGAGCTGATCCCTCCATGCAATGCAGCTGCTTCCACTATAACAACTGGTATTGTATCGCAGGCACATGACAGTTTCATTTTTGTGCTGTGGCTTAAAAAGCCTAGGCTCCCCAGAAGAGCCAGCCAGGTTCATGGTAAAATTCTACTCCTTATTCATTCTTTAACAAATATTTATCAAGCACCTATTATTTGCCAGGCACTATTCCAGAAGTCACGATTGTAACAGAGAACAAAACTGACAGATATCCCTGTTCTGTTGCTTACGCTACTGTAAGCGGGAGACAGAAAAATCGTGTCAATATGTAATATGAGCTAAGAATTTTGAAGAAAAGCCAAGCAGAGCAAGGGAGAGAGAATGACAAGAGTGGGGTGTTTGGGCTGCTCTTTTAGATAAGGTGGTTGGGGAAGGCCTTTCTGATGGGGTGACTCTCCAAGTGGGGCCCAGATGGAGGTGAGAGAGAAGTAGGAAGTCCTTTTTGGAGGAAGTCCTTTTTGGAGGAAGTCCTTTTCAGGCAGGAGGACTCGCGGACAGCGCCTCCCAGTGGCGAGTGCGTCTGGCCTGTCAGAGGAACAGAAGTCACTGCCGGGACCTCTGCACTTCTCGGTTTCCTCCTCTGCAAGTCCATGGGCTTGTCGTGAGGAACAGATGAAATCACTTATGTAGAAACATTTACGTAAACCATCAGGCACTGTATCAAAGTTATTCTCTTTATATCGACTTATCAAGTGTTTGTAGAATGTCTCAATCATCATGGATCGTAATTATTATATTACGATTCTGCCCTATCATTTTTTTTATTGAGGTGAAATTCATATAACGTATAATTAACCATTTTAAAGTGTATGATCCAGTGACGTTTAGTGCCTTCACACTGTTGTGCAACGACTACCTCTCTTTAGTTCCAAAATTTTGTCATCACCCTGCCTTTTCATTTTTAATATTAGTTTATGTCACCACTCTTGAAAAAGGACTTTTTTCCCCATATCTGACCGCCCTTCCTGGCTGGCCTTCTCCAGTTCTTATGATTCATCTATGTGTTTATTCAGCAGATTGTTTATCAGGCATCTGCTGTGCAGTAGGTAGGTAGGTAGGTCCTGGGGTTACAGAGGACACACAGGTCCCTGCATTTGGAGGACTCATAATCCACTGGGGGATTTAGACAATGAACATAAGTTATCAGAAAATTGATTTAAATTATGATATAAATGCTTATAAGAAAAAATGCTTTGAAAATTACGTTTAAAACATTTGTGAAGTTATTAAAGCTACCAGAAGTGAGATGCCACTAGCTATTAGAGCTTAGAATAACATGACTATATTGTTTTTATCATCGTGCCTCTGGTTCAGAGACACTGGAGTGAAAGATCATCTCAGGAAAGGGACCTGGATGATGTCAGGGCAGAGAGTGAGCAGGCAGGCAAAGGTAGAAAACAGTGGTACTTCATTCATTTCCTCCTGATAACAACCCTTTCAAGGACAGATACTGTTACCATGACTCCCATTTTATAGATGTGGAAACTGAGACTTAGAAGGTCCTGCCTTGCCTAATGCCAACTGGCGGCCCTTATAGCCAATGTTTCCCTTCAGCCATCTGTCCGGCAAAATGGAAAAGCATTTTGTCCAATAGAGGGCAGTCGCACACCTGGTTGGAAGAAGACGTGGAGGCACGCGCCGGGTTGGTCGGCATCCACCCAGCCCAGATGGCGTGCTCCCAGCCTTCCAGGGGAGGTGCTGCTATGCTGGCCTCGGAGTCATTTCGCCAGACCTCCCCGGGTCCCGCCCTCCTGCCCACTCCCCTCCCACCCTCCCACCGAGACGCCTGACCCAGCAAGCTCTCAGCACCCTCGGGCCTTTTCATGCACACTGATGTGTGCATCTGTGTTTTCCTAGATGATTGTTTCTTAATCATGCTGTGGAATAACAAATCAGGGCTAGTAACCCAAGTGACCTCAAGTGATGAGCTAGTGATCACCGAAACACTGGTAGAGCCCCCCAGGCAGGAGTCCAGAAAATGCTAGTGTGATCCTCATGGCCACGTGGTGCAGCGGTGCCACCGTGGTGCCACTGCAGCACGTCCATCATGTAGGCACAATCTTGGGGTTTCTTGAGGCGGGATGACCTGGCAGCATTTCCACCCCACCCACAGCTAGTTTCGCTTTCCTAATGTTGTTAAAAAGTACCTTCTAACTGAAGGTGGTTGAACAGGTTCCAACATTTTACCTAGCCTTTTTATGTGATCATTGAAGATTTCTTCCTTCTAGTGGGTCTCTTTTCTCTTCTGTCTGGAAGATGGCCAGGACTGTCGTCTTTGGCATTTGTCCAAAGTCCAGGTTCTAATAGCTTTTGGACTGTGGTTTAATTTTAACCATAAAACCTTCTTTTGGAAGAATTACTTTTTAATCTGGAAAGAGCCAGTCCGATAGAGAGCAGAAACACCTCCTGCTGGGAATCAGTAGGCGAAGTTATGTTCATGTACTGCTGACATATCTCTTTTTAAAGGGGGGGGGGGACAGGCGCTGATTTGATGGGAAAAAATAAAAATGAAAATTGTGGATAGGTCAGTTTGGAGTACTGTTTGAACGTACTCCAAGAGAGTGGGCAGCGGGAGAGAACTGAGGGGTGAAACGATTGAGAGATCCCTCGGTCCACCTACTAAGCTGAGTGCAGCAGTGAGAGGTTTCTTCGCACTGTGCTGTGGGCAGCCATGTGGCACCAGCTTTCTGGGACAATCTCAGCTTCTGAGACAGAAGACACTGGCCTTTTGCCAGGCCACGCGTCAGACTGCCACCAATTCTCAGTTCTGAAAATGTGGTCATTGGAGAGGCCTGTTAGCAGTGTGACAGATGTTATCTCCTCAGGAATGACCTTACCCAGGCTGTGAAGCCCCGAGTCCCTGCACTCGTCGGGGTATGCTGAATTCCTCCTCCTCCCTAAAACTGCAAGTCTTTTGGTAATAATTACCTGCATTTGTAGGACCTGAAAGAATTTCTGATGCAGCAAGACAGAAATTGGTTATCTACCTTTTTTTCAGTTTAGGTGGCCAACTTCTTCTTTCTTGATTAAAAAAAGAAAAATCAAAGATGAAAAGAAAATGGAACATGCAATGGAGACCAATTCTAGAAAAAAAAAGATTTGTGCCAGTCCCAGCCGAGGCACACAAATCTGGGAAGACTTACCCTTTTTGCAGAAACAGTCTTCACTTTACCAGAGATTCATGCTTAGACTTATTTAAATATGAAACTTTTCTGGGGCATGTAAGTAGCAGAGAGAACAGAAAAACCAGAGGCTAACTATCAAAAGTCGTTATCAGTGGAAGATGAGTCTTATATGAAAACAAAGGGTCTGATTACCCAGTGAGGCAGTAAGGGCTGAGACCTCCATTTAGAAAAATCTGACCTGTGCAGACTTCAGGGCAGGTGCCTAAAGCCAGGTATGGCCATGCTGGCCTGATCGGTCCCACAGGAGCTCCTCAAAGCAGAGACTGTGCCTTTCACAGCTCCTCGCTGCTGTGGTTCCTCATTCAGAGCACTCAGTGACTGTCAGATCAACGTGTTTATCGGTTAGATTTGATGCGTGTAAGGAGAACGGTACATCCACTTGTGACCTAATCTGGCGCAGAATCAGAATCCAGTGCTTCTCACTCTTCTTGCCTCTGGAAGTGGACTGAACAAGAAGAGAGAAAGCAAAAGTTTCACGTGCCTGGAGGGAAACAGATGCTACAGAGATGAATTTAAAAAGAAAGCAAGCAAGCTGAGTTAATCTGGGAGTTTGATCATCACTAAGAATGCGTTTCTGTTTCATCATTCAGTTTCTAGCTCAGCCTTCCAGCTCAGACCTGTGCAGCAGCGTCTCTGGAAGCTCCTTCATTCTCAGGCCTTCTCCTTGCCCCCTGGGCACAGTTCCTCACTCGCACCTGGGCTGCTACCTCCCAGGACACTCCTCAGGACCCTTTCTGAGTCCACCTACGAACCTGCCAAAGGCAGAGGGATTGGGGCGGCACTCTCGGGTGATGCTAGGCTTCCCAAAGGGTGCTGTCACCCCTAGAAAGGATTTCTGCTTGGTGATGTCTTCGAGGAGTCCAGGGAGGTAACCGGTTGTGCACTGATTCAGTTGGGAGGGAGACAGCACAGCTTTTAGATGGCTCTCTGTTCGAGCTAAATCAGCCTGGGGAAGGGCAGGTCTGTGTCTCCAGCTGGTTTGGTAGTGGGAGAGTGGCATTGGGAACTTTTGCACCAAGAATCCTTAGGATGTTACGAGGTTTCTCCACAGTTCCCTTATCTTAAAGTTTTTACCCATTCATCCAGTGTGCACAGGATTGGGGCATCTCTTTTGTCTTGGTTATATCCTCAGAAGCACAGGAAAACTCATGAGAATGACAGAGTCTGGAAAACAAAAGTGCACAGAGGAGGCTCAGACTATTGGGGCAGATGGCAGAAGCTCTGGGATACTTGAGGGTGGCTGTGGACAAAAAGTCCACCTTGGAGTGTAAGGAGAACAATTCTGCATTATTGGCCAGTGAGCAATTCCCTCTAAATAATCTTAGGAAAGAATGGAGGGACTTCCCTGGTGGTCCAGTGGTTAAGAATCCGCCTTCCAATGCAGGGGACATGGGTTCAATCCCTGGTTGGGGAACTAAGATCCCACATGCCACAGGACAAC
Source organism: Globicephala melas (assembly GCF_963455315.2). Lineage (NCBI taxonomy): Eukaryota > Metazoa > Chordata > Mammalia > Artiodactyla > Delphinidae > Globicephala > Globicephala melas. Next base: position 6,684,849 of record NC_083321.1, read on the forward strand.
TAAGCCCGCACGCTGCAACTACTGAGCCCGCGCGCTCTGGAGCCTGCACGACACAACTAGAGAGAAGCCCGTGGGCCGCAGTGAAAGATCCCACGTGCCGCAACTAAGACACAATGCAGCCAATAAATAAATAAATAAATAAAAAGAAAGGAATGGAACCAAGGGCGTAAGTTGGAGTATATGTAGTGGCCCTGGTTATGAGATTGTCTGTCTATCTGTTTAGTTGACAGATTATTCCATGGTGAGGGCAGCAAGGTCATGTGTAGCCCTGAATATTAGCAATGCTGTCCTGGGGCTCTGAAAAAAGAGGTGACAAAGTATTCAGCTACAGGCTTGCTCTGTCTTCGTGTCCAGGCCGGCATGCACCAGACAGAGAGTAAAATATTGAAGTGGCACCCCAAGTGTTAATTCTGCAGAACAAACCACCTGGAGCGGGAGAGCACCTTTAGATCCAGCCAGGGCAGCGAGGCCCCAGATGAATGACATCGCGCACGTGTGCCTCCCTCACAGGGAGCCCTGTGGCTGTTTTGGGCTTGGAGTCATATGTGAGACAATACTGCTGACAGCATTGTTTCCCGCCTTAGACTCACCCTGTCAGCAGGACACCATTGACATTATTTGTTTGCCAAATTGTAGCACACTATGTACAATGTCTTTTAAATTCAATTCAATTAATGTTTAGAAATACTGTAGATAGAAAAGGCTAGAAAAGCACTGTAGTAAACAATGAGTACTGAGATTAGAGTGCTTGGAACTTGAGCATTAGCGAACCTTGCGCATTTGTAGGAGCTACCCAGGACGAGTACCTGTCTCTTATAAGAAGCATGTAAGTTCCTAAAGGATATCGGTGCTGATTGAAGTATTTTAGGTAGCTCGGGGCAGACTAAGGAGGGAAGGAAAGAGATAAAACATCAGAAAACATCTCTGAATACCAAGAATTATTACCTCCCTCTGCAAAAACACTGGGGGCTGAATTGTTCGTGTCAGTTACCCTGGAAAAGAAGATAAACTGAGGAAGAAATCCTCCGCACAGACTCTGGAGGCATTGTTCAGGGATGAGAACCCCAGGGCAGCCTCTTTGATTTCAGAGGCGAAATAGCTGAACCCCAGACCTCACTGTAAGATGTGAAGAGTCACTCCAAATTCATAAGCTCATTAAACTCATGTGTTTGACTGTCTACACGTCCTGCTTTAGAGAAAACACACAGAATGCTTCCAGCCACACCTTCTTAAACCACTTGGCTGACAGTTCTTTCTTCTAATTACTCTAGTGAGCGTCTCTGTTATTTATAAAGTTTGGGGAAGGGGGGTTGGGGGGGTGGGGATTTGTGCTTTGGTACCGTTTCCAGCACAGAGGGGTCAAAGTCAGCCCATCTTTTTGTTTGTTTGTTTTTGTTTTTGTTTTGTTTTGTGGTACGCGGGCCTCTCACTGTTGTGGCCTCTCCCGTTGCAGAGCACAGGCTCCGGACGCGCAGGCTCAGCGGCCATGGCTCACGGGCCCAGCAGCTCCGCAGCATGTGGGATCTTCCCGGACCGGGGCACGAACCCCTGTCCCCTGCATCGGCAGGCGGACTCTCAACCACTGCGCCACCCGGGAAGCCCCAGCCCATCTTTTAATGTCAGTCTGAACTGGCAGATTACCAGAGAGGACCCCTGCCTCCCTCCCTCCCTTTCTCTCTCTCACACACACACACACACACCCACGCATGTCATCAGCTATCTGTCTGATTTGCTGGAAACATGGGGCTGGGGTCAGGGTTTTTTAATTCTTTGTACTTCTTCACTGAGTTCCCAGGTGACTAGTGGCTGGTTCATCCCAAAGCTCCCCCTCCGCATTCACTTTAAAATATATATATATATATATATTTATTTATTTATTTATTTTGGCTGTGCCAGGTCTTAGTTGTGGCATGCAGACTTTTTTTTTTTTTGGTTGCGTTTGGTCTTTGTTGCTGCACGCAGGCTTTCTCTAGTTGCGGCGAGCGGGGGCTACTCATCGTTGCAGTGCATGGGCTTCTCATTGCGGTGGCTTCTCTTGTTGCACAGCACGGGCTCTAGGCATGCGGGCTTCAGTAGTTGTGGCTCGCGGGCTCAGTAGTTGTGGCTCACTGGCTCTAGAGCGCAGGCTCAGTAGTTCTGGCGCACAGGCTTAGCTGCTCTGTGGCATGTGAGATCTTCCCGGACCAGGGCTCGAACCCGTGTCCCATGCATGCGCAGGCGGATTCTTAACCACTGCGCTACGAGGGAAGCCACAACATGCAGACTATTAGTTGCGGCATGCATGCGGGATCTTAGTTCCCTGACCAGGGTCAAACCCGGGCCCCCTGCATTGGGAGTGTGGAGCCTTAGGCACTGCACCACCAGAGAATTCCCCCCAACCATTCACTTTTGTTTCGATGAAATGAGAAGGCTTATTCTTCCATTTCCCTTTCCCTTCTTTCTTTCCTTTCTTGGATGTTGGTCAGGTCAATGAGACTGTTGTCATAAAGTACTTGGAAGTATTTCAAGAAGAGCATGACCTGACTCTCTGTTACACTTGGGTCAGTTCACCAGTCTCCAGTCTAGGGCTTCCGTCGGCAGCCCCAGGGGTGGTGCCTGAGAGCAAGGAGGACATGCTGTGGACACAGCACCCCATGGTACTGTGGGTCAGTGTTGCTCATTCCTGACCTCGGCGTCGACAGTCTCATCCCTGGAAGTGGGATAAATGGTAGTTTGGCCCCTTGTGTCCCCTCATCATGCGAGCCCTCCGCCGTCTCTGGCGTGACTTGCCAGGCTGCACAGTTCCCTGTTCCAGGAACTAATAAGAGGTAGAGTGAAAAGATTGTTTCCTCGGATGCACTTTTACAAGATGTTTCCAAAGATGGGGTGGCAGAGAAATGGTGAGCCCCGCTCCCTTGTGCGTGGAGGTGTCACAATTCTGGCAGGAGGTCACAGGGACGCCCCACCTTCCTGGGGGCTCTCACTCAGCACAGCCAGTTAGACAGCCAGGGACCGGGCAACATCAAGGTAACCACAGGCCTTTGTAAGCGAGATACTGTTGTCCCTTCCAGGCTGGCGACACTGTGACCTGCTGCAGCAGGAGCGTGGCTGAAGGGCAGCTGAAGGGCAGCTGTGCTGGGCAGGTGGCCCTCCCCATGCCAGCGCTCCCTGGGTCACGTCTCCACTAAGCCTGTGCGGTCTGTCACTGTCAGGCTTCTCCTGAACCACCTTCCCTCGTGGGTGGTGAAGGAGTTGCGTGTCGTATGAGAAGAATATTAGATCTGTGTCCCCAGAGGAGGAATCACTGAGCCCATGAGGGTTATTCACCCGCAGGAGAACCTCAAGGACAAAGGAATCTTCTAGAGACAGAAAGGGGGGGTGGTTGCAGAAGTAAGCCCAGAGTCCAGTGGGAGCTCATTAAATCCTTGCTGAGAGGAGCCTGGCAGCTGTTTGACGAGAGACAGAGCAGAGGCTGAGAGAGATCGTGGAGATGGAGCACGACAGGAGAAGTTTAATGATGCTAATTAATTAGACTCACTAAAAGGGAATAGAACATTCATTGGGTTGCCAAAAGGTGTTCTTAGCAGACAAAATTTGCAAAGTCCTGCACTGGGGATTGACAAAGGCGTGATGGCCAACGTGTTAAAAAGGAGGGAGACGAGGCGTTCCCGCCAAGTGGTTAGGACTCAGTGCTTTCACTGCAGTGGCCTGGGTTCAATTCCTGGTCAGGGAATTAAGATGCCGCAAGAAAAAAAAAAAAAAAAGAAGGGAGATGGCAAGCCTCACGGCCGTGAGTGGATGGCTCCTGTGTTCCTGCCACTGTGCCAATGTGATGTCAAGCGACCCTTAGTGTTTTTGTGTGCATGTGTGTGATCGTTTTCTGAGCAATTCTGAGCTTTAAGAAAATGTTGGCGAGGTCAACAACCCACAGTTTTGGGATCTGATGTTCCGCCCAGGCCGTGCTCTGGGAAAGGAGGCCCCTCCTCCCTGCCCCTCACCAGGGGGCACTCCCATCATCCTTCTGCCTTACCCTTACCCGACACTTACCCTTCCTCCAGGAGAGCTGGGCTCCTGCCCTGGCCCGCGAGGGTTGGGTGGGGTGGGGGGGTGCAGGAGGGAAGGAGAGAGAGTTCTCTCCTTTGTGGTGTGACTGCCACCAGTCATTGAAGGCTTTGCACTGAACCAAGGTGAAGCAACAGGGACACCAGGTGCTAAGAGCAGGAACTTGCTGTGGCATCAATGTTTTCTCGTCTCAAATTATAGGAGCAGAGAGAGGCTTAGTTCCGGTTGGCAGCGTTCGCTTCAATGAGAGGGTGACGAGAGCCTCTGGAAGCTGGCTTGATGTCTGGATCTCACTCTGCTCACTTGGACAAAAGGATTGGCTCTCTGGGAATTAGAGGCAGAACTGGGGCTTTGAATAGATTTTGAAAATAAAATTGGCTAGAACATGATGCGGAGACCCAGGTTGCCAATTTAGCCCCGAACTCTTCCTTCAGCTTCCTCTGGAGAATAAGCATAGCCCGTGGCTGGGACCACAGGCTGACCCTCTTCGCTGGTGACAGAGAGCTCTCAGGTTACCAGGCAGGTGGTGGGTCACCTTTGTATGCAGAGAACAACCCGTTTTCACTTGTTCAAGAAAACACTGACCCACTTCTCTGTGTTTGTTCTTGAGGCTGCCCGTGGCTTAGGATCCCTGTGGCCAGAAATCCACCCCATTCAGTCACGGATGGGGAGCTACGATGCATATTCCTGAGGAATGGCCCCCTGAGAGGGACTGGACACTTTGGGGGCAGAGAATTCCATGGGGCTGCTTGGAGAGCATCGCCCTGCGTGCAGGCCAGACCTGCGGTTAGTCCCCCACGTCTCCCCAGGGGAGGAACATTGCCGAGTTGGCGTCAGCCTTCCAGCCAGTCCTTGTTCTCAGCTTGGAGCCTACTTGGTTTCTTTTTTCATGGGAGATAAGGAGGGAATAGATTTGTTTGTCCAGGTGCCACTAGTCCAGTGACTGTCGCGGGCACAGGAGTGTCTTCAGGGCACAGTGTCAGATCCGGTCGCCCCCTGACATCTCTATTCCTGATCTGAGTGTGCTGTAAACCTCAGGCAGATTCAAAACTGGGAGGCTCTGGGAAACCCCTTGGGCAGGAGATTTCAAAAAGAGATTCAGATTAGAAAAAATACAGTGGCGTGAGTTTCCAAGGGATGAAGGAGACAGGAAAAACTCCCATCCTGGCCCTTGGCTGGATAGCGGGGATAAACAAGAAAGCCTAGAAGAGCCTAGAATGGGAGGGAGGCAGCTGAGGCAGCCAAGCTGAGCGGGAGCGCAGGGCTGTCCTTGCTGGCCGCTCCCCGCTGCCCCGGGGGAGGCAGGAGGCTGTGACTCTTCACCAGGCGAAACCACAGCCGAGCGGCGCTTTCAGTCCAGGGCATGTCGGCACCAGCAAGGCCTGGGTACATCAGAGGCTCCCGCAGAAGGCGGAGGGGCCTGGGGGCCAGGGAGTAGGGTTGGCAAGAGTATCACGAGAAAAACTCAGCTACAGAAAGATTTTAAAAGGCTTGGTGGATAATTGAGGAGGGGACTAGCGAGGAGGAGAGGAGTGAAGCTCATGAACCTGCCAGCTTGGTGGCTCCTGCGGGAGGGGGCAGCCCCCCACCACCCGCTACTACCAACGGCCGTCTGCGTGGCCTCATCACACAGTTGTCCTCTGCGCTGTAGCTCAGGACACCCTGGCGTCGGGTGGCTCCAAGTGGTGAGTGTCTGTGGCATCAAGAGCACAGGTGAAGATGCTGGCTGCACCCAGAACCAAAGAGACATGGACACGGGGAGAAGGAGCAGGAAACGGAGGAGCGAGGAGAGGAGGAGCAATAAAATGAGCCTGAGGGGCTCCCCTGGCGGCGCAGTGGTTAAGAATCCGCTTGCCAGTGCAGGGGACGCGGGTTCAAGCCCTGGTCCAGGAAGATCCCACATGCCGCAGAGCAACTAAGCCCGTGCACCACAACTACTGAGCCTGCGCTCTAGAGCCCGCGAGCCACAACTACTGGAGCCTGCGCGCCTAGAGCCTGTGCTCTGCAACAAGAGAAGCCACCACAATGAGAAGCCTGCGCACCGCAACCAAGAGTAGACCCTGCTCCCCGCAACTAGAGAAAGCCTGTGCACAGCAACAAAGACCCAACACAGCCAAAAATAAATAAATAAATAATAAAATAAAAAATTAAAAAATGACCCCAAAGCAGAAAAGGGGGGTAAACAGAAGGAAAGGCATTGTAGAAGGAGCAAAAACGTAAGAGAAGAAGAGTGAAGATGAAGCATCTCATTTGGAGGAGCTGGGGAGGGGCAGTCAAGAATAAGTCTTTGAATGTGGTCAGTATTAGAAAGCTTGTCATCTGATCAGTAAATCCCGTTCATCTAGTGGGATGAAGAAAGTGGTACTCTTTGGAAACTTTTGGGCCCATCCCTCGTGAAAGCCGTGAGCGGCACTGTAAGAACCAGCTCACGGGTTCTGAACAAGAGGGGCTTATGATTCATGGGTGTGCCTGCCACCTCCACCCAGAAGCCATGGCTTCCCCCATCTCGTGCAGGGTGGGGACCCATCTAACCGGAACTGCCACCCAGCCTCTCCCAGTCTCCTTAGATGACAAACTGTGGCATCCGTGGTCCACCCAGCTTAGCCCCCAAGCATTTTGCCAGAACATCAGTAAACAACTCTGGGTGAAGGGGGTCAGAGACCTCTGCATTTTGGGCTGTTTTCTCCTCCTTTCCACTGCCCAGCACAGGACTACCAGGGAGCTCTTATCACTGGCTACATATTCTTTGCTCAAAGAGCAGACAGTGGGTCCCCGAACACTATCCTCCGAGCTCGTTTTATTTTTATTTTATTTTTATATGCTGTGACTATGGACTGGGAAATCCAAGTTTTCCTGAACCACATGGGAACTTACCCCTCAACTCCCGCATGTCCAGCACAGCCCTGACGACAGCAGATGGCCAGCTTTCTTGCCCAGGCTGATCAGTGTTATTAACTACAACATCTAACATTTGCTTAGGGCTTTTCTTTTTTTCAGCCGTGCTGAAATCTTAATTCCATGGACTAGGGATCGAACCCATGCCCCCTGCAGTGGGAGCGTGGCGTCTTAACCACTGGACCACCAGGGAAGTCCCCGATTAGGGCTTTATACCTTGCAAAGAAAATAATTGTCTCATATGATCCTCATAATAATCCTGCATTACTGTTACTTCCACTTTCTAGACAATGAGTTTCAGAAAGATAAAGTGGCTTCCTTTGTGTCAACTGGTGGACCCGAGATCCACTCACATTCTCTGACTTCAAATCCTCTGTGCCTTCTATACAAGGTCGTGGGCCCCTGGGGGCTTCAGAGCAACATCAGAGTTGGGATTCCTGGATCCGTTTCCTCAGCCCCAGCTGACCTTGGACCTCAGCCTTCCTCCCACCCATTCCCATCCCACCCCCACTCTGATCACCAAATGGGAGAAGACTCTCCGTTTCTTGGTGAAAAGTGTATACAGAAAGCAACGATTTTTACATTCCCTCTGCCAAGAACTCTTTCAAAGTCTCCAAGAAGGTTTCTTTTCATAACGAAAGCAATATGGGATCATTGTAGAAAAGCACAAAATATAGACAAACGAAACAGAGGAAAATAAGAGTCATAATTCCACCATTGAAGAATAACTTAGTATTGTGCACGTCGTGGTGTCTGGTCTTCCACAACTTTTATGTTGTACATGTCGACCTACTTGTGTTTACAGAAATGGAAAATGTGCCTATCCATAACATTGCTTTAGAATCTGCTTTTTAAACTTAATATATTGTAAACATTTTCCTGTTAGTAAATACTTTCATAAAATCATACTTAGTGGATACACAATATTTCATTATAATTTTGGATGGTACGCTAGAGGTAAACATTTGCATTGTTCCTACTTTTTCACTGTTGTAACCAGTTTTATGAAAGACTTCTATATCTGATTTTAATTTTTATTTATTTGATTATGAGTGAAGTTTATTTTATTTATTTATTAAATTTTATTTTATTATTTTATTTTGCAGTACGCGGGCCTCTCACTGTTGTGGCCTCTCCCATTGTGGAGCACAGGCTCCGGACGCGCAGGCTCAGTGGCCACGGCTCACGGGCCCAGCCGCTCCGCGGCACGTGGGATCCTCCCGGACCGGGGCACGAACCCGTGTCCCCTGCATCGGCAGGCGGACTCTCAACCACTGCGCCACCAGGGAAGCCCTGAAGTTTATTTTTATATGGTTTTTATCATTTGAAGCTCTTTCGTGAATAGCCCATTCATACTATTTGCAGTTTTCAGTGGTCCGCGTTTTCTTTTCCTTACTGATATGGAAGAACTCTTTATATTAAGGCTAAAATTTTATCTGCCAAAATCTAATTTTGACACCACATCTCTTTTTTTAAATATTTATTTATGTATTTATTGGCTGCGTCAGCTCTTAGTTGCAGCACAAGGGATCTTTTCATTGCAGCGCACGGGCTTCTCTCTAGTTGTGAATTTCTCTCTGGTTATGGCGCATAGGCTTAGTTGCCCCCCGGCATGTGGGATGTTAGTTCCCCAACCAGGGATCGAACCGGTGTCTGCTGCATTGCGAGACCGATCCTTAAACCCTGGATCACCAGGGAAGTCCCTGATACTACCTGTTCGTGCACCATCTTGAATGCGGGTGCACACTGCTTTCCTCCAAATCTCCCGACCAGGCCGTGGATGCTTTGCTCTTTTTCCTCTACTTTTTCTTTAACAAATTCCCCACAAACACAGCAAACTCTGTAGAAGGTTCCTCCTCCAATGCTCACCCCTAGAAGCACCCTGGCCTCCTTAGGCAATGTCATTCCTCTCCCCCTGGGCACCAAGCCCCCCATCCCTCCACCCCAACTTCCAGGACCTCATCACCCGCTCCCCTTACACAGGCCACTGCCCTGGGAGTGATGGTGGGCCTCCCAGAGGTTCCATCAGAAAACCCTAATGTGAACTTCTCAGAAGCCCTGGGAGGGACTTCCCTGGTGGCACAGTGGTTAAGAATCTGCCTGCCAATGCAGGGGACACGGGTTCGAGCCCTGGTCTGGGAAGGTCCCACATGCCGTGGAACAACTAAACCCATGTGCCCCAACTACTGAGCCCGTGCTCTAGAGCCCACGAGCCACGACTACTGAGCCCACGCACCTAGAGCCTGTGCTCCGCAACAAGAGAAGCAACCGCAATGAGAAGCCCGCACACCGCAACGAAGAGTAGCCCCCGCCCACCGCAGCTAGAGAAAAACCGCACGCAGCAACGAAGACCCAACGCAGCCAAAAAAAAATTAAGTAATTAAAACAAAAAAAAAAGAACCCCTGGGAGGACGGGGGAGGAGACCATGTAGGGGTCTTAGCATCAACGGAGACTGTCTTGTCAGGTAGGGCAGGAAGTACTGGTTGGGTCTGTCACAGCAGGAACAGAGAACCCACCCTCCAAGGGCCCCTCTTGCTTCTGAGCAAGGCCCTAATGCAGGGCTCTCTGCCGCCAGCCTTCCCTCCACTTCCTGAGTCTCAGTTGCCCCGTTATTACCGCTGGCAGAAGGGTCGCCAGTCCCACCAGTTCCCCTGGCCTCCTTTACCAACTAACTGCTGTGCGTGGGGAGGGGGAGGTTCCCTGGGCCTGTTACCTGGAGTCCCCCCAGAGGCGGTAGAGGCCCGGAGGGGCCAGGCAGGAGCCGGCTGGACTGGACAGGCCGAGGTGGTGAGGACAGGATGAGTTTCTTAGCGGCAAGATCACTTCCTGGGAAAGCTGGGACTGCAGGGAGAAGGGCGGGGGGCACGGGGCGGACGCTGGGAGTTCACTTCCGAGCTCCTGTGGGTTTGGAATGTCCTGGTCCACCCTCCATGCCCCACGCATCTCCCCTCCCGCCCTTTCTCCAGGTTTGGAATGTTTGGAAGCTGACTGTGGCTGGGACAGTAACAGCCACAAACATTTCTGTGGCAGGAGCTAGACCCCAACACCTTTGGCCCCCTTGGTCTCTCGCGGAGGAGTTTTGGAGTTTCCAGAACCCTCTTTTCTTGTATTTTCACACATTTCCCACGAAGACCATGTGATGCCCGTCAGTGAGAGCCTGGGGAGCTCCAGCTGGGTGCCTGCGCAGTGGTTGCTCTGCCAGGTGGCCGCGATGGCCTTGGCCTCTTGTTAACCTGTCTAGGCTTTGCTTCCTCATCTGGAGAGTCTAGACCTCGGGGCTAGTGCACAAATCACCAGACAGACGGTAGTGGGGGCTCGTCCGTGTCAGGGTTTCTCCCTCCTTTCTCTTTCCTCAACTCTGCGGACGTGGGGTCGGTCGTTTGGGAGCTTCAGAGATCTCTGCTCAGGGCAGAGCTCAGGGCAGCCTGGGCCCCTTCCTGCTTCCTCGGCTCTCACCCACTAGTGCAGTTCCCCCACCGCAAGGTAAACCCCGGAGCGCAGGGACCCCATTCGTCTCTGCACCCCTAACGCCTCAGCACGGGGCTTGGCACAGAGTAGGTGCTCGTGAAGGGAAAGGCTCTCGCATCTCATGATCATGGAGGGTTGAGACACGGGAGCCCCAGCCTGAGAGTCCTCAGACTGGAGCCTGTGTGACCTTGAGCAAGACATTTAATCTCCCTGAGCCTCAATTTCTTTGTCTAAAAACAAGAACAATAATAGCTACTTCCCAGGGTGGTTGTGGGGATTAGTGATGTCAGAGGGAAGCGCAGCTTGGTGCCTGCCCACCACAAGTAGTAGAAGCTCAGTAAATGCAAGCGGTGATTAGCTGCTATTAAAGGGCCGGTGTCTAGGGGCAGGACAGGAATAAAGACACAGACGGAGAGAATGGACTTGAGGACACGGGGAGGGGGAAGGGTAAGCTGTGAGGAAGTGAGAGAGTGGCATGGACATATATACACTACCAAATGTAAAACAGATAGCTAGTGGGAAGCAGCCACATAGCACAGGGAGATCAGCTTGGTGCTTTGTGACCATCTAGAGGGGTGGGATAGGGAGCGTGGGAGGGAGACGCAAGAGGGAGGAGATATGGGGATATATATGTATGTATAGCTGATTCACTTTGTTATACAGCAGAAACTAACACACCATTGTAAAGCAATTATACTCCAATAAAGACGTTAAAAAATAAATAAATAATATAAAGGGCCAGTGACGCGACTCCAGGAGCACGGGGCTTAGCAGTAAGTGACCCTGGCATCTCTCACTGCCCTGAGCCTCTCTCTGTTTGGTCTCCCACCCTGAATGCCGTGGTCCCTTTACTCTGTGGAACGAGCCCGTGCTGCTGTCACCTAACAGGCCGTGTGGCCCCGCAGCCTGGACGCAGAGCTCTCTTGCTCTCTGCCCTGAGCAGCCCTGCCCCGGCTTCCTCTCCGCAGCGGTGGGAGGGGGTGGGAGAAGGGGGCGTGCCAGCCGCCCTCAAGCGTTAAGTCACAGGCGAATTCTGAGGACAGGCGGGTACTCCTGCTTGAGATTCAGGCCGGTTACACAGGGCAGCTGGCTCCCTACCCCTCACATCTCTGAACACATTTTTAGACGCCTGCTTTGTGTTCTACTTTGAAAGCTTGATAGGGTAGAAGTATTCTCATTTTATGTAGAGAGAACAAGTGAGGAACAAAGGAAATCGGTCCCTTGTTACGGAGCTCTTACGTTCAGAAAACAGAACCTGGAAGACACATTATAATTCTCAATGTACCATCCTTGCCCAGGACCAGAATCTCCACACCTGCTGGTGTCGGACCTGAGTCCCCACGTGCCAGTGAGCCTGCCGCCCAGGGGGTGGGGCTGCCAGGCAAGGAGGACCGTCCCAGAGGAGGACTGAGAGGGCCTGACTGATGGGTTACAGGAACCAGAAAGCTGGGAGCTGTTAGCCTGCGGGGTGAGGGATGGAAGATCAAAACAGACTCTAGAAACTGGGGAAGGGGGCTGGCATGAGGAGCGGAGGGCAGATTGGTCTTGGACATGAAGAGGGCGGAACATCCTGGGTGAGGCGAGACCACCACCGCCTGAGGGAGTGGACTTGTCCTGGGTGGCCCCAGAGGACGGGCCAGGGGAGCCCTTCCAAGACCAGGTCTTCACCCCCCAAGCCCAGCCTCCCAACTGGTCCACCCCTTCCAGGGTTTCCTTTTCCGTTCCATTCTCTTCACTAGCATTTTCACCCAGGCTCTGCCTTCTTGGGAATGGGGATTAGGCCTGGAAGTCACGGCCACTGCCTGACCCCTTAGAATTTCATGGCTGGAAAGTCTTGTATTTTGTCCAGCCTCCAGCCCCGCTACTGAGTCCCTGTAGAAATTCCTAACGAATGGCTTCCCAGCCCCAGCCAGCAGCCCCCAGTGACAATGCCCGGGGCGCCTCCCTCCCAAGCCACTGCCCCACGTTAAGCTGTGCCAGGGCTCCCTGCAGTGGAGGCTGTGCCCCTCTGATGCTCACCCCTCCGCCCAGGTTCTGCCCGCTGGGTCCACCGGAATGAGCCTCTCTCCCTGCTTCAAGCCGGCAGCCGTGTGGGTGGTGCTCCCCACTCCCTCAGCCACCTTCTCAGCCTTCTACACGTCCTCATCTCTGCTGCAGTTTGTCAGGGAGTTTCTTCAAGGGTGTTATTGAGATGGGGGCGTAGAGACATGAAGCCTTTAGAACAGAAGGGGTCTTTGAACTTGGGAACCCACCTCATTTTATACACGAGGAAACTGAGGAGTTAGGTCACTCGCCCAAGGCCACACAGATGGCCCCAGACAGGGCAGCGCCTCAAGCCCCGTCACTGCTCTTTTCCTGCCACCCACGGACTGGTGACGGGCCCAGGCAGGCAGAGGGCAGTCTCGACTGTTGACGCCACGCTTCTGGTGTCATCCAGGGTCACACTAGTGCTTCTTTGGGCCGCCCCATCCCCAGTGACGTGTTGAACTTCAAGTTGACTAAAAGCCCTGAATTGTTTTATAACTCGATTTTCTTTTGATTGTAAAAATTATATATGCTCATTGTAAAAACATTAGAAAATACATAAAAATATAAAGTATAAACCTTCACAGCACTTCCTGATGCTGTAAGGTTCCGCCCACCGTGCACTTTGTTGCTTTGCCTTTAGCTGTATAAATAGGACCCTCCTTCCATCCTCCATTCGGCCGGACGTCTTGCTAGGTCCCAGCCAGCTCTCCTGTCTCTCAGAATTTTATTTTGTTACCAGTTCTTGTTGGCACCTGGGCAGGGCTCAAAAAGACACAGTGGTGTGGCTGAACGAATGACAACATCCGGCTTGTCGGATTGTTGGTGGGACAGGTGAGGCCCCCTGCGGCCCCAGAGCCCACACCTCCTCTCTTCTGGGTCGGATCCTCCTCTTTCCCTCCCTGAAACACCTCCCCTCCTTTTTTTTTTTTTTTTTTTTTTTTTTTTTTGCAGTACGTGGGCCTATCACTGTTGTGGCCTCTCCCGTTGCGGAGCACAGGCGGCTCCCGACGTACAGGCTCAGCGGCCATGGCCCACGGGTGCAGCCGCTCCGCGGCATGCGGGATCCTCCTGGACTGGGGCACGAACCCGTGTCCCCTGCATCGGCAGGCGGACTCTCAACCACTGCACCACCAAGGGAAGCCCTCCCCTCCTCTTTTGTTCTATTCAGACTCTCCCATTTTTCCAGCCCAGCTGAACCCCACCTCTTCCAAGAAGTCTTCATTCTTTCAAATGCAAAAGCCTCCTTTTTGGGTTCCACAGCCTTCGTAGTCTGGCCACACCATTTACCCTTAGTTATCCATTGACTTGCGCTAACCTCTTCCCTCTGCGGGGCTGCTGCCTATTTCCCAGGCAGCGGAGGGTACCCACACCGTTCTCGTTTCCCTCCCGGCACCCATCCTGCAGAGTCCTGAGATCATTATGGGCCCTCAAAATGTGACTGCTGGCCTGACCCCGTCTGAGTGGTGTCCCGTCCTTGAGCCCTTCTGAGGAGTGGCTTAGAGGGAGCCCCGGGGACGCTCTCCCCACCCCCATCCCTGGCTTCCTGGAAAGCTTGCTCCCCCTAAAGTTTGCATAGCAGTTAATCATCTGGGTTCCCAACAATGGGCTCTGCCCATCTTGGGACATGTAAAAATAGGATTTGGTTTGCCTTTCACATTGGGAGGCTTCTGGAGATAAAGAGAAATCCTCTGCGCCCGGCTATTTAAACAGACATAGGGAGGGGTAGGGGCCCTTTCCAGTCCTCTGGCTTCACACGGGGAGCCTTAGAGGTCAGATCAATGTTTTCCTTTCTCCTCGCAGCAGCAGGACTACCAACTCTTCTCACGCCTTCCGGGACATCTGCCAAGGGCCCAGGCCTGGCAGCCCCTCCTCCACCCCTGGCGGGGGCGTGACGGAAAAACGCTGAACTGGGACTCGGGGACCAGGGTCCCCAGAGTGATCAGGTCTCCCCAGGCGATCCTGGGTAGGTGATGGGCACGGCCAGGTAATCTCTAAGTTTCCCTCTACTTTGAGTTGCCTAGAGGTGCGAGGCCATCTGCCGGCCTCTCCGTTGGCAGCGTGCGCGTGCTTCTGAGCACAGACCCTGAGCCGGGCTGTCTGGTTTCTAGCCCAGCTCCACTACTAGTTAGTCATGAGACTTGGGGCCAGCTGCCTAACTTCTCTGCCGGGTGTGGGGAGCAGCCCCCATCTCATAGGGTGGCTGGAAGGTCAAGGGAGCTAATACGCATGAAACACGAGTGTGCCTGGCCCAGAACAAGTGCTGTGCAGGTGTGACCATCCCTACAGCTAGGTGTCTGACCCAGAAGTGACGGGAATTTTGCGCCCTACTATTTAGGAATGTGGCTCTTCCTCCTGTGGTCCTGGCAGGGTGTGGGGAAGAGACTGGACCCCAAGTAACTGCACCCGCTGGAGGAGAGCCACGAGTCAGGCTGCAGGAGCCAGGGGAGGGCCTGATGCCACCGTGAAGAGCAGAACATGCGGCCTTGGGGTCAGCAGGCACTGACCGCCCAGACCGTGGGCAGGCCACTTGATCTAGCAGGCTCTTGTCTTGACCAGGGCCATCGCTACCTGTAAAAGGGTAAAGCTTTGACTAGAATGCATCAATTGTTTTGATTAATTTCCCTGCAGGTGGAAAAACGAGGTCTATTAAACAAAAAAGCAGAAACACAGAAAATGATAGTTCTTTATTTTGATAGTTGAGGGGCAAGTTATAAAACAGACAGCACAGAGCTTTGTGACTGCCTCAGGTAGGCAATGAACACAGAGATGAACAATGAAAAGGCAATGAACACAGGGATACAGAAATGTAAACAAGACAAGGCTTCCAGAGAATGTTAGTTCATGCTATACACCTTCCAGAATACAGCAGCTCCCACAGACTCTAAAGTAAACTAAAACGAGAGTCTTCCAGAACAATCCATACACGTTCTGAGGGAGGTCAGAGAAGGCTCCTTCCCTGCATCCGGGGACTGTGCAGTCGCTGCTCCTTCCGGGCAGGAGAGGCCAAGGCTGGTTCCGCCTGGGCTTTGGCTTCACGGGGCAGCTTCACCTGCTCTGTTCTGTGTTCTCTTTCGAGTGTGCCTTCTCGTTCTTCGGCAGGCTGGCTCCAGCCCCTGCCCGTCGTTCCCTTTCGACCCACACCCCTTTCGTGTTCTTAGCAGGGAGCCCAGCCCAGCCAAGGGAGCCTGGCAGAGTCCCTCAGGTGGAGCCAACCAGCCCAGGGGTGGCTCCCTCCTTAGGTGCGCAAGACCCAGCCTCGCCATTTGCCAAACATTCAGAAAAAGGGCTACAAATGTCACTTGTTAACCATCTAATACTATCCTCCCTCTAGAAGTTTCTGATATGTCTGGTTATTATTCTGTCCCAATTTTTTTGTTCCCGTCCTAGGGTTTTTGACTCTCCCAGGAAAAGAGCAGGCCTCGCAGCCTGGCCCCGCACTCTTGCTGTTACTTCAGGCAGTGGACTCTGGGCGCATCACAGACTCGTCACCCCAACCGGCTTACCCCTGCGGCCGCAGCTGGACACCCCCCACCCCGGATCTCCGGAATGGTGAGTTGTTCCGCAAAAGGTCTGTTATCAGGAGGCTCTCGGTCACCCTGAGACTTGCCTTCAAAGGATGTGGGAGGGAGGCAGAGACACGGGGAGGGAAGAGCAGAAGATGTGACGGCTGTCCCGGCAGAAGAGGGAGAACAGAGAGCAGTACAGCCTCCTCCAGGCAGGGCTGGAGGAAAGTCTTAGGTTAAATATCTCAGGAGGTATGAGGGGTGGGTCAGGGCAGCCACCCCAGAGCCAAGGCGCAGAGGAGGCGTGAAACGTCCAGGATAAATAGAACTGCGTGGGGAGGAGAAAAGCCAGCTCCACCCTCTCTTAAAACAGTCGCCATTGGCACCAAAAATATATATTACTATCTGTACATATGTCATCTTTTAAAAAAGGAAATAAAACCTCCTTGGCACCTTGTAGTTGATTTCTTAAAAATGAGGTGATATATGGCAAGGCCTCCCGCGTGCGCGCATGTCCACGGCTGTGCACACGCGTGCATCTCCCTGTCGAAGAGCAGCGCCCTGCAGCGCCCCTGCAGCCCTGAGCGCGAGGAACATGGCCGGGCGGGCCGCCGCCAGCTCCTGCACGGCTGTTGTTTGCAGGGGTGCCCTCTGCCGGGGCGCCTGACTCTGCCGTCCACGGGGGACCAGCAGCCCCCTATCCCCCCGCTGCTCCAAAAGCAGAGGACGACAGGATCGCCCTCACGTACCTCCTCTGGGAAGGAAGTCCTGTCTCTGGACCCGAGCTGCTTCAAATCGAAGGCAGCCCTGGCCCGCCCCGCCCCGCCCCGCCCCACAGTTACACATGTCTGCCCGGGCTCAGAGCGGCCTCTGTCCCCCAAACACCGACGCAAATGCGAGCAGAGGTCAGCACCGGCCCGAGTGAGCATGCGTGCCCACGGGCTCCACGCCAGGTCACCGGCGCTCCGGCAGGAGGCCGCAGAGGGCGGGCTGGCCGGGCGGCAGGGAGGCGGCCCTCGCCTTCTCGGGGCTGCCCAAGTCAGGGCACCACTGCTCAGAGGTGGTGACTGCTCTGCAGCAGGGAGGTGACGGTGTCCTGCAAGGCCACGGCCACCTTCTTGGAGGTCTTGCGCAGCAGCGGGCTGTCAGGGTGGCGCTCCTTCAGGTGCAGGACGTGGCCCTCCTGGCTCTCAGACGTGCAGCCGCACTCCTCGCACACGTACAGCTTGGCCCGCCGCTCCTTGTACGCGTACTTCTGCTGCACGCCGTGGATCTTCTTGAGATGAGACTCCAGAGAGCAGCGCTGCGTGAAGGCCTTGTCACACAGGCTGCATTTGTAGGGCCGCACGCCTGCGGGGAGGGCAGTGCCGGTGTCAGGGACCCGACTCCGTGGCAGAGGAGCGCCCGGAGGCCCGCCCAACTCCAGCTCCCCAGCGAACCGCGGAGGACGTCTGCCCAGAGCTCCCAGGCCCCCCAGGGCCCAGGACAGCAGCACGGCAGCCGCGGCCGCGGCCTCCGCTGGGCGGGCTCCTCTTACCAGTGTGGGTGCGCACGTGCCTCTTCAGGTCAAAGGTGTCGTTGAAGCCCTTCCCGCAGTAGGTGCAGAGGTGCCTCTTGACGTCGTTGTGACACTTCATGTGGCGATTCAGCATGCGCTGGTACGTGAAGGCCTTCCGGCAGATGTGGCAGGTGAACAGGTCTCCACTGGGAGTGTCCCCCAGAGTCACCTGTGGGCGAGGACGGGGTTTGTGACGGACACCCAGGAGTTGGGGCTGCAGGTGGCAGACTGCGAGGACACACACACCAGCCCCCAGCCACGTGAGGAGGGCGGTGCCCACCCCAGAGGCCACACCTCTGTGCCCAGACCTCCCAGAGGTCTGGTGGTGGAGCTGGAAGGAAGGTCCGCCTCCTGTTGGGCTCCTGAGTCTCTGTGCAGGGCCGCCACCCAGCCCCTTCCTTACCATCTGTGGCCATCTCCCCACAGAAACAGCCCGATTCAGTAACTCTACCTGTTAGAAAGTCCTCCCTTCACTGAGCCCAAACCTTTCTCTGTAGTTTCTGCCCTCTGTTCCCATTCTAAGCCTTAGGACAGGGAAGAGTGCCCACGACGCGGTCTCCGTGCAGCCTTCCCAGGCTGAGGCCACCGCTAGGAGCCTGGAGTCCCCTCGCAGGCCAGCCCCGCCCCTGGCCTTCCTTGAGCCTGACGTGGTCTGGTCTGAGTCCCTTTGCCACCCTGATGACTCTCTTGGTTATAAACATTTTTCATTTTCTTTGTAATTATGGAACAGCTGTTCAGAAGTGGAGACGTGGCCTCAACGCCCTACCTCTGTGAATGTTCAGAGGTTACTTGTGCTTTGTGGTGGCCTTGTCGCTGGCCACTCCTCCCAAGCTCCCTGGGCACCGGGCGCACCCCATCACCCCATGCCTTCGGGCACCGGGTAAATGCCTTGCTGCTAGCTAAGCAAGCCCTTTGGGGTCAGGACTCGCTCCTCTGGCACATCTGCTGTCCTGTGCCCCCTGCTCGCTCTCTCCACGCGCTCCCTAGCCACTGGGATTAAGGGGTGGGAGGAAGGGCCCTCGGGGATCAGGGGCACTGTGTCAGCTCCCCAGCCAACCGCCCAGCACATGTCTTGGCGATTCCCCTCTGGTTACAACATGTGGCCTCCGCAGTTAAGAGAGGCGGGAACAGCACTGCACGGCCAGTTTTCTTCAGTCTTTTGGCTCATAGGAAAGCTCCACGGGAGCCCTTCCTCTAGATGACTGCTTCCAGATCCCGGAGATTTCAGGAATGCAGGCCCAGCCAGAGACAGCCCTGCTGTTCGCACGCTGGAAAGCAGGGGCACTCCTGTGAGCTCCTTCCTGCCTCTGCTGCTGAGCAGGGGGCGCTCACCAGGCCCCGCCCCAGACGCAAGGCTCCGGGATGGAAGCACACACTTGGGCGAGGCGGAGACTGCCGCCGGGCACCTGCGCAGGGTGTCGACCACCGAACAGACTCCAGACCTCACTCTCAGGCGGCGGAGACGCAGGCCCAGGCCAGCTTGCAGAGCCAGGCTCACGCTTCCCCGCTTCTCCTAGGACTTCTGTGTAAAGAGGTGCCTCCCCTCAAGACCCGAAATGAAGCTAAACAACCCCCAGAGAGGACTCCAAAGAGTTAAGCATCTTTGGAACCTCACTGCTTCTTCCCAGCGCAGGGCATTCTCACTTCCGACCCACTTCTCTTCTTTGCCACCCCCGTCCGTGCTCCAGTGAGGTTCACTTCTCTGCAGAAACCTAGACCCAGATCCAAGGCCAATCTCTGCTTAAGTCTCATTTGTGCCACGTCTCGTGGGCTGGACCCAGGAGGATACACATGCCCCTGGCCGTTGGAGACAGCGTGAGGGTCAGTACCTTCATCTTGGTGCGCAGGAAGCCATGGTCCCTGCTCTGTGGCTCTGCCAGGCGGCTCGTGTCTTCGGAGGGCAGCTGGGCCACCACGCAGGGTCCTGGGGTCACACTATAGCTGGAGTCCCGAAGGCTCATGTCCAAAGCCAGGGGGCAAGAAGGGGGTTCGGCCACTGATGGCTCTGGCTCCCTGTAGGGCTGTGGTGGGCAGAAGCCTAGGCTGACTGGGAAGAGAAGAACAGCCAAGTGAGGGGCTTGGTGGAGAAAAAGGGATTGCGCGGGATTTCCGGAAGGTTCCCTGGCGGTTAGCTGGCTGGAACGTGGAGCCGCTGTCCCACCCCTTGCAGGCATGTGGCAGAGCAGGGCTGCCCCCAGCCCACTGCATGCCGCACCTCCCTCCCCCCACCCCATTAAGGTAATTACAGGTGACGCCAGCCAAGCTCCACGGCCCACAGGCCTGCCCGCTGAGTAATCTGTGTCTTAGCGGAACTGGGAGGACCAAAGCTGCCCTGCCAATTATTCTTCCCGAGCTGTCTGCCTGCCCCACCTGGGCCAGTCCCTCTGGATTCCAGGCCTCATCCACGCTCCTGCAGGGACAAAGGGCACCACTGGAGGCCCTGGACCCAGGGACTCATCCCTGCCCCAGAAGGGTCCCGGTGGTCTGCGCCACTCCGAGCCTCTCTTCCAGGCAGATTTAGCTGCTGGCCGTGGGGAACGGGTGGTCCTAACCCCTCTCTCCTTCCGGGTGGTCTGTCCCTGACGTTGCAGCTCATTGGGGCTCCAGGCTCCCCACTCCCGCTGGCCCAGCTTAGCAGGTGAGCAGGCCGGGTGGGGCAGGGCAGGGAGGAGGTCAGGGAGCAGCAGGTGGATGCAGCCTAACAGTCTCCTGGGCAGCCTGCCCGGCTGTTACGCAAGCCTCCCCCAGAGCAGGGACCGCTCACTTGCTTGGTCGCTGTGGCGCTTTGAGGGCTGGGCTCCCGCCCTTCGCACGGCAGCTGCAGTGATACCAGCAACACCGGCAGCCCTTTGACACGCTGCTCCCCACGGCAGACACCTCACGCTAAACAGGGCTGGAGAGGCTTGGCCCTCGTCCTGACTAGACAGGAGGGGAGCTCTCCCGAGTGACACAGAGGAGACAAGTCTCAAACCCCCAGAGCTGAGGCAAATAATCTAATGTTACGGTTTGGTCAGTATTTTTCTCCCGAAGAGGCTAAGCTAGGAACATTTTCCAAGCCTCAGAAGGAAAAATCAAGAGGGGCACAGGAAGGAAAGGATGAGTGGGCTTCAGGGAGAGGGACTTAGCAGGTTGACTTAGGGTCTCAGAACCATGAAGGCGGCCCCTGCGCCTGCAGCCCCCGGCCGGTGAGACAGTGGACGGGGTCCCAGGGAGGGGCGGCCCCCAGCAGGATGCAGCGGGCAAGGCTGGAAGCAGAGGACACACCAATGGAGGAAGGGCGAATATGAAGGCACCCAAGTTTCGGGAGAGGCCCCCGCTCTCGCCCCCTTCAAACACAACAAAGTTCTGACGGGAAGAATGCGCCTGCCCGCCACCCAAACCCGTTCTGCTGGCACTGGCGCCGTCTGTCTGTCCGTCCGGGGACTCTAACGTGCCACCTCATTCCGGGAGTTGATTCACCAGCACCTGGCCCTGGCCTGGCCTCTCTCCAAGCCCTGGACGGCTGGACGTCAGGCCGGAGCTCTCAGAGGCCCCCCCCCCCCCCGCTCCCATCCTCCCACAGTGACGGCCGTCTGTGTACAGGGATGGGGGCTGCCAGAGGGTGGGCGTGTCAGAGTGTTGGCGGCTTCAGTTTATGCCGGATTACCAGCTATTGGAGATCCTGGCTGAGAATTCAAAACTGGATGACAATTTCCATTTCTCAATCCAGGTAGAGACAAACAGGAACCTCTACCCGCTTCTGTCTTTCAGTATCAGAGAGCGAGATCAAGGCTCCCAAAAGCTGGAGCCGGGCCTCAGAGCCTGCACACGGAGCAGCAGAGGGAAGAGTGACAACAGGTGAGGGTTAACCGGTTTGCGCTCAAACGAGTTGTCACCCTTGGCTCCCTGCCTCCACTAGAGTGGGGGTCCATGGTGAGGGTTCTGAGGACCTAAGCAGGTTTAGGGGGGGAACTGTTTCGCAGGCCTGCCTCTCCCGTTCCGCAGAAGCCCTGAGATGACAGTGCTGGGGAACCGGGGACAGGGAGCGGGCCTGCCTGCTCTGCCCCTGTGCCGCTTTTCCCGAGCGAGGGGCAGGTGAGGCCGTCAGGGTGGGGACGGTTGCCTCATCCCACCAGCCCCGCCAAACCCGTCTTCCTGCCACCCCCGGAGCGTGGTCCTGCCGCCGCGCCTATCCCTGGGCGGCAGCGAGCAGAACTGGCTGGGCCCTGCTTGTGCTACTCTCTGTCCCCTAATTAGATGTTTCCGGCAAGGTGGCGGCCGCTGTGGCTACTCATCGCCCGCCCGCAGCTGAGGAGTGTGGCAAGGCCCTCTCCCTACCCCCTCAGGGGCTGCACGGGTTCCCTTTCTGTCGGCTCAACATGCCTCCACCTGGATGACATTGTGGGCATTGGGCCCAGAGCAGCTTCCCACCCGAGGCCTTCAGCAAGTCCCCTCTCTCTTGGATTGAAAGCTCCTGGCCCAAATACCAGACAGGGTGCCAGGTCCTACCCTATCCAAGGCCTCAGGCCAGGGCTGGGCACGAGGCCTGGCCCTAGGCTCTCTGGGGAGAGCGGGTGAAGCAGACGTGAGGACACCTAGCCACGGGCTGGGGCTGCTGCCGACCTGGAAGCGGCAGGGGGCCGGCGGGGGAGCCCAGTGTGTCAGCACAGCCCAGGCTGGCGTTAGGCGGTCTTGCACCCTTATCGGGAAGGGCAGGGTCCCCTGTGCCCGTCTCCTCCGGCCCCCAGGTCAGCTAACAGGGGCCTGAAAGGGAGCCAGTGCCAGCCAACTGGCAGAGCTGGGCAGCCCTGGAAACACAACGGGCCCATCTCTCAGCCTGTCGGTTCCATTCTGTGAACGCCAAGTTCTTCTCTCAGGCAGGATCTTTCCCCCCTTTCCCAACCGTTCCTCATACCGCGTCCACAGTGAAGTTAACCAACCCCGTGCACCTCAGCCTCACACCAGGGTGGACGCTGCAACCGGCGGGGCCGTACTGAGTTTGCGTCCTTCCTTCCCTCCCTCCCGTGCAGCACGGGGCTGGCACCCCTGTGGGACGCCACACGATACTTGCTGAGCATGAAGAGAGTTAAAGAAGAAGCCTGACATCAACAATGGCCGTGCTTTGCTCCCGTCCTCCCTGTGCCCAGAGGACTCGGCCTCACCTGCTCTCTTTCTGGGACAAACAGTCTGGCAGGATTCTGCCTCAGGTCACCCAAGCTAGGGACAAACAGCCTGGCAGCTTGGGTGACGGCACCCTGTGGGACAGCTAGGAGTCCCATCTAGCCCACCGCACCCATCCGTGGGCTGGCTGTCTACCCTCCCAGCCTTGTTGCCCTGGAGAGCTCGGCAGACGCGTCCCTCACTGCCAGCACTTCCCAGGAATCAGAATGATCACCGTCAGAGGCATAATCTCTCCCCAACTCCACTCCCTCGCGCCCCTACATGTGTACTCTGGGGCCCAAAGCTGACTTTCTCAGCCTTTCTAACTCGGCCCAGAAAGAGCTGCCCAGGTGCCCACACTGCCTAGTCAGAGCCAGGCTGAGGACGCTCCGGTCCCGCGCACCTCAGCCTGGCTGCCCCCCTGGGGTAGGCATGAGCAGTCCGTTCTGAACTGGCAGAACGGACTGCAGACGCTCCGTCTGAAGTGGGGAGGTGGGGGGGGCGGTTTTGATGGGGGGTAGGGAAGAGGCCCCAGGATGCTCATGGCTGGAGCATGTCATTCAGCTTCCAGGCCTGGTCTGCCCTCCAGTGCCTTCCTGGCCTTTTGAGATTCCTCTCAGCAGGGGCCTGGAGAACCCCGCTTCATCCCCGTTCCTCCCCGTTCCTGGAGCTTCCCCTTAGGTCCAGGAGATGGAATTTAGCCCCTGGGTACAGGGGCCTGGGTTCATCGTCAAGAAACCAGCATCAGTCCCTGCACTCCACAGTCAATAAGGACACAACGAAGGAGAAATGCCAGGGGAGATGGAGGGCAGGGGCTCGAGGGCCAAACAGGTGGCAACTTAACCATGAACCCTTTCAGTGCTCCCGGCGTGAGTGGTGCCGTTGCCCACCCCTGCAGCCTTCCAGGCCCTGTGCCCACTTCTGGGCTTTTCCCTCAGCTTTGGGAGGAGAGTGAGGCCCAGGGGACTGAGGGTGGGAAACCTCTAGAATTGTGCCTCAGAGAAGAGGCTGGAGTGCTGGTCAGACTGGGGCCCTGGAGTCAGAGCTGCCAGGCCGGGGCCCAGGATCTTCAGTCAGTAAACACTTTCTTTCCAGGCATTCTTTGCTGCTCTAAGGGTCTCAGAGGGCCCTGGCGGGAAGGTCAGACCTCAAACGCTTCATTCCCCAGCCCTCCCGGTGCCTCTCCCAGTGGGACCGGATGGGGTCAGTGCTTACTTGGTCACAACGTGCCCAGCCGGCTCTTAGGGTCACGGTCGGCTGGTGATGGAATGGCCCAGTCAGGGGACAGGCCACCACAAAACACACTCCCCACCCTCTAGCCATCTGAGGCACCCGAGCGTGGCCCGAGAACATTCCCTTTCTCATTTCCAAAAACTGTGGGAAAACTCTCTAGTGGGCCACATGGCTTTGAGAGGCAAAAGTAAGCTCTCTGACTTCTACTGTTTGCTTGAGCCCACAGGACTCTCCCTGGCAAACCGTCACCTGCACCTCCAGGTTAGACCCCATCCTACATCCGGGATGATCCTGCAGAGTGAGCGGCTCCCCTCACCTGGACAGCAGCGGCAGGTGGCACAGACCATCCTGTGCCCCTGATGGGACAGCCCCTGGTGCAGGTCTCCCCCGCCACTCCCACTATGGCCACCAGAACTGTGCTGGGGAAAATCACTAGGATGCAAGGAAGTCAATGATTTGAACCAACGGAATTCCTTTGTCCTTTGTAAAGGTCAACACATGATCTGTTACTGATTGGGATGTGAAGTAAAACTAAAAATAACAGCACACTAGTCTCGAGCAAGGCTCCGCTCACCTTTAACACAGTCCAAGTTCGGTTTATCAGATCCCAAGGAGCAGCTAAGCAGCAAGTCAGACACAGGTGAGGGAGGAGGCAGGAGCAAGGAAGGGGGCTCGTGTCCCTCACCCCCTCACATGGCCCTTCTGGAGGTGGAACACCGATCACTAACTCCCCAGGGAACTTGGAGAAGCAAGAAACTATACACAGAATCCTGGGCCCACACCCTGATCCGCCTCCGGGTGTGGAGGCAGCGCACTTCCCTTTCTGTCTCAGTTTCCCCATTGGGGTCATCAGGACTACTGGCGCATTCCGACCTTTTAAGGAGGCTGTAGATAGGGGCCTAGGCACTTGTGATAAGGCTAAGCTGTGAAACACCCCACCAGCCCTGTAGGCCGTAGGATCCTGACGGTCGTCAGGCCACCACTACACCCACAGTCTCCAACAATTTATTCAGGACAGAAACCGAGGCAAGAGCCCTCACAGGGCCCCTCACCGCCCTTATTTCACCACTCTCCTACAGGGCCCGGGGCGATGCAGGGGGAACATGCAGATCAAAGGTCAAAGTCGGTTGGTTAATTACAACCTCTCCCCCGTTGGAGGCGCTGGGCAGAGTGTTCAGCGCATCCCGCGCCCCACCCCCAAGGCTTGGGGAAGGGGAGTTCCGAAGGAAACTGGCTCCCGACCAAAGATTCTGTTAGGGGTCGGGGAGGACCGAAGGCGCATAAGGGGTCTCGGGGCTAACGTGGAAGATGCTCCTGGAGGAAGAAACAACTGGGGTTACTCATCCAAAGTTGACTCCCACGCTGTCAAGGCGTCTTCCGAAAATGAACTGGGTGCCCCAGCTTCCCCCGGGGCTGCTCCCTGGCTGTGGGGTGGGCTCCTTAAAACCCCTCTCAGCTCAGTGGTGTCCTCTGCAAGGTCGAAGGAGGCGCGTTTCTAACAGAGGTGAGAGCTGATCCCACCTTTGTCTTCAGGGCTAGTGGGGTGCAGCTCGGCGCCTTCCCCACAGTCTCGCGCTCCCCACGGCTCGGAGCTCCTGCCTGCCCGACCCTCACGGGGACCTTCTGGCAGCCAGTGTTTTGGGTGAGAGGGAGAGATCAATGAAGGTGGCTTCAACTCTGGGTCTTCTCTTACATTTACACAAATCTCAGCAGAAACTCCAGCTCGCTCCCTGCCCCCTGAAGTGGCACCGCTCCAGTGCCCTCCTCCCGCCTCATAAAAGTCCCGGCTTTCGGGATTTACTGCACGAGAGTGGAAGGTTGCCTGAGCGGTGACACACCCCGTTGCCTCCCCTGCGCCGCGGCTCGGACCGGTGGAGGGGAGAGCGGCACCGCGCGGGCCCGCGCGCCTCGGACAGGCCTGCCCCCCGCCCCGCCGGGGTCCTGGGAACGGCTGTCGCCCCCACCTGGCAGCCCCCGCGCCCACCCCCGCCCCCGCCTGGCCGCTCCTTCCGCCGGCCCTGCCCTCCCCTCCCCCCGCGCCCGGGGTCGGCCGCGCCGCGGGCTAACGGGGCAGCGGCCGCTTAAACATTAAATCGGGCGCCCCAGCTGCGCCGGCCGCCGGGCTCCGCGCCACTGCGCCCCGCACGCCGGCCGCTCGACTGGGCCCCGCCGCCCTCTCGGCGGCGCGGGGTTCGGGGCGCGCGGACTGGGCGCCTCACCTGGCACATAGATCTCTCCGCGCTCCTCGTCGGGGAGCTCGCTCCAGTTCCTCCTGCACGTGGAGACGCACGTCTTCTTCACTAGAAACGCACGAGGCATTTTCGAACCCTCCTCGCCGGGTACCGGCCGCTTCCGTAACTAGAGCCGGAGCCGTCCCACCTTTCCCTGGCCGGGCTGGAGGCGGACGGGGGTGGGGGGTGGGGGAGCAGGTCGGAGAAGAAGTCGCCAAAGCGTCCCGCGTTGCGCCGGGAGGCCGTGCCCGGGACGGCGCGCGCCCGTTTCAACTCCGCGGAGCTGTCGCCGTCCTCCGTCTGAACGAGGTCCCCTTCAGCCAGATGCACCGGGCGGCGGGGGAAGCGGCAGGTATGCTCCTCCCGGCGCGACTGGCGTCCCTCGCGTCCGCTCGGGAAGTCTTAAAGTGCGAGCAGGACGGACGGGTTCACGCTTTATTGGCTCGCAGCGGCGTGTGTTGGTGGCTGGGGCGGGGAGGGGGGGGGAGCTGATCTGAGCTAATTAGCTTGGAGTGGCCCGGGGAGCGACGGCGCATGCGTTGGGAAATAACGGTGACAACCCACCTATTTGTTACCTGTCGAACCGGTTTCTATTCCGCTGCCGGTGAGGTGGCCTCGCGGGCTGGGCGGGGTTGCCGGGAGGGGGCGGGCGCAGGGCCCCCAGCACACGGCTGCCCAGCCGGCCCAGCCGCTGCCCGCCGGGGACCTCCCAGCTGGAGTGCTAGCGTTCGCCAACCGGAGTTTCGGAGTTTCGAAGGGAGCAGAGGAGGGGAGGGAGGGGAAGGGGCAATGTTATTCGGCGCTCGCACGCTCTAAGGGCGATGAAGTGGAACTCGCCAGACTGGGCCCGGCCCGGCGCGCCCCAGGCGCCTGGGGAGGCGTGAAGCCGTCGGGCGGGACTGGGCGGCCCGGCCCACACTTGTTGAACCGGGCCCGGGCCCAGGCGGCCCCGGGTCCCAAACGCCTGGCTGAGCAATTCGTGGTTCAGCCCAGAGGGAGGTATTTGTTGGTCGCCGGCACCGTTCGGAAAGGCACGCGGGGCCGCAGGAACGCGCAGGCCGGTGGGCGGGCAGGCCGGGCCTCTCCGGGCCGTAATACAAAGCGGAGAGCCCGCCTTTTGGCCGGGCAAGTGTGGAAGGTTTCGTAGAGGAAAGGGCGTTTAAACCGTTCCGAGTCCACCGTGACCCCGAAAGACCCCAGCGCCTAGTCACTGGGGCTTACACCGCCGCCCCCCGCGCCCCCCGCGAGCCCTCATCTTTGTCCCAAGTGGCCGGAGTTCAGGTGCAGCAAGACTGGAGGTGAGCCGAGGGCAGAGGACCAACTTACTTTGCCTGGCCGCAGCCACGGCAGTCAGGGAGCTCATGTCGTGGCCCCAGAGCCCAGCCCTGGCCGAGGCGCAGCCTGGGACCCCTCACTCCAGCCATTCATCACGCTCTGCCCAGGCCCAGGACCCGCCTCCTGGACGGAGGCCCCATCCTCCTCAGAAGCTGCGGAGCACTTGCTGGCCTCCATGAGGCACAGTGACTGTGCCACTTCAACCACTGGGCTTCTCTTACCAGCTGAACTAGTAGGGCTGGCATGGGCCCCTTCCTCTCTAGCTCGCCCCCTTCCCCTGTGGGGCCCCTACCACACGTACACCTTTCTCACATATTAAATGTTTGCTGGGACAGATGAGGAGGAAATGAATCTGATAAGTGAATTCACACAGTTCAAAAGTCAGGAGTCAGAAGGGAGCAGCCTGCTCATGGTGGACTTTCAGGCGTCTAGTGGAAGAAGGTAGTTTTTCAAGGGGGAGGCTTCCAGAGGCCCTTTACATGCCCCCACTGGACTTCCGTAGAGCACTCCCTGGGTGGGTGGGGAAGGTGTGGACTTTGGGGGCAGATGGGCCTCCTTCTCTGCTCCTTCCTGGAACCTGTGAGTCTGGCCAAGGGGCTTTCCTTTCCAGGCTGTATCCTCGTCTGTCACCTGAGAATCCCATCATCTACCTCTTGGGTCCACGGTGAGGATGGTGTGAGCTCTGGCAGGGGCACTAATGTTTGCCCCCTTCCTCTTCCTTTCCCAGGCTCTGCTTCCGTTGTCAACCCTCCACTCTTACCCTGGACCCTTCTGTTCAGTTGACATTAAGCGAGCACCTGCTACTTGCTTGTCTTTTTTTTTTTTTTTTTGCGGTACGCGGGCTTCTCACTGTTGTGGCCTCTCCCGTTGCGGAGCACAGGCTCCGGACGCGCAGGCTCAGCAGCCATGGCTCACGGGCCCAGCCGCTCCGCAGCATGTGGGATCTTCCCGGACCGGGGCACGAACCCGTGTCCCCTGCATCGGCAGGCGGACTCTCAACCACTGCGCCACCAGGGAAGTCCCTTGCTTGTCTTTTGAATATATCCTGGGCAAATAAGTTTGACTAACACTGCCTTGGAGAGAGGTGAATTTAGTTCATTCACCCAACAAATATTTATTGAGCACTTTGCTTATACCAGACCCTGTCAGGGGCTGGGACACAGTAGGGGCTTCGTGGAAACTCTGATGAAGTTTCGTAGGTGATGCTGGACACAGGCAGTCTTTCTCATCGGGGGAACAACTCAAATGTCTCCACTTGTGGAAAGAAAGTTACACAGTGTACAGATCGAGGCCCCAGGAGGGAGGGATATTCGTCCACGCTGCCCACTGCTATATCTCCAGCATCTACAGCTGTGCCTGGCACATAGTGGGTTGTCAATAAATATTTGCTGAATGAATGAATATCCTATGTTTCTTGACTCATGTGACCCATTCAGCCTTTTATGCTCCAAATTTGCTAGAGACATAAATACGAAGCAAATTTCTTTCTTATGAGGAAAGCTATACTGCAAGTTCAGTGTGATAAAGGGCAACTAACTCTCAGAGATGGGGGCTGGGGCATGGAGAATGTGACTATCTAAAGGGCCAGTGACAAGCATGTCATCCAAGCACAGAAACCCAACGTTGCCACTTTTGTCCATTTGGAAACCAGAAATCCAGATTTATGTGTGAAATCTACCAATTTTTAATTAATTAATTTATTTATTTATTTATTGGCCACACTGCACAGCTTGCAGGATCTTAGTTCCCTGACCAGGCATCAAACCCGGGCCCTCAGCAGTGAAAGCGCAGAGTCCTAACCACTGGACCACCAGGGAATTCTCCGAAATCTACCAGTTTTTAAATGTTGACTTAGCTTTTTTTAAAACATGGAATGAGTCAAATAAAATACATTCGTGTGACAGATTTGACCCGTGGGCTGCCAGTGTGTGGCCTGTGGTTCATGAACCAGACAATGTGTGTGAACTTGGGTAAACACTGAGCTGAACTGTGAGCTCCATGAGGGCAGGCACCTTCTGCTCTGTTCACGCAGTGCCAGTTCGATATCGTTCTCTCCCTCCTTAATTCAGTCAACAAATATTCATTGAACACCTACTCTATGCTAGCACTGGGTATCCTGTGATGCAAGGCAAACAAAGAATAAGGAAATGATTAGTGTGTTGCAGGACATTTAACTAGTGATGGGGTGGTGAGAGGGGCGCTGAGATCTGAATGAGAGGTAGGGGCCAGCTGTGCAGGGCAGGGAAGAGGCTGATCCGTAAATGCATCAGGCGGCCCCAAGGCCCCAGAGCAGGAGTGAGCAGCGCCTGTGTGTGTGTGATGAACCGAAAGGCGAGGGGGCTGGATCATGAGGGGATGGGAAGGTGTAGGAACTGACCCTGGAGAGGCAGGTCGGTCATGTCATGTGAGGCTCAGTGTGGTGGGAAGCCTTGGATCTGCTATGGGGAGAGTAGTGTGTCGCCAGAGGAGGGGTGCTGAGGGTGGCAGTAGGGAGACCAGTGAGGAGGCTACCGTCATAGTCCAAGAAGGAGGGGATGGTGGCCTGGGCCAGCTGCAGGCAGAGCCATGAGTGCTAATTCCAGGTGACATAGTAGCCGTGCCGCTGGTACAGTGGACAGGGGTGTGAAGGAAGCAGAACCCTAGCAGGCAGGCAAGGCCCATGTCCCCTGAAGGCTGGTGGCTGGCAGCCGCCTTTAGAGCTCGGCTCCCATCCCAAGTAGCCCAGGGAGAGCTAGGGCAGGAGTCGGATGGAGAGGTTTTGGAACAACTCCTACCTGTTCTCAGAGAAGGCTTCTGGGGAGAGCCGGGATGAGGTTGGGTGGGGCAGGGGCTTAGAAGCATGGCGGCTCGGGGCAGAAAGGCTTTTGGGAGCTGTGCTGAGAGGACAAGCAGAACAGAGCACTGGACCTAGAGTCAGGCTGCCCCAGACTCTTAGTCTCCAGGGACTTGGGCTAAGCCCCGTCTGTACGGGGGGCTCTGAGTTCCAGCTCTGCTCCTCAGAGCTGTCAAGAGATGCTGTTGATTCACTTTTGCCCAGAAGGCTAGCAGCCCTTGAAAATGGACTCAGCCTTAAAGCAGGCCGACAGTGCCCCTGGCCACCGAGGCCTCTGCTTGGCTCAAATAGTGGCCTTTCCAGCTCTGTTTGACAGTAGCCCCGTGGAGGCTGCAAAGCCCCTGACAAACTGTGACGTGCTGTGGGTGACACTGACACCTCCATCTCTTGCTGAGTTCTGTCCTGTCAGCTCCCAAAGCATCTGGAATCTTCCCACACCTCCGTCTCCACGTTTACCACCCTGATCCTTCGCAACTGAATAAAGTCCTTGGGGCCCAGCGTGCTCTGGCCCCAGCTGGCCTGACCCCGTGCTTCTTCCGTCTCACTGATTGTGTGTGTGCCCGCCACACTGCTGGCCCTCCGTCCACTGAACTGGCCAAATCCTGTTCCCAGCTCACGCCTCTCCTCTGCTGCTCCCTCTGCCCGGAAGGCTTTTCCCCACTTGATGACTGGCTCTCTCGTTACTCAGGTTTCAGCCAGATGTGCCCTCTTCCAAGAGTCCTCTCTGACTGCCCTAGCTAAATCGTTGTCCCCCCAGTCACTTCTGTCCCATTACCCTATTTTCTTATTCTTTTTTGCAGCATCTCTCTTTTAAAAAAATATTTATTTATTTATTATTTATTTGGTTGCACTGGGTCTTAGTTGCAGCAGGCTGGCTCCTGAGTTGCTGCTCCAGGGCTCCTTAGTTGTGGCTCGTCTGCTCCTTAGTTGTGGCACGCGGGCTCCTTAGTTGTGGCATGCAAACTCTTCGTTGTGGCATGCATGTGGGATCTAGTTCCCCAACCAGGGATCGAACATGGACCCCTTGCATTGGGAACGCAGAGTCTTATCCACTGCGCCACCAGGGAAGTCCCTGCAGAATCTCTTATTCCATGAAATTTTGATTTGTCTTGTTTGTTCCTTTCTTCCCCAGTGTAAGTTCTGTACATAAGGGACCTCTTTTAACATCATTTTTAGTAGCTTTATTTAGATATAGTTCACATACCATAAAACTCACCCTTTTAAAGTGTACAGTTCAGTGTTCTGTTTTGTTTTGGTTTTGGGTTTTTTTGTTTTGGGCTGTGCTGTGCAGCTTGTGGGACCTTAGTTCCCTGACCAGGGATTGAACCTGCACCCTCAGCAGTGAAAACATGGAGACCTAACCACTGGACTGCCAGGGAATTCCCAATTCAGTGGTTTTTAGTATCTTCACAGAGCTGTGCAACCACCACCCCTGTCTTCCATAACATTTTCATCACCCCAAAAGAAAGACCGTACCCATTAGCAGTCACTCTCCATTCCTCCCAACCCCCGGCTCCTGGAACCCACTATTCTGCTCTCTATGGATTTGCATATTGATGTGTTCTTTTTAAAGCATCTCTGTATCCCCAGTGCCTAGTGCTGTGAGGATGGGTATCTCCCATTTTACAGATGAGAAAACTGAGACTCAGGAAACTGACTTTCCCTTTTTTCAGTGTGCCTAGTGTCTCCACAGAACTGGGATGCCCTGGGGAGGATGGAAACTCAGCAGAAAGAGAAGAAATGAGTTGTGGGCATTGAGTGGGGAGTTCCCTGCTCAGCCACTTGCTGCAGCCCACACCTGGGCCCTCTCGGCTGGGAGGTCACTCTTGCGGGTGGGCTTGCTGACTGCAGATTCAGTGCTGGTGGTCTGAGTTCAATGTTATGCCTGGCCTGTGCCAGGGACAGTACCAGCACCACCCTCCCACAGGGGAGCAGACATCTGGGCAGGCAGGTGAAGGCTGAGGGTAGCTGTGTGAGTGGAGGGCCAAGTCAGGGATAGCAACGGGTTGTGGCCTGAAGCCCAGGCTCCACCTTTTAGGAGCTCTGTGACTGTGAGCAAGTGACTGCACCCCGCTGGGCCTCCCTTTCCTTCTCTGTGAATGGTGCCCATCCTCAGGTACCTCAGGGTGCTGTAAGCCTCAGTGAATCCATGTGGATGCTCCCACCACAGCATCGAGAACTACACGTGGGTTCCCTCCCTCCAGACCCTGGGCCCCAAGGAGCAAAGGCTCAGAAAGGCTGGCGGCTGTCAGAGGCTGAACAGGGGCCGGAGCCAGCATTGTAGTTTCTGACCCTTTGAAGCCTGTCTCCTCAACTGTAAAAGGGGTTTAATAATCATTCCTCCCTCCCTGTAAGTGATAAGGGCTGGGGATGTGCAGTTATCAGCACCCTCTGGGCCTCAGACAGGGAAACCAGACAGGCTCCTGTTACCTCCAAGCTGCCTTCCCTCCCAGGGCTGCTGTCATCCTGGCCTCTTTCATCCTAGATTTAATTAGCCAGGCAGCCCCACTCCACAGCCTTTCCGGCCGAAGTCATCACTCCCATTTTATAGGTGGGGAAACTGAGGCACCTAGTGGGAAGTAGTTTGGGATTGCCGCCTGTGAGTCAACTGTTGAGCCAGGGCCCAGAGGAGCTGGGACTGGGTTTTCCAGCTGGACTTGTCCCTTGGGGTGGATCCCTGTCTCCATCCCCTTGGCACCCTGGGCACACAGCCTCTTTTCCAGGTCTCTCTACCTCACCACTCCCTACCACCTCCCATTTGGAGGGCAGCAGGAGGGGGTGGGGAGGGGCCTGCCAAGCCCGGGGAAAGGTGAGAAACTAGTTGGCAGCGATGGCATGGGGGCTCAGGCCTGTTTCATTTTCAGAGCGGGCTAATGAGAGCCAGAGGCGTTACTCAGATCGGCGGGCTGTGGGTGTGGGGTCTGGACGCCCGCGGTTCTGTACCCTGGAAATCTGCGATCAGTGGGGCGTCTGCAGCCTGGACCCTAGACCCAGGAGGGGCTGCTAGCTGAGCCCCAGGCCCAGCCCTCTGAGTGCCCCCAAACAGCCCTGCTCCATCCCTCTGGAAGTCAAGAGTGCTGGGCTCGGGCACTGCAGACCCCAGATCTCCTGCGGCGGCAAGGCCTCAGTTTCCCGGTCCGTGCTAAGCGTGCTGTGAGCCCCGTGACCGGACAGACCCTGCCAGTCCTCACGTCTGCATCCCGTTGTTTTCCGGTTTCATCGCAGCTTGGGACTTGGCCCCGCCAGCTTTACCCTGGTCTGGCTGCCGCGACCCTAGCCGACCGTCGGCGCGGCCTCCGCCAAAGGTCAGCAGCTTCCGCCTGCCCCGACCCCGGCGCCGGCTCAGCGCCCCCAAGCCGAGCGGGTGGGGAACCGGGGCCGGCGTCGGGGAAGCGAAGCCAAGCCCTGCGGCGCCCGCCCGACCGGTTTAGCCGGGCCCACGGCGCGCAGTTCCTGCGGGCGCCCGGGGACCGCACCTTGTACACCCCCCAGCGGCCACAAGGGGAGCCCCAAGGACTCCAATCCGCGTCACCCCCAGGGGCCGCGGGCGGCTGGCGCAGGGTGCGCCGCGCCCGGGCGCCGGCGCGGGGCGCGCTGGTTGCCATCCTCAGCAGTCTGGCAGGCGCGGGCGGGGCCCGGGCCGCTGTCCGCCGGAGCGCCCTGAGATTGCAGTCCGCACGCAGTGGGGACCCTGGCATCCGGGAGCCCAGGCCCACCCAACTCCACCGCCTCCGCCTGGGCCTGCGGCGGTTCCGGGAAAGGGGGGGTCTGCGCACAGCGGGACAGTTAGCCCCAGCGAAACCAACAGGTCTTCACCTGCCAGCAGGGAGGCCGGGGGGGCGGCGGCCCGGAGGGCGGGGGAGGCGGTGGCCCCGTTACGGCCCCGCCCCCGAGAGGGACCCGCCTCAGTTCGGCCGCCCACGCGCCGCGCGCCCCGCCCCACCCCGCCCAGCGCCGCCAGCCCGGAAGTAGCCGGGCGGCCAGATCGCCAGCGGCCGCTGGGTCAGGCAGGGTGAGAGCGGTCAACCCGTTACCGCGGGCGCCGGGGCGGTGCTGTGGCTTCGGTACCGGCTGCAGGCAGGCGGCCTAATGAGCTCTCGGCACGCACCCCTGCGCTAGCTGCCTGCCCGGCACCCCCGCCCCTGCTCGCCAGCCCTCCTCACCCCGGGGACCCTGGCGGCCCGCCCTAGCGTCACCCCCGAAACCTCTGGGTTTCATCTCGGGACCCGGCTGCGAGGTCCCCGCTGGCCTCTGCGCGTGGCCGAGGGCGGTTGGGATCTGCTAGGCGGCCCTGGGGTGACAGTGGCCCCTTCGGGGTTGGCGCAGGGGCTCGCGCGCCCTCTGGCGGCCCTGGGGCCCCGCGCGTCTCCAGGCCGCACGTCTGATCCTCCCTCGCTCTTCTGCAGGGACTTGCGTGCCTGACCATGGGACCCACGAGCCGGGAAACCTGGGCCCAGCGCCTGGGCACCTTCCGGGCCAGCCCGTCCGCCTTCATGGCAGGTCCTGAGGGTGAGGATCTGGGTCGTCACCTGCTGAGCGACCTGAGGAGTGAGAAGCTGAGCGAGCCAACTAAGGTAGGCCCTGCGCGTGACCTTTGTCCTGGCCCACGTGGTCCCTTCAGCCTGCCGTGCCGTGAACCTCAGCTTCGTGATTCCCACCCAGAATCCCCTATCCCCAGGTTTCCTTGCTGGCTCTGAGCTTGGAGTACCCAGCGCAGCTGTGGCCGGACGCTCCTGCGGCCGAAGTAGCCGCCACCTCCTTGTTGGATACCCTGGTCCTTCTACCCCCGCGGCCCTCGGCTCTGCGGCGGCCCCTTCTGCTGGCGGCCACCACAGCCTTGGCGGCAGGAGGTGCGTTGGGCCCCACCTCGAGAGCCTCCCGCCGGCTCTTGCCCCTGCTGCTGGGCTTGGCCTCGGGCCACGATTTGGGGAGAAGCTTCGGTCCTGCCTCGGAACAGCGGCCCCTGCAGGCCACAGCGTGGGAGTGCCTGCGGGAGCTGGAGAGCTGCAAGCCTGGGCTGCTGGGGGGCTGTCTGGGGCTGCTTCGGGGCCTGCTGGGGCAGGAGGCCGCTGTACAGCCACTCAGCCTGCTGCTGGCACTTGCCCTACGAAACGCCTTGGTGATACAGGCCAGGGCCAGGGCTGGCCTGCAGGGCCTGCTCGTGGCTGGGGGCTGTCCCACCGAGGGTGGTCCCTGGAACTGGATGCTAGTTGAGGAGGGTGATGCCCACCTTCAGCCCCAGGCACCCAGTTGGCCAGCAGCTGAGGAGGGGGAGTGTTGCCTTGCCATGCTGGAGCTCAGTCCTGAGGAGGCCCGGGAGCTGCGGGCTGCCGTGGCCCAGCTTCTGGACATCTCCTACCTGCTCACTCCTGTGGCCCAGGCCCAGCTTCTGTGGCTGCTGGGCTGGGCCCTGCGGGGTCTTCGGGGACAGCCACCAGTGCTCTTCAAGCCACAGCTGGTACGGCTGCTGGGCACAGCACAGCTGACGCTGCTGCACGCCGTCCTGGCTCTGAAGGCGGCCTTCGGTGAGGCACTGTTCACAGCCCAGGATGAGGCCTTGCTGCTTCGCCGGCTCACCTTGGCTGCCCAGCACCCGGCCCTGCCCCTGCCCGCCCATCTCTTCTACCTGCACTGCCTCTTGAACTTCCCTGAGAACTGGCCGCTGGGCCCCGCAGGCGAGGAGGCTGCCCCGCTATTGCTGGGGTTCCAGCTATGCCGTGGCCTCCTGCCCAGTCTCCTGCATGACCCGATGGCCCTGCTGGCCCGCCTGCATCTGCTGTGCCTCCTCTGTGTGGAAGACGAAGAAAAGGAGGAAAAGGGCCAGGATCAGAGCCCCCGGCAGTACCTGGAGGAGCTACTGGCTGGCCTGCGGCAGAGGGCAGCCCTGGATGGTGGCCCCCGGGCCTTAGCCACTCTCTGCTTCCAGGCCTCCTACCTCGTTGCTCGCTGCCTGGCCGGGCAACCTGTGGTGCTGACACCCTTGACCCACGGACTGGCCCAGCTGTACCGAGCCCGGCCTGCACTGGCTCCCCATTTCGTGGATCTCTTGGATCGGGTGGGCCCTGAGCTGGGGGAACCCTTAAAGGTGGTCTTGCGGCAGGAGGTGGTGTCCAGGCCAGGCAGGGATGAGGCCCTTCGTTGGCACCTGCAGATGCTGGCAAGGGTGGCAGATGGGGATGCCCAGAGTGCCACCCTTGGCTTCCTGCAGGCTGCAGCTGCTCGCTGCACGGACTGGGGCCTCCAGCAGGCCCTCCTACAGGTCTGCCGGGCCCTGCTGCGGGCAGGTGTTGGAGGAGGCCTGGCGGACTTGCTGCAGGCCCTGGCCAGGCAGCTGGAGGACCCTGATGGGCGGGACCACGCGCGCCTCTACTACATCCTCCTGGCCCACCTGGAAGAGCCCAAGCTGGGGGTGGCCCTGGGCCCCTCCCTTGCCGCACCTGCACTGGCCTCTTCACTGGTGGCCGAGAACCAGGGCTTTGCTGCAGCGCTGATGGTGCAGGAGGCCCCGGCCCCGATTCGGCTAAGCATGGGTCCCCACAGAGCCAAGGGCCCGGTCCCAGTGCTGCAGCTCCAGGTGGAGGTGCTGGAGCAGGTGTATTCTCTGGAACTGCGCTTCCGTGTGGAAAGACAGCTCTATGCACCCTTGGGGGCTGTGCACGTGCCGTGCCTGTGCCCCGGCCACCCCACCCGCCCTCTGCTGCTGCCTCTGCAGCCCCGACGCCCGGCTCCCGCGAGGCTGGCTGTGCGCGCCCTGTACACCACACCCAGCGGCCTCACCTGCCATGCTCACCTGCCACCCCTGCTTGTGAACTTCGCTGACCTCTTTCTGCCTTTCCCCCAGCCCCCCGAGGGGGCCAAGCTGGGCTTCTTCGAGGAGCTCTGGGACTCCTGCCTGCCAAAGGGCACCGAGAGTCGCCTGTGGTGCCCTCTAGGGCCACATGGGCTGGAGGCCTTGGTGTCCCGCCACCTGGAGCCCTTTGTGGTGGTGGCCCAACCCCCGACCAGCTACCTTATAGCCATCCGTCTGCCCCCAGACTCGCGGTTGCTGCTGCGGCTGGAAGCAGCCCAGGCAGACGGAGTGCCTGTGGCCCTGCGGACTGATGACTGGGCCCTGCTGCCTCTGGTGGGGGACTACCTCCGGGGGCTGTCAGCGGCTGGCTGAGCCCCAGGGCTGGCACAGGTAGGAGCAGGACTGCGGCCTTTGCAGGCTCTTGCCCAAGAAGTGCTGCTGAGAGCCAGGATACAGCCCCGTAGCTCCTTTCTGTAAAAACAAAACAAAACAAAAAGCCCCCTATATTTGCTAAGAATCCTCACTGGTTTGTTTTCTTTTGGGCCCTGGTTGGGGGAAGGCACAGTGGGATGGGGGTCAGAGGCTCCAGGAAAGCTTCTTCCAAGCTAGGAACCCGCAGACTGCAGGGCATGAAAGTTCCTTCCTGCCCGGATATACTAGGATTCTCTAGAATCCCTGCCCAAGAGGCAGGAGAAAAAATATCCACATCTTTGCCTCCCAGAGAGGGAAAAGCCTTGCTCAAAGCCACCCAGCAATTTAGGAATGAGCGTGAAGCTGGACTTGGGCCTCCTGACCTGTGAGCCAGTGCTTTTCAACTCCAGAGGTTTGCAGGGTCTCTGCACAGGGAGCTCAGGCTAGATAGGACGAGGGACCAATGGGCAGAAACAGAGGAGGCTGCAGTGGCCTGGTGGCCCCTTCCTCTAGAGCCCGTGAGCCACAACTACCGAGCCCACGTGCCACAACTGCTGAAGCCTGCGTTCTGCAACAAGAGAAGCCACCGCGATGAGAAACCCACACACCACAATGAAGAGTAGCCCCCACTCATCGCAACTAGAGAAAGCCCGCGCAGCAACAAAGACCCAACGCAGCCAATAAATAAATAAAGAACGTTACTCATTAAAAAAAAAAGATTATAGAATATTGTATCCAACAAGAGAAGAATACATGTTCTCAAGTGCACATGGAACATCCACTGCGACAGACCACATTTTGGGCCATAAAACACACCTTAACAAATTTAAAAGAACAGGAGTCTGCTTTTGGACCACAATGGAATTAAAGTAGAAATCATGACAGAATGACAGCTGGAAAATTCCCAAATATTTGGAGATTAAGCAACATACTTCTGTATAACACATGGGTCAAAGAAGCCCCATGGGAAATTTTAAAATATCCTGAACTAAATGCAAATGAAAATGCAACTTGTCAAAATCTGTGTGATTCAGTGAAAGCAATACTTGGAGTGAGGTTTGTGGCATTAAATGAATATATTAGAAAAGAAGAAAGATATAAAAGTCAATAATCTAACCTTTTACTTTAGGTTACTAGAGAAAGAAGAGTAATATGAGCCTACAGCAAGTAGAGGAAGATAAATAAAAATTAAAGCAGAAATCAGTGAAATCGAAAGGAGGAATTCAGAGAAAATCGACGAAACCAAAAGCTGGTTCTATGAAAATATCAGTAAAATTGATAAGCCTCTAGCTAGGCTAACTAAGAAAAAAAGAGAGCACAAATTATTAATACCAGAAATAAAAGAGGGGTCATCACTACTGAGCCCATGGACGTTAAAGGGATAATAAATATTATGAACAATTCTATGCCCACAATCTGATAACTTAAATGAAATGGACCAATTCCTTGAACGACACAAAGTAACAAAACTTACACAAAGGAAAATAGATAATCTGAATAGAGCTATCTCGAGGAAGTGAATCAATAATTAATAGTTATAATGGTTAATACTGTATATTGTTAACATAATAATAGATAATGTGAGGTGACACATATATCAAATCATCATGATGTACACTTTAAATATCTTAACAATTTTATTTGTCAGTTATACCTCAGTAAAGCTGAAAAAAAAATTTCTTAAAATGAACAACAATAAAAATTAGTGAAAATCTCCTAAAAAAAAAAAAAAAAAAGCAACAGGCCGAGATGGTTCCCTGGTGAATTCTTCTTGTGAAAAAACATTTCAGAAAGAATAACAATTCCTTACAATCTCTTCCAGAAAATAGAAGCAGAGGGAACACTTCCTAATTCATTCTATGAGACCAGCATTATCCTAATACCAACACCAGATAAAGACATCACGAGAAAGGAAACTACAGATCAATATCACTCATGAACATAGGTGCAAAAATCCTCCACAAAAAAATATTAGGAAATTGAATTCAATATACATAAATGTATGCTAACACTTTAAAAGAGTAAACAATGGAAAGATGAACTAAAATATTTAAAAGATCACATAGGGCAGGAGAGAACTGTTTGCAAGGAACAAGAATAGACACTAGGTTTCTCTAAATAGATCTTACTTTGTAGTTTGATTTTGGAAATGTAAATAATCACATAAAGTAAAAGTAAATCTTTTAGGGCTTCCCTGGTGGCGCAGTGGTTGAGAGTCTGCCTGCCAGTTCAGGGGACACAGGTTCAAGCCCTGGTCTGGGAGGATCCCACATGCCGCGGAGCAACTGGGCCCGTGAGCCACAATTACTGAGCCTGCGCGTCTGGAGCCTGTGCTCCGCAACAAGAGAGGCCGTGATAGTGAGAGGCACGCGCACCGCGATGAACAGTGGCCCCCGCTCATCGCAACTATAGAAAGCCCTCGCACAGAAACGAAGACCCAGTACAGCCATAAATAAGAATCAATAGATTTCCTGAAAACTATGGCCTACAGGCCAAATCCAGTCCACTTTTTTTTTTCAGCCCACTGTGTTTTTGTAAATAAAGTTATATTGGGACACAGCCATGCTTATTTATTTACATATTGTCTATGTTTTTTTGTTTGTTTGTTTTTGTGTTTTTTTTGCGGTATGCGGGCCTCTCACTGTTGTGGCCTCTCCCGTTGCGGAGCACAGGCTCCGGACACACAGGCTCGGCGGCCATGGCTCACGGGCCCAGCCACTCCGCGGCATGTGGGATCTTCCCGGACCGGGGCACGAACCCGTGTCCCGTGGCATCGGCAGGCAGACTCTAAACCACTGTGCCACCAGGGAAGCCCTCTATGGCTACAATGACAAAGCTGAGTACTTGTGTCAGAGAACAAATGTGAGGTTAATCAACCTCTGCTATAGATAAATAATAATCAGAATGTAAAAGGAAAAAAAGAGAAAAAGGATCTTGTTTGTAATAGAAACAATATAAGCTATCTAGGAATAAACTTTAAAATATGTATAAAAGAAGAAAACCTCACAACCGTACGGATAAGACGTAAAAGGAGACATAAATAAATGGTATTATGTATCTTATGCTTGGTAGAAAATGAAAGCAAAATTCTATTCAATCTGTCAATACCCTCCAGCCAAAGACCACCAGGCACACATCTGTAGTTATTAGTTTTGCAGTGTGGGGTATCTCAGTAAGAAGGGATTAGGAAGGATTTCTAGGATTTGGGCTTGTGTTGGGGATATGAGGGAGGGTTTAAAGAAGTAGGACTTTTCTCTGGATTGGATGCTGTCAGCAAGTGGGAGTATTTCTATGATGGGATATGTTAACAGATCTTAACTATACGGAGGCTAAAGCTGCAATTGGTGAAGTAGCAACAGAAACTTATATTATCCAAGATAGAGGGATTTTCATTATTTTTGTGTGTTGGACAATATTTGTGTCTTTGTCAGTGTTCACATGATTACAGAATGATCTTGTTTTTGTTTTGATCCTTCACATCACAGAGTGACCTTGTCTGATGTCTATGTTCTGTGAAATTGTTCATGTTCAACAGAACACCAAGGCCAGCTCCTGGATGTCCGAGGATGCTTTTCTCTTTCTCAAATCTATAAATTAAATGCAATTTTAATGTTAATTACCAGTTATGTATGGGTTCGTTTTATGAGAGTACTTCCCAAAATCTATTTAAGTTGGGTATCAGGACAAATAAACATTAAAGAAGAGTTAAGAAGTCAAAAGGGAAAGAGTACTGCGAAAACTAGACATGAAACGAAAAGGCTTATATATTTGACTACAAAAAATAAAAGTCTTCTCTGTAATAAAAATGACCAATACAGAAGTTTGTAAGACAAACTCGGGTAAAGTATCTTCAACACATTTGAGGAAGGGTTGATATCCCTAGTTAAACACACACACACAAACAAGACAAAACAAAACACTCTCTACCAGTCAATATATAAAAAGTGAACTCTTAGGGATCGTGTTGATGTTTCACAATAAAAATATACTATTGGAAAAAAATTTTCAAGAAAAAAATCTGGGGCTCGAACACAGGCGGTATTGCAGAGGAGCGTCAGAGAGGCCTACGCTTCCCAGGAGGCTCTGCGCTGACTGCCCCAGGCCTCCCGACAGGCTCCGCGCGCTTTACGCGCCAGCTTCGGCCTTAGCCTGCGAGCAACGGGGTCGCGACGGACAATGGAAAGCAGCGACGGGGAAGCCGTCGACAAGCGCCGCGTCCACCTGCGCCCTGTTACGCTGCGCGATCCCGCCCCCATCTTGCTGCACCTTCTGCCCTGCGAGGTTCTGGTTAACCGGCCCGCCCCCGTGGGGCTCTTCTTCACCCCGGCCATCCGCCAGGGTCCCGACGGTGAGCGCTCTCGGCTGGACTACGGCTCCCGGCAGCCCCCGCGCCGGCGCCGCGCTCTCCTCCGCGAGGAGCGGCGCGAGGGCTCCCGGGGATCGTGGTCCACCGAAGGTGGCGGGAGGGCGGCTACCGGGCTTGCTCCGGTAGGCCTGGATCAGACCCTCACTGGGGCCCTTCGCCTGCCTCCTCCAGGACTGGAAGTGTCGTTCCGGGGCCGCAGTCTACGCGGCGAGGAGGTGGTGGTGCCGCCCGGCCTCGTGGGATATGTGATGACAGAAGAGAAGGGAGAGGTGTTGCTGGGGAAGCAGGACTTCTCGGAGGGTTTGGAGGATGACGAGCAAGAGGAGCGGGAACTGGTGGAGCCCCCGGAGGCGCTGGAGCGCGACTTCGTGAGCACGGGGGTACAGGGTTGCAAGGGAGCGCGGGTGGGAGCGGCGGCCTCGATGCTGAGCCGGGGCCCCTTCCCCAGGACCGCTTTATTGGAGCCACAGCCAGTTTCAGCAGCTTCACCCTGTGGGGCCTGGAGACTATCCCCGGACCCGATGCCAAAGTGCGTGGGGCCCTGACCTGGCCCAGCCTCGCTGCAGCGGTGAGTACATGGATGGGCCCCCTCCCTCCCAGACGCCATCTAACCCCCACCCCCGCCCCGCCCCTTCAAGGTGGTTTCCTAAGTTGTCCAGAATCTTGTCCCTGAGTGAATCTGGGGGCTTCGGGGCTGGGGAGAACAATGGGGCACATGGAACCTGGGTCTGACTGGAGGATTAGACTGGGTAGGGGCAGCATGGCTTCCCCACCACTCTTCTCTGGCCTTCTAGAAGGGCTATGATTTTGAGCAGCTGGGTCTCTCCCCTGAGGATCTGGGCCACCCAGTCACTATACTGCAGAAATCCAATAGTAGAGGTGATTCCTGTTGCAGATTCACGCACAGGTACCCGAGGACTGAGAACCAGAGCTTGAAACTGAAAGCCACCAATCCCTTCACCCCAGTAAACCCTTCTTCACTTTGGAGCCTGATTCCATCACCCCAATAAAGGAGCTCTTCACAGAACACCTGTAAGTTCGCCAGCACCTTGGATCCAGCACTGCCCATTTTCCCACAAGGACCTTTCACAGCTCTGACCTATAGAAACAATTTATTGCCAGGGGGCAGTGGGGCAAGAGAGGCCAGAATTCTGCAGCCAGTTCCCACCCCACCCCACCCCCAGCTTCTACTTTACAAAAGAAATTTGTACAGCCACCAGTCCTCTATACAAGCCACCCGCACCCCCCATCTCACTGTACACAGCTGCCTGGCTCCCTCTGGTCCCTGGTTCACAGCAGGCCTGGG
Source organism: Globicephala melas (assembly GCF_963455315.2). Lineage (NCBI taxonomy): Eukaryota > Metazoa > Chordata > Mammalia > Artiodactyla > Delphinidae > Globicephala > Globicephala melas. The sequence goes on from NC_083321.1 coordinate 6,727,987, forward strand.
CCTGCGGCCAGCCGACCTTGGAGTTGACCTGAGCCCTGAGCTCGCCCTGGTGCTAGGCACCAGCAGGCCTTTACCAGGCCTGTCCTCTCCTTGTGGAGTTGTCCTCTGCCCTCTCTCCCTTGGCGCGCCTCTTGGAGACCCCAGTGGGGGAGGGATGGGCCGTCAGCCGCAGTTCTGCTGGCTTTGCTGGCACTGCCACGGGCAGTGCCTGGTCACCATTTTCCCCTCTTGCTCCAGTCCTTGGGAGTGAAGTGCAGACACTTGGAGTCGATCCGAAGAAGCCGCTTGAGCATAGCCCGTTCGTGCCCATCCACGATGTCCTCCGACAGTGTGAGGATATACTGGCCCTGGACAGGAGACGGGGCCAGGCAGGTCAGCCCACGTGGGGCCTGCTCTCTGCACCCCTACACACACCTGTCTCCCCCTGCCTGCCTCCCTACCTTGTAGTAGTTGATGAGGTTGAGGTACTGTAGAGTGGAGATGACATCCTCCTTCTTGATGCTGGTAATTTCACTGATCTCACTGTGGGAGGGCAAAGATCAGGTCCCCTGGGGGCCTACATCTCCACCCCAGGCCCCCAGTAGCCCGAAGAGTGAGAAAGCCCGGGAACAGACAGGTCATGCCATGCACCCCCGGGCAGGCAGGGCCAGGCTCACTTGATGGTGATCTGCGGCCTCTCCCCGCTCTCTGACTTCAGCCCCATCAAGATCTCCAGAATGGTCTGGGACCAGTAGCTTCGGTAGGATAGGAGGCCAAGATCCGAGAGGGGCTTCTCAGGGGTCCCCGTTTTCCCTTCCACTTTGGAGAGTTCATAGCCTAAAGCAATGGAGCAGGAGGGGGTGGGTAAGCAATCACAGCGTTATGCAGCCATCGTTTAGGAATGCAGGTTGCAGAGGTAGACTGCATGGCTTCCATTCTGGGCCTGCCATGTGGTAGTTCTGTGCCTCAGTTTCCTTGTAAAGGACTAGTGAGCGTACTGTTCACCTGTGTGCTGAGGGCACTGAGAGAAGTAGCTACAATCAATTAAAAGCCAGTGAGGGCTTACAGGTGGGATGCGGGGAGTGCAGAGAAAATGGTTTGTGGAAAGTGCGTGCCTCCAACTTGCCTCAGTCATACCAGACTCTCTGCGCCTGGATATGTGAGGAGAGAAGAGGGGACGACCCCACCTCTGGTCCAGGCCTGAGGATGCTTGCATTCTCAGTCAAATCAGTTCCTCAGCTGTGACCTGAGAAGCATCAGCTGCTCTAAGACCAGGCTGGCCTGACTGGATGGCTGGGAGGAAGCAAGAAGGGCGCCAAAGCACTTCCCAAGTCAGAGGGAGGCCATTCCTCAGCAGTAGCTACCTCTCCAGTGGCTCTCTCCCTCCCATTCTGACTGCTGTGCCCTCCTCTACCCTGCTGACCACTGGGCACTGGCAGGCAGTTCCTGGTGAGACCCTCAGGCCATGCAAAACCCTGAGCGGTTTCACATCTCTTGGACAGTATTCATTTCCCCGTCATTTCCTCTGAGATGTCTCCACTACTTCTAGAAGCCCTTCTTTATCCTCAGTCATAATGAGCCTTGTGTTGGATCGTAGCCCTTTCTCCTTTCCCCCTTGATTCATCTTTATCAGCCAGTCTGACCCTCTTGCCCAACTTCCTGTGACTTTCACCAAGCAGCCCGGTGGGGAGGACAGAGAGACTTGTGCTTTGGAGGAAGAAAGCACGGAAGAGGGAAGGGGCACACTTGAGTTCTTACTCAACTTTGGGGGGAGTGCATGCAGAGTCCTGACAGATCAACTGGAGGCCACACTTGCCTCCTCAGCTGCAGGAGCTCCCAGCCCCTCCCAGTCAACAACCGACCCACCCTCTGGAGCTGCCTGGAATGGTGCTTCTAATGCCCTGTCTGCTCCTGCCGGGCACAACTGAGCACATTTCCTTGGTGGCCCCGCACACATCCCATCTCCACTGAGGGCTGAGCTCCAAGGCTAGACTGACTTTCAGCAACCTTCTGCTCTTCAGGCAGAAGGTTTCCTGAGGATGTGACCACATCTTGGCATGTTTCTATACCAATAAAATTTCTCAGAACATGTCGGTGATCAAGTCAAGCCTCCAAGTCTTCACCAGACAGCTAAGCCTCCCTCATCTCCCGGGTCAGAGTTTGGTTATCCCAAGGGTGCAGTGAGTGGTGAGTTGAATGGAATGACGGTAAGAGGCTGGGAAGCAAGAGGGGGCCTTGGGGGCTAATGAAGAGTTCACGTCTGATGAAGGGCAGAGGCCAGATCCCTGTGAGTCACGTTTGACGTGACGTCTGCTGTCCCCAAGGCTCAGAGAACAAGTAAGAAAATAAACCACAGGTCCTTGCCCAGGAACGTGTATAACCGCATAGGACCAGACAGCTGAGGAGGAGTGGCTCACTCGGCTTCTGCCCGTGCCCTGGGCAGGAGCAGACAACTCAGATTTGGGAAAAGTTGAGTGGTACTTAGAACCTTGGCCAAGGAACTATGAGGAGCTGAAAACCTAGTCCAGATGAACAGGGCAGTCACCCCAGTACGGAGAGAACCTTGGGAGAGTCTCATCTTTATTTCTAGCCAGTTCCCCTGGTGACTGGACTGCACAGCCAGGGCTGAGAACACAGCAACCCGACATGTCTGTGTGCAGCATCTGTGCGTGAGACAGCGATGGGGCCTGGGCCTCCCAAGACCTGCCCCCAGCCCCCGGCCAGCAGCACAGGTACTCACTGAACTCGATCAGCAGCTTGCCGTAGCCCCGACGCTGGTAGGGAGGCAGGGTCAGGATGCAGGCCACGTTGTAGTCTTCTGTGGATTCCTTTTCCTGGAAAAGAGAGGCAGGTGAGTGTGAGGGAAGGGACCTAGCTCAGGGCAGGACTGAGGACAGCCTGGAAGAGCACTCACCTTGGAGAAGTAGCCCACGATGTGGAAGCCCTTGCAGTCATACTCCGTCATGACGTAGAAGAGGAAAGGGTCTGTGTCATAGTACAGCGTCTTGTGGTCGAGGAAACACTTAGCCAGAAGACACAGGTTCTGGGAGTAACTCTGCAAACGAAAAGGTCTGTCACCACCCTGGGTACCCAGCCTTGAGCATGGCCGTTGGGCCAGGGTCAGCCTGAAGCTTCTTTGTCCCCCAGGCTGATAGGTGAGAAGCCTTCCTCCCTGGGGCCTGACCCAGTCCATTGGTCAGTGTGTCCGGCGCACGGGCCTTTCTTAGTGTCCAGGAGCCCACGTTTCAGCTGTGTGATGGTGTTCAAGCACCCGCCCCCCGGTGAGCTGGGCAGGTCTACTCGTGCTCGCCATACCCCATCTAACTCTGGCCTGGAAGCCTCCACTGCCCTCTGCCACAGTTACCAGTCAAGAAACTGATGTGTCCCTACAAAGAAAGACTGACCAAGGATTATGAGAAAAGCTCCGCCTGTGTGACAGTCTTAGGAAACTGGTTGTCAAAAAAAGAATACTCTGCAACCCCCAGTCACATCTCTTGAGAACTGATCTGCTCTTCTACAACAGGGGTAAAGAATTCCGGAATTTGACAAAATAACTGCCTCAAGGGCTGCCCCAGCAAAATTATTAATCTTGCTACTTTACTTCTAGTCTCACAACTTTCCTGCATTTCAGATTTGGCTTTTTAAGCACCTGCTGGACACGACCATTTGGATACCCAAGCCCACACACTTAATACAGTTAACAGTGGTTAAAGCAGCATCTTCCTCTCAAGTCCCCCCAGCACCCAAGCAAGAGCTGTCCCCTGGCAGTCTAGGTGACTGCCTCTCCCTCCCCGCCCTCCAGGCCCCAAGAATGGAGGCATTTCACTTTTAAAGTCCCTCCAGGTTATGCCCTTCTTCCTCCCCACAGCCAGACTAAGGCAGGTTTGAAGCCCCAAACCTGTAGTGTCCCCACTTCCCAGCTGACCTCAATCCCACCACCTGAGCTCTGTCCCACGTAAGACAGCCTTGCCGCATCCTGTCTGCCCTCCAGCCAGAAGAAAGGATCTTCGCCTTTTACACGGTCTCTGCACATTTTTTTGCATTTCACAGATAACGCATTTTTTTTACAAATTGAAGGTTTGTGGCAACCCTGCATTGAGTCTATCACTGCCATTTTTCCAAAAGCATGTGCTCACTTCATGTCTGTGTCACATTTTTATAATTCTTGCAGTAATATTACAAACTTTTTCCTTATTATATTTGTTATGGTGACCAGTGATTCTCAATGTTACCACTACAATTGTTTTTTTAGACACAATGCTACTGCACGCTTAACGGACTACGGCACAGCGTACATGTACCTTTGATATGCTCAGGGAAGCCAAAAATATTGTGTGACTGCTTTATTTCGATGTTCACCTGATTGTGGTGGTCTGAAACTGAACCCGCAGTATCTCTGGAGTCAGCATCCATTCCTGCCCTTCAGAACCCACTGCCTGTGTCACGGCTCAAAGATTACCTCCTCTGTGAAGCTTTGCTGTCCACCTCTTCTGGATCCTGATAACCCACCCTTTGTGTTTCATGACACGTATCACACTGGGATCTACGCAGCCATTAGCATGTCTGTTTTCCCCTGTGAGCTCTCAGCAGAGATTTTGTCCAATTCACCTTGTACAGTATCTCCCACCACCTGCCCTACAGCAGGAATGCAGTAAATGGGGTGAACAGATCTGTCAGCCACAATGGTCAGTGTTTTCCTGAGCTGGAAGAAGCTGCTCACTCGACTCCCTCAGACTCCCGGCGACAAGGACTCCCCGCTGCCCCTCAGCCACTGACCTTGTTCTTACGTCCATCGATCTCAAAGAAGGAGATGGTGCCCTTTCGGTAAATCTCGTTGCCTGGAGGATGTCGCAGGTCACACTTGGTCTGAGGAAGAGAGGAGAATTAGGGGCGGGGGTGGGGGGTTGCTAGGAGAATGGCCTCCTGGGACCCCTCATACCAAGTGACGCTGCAGACACTTGAGGCTTCGGCCGTACTTGAGGCAGAACTCGCAGAGGTAGAGGACGGGCAGCGTGGTGAGCTCCTGTGGGTATGGAGAGAAGTACCAGGGCTTGAGGCGGTGCCGGCCCAGCTCGATGCACTCGATGTTCTTCATCCGGGTGACAATGTCGTCGTGGCTCCGGTCAGACACCAGGCTCCCAGTCATGCGAGGAGCTGACGGTATTCCATCTGAGCTGTCCTGCGAGTCCTGCCCAAGGCCGGTGGAAGACACCAGGTTACAGGAGACAATTCAAGCAGGGCACTTTGCAGCTCACAGCCTTTCCACAGGTTTCCTTGTTCAAACCTAACAGCAAACCTATTGGGGGAGGTACTAAAATCCCCACTTTCCAGTTAAAGAAACCAAGACTTGGAAAGTTTTCATTTGGAATGTAGAAAAAATCACCCAATGCCTGATCTGAACCAGCTCCGCCTCACTCCCAGTCCCACCAACGCCATCTCTGCTCAGCACCCCTTGTTCGTTTTTAAACTAGTCACTAAAGTCTCCGCCCTGCCTATGTCCCCTCCTTTTCACCCAGCTTCCCTCTTCCTCAGACCTACCTCATCAGTGCCCAAGCAATTCGATTTTCGCTTCCGCCCTGGCTGAGCTGCCACTGCCCTACGGGCTGATCCATTCTGCAGATGAAAAAGTAGGAATAGAAAACATAGCTGTGAAATGAGCCCAAAAGGGGCTACCAGAGGTTAGAAGAAGGGGAGGGAAGAAGAGATGGTTTGGGGGACTCACCTGGGGAAAAACTGAGGCTGGGGCTGTCTCGCTGGGCACTGGGGTCGCTGGTGAAACCACCTCCACCTTCCGTTTCTGCAGAAAGAAACCAGGACAGGTGGGTCAGAAGGTAGAGAAGGTGGGACCTGAGAGGAAAGCAAGGTCCCTGGAATTGCTGAGGGTACCGTTGAGCGGTGGTTGGGCTGCAGGCAGGAGCTGGAGGAGAGCGGCTGGTCGGGCTCGCCGCCGGGAATGGCCTCCCGCTCCTTGGGCAGGTTGAAGCGGAGTGTGATCTGGACCGGGATTGGCAAGGTCTTCCCGCTGGCCTGGGCGGAGGCCGGCTGTAGAGATAGGTCCAGGGTCTTCCTCTGGGGCGGGGTTGGTGGTGGGATCAGGAAGGGGAGTAGGGCCCCCTCAGCATGGAGTGATCAAACCCCACCCTCTGCCCTTTCAAGGACACAGGAACAGCCACTGGACTCTGGAAACTACATCTGCAATTTGGCCCCCATCCTTCACAAGCTGATGCCAGGGTGGGAGGGCACAGCCTCCAGCCCATCCAGGAGCCACTGAGGCCAAGAGATTTGAAAAGTAGGAGGCAGGAGAGAGGAGGTGAAGCAGGGGACCTACTCACCACCTCTCTCTCTGGAGAGCCGGGGCGGGACCCAGGAAGTCCGTTCTTGGTGGGGGTCTTGGCCTCTTTCTTGGGGAACTGGATCTTCTTTAGGTCCAGCCGCTCGTGGGTCACCCATTCATCCAGGCGTTTGTTGACTGCAGCAGTGGGGATGGCTCAGGAAGGAGTGCCAGAGGCTGCCCCGCAACCCTGCGGCCCCACCTCATCCCGGCCCAGAACTCACAGTCAATGTAATGGACGTAGAAAAGCTTCCGGCCACTGATGTCCTTCACGCTCAGTATCTCAGCCAGGGCTGTGGGAACAGCAGAGGCAAGGGCCTTAGACAGACCAGGCCATGAGGCTCCACCCTCCTACGACCTGAACTCCACCACGAGGCCCGATTCCTAAGCCCCAGCACTTGGAACCGCTCGCTCAAGCCCCCGTTAGTCACCAAGTGCCATCCCCTCTCCAAGCCCTGCCCGGTCCCTCACAAACGGCTAAAAGCCACGCCCCTCCTGAGTATCTGCGCCCCGCCCGCTCCAGGATTCTAGAGGCCCCACCCCCTCCCCGGGTTCGGTTGACTCTCCCCCGCCCCTCGCACTCAGGTTCCTTAGCCCCGCCCCCCGACGTCACTCACGCCACTCATCTTCGTTGTCTTGGTTCCGCCGCAGCACGGGCAGGCGGCAGCCCTCGATTATCTCCCCCTGGGGAGACAGCGCGGCGCCAGGGTCGGCTACTGGGGGGCCTCGGGCTCTACCCACCTCCCCTGGCTCCCTCCGCCCCGCCCCGGGCACCGGACTCACCACCTCCGCCATCTTCCCTCCCTCCACTGCCACTTCCGGCCCCTCTGGGAGACGTCACTTCCGGGACTGAACACGTTGTAGGCCCGGGCCTCCCCGAAGCGGCTTTAGGAGAGGACACTTGCGAGACATCGCCGCCCAGCTTGCTGACGGAGCCGGCCCGTTTGGCTGCTGGGGGAATGGTGTGTTTCAAGTCTCAGGCCAGGTCCTGGGTGGAATCCCCACAACGTGCACAACGATTGGAGGAAAACTGAGTCCGTCACGTGACGCTCACTGGGTGCGACGCCGGTCACGTGGGACTGCTGTTAGTGCTTTGAGGGAGGCCGGGCTGGGGCGTCTCCTACTGGCGTAACGATGCGTCGCGGGGAGTGAACTGCGCGTGCTCGGCCGGGAGTTGGGGGGCGGGTCTGGAGAAGTGGCCGGGACTTGAAGGACGCAACGCGTCGCTAAGTTGTGGACTTCATTCCTTAGGGCTGGGAGTCACGGAAGATTTATGGGTTTGTTGTTTTGTATAATAGGTTGGTAATTATAAGAGTAATTACAACATTTTTCATTTATACATTCAACAAGTGCTTAGTTACCTCCTACCATGTGCCAGGCCCTATTCTAGGAGCCTGGAATACATAAGTGAATAAAATAATCTCCTCCTCCTGGAGCTTGCATTCTTGGAGGTTGGGAAGGAAAAAAGAGGGGTATAGATAACAAACAGTAAATATATTTAAAAAATAAATTATCTAGTATATTAAAGAGTGATGGGCTTCCCTGATGACGCAGTGGTTGGGAGTCCGCCTGCCGATGCGGGGGACGCGGGTTCGTGCCCCGGTCCGGGAGGATCCCACATGCCGCGGAGCGGCTGGGCCTGCGCGTCGGAGCTTGTGCTCCGCAGCGGGAGGGGCCGCAGTGAGAGGCCCGCGTACCGCAAAAAAAAAAAAAAAAAAAAAAAAGAGTGATAAGTGTTTTGGGAAACCAAAAAAAAAAAAAAAAACCCCTGCAAGGTGAAGGAAATGGGCAGGTAGGCAAACTGCGCCGTGCAGGCCAAATCCAACCCTCTGCTAGTTTTCCTACAGCCAGTGGGCTAAGAATGGTTTTTATATTTTTTAAAGCTTGGGGAAATATCAAAAGAATATTTTATGACACATGAAAATTATGAAATTCAAATTTCAGGGTCTGTAAACAATGTTTTGTTGGAGCATAGCCACACTCATTCATTGACGTTTTGTCTATGACTCCATCCACATTAAAACTGAATAATTGGAACTTCCCTGCTGGCGCAGTGGTTAAGAAGCCGCCTGTCAACGCAGGAGACATGGGTTCCAGCCCTGGTCCGGGAGGGTCCCACGTGCCTCGGAACAACTAAGCCCGTGCGCCACAACTACTGAGCCTGCACTCTAGAGTCCACGCACCTAGAGCCCGTGATCTGCAACAAGAGAAGCCACCGCAATGAGAAGGCTGCGCGTAGCCCCCACTTGCCGCAACTAGAGAAAGTCTGCGTGCAGCAACGAAGACCATAAATAACCATATGGTCCATAATAACCATATGGAACCATAAAAAAACAAACAAATAAATAAAATGGATAACTGGGACTCCCCTGGTGGTCCAGTGGTAAAGAATCTGCCTCACAATGCAGGGGATGCGGGTTCGATCCCTGGTCAGGGAACAAAGATCCCACGTGCTGTGGGGAAACTAAGCCCTCATGCCACAACTACTGAGTTTGTGTGCCTCAACTAGAGCCTGCGAGCTGCAAACAACAGAGTCCATGTGCTCTGGAACCTGCGCACGACAACTAGAGAAGAGAAAAAAACCCTGCATGCCACAACTAGAGAGAAGCCTGTGCACCGCAAGGAAAGATCCCGCATGCCGCAACTAAGACCCAATGCGGCCAAATAAATAAATAAATATTTTAAAAAAAGAAGAAGGAAGGAACATGGACTTCTGTTTTCCAAATGTATGTGCTATGTTTGTGCTTAAAAGATCCAGATCCAACAAAATGCTGGCTGAATTCAAGGTGGGGGTAAACAAGCATTTCCTCTAAACTGCACTAATGATGTGTCCGTGACCTTGAGGGCTGAAGATGTTTCTTCTGGGTAAGAGCTCTCGGGCTGGTGTGTTTTTCAGCGCAGGGTTGTCATTGCAGGTGGGCTGTGACCAGGCCCATGACCTTTGTGGAACATTCCCTGTCACAGTGTCGTGGAAGCAATAACTGGTCCCCAGGAAAGACCCCGAGCCAGGAAAGGGGCCGGAAGCTGAGCCCCACTGGGCTCAACAGCTCACTCATTTGGGAAAACAGACTTGTGCTCTCCTTTATATCTCAGGGGATCTAAAGGAAAACAAGTACCCAAGACAAAAGTCAAATATTCAGAATGACACCTTTTCGGCCCAGTGAAGGCTTAAAAAAAAAACAATTCAAGAACACAATTCATTTTCATCATCTTCGGTTTTCAGAGAGGGCTTTTTAAAAAGTGTATTTGCTGTACCCATTAAAATAATTTTCTACAAATGGTTACCATGAGCAGCACTTTCTGGGGTGGGACAGGTGAATGCTGTTGTGGGGATGTGGGGGGAACAAGGGTAGCAGGGGCCTGTCATAGAAGGGGGTTGTGGCTGTGGGAGAGAAGGTTCCATAGCGTAAGCCTCATCCTACCAGCCGAGGGGACTTTTATTCTCAGAAAAGTGCATGAGGAATGGTTGCCGGTGTTGTTCTGGATTGACAAGGTGTTAATTTCTCGGTAGGTTGTAACTTTAAAAATAAAAAAAATATTTGTGTTAAAAAAAAAAACCCAAGGGCTTCCCTGGTGGCACAGTGGTTGAGAGTCTCCTGCCAATGCAGGGGACATGGGTTCGAGCCCTGGTCTGGGAGGATCCCACATGCCACGGAGCAACTAGGCCCGTGAGCCACAACTACTGCGCCTGTGCGTCTGGAGCCTGTGCTCTGCAACAAGAGAGGCCACGACAGTGAGAGTCCCGTGCACCACGATGAAGAGTGGCCCCCGCTCGCCACAACTAGAGAAAGCCCTCGCACAGAAACAAAGACCCAACACAGCCAAAAATAAATAAATGAATTAATTTTTTAAAAAAACCCAAAAAATCAAAGTGGGGGTAAAGACTGCTTGGCAGAGAGTCCAAGACTGCAGGCCCAGGTCTGGGAATCCTCAGCATGGATGGCAGCAAGGGCAAGAAAATGCCCGCTGGGCTAGGTACTTGGCTGGCCCTCCCAGACTTCAGGAGGCACTCTCACAGAGGTGGGGGTGAGAGAAAGCCAGACTCTGTGGGGCTCGAGGGACTGGAAGCAGCACAAATACACAATTCTTTAGGGTAGTTTGAGTTTGCGTGAAAGGTTAAAATGACTCTTAGAGGAAAACATAGGCAGAACACTCTATGACATAAATCACAGCAAAATCCTTTTTGACCCATCTCCTAGAGAAATGGAAATAAAAATAAACAAATGGGATCTAATGAAACTTAAAAGCTTTTGCACAGCAAAGGAAACCATAAACAAGATGAAAAGACAACCCTCAGAATGGGAGAAAATATTTGCAAATGAAGCAACTGACAAAGGATTAATCTCCAAAATTTACAAGCAGCTCATGCAGCTCAATATCAAAAAACAAACAGCCCAATCCAAAAATGGGCAGAAGACCTAAATAGACATTTCTCCAAAGAAGAGATACAGACTGCCAACAAACACATGAAAGAATGCTCAACATCATTAATCATTAGAGAAATGCAAATCAAAACTACAATGAGATATCATCTCACACCGGTCAGAATGGCCATCATCAAAAAATCTACAAACAATAAATGCTGGAGAGGGTGTGGAGAAAAGGGAACCCTCTTGCACTGTTGGTGGGAATGTAAATTGATACAGCCACTATGGAGAACAGTATGGAGGTTCCTTAAAAAACTAAAATTAGAACTACCATACGACCCAGCAATCTCACTACTGGGCATATACCCTGAGAAAACCATAATTCAAAAAGAGTCACGTACCGCAATGTTCATTGCAGCTCTATTTACAATAGCCAGGACATGGAAGCAACCTAAGTGTCCATCGACAGATGAATGGATAAAGAAGATGTGGCACATATACACAATGGAATATTACTCAGCCATAAAAAGAAATGAAACTGAGTTATTTGTAGTGAGGTGGATGGACCTAGAGTCTGTCATGCAGAGTGAAGTAAGTTAGAAAGAGTAAAACAAATACTGTATCCTAACACATATATATGGAATCTAAAAAACAAAACAAAAAAATGGTCATGAAGAACCTAGGGGCAAGGCGGGAATAAAGATGCAGACCTACTAGAGAATGGACTTGAGGACATGGGGAGGGGGAACGGTAAGCTGGGACAAAGTGAGAGAGTGGCATGGACATATATACACTACCAAACGTAAAATAGATAGCTAGTGGGAAGCAGCCACATAGCACAGGGAGATCAGCTCGGTGCTTTGTGACCGCCTGGAGGGGTGGGATAGGGAGGGTGGGAGGGAGACGCAAGAGGGAGGAGATATGGGGATATATGTATATGTATAACTGATTCACTTTGTTATAAAGTAGAAACTAACACACCATTGTGAAGCAGTTATACTCCAATAAAGATGTTAAAAAAAGAAAAAAAAAGTTAAAATGAAAACAAAAACTTTTTTTAGCTTTTTTTTGGGGGGCCACACCTCGCAGCTTCTGGGATCCTAGTTCTCAGATGAGGGATTGAACTCAGACCGCTGCAGTGGAAGCGCCATGTCCTAACCACTAGACCGCCAGGGAGTTCCACCTTTTTTTTTTTTTTTTTTTGCGGTACGTGGGCCTCTCACTGTTGTGGCCTCTCCCGTTGTGGAGCAGAGGCTCCGGACACGCAGGCTCAGCGGCCATGGCTCACGGGCCCAGCCGCTCCGCGGCATGTGGGATCTTCCCAGACCGGGGCACGAACCTGTGTCCCCTGCATCGGCAGGCGGACTCCCAACCGCTGCGCCACCAGGGAAGCCTTTTTTTTTTTTTTTTAAGAAGAGTGATTGGAGGGGAACCAGAGGGGGCTGCAAGGATGAGGAAGGACGTTTCTATAAGACGTGCATCAGTTGGACATTCTTGGTTGTAAATAACAGAAAACAAAGAATAAACTCCAAATAAACTGGAGTTCTTACCTCCCTGGAGCTGGAGCAGCTCCAAAGCTGGTCAACTCTGTGGCTCAAAGATGGCATCTTTATCCACCAGCTCAGTCGGTTGGCTTTGTTTTCAAGGGGATTCCCCTTAGGGTGGCCCAGTGCCCGCTGCAGCCGCTGGGCCACACGCTTCTGCTTTCACACCTCCTATTTCCAGGCATAAACGCCTTCTTGGCATCTCTCATAAATTTGTGTTTTGCTGAATCCTGAGCAGGGCTGATTTCATGGGTGTAAGACCAGTGCAGTTGCACAGGGCCCAGAGCTTAGAAGGATCCTGCACTTAGTTTAATGCTCCATTGTTGACATCTTAAAAATTCTTAATTTTTGAACACAGGGCCCCGCATATGCATTTTGCACCAGGCCCCACAAGTTTCATGGCTGGACCTGATCCTGAAAAAAATCAAGAAAAAAAGGATTATAATTCTCCCTCAACAGTTAAGGCTTAGCAATCCACGTGGAGACGTTACTGCTTCAAAAGAACTCACTGATGTCAGGTTAAAAGCAAAAGCAGAAATAGGACTGTGAAAGCCAGAAGTCATCGTGATGAAATTAGTCTTGCTTCTTGCAGCTGTTACCATTTTGTAAGTGTACGTTTGTGGCCCTGATAACAGTGAGTCAGTCTTTTTTTTTTTTAAGTTATGGTAAAATATACATAAAATTTACCATTTTAACCATTTTTGAGTGTACAGTTTAGTGGCAGTAAGTACATTCACTGTGTTGTGCAATCATCTCCACTATCCATCTCCAAATCTTTTCACCATCCCCAACATAAACTCTGTACCTATTAAAACACTAACTCCCCACCCCACCCTCCCAGACCATGGTAGCCACTACTCCACTTTCTCTCTCTAAGAATTTCACTGCTTTAGGTACCTCATACAAATAGGATCATACAAATCTGTCTTTTTGCATATGGCTTATTTCACTTAGAATAATGTTTTTAAGATTTGTCCATGTTGTAGAATGTATCAGAATTTCATTCCCTTTTAAGGTTGAATAATATTCCATTGCATGGCTATACCACATCAATGAGTCATTCTGGCAACTAAAATATAAATTAATAAATTTGTATACAAGTATTCTTTATACAAAGTTTGTGAATGGTGTTCAAGAAATAACGCCTTTTGGAAGTAAAATAAGTTCTTAAATTGGTCATTTCACCAAGGGATTCTGTGTAGTACTGCTAATCTTGCTGGAAGATTCAAATGTTACATTATTCAAATACGACCCAATAATGTTCACAGGAGTATTCCAGTATTTTAAATATTCACTATAGGCTACAGTTCTTTGTGAATACTTTAAGACAGGGGTCCTCAACCCCTGGGCCATGGACCAGTACCAGTCCGTGGCCTGCTAGGAAACAGGCCACACAGCAGGAGATGAGTGGCGGGCAAGTCAACAAAGCTTCATTGTATTTACAGCAGCTCCCCATCACTGGCATTACCGCCTGAGTTCCGCCTCCTGTCAGATCAGCTGCGGCATTAGATTCTCATAGGAGCGCGAACCCTACGGTGAACTGCGCATGCGAGGGATCTAGGTTGCGTGCTCCTTATGAGAATCTAATGCCTGGTGATCTGAAGTGGAGCTGAGGCATTGATGCTAGCACTGGGGAGCGGCTGCAAATACAGATTATCATGAGCAGAGAGGTTTGACTGCACAGAGACCATAATAAATCAATTGCTTGCAGACTCATATCAAAACCCTATCAGTGAGTGGCAAGTGACAAGCTGCATCTTACAGAGTAGATTGGACATAAGCAATGCACTTCGGGTGTCACTGTCTCCCATCACCCTCAGATGGAACCATTTAGTTGCAGGAAAACAAGCTCAGGGCTCCCAGTGATTGGGCTCTACTTATGGGCTCCCATAATGATTCTGCATTATGGTGAGTCGTATAATTATTTCATTATACATTACAATGTAATAATAATAGAAATAAAATGCACAATAGTTGTAATGCGCTTGAATCTTCCTGAAACCACCCTCCCCCCGCATCTGTGGAAAAACTGTCTTCCACGAAACCGGTCCCTGGTGCCAAAAAGGTTGGGAACCCCTGCTTTAAGAGGAGAAAAAATAGTTGTGAAAGTTATGTAATACTCCAACAGGAAACTAGAAACTGATCTGAAATCTGAATTAACAGTATTGATTTCAACAGCAAGACCAAAATCAGGACTAGCAGATAAAATATTTTCCTCATTAAGAAAGCAGATGAGGGACTTCCCCGGTGGTCCAGTGGTTAGGGCTTCCACTGCAGGGAGCAGGGGTTCGATCCCTGGTTGTCAGGGAACTAAGATCCCGCAAACTGCATGGCCAAAAAAAAAAAAGATGAGCTTTTACAAAGGAACATATACACCCAAATTGTTGAAGATGTTTGTGGACACCATTTTGACCAAGGTAAATGCAAACTGAAACGAAGGTTTTTACATCTGGTCTAGTTATGAAACAGTTATCAAGAGTATCAGGGCAATGAAAGCTTTGTATGTTTTACATTGTCATTTTAAGAATGATAACTTCTAAATATTAAATATTTCTTTTTTTTTTTTTTTTGCGGTACGCGGGCCTCTCACTGTTGTGGCCTCTCCCGCTGCGGAGCACAGGCTCCGGGCGCGCAGGCCCAGCGGCCATGGCCCACGGGTCCAGCCGCTCCGCGGCATGTGGGATCTTCCCAGACCGGGGCACGAACCCGTGTCCCCTGCATCGGCAGGCAGACTCTCAACCACTGCACCACCAGGGAAGCCCCCAATTTCTCCAGTGCCCAAAAAGGTGCCTGCACAAAAGAGGCGCTCAGTGAACATTTGCTGGAGGAATGACTCTGACCCCACAGTCGCCCTGTGAATGGGATAGGTGCTGTACCCATTTGACAGGTGAACCACGAAAGCTCAGAAATCTGAGGACTTAACCAAGCCTCGGAGCCAAGCATTAGCAGAGACACCATTCAAACACAGACCCTTCCTTCCAATCCACTATCCAAACCCCTGCCAGCCCTGCTCCTGGAAACCCAGAGCCAGTGGGGCAGGGACCCTAGGAGCACAGACTGCACCTCAGCAGAGAGACTGGGGCCGTGGTCTGCGTGGCTACAGCAGTGCTGCCGAGCAGGTGATCCTATAAGAACTGTGTGCCACCTTAAAGGTTATGTGACATTTTCTTATTCTACTTCACCATAGTGGACTTCCATTGTTGTTATCAGGTAGCATTAATTGGTGTTTGCTCCATTTGTCCTAATAAACACACTTTGCAGGTCAGGTGGTCTTGTGAGCTGTAGGGTTAACTTGAGCTCTACCTAGAACCATCCTGAAGATGGAGGGCTCGTGAAGGCTTTTCAGAATTTTTATTTCACCCCAAATATATATATATATATATTTTGCTTAAAAATATTTCTATTCTCAGATTAGACACAACCATTATAAAGCCCTATCTCCTGCAGTGTCACCATCCTTATGGGCCACATACAAAGTAGCTAGCAGAGAAAAAAGCCATTGTCCACCCTTCAACATCAGCTTCAAGGATTTGGGCTCGAAAGGTGTTAATAAAGTGTTTGCTAGGGGAAATGGGGCTCTGGTCAGGCTGAGCAATCTCCTTCATGTGGCACCTGCCTTCGATTCTGCATGTCACCAGCACAGAGGACCCCATCTCCATTCCATCTCTTTAGAAGAGCTTCTGTGCTGAAGCAGTGGAGAGATACTGGTTGCTGTATCACAGGGACGGTAATGGTTACACCTACAGATGATGTGTGTGCAGGTCAGGTACCATATTCAGTACATGGTGAGCATCCAAAAATCAATAGGCCTTAACCACAACTAGCATGGTTAAGTGTTTTCAATACCCCACTTAGGCCTGCTGTTGCAAAAACGCAACATATCTGGAGCAGATGCTATCGTGCCCCTCCCCTCTCCCCTCCACGTTCTTCTGTACACGGGGAAGGTCTCTCATTGCATATACCTGCAGCTCTGATAGACGCTTCCTCAGACCACAGGGACGTATCCAGCCCATGCACAGTGAAGGCCGGAAGTTGGAGAAACGAACACCTTCAGAAGCTCCTCTCAACCGATGCCTGATGGGAGGGGGAAGAAACACCCAGCTCTTTGCCCCTGGGGTGAGACGGCTCCAATTGAGGGCAGATTTTTAAATTTGAAATGTTTCTTAGATGTATCCCTTATACATAATTTTATATAAATGAATATACGGTCTGTGATGGTTAGTTTTATGTGTCAACTTGACTGGATCACAGGGCACCTAGATTTTTAAAAAAATTAATTTATTTGGGCTTCCCTGGGGGCGCAGTGGTTGAGAGTCCACCTGCCGATGCAGGGGACACGGGTTCGTGCCCCGGTTCGGGAAGATCCCACATGTCGCGGAGCGGCTGGGCCCGTGGGCCATGGCCGCTGAGCCTGCGCGTCTAGAGCCTGTGCTCCGCAACGGGAGAGGTCACAGCAGTGACAGGCCCGCGTACCGCAAAAAAAAAAAAAAAAAATTAATTTATTTGTTTTTGACTGCTTTGGGTTTTTGTTGCTGCGTGCAGGCTTTCTCTAGTTGCGGCGAGCGGGGGCTACTCTTTGTTGCGGTGTGCAGGCTTCTCATTGCGGTGGCTTTTCATGTTGCAGAGCATGGGCTCTAGGCACGCGGGCTTCAGTAGTTGTAGCACATGGACTCAGTAGTTGTGGCTCATGAGCTTTAGAGCACAGGCTCAGTAGTTGTGGCGCACAGGCTTAGTTGCTCTGCAGCGTGTGGGATCTTCCCGGACCAGGGCTCGAACCTGTGTCCCCTGCATTGGCTGGCAGTTTCCTTTTTTTTTCTTTTTTTTTGTTCTTTTGTTTTGTTTCTTTTTTTTCTTTCTTTTTCTTCACTTTTTTGATGTGAAGTGACACCTCTTTGTAGTGTTGATTTGCATTGTTCGCCTGTTTGGTTGGCCAAATATATTTTCCTGAATATATTCAGGAAAAACGCATACGCCCTTTTTGGCCAACTGCATCCTTGGGGAGGCTCACCCGCTTATCATGTACTTTAAGGGTGAGTCCAATCTACCTCTTGAAATCCCTTTCCTGCAATTCTGCCTTGCTTACAGTTCTTTTCGATGACTTACCTCAAGACATTTTTCCAGGATAGGTGTCGTTTACAACCCTGCAGGTTTGTGAATTGCAGTGCCCCCGAGCTACGTTTTTCAACTTGCTTTTTTGGGAACTGGCCACAAAACAGCAGGATTGCTTCAAGCCCTATTCTTGTTCCGGGCAAGCTGAGCCTTTGGTCAATTCCTCTTCCTGATTGGAAATTAGAGAGGCATGTGCCTGTCCAAACACCTAGGGCTAGTCTCTCATTGGTTCCCCCACTTCCGCTTCATCATCCGGACAAATTCCAAACTGTGCGAAACAGGATGTTGAAGGTGCTGACTTCCCCAAGTGGGGAGATTGTTAGGAAAGAGGCTGGAGAGGGGGGAACCCAATGGCCACTAGATGAGGAGATGAGGTGCCTTTTCCAAACTCTTCCCGATCAGATGGTGTACCATCCTCTGGGTGTCCCATGCATGTTTTAGCTCTAGGAAGGGTCCCTTGCACCTGGAGATTTGGGACCCATGGAATGGGGACCAGGCAGTATTACTCTAAAGGGGCTGCATTTGCTGGCCCATCCTCACCAAGCCTCTCAGCCCCACGAGTGTCCAGCCTTAGGCCCCATCCAGCTGTGGGTCTAGATGTGGTCAGTCCAGGTTGCATCACAGCCTCTGAAGGAATTCTGTAAGAATTTCTCTCTCTCTCACTGTCTTTTTGTTGTTGTAATTTATTTTTATAATGGTGTACAGCTGATTTTCAATGCTGTGTTACTTGCTGCTGTACATCCACTTGATTCACTTACAGAGAGCCAGCAATAAATTCTTTTTCAGATACTTACTAGTCTTTTTTTTTTTTAATTTTATTTATTTATTTTTGGCTGTCTTGGGTCTTTGTTGCTGCGTGAGGGCTTTCTCTAGTTGCGGCAAGCGGGGGCTACTCTTCGTTGTGGTGCGTAAGCTTCTCATTGCTGGGGCTTCTCTTGTTGCGGAGCACGGGCTCTAGGCCTGCGGGCTTCAGTAGTTGTGGCTCACGAGCTCTAGAGCACAGGCTCAGTATTTGTGGTTCATGGGCTTAGTTGCTACGCGGCATGTGGGATCTTCCCAGACCAGGGCTCGAACCCGTGTCCCCTGCATTGGCAGGCGGATTCTTAACCACTGCACCACCAGGGAAGTCCCAGGGCGCCTAGATATTTGATGAAACATTATTTCTGGGTGTGTCTGTGAAGGTGTTTTTGGATGAGATTAGCATTTGAATCAATAGACCTAGTAAAGAAGTTGGCTCTCCCCACTGTGGGTGGGCATCATTCAATCTGTTGGGCCAGAATAGAACAAAAAGGCAGAGGAGGAGAATTTGCTCTCTGACTGACTGTGTGAGCTGGAACATCAGTCTTCGGCCTCAGACTGGACCTTTCACCATTCGCTCTTCTGGTTCTCAGACCTTCATATTTGGACTGGAACTATACCACCAGCTTTCCTGGGCCTCCAGCTTGCAGATGATGGGACATCCCAGCCACCCTAATCATGTGAGCCAATTTCTTATAATAGAGAGAGAGAAAGGGAGGAAGAGACATACATATAATAAAATATATGTAAATATATATCTATATCCCCTATTGGTTCTGGGGAACCTGATGAATACATGGTCATAATACATGTTTTTTATGCAGTCTAATTTTCCTTTGTCCTTTTTGCTTGACCTCTCCCTCCCTTCACCCATGTTTACCGCCAATACCCCCCCATAACGCAGATTAACACCCTGCTATGTAATCTCCCATATTTTACCAATACTCTTATAATCAAGAACAAACCTACATATAGTTGTAAATGTGTGCAAATGTACATACACAGGATGTGGGTTTTGTTTGGTTTTCTAGTTACTAGAAGTGCTGTACCAGATGCACTTTTCTTTTCTCACTCAGCAATACCTCATGGGACTCTCATCAAGTCAACTGTTACAGCTTTAATTCACTCTTTTTTAATGGCTATAATATTCTACAAGTGGAATTCAGCTACCTGTGGGTCTTTGCTTTGGTCTCGGTTGTACGCCAACATGAATATTGCTACAGTAAGTCTCTTATAGGATCTAAGGGTTGGAGTCCCATGAGTGGGATTGCTGTGTTGAAAGATACAAGAATTTTCTATTTTGCTGAATATTAGTTGAGTGTTTTTTTTTTTTAAGTAACATATCTCATTTCCACAAAAAATGCATGGAAATTCCTGTTTCCCTGTATCTTCTCCAGCCAACAGATGCTAAAGTCTTTTAAAATTTTTGCCAGACCAGTGAGTGAAGTGGCATAGCATTATAATTTTAATGTGCATTTCCCGACCTTTCAGTCAGTTTAAGCATCTTTTCCTTTGTTTTCCATTTGGAATTTTCCTCCTGTGAACTGCCTCTTTATATGCTTAGTTCATTTTTCTGTTGTGTTCTTTGTTCCACCTTGATTTGTAGAGCAATATTAACCTGTTATTTTCTTCTGCTTTGTAAATATTTTTTCCTAAATCTATTCTCTAGCATCTTTTGGCATACATACATTTAAATTTTTTATTTAGTCAAATATGCCTATCCTTCCTGTCATAACTTCTGGGTTTCCAGTCTTGGTTAAGAGGGTCTTCTCTTTTTTTTTTTTTTTTTTTTTTTTTGCGGTACGTGGGCCTCTCACTGTTGTGGGCTCTCCCGGTGCGGAGCACAGGCTCCGGATGCGCAGGCTCAGCGGCCATGGCTCACGGGCCTCTTCTCATCTTTTAAATTTTCTTGCAAGATTGTTATTATGTTATTCATTACATTTAAGAATTTGATCCTTCTGGAATTTATTCTGGAGACTGGTGTAAGAAACAGGCCCAACTGTATTTTCTTTTGGATGGGTAGTGAGCTGTGTGCTGACACCTCTCATTAGGTAATAAGGCCCTCCTTTTCTGCTAAATCAACATTCCACATGTGTTATATATGAAATCCTAAAATGGACTGGGACCCAGCTTTATATTCTTAATTGGGCTTCACGAATCTGTTTAACTAATTCTTTGCCAATACCATGTTGATTTGATTACAGTGTGCTTATAATGGTTCCTTTCTTGGAAGGCAAGGCCCCCGTCATTATTCTTTTTCATATGTTTTGACTATTCCTAGACTTGTATTATTTGAGATAGGCATTACGATCATTTAAACCAATTAAAAGAGAAAACTTATTAGAATGCTAATTCAAATTGCATTAAATGTATATACTAATTTTGGGACAAGGGACCGTTCTATGCTATCATGTCTAACCATCCAAAACCTGGGATAGCTTTCTATTTGTTCCATTTTTTAAAATATCTTTCAATATGATGTTGAGAATATGATTGTTCATATTGATCTGTGCTTTTCTTGATAAATTTAGATTTATCTTTGATCATTTTGAGTTAATTTTTGTGTCTGGTGTAAGGTAAAGGTCCAACTTCATTCTTTTGCATGTGAATATCCAGTTTTCCCAGTACCATTGGTTGAAAGACTGTCCTTTCCCCATCGAATGGTCTTGGCACTCCTGTCTAAAATCCGTTAACCGTAAATGTGAGGGTTTGGGCTTCCCTGGTGGCGCAGTGGTTGGGAGTCCGCCTGCCGATGCAGGGGACACGGGTTCGTGCCCCGATCTGGGAAGATCCCGCGTGCCGCGGAGCGGCTGAGCCCGTGAGCCATGGCTGCTGGGCCTGCGCGTCCGGAGCCTGTGCTCCGCACCGGGAGAGGCCACAACAGTGAGAGGCCCGCGTACCGCAAAAAAAAAAAACAAACAAAAACAAAACAAAAACAAAATGTGAGGGTTTATTTCTGGGGTCTCAATTCTATTCCACTAGTCCATATATCTGTTGTTATGGCAATATCACAGTGTTTTTGGCAGGTCTTTTTTTTTTTTAATTGAAACATATTTACCTGAAGCTAACACAGCACTGTAAATCAATTATACTCCAATAAAAATTTAAAAATAAAATAAAATAAAAATCTACCAAAAAAGAAATATATTTGACATGTAACACTGTGGAAATTTAAGGTGTACAACATGTTAATCTGATAATTTTATGTAGTATAATATGATTGCCATTGTAGCAATAGTTAGTACCTCTATCAGGTTACATAATTATCCGCTCTTTTTAGTGGCTGGAATCATTAAGTTCTCTTAGCAAGTCTGATGGTTATAATATAATATTTTTAGGCTGCTTTGGTGTTTTTAACCTTACCTGGCAGTTTACCTTTTATTGCAAGTATCCAGTCCCTCACGTTTAGTGTAAGGAATGATGTAGTTTCAATTCTTTCAATATTGCTTTATAAGTCGAATTTATTTTACATTGCTATTTCTTTACTTTTCTTTATTTTTTAAGTTTAAAGAAATTATGTCTGTCTTAAAAATGTTTTAACATACCACTGAATAAAACTAATGCTCCAGAAAAAATCCTTACTCTGCCACTTACTAGCTATATGATTGGGCAAGTAATTTCACTTCTCTCAATCTCAGTTTCCTGATCTATAAAATGCGAATAACAACAACTCTTTTAATTGGTGTTTGTGAGAAATAAATAACTATTGAACATAAAGGGCCCAGCAGAGTAAGTGTACAATAAATAGTCACTAAAATACATTTTATTGAATCAAAGACTGCAAGTTTATCTTACGATATCATGGGGCTTTGGCACTGCTGAGGTCTCCTGAGGTTTGAGAACCTCTTCCTTGGTCTCTATTTTTGGGGGGAGGAGGAGACCAGGTGCTCTGTTGAGGGTGTGGATGGATGTAGAGGCTTTAAAATGGAGGTTCATGTTTGGAATAGCTGATAATGGGGACCAGAAAGGGAGCTGCCCAAGGGATGGGCCGAGATCAGGATGCAAATTTTCTTCCTTGTGACAGCCATGGAACCTCTGAGGTCCTCAGCAGACAGAGAGATCAAGGAGAGAGCAGGGATTTTTGCTGGGCAGAGTATGGAAAACCTGCCTGGAAGAGGGTGTGCAAGAGAATCTGAGAGCGTTCTGGAAAGAGTGGTTTAGAAGTCAAGAAAGAAGATGCCGGGGGGCTTCCCTGGTGGCGCAGTGGTTGAGAGTCCGCCTGCCGATGCAGGGAACACGGGCTCGTGCCCCGGTCCGGGAAGATCCCACATGCCGCAGAGCGGCTGTGCCCGTGAGCCATGGCCGCTGAGCCTGCGCGTCCGGAGCCTGTGCTCCGCACCGGGAGAGGCCACAACAGTGACAGGCCCGCGTACCGCAAAAAAAAAAAAAAAAAAAAAGATGCTGGGAATTCCCTGGTGGTCCAGTGGTTAGGACTCCGAGCTTCCACTGCAGAGGCCATGGGTTGGATCCCTTGTTGGGGATCCCGCAAGCCGCACAATGAGGCCAAAAAAAAGGGGGGGTCTTCCCTGGTGGCTTAGTGGTTAAGAATCTGCCTGCCAATGCAGGGGACACAGGTTCGAGGCCTGGTCTGGGAAGATCCTACATGCCTCGGAGCAACTAAGCCCGTGAGCCACAACTACTGACCCTGCGCTCTAGAGCCTATGTGTCACAACTACTGAGCCCGAGTGCCAAAACTACTGAAGCCCGCGTGCCCTAGAGCCCATGCTCCGCAACAAGAGAAGCCACCACAATGAGAAGCCCGCGCACCACAACGGAGAGTAGCCCCTGCTCGCAGCAACTAGAGAAAGCCCACGCGCAGCAACGAAGACCCAATGCAGCCAAAAATGAATAAATAAAATAAATAAATTTATTTTAAAAAACACCCACCACTATCACCACCACCAACAAAAAACTTTTCTAAATTTGATGAAAACTATAAACCCTCAGATCTAAGAAGTTCAACCTACCTCAAGCACAAAAAATATGAAAAAAAATCAAAGCCCATCATTATCGTATTGTTCAAAACCAGTGGTAAAAAGAAAAGCTTAGAAGCAGTCAGGAAAAAAAAATAGACATGTTACATACAGAGAAATAAAGATAAGGATGACAACAGATTTCTTGTTGGTAACAATGCAAGCAAGAAGACATGAAGCAACATCTTTAATGTGGTGAGAGAAAACAGAAGAGGGGACACTTCCCAACTCACTTTGTAAAGTGATTGGTGTTACCCTGGTAACATCAACAGTGCACAAGTGTTCCAATTTCTCCATATCCTCACCAGCACAACGTGGAATAGCCAATACAATTTTGAAAAAGAAGAATGCGATCAGAGGACTTACAAGACAGGATCATATTAGCATTAGAATAGAAACATAGGGGCTTCCCTGGTGGCGCAGTGGTTGAGAGTCCGCCTGCCAATGCAGGGGACACGGGTTCGTGCCCCAGTCTGGGAAGATTCCACATGCCGCGGAGCGGCTGGGCCCGTAAGCCATGGCCGCTGAGCCTCTGCGTCCAGAGCCTGTGCTCCGCAGCAGGAGAGGCCACAACAGTGAGAGACCCGCGTACCGCAAAAAAAAAAAAAAAAAAGAATAGAAATATATGTCAAAACATAGATCTATGGAACAGAATAGGGCCCAGAAATAGATCCGCATATATATAGTCAATTGACTTGTGACAAAGGGGTCAAGAGAATTCAATGAGAAAAGGATAGCCTTTTAGGCAAATGAAGCTGGGACAGCTGGACATCCATTTGGGGAAAAAATGGGTTTTGATCCTTACTTCATACCCCACACAAAAACTAATTCAAAATACATCATAGGGACTTCCCTGGTGGTGCAGTGGTTATGAATCCGCCTGCCAGTGCAGGGGACACGGGCTCGAGCCCTGATCCGGGAAGATCCCACATGCCTCGGAGCAACTAAGCCCGTGTGCCACAACTACTGAAGCCCTTGCACCTAGAGCCCGTGCTCCACAACCAGAGAAGCCACGGCAGTGAGAAGCCCGTGCACCGCAACGCAGACCCAACACAGACAAAAATTAATTAATTAATTAATTTAAAAAATAGATCATAGACCTAAATGTAGAACTAAAACTATTAAACTATAACTATAAAACTATAAAGCTCTCTAGATGAAAACGCAGGAGAAAATTTTTGTGTCTTTAGGATGAGCAGAGATCTCTTTAATAGGACAGAAGGAGCATGAACCATAAAAGAAAAAAAGTGATGAAATAAATTAAAATCTACTCTTAGACATCATTAGCAAAATGAAAAGGCAAGCCACAAACTGAGAAAAAATATTTGCAATACACATATTGCAAAGTCAAAGACTGGTATCCAGATGTATAAAGAACTCTAAAAACTCAATAACAAGACAAAAAAGAAGAGCAAAACATTTGAATGGAAACTTCACAATAGATGACATGTGAAGCCAGACACAAAAGAGTACATATTGTATGATTCCATTTTTATGAAATTCTAGGAAAGAAGAATGTAATTAATAGTGTCAGAGGGCGCAAGAGGGAGGCGATATGGGGATATATGTATATGTATAGCTGATTCTCTTTGTTATAAAGCAGAAACTAACACACCATTGTAAAGCAATTATACTCAGTGTCAGAGGGGACTTCCCCGGTGGTCCAGCGGTAAAGAATCCACCTTCCAGTGCACGGGATGCGGGTTCCATCCTTGGTCGAGGAACTAAGGTCCCACATGCTGCGGGGCAACTAAGCCCGCGTGCCACAGCTACTGAGGACCTCAACTGGAGAACCCGTGTGCCACAAACTACAGAGCCCATGCACCCTGGAGCCCACGCACCACAACAAGAGAGAAGCCGGAGCGTTGCAATGAAGAGACGGCGTGCCGTAACGAAAGATCCCGCATACCTCAACGAAGATCCCGTGTGCCGCAACTAAGACCCCACACAGCCAAAAAATAAATAAATAAATAATAATAAGGAAAATAGTGTCAGAGAGCAGACCACTGATTGCCTGGGGCATGGGGTGGGTGTGGGATTGACTGGGAAAAGGCACAACGGAGCATTTTGGGGTGGTGGAAATGTTCTTTATCTTGATTGTGGGGATGTATACATGGCTGTTTGTATATGTTTGTCAAAACTCATTGAGTAGGGAATTCCCTGGTGGGAATGATTAATGCCTAGACCTACTAGCCAAAGCATAGTATCACTTATTGATCAAAAAAATTGATCAACGGAACAAGTTACCCTAGGGATAATAGCGCAATCCTATTCTAGAGTCCATATTGACAATAAGGTTTACGACCTTGATGTTGGATCAGGACATCTTAATGGTGTAACCGCTAGTAAGTGTTCGTTTGTTCAACGATTAAAATCCTACGTGATCTGAGTTCAGACCGGAACAATCCAGGTCGGTTTCTATCTATCATGCATTTCTCCCAGTACGAAAGGACAAGAGAAATAAGGCCCACTTTAAGTAAGTGCCTTCAAAGCAATTAATGATTCTAATCTCAACTTAATAAGCACAGACTAATTTACCCGAGACCAGGGTTTTGTTGGGGTGGCAGAGGCTGCCAGTTGAGTAAAACTTAAATCTTTATACTCAGAGGTTCAAACCCTCTCCCCAAAAAAATGTTTATTATTAACATTTTAATGCTCACCATCCCTCTCCTCGTAGCCGTAGCATTCCTGACACTAGTAGAACGCAAGATCCTAGGCTACTTGCAACTCCGAAAAGGACCAAACATTGTAGGCCCTCATGGCCTGCTCCAACCCTTTGCCGACGCAGCCAAGCTGTTCACTAAGGAACCCCTGCGACCAGCCACGTCCTCCACCACTATATTCATCATTGCACCTATCCTAGCCCTGACCCTAGCCCTCACAGTGTGAATTTCTCCGCCCGTACCATACCCCCTCATCAACATAAACTTAGGAGTAGTATTCATACTAGCAATATCAAGCCCAGCCGTATATTCCATTCTATGATCCAGCTGGGCCTCCAACTCAAAATACGCATTAATTGGAGCTCTATGAGCAGGAGCACAAACAATTTCACATGAGGTAACACTAGCAATCACCCTCCTATGAGTACTCGTAATAAATGGATCCTTTACCCTATCAACACTAACTACAACACAAGAACAACTATGGCTATTCTGCCCATCATGACCGTTAGCTATGATATGATTCATCTCTACCCTAGCAGAAACCAACCGAGCCCCATCTGATTTAACAGAAGGAGAATCAGATCAGAACTCGTATCCAGCTTCAATGTAGAACACTCAGCAGGCCCTTTCGCCATCTTCTTCTTAGCGGAATACGCCAACATCATTATAATAAATATATTCACAACTATTCTATTCCTGGGAGCATTCCACAACCCCTA
This sequence comes from Globicephala melas, assembly GCF_963455315.2. Taxonomy (NCBI): domain Eukaryota; kingdom Metazoa; phylum Chordata; class Mammalia; order Artiodactyla; family Delphinidae; genus Globicephala; species Globicephala melas. The sequence continues at coordinate 6,754,473 of NC_083321.1, forward strand.
CACACCAGAACTCTATACAGCAAATGTCATTGTTAAAACACTATTACTAACAACATCTTTCCTACGGATTCGAGCATCCTACCCTCGATTCCGATACGATCAACTAATACACTTACTCTGAAAATACTTCCTACCTCTGACACTAGCCTTGTGTATATGACATGTCTCACTACCCATCATAACAGCAAGTATCCCTCCACAAACATAAGAAATATGTCTGATAAAAGAGTTACTTTGATAGAGTAAATAATAGAGGTTTAAGCCCTCTTATTTCTAGAATCATAGGAATTGAACCTACCCTTAAGAATTCAAAGTTCTTCGTGTTACCACATTACACTACCATCTACAGTAAGTTCAGCTAAACAACCTATGGGGCCCATACCCCGAAAATGTTGGTTTATATCCTTCCCGTACTAATAAACCCCGTTATCTTTATTATTATCTTAACAACCGTCATTTTAGGGACTACAATCGTAATTACTAGCTCTCACTGATTGCTAGCCTGAATTGGGTTCGAAATAAACATAATAGCTATCATCCCCATCATAATAAAAAACTTTAATCCGCGAGCTATAGAAGCCTCCACTAAACAGTTTCTAACACAGGCCACCGCATCCATATTACTTATAATAGCAGTCATCATTCATCTACTGCACTCTGGCCAGTGAACCATCACAAAGCTATTCAACCCAACAGCATCCATAACAACAACAATAGCACTAGCTATTAAACTAGGACTATCCCCCTTCCACTTTTGAGTGTCCGAAGTAACACAAGGCATCCCCTTAACCGCAGGTCTAATCCTACTATCATGACAAAAACTTGCACCCCTGTCAATCCTTTATCAAATCTCACCATCAGTTAATCTATACCTAATAGTAACCATATCCACACTCTCTATCCTAGTCGGAGGTTGAGGTGGATTAAACCAAACACGACTCTGAAAAATCATGGCCTACTCGTCAATCGCGCACGGGGGGCGAATAATGGCCATCTTACTGTACAACCCAACCGTAACCATCCTAAACCTGCTGATCTACATCATAACAATCCTCACTATATTCATTCACTCAAGCTATTTACTCAAAACTCAACTACCGCCACACTATCACTATCACAGACATGAAACAAAACACCTATTACCACAACGCTCATCATACTCACTCTACTCTCAGTAGGAGGGCTCCCACCGCTATCAGGATTCATGCTTAAATGAATGATTATTCAAGAAATAACAAAAAATAATACCATTATTCTACCCACACTCATGGCCATCACAGCACTACTCAACCTGTATTTCTACATACGGGTCACTTACTCCATAGCACTAACTTTATTCCCCTCTACAAACAACATAAAATGACAATTTGTCTCCACGAAACACATAACCCTTCTACCAACTATAGTCGTAATATCCACAATACTTCTACCTCTCACAGCAATACTGTCAATCCTAGAATAGGAATTTAGGTTAGACCACACCAAGGACCTTCAAAGCCCTAAGCAAGTACAATTTACTTAATTCCTGCCCAATAAGGACTGCAAGACTATATCTTACATCAATTGAATGCAAATCAAACACTTTAATTAAGCTAAATCCTCACTAGATTGGAGGGATACACTTCCCACGAATTTTTAGTTAACAGCTAAATACCCTAATCAACTGGCTTCAATCTACTTCTCCTGCCACGAGACAAAAAAGGCGGGAGAAAAAGACAAATACCGTATGCTAACACATATAAATGGAATTTAAGGAAAAAAAATGTCATGAAGAACCTAGGGGTAAGACAGGAATAAAGACACAGACCTACTGGAGAACGGACTTGAGGATATGGGGAGGGGGAAGGGTGAGCTGTGACAGGGCGCGAGAGAGGCATGGACATATATACACTACCAAACGTAAGGTAGGTAGCTAGTGGGAAGCAGCCACATGGCACAGGGATATCGGCTCGGTGCTTTGTGACCGCCTGGAGGGGTGGGATAGGGAGGGTGGGAGGGAGGGAGACGCAAGAGGGAAGAGATATGGGAACATATGTATATGTATAACTGATTCACTTTGTTATAAAGCAGAAACTAACCCACCATTGTAAAGCAATTATACCCCAATAAAGATGTTTAAAAAAAATCACATTTTAAGCAAAATGCACTACAGCATGTATAGCAGGTATCTATTTGTGTAAAAGATGTGCAATATAGAAGATACATCTATGTGTGTATCCATAGGTTAATTTGAGGTTAATACCCTAGAATATGGCACAGTTGCCTTTGGAGAGATAAACTAGCACCCTGGGGATCATACGTGGGAAGAAGATTTCTTTTCACTGTGACTCTTCTGGTACTACTTAAAATTTTCATCACATGCATGTGTTAATCTTTCAGGTAAGAAGAAAAGTTAATCAATAAAAATTTTGATTACCTTTTAAAAAAAAAAAAAAAAAGGCAGGAGAAGTCCTGGCAGGGTTGAAGCTGCTTCCCTGAATTTGCAATTCAAAATGATCATTCACCAGGGGACTTGGCAAAAAGAGGGTTCCACCTCTGTCTTTAGATTTACAGTCTAATGCCTGCTCGGTCATTTTACCTACGTTCATAAATCGCTGATTATTTTCAACCAACCACAAAGACATTGGCACCTTATACCTACTATTTGGCCCCTGAGCAGGAATGGTGGGCACTGACCTAAGCTTATTAATTCGCGCTGAACTGGGCCAACCCGGCACACTGCTCGGAGACGACCAAATCTACAACGTACTAGTAACAGCCCACGCGTTTGTAATAATTTTCTTTATAGTCACACCCATTACAATTGGCGGATTTGGAAACTGACTAGTGCCCTTAATAATTGGGGCACCCGATATAGCTTTCCCCCGTATAAACAACATAAGTTTCTGATTGCTCCCTCCTTCGTTCCTATTACTACTAGCATCATCAATAGTTGAAGCCGGCGCAGGCAGGCTGAACTGTGTACCCTCCCTTAGCCGGAAACCTAGCACATGCAGGCGCTTCAGTTGACCTCACCATCTTCTCTCTGCACCTAGCTGGCGTATCCTCAATTCTCGGGGCCATTAATTTAATTTAATTTAATTTAATTTAATTTTTATTTTTTTATTGTTTTGTGGTACGCGGGCCTCTCACTGCTGTGGCCTCTCCCGTTGCGGAGCACAGGCTCCGGACGCGCAGACCCAGCGGCCATGGCTCACGGGCCCAGCCGCTTCGCGGCACGTGGGATCCTCCCGGACCGGGACACGAACCCGCGTCCCCTGCATCGGCAGGCGGGCAGACTCTCAACCGCTTGCGCCACCAGAGAAGCCCAGGCCATTAATTTTATTACTACTATTATCAACATAAAACCACCCGCCATAACCCAATACCAAACACCACTCTTCATATGATCAGTCCTAGTCACAGCACTATTACTTCTATTGTCCTTACCTGTCCTAGCCTCCAGGATTACCATACTGTTAACCGACCGAAACTTGAATACAACTTTCTTTGATCCGGCAGGAGGAGGAGACCCAGTCCTATATCAACACTTATTTTGATTCTTTGGACATCCCGAAGCATACATTTGAATCCTACCTGGGTTTGGGATAATTTCACACATTGTAACTTACTACTCAGGAAAAAAAGAACCTTTCGGATATATAGGTATGGTATGAGCTATGGTATCAATCGGGTTCTTAGGTTTTATCGTATGAGCTCACCATATATTCACAGTAGGTATGGACGTTGACCCGCAAGCATACTTTACATCAGCCACTATAATTACTGCTATCCCTACAGGAGTAAAAGTATTTAGCTGACTGACAACACTTCACAGAGGCAATATTAAATGATCCCCAGCCCTGATGTGAGCCTTAGGTTTCATCTTCCTTTTCACAGTCGGTGGACTGACAGGTATTGTCCTAGCCAATTCGTCATTAGACATTGTCCTTCATGATACCTACTATGTAGTCGTACACTTTCACTACATGCTCTCAGTGGGAGCTGTTTTCGCTATTAGAGGGGGGTTTGTACACTGATTTCCACTATTCTCAGGATATACACTCAACTCAACATGAGCAAAAATTCACTGTGATTATATTCGTGGGTGTCAACCTAACCTTCTTCCCACAACATTTCCTAGGCTTATCTGGCATGTCTCGACGATACTCCGACTCTCCAGACGCCTACACAACATGAAATACTATTTCATCAATAGGTTCATTCATCTCATTAACAGCAGTCGTATTGATAATCTTCATTATCTGAGAAGCATTCACATCCAAATGAGAAGTATTATCAGTAGACCTTCTACCACAAATCTAGAGTGACTAAATGGATGCCCTCCACCATACCACACATTTGAAGAACCAGCCTACATTCATCTAAAGTAGGACTCTGCGCTTTCACTGCTCAGGGCCTGGGTTCGATCCCTGGTCAGGGAACTAAGATCCCTCAAGCCCTGCAGCACAGCCAAAAAAAAAACAAAAAACAAAAAACCCAAGAAACAAAACTCGTTGAACTGTACACTCAAAACATATGCATTTATTGTAGGCAAATATATCTTAATAAAATTGACTTAAAAAAAACAAGTGAAAATACCTGCCCTGCCACTTCTGTACTGTGTCTTCGAATGGGTATCTTCTCTTCTCTGTACCTCAATTCACTCATCTGTAAAATGGGAATCATAGTATCTCACGGGGTTGTTTTGAGAGATTTAAATGAGATTCATTCACATGAAGGGTCATGTTATGAGCACTCCACAAAGGCGAGATAATATTACTGAGGGAGAGCCATCCAGTCCCTGCTGGCACCTATGTAAACCCCAGTTGTTCCCTTCAATTGCATCTTGGCCTCCGCTACCCTGAGAGCAGGATCACTCCATCTGGTCCAGTTGGACCAGCTCTTGATGCCAAGATCACACAACTCTTGGTGGCCAGGGGAACCCATCTCTCGTGCCCCAATCCCTCATGATGCCCAGAGACTCTTTGAAGCCCCTCAGACTGACTCTTGGCCTCCCATTGGCCATCAGCCTTGAGAACACCCTTGACCCTGGTTCCATCCCAGAAGCACAGCACAGGCGTCAGGGCTGTGAGCAACTCAATCTCTCAGGGTTCTCTTTTCGTTTCTACACCTCAGCCAGGGTGCAGGCCAGTGGGGACTGGGACACAGGCTCTTCCTGGGGACACCCCAACTTTTCCGCTCCTTTCTGAAGCCTCTGCTATTCCTCTCTTCTCCTCTCCTTTCATTATCTCCCTTGGGGAGGGTGGTAAGTTGATGGGCTCAATAGCAGAGCATTTGTTCTTCCACATCTATTGTTTATGACCCGGAAACCAGCACCGTGGCTCCTTCTGTTCCACTGTGTCCTGAGTCTGTGACTAGAGAGGGAGTGTCACCGGATAGAAGGAAGTGTGTGTGTGTGTGTGTGTGTGTGTGTGTGTGTTTGACCTGTGATGCTCTCTTAAGTGCTCACCTATTCCAAATAGCTATAAGGAGGAAGGGTGCAGTCCGAGGGAATGGCACTAACACTTGGTTTTGGGTCATGGCTGGACTGGAGAGAGATTTTGGAAGTAGAAGAGGCCAGAATGTGGGGGAGGAACTGAGAAGTTGGGGGTGGGGACGGGGGGAGCCAGTGCAGTGAGAACAGGCAAGCACACTTTGGGCTGGAGAAGAGCAGAACATGAGTTTAGTCACAAGTGCGTGTGGGCTCTAGCTAGGGAAGGCGGGGCAGGTGCAGGACACATTGGCAGGGGTGGGAAAGGGGAACTCGGAGTTTGGGGAGGGTAGGGAGGGCAGTGGATCGAGCCTGTCTTGCTGCCTGCTTGTTTGGTGAATGGCAGTGAAGCAGCAGGATTTTCTTTCCTCCTTTGCCAAGATTTGAACAGAGTGAAGCTCTGGGATTGCCCTGGACCTATGGCCACTCCAAGCCCCAAGTCAGGGCATCTCATGCCGGATCAGCACAGCCAGCCCCATGGCCCTGTCCCTTGTGTGGTTACCTCACCAAGGACCACATTTCCAAAGGGTCTCGAATCTGGAAATCTGCAATGATCCAGAAAGGCTAGAAGGGGTGGGTGGGTGAGTGTGTCACTGTCAAAATGGAACTTTTTATTTCTCCCTTTAAAATGTCAATTCCACCAGGGCTAGAACTTTGTCTTTCTCACTGTTCTGTCCCAGGCACATTGTGGGTCCACAGTAAATACCTTGCTTGGGTCAAGGGGATTGGGTCTGAGGGGATTTCCTAGGGTGGGGAGCAGGCTAGTGTCTTCTGTAAGGCTCTATGGGCAGATGGCTGACCATCTCATGGAAACCAAAGGCAGACAGATTTTGACCCTACATCACAAAGGACCTTGAAAAAACAGAGCTGCTGTGAGCATACCGTTGCCTGAAGTGACCACGTTGAGGCCAGAGGTGGGCCTGAAGGGAAGATGACTTGCTTCAAGGCAGAACTGAAGGGTCCCTGTGGGTCTTTCCAGCCACTGCATCTAGGACTTGGCTCCCGAGTCACGTTGCGGTAGGTTCCTGCAACAAGATGTCAGCTCTTGAGTCAGACAGAATTGGATTTAAATCCTGGCCCCTCCATTAAGCTGTGTGACCTTGGGCAGGTTACCCAATGTCTCTGAACCTATTACCAAATCTGTAATATGGAGATCCTAGTGATAAAACACTCACCTCAAAGGCTGGCTATACGCATTAGATTCAAAGGATCAGCCATATACAGCATTTAGCTCAACATCTGGCACACAGCCAATGCTCAGCAAACGTTAGCTATTGTTACTGTGCCGGAGATGGCCGGGTGAAGTGAGGGGGAGCTGGTGCCCAGGGCCCAGTGAACTAGGACAGAGCACATGTAAAGTAAATCAACTGGTGGTTGGCCAGAAAAGTGTCTGACAGTGCCTTCATTAAATATCTGAGTGCACTTTTCTAGTTTGATAGAATTTTGATTCATACACTAAAGTTATCACTGGAAGGACGATATTCAGAGGTAAGGAAGGTGTCATTTTAGGAGAGTTATAGAAACAGATACTAAGTCCATAACTCGTGCAGAGATTTCTCATACATGTCAGAGAACTGACAGATAACTTGGTTCTAAGTGCTTTACCTAAGCAGGGAGTTTCAGGCACTAGTTTTATTCTCTGATAGAACAACCAGATCTAACAAAAGAAATATTTAGATTGTTTTGTAGATAATATTTAAATGGTTTTTATTAAAATCTATGTTAATACCAAGTGAATCATCTGTAGAAACAGAAATTTTATCAACAATGACAATAAAGTTGTAGTTTTAAAATATTTAGCAAACATAATTAACATTAAACCAACATCTAAAAATTCTCAGAACAAGAACAAGGTTAAAACACTGATTTGGAGACTCCCACTTGGAGCTAAACCCACAAGAGAGGCTGAATTAGTCCTAAAATGAACTTAATGCTCCTATGGCTCCCGCCCCCACTGAACTAACAGCAGAAGCAGAAACAAACCCTCCATGGAGGGAAGCTTTTCCAAGTAAGCCTACAGGATTGTTTGATCTCACAACCACCACCAAACACATGAAAGTAAACTACTGTGAGTGAATATCAGCAGAAACAAGAAACCACTTATGGTATATGGTGTGAGGTAAGGATTCAGTTTTGTTTCTCCCTCCCTATTGTTCCAGCACCATTTTTTGAAAAGATTCACCTTTCCACATTGAATTTTCTTGGTACCCTCATCAAAAATCAATTGACCATGTATATGTAGGTCCCTTCCTGGTCTCTCTAATTAGCTTCATTTACCTATATCTTTATATCATTATCTATATTTTTATACTAATATCCCACTTTCTTGGTTACTGCAGCATTTTTTTTTTTTTTTTACTTCAAAAAACCCTTCTTCTTTTTTTTTTTGGCTGAACCACGCAGCATGCAGGATCTTAGTTCACCTACCAGGGATCGAACCCACACCCCCTGCAGTGGAAGCTCAGAGTCTCAACCACTGGACCATCAAGGAAGTCCTTCAAAAAAAACCCTTCTATTTTTAAAAAAATTTATTTACTTATTTGTTTTATTTTTGGCTGCATTGGGTCTTCATTGTTGTGCCCGGGTTTTCTCTAGTTGCTGCGAGCGGGGGCTACTCTTCATTGCAGTGCGTGGGCTTCTTATGGCGGTGGCTTCTCTTGTTGCGGAATGCAGGCTGTAGGTCCGTGAGCTTCAGTAGTTGTGGCATGCGGGCTCAGTAGTTGTGACACGCAGGTTCTAGAGTGCAGGCTCAGTAGTTGTGACGCACGGGCTTAGTTACTCTGCAACATGTAGGATCTTCCCGGACCAGGGACTGAGCCCGTGTCCCCTGCCTTGGCAGGCAGATTCTTAACCACTGTGCTACCAGGGAAGTCCAAAAACAAAAACAAAACAAAAAAACAAAAAAACCTTCTTTAATCAAATTCCAATATTTAGCTTTAAAATAAAATTTGAAATCAAGTAATGTAATTCCTCCAACTTTGTTTTTCAAAGATGTTTTGTCTATTATAGGTCCTTTGCATTTCCATATACATTATAGAATCAACTTGTAGAATCTTTTGTAGATTCTGCCAGTATTTTAATTGAGAATGCACTGAATCTGTAGAGAAATTTGGGGAGAACCGATGTCTTAACAATATTGAATCATCCAATCCATGAACCTGGTTGTTAGCCCAGTGGGTTAACCCAGTCCTCAGCCTTGTCATCCTGTGGCTGCTGCAATTGCCCATACATACTTATCAATAGGCATTGTCAGTGAATCTCTTGATTTCCAGATATATTTCCGCTGTCCTCCTTGTGAAACAGAATCCTACCTCCTCATTATAATCAGACTTTGTTACTCCTGCCAGTGTGGATTTTGTTACTTCCGTCACCAGGGAAGCCCCCATTATCTCTTAATATATTACCTCTCCCCCATGCTTTCCATATGTTCTTTCTGTGACTTATTAATAAAATGATTAGATAAACCACAAGGAAAAAATACTTGCAAGACAAATACCTGAAAAACTACTTATATCCGGAATATATAAAGAACCCCTGGGCTTCCCTGGTGGCACAGTGGTTAAGAATCTGCCTGCCAATGCAGGGGACACGGGTTTGAGCCCTGGTCCGGGAAGATCCCACATGCCATGGAGCAACTAAGCCCGTGTGCCACTACTGAGCCCACGTGCCGCAACTACTGAAGTCTGTGCACCTAGAGCCTGTGCTCTGCAACAAGAGAAGCCACCGCAATGTGAAGCCCGTGCACCACAATGGAGTAGCCCCCGCTTGCTGCAACTAGAGAAAGCCTGCGCACAGCAACAAAGACCCAACGCAGCCAAAAATAAATAAAATAAATTTTTAAAAATTTGATCAGCGTGATAAAAACTCTCAGAAAAGTAGGAATAGAAAGGAACTTCTTCAACCTGATTAAAGGCATCTAGAGGAAAAACCTGCAGCAAACATGATACTAATAGTGAAAAAGAATGCTTTCCTCCCAAGATCTGGAAAAAAGGCGAGGATGTCCATTGCTACCACTTTAAATCAAACTCGTACTGGAAGTTCCAGCCAGTACAATAAAGTAAAAAAAAAAAGAAAAAAGAAAAGAAATTAAAAGGTATCCAGCTATCTGAATTGGAAAGCAAAAAGCAAAGCTGCCTTTATTATAAACAACATGATCATCTATGTAGAAAATCCTAAGAAATTTACCCTCTACTCAAAAAAAAAAAAAAAGCTACAAAAACTAAAATGGGAGTTTGGCAAGGTTGCAATATTCAACAATAAATTATATTTCTATATACTAGCAACAATCATAAATTTAAAAACATTTAAAATACCATAACATATTGAATACTTAGGGATAAATTTGACAAAAGATGTGCAAGACCTATACACTGAAAACTACAAAACAAAATGCATAAATAAATTAAAGAAAACCTAAATAAGGGTAGAGATATACCTGAGATCATGGATGGAGAGACTTGATATTAAGATGTCAATGCTCCCCCAATTGTAGAAACTAACAAGCTGTATCTTAACATTTATAAGAAAATGGAAAGGATTGAAAAAAAAAGAAGAGGAAAGTTGAAGGATTACAGTACCTGATTTCAAGATATATTTTAATGCTACAGTAATTGAGACTTTGTGGTATTGGCGTAAAGATAAACATATAGATACATGCAACAGAATAAAGAGTCCAGAAGTATACCCATGTATATATGGTCAGTTGGTTTTCACAAGGTGTCAAAGTAATTCAATGGAGAAAGGATAATTTTTTCAACAAGTGGTGTTGAAACAATTCAATAACTGTATGAAAAACAGGGAAAAAAGAAAAAGAAAGAAGCATTCCCATACTTCATACTATCTACAAAAGTTAACTCGAAATGGATTATTTAAAAAAAAAAAATGGGACTTTCCTGGCGGTCCATTGGTTAAGACTCTGCACTTCCAAAACAGGGGGCATGGGTTCCATCCCTCTTCGTGGAACTAAGATGCCACATGCTGCGCAGGGCAGCCAAAAAATAAAAAAGAAAAAGAAATAGATAGACCTAAATGTAAGAGCCAAAACTGTAAAGCTTCTAGAAAAAAAAAATGGAGAAAATCACAGTGGCCTTGGGTTTGACAAAGATTTCTTTCTTTTTAAAAAAAATTTATTGAAGTGTATTTGCATACAATATTATATTAGTTTCAGGTGTACAACATAGTGATTTGATATTTTTATAGAATACACATTATACAAAGTTATTATAAAATGTTGACTATTTTCTGCGCTGTACATTACAGCCTTGTGTCTTATTTATTTTATAACTGCCAGTTTGTACTTCCTAATCCCCTTCACTTATTTTGACCCTCTTCCCACCACTCTCCCCTCTAGTAGCCACTGGGTTTGTTCTCTGTATCTGTAAATCTGTGTCTGTTTTGTCATATTTATTCATTTGTTCTATTTTTTAGATTCTACATATAAGTGAAAACATACAGTATTTGTCTTTGTCTGACCTATTTCGCTAAGCATAATACCCTCCAGGTCCATCAATGTTGTTGCAAATAGTAAGATTTCATTCCTTTTTATGGCTGAGTAATATTCCATTATATGTCACATCTTTATCCATTCATCTCTAGATGGGCTCAGATTTCTTAAACATGACACAAAAGGTAAGAAGTACAAAAGAAAAAAAATGGGCTTCAGCAAAATGAAAATGTTTTATTCTGCAACTAATACTACTTTGAAAATGAAAAGGCAAGACACAGACTGGGAGAAAATATTTGCAAAGCATACACTCAACAAAGGACTTGTATTTAGACTATAGAAAACCACGTATAACCCAATTTTTTAAAAAAGGCAAACATCTGAATAATGCTTCACTAGATAAGATATATGGATAGCAAATAAGCATATGAAAAGATTCTCGAAAAACCTCTGGTAAGACTTCTACAGAGAAATAGAAAGTACAAATAAATAGCATAATGAATGAAAAGGGACACATAACTATAGTTACAGCACATATGAAAAAGATAAGAAAACTGTCATCAACCTCATGCCAATAGGTTTGAAAACTTAGGTAAAATAAATTCCAAGAAAAACACAACTTTTCAAAATTAACTCCGGAAAAGTGGAATAGTCCTATAAATACGAAATATTCCAATATATTAAAGAAACTGAAATAGTAGTTTAAAATTTTCCCACAAAGAAGTTATTTTTTAAAGAAATCCTTATATGGAGATATACGTAATTCTGTATTTATGAGTCAATATAATGATTGTTTTAAAATACTCTCCCACCCCCCAAAAAATGGGAGAGAGATGAAACAAAAATAGCAAAGCTGATAACTTATGTAAGCTGAAGGATGGCTATATGGGGGTTAATTACACCATTCTCTCTAATATTGAGTGTGTCTGAAAATGTTCATAATGAAAGGTTAAAATAAATAAATAAAATCTTTTGCAGAGAAATCAACAGCCACAGTCAATTTTACTGGTGAGTTTTACCAATCTTGCAAGTAATATATCATTCCAAATTTACATAGACTCTTCTGGGGAATAGAAAAGGGGGGATTTTTCCTCAAGTCATTCTATGAGGCTGGTACAACTTTCATACCAAAATTAGGCAAGGCCAGGGGGATGGGGAAGAAAAGGAAAACTACAGCCATTTTATTTACAAATACAGTTGTAAAATTTCCTCCTAAAATATCAGTGAATCAAATTCTACAATGTAACACACTGTGACCAAGTTAGGTTTATCCCAAGAATACAGGACGGTTTACTATTAGGAAATCTATGTCATACTTGGCATTAACAGATAAAGAAGAATCTTCTCCATAAATACAGGAAAAGTATTTGATAAAAAATCAACACCCAGGGAATTCCCTGGCAGGCCAGTGGTTGGGACTCAGCTCTTTCACTGCTGGGGCCAGTTTCAATCCCTGGTAGTGGAAATAAGATCTCGCAAGCCTCACGGTGCAGCCAAAAAAAAAAAAAAAATCAACACCCATTTATCATAAATGCAGTAAACTAGAACTAGAAAGGAGCGTCCTTAACTTGGTAATAGATATGTACCAAAACAAACAAAACAAAAACAAAACTGAATGTAACCTAAGGACAAGAACTGTAAAAATATACTCTGTATTTAATCACATTATTGGTGGTAGAGTTGGTATCATTATTCTGAGTGTTTTGTGTATAGTATGAGACAGACCAAATGAGTAATTGTCTGGTATCACTGAGAGATTTGTTTTTATTGTAGTAAAATATACGTAATATAAAATTTACCTTTTTTTTTTTTTTTTGCGGTACGCGGGCCTCTCACTGTTGTGGCCTCTCCTGTTGAGGAGCACAGGCTCCGGAGGCGCAGGCTCAGCGGCCATGGCTCACGGGCCCAGCTGCTCTGCGGCATGTGGGATCCTCCCGGACTGGGGCACAAACCCATGTCCCCTGCATCGGCAGGCTGACTCTCAACCACTGCGCCACCTGGGAAGGCCCAAAATTTATCATTTTAACCATGATTAAGTGTACAGTTCAGTGGCACTAAGTATATTCACTAACAATGTTGTGTTAGTTTCTGCTGTTCATTCTTTTTTAAGGCTGAATGATATGCCACTGTATGTATATACCACATTTTGTTTCTCTGTTCAAGTACATCTGGGTTGCTTCTACCTTTTGGCTATTGTGAATAATGCTGCTATGAACATTGAGTTCCTCTTTTCAATTGTTTTGTATATATACCCAGAGGTGGAATTGCTGGATCATATGGTAATTCTGTTTAATTTCTTGAGGATTACTCTTTTCCACAGCAGCTGCACCATTTTTCATTCCCATCAGTGATGTACAAAGAAACCACTTTCTCCACATCGTCGCCAACACTTGTTGTTTTGTTTTTCTGATAATAGCCATCCTAATGAGTATGAAGTAGGATTTCAGTGTGACTTTTCTTTGCATTTCCCAGATAGCTATTATGTTGAGCATCTTTTCATGTGCTTATTCGCCATTTTACATCTTCTTTGAAGAAATGTCCATTCAAGTCCATTGTTCATTTTTTATTTTTTATAAATTTATTTATTTTGGCTGCATTGGGTGTTCGTTGCTGCACTGGGGTTTTCTCTAGTTGCGGCGGGCAGGGGCCACTCTTCGTTGTGGTGGGCGGGCTTCTCATTGCAGTGGCTTCTCTTGTTGCGGACCAGGGGCTCTAGGCGTGCGGGCTTCAGTAGTTGTGGCTTGCTGGCTCTAGAGTGCAGACAGACTCAGTAATGCACAGGCTTAGTTGCTCCTCGGCATGTGGGATCTTCCCGGACCAGGGCTCAAGCCTGTGTCCCCTGCATTGGCAGGCGGATTCTTAACCACTGCATCACCAGGGAAGTCCCATTGCTCATTTTTTAAATTGGGTTGTTTGGTTTTTCTGATTGTTGAATTTTAGGAATTATTTATGTATTCTGGCCAAAGATGGAACAATTTGAAGTTCAATAAAAATTGTAATAGATTAAAGCACATCAAATATGCTTAAATCCATGCATTCATTAAGATATTTTTAAATGCTTACTAATCAATTTTAGAGGATGTTAAAGAACCAAGGCATTATTCTGAAAACTGATAAAGAGAAATTCTATACTCTAAAAAAATCATTTTTAGGTATATATCCAAGAAAATTCTGGATACATGTGTAACAGGAGACATTCACAGGAATGTTCTTAACAACACTGTTTATAATAGCAACAAACTGGAAACCCAAATGGCCATCCTCAGAATGAATAAATAAAAAACTGTGGTACATTTACAGAATAGTATACAGCAGTAAAAAACTGAATAAACTATGAAACAGACAAATATTAGTAAGGTGTTGAGTGAAATATGCAAATAACAAAGGACAACAAATAACATGATACTCTCTTCATGGAAGTTCAAAACTAAGCAAAACCAAACATGACATTGTGTAGGCATGTATACGTGAGTACAATTTTTTTCTTAAATTTTTTTTTTCTTTAGAAAAATCAAAGGAATAACAAATACAGAATTCTGGATGATGGCATGCTAGACACAGGGATAAGGAGGGGATGAACAGGTGAGGACACGTGGGTAGATGTTAAGTCCTGTTGGTGCTCTATCCAGCCTCTTGAGTTTTGCAGTGGGTACACTGGAATTCAACATATTAATTTAAAAGTTAAAAGTTATACATGTATAAATTTTTAAAAGAGGATCATGCCAGGATCAATGATCATTGATCAATGATCATTAATCAAAGGTTATAGGTTTCCCTGGTGGCACAGTGGTTAAGAATCCACCTGCTAATGCAGGTGACAAGGGTTCGAGCCCTCGTCCGGGAAGATCCCACATGCCCTGGAACAACTAAGCCCGTGTGCCACAACTACTGAGCCTGCGCTCTAGAGCCCAAGAGCCACAGCTACTGAGCCCAAGTGCTGCAACTACTGAAGCCTCGCACCTAGAGCCTGTGCTCTGCAACAAGAGAAGCCACTGCAATGAGAAGCCTGAGCACCGCAACAAAGAGTAGCCCCTGCTAGCCGCAACTAGAGAAAGCCCGCGCAGGAACGGAAGACCCAGCGCAGCCAAAAATAAATAAATAAATAAATAATTTTAAAAGGATTATAATTAATCCATTCTGTCGTCCTGACGTCTGCCTCCTCATAAAAAGTAAGGTGACTTTTCTAATCCGGGCAGCCACATAAGAAACTGAAATGAGTGGGAGGGGTGGTAACTGTTTTCACTTTTCTCTTCCTGTTTTTTTAGAGCCTGGGAAAGAAAGTCAGAATTTCCAATCTTTTCCAATTCCCACATGATTCCCTAATTTAGAACGAACTTAGAGAAAATAAAAAGTCTTCCTCCATCTGGGGAAGACTCTGCCGCCTGCCATGGAGCATCCTCACTCTGGGATGAGGAAGCCGCCTTGGGGGGTGGGGGGGCGCGGTGTTCCAGGCCCACCCTCACCCCGCTCGAACGTGCCTTGGGCTTGGCCTTGGGGGAAGCTGAGCTCTGCCCGGACCGCTGCACCCCTGGCGAGGAGTTACAGGACGTTTAATTAGTGGGCATGCTTTGGGAGACGGCTGGACCCCAGGAGGAAGCCCTGGGGAGACAGGGGGCGGGACGTGACCCTGAGGGTTCAAGCGGCCCCTGGGGGTCCCGGACCTTCTAAAACAGAGGCGGCAGGTTGCAGAGACGAGGCTCCAGAGATTTACCTCTGGGTGCCCCCTGCCCTCCCATTGCCCCCGAGGGCCGGCAGTGTGGGTGATCTTAAACAGATGAGCCTGGGCCCGGCTCGCCTGTGGGAGCGGACGCGGCGCGGAGCCTCGGGCCACCCTAGCGTGCAGCAGGATCCGCGAAGCCCACGATCCAAGCACTGCCAGGTGGAGAGGCCCGGGCATTTCCCTTTCCCCTCCTTGCAGCCAGATTGGGGAGGACGGGAAATTAAAAAGTGCTTCTGCGGCAACAACCACCGAGAAGCACTGAGCAGCACTTTTATCGACTAGGAAACCGTGAGGAGTTCAGCCACCTGGCCTTTGAGGGCAAAGCAGGCCCGAGACCTTCCCTGCGCAAGGCGGGCGGTCGAAGCCCGGCAGCCCTGGCTTTGCTCCAGACCCGGCTCGGGGTGACATCACCAAACTCCTCGGATCGGAGGAAGGGGGCCCCGAAATCCCCTAAAAACATTGTGAGTAATCGCCGGCCCCGCCCTCCAGGCGGGGCCCGAACTCGGGGACGAGCCGAGCCGCCCCGCCAGCCCCGGGAGCGGGCCCCAAGCGAGCAGCCTCTCGGTGCCCCGCGCAGCGCGCACTGGCTCCCGGTCCACAACAGCGTCGCCACGCACGGCCTCCCGGTCCTCCGCGTGGCGCTCACTCGCCCCTTACCCTCGCGAGGGGCGGCGGGGGCGGCGGCGGCGGCGACCCAGCGCGCAAGCGCGGTCGGATTCCCGGCAGTGACGCGGCGGCGGGCGCGCGCAGCGCATTTCCGCCTCTGGCGAATGGCTCTCCTGTAGCGCGCGCCGCGGGCCCAGCTGCGACCCCGGCCCCGCCCCCGGGACCCCGGCCATGGACGGTGAGGGCGACCTCTGACCCCGCGGGGTGGCGGCGCTGGGGCCGCCGGGACCGCGGTGGGAGCCCCTGCGTCGCCTTCCGACCCTTCCTACGCCGATGGGCGCTGCGCAGGGAGCGGCCGGCCGGATGGTGGCGCGGGGCGGGGTTGGGCGTTCGGGGGTCTGACTCAGTTTCCCCTCTGGGTGTGGGGTGTGGGGGGAGCGTTGACTCGGTTTCCCCCCGGGGTCCGGGGGGGCAGTTCCGACTTAGTTTCCTCGTTAGGGGGGAATGTATATGACTCAGTTTCCTCTCGGGATGGGGGGTGAGGGTGCCCTCCCTTGGTTTAACTTATGAAAATAGAAAAGACCCTGACTCAGTTTCCCCTGGTGGAGGGAGGCCCCATCCCCGGCTTCCCTCAGGAAGCAGGTGCTTCTGGCTCCTTTACCCCTGCCCCTTAGTTTCCCTGCAGGTTCCAGGTGTCAGGCCCCGACTCCGTGTCCCTGGGAAGGGGCCTGGCTCCATCTCCTCGCTGTGGGGAAGCAGGCCTTCCCTGGTGAGGACAGGATGTGGGCTTGTGCTGACCCTTGTCTCCCTCTCCTTTCAGACCTCTTTCCCCTCATCTTCCCCGCGGGTAAGTGGGCCATCCTTTCTCAGTGGGTTGGGACGAGCTCCCCAGGGCCAGGGGCAATGGGGTCAGCCATCTGATGGGGGCTGGCCCGCGTGTCCCCCACAGAGCCGGCCCAGGCCTCCGGCCCCTATGTGGAGATCATCGAGCAGCCCAAGCAGCGGGGCATGCGCTTTCGCTACAAGTGTGAGGGCCGCTCAGCAGGCAGTATCCCAGGCGAGAGGAGCACGGATACCACCAAGACCCACCCTACCATCAAGGTCAGCACAGCGCCCGGGTGGGGGACATTGAGTCAGTATGGGAGGGACTTGCGTTCAGGCCCACACAGTCTGTGTCTGGGAGGTGAGCCTGGAATTTCTGAGCCTCTAGGGTTCTCTCTGTACTTTGGACAGATCAATGGTTACACGGGGCCAGGGACAGTCCGCATCTCCCTGGTGACCAAGGACCCCCCTCACCGGCCTCACCCCCATGAGCTTGTGGGGAAAGACTGCCGGGATGGCTTCTATGAGGCTGAGCTCTGCCCGGACCGCTGCATCCACAGGTGAGCTTGTCATGGGTGGCAGGGGTGGTGGTGAGACGGAAGGCGGAGAGGTGGGGCAGTTGTGTAGCTGTTACAGTGTTACTCCTTTCTGGAGGGAGGACAGAATTCCTCACTCCTTGCTCTGTCCCCAGCTCTGCAAGCAGATTCTTTTGTCTTGAAATTGTCTGTGTCTCCTCTCTCAAACGGAGAGGAGCTCCTTGTGAGCTCCATGGAAAAGGAATGGGTCCCTGCTCACCTCTGAACCCCTAACCCCTGTGGCTGGAAAGGCGAGTCGCTCAGTGTCACATCCCTCATAGCGGGAAAGAAAACCACTGAACCACCGGTCTCCCCTGAAGCTTACATACTAGTTGACAGAGGCAGGCCATAAATAAATATACAAATAACTAAACAAGATACTGTTAGGGAGTCACCATTTCAGTGATGGAAGTAAAGCAGTAATAGTTTGGAAGAAGAGCCCGAGGTGGGGGAGGCGAAGGAGCCGGCAGGGACTGCCACAGGGGCCAGGTGCCAGGGCACAGGGCCTTGTCAGCCAGAGTAGGGAGTGGCTTTCACGGTGGCATGGTTGGGGACCATTCAAGGGGCTTAAGCATGAAGTGCTCACCTGGCGAGTGGGTGGGGGAGAACGGGCAGAGTGGGCAAGGCAGGAGGGCCCATGCTCTTCTGGAGACAGTGGGACTGATGCCCGGGGGGGCCTCAGCTTCCAGAACCTGGGGATCCAGTGTGTAAAGAAGCGGGACCTGGAGCAGGCCATCAGTCAGCGCATCCAGACCAACAACAACCCCTTCCAAGGTGAGGGCGGCGGCGGCAAAGGCCTGGACCTGCCTGGAGCACCTCCAGCCTCTGTCGCCCCGAGGCCACCTTCCCCTCATCTGTCCCTCGCTGGCCAAGACCCACAGTACAGATGGAATCTTGCTGTTTGCCACTGGGGAAAGAGACCCGGAGAGGGGACATAGGGAACGTGGCATCCAGGGTCACAAGTGGAGTCAGTGATGGGTCTAGAACCTTCTCTTCCTCCTTTTCTAGGGCTCCTACCGTTTCACATGCCCTCAAACAGCCCTCCCAACCCAGAGCTCACCCCTGCACACACACACGTCCCGCTCCATCCCCTGCCCAGGCTCGCCTGACCATCTCTTTTTCTGGCAGTTCCCGTAGAAGAGCAGCGTGGGGACTACGACCTGAATGCTGTCCGGCTCTGCTTCCAGGTGACGGTGCGGGACCCGGCAGGCAGGCCCCTACGCCTGTCGCCTGCCCTCTCTCATCCCATCTTTGACAACCGTGAGTGGCCAGGGAGCTGCAGGCAGGGAGGAGGGGTGGACCTGTGAGGAGGAAGTGGGGGCGGGCACGGGGGCCTGCAGAAGTTGCTCTGGCTTCGTCCGGTCATCCAGCGGATTCATCATCTCCTCTGTGCCCAGAACTGTGCTGGCTGGAGAGACGAGGCAAAGAAGACCCAGAGCTGCCCTCGAGGTGCAGCTTCCAGGCTGGCAGGGAGTCAGATGGGAGACAGGCATTTCCAATACGTGATAAGAGGGTGGTATGCCCAGAACTGTACTAATGACTCCAGGAAATGAACTCCCAGAAATGAGATAATGTTAGAGAGTAATAATTCAATGATGAAAGCTCACAGGAAGTTCACAGATGAATGGGGCCGACGTAGATCAACTGCAGTCTTTAATTAAGTAGCCAGCAGGATGAGTGAAAATAAAAGGCCTTTGGAGCCCCGAGGCCCAGAAACCAGGATGAACCGGGGGGTCAGGCGGGAAGGGTTCATTGCCAGGGTGGGTATGAATGGGCCTTGAAGATTGCTTGGGTCAGGTGGAGAAAGAGGAGTTGTGATCCCCTTGGTTCACATTGGACTGTGAGCTCCGTGGGGGCAGAGACGTTTAGGTTTTGTGCGTGGTTGTATTCTTCAGGCCTAGAACAGAGCTGGGGACAGAGTAGGTGCTAGCAGATAAACAGTTGCTGAATTGGTTGGGGTGAGGAGCCAGTGGGAATGGTCGGACCTTGGCTGCAGAGGTACAGTCAGCAAGCTCTGGACAGCCTAGGCTCTGGGCTGGGCAGGGGCCTTGCATTTCCTGCAGGTCAGCCCAGGAGACCTCCGGTGGTTCAGGGCTTCCTTCCGTATTCCCACACCCTCAGGCGCCCCCAACACTGCCGAGCTCAAGATCTGCCGAGTGAATCGGAACTCCGGGAGCTGCCTTGGGGGGGATGAGATCTTCCTGCTGTGTGACAAGGTGCAGAAAGGTACATACCTGGGAGGAGGGCTGTGCTCTTTGGATCAGGAGGTGAAGGGCAGGGCTGAGCAGACATGGGGTGAGTGTCAGGGGACTGGTGTAGACACTCCCCCAACACCTTGGGGACAGTAGGGCGATGTATGTCCAGAGATAAGTAGCAGCAATTGTAGGGGGTGGCGGGCTGGGTGAGCTGAGCGCGGTGACCCACGAAGCCACCCCATCTCTGGCAGAGGATATCGAGGTGTATTTCACGGGACCAGGCTGGGAGGCCCGAGGCTCCTTTTCACAAGCTGATGTGCACCGGCAAGTGGCCATTGTGTTCCGGACGCCCCCCTATGCGGACCCCAGCCTGCAGGCCCCCGTGCGCGTCTCCATGCAGCTGCGGCGGCCTTCCGATCGGGAGCTCAGCGAACCCATGGAATTCCAGTACTTGCCAGACACAGGTACCCAGCTGGGGAGGGTAGCAGCAGGGCTGTTGGGCTCCAGCCAATGGGAGTGAGGCCAGGCCTGGATGTGGCAGTTGTAGGTGAGGGTCAGAAGCTGGAGTCGGGCGGGGATTTACACAGTAATCAGATTATCTTTCTTGCCTCATTTAATAGTAACGATACCCAAGACTTACTGAGCTCTTATTACGGGCATGGCCCTATTCCAGGCATATCAGCGAATTACCTGATTTTATTCTCTAATGAACCTTTTGAGGTGGGAGTGAGCATCTAACCTGCCTGAGGTCACATACTCAGTGAGTCGGCAGACGCAGACCTCATTTGAACCCAAGCCATCTGGCTCCAGGGTCCTGTTGCCACACCGGATCTCTCTTATCACTACCACACAGCCATGGTTTGGTCAAGGCTTTCGGGTATCTGATCAAATAGGAATAGCTGGAGTGATCCTTTATTCAAAGTCCGTCATCCAGCCTGAGAGTGTTTCCTGCTCTGGGAACTGTCTAATAGAGTCTAGAAAACAACCCCCAAAACGGCCATCAGTTCATTCCACACATAATCACTGAGTGTCCACTTGGTGCCAGGGCCTGTGCCAGGTAATCTGAATACAAAAATGAATGAGACATGTGCCCTGCTCTTTGGAAACTCAGGCACATGAGGAGGACACGCATGCAAAACAGAGGCTTAAGTTACAGAGTAACGTGCGAAATGGAGGTGTGTGCAAAATACCGTGGGAGCTGGAGCCGGCTGCCTGGAGGAGTTGCCATTTGAGTTGGAGAAAGACCCAGAAGTGCATTTTCTAGGCAGGTGGCGCAGCATCTGGAAGGGCACGGGTGTAGGAGGGTGCCCAGCACAGCACATCTGGGGACAGCTTCGAGGGGGGAGCTGATGTGGGCGGTGAGCAGGCCCCGGCAGGAGGGCTGGTTTTCTTTGTTTTGTTTTGTTTTTGGCTGTGCCACGTGGCATGTGGGATCTTAGTTCCCGACCAGGGATCAAACCCTTGCCCCCTGCAGTGGAGGTGCAGAGTCTTAACCACTGGATTGCCAGGGAAGCCCCAGAAGGGCCTTGAAGGTTGGACTCTAGGCATTCATCCACGGTTGCATCCTAAGGCAGTGGGGAGCCACCAAAGGTTTCTGAGCAGAGAAGTGACACGAGCAGATCTGGAAGCTCGCTTTGGCAGCAGCGTGCAGAGGATCTGAGACGGGAGACTCGGGGTGGGGAGGCCATTTTGGAAGACGTTTTGGTCATCCTGGGAGAGGAGGCGCCATGTGAACCTTGCAGAGGGAGTGCAAAGCGAGCCGGTCTCACCTACTGCTGGCCTCCTCGGGGACTCTCAGCCCCACGGGCCCTTTGCGTACAACACACAGCAAGCCCAGTCCCCCTCGGGACCAGTGTTCTAGCTGTTGCGTCTGCTTGGAATGCTCGGCCCCCAGATCTTCACGCAATGGGCTCACACCAGTGCTTCCCTGGACACCTTTAAACTAGATTCCTTGATCTTCTGGTGGTGTTACATCACCCTGTGCCTCTCCCTCAGAGCTCCTATCACTTGTATGTGGTTGTGTCTTCGTCCCTTTGTCATCAGGATGTCAACTTTGGGAGCAGGAACCTTGTCTGCTTACTCAGGGCCATATCCCAGTGGCTCAAACGGAGGCTGACACGCAGTAGGTGCTTGGTAAATATGTGTCTAGGGGCTGAATGGTAGGGAGTGAGAAAGAGGAAGATGCTGAGGATGTGTCCAAGGTTTGGGGACAGGGCAGAGAGGTAGGGAGGGAACACAGAAGGAGAAAGAACCAGAACCAGGTGTCTGAGGTGAGATGGTGAGGTTGGCTTTGGACTGTTGGCGTTGATTCCTCTGGGGTTATCCAAGTGCAGCAGTAGTTAGAAAGTTCTGAAAGCTTCAGACTGAACTCTGAAACCATCAGAGAGAAGATTAAGAGTCTGTTGAAGTCTTAAGCTGGTCTGTCATGCCTGGGCTGCCCCAGAGAGCAGAGGGCACAGTGCCAGGCCTGATCAAGGCTGGAGGGGAACAAGGATGTCAGCTGTGCCCCTGACTTGGGAGTACCTGTGTGGCCTTCAGAGGGCAGATTGAGGTAACAGAGGTCTTCTCACAAAGCCATGGCATTCTTAAAATTGTTTTGTTTTGTTTTGGCGGCATTGGGCTGCGCGCGGGCTTTCTCTAGTTGCAGCGAGCAGGGGCTACTCTTTTTTTTTTGCGGTACGCAGGCCTCACTGTTGTGATCTCTCCCGTTGCGGAGCACAGGCTCCAGACGCGCAGCCTCAGTGGCCATGGCTCATGGGCCCAGCCGCTCCGTGGCATGTGGGATCTTCCCGGACCAGGGCACGAACCCGCGTCCCCTGCATCAGCAGGCGGACTCAACCACTGCGCCACCAGGGAAGCCCGGGGCTACTCTTCATTGCAGTGCGCGGGCTTCTCACTGTGGTGGCTTCTCTTGTTGCGGAGCACAGGCTCTAGGCAGCACGCTGGCTTCAGTAGTTGTGGCACATGGGTTCAGTAGTTGTGGCTTACAGGCTCTAGAGCGCAGGCTCAGTAGTTGTGGGGCACACACTTAGTTGCTCCGCAGCACGTGGGATCTTCCCGGACCTGGGATCAAACCCGTGTCCCCTGCATTGGCAGGCGGGTTCTTAACCACTGCGCCGCCAGGGAAGTCCCCATTCTTACAATTGTTGAGTGTCACAGAGTCACACAGCTCTTCTCATTGGCTGAGAAGGTTTGGAGAAAGGGTCTTCGGGAAGTTTGTCCCGTCACCTACCTCCCAAGGGTCCTTTGAGAGCTTTGGGGGTCCAACTGGGGAGAGTAAGACCCGCTTTTCTCCACTACTTTCCCAGATGATCGTCACCGGATTGAGGAGAAACGCAAAAGAACGTATGAGACCTTTAAGAGCATCATGAAAAAGAGCCCTTTCAATGGTAAGAGGGGCAGTGGGAGAATTAGAGAGAAGGCGGGGGAAGGGGGACCTTGGGCGCCATGAACTGACCCAGACTTCGCCTCACAGGACCCACCGACCACCGGCCTCCGACCCGGCGCATCGCTGTGCCTTCCCGCAGCTCAACTTCCGTCCCCAAGCCACGTAAGGATTTCCTTAAGGTTGCCCCACCAGAACTATAGGCTCAAATCTGTTCAGTGCGTGGTTTAGACCCATTCTGGGAGGGAGATGAGCAGTCAGTCTCAGCAGCAGACGTCTGAAGGCTGCTCTCTGTTGGGCTCCTGTTTCTCAGGGCCTGAGGCCTAGTTGCCTGTGTCACAGCCATCAGGGAAGCGGTGAAGATGCAGATTCCTGGGCCCCTAACAGACCTGTGGAATCAGAGGCTCTGGAGGTGTGGCCCCGGAACCAGCAGCCTCTTGGGGATGAGAACCCCTATGCCAGTTAAACCCCACGTTGGAGACCTTGGAGACCTTGAGATACAGAAGTTTCAAAAATGCACAGTCTCTGCCCCCAGCCCCCCACTGAGGTGGGGCAACAAGAAAAATCACCTCTGAAGTAGCAAAACGTGGCTCAAAGAAGAATGACGACCCCCTGCTTACTGGGTGTTGCTGGGGCCCAGGCCCACTTAGGGCTTGGTCTTTCAGCTGTATGATGAGGTTTCGCCAGCTCTGACAGCGTCCCTTCCTCTGAAAGGCTGTGAGAGTTTTGTGGGCTAGGGTAGACAGGGAACGCTCCAAGGAGTTGCGGCTAGAGCTGGACCTTACAGGCGAGGGCAGATTGCATTAAGAGGAGGGTGCTAGGGTGCTGGCCGTGACCGCACAGAGAAGGACTGACCTAAGTAGTCTTGGCAGCAGCTGGGGTCCAGAGGCTGGGGTGGGCCTCTGAGGCTTTCTGTGACCCCTGCCTCTCTGTTTCTCTTTCCAGCTCCCCAGCCCTATCCCTTTACACCATCTCTCAGCACCATCAACTTTGAGGAGTTCTCCCCCATGGTCTTTCCTTCTGGGCAGATCCCAAGCCAGACCTCGGCCTTGGCACCGGCCCCTGCCCTAGTCCTGGCCCAGGCCCCAGCCCCTGCCCCAGCCATGGCATCAGCCCTGGCCCAGGCCCCAGCCCCTGGCCCCGTCCTAGCCCCAGGCCTTGCTCAGGCTGTGACCCCACCTGCCCCCAAGACTAACCCGGCTGGGGAAGGGACACTGACAGAGGCTCTGCTGCAGCTGCAGTTTGACGCTGATGAAGACCTGGGGGCCCTGCTCGGCAATAGCACAGATCCAGCCGTGTTCACAGACCTGGCATCCGTCGACAACTCTGAGTTTCAGCAGCTGCTGAACCAGGGTGTACCCATGGCCCCCCATACAGCTGAGCCCATGCTGATGGAGTACCCTGAGGCTATAACTCGTCTGGTGACAGGGTCCCAGAGGCCCCCTGACCCAGCTCCCACTCCCCTGGGAGCCTCTGGCCTCACCAACGGCCTCCTCTCAGGGGATGAAGACTTCTCCTCCATTGCGGACATGGACTTCTCAGCCCTTCTGAGTCAGATCAGCTCCTAAAGGGCAGGGACCTGCCCTGCCCTGCCCAGAGCACTGGGTTGCAAGCCCTCCCAAAGCAAGCACTTATGGATTCTGGGGGGGGGGGTGTTCTCCAGCTGCCCCCTACTTCTTTGGGTGATGTCTTTCTGGGGAGGGGGGTGCATTTTATTCTTCTATTGGCAGTAGCTGTCTCTCTCTTTTTGGAGGTGCTTAAGCAGAAGCATTAACTTCTCTGGAAAGGGGAGAGCTGGGAAAACTCAAACTCTTCCTTCCCTTATCCTGATATTCAGCTCCAGTCTCTATAGGGAATTTTGGGGTCCCTCAACCCCACCCTCCAGCTTCTAGTACTCTCCTAGAGAGAGGGACAGGCTGGAGCTATGGCCTTTGAGGCCACAAAGCCTTATTACCAAGTGTCTGCCTCAAATCGTGGGTTCACTTACACCTTGAGCCAAAATAATGCCCCTGTTACCAGCCCCTGTGTGGTGCTGGCGTTCTTTGTGCCAAGCCACCAGCATTTGAGGGGCTGGCCCTCCTACCCTGCAGAGGGCTCTGCCAGCTCTTTCCTTGCTGGGCTGTGGTTGAAGGGAACTGGTGGGATAGCACTGGCCTTCTCCAGGATCCAGGGAGGTTCTCTCTGAGACTGCTCTGTTCCCCCTTTTCTCAAGTGCCTTAGTAGTAGGGCGAGTTGTTTGGAGGGTCAGGGGGAGAGCAAGCTGACTGCTCTCCAGTCAAAAGGCTCAGTTTTTAGTGAAGAATCAAAGCGTTTATAGACTATTGCTTTTTCTACTCTGAACTAATAAATTCATTGGCAAGCTGGCCAGAGATTTGCCTTCTTTCAGCAAACAGCACACTCTTTGCTGGTCATTTCAGGCTGGACGTTGGTGATACAGAGTCGGATGAATACGTTGCCATCCGGGAGCCTGCAGTCCGAGGATGCCTGTGAAAACCCCTGGATACCAGCCGGTGGATGAGAGCAGTCAGCCAGGGGGTGGGAGTGGGTGGAGGTCCCAGCCTAGTGAGAGCCCGGTAGGGCCCAGCAGCTGTGGGGATGGAGCATTTTCAGGAAGGGTTTCACAGAGGCCACGCTAGCTTCAGGTCTTACATCAACAGAGGAGGGTGGATTTCGCAGAGGGACTAGCCAGCGTTTGTGGGTGAGCGGGGTAAGAGAGACGACGTTGAAAGTTTCGATGGGTTCATTCTGTGAAAGATAAAGAACGCGGGGCTAAGAGGTTTGGATTTCATCCCGTAAATGGATGAGGGAGTGTTTGCATGTGTTGGGGAAGGGGAGGTGCCAGGTAAAGGTCTATGCTTTGACACCTTGCCCTGGGAGCACCGAGGAAATCTTAAATCCGAAGCCGCCGTTCCACCACCGCGCGCGCCCAGGAGTCCTGAACAAAAACAAATCGACTTCCAGAGGGACTAGAACTGGACGTACTTCCGGCTTGGCCCGACGCACGCGCAGTAAAGCAGGGTCGCCAGAGGCCGTGGCCCGCTAGGGCCTGCCGTCGCTAGTGCGCATGCGCAAGGATAGCAGTCTACAATAGGGACGCCAGGTAATGCGCTTCAGGAAAACCCATCTTGAGGCCGGTGGCGTCGCAGGGTTTTGCGGGAGGGTGAAGGCAGGAGCAACCGGGTTTCAGTGGGACGTGCTGCAAATCTACCGAGTCCCCTGGGAACACAGTAGGCCCAGGGTGCAGACTCCGATGGACGGTGTCTACGAGGAAAGATGCCAGCTGGCGGCGGAATGTTGGCGAACCGGAAAGCATGGAGCGAATCGTGCTTTGCTCCAGGCTCTTGTTCAGGGGGCAGGGTCTGAAGCAGGTGGACCACTCTGGGACCAGGCCAAGCTGTACTTACGCGCGAGGGGCGGAACCCGAGCATGGTGGCCAGGTCAGGACCCCGGCGAACCTGCCGGGGGGGGGGGGGGGGGGGGGGGGCGGGGCGGTGCTTGGGGAGGGGGGGCTTGATGGAGCAACGGCGCTGTAAATGGGGCGAGGGCGAGCGCCAGGAGGGACCTGGCAGGGTGAGAAGGCTAACCAGAGGAAACTGATGGCAGAGCTGCCCGCAGTGTGGCCAACCTGAGACCCAGAGGGGAATGAGCGAGCCCAGGTCCTCCAGCCCAGGCTGTGCCTCGCTCTTGGCTTTCCCAGTGTCCTGAAGTGACATCCCGTGACCCCCAGAAGCCCTCTCACGGTCCTTCCCACACTCCCTGAGTGACCTCATCATGCTCATGGCTCACCAGTCCCAAATCCTTGTCTCCAGCCCAGACTTCTCTCTCCAGTGCGCCAGCACACTGGACATCTCACACTGACATCCCTCAGGCCTCTCAAACTCTCCGTGTTCCAAAGAACCCCAGCCAGCCCCAGGCTGCCCTTCCCCCTCCCCTTCTCAGCCTTGGCCTTACCATCCTTCAGGGGCTCCAGCCAGAAACCTGGCCACCACCGTGGATTCTGCATCTTCTCCCCTAGCAACTCGAGTCCACCTCCTCACTGGGTCCTGGCAAATGTGCCCAGTTCCTCTCATCTCCACTGCTGTCATCTAGTTTCAGCCACCACCTCTTCCACTGGG
Source organism: Globicephala melas (assembly GCF_963455315.2). Classification (NCBI taxonomy): domain Eukaryota; kingdom Metazoa; phylum Chordata; class Mammalia; order Artiodactyla; family Delphinidae; genus Globicephala; species Globicephala melas. The sequence goes on from NC_083321.1 coordinate 6,781,807, forward strand.
GCTGCTACTACAGCCTCCTCCCTGGCCTTGCCTTCCCTGTAGCCGAAGGGCTCTGACACCCAAATCACATCACCCTCCCTTTGAACATCTATCACACCAGAGCCTTCCACCCTGCACTGTGAGGGCTCCTCACTACAGTCCACCAGGTGAAAGCTGGGACACAGTGCTGGGAACTGCTAGTCCAGGAGCTCTAGTGCACCCATTCACAGCCCTTTCTGATTCAGCTCCTGCCTCCTTGACCCTGGGTCCCTACGTAGGCTGACTCCAGTCCAACAGGCCCCCCAGACTGGTTCTACCCAGGATCCCTTTGCCTTCTCTACCTGGTGAACAGGACACTGAGCCTTGATTTTATTTTTACATTTTGGCCACACCTTGCGGCACATGGGATCTTAGTTCCCTGACCAGGGATCGAATGTCCCCACATTGAACCTTTAAAACTCAGCCCCAGGACTTCACTGTGGTCCAGTGGTTTAAAACTCCATGTTCCCAATGCAGGGGGCCCGGGTTCGATCCCTGGTCAGGGAACGAGATCCTGCATACCGCAACTAAAGATCCCACACACCACAATGAAGATCCCGCGTGCCTCAACTAAGACCCAAGGCAGACAAATAAAAAACAAAAGAACCCTCAGCCCTCACATTACCTCCTCCATGAAGCTTGAGCCCCTGAAGCTGTTTCTCAGAGCCAAGCTCATCCTGCCAAAGCCTGAGTTTATGGACCCCAGGGCCTGAGTCTCAGCAGGGCTGAACTAGGCATGTGATGCTGCGCAAGTCAGTGCCCTGTCTGGGCCTCAGATCCAGAAAACAGTTTAGACACGATTCAAGTTTGGACCTGCTGATGCCACTCACAGGAAAGGGCCCAGCCTGCTGAGGAAAAAGGGGTCATGGGCTGGTGAGGAGAGAAGTGGGTCAAGGGCTGATTTCCTCTGGGACATGGAAACATCTCTCAGGCAACTAAGGCAGAGAAGCTACTACCTCTGGAATTGGGGCCTGCCAGATCTGGCCAGGTGACTGAGGGAGTGCCAGGCTTGGGGGCTCAGTGTCTACAGAGAGGAGAGCGGGGCCTGTACTGGGGACAGGGCCTTTAAAGAGGGCATGGGCAGGTGCCCCTTGGCCCGTAAGCGCCTTTCCTCTCCCGCCCAGAGGGGCTCTGTCTCTGATCTCAGCCCCGCAGGTCTGGTTCTAGGGCAGGGGCCTGGCTCCAACGATTAAGCAGAATAGGTACAGGGTGTGGCCACCTGCTTCCCAACAGACCAAACCAATGTTTGTGGGACAGAAGCCAAGGGTGGCCTAGCCTCAGAGAACCCCTCAGTTTGTGCCAGCCCAACTCTGAGCCACTGTCCCGGGAGCTTGGCCGGGGCCTGAGGGGGCAAAGCCCCTTCCCCCATCACGTCATGAACACCTGTGTGGACACAAATAACGGTGGCTTCTTTATTCCCTGAAGTCCCCTTTTCTCCACAGAATATTTACAAACGGGGATGGGGTAGAGGGGCAACTTCGCCACCAAAATGCCACCAAATAATGGGCCGGGGAGCGGGGGCAGTGCTAAGATGCGCCTCGCGCAGGGATAGTCCCTGAGGAGGGCCCAGGGCCTGGTATGGCCCAGGTGCCCCGAGCGAGCGACCGGGCAGTTCCAGCAGGTCCGCAGCCAGGCTGAGGCTGGACCCGACAGCTTCAGGCCAGGTCGCTGGTGGGGGAGCCCAGCTGCTTGGAGGCCAGGAGCAGGCGGGTGGCCGCGCTCTCGGACTCGGCCTGCAGCCGCCGGTTGTTGTGTCGCAGGCTCCGCACCTCCTCCTCCAGGGCCGCCCTGTCTGCCTTCTCCTGGGGGGAGGTGGAGCGAGGCGGGAGTCAGCGTGGCCAGCCAGCGTGGGCAGCCCTGTGACTCCCCATGACCCGCAGCCACCGTGTCACCTTCTGCAGGTCATCCTGCAGCTTCCTGAGCATGGACTCCAGGTGAGAGACCTTCTCAGACAGGCTCCCGGGTTCTGGCCTGAGAACATGGGATTCAGAACTCAGTGAGACCAGGGCAGGGTGCGGCACCATGGGCTGGTTCCCAGACCCACCCGCCTGAGAGGAGCCCACCCCCTGTCTTCTGACTGGGGTGTACATTACAGCAGAGCCCTGGGACAGAGCTTCACTCCAATGGGTGGGCACGAACACTGGGCATGGGGTGAAGGGGTAGATCGGATGTGAGGCTTACTCAGCGTCAGATTTTGGAGTTCCCTTGGCATCTCTGCTCTCTGGGATGGGTGGCCCTGTGGGGACAGAGGGACCGTCTGGGCAGGGAGGTAAAGGGAGAAAGCCCCACCCTGGCTCCGCCCGCAGCGCCCTGGTGGCCTCACCCTCCCGGGAGAGCGACTCCAGGATGGTGTTGCAGGTGGAGGCGATCTCCGAGATGGACTGCCACTCATCTTCCAGGGTCTCGCTGCCCGCCTCTGACATGACTGTGGGCACCGGAGCTGGGCTCAGCTAGGGAAGCGCAGGCCAGGCCTCCTCCTGCCCCGCTCCTAGACCCCCACCTTGCTCCAGACTCACTTTTGCTGATGGAGTTCCTCAGAGACAAGGTTCGTGGCAAGAAGGAGGCCCTCAGTTCCGGGGCTGGGTCACCCCTGTCCTCACAGCCACTGGGGCTGCCTGGCCCGTCCTGGGGGGCAGAAGTGGGTATAGATGCAGTGATGCCCACCATCACCACGGTGCCCACCCCTGCTGGTTGGGCTCCAGAGAGTTGCTTCTGCTCACCTGGGTGGGGGGTGTCTCCCTGCCAGCACTGGGTGCTGCCGGCTTGGCTGTGGTGGCAAGGAGGAGGTCCGGGGTGGTGTTGGGCAGGACTGGGGCCTCGTCGGACAGGGAGCTGGGGAGAGCAGGGACGGCTCAGCACTGCAAGCTGCCCCCACCCGTGGACCCTGCTTGCAGAGGCCTTCCCGTCCAGCCTCGTGGGCTAGAGGAGAGGGAAGGCCGAGCGGGCGTACCTGCAGGGTGATGGAGGGTTCTGGCTGTGCAGGAACTCGGTTCTCTCCTCGGCCAGGTCCCCGGGCCCTGGAGGACCACTGCCATCGTTCAGGCACACTTGCAGCAGCTGCTTCGTGGTGGCCAGTAGGGCCACTGCTGGGGCCTCATCCTGCACTGGCTCGGGAGCCCCCCGCCGGCTGGGCTCCTGCAGAGACAGCATGTACAGCTCCGAAAAGCTCCTGGGGGGAGGAAGGAGTAGGTCAGGCAGGAACACCAGCATCACCAGCCCCACTCCCAGCTGTGCCCAAGGCTCGCTTCCAGGAGGAGGAGAGCTCTCCAAACTCTCTGACAACACTGAAAAATATTTGCCTGGCTACTGGCCATTTGTCCAGACCTCAGTTCACATCACAGTGCTGCCCTTGTGAATCCTAAGCAAATGACGCTGAATGTCAGTTTCTCCATCTGTGAAATGGGGATAATAGTACTGATCTCCTAGTTTGCTGTGAGGATTTAAATAACGGGAAAACCACTTAGCATAGAGATCCAAAAAGTACTGCCTGGGGGCAAATCCAGCCTCTGCCTTTGTCTTTTCTTTCTTAGCAGATGTGCCTGTTTTTGTACTGAAAGCTAAGGTTGGCTTTTACAGTCTTAAAACAGTTGAAAGAAATAAAAAGAATATTTTATGACATGTGAAAGTCACATAAAATTCACGTTGCAGGGTCCATAACTCGTTTTCATGGCATGAGGCCATAGTCATCATTTAAATGTCACCTCTGGATGCTCTTGTGCTCCCGTGATGGAGCCGAGTGGCTGCAGCAGAGACCAGATAGCCCAGAAAACCTGAAATATTTACTCTCTGGCTCTTTACATAAAGAGTCCGCATATCCCTGGTTTAATGCAGTAAGTAACCAATAGTGTGTATTGGGTGTCTGTGACAAATACAGCGGGGGCTGCTCTTGGATCTTTTGGGCGGTGAAGACGCGAGCTTAATAGTCTTCATTCTACCCATAAGGATAGTGCAGTTCAGAGAGATTAAGAGACGCGGGATTCTCTCAAGAAGGAAAGGCCTCCCCGCGAGGTTCCTGTCGCTAATGGCCACACGGGAGGCACGGGCTAGGTGGTGGCCAGCTGCCCGGTCCTCCCACCTCCCTGCGTCCCAACGTCCTGACCTGCGGGGCCGGCCGCTCTCGTCGGGGGTCAGGACGGTGACGCAGACCTTGGGCGCCGAGCGCAGCAGCTGGGCAGCGGCCTCGGGGCCGAGACTGGGCAGCGTCTGGCCGCACACGCGCAGCAGGCGCGCCCCGGGCCGCAGCCCCGTCGTCTCCGCGAACGTGAAGCGCTCCACGTGCGTGACGAAGCCCTCGGCGTCCACCTCGAAGCCCAGGCGGCCTTGGCCGTCGCGGGGCAGCGCCAGCTCGCGGGTCTCGCAGCCGCGGCTCACCAGCTGGGGCGGAGCGGGGCGGGGCGGGGAGTGAGGGGGGCTAACGGAGGAGGGGCCGCCCCAGCGCCAGCCCCGGGGACCGTCCCAGGTCACATGGGCCCTTCCACACGCCCAAGGAGGGTATTAGCCACCCACCCCGCAAAAGAGGGCCTGGGGACCCCCAGTTCCATCCCTGCGAGGCTCCCGGTGTGCCCCACCACCCCGACTTCCCCTTTCGCAGGAGAGGCGGCGGGAACGAGGGGTTCCAAAGCAGGCTCCTTCCCCGCTGCGCGCGTGCGCAAGGACCTTGCACCCCAACCTTACTCCCGCGCCTCACCTGCAGGCGCGTCACGACCTCGCCAACGGCTTGGCCGGGGGGCCCGTCGAACCGCAGCATGATCGCCTCCCCGCGGCCATGGTACAGGTCGAGCTGCTGCTCGGAGAAGGTCCAGGCCAGCACGTCGCGACAGGCGCAGTTGAAGACTACACGGCCGTCGCGCGGCGCCACCAGCACCAGCGCTTCGGCCGAGATGCCCAGCAGGCATGGCACCTCTGCGCCGTCAGGGCCGCCCTCCTCGGCTCCGGTCGCGCCCCGCGCCCCGGGCGCCGCGCGTACGCCCCACACCAGCGCCCCTGCCGCCTGCAGCTCAGCGCCCGGGCCCCGGGGGGACGCCCGCCGCCTCCCACCCAGGGAAGGCAGGCCGAAACGGGAAGCCGAGTCCAGCGACGTGGTGGTCACCTCGTTGGTGGCCAGGTCCTGCAGATACTGCTGGCGCGTGCGCGTGGCCATGGCGTGGAACTGGCGTGCGTGGCCCGCCGCCTGCTCGCCATTGAGCGCCTTGGCCAACAGGAGGGCCCGGAAGTCGGCGTTGGCCGCAAAGGGACCTCCGCCAGGGGGCAGAGCTGGCCCAAAGGCCGGGGTGTCCTGGGTGCGGCTCACAGCCACCCTATGGGGAAGGAGGCGGTAGTCAGGGGCAAAGGGAGGGCCCAGGAAGACCTACCCTTGGCAGAACTGGAACTCCGGGCGCCCACCTGTAGGAGGTGTGCGGAGTGCAGGGCGCGTGGGCCCGCACGACTAGGAATACGTGCTGGAAGTGCGAGCGTATGGTGGTGGGGCAGAAGGGCTTGCTGCCGGGTTCCTGGAACACGATGGTCACAATGTTGTTGCCAATGTGGCGCTTCCGCAGGAGCTGGGGGTTAGAAGGTGGGGGATGTGAGTGAGACCTAAGAGCCTGGGCACCAGTGGCTCCCCCCACCTGCCCCTGGTGAAGGCCTGGGGTGTTTGTCTTTGGGGAGGGACACTAGCCTGGAGCGTAGTTAGGGGTCAGCAGAGTTCAGACCAAGGTTCAAACACTGCCACCCACAAAGCACCCCTCCATGGTCCCCAGAAGCCCATAGCCAGCCCCCATCCCCAGGGCCCCCTCACACCTGCTGCTGGTTATTGGGGGTGTAAGGCAGCATCGTGGACACGTGGAACATGATCTCATGGTCCTGGTACGTGGTGTAGAGGGAGTGCGTGCCCGTGGAATCCGCTGTGGCCAGTTAATTGGGGACACCGAGGGAGAGCAAGGGAAATCTGGATGGCTTGAACCTGCCATCCTGCTTGCAGTCTGGAGCCTCTGTACCCCCAGCCAGCAGGTGGACAACCCCTTTCCGCCACCAGCCAAGGTCCAGGCCATGAGCTCCAAGGGCCTCAGCCTTGGCTGCTCCCCTTCCCCTCCCCCCACAGAATCCAGCCTCCAGCCTGGGATTGGGATGGGGGGATGCTGAGATAGAATGAAGACAGAAATGAGAAATGGCCTGCTAACAGGGAGTCGGGGGCGGATGTCCCAGGAGAAGACAGATGTTGGCCCAGGCACCAGCATGTGTGGAGCAGCTGAGAGAGTGGAAGGCAGGCAGGAGGTGCTGGATACAAACACTTTCCAGGGACCCTGGGACCTTTCCAACCAGGGAGGCAGGGTCTGGGCTGGTGGAATATGTGTGTTTGATGGTGAGGGTGGTGCCTACAAACCCCCTTGACCCCACTCAGGCAGTAGGGCACCGGGGCCTTGGGGGATAGTCCCAGCCCCTCCTCCCAGCCATGGCTTGGCCTTTGCAGCCCCAGACCCACGTCCTCAGCCTACCCAAAGAACTCTCCACCCCCGGCCCCAGACCCAGGACAAGATGGGACAGAAAAGCGAGCAGGCAGCTGGTTTTCACCAAGGCAGCCTGCCCCTCAGCATGGGTCTGCCCCCACCCCGGGCCCCCTGGGCCTCACTTTTGGTGTCCAGCTGGGCCCTGTAGCTCTCAAAGCCTTTGAGCCGCACCACGTCACCCAGCAGGGTGAGGAACTGCATGAAGGAGGGTCCTGCGTCCTGGTTGTTGTACATCTCCTCCTCCGAGCCCTGGCCCGCCCGGCAGTACAGGATGCCCACCTTGCGCTGGAAGCTCAGCTGCGGGGGAGGGCACAGGCAGAAGGCACAGGCCTCAGTCGCCCAGCAGCACCCCTGGGCCTTGGGGAATGGACCAGGACACTGGCCTGGGGGCAGAACAGCCTCCGTGTGTGGCCTGAGCTCTGCCCTCTCTAAGCCACTTCTGTGTCCTCGCTTATCAAGTGGGTTCTGTCTCTCCTGCTCCCAGCGCTCAGGAGGGCAGAGGAGATCAAGGTGAGAAGGAACCGGGAGGGGACTGGTTGTCATATGACCATAGAGGACGTGATTCACGGAAAGGACCCTGCACAGAGTGCGCTCGATCCCAATTAATGGCCACATTGTCATCCTCCTTATCTCAAGGCCAGCCTGTCCTCCCCTCCCTCAAATGCCAGGCACCCTGAGCCCAGCCTCTGGAGGCCTGGAGCCCTGCACCACCTCTGCTTACTCTCTGCCCCCGGCTCCTGTGGCTCCTTTGCATCTGGGGTTAACTGTGCACAGCTCAGGGCGCTCTGCCACCACGCAAACAAGCCCAGGGCCCCTCCAGCTCTGGCCTCCCGTCTTCCTGCTAAGCGCGTCTACACCCACAGTCCCCACTTCCATTTCATCCCTCCTCACACTACAGCCCCACTTCCACCCCAGCTCCTAAACCCCAAGCCCCTCTTACGGCCACGGGCACAGCCTCATCCTGGCACCCTCTCACCTTAGTTGGCACTTGGGACAACTGGAACTTCACTCTGCCTGAGACCCCAGGGACCTCACCCTCTCATGTCTGGGCCTCTTCCCCAGCCACGCTCTTCACCTTCAGTGGCCACAGCAGCCATCTCCACGGAATGATACCCCCAACTCTGCCTCCAGCCCAGACCCCTCTCCCGAGCTGCAGCTGCCCAGATGTCCTTCCAGCCCCTGGCACCTCACCTCCTCACTATGACTCCCCCCCCACACCACTCATCCTCCAGGGTCCCTGCCTCCATAAACTACCGCTCCCAGCGGCCGAGAAGCAGGGCAATCTCACAACACCCCCACCGTTCCAGTCGGCCACAAAGGCTATCCACTCTGTCCCTGGACTGTCACCTCCTCTTCACCTCTGCCATCGTCACCACCACGTCTGGCTGGGATCACAGCGACAGCCTTCAGCCTGGCCTCCAGTCTAGCCCCCACACTACAGCCAGAGGGCTGCTCAACCTCTCAGATCTTCCACAGCTCCACGGTGCCCTCAGGACCAAAGGCCAGCCTTTCCCACCCCTTCCCCCCAAGTCCTACTCCAGTCATGCTGAACTGCCCACAGGACCCTGACGTGACAGTTTTTAGTCTCTAAGCTTCACCCAAGTTGTTCCTTCTGTCCAGAAAATGCCTGCTCTTCCTGGTTTGGGCTCTTGCATTTCCTCCATGATGCTGAACCAAGGAAGGGCTGTCAGCGCTACCTTGGTGCCCCATAGAGCCCTCGACATTGCCCTGTCCCTGTTATCCTGCTCCATCATTATCCATGATTCTCTGCAGTCTCTCTCCCACACCTGTCTGTGAGCTACTCAAGGACAGCATCTGGTCTAGACAGGTCTCCAGCATCCAGCTGGGGCCTGGTACCAAGGTATGAGGAAATGTTTGTTGAATGACTAACAGACTGAATGACAGAGGAGGAGAATCGGGGCCAATAGGCAGCTTTCAGCAGAGGGTAGGGAAGGACCTTCAGCGGGCTTGAGTGGTCCCACAGTGGAATGGGCAGCCCCAGGAAGGAGTGAGCACCCCAGACTGGCAGGAGACCAAGCAGGGCGTTGCAGGGAAAACTGACAGGGAAGGAGAGGGACTTGCAGGAAGAGGGGGTGGCAGTCAGATCAGCGCTCCTCAGCTGAAATGCACATAGGAATTACCTTGGGATCTTCTTAAGGTGTGGGCTCTGAGATTCAGTAGGTCTGGGGTGGAGCCCGAGAATCTGCATTTCTAACAAGCTCCCAGATAATACGGACGTTGCTGGTCTACAGACCTTACTTTGAGAGGCAAGGCTCCAGATGACCTCTGATGCCCTCCTTTTGAAAAGGCAGCTCTCCTGGGGTCCCCATCCAGCCCAGGATCAGGGTCAAGGCTAGGTGGCTAGGAGCTGGGCAGGCTGGGTTCAGACCAGGTCTAGCTGTAGGGCAGGGCTGTCCCACCCACTTACCACTTGCTCGTCCAGCGTAAGCAGCGTGCGGGGCACCTTCGGTGAAGCTGAGCCCAGGCGCAGGCAGGTCGGGCTCAGCCGCGATGCCACGTGCTCTAGAAGCTTCCTTGGGGACAGGCCTCTCGGGGGCCCTGGCGGCAGCGCGTCCTCCGAGATGGTGCCACGGAGGGTCCGGAGCTAAGGAGGGGATATAGGGGCGCTCAGGATACGTGCAGGCCGTTCAGAAGGCAATCCACGGTCTAATTCCCATGACCTCGGCCTACCTGCGTGGTCCGCACGATGATGCGGTAGCTGTGCAGAGTGCCCCCTCCGCTGCTCTCCTTCTCCTCCCGCCGCAGGCTCACTGCCACCGGGCCCAGCACCTCGTCCAGTCCGAAGAAGTTCTGGTGTTCTGGGGGAAGCAGGCGGTGGGTGACCAGATCCGCCCCCCTGAGCAGTCCCACCCTCGCTCGACCACGTCCACCAAAGTCCCCGCTCCAGGTCCCACCACAACACTAGTTCAGATCCTAGATTAAGTCCAGTCCCCTCGTCAGCCCTGCCCACGTTCTACCAACCCAGATCCTGACTCCTGTCGGCACCTATACACTTGGTCCTAGGCCTCACCCCTTCTGCAGCCTCACCGATGATATATCTTGCCCCAGACCCAGGGGGGCCATGCCTGCCTGCTTCAAAACCTAGATCCTGCATGGCCTCGCCCACCATGCCCATATTCTTCCCCAGGATGTCTGGGGCCCTCCCTTGTGGGCACTGATGAGAGCAAGGTTCCCGGGTGCAGGGGTTCAGTTTTCACCTCACAGAAATGTCCATAGGAAATCTCTCCCCAGACGGGAGGAGCAAAAGGATGAACCAGATGGGGGCAGCGGAGCATGCCTGGCTGGGTGGAGGCTGGGCTTGGTCTTAGGGAGGTGGGTAAAGCTGGGCAGCCTCGGCCCAGAGACAGAGCCTGACCTTTCATGTGGCCAGGGAGTTGACAGGGAAAGGACAGCTCACCACAGGTGACAGGGACCTTGGCCCCTCCCCAGCGGCCCTCCCCTCACCTTTGCCGTAGAAGTACTTGCGGTAGTAGCCAGCGCCCAGGTCTGCATGCTCCAGGCTGTAGGCCGAGGTTCGGTTCTGTGGTTCCTCCAGGACGGACACGGCCGCGTTGGGCAGTGAGGGGGGCACAGGTGGAGACACCAGTCCACCCAGTCCCAGCTCGCCCTCACCCCCGAGCTCACTCACGAAGCCAGGCGCCTCAAGCAGCAGGTCGGAGCGGACAGTCTGGTCCTGAGACGAGGCGGGGGTCCCAGAGCCCGCCTCTGCGTGGCCCCCCGTCCCCCGGGGCCTCGGAGCCCAGTCAAAGAGCAGGCTCTGCACGTCATAGTGGGCGAACCAGCGGGGCTCGGGCACGGGCGGGAACTCGGGCTCCGGCTCCTCGACCGGCAGCCCCAGCAGCGCCAGCGGGTCGGAGAAGAAGCGGGCGGGGGGCGCGGGGGGGCGGCCGGTCTCCTCGTGGCTGTGGGCGCGGGCGCGAGGGCTGGCCGGTGTCGGGGGCCGGGCCTCGCCCGCATCGCTGCCGCTGCGCAGGAGCGGGCCGCGGGCTGGCCTGGGCTCGAAGGTGTGTGGCGTCAGCGGGGGCCGCGCCGGCTGGCGCAGCTTGCGGGCGAAGAGGTCATCGGTGGGCTCAGGGGCTGGGCCCCGCCGAGGACTCCCCACGCCGCCGGCCCACATGGGCGTGCCTCGGACCTGGGGACTTGGCTCTCCGGGTGCCGGGCCGCATTGGCAGGCACGGGTGGTTGGTGCCCAGCCGGCAGGCCGGTTCCTGCCCTGAGGGAGGAGGGGTCTGCTCAGAGGACCTTGGGGAGAAAACAGGAACCCGGGCCCCCAGCCTGGTCCACCATGCGGGTTGACTTCCGGCCCCCTCCACGACCATCAAAGCCGCTTCCGCTTTCCTGGCCACTTCCTCGTCTGCCTGGGGCTGAAGTTTCCAGCCCCCTCCTCCAGCTTAGTGCTGGGCAGGGCTGTCGGGGCCTTGGCCCTGAGGGTCTTGGAGCCTGGGCAGCCCTGGGACTGCCAGGGCTCCCCAGTCCCCACTCACACACCTTGGCTTTGGTCTGGGCCCAGAGTGAGAGTCCCCACCAAGACCTGGCCCAACCGGACAGATGATTTGTCTCCGCTCCGACGGAAAACCCATGGGCCTACTGGTGTCTGGGTCCTGTCCACTTGACAAAGGGAGGACGTCCTGTCCCCAGAGACCTTCCTCCCTGCTCCTCCCACTTCCTCCAGGATCCCAGAGGAGCTGAGCACCCAGAGGCTGGGTCTCAATGCCCTGGCCCTCACGGCCTCAGTACCTCAAGGACACAGGGGTTCCCAGGGGGCACTGGCAGGGCAGCAGGAACAGCAAGAGCACTTCCTTCAGCACGGGAAGTGGCCCCAACTCTGGGCCCAGTCCCCTGCCCGGCCCCACATCCTGAGGAAGGTGCTGGGATCACATTAGCTCAGTCATGGGACCTAAGTCAACCTAACCTGAAGGACAGGCCTGGGCTCACCCTCTTGCAGGCCTCTGTAGCCATACCTGGGGGTACAGGAGGGAGTCATGCTGACCAGGCCCCTTTGCTGGAACTGGGACCCATGGGGACTTCTGCCTACCTGGCCCCACTGATGCTGAGAGGAGAATCTGAACCCCATATGACAAACAAACTGAGGTCCAGATAAGGGGATGCTCTTGACTGAAGCAATTCCATATCAGCTAGGATTTGAACCTGGGCCTGCCAATCTCCAGGGCCTAAACAGTGCTGTACCTCCCCACTCCTAACACTGTGTGAGTAGGTGTGGGGCAGGTGGGGGGTTGGGCTAAGGCTCGAGGTCTCACAGGATGTAAGAGTGAGACACCCAAGGCCCCAGGGACCAGCTTAAGTGTGAAAAATGTGTCGAGACCAGGGGCAGGTGCAAAGGGTGGTGTGAGAACGTGAGGGGGAGCCACCCTCAGGTGAACCCAGGATGGAGTGGGTGGCTGGGACAGGGATGTGGGTGGCCCACTAGGGGTGCAGGCACCTGCTGGTGAGTCTTTGTGCATCATCCGGTGACACTGTGTAGGGCTGGGCTAGGAGGGGATGGGAGCAGAGGCTCTGCACCCCTCAGCTAAAGCTCCAGGACCCAGTAAGGCTCAGAGTGCCTCCTCCCTTGGCTTCTCCTGGGACAAGTTCGTGACACTGACCCTGAGTCTCTGTTCTTTCACCTCTAAAATGGGGTTAACTATCCCTGTCCCCTCCCAACACTGCTGGAAGACCGAAAGGAAGGTGAAGCGAGCGCAGCTGGCCTTGTGTTAAGTGTGTGGTGTCAGATGCAGGCCCTGGCTCCATGTGCCAAGCTCCAGGGCCTTGGCTGTGGTGTGTGTGAAGTGTGTGTGATGGGGGTGACAGGGGACATGAGGGAAGGGGTCTGCGCAGACCCCTGCTCCGTGTGGGTTGAGCTCTGTGTATCTGTGCGTGCACAGCCCATGGGCTGCCTCTTGCTCTGGCCCAGTGCCGGGCTCTGGCCTGCCTTGGGGGATGTTCTTGGGCTCTGCCCCCCACCCGGCAGCTTCACACAAGGTCCATTGAGGCCGGGACATTCCTCACGGCCTGTGTCACTGGGGAGGAGGGGGCCGGCCCGCTCCCACAGATCCGGAAGGCCTGGCTGCCCCAGGAGGAGGCGCTGGATACTTCCCAGCACATCTGGAGGTCATGACCCCGTTTCTGCTGCCAGGGGGCGCGACAGATGTTTCCTCCCAGGCCAGGCCCGGGACCAGGGGGCGGTGTGCAAAGGCTGGGTTGGAGGCCGCCCAGGGAGAAGGGGAGACCCAGAATAAGGGGAGCACACAGCCGACAGGCAGAAGGGCAGTCGCCAGTGCCGCTGAGAGGAGTCGGGAGGCACCGCATCCGCTCACCCGCACACCGGGCGGGCCAGGCCGTCCCGCAAAGGAGGTAGGGGGCAGCACCGGCCAGAGGCAGGGGACTGGACGTGCTGACTTGAGATTGGAGCCCAACGGGAGGTTGGGAGCGTGCAGACGGCGAACGCGGCGAGGACCCCTCCCACCCACACACCACCCGGGCCCACGCCAGGCCACTTTCTTCCCTGTTCCGCCCGACCGCGGTGCCTCCGCTCCCCCCTCTCCCGCCGGTACCTCTGCCGCCTCCTCCCGCGATGGGGTCCAGCTGCCTCCTCTCCCGCTACAGCTCCGGGCGCCGGCTCCGCCTGGGGGCGGGGCTATGCCGGGGGCGGAACTGCAGCGAGGGGGCGGGGCCGGCCCGTGAGTCTCCGTCGGCGGGAAGCGCAGCGGGCGGGGACTGGAAGCCTGGCGGCGGGCAGTCTGAACGGCTGCCCCACGACAGGCCCGGCCCAGCCCAGTAAACTGTCGGGCCTCCAGTCCTTGGCTGAGAAACAGGAACAAATGTACCTGCCTTCCAAACCAACTGGGAGGGCTAGACCGGGACAACTAGTGCTCAGCTCCGTCCCGGAACAGAGCAAGTGCTCAGGAAGCGCCGCTATTTACAAGCACTCTGCTCGTAAGCACTGGGCCCTGCCCTACACACGCTCTCGTGTATTCTTAGAACACCTTTGACAGGTATCATCTCTTACTTATAACTGGAGAAACTGAGGTTCAGAGAAAGGCTTTGGCCAAGGTCAAGGCTAACAATTGTAGGAACCTGCCACTGGAGCTAGAAGTCTTTGAACACTTGGGTGTGAGAAACGGAACAACTGCAAACCTCAGATCAAGGATAGAAAAGGCAACAGGCTTGTGAGAAAGAGGATCCAGTCCTACTTGAACCCCACCCTGGTCTAACCTTGATCTTCATCATAGCCCATTCCCCTCTCTGTGCTCATATACCCTCCACCCAAACACCCCCAGATGGAAGAAGAAACTACCAACCAAAATCAAAAATAGTGTTATTAATTCTGGTGTCTCCGAAGCACGAAAAAAAAAAAGAAAAAGAAAAAAAAGAAAAAGAAACCCCCCTCCCCACATTTCAGCCCCAAGTCCAAGGCCAAGGGGCTACCCCAGCAGGCAGTGCAGGCCGAGGGGCCAAGTCAGTCCTGGCCATGGGCTTGAAGCAGGACCAGCCCATGGGTTTGGCTCTTAGGGCCCAGCTGGGAGGCTGCCTGCCTCAGTTTGGGGAGCCCAGGCCCTGAATTAGGATGAGAGATCAGGGGCCAAGGTCAGAGGTCTGGGATACTCAGTTCTGGTGCTCTGGCTAAGGTAGCCAGAGGTCAGGGTTCACATGTGGGAGCCAAAGCCACTCAGTTCTGTGGTCCAGCAGAAAGGGCCAAAGGCTGGGGGTCCAAGTTTCTGAATCCTGGGCTGGGACCCAGAGGGCACCAGGCCACTCAGTACTGATGCTCCAGCAGGGGCTGGGCAGCTGGGCTCTCACGCTCTTCAGCAGGGGCAGGCCAGTCGCCCAGGGCCCCAGTGGGCGTGCCACTCTCAGGAGCACTGCTGTCCAAGCACGGAATATCCTGCACTGCTCTGGGGGGCGAGGCATCGGTGCTGATGTCCGGGCTGAGGCTGAGGTCTAGGGGCACCTGAGGGAGGGGAGATAGGTTGGTAGGAGAGCAGACCTGAGCTGCCCAGGACCCGACCTTCCCATAAGAACCGTACCTGAGATTTGGGGGTGCTTCCTTTAGGGCTCCCTGAGGCTGGCTCCCCCTCGGATCCCCCTAGCCCCTTCCGACCCCCCAGGCTCCACTTCCCACTGGGACCCTCAGAACTAAGGAGGCCAGGGCCAGGGGGCCTTGAGGGCCTGGGACCCTCAGTGGGGGCAGGAGAAGCGGGGGATGGTCCAGGGAGCCGAGGGGGTGGCCACTGCAGCAGAGGAGGGGGGCGCCCATCACCAGAGCCACTCAGGGAGGGCCTCGGGCCCCAGGCAGGGCCTGGTGGGAGGGGCTGGTCACCACCGCCTGTGGGAGACAGATAAGAGGGCAGAGACTTCAGTCGGCTAGGCTGCCCTCTCCACTCAGTGGTTCAGCGCGGCCCTGCCTGCTCACCTGCTGTGTTCTCAGGTGTGGGGTGTGCCAAGGGGGGGTTATTGCTGAGGGAGGTCAAGCCTCCGCCTCCACCACAGTCCGAGTCATCCACGTTCCCGCCGCTGTTGCAGCCGGCACCACAGCCCTTATGGAGCCTGGGGGATGGGAGGCAGACAAGAGGTTGGTAGGGGGTGGGAGATACAAAGACCTCACAAGCACAAGTCCCCAACCCAAGACAGGTCACCTACCATATCAGAACCCAGAGTCCTATTTCTAAAAGGTTTTTGCCATCTGCTTCACAGGGCTTTTTTTTTTTTCCCCTTAAGGCCGTACTGCGTGGCACGTGGGATCTTAATTCCCTGACCAGGGATCGAACCCGCACCGCCTGCAGCGGAAGCACAGAGTCTTAACCACCGAACCACCAGGGAAGTCCCTACAGGGCTTTTAAGGGAGGGCTTATCGGGGACTCCCCTGATGGTCCAGTAGTAAAGATTCCACCTTACAACGCAGGGGACACGGGTTCGATCCCTGGTCAGGGAACTAAGATCCCACATGCCGCAGGGCGACTAAGCCCATGTGCCACAACTACTGAGCTCGCGCGCCTCAACTAGAGCCCGAGTGCCGCAAACTACAGAGCCCATGGGCCCCGGAGCCTGCGCGTCACAACTAGAGAAGAAAAACCCGCTCGCCACAACTAGAGAGAAGTCCACACGCTGCAACAAAAGATCCCGCATTCCTCAACGAAGATCGCACGTGCCACAACTAAGACCCGACACAGCCAAAGACAAATAAAATAAATAAATAAACCTTAAAAAAAAAAAAAGGGAAGCATCATCAACGGTGCTTCAGGCTAAAGGCCACATTCAGCTCTGGCTGAGGGGGCGGGGTGTGCGGTTGGGTCAGCTCGGGGAAGGGGTCAGCTCGGGGAAGGGGTCAGCTCTCGGGGCTCAATCCTGGCTCCAGCACTTCCTCAGTCAGACCCCAGAGAGAGCCGCTTCCTCTCTCCGAGCCCCGGCTTCCTGCCCCGTGACCCCGGCCTTGCGGGCTAGAGGCGGGGGGTCGGAGCTCACCTCTCCCAGCTGCGCAGAAGCCAGCGGGCGATGGCGCCCAGGCTGATGGGGCCGCCCCACAATGCCCGCAGCTGGGGGTGGCTGCCGGCCAGCGAGGTGGTGAGGGGCGACACGTAGATGGGGTAGCCCAGCGGCTGGTCGCAGGAGGAGTTGATCATGTTGCGGAGCGCCTGCTTGGCGTTCTGGATGCTGCCTCGCTCGGGGTTGCGGTTGCGCAGGAACACCAGCTCCTGCTGCTGCCCAGCCCACAGGCCGCGCACGCACTCGCGGTTCACCTGCGGAGGCCACACGCGGGGGTCAGGAGGCCGCGCCAGGAAGGGGGCCGGGTCGGGCGAGCGGCCGTCCCCACCTTGATGACACGGAAGCTGAGGTGGCGCCGGTTGAGCATGATGATCTTGTACTCGTCGGAGGCGTCGTCCAAGACGTGCCGCAGCGCCAAGAGCGAGGGCGTGTTGCTGAGGATGGCGCTGCGCCAGGCCGGGTCGCCTTCGTGTGAGATGACCAGCCGCTCCTCGTTGGCTGCGATGGCATCATACAGAGCGGCCGGCTCCTCATACTCATCTGGGGACGTGAAGTGGTCCTGCGGGGAGGACGGAGGGCTGAGGCCGGTGGCCCCTGGCCTGGGCAGAGACCTCGCCCCACCCTGCCTGGGCACACCTCTCCCTACCTGGTGAAGCTTGAGGGCCATGCGAACCCCAGGTGCCACCACGCGGTGAAGCAGGTCCATGTCGGCAAAGACCCACTCGTCGCGCGGGGAGGTGATACGGAAGTCCCCCTTAAACAGGGCGTGCAGGCCGTAGAGGAAGGGCTCCAGGCTGGGGAAGAGGAGGGGGGGAGGTGAATGCACAGGGGGCTCCTGGCTTCCTGAGCTCTGCCTCTATGTGCAGTGGTCAGAGCGGAGTCGGCTCTTTATGCTGGGCCTTGGTTTCGCCATCTTGACGAGGTCAACCTCTGCCCATGTCCCTCACAGGGCGGTGAGGAGCAGGCGAAGTCACCATGGATAAAAGAGCCACTGAAGGAAGGACTGATGCGGCCCCTGGGGGCTGAGGCCAGAGGCCCAGAGCTCTTCATGGAGGTAGAGGAGGGGAGAGCGACAGGCCCGGCTGGACTTGCGGGCACTCACCTGGCCGACATGCTGTGCGAAGCTGTCCCCAGGGCCCGGCGGCCCAGCACACACAGGCCAAAACACAGCGTGACCAGCGGCGAGTTCCAATCCTGGTCCACAGGCTGCGGCACAAGGACCCCCGTCCCCAGAGCCCAGCTCAGACCTGGGACAGGGAACCTGGGGTGGGGGCTGGGGCCCAGGCCAAGGGAGGCTGAGGGTGAGAAGAACCTGCACGGGGAGGGGAGAGGCCGAGGGGAGAAGGCAGCCCCAGGGTAGCGGTGGCCGGACCTGGCCGCGCCGAGAAGCGCAGTACTGGATCCACTCCAGGTGCACGGCGCAGAAGGAGGGCAGCGAGAGGCCAGAGAGGCGAAGGTCGTAGTCCTCATCCACGCTCAGTGAGAAGGTGGGGTCTGAGTCAGCATAGCCAGGTGCCCGCACAGGACGCAGGGCTGTCGCGATGCCCTCGTGGCTCAGCCAGGCGTCCAGCTTTGGCGAGCGGCTCACATAGTAGATGATGCTCTGGGAGGAGAGGGCTGGGGTCAGTGCCTGGGGGAGCGCCCTTGCCCCGGCCACTGAAGGAGACAACGTCAGGGTGAAGAGGCTTCTCCGCGGGAATTCCCTGGCGGTTCAGTGATTAGGGCTCCATGCTTTCGCTGCCAAAGCCAGGGGTTCGATCTCGGGTCAGGGAATCAGGACCCCAGAAGGCATGCGGAGTGGCCAAAAAAAAAAAGAGGTTTCTCCCTTAGACTGAGCTGAAGTCAGCTTCCCGGGACGCCCATCCTGTGTCCCATCTCAGCTCCCTGAAGACCCACAGGCAAGTCTGCTGCCCTTCTCTCGGCCAGGGAGGGGGAAGGGGAAAGCTGACAGGAAGCAGTCCTCCTCACGGAGCATCCCCTGGAGGGTGGTGCACTGTGGCAAGTGCTCGGACGCTTGCCCTTCCCTCCTGCCCTGTTTGTAAGGGGAACTGAGGCCCAGACAGACGACAGACTTGCCCGCAATTACACAGCAGGGCAGGGTGAGCTGGCCAGCACCACAATACCACGATGCTGTGGCATCCAGACCTCAGAGGCCCCGGAAGGTCAGCCTAAGGTCGTGGGGCTGCCTGCAGGCCAGTGGGGCCTAAGTGCCCCTAGGTCTTGGGCCCCTTGAGGCAGCTTAAGTGTGACGGCCACAGGGCTTCCCCTCAGAAAAAAGCCAGAGGCACAGCATCTGTGCCCAAAGTCCGGGGCTCCTGGACCCTTTAAGAGATTCTGCTGGCTTCTAAGCAGGGGTTTGGGCAAATGCAGAGGAGCTCTTGGAAGTAGGCAGCTGACACAGCCAGCATGGATGGGCAGTGTGAGGCCGGCAGCTGGCAGCCAGTGAGGTTACTGGGATTCTGTGTGCTGCCCTGGGATGGAGCCAACGGGATGGGCTTCTGTCTGGGGAAAGGGTGGGAAGTCCAGAGCTGGGGAGGCTGGCGCAGCTGGCCATGAACAGAGGGCACCTAGGCAGTACGGGAGTCCAGCAGGGTGGCTCTGGTAGGACATGGAAAGGCTAAGAGCCTGGGCAAAACGGCCACAGTACAAGCCAGGAAGAGCCAAGGGCCTCAGATAGCTCCCTGGGTGGTGATGGTGGGGACACCTGGAGGCCATGGCTATAGGTGGAGCCTCACCAGTTCGGTTCCCGGCATACAGCAGCTTGCCTGGTAGCTGGGAGCCTGGCCCCAGCATTGCCTCGGCTGTGGCAGGTGAGTGGGCAGTCTGGGGAAGGCTGGGTGGCCCCCTTACCAAGAGGAAGGGGCACCAGGAGCCTAACGGGGTGAATGGGGGCAGGAGGGCTGTGGGGCAGCTTGGGCTCCAGGCAGACTGGCTCCAGACGGACCTTCTTGCTCAGAGGGCATCTCCGCAGCCCCCAAGAAGAACCAGAAAAAAAAACTTTGGGGACTGGGGGAGGAGCTGGCCTGGCACACAGAAGTGCTCCATTCACTTGCACAACCACGTGGTGTTCTACGGAACCAGCAATCCTGGGGCCCAGCCCTGAGGGTGGTTCTCAGGAGTAACAGCGCCCGCCTGCAAGCATTTGCTGGCAGCTCAGTGGCTCTGCTCCGTGTCTCACGTGGGGCAGCTCACTGAATCCTCATAAGCATCACGACTGCGGCACCTTTTCTGCCTTCATCCCACCTAACTGCAAGGATGGGTCTGTGAGCCTCAGTTTTCTCAACTGTGAAAGGGACCTGTTACACTGACCTTGCCTCTTCCAAGAGTTACTAAAAGAATCAAACAGGGGCTTCCCTGGTGGCGCAGCAGTTGGGAGTCCGCCTGCCGATGCAGGGGACACGGGTTCGTGCCCCGGTCCGGGAAGATCCCACATGCCGCGGAGCGGCTGGGCCCGTGAGCCATGGCCGCTGAGCCTGCGCGTCCGGAGCCTGTGCTCCGCAACGGGAGAGGCCACAGCAGTGAGAGGCCCGCGTACCGCAAAAAAAAAAAAAAAAGACTCAAACAGCAGAATGAATGTGCCTGGGCTTGGAAATGCTAAGAGTACCCCAAGGCTTGGCTGCCAGTGTCTCCGTGGCCACGGGAGTTGCACTGAATCTCTCACGCAACTGCACTCAGTGACTTCCACGAAGGACAAGGTAGGAGGCGCCAAGGGGGGCTGAATCTGCACAGGAAGGCTCCGCCTGGTCTGCCAAGCCCAGGGCTGGATGGGACACATCCCTGAACTGCCCCAGGCCCGTGGGGCTGCCCTGCACACCTGCCTCCCCCCAGGCCCCGCCTCAGCAGCCCCCATTCATCCTTCCAAACTTCAGCCCACACTCCATCCTGGGCAGAGCCTTCCCTGGGTCCTCCAGGCGCCTCCACACGGCCGTGATTCTGCCCAGCCTTTGAGGCAGCTGCGGCAAGTCGGCTTCCCCTCAAGAAGCTGGACAGGGGCGGCGCTCATCTCAGCCTGCTAGCCGGGGGCCTGGCTGGGGTCTGCTGCACCGCCACGAGAAGCCTACACTGGCCGAGAGGGAGGAAGTGGGGAGACCTGGGCAGGAGCACCTCTCAGGAGACGGGGAGAGGAAGGTGGACAGGACCGTAACCCCTGGGTGACCTGCGGCTGGGAATGCCTTTTTCTGGACCACAGCCTCTTTCTTGGTGACGATAAGTATGGGGCAGGCTCACAAGCCCTTCCCTAGGAGTGGACAGGTGGAAACATCCACAGCAGAGAAAGTGCAGTTTCTCTGACAAGCGACACAGATGGGGTGCCCACTGGCAGTGAAGGACAGCTAGGGGATGCACAGGACTGCCCTAGAGAGAACCTCAGGTGGGCAGGCTCACCTGGACTCCAACAGGCCACCCCGTCTGGGCCCACGACAAGCCCCAGGGAAGATGCTAAGAGAGCGTGAGGGAACCTATGAGCCCCTACTCACCCCACTCCTGTAGCGCCCTCATCATCCCTGCCACCTCACAGAACTGCGAGAATCCCCATTTCTCAAGGGGGTTGACAGGCACAGCAAAGAAGGCGATACTTTAAGCTTCCCAGAACCCAATCCACGGCTGCCTTCGGACCTCACACCGTGCCTCACCAACCCCCTGCCACATCACCATAGGCCTCGAGACCCTCAGGCCTGGCTTGGCGTGCCCAGGCTGAGACAGCGAGGACCAGGCCTGGCTTGGCGTGCCCAGGCTGAGACAGCGAGGACCAGGCCTGGGCTAAGCCTAGCTCTGGCACTTTCTCCTGATTCTAGAGCCTCAGGCAAGTCGCTGTCCGCACCTGAGGCAGCGGGACCTCTCCTGGAGGGTGTGGCGGGCTCCACGCAGCCCAGGAGAGGTGCCTGGCAGAGCCCAGCCCTCAGTGAGCACCGCTGCTTGGCGGCTGCTCCTACGACTGTCGTTCCCGGCACCGCTGCTCCTGTTATCGTCACTCTGTACTGGGGGGGCGGGGGGCGGGGCTGGTGGTCTTGAAGGCTGGCATCAGCAATGCCCCTCCCAGAGAGAGGATCTGTGCACGTGCTGCGACCGGCCCCCAGGACTCACCGCCCCACGTGAGCCTCCTGGAGGAGGGTGACAGGGGGCCCGCCGCCCCGGGCTCCCCACCGTCAGAGAGTCACATGGGCCTCTGAGGCCCGCTGTCCCACACTGACACTTTGGAGGCTGATTAAACTCTCTGAGGCCTCTGCTTCCCCCAGGGATCCAGAAGATGGCCTTCGGGATGCTCCTGGCCAGTGGGCAGTCACCGGCGGGGACCCCTGCCCCCCAGCCACCTGCCCCCGTACCCTGACGTAGTAGGTGATGAGGATCTTGCGGAGGTCGAAGACCTGCAGCATGGAGGCAGCGTTGTTGTCGCTGATGCTGTAGCCCTCCAGCACGTACTTGCTGGCCGTCACTTCCCAGGCCAGCCAGCGCTGCCCGAAGGCGGCATTGAAGGACAGGACCCTCGGCAGGTGGCCAGGCTCGCAGCAGCAGCAGCCCTCATCCTCCTCCACGCCCTCTGTGATGGCCTCCACCTCACGCTGCTGGCAGTACGTACCTGCGGGGAAGGGGGGGCTCCAGTCAGGGGGCCACAGGGACACCCCGGCCTACCTCCTCCCCAGACAGTGCCCAGGCACCTCCCCGAGATGCGACGCAAGTAACCATTATTAAGTGAACCGGTTAACAAACAAGCCCCTTTCTCCTCCTGACTCCCAGTGGCCGCGATGGGTGGAACTGGGGCGTTGAGCGTTGGGGGGAGGGGACAGGGTCCGGTCCCTCATCTATAGACGCAAAGACTGAAGCTCAGGCTCGTGTTGCTCCCGAGCTGTGCCTAGAGCCCCTGTGCATCTGTGAGCCCCTCTGAAGCTGGCATCTTCCAGGCACAGCTTCCTGAGGGCAAGGAGCCGGCTCACTCACCAGGGCTTACGTGTGGCCCCCCACCTGGTCCTGGCCTGAGACCGCAGAGCAGGCCAGCGGAAGCTCCAGGTCCGAGCTTTCATCAGAGCAGCCTGGTCGCTACAGACCTGCCGCAGTCAGGGCAGGGACGGGGCTGGGCCTGAGAGAGCCTGCCACCTCATTGCTCGGACTAGGAAACCCAGGCCCAGCGGGGAGAGCCCCTTGCTCAAGGGCCCCAGCAAACCGGAGCAGAGCAGGGCTAGAGTCCAGCCCCGACACGCTGTCAAACTCGGCCCCGCGACTCACCCCGGAACTCGAGGCCACGCAGCTGGAAGGTGACGAGGCCGTTGCCCACCTCGATGAGGTGCACCAGGGCGTTGAGGTAGTCGGAGGCCAGAACAAAGCAGTCGCCGGGGCCGTAGTTGCCCCAGCGGCCCAGCACCAGGTCCCCACACAGCGTGTGCTGCAGCGAGCGAGTCAAGTGCTCGTAGAAGATCGAGTTGAGGTTGTTGTCATCAGCTCCTGGAACCCAGAATGGACGGACAGATGGACACCGTGACACGTGAGCAAGGCTCCCTCCAGGAAGGCCCCGCCCGAAAGCCCCCGATGGCGGGTACACACCAGGGTTCCGGTCCAGCTGCGTGACCAGGCGGGTGTTGGAATGATCCACACGTTTAGTGCTGTTCAGAGAGAGCGACACCACGGGTGGCCGAGAGGGCGACGCTGCCCAGGGCTAACGACTGCTGCCGCCAGCCCCAAGCACCTCCCCCCCGAACCCGCACCCCTGCACCCCGAGGCAGACGCCACGACAGCCCCGTGACAGAGGGGGAGGCTGAGGCTCAGGGACATGAGGGGACTCACCCGGGACCACACAGCCAGGAAGCAGGGTGTGAGCCCAAGGCCTCGGCCTGGCTCGAGTTTTGCCTCGTTTGGGTCAGCCACCTCGCCGAAGCCCACGGCACCCCACCCAGCCTGGGCTCCAAACTCCTTCCCGTCTCCCAGCAACCTGCCCCCCGGTGCAGCCAGCCCGCTCCTCTGTCAAGTCCCTCTCAGGGACGCCCCCGGCACTCGCTTCTGTGGCCCACGAGACTCACTTGTAGTCGCGCTCCCAGAATTTGAGGGGCCGCGCGTAGGACATGATGAAGACGGCGCTACCCAGCAGGGGGTTGAGCGGCGTGGAGAAGAGCGCGGAGAGCAGGGCCTGAACGAACAGCATGGCCGAGTCTGGGCACGAGTCAAGGAGGTGGCAGGCACGCAGGACCCTCCCCGGCCTCCCTCACTAGCCCCCCAACCCCATGCCAACCCGCCTGGCGGCCCCCAGCCCCATCCAGGCCACGGTCCTCCCTGCACACCCGCGCCCAGGCAGCAGGCGGCAGGCTGGGTACGTGGCACGGCGAATGGCTGGGCAAAAGCGTGGAAAGCCGAGCCCCACGTGATCTGCCAGGGCGCGATGTAGGTCAGCACAAAACGCAGCTTGTACAGCAGGTCCCACAGCTGCAGGGTTGGAAGGGGGGAAGGTAAAAGATACGCAGATCACTCACAGAGAGGGGGGGTCCACCAAGTACCCACTCAGAGCCTTGGGGCTACGCCACTTGCTGCCTACATGGGAGTCAAGCTCAAGATCACTCCCAGCTCTTACACTCTGGACCTGCCTCAAAGCCCCTGATACCATCAGCAGCTCCAGACAAAGCAACCAAGGGGGCGTTAGCCATTTAATTCGTAGAACCACTCCGGGAGCCCCCTACTGCTGTCCCATTTCTCAGATGGGAAAACTGAGATTCGAGAAGGTAGAGCAGACTTGCTCAGGCCACGCCACTCTCAGCGATGAGGCTGGGCCTCAACTGTGGTACCAAGAGTTAAGAGCCAGTCACAGGCCCTGCCCTCAGAGGGGGACACAGTCTGGATCGCCACCATCCTGGGCCAGGCCAGAAACCAGACTAGAACGCCCACATGAGTGAGCTGAAAGCTCAGGCCTGCGCTGGGGTCGCCCTGCAGGCACCACTGCAGACTCCAGCACAGAGCCGGGGAACGGTCCTTTTCAAATCCCAGCTGACCACCAATGCTCCAGGAGACCTGAGGCAAATCACTTACCCACTTTCAACCTCAGCATGCTCGCGGCCCCGCCAGGAGCCGCGGCGAAGGCCCCCAGTGTGGCTAGCGTGGGCTGGGGAAGGGCTCCCGCACCGAGGCACGAGAGGCCTGCTCCCGCTGCACAGCCTGGAGTCTTGCTGCACAGTCTCACCTTGCTGCAGAGCAGGGACATGAGGAAGTAGTCGAGCAGGAAGCCCTGGGAGAGGCGCGGGTAGTCGAAGTGGAACAGCAGGACAGTGAAGGCCAGGGTCAGGTACTGCTGGGGTGGGCAGCAGAAAGCTGAGCGCAGCAGCTTCAGCCCAGCCACGGTCATCAGCAGCGCCCGGCAGCTGTGGGCGAGGGGTGGGCGTTAGGCACTGGGCGGAGACTCGGCACGGTGGGTGTGGGTGCCCATCCCTTGCTGGCCCTGGCCTGGGCTCTGCTGGGCAGGCCCCTGCTCTTCTGGGCCGGTGCCTCTTCATCTCTGCTCTCTAAAGAGGTCACCCCCTTCAGACACACTGGAGAGACACATCTGCTCTTGAAGAGGGAGCTGCTTCACCGGAAAGGGTGTCAGGAGCTGGGGGCCTACTTAAGCTTGCTGGGCAACTGAGGCAGGTGTCCTTCCCTCTCTGGGCCTCAGTTTCCCCCTGTGTCACACGGAGATGTAGACAGTGGGATGGCAGGGGGCTGGCGGTCCTCACTAGAGACAGAACTTGTCCGGGTGGCTGACGACCGTGTGGGCGTCCACTGTGAGGGCGTTGAGCACCACAGCAGGGTAGATGAGGTACTTCTCCACACACTGCAGGCCGGCGTACAGCTTCTCAAACCACATCACCTGGGCAGCACCTGCAACGGAAGGTGGAAAGGTGGGACTGCTGTCTAGCACCGGGTCCTCCGCATTCCCCTCCAACCACGGGGCAGGATAGGTGTGCTCTCCAAAGGAACCTGGACAGACGGCACACCCCAGGACGTGGGGATGTGGCATTCTGGGTCCCTAAAGACTCTGAGCGGTTGCGGGGCAGGTGGTTGATCTCTGGCAGCCCAGATGAGGGCAATGAGGCCGATGAGGCCCAGGTCGGGTGTGTTGGGGGCTCAGGGCAGGTGCTCTGCCCAGTCGGCTGTCTGTGAAATAAAGGCTGATGACGACACCCCAGGTGCCCACCGGAGCCAGGGCGGGCAGGGTGAGGCCCAAGTGCACAGTGATCCTCAGCCTCAGGGCCCTTCTGAAGGGGCCCCTCCCACTTGGCTCGAGCTGACTTCAGCCACATGGAGATGCTGGCCCAGTGGGCAAAATCCTTCATTGTCTATGAAAACAAAGGCACGTGGACCTTTGCATAACAAATCCAGATGTTTATGGCCTTCCCTGTCGGTCCAGTGGGTAAGACTCTGCGCTCCCAATGCAGGGGGCCCAGGTTTGATCCCTGGTCGGGTAACTAGATCCCACATGCATGCCGCAACTAAGAGTCTGCATGCTGCAACTAAAGATCCCACAAGCCGCAATGAAGATCCCGTGTGCCGCAACTAAGACCCGGAGCAGCCAAAATAATACACAAATAAATATTAAAGAAAAAAAAAAAGAGTAAACAAATCCAGGCGTTTAAATATAGGCTCAGGAGTGTTTGTGTTGCAGAATCCAAGTAAAAACGCATGCCAGGCTGATGTAGTTCGTTGGTAGCCAGCTTGTAATTCTCGACAACGTGTCCCTTTAAGGTCCTGGAGTTCTACTTCTCCCATCTCCTCAGAGACTTCGAGGCAGGTAGGAAAAGGGCAAAGCAGGCAGGGTGAAAGTGAGGCATGGGCTGATGCGGGCGCAGGAGCGGGTACAGAGGGCAGTGAAGGGGCCGCAGGGCCAGTGCCAGAGCAGACGGGGAGGTGTGGGCAGAGGCTGCCCCCTGCTGGCACTCTGAGCTGCGAGGCCTGTGCTACCAACAGGCTGCAGGTCCACTTGGAAATCAGGGCAGGAGGGGTGGAGGGGTCCCAGCCCGGGGCGGGGGGCACTCACCGCGCACTTCATACTGGCTGTACTCCAGCGGCTTCAGCACGGGCTGTGACAGGCAGAACCAGGGCAGCTGTTTGCGGAGTTGCGGCAGCAGGTAATGGGTGAAGAAGCCCACGGCCCCAGCCAGCGCATACAACACAAAACCCAGCACGGACTGCAAGAGGGAGAGGCGGAAGGCTCAGCCAAGGGCACCAGGCCACAGGGCCACGGAGCCACCTGGTGCAGGTCAGCCAGGGGCAGAGAAGGACGTGAGGCCACGGCTGCCCAGGCCCTCAGGGGTGGAAACCGAGGTGGGGGGAGGGGGAGGGGTGGCCTGCGCCGCACGAACCTTCAGGGCAATGAAGACGGTGCTGGCGCTGATGGCAAAGGTGAGCACAGCAATCACCACACACATCACCAGGTCAGAGTGCAGGACCTCGCGCTGCAGGGTCAGGAAACACCAGCTTGGGTGTCCCCGCCACCCAGTGGCTGACCACACCCCCGCATCCCAAGACTAGACCCCGACACTGCCGGTCCTCACCACTGACTGACGCATCTTGTCTGGCAGTGGGTCTGGGGGCTCGGCACGGGCCGTCTCCAAGCTCCGCTCCTCCAGCTCAGGGAAGAGCCTGCTCCGGATCAGAGACCTGGGGGGCATGAGAAGAGTCAGGGGCCTGGGTCTGGGGAGGCTGTCCCTCCTCCCACAGACACCCCCCCAACCCCTGCCATGTCAGGTGGTGACAGGAACATGCACAGACACACACGCACAGACACACGCAAACACGTATACACGTGCGCACACGGACAGGTACATGCGGGCACCCACCAGAGCACGGTGGGGTCACTGCTCTGCCGGCTTAGGTGGTAGGACAGCGCCACCAGGAGGCCACAGAAGACAGAGAAAAGGACAGGGACGTGCTGTTCTGGCCAAGGAGTCTGGGAAGAGAACCCATGCTGGTCAGAGGGGATGAGGATAAGCATGGTGGCGGAGGGTGGTCCCCCAACCGTGGGAGAACCCACTGCCGAGCCCAGTTCACAGCTCTGTCCCAACAACCCCCTGGGCTCCAGTATGCCCGCCACCGACCCCCTGGGCTCCAGTATGCCCGCCACCGACAGGCCATCCCTACCTTGATGGCTCCGAGGCAGAAGCCGTAGAGCAGGGCAGCAGCCAGCAAGCTGCGCGAGAGGCTGAAGACCGCAGTGAGGGGGCTGGTGGCGGCTGCGAGGTGAGCGGCAGCCTTTAGTAAAGCCCAGCTCCCACCTGCCGGCCGCCCACCCCACTGCCCCCCGCTGCCCCTCAACTCCCCCAGACCCCGTCCCCAGCCCACTGTTCTCGGCTCCCCCCAGCCCGGAGAGGCCTTCGGAACCCCTGGCATTCTTGGGTTTAAACCACTTGCCTGCGGAGGAGACAGGAGGGGAGGGGAGGGGAGGGGAAGAGATGGGCTCTCAGAATCCACCATGTCGCCGCGGGAGAAGGCTCAGTGAGCGGCCAGAGCCGCAGCCACAATCCACAGCCCCTCCTGGGCCCCGCATGGCCCCCACACCCCCGAGCCACCCGTGGGCCCCATACCTGTGCCCCCAAAGCCGTGCATATCTATCTGCTCCAGCAGGTACATGAGACAGGTGTTCACCTGGGGCAGGAGGCCCAGGAGGAAGACGAACGGGAAGCACAAGGTGAACACTGGCGGGGAGGGGAAGCGGAGGCCCGGTCAGCCTGCAGGCTGCCCCTCAGCCCACCCTTGGGGCCTCGCTCCCTGGGCAACCTCAACCCTGCCTGGCCTTACCAGTGGCTACATCACGGGCGCAGAAGAAGAAGGAGGCGGAGAAGAGCGTGAGGCCGTAGAGGGAGACGGGCGGGAAAGGCTGAGCTGAGGCCAGGGCGTCCAGCAGCCAGATGAGCAGACAGCAGATACAGAAGTAGACAGGCCGGCTGTATGCGATCACCCAGTTGTGGCCCTGGGGAGGGGGGCCTGTGAGGAGCCAGGCCTCCCCTATTGAACACCCTACTTGTACGTGCACACACACACGCTCACGTGTCCCGTGCCTGGCCCTGGGTCCAAGATAGAAAGCTTGGCATGCTGGGGGCAGAAGGACCAAGGAGCTAGGGGTGATGGGGGTGGTTGAGGGAGCCCTGCCTCTCCCCGACCTGGTCTCAGTCCCGCCCAGGACCCAGGCCTGAGCCTGGCGGGGAAAGGTGCTGCTCTGCTGGTACTCACGTGCATGGGGGATGCTGCGTCAGGCTGGACACTCTGGAAGAGACAAGAGCTACACTGGTGATGAGAGCCAGCGCCCACGGGAGGGTCAGAGGCCCCAGGATCTGTTTGATTCCACTTCTGGGCCCTTATGAATGACCAGGGCAGGCCCCTGAACCGTCCTGAGCTTCAGTTCTCTCATTTGTAGGATGGGGGGTGGCTACAGGGCATCTGAAGCATCTTAACTGCTTTCGAGCAGGTTTCGAGCTCAACCCGCTCAAGAGGGGTCCTGGGAAGGGGGGTGCATCTGGGAAGAGATGGCAGGGAAGAGACCCAGGAAGCCAGGCCCGACCTTCAGCAGGGAATACTGGCAGGAGGCGATGACCAGACAGAACTGGAAGACCCAGATGTCGGTGAAGAAGCCCTTGAGCAAAAGAAGGTAGCCCAGGAAGGCGACGAGGCTGCTCAGGCCGACGCCGAGAATGTTCTCCACCAGCCCCCGAGTCCTGGAGAGACAGCAGGGTCAGAGCACACCCACCCCTCGCCTGCTGGTGGGGCAAGGGGTTAGGGGATGGGGGAAACAGGAGCCAGCCACAGAGGCCCATGTCCAGGCCGGTGTCCACGCCAGCCGCCATCCTGAGTATGTGAAGCTGTGCCCTCTCAGGGCCAGGGCCAGGCGGCACCCGCTCCAGGAAGCCACTCCACTGCTACCCCGCATCCCGATCCCAGTCTTTGCCCCCTCTAGACCCCGAGGCCTCAGGTGCCACCACTCTGGCATCTGCCCATCTCCGGCTCCCACTCGCTATGCTACGCACACAGACGATGCCCCCCAAACACTGGTCACAGCGCCGGGAGAAACCCAGAACACAGGGAGCCGGGACAGGTTCCAGGCCCAAACCATCCACCCCGACAACAAACGCCATCTGATCTCTCTCGCTTTCTGCGCCTCAGTTTCCTCCCGAAAACACAGAAAGCTAAGACAGATGGTTCGTTAGCTCTTTCAGGGTACAGGATTCAATTTACTTGACACTCACCCAGAAGCAAATAAAAAACAACACATTGAACAGGAACAACGTCTCCAGCAAAGCTCTAGGAGAGGAGCGACCAGAGCACCACCCCCTCGGCCGCCCCTCTGCACCCAGAAGCACCTGAAGAAACCCCACTGCAGACTCCAGCTCTCCACGCACCCTCAGCGACCCCAGCAGGTAGGTTCTCTGTTGCCATGACAGCCTCCACACGTTCAGAGTCGGAAGGCCAGGGGCCAGGGACGCTCAAGGACTGGGGGATGAGGGGGTGGGTGCTCACCGGTCCAGCAGGGCCAGCAGGGCGAGCCGCTCGTAGCGCACAGAGGTCCAGCGGCCGGGAAGAAGCCAGTACTTGTAGCTGTGCTGGGCCCGGGGCGGCGCCTCCTCCATCAGTGTCTGCTCCTGGGATTCGTGCAGGGAGTCCTGGTCCAGCAGGTCAAACTGCGGTCCCCATGGCCGCGGCCATCAGCCCCACACCCCCCGCCCCCGTGGTCCACTGCCACCCCCCAGCACACACTGGCTGGTCAACACAGAAAGTCCCCACCATGTAGCAGCCCCGCGGCCTGCCCTGACCCTCCATCCAAGGGCCTACTCCTTCCTCCAGCTTCCCAGGACGGGGCTCAGTGGCCGGGGGGGCTTCCAGGGCTGCTGGACGCCAGGATTACTAGCTCCTGCGTCTGTCTTCCCCACTCAGGCAGCATCTCCCGTCTCTTCCTGGGCTCAGAGAAATCCACCTTATCCTTCAGGAGCCAGCACAAACACTACCCTCCTCCCAGACAGAGCCCTCAGGGTCACTCAGACCCCCCTACCCTGGAGCACACGGAGCGCCAGCCCTGAGGACGGGCCTCGGTGCCGGTGCCAGCACTGCGAGGCCCTGGACCAACTACTTAACCTCTTTGGGCTTCTCGTGTCTTTAATTCAACAAGTGTTTACGGGATACAACTACGAGCCTGTCCCTGTGCTGGGCTCTGGAGAGCCCAGCAGCAGGGCCCCTGCCTCTGGTGGAGACCCTCGGCTGTGGAAGGATAACACTGCTATCCCACGTGACCGTCAGGAGAATAATCGCGTCAGGAAGGGGCACGTGGGGCTTCTGGGCGCTGCCCGTGGCCTCTCTGTGGCCCTGGGTGTGTGGGTGCTACTTTCACGACTGTCGTTTAACTCTGAGTCTGTGTCTCATGCGTCCCTAGTACTTCTGTTCTTCCCTGGCCAACCACATCAGTTATTGCCCACGTCAGGACACTTTCAGGAACGAAAGGTGGCGCTCTTGCTAGCTCTGCTGAGACGACAAGCTCGAACAGCATGCCTCAAGGCACCCCACGTCAGGCGCCCAGCACAGGAGGCAGCACTGCCACTGCCAGGCAAGCTCAACTGCCCCTTCTGCAAGTGCCACTGCTAGCACCCACCGTCCCCACTAACTGTGGGCCCCTCCAGGGCAAACAAAACTATTCCAGGCATGTATGTTGAACGGGTAAATAAATAAGCGACTCCTTGAGCCATTCAGGT
Organism: Globicephala melas; assembly: GCF_963455315.2. Classification (NCBI taxonomy): domain Eukaryota; kingdom Metazoa; phylum Chordata; class Mammalia; order Artiodactyla; family Delphinidae; genus Globicephala; species Globicephala melas. The sequence goes on from NC_083321.1 coordinate 6,812,492, forward strand.
CCAGGACCTGTGCACCCTGTGCTGGCCATCAAAGGTCAAGACAGCTATCTCAGGGCCCCTGGAGCCCTCACTCAGGGTGACCTGTCCCTCCTGGTGCCTGGCTGGATGCTTGGTGGTCTGCACCCCGCCCCCTGCAGCTCCTTCCCCGATGCTGGCTCCTCACCTCTGGGATCTCCAGGGGCACTCGGCGCACCTGCATGCCCTGCAGGACCACGGGCCGCGGCTGTAGCAGGTTCAAGCCACCTGTCGCCTCTGGGACATCAGCCGAGTGGAAGCTGGAGGAATGCGAGTGGCGGTCCCTGTGGGAACAGCAGCCATGAGGGTCGGGGCTGTGGGTGAGGCTGGGAATGGAATGGGGTCGAGGCCAAGGCCAGGCCATGACTGGGGGAAGGGAGCTGCTCCAATACCCAGGAACGCAGGGGTGTCCAGAGGAGTCAGGTGGCAGAAGTGCCTCCCTCCCAGGTCCTGGACCTCAAGACCCTGGAAGCCTCCTGCTTGGAAGTGCCACGGAACCAGAGACCTCAGGGATCCCTGCAGGTCCACCCTTCACCGCCGCCCACCCTCCTCTCCTCCTAGAGGTCTGAGCTGCCGCTGCCCAGCCCAAAGAAGGAAGACAGGAAATTCCCCAGAAATGGCAGCCCATCGGCTGCTGGGTCGGGAGAGCCCAAGCTTGGAGACTCACCAGGCACCATTGGCTGCCTGCTCCCCCTGCTGCCCTACAGGGTTCTCGTAGCCGCCTCCAGCCAGGCCAAAGGTGTAGGAACGCCGCACGCCTGGGGCACAAGTGTGGGACAAGGCAGCCCGTCAGGGACAGGAGCACCAAGGCCCAACCCACGTGGGCACCAGGGCCATCAAGTGAGGAAAACCCTCCACTGGGTTCTTCTGGATGGCAGCCCAGCCCCTGGGCACCAAGAGCACAGCTGCTGGGACCATGACCCAAAGCGGAAGAGAAAGAGGCCTGGCCACGGACCGGGGGAGGGGCTCACCGCTCTCGTCATAGAAGTAGTGCACAGCACCCTCGGAAGTGTCGTCAAAGGTGCAGGCCTCGTGCACGTTGGCGCCGGCCCGAGTGAGCAGCAGCGAGGAGGCGAAGTGCAGGGCAGAGGGCAGCGTCAGCGCCCGGGAATGGGAGGCAGCCCGGCCCCGCTGAGCTTCCTGCAGGCTGCTGGGAAGGGGTCGGCTCATAGTCAGCACCCCTTAGAGCCAGCCGGCCCCCACTCCCGTCCAAGCAGCCGGCAGGTGCTCACCTGGGCGGCGAGCCCATGAGCGAGGCGGGGGGGGTAGGGTTGCTGCCGGCATTGTGACGCCTCCGGATGGCCTGTGCCCGCCTCACGCTGCTTGAGCGGTCCCGCTTGCCAGTCTCCTCAGCAGCTGACCAGAGAGAGAGGCCCCCCGAGCATAAGTGACAGAGGCTTGGACAGAGCCTGAGGGAGGGTTGGGGGAGGGGGGGGAGACAGATGCCCCTGCATGGATGGAGCTAAAGGTCAGGCCTAGTCCAACCGCATCCCGCCTCTGTGGCCCAGCCAGGTCACCTAACCACGCGGGCCTCAGTTTCCACATGTGGAAACAAGGACGTGATCTGCTCTGCCCCACTGGCGACCCAGGAGGATGAGCGTGGCTACTCAGAGTCCTCAAAGAGCAGAGGCCCAGGTGCTACCTGCAGGACCTGGAGCCAGGTGCCTGAGGTCTCTGCCTCGGTCTCCTCACCACTCCAGCCTTGCTCATCTGAGGCTCCTGGCAGCCAACGTCACTAGGTCGCTGCGTCCTTGTCCATCTGCTGCCTGAGACAGAGGCTGACCAGGTCCACTCCAGCTGCCCCTGGCCCAAACCCACGTCCCTACTGAGCTCGCCTCCCCCCAGCTCTGGAGCCGGCACTCACCTCCCCCCACAGCACCATCCTCCTGCAGCTCCCCCCGCCAGCCAGGCTGGTTGGCCGCAGGTCCCCGGCGGGCCTCGGCGGGCAGCACAGCGGGCTCACCGGCTGCCAGCTCCACCCCCGCCTGGACCTCCAGCTCAGCCTTGGAGCCAGCCAGGGGGCCCCTCAGGCCATCACCCCCTGCCCCGTCCATGCTCAGCACGCGGGCGTGCGTTTTGGCGCTGGCGGTACTAGGCGTCCGCTGGGTCCCATAGGGCCGCTTGGGAGGCACAGCCGTCCCCTCCTCAGCCCCGTGGGGGGCCCGTCGTTTCCGGGGCCCCCCCGCCGCACCCCGAGAACTCTCAGGGGAATAGCAGGAAGTGGACGAGGAGCTGTCGGTGCTGTAGCGGCGCTGGGACCGGAGGCTGGAGGCCGGGCTCAGTTCACTGCCCTCGCTGGTGTCATCGTCCTCGAAGAAGCCCCCGCCTTCCAGCAGCGGCCGCCGAGGGGCACGGCCAGCGGGCGAGTGTCTTCTCACAGGTGGCCGCCGTTTGCTAGGCCGCAGCAGGGCCAAGTCCTTGGGCCGTACAACCAGGAGCGGCTCAGCCGGGCCCGGAGGCGTCCCTGCTCCTACGACTGTGTCAAAGGAACGCAGTGTGTCATCTGACGGGACCCCAGCATCTGGTGAAGCGGGCAGCTCTGCCTCCGAGGGTGGGTCTGTGTCGCTGCCCTCGGGGGCTTGCCCACCGGGGGGGCTGTCCAGGTGGGTCGAGTTGGTCTTCTCGCTCTTGAAGCTGCTCAGCGTTTCCCTGTCAGTGCCACTGAAGCAGGAATCTGAGGAGCCGGCTTTCTGGGGTGTGGGCTCACCCGAGCCCCGCCGGTCCAGGGGCTGGTAGCCGCTCGCTCCGCGGCGGTGTTCCCGTCGACTGCTGGTCCTCACCAGGGCCCGGTCGGGCCGGGTCAGCGTCAGGAAGCTCTTGCTCAGCTCCTGGCTGAGGCTCCCCTTCAGCAGGGGGCTCATGGGAGTGTCAGCCACGCTGCTCCCACTCCAGGGGGCGCCATCTCCAGCCAGGGGAGAACGTTCTGAGGAGTCCGTGCTGGGGAGAGATGGGTCTGGGGCAGCCCCTGGAGGCATCTGGGGGAGGTCTCCAACTATCAGAACACAAGAAGACAGAAGACGACAGAATGGCATTCTACAAAAGGGACCGGTGGCTGAAGGGGTCCTATGGCCCCACTTTCTGAGAACCCAGTGGGGCAAGACACTGAGGAGATCCAATCTGAGAGAACACAGAGAGCCCAGGGAAGTAAAAGTTGGGGTGACTCAAAGACAAGACAGCTAGTCTTCTCCCCAGGCTCTCGCCAACATGCCCACTCACTCAGCTTCTCCTGTGAGCTTAGCTTCAGCATCTCTCGATCGGCAGAGGTCATGATCACGTTGTTGCTGCCCTGCTCCCGCACCAGCTCCTTGATGTCTGCAACCACAGCCCCAGAGGCGTCAGCAGGACCTCAAGGCCTCCACGCGCCATCCCCTACTCCACACCACCACCTTCAGCTCTGAACAGCAGCCACCTACCTCTGAGGGGCCCAGAGTCCTCCATCCGGGGCAGCAACTCCTGAGCAATAGAAAAAAAAGTACGAAGGAGCAAACAGGGCAAAAAGTAGGTTCAGGACATACCCATGTTGGGGACAGGCTCTCAGGAGAGGAGTGGGGAAGGGAGAGGGCCAGGACCACTCACCGAGACCTGGTTGAAGCCAAACACGGAATGCTGAGAACTACAGCGTACGGGGGGTGTGGAACTCACTTTTCGAAATACTGTCATTTCCACTCCAGGATCCCTAGCAGTGGAAAAGAACAGTAGCTTTCAGTTAACCCTCCCTCTTCATATAGTACTTCTCCCAACATCCCCATCGCTCTACTCTCCACAAAGATCCCCCTGATGAATCCAGGGCCAACCATAGAACGTTCAACCGTTCTTGGACCCAATGTTCCCTAAGCCCCTTCTCCATCCTCCAGCGCTCAGGCCCAGGCACCAAGGACCCTCCATTTCCAACACAGGCCCTGCCTCGCCCCACCTGGGCAGACTGCCGTCCCCCTGGGCAGGCTCTTCCTCTGGCTCCCCCATGGTAGAGCTGCGCTTCTCCACAATCTCGCCCTGGTCGAACATAGCATGCAGCCGATAGTTCACAGTCTTGATGGCAGCGAAGATGACAGCCACCACAAGGCAGTACACACCAGCCACCATCAAGCTGGGGGGCAGGACCTGGAGGTGGCAGCAAGTCAGGTCCCTCTTCACACAGCCCTGCCCCCGTGGGGTGGACCTAACGCCACAGTCAAAGCTAGGATTCACAAATTCACAACAGGACTTCATCGCCCCTGCACACAACTAGTAAGAAAGCCCTGCCGGAGGGCCCTGTCTTCTTTCTAACTGGAAAGAAACGAAGTGAGGGTCTCAAGGTCACCCAGGCCAGAAAATTTTGGCCTCTCCTCCACACACTCCAAACTCTGCACTGAGTCCTCTTCCTACATCCTAGTGCCCAAGCCACAGCCCAGAATCCCTGCCAGGTTGCACCCCTCCGTGACATCTGCCCTCCCTTTCCCCGGCGGGAGTTACAGGTGGCGGCAGCGTCTCACCATGTACAGCAAGAAAGGAAAGGTGAGCAGGAAGATCCAGACATAGAGGTGGAAGCAGTTGGAGAAGGTGCTCTGGTGCGGGTCGAAGAACCAACCGCCGGTGAGCGAAGCCCACACCCCCTGGCGCAGGATCTGCAATACCTGCGACCCCATGGCCCCGCCGCTGCTGCGCGCGCCCTCCTCCCGGGACCCTCATGGGGGCGGCCCCCGGCCCATGCCCCGCGTGGCGCCCGAGGGCCCCGGGGCCCGGCCTCGCGCTCACGCCATAGCCTCCCCCAGCGGAGAAGAGAGGTCGGTGGGACTAGGGTGCGAGCAGGGGGCGGGGCCGGCCCGGGCAGTCAGCGGTGCGAGACCCAGGCGCGGGGGTGGAGACGCATCAGAGGCGGGGTCCGGGCCCCCACCCCCGGCCCAGATCTGCTCCCAAGGGCCGGGCCGGCAGGCAGGCGCAGGGCAAGGGCCGGGCACCCGTCGGCGGCATCCAGAGGTGGGCGTGGGGTGGATGCTCTGGGGGTGCAGGCGACGGCTCCCTCGGTTCCGGCCCGGGGAAAGCCCTGGTACCCTGAGGTCCACTTCCGGGGTCACAGGTCACTCGCTTTGGGCTCCGCGCTCGCCCCGCTTCTGCGGGAGCCGGCCCAAGGGGGAGGCCGGAAAAAGGAGCCGCGAGCCGCCAACCTGCAGTGGCGCATGCGCCCAACGAGCCCAGTTGGGACCCGGAAAAGGAAAACCTGGCGGCTTGAATGCGCAAGCGCAGGGAAGTGGTGGAGCGCTAAGAAGCGGGAGAGTCCTTTGGGCGTGCGCAAAGTTCAGGTCTAAGGGAAGGGACGGTCCGAAAGGCAGAAGCGCTTGGGCGCATGCGCACACCTAAACGTTGCCAATCTAGCGGAGACCACTGGGCGGAACCCAAGGGATAGTTGAGGGGCCATCGAGTAACGGCGGAGTTAACTGGCGCAAAATTCTCCCACTGAGTTACAAGAGGCGGGGTAGAGGATGGAGGCGCGGATCTCCCTTGGCTAAAGCGACAGTTCGCTACGAGAGCACGCCCCTCTAAGTCCGCCCTTTTTAGCGATGGACCTGAAACCTCACGTGCTACCTCTACTTCCAGGTCAGAGCTCAGACTTAAGATTGTAGAGAGCGATCCTCCAAGAACAGGCAGGAATAGTCGAAGTAGGATAGCGTCGTTTTTCTTAAAGTGACAGGCTCAAGGCAATTGGGGTCAATCCAGCAGTTACAAGGACGGTTTAGCTATTCTGAATCCAATCACTGAGCAAATTTCTTGACCGCAGTTTCAGGTTTCCGCCCCTTCATGGGGAAGAGGCATGAATAAGTGGATTGTTTCCCAGGTGAGGGAAAGAGGAGAGCCTTAGACAACTCGTTCCAAGAGCTCGAGGTGCAGCCAGTTCCGTCCTCCTTGTCTTACGCACCCCCATCCCACTAGCTCTGCAAAGCTGAGCTTCAGGCCCCAGTTTCACATACGAAGAGAATGAGACGTAGAGAGGATGGGTCACACAGCCCTGCAACTTCGGAGCCAAGACCAAACTCGGGTTTGCCCCTCTCCCAAGCCCGGTTCTTTGCCCCAATTTTGCTGATGCGGATGTAGAGAGTGGGGATGGCCCGTCCTTAGTAGAAACCAACTTGGACCCTAAACCTGCTGTCATGGGGGATCGGGGCTACCCTTCCCCACCTTCTGCCTCTCATTGCCCGCCTACCCGGGAACTCCCAGGCCCAGTCGCCCCGCAGCCTCTGGGAGGGGAGCGGTGCTACCCGCCCGCGTCATCTGATGCTGTTTCCTGCAGGAGGGAGAACAGCGGAAAAAAGTGAAACTCCACCCTCCACCTCTGCCTCCCGCCCCCGGGGCCAAAGTACAAAGGGAGGAGGAAGAAGGGAACGGGGTTGGAGCCATCGGGTTGAGAGAGCCCAGCCGGGAAGAGGCAGCTTGGCCCAGCTAGAGACACTCCAGCCACCCCCTGCGCAAAGAGACCCAACCGGAGTCCAGGCGCTGCCCCTTGCTGGCCCCACCTTACACTTGGCGGGTGCCGGAGCCAGACTCCCAGGACTGCTCCAGACTGAGGGACGCCCGGGCCCCTCTGTGCCAGCGATGGTGAGACGCCGGAGGCCCCGGGGGCCCACCCCCCGAGCCTGACCACACTGCCCTAGGTCGCCTTCCCCCGGAAGCCCGAGATGCGGGGGGCCGGGAGGCGACACTCCTGGCTCCCCAGAGAGGCGTGGGTCTGGGGCTGAGGGCCAGGGCCCGGATGCCCAGGTTCCGGGACTAGGGCCTCGGCAGTCAGCAAGGGTGGGGACCAGGGGCACCCAGGGAAGGTCCCCCACACCCACCAACGCCAGCTCCCAGCCATGGAGCCCTTGAAGAACCTCTTCCTCAAGAGCCCGCTGGGGTCATGGAACAGCGGTGGCAGTGGGGGCAGTGGGGGAGGCGGCGGAGGTTGGCCAGAGGGATCCCCGAAGGCGGCAGCTTATGCCAACCCTGTGTGGACAGCCCTGTTTGACTACGAGCCCAATGGGCAGGACGAGCTGGCCCTGCGGAAGGGCGACCGTGTGGAGGTGCTGTCCCGGGATGCAGCTATCTCAGGCGATGAGGGCTGGTGGGCGGGCCAGGTGGGAGGCCAGGTGGGCATCTTTCCATCCAACTATGTGTCTCGGGGCGGCGGTCCGCCCCCCTGCGAGATGGCCAGCTTCCAGGAGCTGCGGCTGGAGGAGGTGATCGGCATCGGTGGCTTCGGCAAGGTCTACCGCGGCAGCTGGCGAGGCGAGCTGGTGGCTGTGAAGGCAGCTCGCCAGGACCCCGATGAAGACATCAGCGTGACAGCTGAGAGCGTGCGACAGGAGGCCCGGCTTTTCGCCATGCTGGCACACCCCAACATCATTGCCCTCAAGGCCGTGTGCCTGGAGGAGCCCAACCTGTGCCTGGTGATGGAGTATGCTGCCGGCGGGCCCCTCAGCCGTGCCCTGGCTGGGCGGCGTGTGCCCCCCCATGTGCTCGTCAACTGGGCCGTGCAAATTGCTCGTGGGATGCACTACCTGCACTGCGAGGCCCTGGTGCCTGTCATCCACCGAGACCTCAAGTCCAACAACAGTGAGTTTTGGGGAGCATGGGTGGAGGTTGGCATGGCCCAAGTACACACCTACTAACAACGCTTAGCTGAGCCTACCTGGGGATCTACTAGAGGCAGGAGTTCCTCCCCTAGGGGAATCTGAGTTGACCGGGGTGCCCGTGGGCTCACACTAGCCCCAAAGCAGGAGTTCCAGGCACCCAACAGAGTCCTTCACGCCCCATCCCCAAAAAGAGTCCTTGATCCCAGCTCACAGCTGCCAAGTTAAAAAAATTGGAACCTCTCACGTGGGCCGTAAGCAGCTTGCCTAACCGTGGCCACTACCTCAAGGAAGGAGGAGTGCTGGGTGCTGGCGCCCCCTCATCTGCAGGGAACTCCCCTGAAGTTCACCGTTGTCCTGTTGGTGCCTCCTCCCCCCTCCACTTGTGGTGGGCAGCTCCTCCAGAACAGAAATCTCAAAGGGGGAAAAACCACCCTCTTCCCCTGCCCCGTGGTGGTCAAAGCTGGGGCCAGGGATGGAATTCTGGCCCCACCCCTCCCCCCCTGGCTGCATGATCTCTAGCTGGTTATTTCAACTCAGAACCTCGATTTCAGACTCTGTAAAAAGGGAGTGATCGGGAGGGTGAAACGGCTTAACAGGCTGGGCATCCGATGCCCGGTACACAGTGGGTCCTCAGCCATGGGTGTGGATGTTTGAAGGCTGGATCACCAAGAGGGCTTTGCCTGGAATCAGCACTTGGGAGTGGGCGTGGCGGGGCTAAGAAAGACTCAAGCGGTAAGGCACTCCATCTCCAGCCATTTCAGGTCCTACACGCTGCCCAGCCTGGGCCCAAGACAAGCAAGTGGCAGGTTGGGAGGGCTTTCTGAAGCAGACGAGCTTCACACCAAGCCCAAAGCAGGGAGTGTTCAGCAGGGACCCAGTTGGATGCAGGGCCTGACAAGAGCAAAGGCAAGGAGGCAGGCCGCAGCACGGTAGTGGGTACCTGGGCTGGGCCTGCTGGGGGCTGAGGTGCAGCTGTAGAGCAAAAGGAAGGGCCGGTGAGGTCACTGGAGAGGCACGGGTGGCTCTTGGAGGGGTGAGCATGGATATTTTGAGCCTCCTGGCCTGGGCTGAGCATGGATAAGCGGCTTGTGGGGAGCAGAACACCAGGGCCCAGTGATATCCAAGTCCTTGCCAGGGCCAGAGGGGCCTGGGGAGGCCTGCCAGCGACCCCACCCACTCCTCTCATCCACAGTAGGGGGCAGATCCCACCTCTCAGCCTCCCTCCTGGGCCCTAGCCATCTAGGGACCCCCACTCCCTGCCCCAGCCTGAGGGGGATTCCCCGAAGGCCTGGGGGGAGGGGACTCCCGTCTTCTGTTTTTCCTCCAGTTTTCTTTCCAGAAAAAATGGAACAATAGCCCAGGCTCCTGCTCCCCACCCTCCCCACCGCTTCCTGCGTTTCCTGCTGCCCCTGAGCCGGCTTCCTGCCCCTGCTCCAGCCTCTGCTCTCTCCCCAGCCCAGCTGCCTGCAGGGGAGGAAAGAGCTGGGGGTAGGGGGTTTGTGGGAGAGGAAGGAGCCAGGGATTGCGCCCCTACTCCCCCCCAGTTCCCTCCCAGAGTCTGGGTGGTGGTGAAAGGCAGGCAGGGTGCCCTTAGCCTTGCTGAGCCTGGCCTCCCACCTCGCAGACCCCAGTTCTAGGCCCGGGCTGCTGTCTGCGGCATTGGCGGGGGGAGTCCCTGGGATGGGGGGGGCGCAGGCAGGAAACAATGGCGTGATTTTCCTGGACAATGGGGGCCTTGTGAGGAAGCCTGGCAGGGAGAGGAGGGGGAATTCTCTAGGCCCACGAGTCACAGGACTGACCAGCCAGCCCAGCCTGGGCCTGACCTCCCCCAATTCTCCACCAAAGGACCCCCGCCCCCATTGGAGACCTGAGCCAGGCCTCCCAGAAAGGAGAAGTAGGGACCATGGGAGGGAAGCGGAAGAGGCGTAAGCTGCCTAGGCCACTCCCAAGCTTCACAGAGGCAGCCCAGGAAGGGGGCTGGGGGCCAGGTCCCTTTCAGAGGCCAGGGAGCCCTAAGGGGATGCTGGGAGGGGGATCTCTAGCCCCTTCTCCTCTGAGTGACCCCTGACCGCCCCATCCCCAAGGTCTACATCAGACACCAGAAGAGCAACTTGGGTTGGAACAAATTCAAGGCACTTGGAGAAAAGCAGGGGACACGGAGGTGAGGATAAGGCTTCACAGGTGTCAGGTCAAGCTGGGGGGTAGGAGGCGGCAGAAAGGCCACCAATAGAAAGAAGTCCTGAGACTTCGAGTGAGTTGCTGCCCCTCTCTGGACTTCAGATTACCTGACCGAAAAAGGGAGGCTGGCCTCCCAGCTCGAGATACTGGCGCAGAAGGTGATTCACCAGTCTGTGAGGTACCACAAGTGGCTAGAGACCCGACTGAGAAGCAGCCGTCAAGAGGATGGGTGGGTCCTGGCACCAGAGGAGGCGGGAGTCCCTCCCCCCAGCCCCAGTACATGGATCCCTTTGCCTGGTCCCTCTCCAGCTGCCTGCCCCAGCCTGCGGCGGCTCTTCTCTGGAATGAACTTTCGCAGAGCTTACTGAATGGTCCAGTTCTGAGTCTTCAGCAGCCGGGCCGGAGGCTGTTGTGAAGCTGGGAGTAAGATGTTAGAGGTTGGAGGAGAAAGTCAATCTGAGAGAGATTAGCAGCAGAATCTTTAGGACAACTGTCAGATCCCGCGCTAAAGCTTTAAGAAGCGTGATCTCGCTGGACTTGCCTGGCGGCTCAGTGGTTAAGACTCTGCGCTTCCTCTCTACAGGTGGCACGGGTTCCATCCCTGGCTGGGGAACTAGGTTCCCACATGCCGCTTGGTGCCGCCAAAAAAAAAAAAAGGTGATCTTGTTTAATACTCATGATGACCCTCTGAGGTGGGTTTTGTCGTCATGCCTAGCTTTAACTGTTCAGTACTCAGCCCCAGTTTAGCTAAGAGGAGAGGGTAGATTGCAGGATCATTCTCTGAATTTTGAGAAATTGTGGGAAGATTTGCCAGGCATGGTGGAAGGATGAAGATGGTTGTTGAGAGCATAAAGACGTCAGGTAGGGCAGCTGATAGGCAGCTGGATCGACTTCTGAACTGGAGCTCCCAATGTGGGAGATGCCAGTGAGGAGGGGGCAGCTGGCACCTGGGAGAGTCCAGGACAGCCTGGGGGCAGTGGGCCAAGGTCAAGGGGAGGCCAGGCTCTGAGGAATGCCAGCATTGAAAAGGCTAAGGGTGGGGAGGCCCTGAAGGAAACAGCAAAAGCAGCCAGAGGTCCTGGGAGCCAAGGACAGCAGGGAGGGGTTGAGCAGCAGTGCCAGATGCCCCCAGGAGGCCCAGAGAGCTCGGCCAGCAGCAGGATCAGGAGTTGTGGCTTTAGACCTAGAAAAGCGAATACCCTGCTTCTGTCACCTCCTCTGAGAAGTCTTCCCTGACTCGCTGGGCTGTATTAGGTGCCCGTGTCCTCTGCCCCCACTATGGTGCTGTCACTCTGGGCAGGATTGCTGAGAGGTGTGCCCTGAAAGGACGTGTGTTCAGAAATGTCATTGGCTTGGATGTCACTTCTCTACAATGCAGTTGGCTATAACCAGAAAAGTAGAGAGGCCTCTTCAGAACCTTGAAAATTCTATAATTTTGTCCTCTTTTTATTCCTCTAAAACTTCTCTCCTTTGAGCCATGCTTTTCCTGGTGAGAGATTTGCAAGCTGCTGCTTCTCCTCCCTGTACAGAGTATGGTGGCCCCATATGGGACAAAGCCATCAGCCCTTGCCACGTCTATCCACTACTACATTTGTCCCAAACTCCTTTCTAGCCAAGAACCACCACTTTCTTAGACCCCTTTCTCTCTCTTCACATCCAGCTGCATCAGTGGATATCTTTTGGAATCTTTCCCCTGGGAGCGGGTGCGCTAGCCACAATGGGACATGGACACCAGGGGTCTGTAGTGCCTGCTGGGCTTCCTTTCTCACGAGGGGGTTCCCTCCTGCTCCCCACCCCGAGGCAGGTTCTGATTCACACTCCTGCCTCAGCAAAATGACAAGACACAGGTTTCTCTTGAAATCAAAGTTACAAATGCTGAGAGGCTGCCATATTGCCCACTTCTTTCTTTCTTTTTTTTTTTTTTGGCCACACCGTGGCATGCGGGATATTAGTTCCCCAACCAGGAATTGAACCGTGCCTTCTGCAGTGGAAGCGTGGAGTCTTAACCACTGGACCACCAGGAAGGTCCCCATATTGCCCATTTCTATTCCGTGCAGTGTTAGGAGAAAGTTAGAGCACTGGCTTTGGAAGCACACAGACCAGGTCGTGGCATCTGCTTTATTTGCATATGCCCTAGGTTAAATCAAATTATTGCTCAGTCTCCTCTTCTGCAAAATGGGGATAATGATGTCTACCTCATAGACTTTTATTTTTGTGAGTGCTAATGCTGAGTGTAAAATGCCTGGCCTCTGGTAACCCCTTGGTAAATGTTTCCCAGCCTTGTGCTTATTGTCTGATTCTACCCCAACCCCAGCTATGAGCTCTCCAGGGCAAGATTGAGACCAGTTCACCTCGGTGCCCCCAGTACCCAACCAGGATGTCTGTCAGATGACAGTTTGCTCCCAGCTCCTCCCTTGTCCCCACCACCTGAGCCTGGAGCACCACAGCCCTTCCTCTCTTCCCCAGTTCTGCTGCTGCAGCCCATTGAAGGTGACGACATGGAGCACAAGACCCTGAAGATCACTGACTTCGGCCTGGCCCGCGAGTGGCACAAAACCACGCAAATGAGTGCTGCAGGCACCTATGCCTGGATGGCTCCTGAGGTTATCAAGGCCTCCACCTTCTCTAAGGGCAGCGATGTCTGGAGGTGCGGCTGGGTGGAGGCTGGACAGATATGGGGCTGCAGAGGGCAGAGGTGGCTGCCAAAATCTAGGGCTGGGCAGACAAGCAGAGCCCAGAGGGAGGGACACAGACCACTGAGCTCTTGGTTGCCTTGGGATGAAATGGCAACGAATAAGTAGAGGAGGGGACATAGACCCTTTGTCTCACCCACAGTTTTGGGGTGCTCCTGTGGGAACTGCTGACTGGGGAGGTGCCCTACCGTGGCATCGACTGCCTTGCTGTAGCCTATGGAGTGGCCGTTAACAAGCTCACACTGCCCATCCCATCCACCTGCCCCGAGCCCTTCGCACAGCTCATGGCCGGTAAGGGGATGGGGCAGGAGGGTGAGGGGCAGAGCTCCTTGGCCCAGGACATATCCACTCACAGACCCCTTCTTATCCTGTCCCCCCTCCACTCCGTTTCCCCAGATTGCTGGGCGCAGGATCCCCACCGCAGGCCCGACTTCGCCTCCATCCTTCAGCAGTTGGAGGCACTAGAGGCGCAGGTCCTGCGGGAAATGCCGCGGGACTCCTTCCATTCCATGCAGGAAGGCTGGAAGCGCGAGATCCAAGGCCTCTTTGACGAGCTGCGGGCCAAAGAAAAGGTGGGAGGAGTCGGGGTCCCAGGGTTGGAAGGGGACGCCGGGAAGGAATGTCTCCCCGGGTTCCATGGGGCAGAAGGTGGGGGTGAGCGTCTGAGACCGTACCCGACTGACTCCACCGCCTCCATTGTCCCGGGCACAGGAACTACTGAGCCGCGAGGAGGAGCTGACCCGCGCGGCGCGTGAGCAGCGTTCACAGGCAGAGCAGCTGCGGCGGCGCGAGCACCTGCTGGCCCAGTGGGAGCTGGAGGTGTTCGAGCGCGAGTTGACGCTTCTATTGCAGCAAGTTGATCGCGAACGGCCACACGTTCGCCGCCGCCGCGGAACCTTCAAGCGCAGCAAACTCCGCGCGCGCGACGGCGGCGAGCGCATCAGCATGCCGCTCGGTAAGGGGCGGGTCCCAGCACGCCGCCCGCCATTGGCTTCGTGGGCGGAGGGGTGGGGTCAGGCGGGTGTGCTGGCCACACCGGGATTGGTCTAGGGCGTTGGTGGGTGGGCCTGTAAGACGAGGCTGGAAGGGGAGGGGCCCGGAGTGTGTTTTCGTTTGTGGGCGGGTTTTGGCGGGAATATTTGCATGTCGGCCTGGGAATGGCTACGGCCGGGAAGGGGCGGGGCTCATGAAAGTTCTGAGAAAGCCGAGGGAGTGGGGTGGGGCCGCCTCCTGGGAATCTCCGACTCCGCTGCGCTTCTCCGCGTGAGAGGTCTGCTTTCCTTACGGAGAGCCTGGGGCCCAGGAAGGCAGTGAGGCCGACCCCAGTCACCCAGCCACTGTGCCAGGCCCTGTTCCAGCACTGCCTGCGTGGCCTGGGAACTGCCGAGGGGCCCTGCAGGTTAGGATCCAGTCTCTCCTTCACCACAAACCTGCGCCCTGCTTCCCCCCCAACCCCAGACTTCAAACACCGCATCACCGTGCAGGCCTCTCCCGGCCTGGACAGGAGGAGAAACGTCTTCGAGGTCGGGGCTGGGGACTCGCCCACCTTCCCCCGGTTCCGGGCCATCCAGTGTAAGAAACTTCGCCTCCCCTTGCCCATGCCCTTACCCCCAGACCTTATCCTTTTGTCAGTCAAACCTTATCCTTGGAAGTAGATCCCACACACTGTCTCCTCCTCTTCTCCCCTGCTCGCAGGCGCCCTCCCCTATCTGTCTAAACTGGTACCTCTAAGTTCCCCAAGCAGCATGCATTTTACAACTTTTTTCAGTCTAGCAATTGTATGACACTATGTCCCATTCATTTTCCTAAACACTTTGCTAATATTATTCCTCACGAAGACACTGTGAGGTAGATGTCCTTGTTATTATATAAGTTTTACTGATGAGAAAAGTAACTGCCTAATGTTGCACAGCTAGCAAGTGGCAGAGTCAGAATTCAAACCCACGCAGTTTGCTGTAGTGGCTGTACTAACTACTAAGCAGCAAATGCCGGGTGAAGAAGGACTAGATGAGATGCCTCACTGCCAGTCCCAGGACCCCACACCCGCCTACCCCAGTTCTGTTCAGATTCTCTGTGGCCCAAAGCTCACCCTGGGAATGGGATGGGGCCCAGCCTGACCCACACCCCACCCCAGTCCTCCAAGAAGTTGCCCCTGGAGCTTGATTCTCATGATGGGAGGACAAGGATCAGGGTTCTTGACCTCAGCTCAGACTCCTTCCATTCCCCCCTCCCCCTGCCCGCCACAGTGGAGCCTGCAGAACCAGGCCAGGCATGGGGCCGACAGTCCCCAAGACGTCTAGAGGACTCAAGCAATGGAGAGCGGCGAGCATGCTGGGCCTGGGGGCCCAGTTCCCCCAAGCCCGGAGAAGCCCAGAACGGGAGGTGAGTACCTGAGTGCCACCCACCGAGTGTCTTCTGCCTCCCAACAGTCCTGAGATTCACGAAGCACAACTCCCCTCTCGTCCCTTCACCAGGAGAAGGTCCCGCACGGACGAAGCCACGTGGTACCTGGATTCAGATGACTCATCCCCCTTAGGATCTCCTTCCACACCCCCCATGCTCAATGGTGAGTGGCCTTGTCTCCCCCCAGCAGACTGTTGCTGCACTCCTGTGGGTCCTATGGGCAGGCTACAAGAAGCCAGCCTGCAAGGCAGGCCATTCCTAGAACCCAGGTCTGACCCATCAGCCCACAACTGAGCTGGATCCAGCCTAGGCCTCAGGGACCCTATTCAGGGCTGGCCTGCAAGAGGGCTCTCCCCTGGCCCTGTGGCAGCTGCTGTGCCCTCAGCAAGCTCTAGGGAAGACAGGAAAACAAGGAACGGTGCCCCGCATTTGGGACCCAGGGGAAGCTGGGCCGAGACCAGAGAAGGAAACTGTGCATGTGGGGTGGAGCTAGAAAAGTGGCTGCCACACTGTGCTTCTCAGAGTCCCTTCTGGGGAGCCTGTAGGTGGAGAAGAGGATAAGAAATCTGAACGGGTGGGGATCTAGGGCCTACTCACTGCATCTGGGGCAGTTCTGGACTTTTCTGTTTTCCATAATGGCAGTAGCACTTACCGTGTGTCAGGCATTCCATCCAAGCAACAATCTCACGAGGGATTATTATACCCATTTGAGAGATGAGAAAACAGAGGCTCTGCGAGGTAAAGTAATCTGCCTAAATCCCCCAGCTAAGGATTTGAACCCAGGGAGACTTTGACTCTCATGCTCGTAGTGAGCTTTCCCAGAAACTTTCACTTGAAGAAAGGGTTTCTCACATACAAACTACTTGGGAAGCTAGGGGGTTAGCAGAAACTGGGGCTCCTGTGTCAGAGGGACAAGGGCTCCGCTCAGCACTGCCCAGCATTGGCAGGGACTAGAAAGTTGCAGCCTCCCTTGCCCGTGGGTCCCTTTAGAGCCCCCAGCTGTACCTGCTTCTCGCAGCCAGAATATAGGACCTGGCTTAACTGTCATCAGACCAGAGTCCTATTCAGCAAACAAGTTAGACTCACTCCTCTCACCCCACCCAGCGCGTCACCTCCACCATTACCTGAGCTACATTTCACAGTAACAATAACAGCAAACGTTTATTGGGTCCTTCCTGTGTGCCATTTTATAGAGGAGGAAACTGAGGCACAGAGAGGTTAAGTGGTTTGAAATAGGGCATACAGCAGAACAGGGATTTGAGCCCAGGTCTGACTCCAGAGGCAGGGCCCTGGAGCCCCGTCTGCCACACCATTTTCTGCTCCAGCAGTTGCATTGCCCCAAGCTAGCTGTGCTGCAGGCACTGAACTGAGAATTGGAAGGCCAAGGGGGCTGCTTGTAGTCACCTGCTCTAGAACGCCCCAGGCCAGAAGGGTCAATGGAGAACTTGAGGTCCTGTCAACCTGGGTGTGTGGTCTGAAGGAGCCCCTGACCATATTCTGCAGATCCATTTGGCCTTACTCTCCCTGAGCTCCCAGGAGCAGGGACACAATGGCCTGGACCCCATCTTTCTCTGGCTTGCCCTCTTACCTAAAAGGATATCACCTGTCCCAGCCCAGCTGCTGGCTGAGCACTTGGTTCCCCTGGTGCAAGCCCACCCTCCAGCCATCTTGGGCCCACCTACGAGTGCATGACCTTGACCTCCCAACCACCCACAGAGTGAAAAACCTGGCTAAGAATCAAAGACCCTGTGAGACTGTCCCAGGCGTTAGCCACACCACCGGGGAGCCCCAGCTCCCACCCCTCGTCCGCTCCTGGGTGTTCCGGCCCCTGGGGAACTGGTTGCAATGAGTGGCAGATTGGTGGGCGCAGTCAGCCTGCACTGACAGCAACTGCCGCCTGAAGCTTGTTGCCCTGGAGCCGCTAACTACCACGTGGCCGTGTCCTCTCTGTGAGGCCCCACAGAAGCGATTTCACCTTCGTCTCTGGGTCAAGCATGTTTTTTCTCTTTCTCCTTAACAACAGGGTTGCCAGCTCTTACTGCCAGGGAGCTTAGAGGCAAATTAAAATCCTTGCCGAGTTACCTGGGGCAAGTCGCTTACTTTTGGGAACCTCGGTTTCTCAGAATATCGGCCTCAGGAACTTCTTTCCATTCTTAGTTTGTGTGCTGACCTCCAGCTTCACTTCACTTTGTTCCATTTTTCTTGCCTGTTTTAAACATGTTTTTCCCCTGTTCTGTTTAAACTCACTGTAAATGATCAGTTTCCTCACCTGTAAAGTAGCGTAACAGCAGTCACCTTACATGGTTGTCACAGGATTGTAAGAATGGACTCTTCCATCAAACATGTATTGACATATATCATGAGCCAGGCATCGATGTGCTAGAGATCAACACTGCCCTGACCTTGGGGAGGGCCTAGTCTGGTGGAAAAGCAGACTCAGAAATAAACAAGGACAGTAGGGAGTAGTACGTGGTGGGGCGAGGGCTGTACAAGGCATAACGTGAGCAAGAACCGCACAGGTTACAGGGGATTCTGGCAAAGCTTCTAAATGAGGAAAAACCTCTTGTTTTCTTCTCCATTCTACTCACTTCGCTTCTGACACTAGATGCCTGGGGGTTTTCCCCACACCGACCAATTCTGGGACACCAGCTGGGGGTCGTACAATCCAATCCAATTCTAACACTGCCTACCTGGAGTTAGTTTGTGTCAGATCCCACAGGTTAAGGGTTCAGGCCCACAGGACTGCTCCTCCCCACTTCAGACACCAGTTGTACGTTCGGGTTGTCACCTGTGCTCCCCACCAACCAGCTATAAATCAGAGGTCCCCACGACCCCCTCCTCAGATCTGATGATTTGCTAGAACAGCTCACAAAGCTCAGGAAAGCCATTTACTTACTAGATTACCAGTTTATTAAAAAGGTTACAGGTCAAGAACAACCAGATGGAAGAGATGTGTAGGGCAGAGTATGTGGGAGGACACAGAGTGTCCACGCCCTCTCCAGGCACGGTACTTTCCCAGCACCTCCACTGGTTCACCACCCAGAAGTGCTTGGAACGCTTTGGCTGGGTTTTTGTGGAGGCCTCATTACATGGACACGATTGATTGCTTAAATTCTTGGCCATTGGTGATGGGATTCAATCTCCAGCTCCTCCCCTTCCCAGTGCAGGTGGAGGCTGAAAGTTCTAACCCTCTAATCATATAGTTCGTTCCCTTGGCAACCAGACCCCATCCTTAGGAGCTTTCCAAAAATGGCTGCATCAATATGAACTCAGATGTGGTAAAAAGAGCTCCTTATGAATAACAAAAGGCGCTCCTTTCACCTTTATCATTCTAACACTTAGGAAATTCCAAGGGTTTGGGGAGTCCTGTACCAGGTATGAGATGAAGACAAAATATATACTTTTTTATAAATCAGAATGTCATAGCTTCACAGAGGATGTGACATCTCAGCTGGGTCTTGAATGGTAAATAAGGGATCACTGAGAGCCGAGGTGGGGAAGGTGTGCTGAGCGGAGGGAATAGTGTGTGTACAGCCGTGGGGCCCACCACACCTGAGGAAGAGGAATCCAGGTTGGAACTCAGAGGGAGAGCTGAGAGCCAGGGACTCACAGGCCTGAAGCAGCAAGTGGGGTTCAGGCCTGCATCCCCTCGGTCTGTGGAGCCCAGTGCAGCCCCAGCACATGGGCCAGCAGATGTTTGTTGAATGAATGAGTGAAGGTGGAAAGGCAGGCAGGAGCCAGTTCAGGAAGGGCCTGGAAATTGATGGGGGACTTTTGAAGCAGACTTGTCTCTAGCAGATTTGCATTTTAGAAGGCAGTGGTCACTGCAGGGGTGGGGTGGGGTGGGGGGATAAGAGTCAAGAGAGATGGGGGGAATTCCCTGGCGGTCCAGTGGTTAGGACCCCTGTGCTCTCACTGGCAAGGGCGCGGGTTCAGTCCCTGGTTCGGGAACTAAGATCCCGCACACCGCATGGTGTGGCCAAAAAAAAAAAATAGAGAAAGATGGAGTAAGGGTTGTGGCTGAGGACAGGGGCCCCAAGCAAAGTCCTGGTTCGTGGCAGAGACTCACTTTTCCCAGCTTTGCATTTCTTCCTCTGGACACCCAGCCCAGCGCTCCGCTCCAGGCAGGCCCAAGGAAGAGAGAGGGCTCTGAAACCCAGACAAGGAGCTTAGACCTTCTTCTAGTGGCAGTGGAAAGCCATGGCAGGTTCTAGAGCTAAGGAGGACCTGACAAAATTGGGGTTTGTGGGAAGCCATCACAGACTGCCCTACGTCCTCAATGACAGGTTCCCCAGACCCACCCCAGGTGGTCTAGAATGGAGTCGGGCCAACCCTAGGCCCACAGGTTAGGACACAGATGTCCTGAAATCCAGGGCGGTTCAGGCTTAGCTGAGCCCTTAACCTCTCCAAGCCTGGGCCATGAGGATCAGACAACATAATGCCCCTAAATCATTCAGCTCAGGCCTGACGCAAACAGCTCATCTCTCTGAGCCTCAACTTGCTCATTTCTGGAATAGGGACAGTGATGCGTGCCTCTCAGGGCTGTTGTGTACATTGGAATTGACCTGTGTGCTCCCGCTGGAGGGGGGCGGGCGAGCAGAAGGACCAGGGCTGCCCAGCCAGGAAGGAGGTGGGCACAGAGCATGGGTCCCAGACCTGTCCCCGGACCCCTCCAGATAATCCACTGAGGCCCCGATCTGGCCTCAGCTTGCTTGCTGGTGGATCCCCTGCCTGCCCTCCAGCCCACCCTCCATCTCTGGGCTCCAGGGCACCTGGTTGCCTCCCAGGCTTTGCTCCTGCTGGTTCCTCAGACTGCGATGCCCACCCCACCTTGCCCGGCCCCGCCCCTTCTGAAAGGCCAGAAAGTGTGTCTGCTGGGGGAGGCGCGGCGGCCTGGGAGGAGTTGGGCTGGCCGTCAGAGGGGAGCAGAAGCCAGTCCTTGCTCCAGGGCCGCCGAGGGGTCCCCCCGAAGTCGGCCTAACCTGTGTACACGCCACCAGGTAACCCCCCGCGGCCGAGCCCGGAGCCCGAGGAGCCGCGGCGGCCGGGCCCGGCGGAGCGCGGCAGCGGCTCCGGGACGCCCAAGCTGATCCAGCGCGCGTTGCTGCGCGGCACCGCCCTGCTCGCCTCGCTGGGCCTCGGCCGCGACCTGCAGCCCCCGGGTGGACCGGGCCGCGAGCGCGGGGAGCCCCCGCCAACGCCCCGCGCCCCGCTGCCCACGCCGTCCCCCGCCGAGCCGCCCCCCTCTCCGCTCATCCGCTTCTCCCCCGAGATGCCGGACGCCCAGGCCTCCCCGCTGAGCCCCGACGCCCCCGGCTCGCCCTCCCCCGCGCCCCTGCTGCTGGAACTGGGTGTCCCCGCCGGCCAGCCATCAGCCAAGAGTCCCCGGCGCGAAGAGGAGAGGCGCGGTGAGTGGCCTCTGCCTGGTGACAGAGGGGAGGAGGGGCTGGTGGGGACGCGCAGGGCAGTACAGCCGGGGCCACAGCTGTCTGCTGACCGCCCCCTCAGGGCGATGAGGATGCACCATAGGGAACTGAGTTCCCCGTTCAGCCATCCATGGGGGTGGGGGCGGGCAGGGGCCAGGCCAGGCCAGTTGTGAGATAATAGAAATGAAGATGATGACGCTAGCGAACTCCTACAGGTTGCTTACTTGTGCCAGGCACTGTTGCTAGTGCTTTACAGAGGTTGCCTCATTCAGTTATGGAAACAAGGCTGTGAACTAGGTACTCTGGTTATACCTGTTTTTCAGATGAAATATCGAGGGATTCCAGGCTCCCACTAGTAAGTGGCCGGGCTGGGATCCAAGCCCAGGTCCCTCTGCTCCAGAGGACTCCTCACTCTTAACTGCTACGTAGTAAACAGATGCGCCCCCAAGCATGAAGGGCCGTGGAAGCTATGAGTCCCATAACTCACTGTACAGATGAGGAAGCTGAGGCCCAGAGCAGGGCAGTGCCTCCCGGGGACACCCAGGAGGTGGTGACTGCCTGACCTCGGCCCTCTCCCCCTCCCTTCATAGGAAGCGCCGTCTCGCCCCCACCAGGGATATCACGCTCTGCTCCTGGCACCCCAGGTACCCCACGCTCACCGCCTCTGGGCCTCATCAGTCGACCTCGGCCCTCACCCCTTCGCAGCCGCATCGACCCATGGAGCTTTGTGTCAGCCGGGCCACGGCCTTCACCCCTGCCCTCGCCACAGCCTGCACCCCGCCGGGCACCCTGGACCTTGTTCCCAGACTCAGACCCCTTCTGGGACTCTCCACCCGCCAACCCCTTCCGAGGGGGCCCTCAGGACTGCAGGGCGCAGACCAAAGACGTGGGTGCCCAGGCCCCGTGGGCACCAGAGGCAGGGCCCTGAGTGGGCCGGGCTGCTCCCCACGCGCCCACCGCCCTCCAGGAGCCTCAGCATACACTGGAATAGGAGCCGGTCATGCCTCTGTAGCTGCCTTGGTTTCGCCCAGGGACCCCGCCCCCCCCGGGGGTCAGGAACACTACACTGCACAGGAAGCCTTCACACTGGACGGGGGGCCTGCACCCCTCCACACCTGCAACGTGCAGGTCCCCCGACTTACCCGCCCCACTGGGGCCCAACACTGTACCCAGCTGGTTGGGAGGACCAGAGCCTGACTCAGGGAATTGCCCCCAGGGGTGGTGCAGGGAGGAGGGGAGGTGCAGGGGAGAGGGGCCGGCCTTAGCTGTCACCAGCACTTTTGACCAAGTCCTGCTACTGTGGCCCCTGCCCCAGGGCTTCGTGCCTGGGCCCCCCTGCCCCGGGGGTCATTTGGGGCCGGGGCTCTCTGGGTGCCTTCCTGCTGCCCCGGCCAGGGTTGGGGCCATGGCCTCGGGATCCAATGAAGCCAAATAAACTCCCCAAGCTGTCTCCCCAAGCACAGCCTGTCACTTTCTTGGAGGTAACCAGGGGATCCAAACCGTCACATGACCCTGGGGACCTCATGCCCTCAGCATGGGCCTAGGCTGGGATGCTCTGCACCACATCCCTCTCCTGGGATCAAGTCCGCTTCATCACCAGGCATTCAAGGCCCTTCTCAGCCTCCCTGGCACCCACACGCTCGGGCCTCACCCATCTTCTCCCACCCTCACTAAGCCTTTCCCACCATTTCAAGCAACTGTGTTTGCTCTGATTCTTCCTGTTGCTGGGTGGTCCCGGCTCATCCTTAAGGCCCAGGAACAACATCACCTCCCCTGGGATGCCCTCCCAGCTATGCTGCTCCCACCCCAGGCAGCTCGCTGAACTCAGGAGCCCACAGCCCTCCGGGTGGCATCTTGGTGGTTTGTCCTGGGTTTGTTTCTATCCCGTGGTCTGGATACAAGAGGGGGCCCCCACCCTGACACCCGGCTCCACTCAAGCTTCTCTTAATGCCATGGGGTTCTGCGGACTACCCCTCCCACACCACGCCCTACGGCAGGGGACCCTGGGCTCAGCCCCTCCATGGTTTATGGGAGGCGGGGTCCAGGCTCCCTCTCCCCGTCCCCTGCGCACTCCATGGCAGCCAGACCTACTGTGACTCCAGTGTTTACCAGGGTGGGGACTCAGGAGGGCTGGGCATGAAGGGTTCTCAGGAAGCACTGAGAGTGGAGGGAGCATCATCTGTCCAGGGAGCTCCGGGCATCCTCCACTCCTGTCCTCGCCTCGCCACCCTGCCCCACCTGCCCTCTCCCACTCCACAGCCCAGGCCGCCACCTTTCCATCCGGGATGCCTGCACTAGCCCCCTCCATAGGTCCCCTGAGCCACATGTCCTCAAGGCCCTGTGTCCTGACCCCCAACTCCGCCCCACCCCAGCAGGCCTCTGTTTTTCTCACCACCCTAGCTCTTTCCCACCTGGCCTGGCCTCTTCTCTTCCCCAGCTGAAATGCCGCTCCTCAGAGGAGCGTTCCAGGTGATGCTCCCCCGGAACTCTCCCCCAACACCCGGGGCGTTTCCTTCAGGGAGCTTGTGATGATGTGAACTTGTCCTGCGTCCTTGCCAACAGGCTTCTTGTGGGAACACCAGGAGGGCAGGGACCTGGTCTGTCCTCTCCCCTAACGTCCTCTGGGTCCGGGCACCTGCTGAGCGGGTGAATGGGGTCTGTGACTGAGTGAGCTCATCCCTGAATAAACCACCACGGTGTGACTGGGAGCCGGTCAAGTTACCTCTCGGGGTCTCGCCTTCCTCCATCCCGCCCCGGACCACCCACCACCCGACCACCCAGCTTTGGCGAACTGGGCAAAAAACTTCTTGCCCCAGAAATGGGGAGGAGTTATCCAGCTCACCTCCTCGCCTCACCCTCCCAGCCCCACTCACCCCAGCTGCTCTCCCAGGCTTCCCTCCCTCGCCAGCCACCCACGCTGCACCTCCTCCCAGCCCCACCCTGCCCGGCCCCTCCCAGGTGCCTGTGGTGGAGCAGTCGGCTCCCAGGGCACCTCTGATGGACTCTGGGCGGCACACCATGGGGGCTCTGAGGCCCTGGCCCCGATACGGGCTACTGGTTGTGGCCCACCTGCTAGCCCTGGGACTTGGGGCTGCAGTGCTCCAGGCCCTGGAGGGGCCTCCAGCACTCCAGCTCCAGGCCAACCTCAGGGCCGAGCTGGCCACTTTCCAGGCGGAGTACAGGGCCTGCCTGCCACCCAGGGCACTGGAAGAGCTGCTGGGCACCGCCCTGGCAGCCCAGGCCCACGGGGTTTCCAGCCTGGGCAATGGCTCCCAGGCCGGGAACTGGGATCTGCCCTCAGCCCTACTCTTCACTGCCAGCCTCCTCACCACCACAGGTAAGGCCGCCAGGAGGCCGGGCAGGAAGGGGCGCTTGAGGCCATTGCTACCTGGGGTCCCTGGGGGTGCAGCCCTTCCCCCAGCCCCAAAGTGCTAGACAGAGCCCAGGCCTTATTAGGCCTGTCATCACAGCTGGGGCTCCCCACACCAACACACCCCAACTAGTGCCTCAACTTCAACTGCCAGAAGGGGTGTGGGCTCCTCAGTCCCACCCCCAGGCACCCTTTGAGACCCAGGAGAGGTGCCCAGACCCTACGGGCCTGAGGCAAGACTGGGAACATGAATTATGGGATGGATTCTTGGATGGAGGGAAATGGAGTGAACCCAAGGGATACAGGACCACCATCCCAGAAGGAGTGTGAGGGAAGGCTCCCGGGGGAGGAAGTCCCCATGAGATGGTAGTCAAGGCAAGAGGGCACAGAGATAGACACGAAGGAATTCCTGGCAGAGGGAACAGCATGTGTGAAGGCCCAGAGGAATAAAGCAATGGGACCCACAGCCCTGGAGGGATTTGTCCTGCAAAGTGTCTGAATATTTTTTAAAGGCCATTTTCCATCTTTTTAAAAAATTTATTTATTTTTGGCTGCGTTGGATCTTCGTTGGCCGTGCGCAGGCTTTCTCTAATTGCAGCGAGCGGGGGCTACTCTTCATTGTGGGGCGCAGGCTTCTCACTGCGGTGGCTTCTCTTGCTGCAGAGCACGGGCTCTAGGCGTGTGAGCTTCAGTAGTTGTGGCACGTGGGCTCAGTAGCTCTGGCTCACGGGCTCTAGAGCACAGGCTCAGTAGTTGTGGTGCATGGGCTTAGTTGCTCCGCAGCATGTGGGATCTTCCCAGACCAGGGCTCAAACCTGTGTCCCCTGCATTGGCAGGAGGACTCTTAACCATTGAGCCACCAGGGAAGCCCCATTTTCTATCTTCTTTTGGAAAAATTGGGAAACCTATTTGCACTGAGCCAGAATCCTTGTGGAGTAGAACAGGGCCTGCCCTGGGGGCAGAGCACATGCTCTCCAGCCCACCCCAGTCCCCACCACTCCCTTTTGTCTTACTTCTGACTCCTCTAGGTATTTGTGTTTACAGCCCTGGACCAGCCGACCCTGTTCCCCCAGCATGCCCCGATCTTTCACCTCTCCCTGCCTTTGCACACACTTTTCCAGCCTTGAATGCCTTCTCTCATGTGCGCTGCCTCTTTTGCAGCCCTTCGTGTCAGGTGTCCTGATTGTTTTTCCTGCCTGCCTTCCCCACTGGAGCCTGGGCAGACTCTGATTCCAGCACAAGGCCTGGCACCCAGGATAACTTGATATACCTTTGGGGAATGAAAGAAGGGGTAACATTTCACCTGGTGGGTTTGGAAGTGGGAGTCAAGGGCAGAGGGGAGGAATCTCTCAGGAAGCCAGGCTGCCTTGGGGTAGGACAGCAGCTCTCAGAACTGTCCCAGCTACAAGAGGCCTGAGGGGACTGTCTCTTTTAATCCTTTCTTGTTCCAGAAAATAAAAGAGTGGCCCGGAGAGGTTAAGGGACTTGAGTAAGACCCCAAGTGAATGAAGAGCAGAGCCAGACAGAGCCCCTGCCTGAACAGTTCCAGCAATCTCAGCCACCAGAGGGCAGCCTTCTACCGGAGGGAGGCTGGAGGAAGTGGGTACCTGGCAGGCATCCCACTCAGGTGCTCATTACCCTTGTCTCTCTCCTCTCCAGGTTATGGCCACATGGCCCCACTATCGGCAGGTGGAAAGGCCTTCTGTGTGGTCTACACGGCCCTGGGGCTGCCAGCCTCCTTAGCACTTGTGGCTGCACTGCGCCACTGCCTGCTGCCTCTGCTCAGCCGCCCGGGTGCCTGGGTAGCCATCCATTGGCAGCTGACGCCGGCCAGGGCTGCGCTACTGCAGGCATCTGGGCTGGGCCTGCTAGTGGCTGGTATCTTCGTGCTGCTGCCAGCACTGGTGCTGTGGGGTCTGCTGGGCGACTGCAGCCTGCTGGAGGCCATCTACTTCTGCTTCAGCTCACTCAGCACCATCGGCCTGGGGGAACTGCTGCCTGGCCATGACAATGGCCTGCATCCAGTGTTCTACTACCTTGGCCAGTTCGCACTTCTGGGTGAGTCCAGCTGCCAAGGAGCGTGACAGGGAGGAGAGGAGGGAAGAGGAGCCTGGACTACAACTCCCATAAGCCACTGGGGAGGCTGAGCCTCACGGGTTGGAAGGACCCTGCCCCAGGGCAGGGTGTGGGAGGTTTAGTTCGAAGTGCTAAGAGAATTGTGAGGGCTGGTCACTTGCTGGGAGGGGAGTGGGGAGCATCCTCAGCACCCTGAGCGCTGCCCTAGTAACCTCTCCTCCCCAGGGTACTTGCTCCTGGGGCTCCTGGCCATGCTGCTGACCGTGGAGACATTCTTGGAGCTGCCCCAGGTCCGTGCCATGGTGAAGTTCTTCAGGTCCAGGGGCCCTCTGAACGCTGAGGACGAAGGTGGCATCCTAGGCCAGGATGAACTGGCTCTGAGCACCCTGCCACCCTCAGCAGCAGCCCCAGAACGGGCCCCAGCTTGCTGACAGATGTCAGTGATGGAGTTGAGCTCCTTTCAGGTGGAGAAGCCTGAGGAGGAAGCCATCGGGAGTGGCTGGGGAAGCCTCTGGGGGTGGGAGGGGAAGGGATGGATGTGAGGACCTCAGGGAATGTGTTAATAAAAAATAAAACGGGCAACACCGCCGACTGTTTTCGTCTCCTTTCGAAATGGGACTTCCCTACAGTGATCAACAACCCAAACCCCATCACCCTTCGAAGGCAGAGTTCAAGCCTCTGGTCTCGCCTCCTCCAGCATCTGAGAACCTCAACTCCACACAGCCCCAGTAAGGATCGCAGACAATCTTATCCGCCGAGACCCCACCCCCTTCCGTCTATTGAAAGCCCCAGTCGTCCTGAGAAAGCCCCGGAGCACTGGCTTGGCCTTTTCTAACTTTATTGCTCGCGAGGAACAGGAAGAAGGGGGAGGGCGGGGATGTGGCAGTTCAAGAGCCGTCCCTCTCCCTCGGTGCTGGCCGGCCGGGTCCTGCCCTCGGGGAGGGGCTCTGGGGGGCGTGCCTGGGACCCCCCAGCCCACCACGAACACACGCACACACACTCACACGGACTAATAAATACGCCCGGGCGGCGCGGCCGCCCAGCCGCCCCTGTCCGTCGGGGCCTGAAGGGCCGCGCGTCCCCTCCTGGTAAAGGGTGACGACGGCCCCTACTGGCCACGCGCGGCATCGGGGAGGGTCCGGTCCTCCGGAGCGCAGGCCCGAAGCGGCGACCGGGCGCGACGGGGAGAAAAGCTGCGGTCTGGACGGACCGGGAGGGGCGAAAACGTCCGGGCCCTCGCGGCCTCAGCTCAGCACACAGAGTTCGCGCCGGCTCAGCTGCCGGCTCAGCTTGCGGCGCCGCTGCTCCAGGCCGCGCTCCAGGCGCTCGTCCTCCTCCAGGGCTCTGGGAGGGAACGGGTTCAAGTCAGCCCCAGCGTCGGGCCCCACAGGCAGGCCACCCCCGGGGTCCAGACCGAGCACGCCTCCGAGAGCCCCCCTGGAGCCTCCCAGCTCCCAGCGCATCCCGGCCCCACTCACGTCCGCTCCTTCTGGTCCAGGTTCCGGACCAGCTCGTCGCGCTGGTTCACCAGCGACACCAGCTCCTCCAGCAGGAGCTGCTCCCGGTGGTGCTGCGCGGCCGTTTTCAACCGGTCTGAGGACAGAGGAGGCTGAGGGTCAGGAGGCGCCAGCCCCTGCCCGGTCCTGGTCCCCGGCCCCCGGGCCCCATCTCCCACCTTCAATGGCCAACATGGCCCGTAGCTCCCGGCTCAGCAGCTCGAACCTCCGCTCTAAGTCCTGCTCTTCGATGCTGGGGGGGGGGGGGGGTGCCAGGTCAGGGAGAGAGGAATGGCAGGGAGCGCCCAGGGTTCGGACCGCTCCCTGGCACCCCCGCCCCCCACCTCACCGCCAGTTCCCATAGATGGCTGGACGGAGGTCAGAGCTATACCCTAGTCCCAGCTTGGAATCATCTCTTCTGTTTTTGGTTTTTGGGCAGCATGCGGGATCTTAGTTCCCTCAACAGGGATCAGACCCCGGCCCGGCCCGCTCCAGTGGAAGCACGGAGTCCTAACCACTGGACCGCTAGGGAAGTCCCTCTTGTTTCAACTGTTCCCCAGCTGCTGGGAGTTTATATCGTCTCCTCCCCTCATCCCACCCCCTTTTCAACAAATAAGAAACCCAGAAGGATTATTCAGATGGATATTATTCATAAGCAGCAAGTATTGGACTAAAATTATTCTGAAAAATGACCCAAGATGTAAAAGGGAGGCAAAACCACTTCCACCACGCAGGGCTATAAAGGCCATGAAGCCCAGAACTGCTCCTGAGCCCACTCAGGAAAGCAGCTCAGCTGTCTCTCAGGCTCAGTGTTCCTTCCTGTAAAGGAACAGGGTCCAACTGGGGCACTCAGCACTGACCTGCCACATTTTTCTTTGGGCCTCGATTTTCTTATTCATAAAAACAGTACCAATTTAAGAAGTATACATTTTATACAGGAAATTATGGAAAAAATTAAGATGGTTGAGCAATTTCTTCAAAAAAAAAATTCAGAGAAAGAAGGGAGCAGTGAACAGTTCTAATTAGAGTAGTTAAGATTCCATCTGCTCTGCCGGCCCTGGGTGGGCAGGGGTGGGGCCTGGACAGGGAAGCACCAACACTCACAGCAGCTGCAGCTGGTCCTGCCTCCGGATGAGAGCGTTCTTCTTGTTGACCAGTGTGAACCACTCCTGGATCAGTACCTCCTCCTGCAGCCTGTTGGCACCTGAATCGGGCCAGGGCAGTCACCAGGCCTGCCACTGACCCCTGTGTCAGCAGCAGGGAGGCTGGGGGTGGGGGATGGTGTCTGCTCCCTTGTGGCATCTCAGAAACCTGAGCTGTGCGCCTCCAGCAAGCTGCTTCCCGGCCGGGGGGCCTCAGGGTGCCCGGCTGTAAATGGGGAGATGACCCCAGCCTTGTCTCCTCCCACTCCTCCCAGGGTCAGAAAGAGCTGCAGGGTGGGGTAGCCGTGGTGGCACGTGCTGGGGTGTGGACTCCAGATGCCCGCCCCACCTGATTCCATGAGGCTCCTCAGCTGCGTCTCCACCTCGGCCGCCCGCCCATCTATCTGCCTCTGTTCCTGCTCCAGGGCCTGTAGCTCTGCGCACACATACTGACTTGTGTCCTGGAACCGTTGCTGGGGTGGAAAGCGGGGGCAAGGGACAGGGTGGGCTGAGCCCAAGCCCTGCCTAGGAAGCCCACCCATCACTCCTCCCACCTCAGCCCTCCTTACCAGCCCAGCCTCCTCTGCTGGGCTTGGGGGTAGCTCCTCCGATGGGGGACTCCCACCTGTGGACAGATACCAGGCTAAGGCACCCCCAACTGACATCTGTCCCCAGAAGGTCCCCAGCTCAGGATCTGTGAGCAGCCTGAGTTCAGCTGAGTCGCCACCCCTTCAAAACTACTCACCAGGGGCCTGCTGTGGGGCAGGGCTGGGGTCAGGGCTCACGACTTCCTGTGGAGGAGGAGGCCAGTAAGGGCTTGGAGGGGCTCCCCAACAGCCCGCCCTGGGGCCAGCCGGAGCCCCACTCACACAGGGGAGGGGGGACCTCAGTTCCAGGCCCTGCAGCTTGGAGGTCCTGCATGCACAGAACTCCACGCCCATCCCTTCTGGGGAAGCACCTCCTAGAGCAAAGGCCTTCACCACGCCTGGCCCTGTGGTCCTGGGCCAGTCCCCTCCCATTGGCCGAGCCTCGCAGTCCTCGTTCCTGGGGCCTCACAGGGCTTTTCTGAGTCGGGGGTGAAAGGCTGTGAGGGGCCCAGCTGGGGCCTCTCCTTCCCCCTTCTGCCCCCTCCCCCATGAATCTCCCTCAGGTCACCTCAGACTCTGTCACCTAGTGCCAGCATCCCCATCATGGCCAGGGCCCCGCTCAGTGACACTGAGCTGAGCTGACGTGGCAACCAGTACCTCCGTCTCCTGGCCAAACGGGGCACCCTCCCACCTTCTCAGTCCCCACACCTAGAGAATGCTGTGCCCGCCGAATAACACTTGGAACAGAACAGGCAGCTGCACCTACCAATTTCAGCCGGGAAGGGCAGCGCTGGCCCCTCATGTGCCCCGCCCCTGGCAACTTGCTGGCACTGTCAGCCCTGGGGGCCCCCAAGTTTCAGCTCAGCTAATAGCCAGGCCCCCTTGATGGCTCCTGCTCTGGCCACCTTTCCAGGTCGCGAGGTGGGGAGAAAGTATTGAGCCACCCCCACCCTGCAACTCTGAAAGTGTTGAGTCCACCCCACCCTGCAACTCTGAGAGGCAGCCCTGGACGTCCCCTGCTCAGGGGCCCTCCTCTCTGGCCTGGGTAGGTGGCGGCCTCTTCACCAGCCTCCCCCCACGCCCTGCCTGCTGACTTTACCCTCAAGCCACAACTGAAGGGTCTCCCTAAACCTTCGCCCCCGATGGTGTCACTCTCTTCACACCCCCTCTCAGCTCCCAGCCTCGTTGCCACGGCCTGGTGGCAGATCCAGCCTCAACTCCTACTGCCCCGGGCCCCACCCAGATGCCACCCTCCGGGCCCAGTGGTGGACTTTCGCTTCCCCAAATTGTTTCCTCAGCCTGGAGCGGGCTCTGTCTTGGGCAGCTGGACGCCAACTCAACCTTCCTGACCCAGCTCGGCCCCACCTCCTCCAGGGGCCCCTTCACAGGGCTTTCTTCCTCCCTCCCTAACTATCAGGCCTCCTGAAGCCTCCCCGACTCCCACCCTAGCCCCCAGGGCCTCCCTCGTCACAGCTGTGGGTTACGCCTGTCTCCCTAAGCAGCAGCGGCCCCTGCAGACAGGTTGGGGTCCAGAGAATGCACTCAGGGCGCACCGGTTAACTGTAACGGCTGATTAAGCATCTATGCATTAAGCATCTATTTGTGTGTTGGGTGCTGTACGTGCATCGACTCATTTAGTTTTCCCAAGAACACTGTGAGGCGGGGAAGGTTACCATCCCCACTTTACAGATGAGGAAACAGAGGGTCAGAAATGACACTCAAACAGGGCCGGCCCAGGCCTAGGGCTGTCTAATCCAAAAGTTTGTTCCCAAGCTTGGCCACCAATTTGCTGTTTGCCTCTGGCCCAGTCACACGCACTGGGCCTGTGTCCTTGTACGTAAAGGACACAGGGCTCCAGAAAGACATCTGGGGAAAAACAGTCCCCCCCCTTTTTAAAAGAAAATTTTTTAACAGAGTACACTCAGGTTGGGGTACCCCTCTTTTTTGTTGTTTGCTTGTTTGTCTGTTTGTTTGTTTCGGCTGCACCGTGCGGCATGTGGGATCTTAGTTCCCCAATCAGGGATCGAACCCGGGCCCCCTGCAGTGGAAGTGCGGATTCTTAACTACTGGACTGCCAGGGAAGTCCCTCACAGTTCCCCTCTTTTGACAACACCCTGCAGGAGTACCTCAATGCCACTTTGCAAAAAGCTTTCATGTCTTTACTTCTCATCCTCAGGAAAAGAGCACAGAGAGATTAAGTGGCTCGTCCAAGGTCACACAGCCAGTTCATAGTGCTGGGCCCAGTAGAGGGCGCCATTTTAGAGTTCAGTGTCGGAACCGGGGTTCACACCAGTATCAACTCCCTTTATCTTTTCATATCCCTGAGCCTCAACATTCCCACCTGCAAAAGGGGGTAACTGTTCCTTCCTAGAAGGAGCAGTTGCTGAGGGGTTGAGGGGGCAGACCAGGCATGAAGCAAGTGCTCAACCAATAGGGCAGGCGGATGCAGGAGTGGAGAAGCCCCAACCTCAGCAGCAACTAAGCTTACTCATGGCAGCCTTGATGGGAATTCCAACGCTTCCTCATGTCTGACCCAAATTCCCCTTTCTACACCCTCATGTGTGGCCCCTCCTCCAGGAAGCCTTGCTGGGCCACAGCAGAGGCACCCTGCCCTCCTCATGGCATTGCTTCAGCCCTGCCCCAGCTTCAAGGCGACTGACTTCATCCCATCCAGGTCTCTGGGAGCTCGCAAGGCCAGGGGCAGGCCCTACGTCCTCCTACTGTACGCATGGGGGATGGGGGATGGGAGTGGCCAATGAGGAAGCATCCCCTCCAGCCCCATGGGTCATATATCTCCTGTGGGACAAGGGTTGGAGGGGGGCCTGGCTTGGAAGGACCAGATGCTGGGACTTGGGCCCAGAAAGATGGAGCCTCCTGTTTTAACATATAAAGAGCCATTGAGACACATTAAGGCAGCTTTGGCCAGAGGCCAACACAGGCCAGAAGAGCACAGTTCCTATGGGTGCCTCTAATGCCCTTCCTGTTTCTCATTCATAGGCTCAATGCTGCACCTCTGACCCTGCACTCAGGGGTCCTGCTCTCCAGGCCAGCCTCATCACCGCCTGCGGACCTTAAGGGAGGTGGCTGGCAGTTCCCTAAATGAGACCTGAGCTTTCCTGCTGCCACATTTTTACTTGTGAGGTCCCACCTCTTGAGAACCAGCCCTCCAATTCTTCACCTGGGAAAAGCTGCCCGTCTTATCAGCCTGGCTCAAGTGGCTGCTTCTTCCAAAAAGCCTCTCCCAATTTATTCCCTCTTTTCCTTAGAACTTAGGGGTCATGCCTGGACAGCTGAAGGCTTGAAGCAGCCTGACAGAGCTGCCCCTGCTGTCCAGGACGGTGCTGCTGGAAAGCCCATGGCCGGGACTTCAGTGGCTGTGAGTCCTTGAGCAAATCCCTGCCCTCTCTGGAACCATCTCCTCTTTAGGGAGACACCCTGAGAGGCTGAGACACCCTGGGAGGCTGACCTGAGACCTGCAAGGGATGGGGGAACATGGGCACCCAGCAGAGTCTCCCATCTCCAACTTTACATTATCAGAGAAGAGAGGAAACTGGTTTCCAGTGTCTGGAGTTAAGGATCCGAGTCAGAGTATCTTGGGGTTGGAAGGCCCTGGAGAGCTCCCTTGAGTATAGAAACCCTGTTCCCAGCTTACAGGAAAGTGGTGGCTGCCGGTAGACCCCGCGCCACCAGCAGGGAAAGAAACGCCCCAACCCACTTAACAGTCCATAAAGAGCGCTGACTACACGGAACCTTCTAGGAACTTCCTGCTACAGCCTGATTCCACTAACTGGTTGCCGTGCGTTAAAAATCACTAGCCTGCATCTTGGCCAAGGCTGGCAGCAAAAGCCAGCGGCAGGACTTCCCTGGTGGCGCAGTGGTTAAGAATCCACCTGCCAGGGTAGGGCACACAGGTTCGAGCCCAGGTCCAGGAAGATCCCACGTGCCACGTAGCAACTAAGCCCGTGCACCACAACTACTGAGCCTGCGCTCTAGAGCGCGCGAGCCACAACTACTGAAGTCCGTGCTCCGCAGCAGGAGAAGCCACCGCAATGAGAAGCCCGCGCACTGCTCCCACGCGCAGCAACAAAGACCCAACTCAGCCAAAAATAAATAAATAGACAAATTCATTTTAAAAAAAAAATTGGCGCCGGGTCGCCGGCCTGGGCACTGGCGCCCCCGCTGAGGAGTTGGCAGAGCTATCTCGTCCTCGAGCGGGACTTCCGCAGCACCGTTGCCTCAAATCAGACGCCTACCCGCATCTTGCAGAGGCCGGCCGCCCTGAAGCCACCGCCCCCCGCCCCGCGCCAGCCCTGCCCTTGGGGTCCCTCAAGACCCGCCCCTGATCTGCCCTGCTCCCCCGACCCCCGCGCCGCTGGAGGGCACTCACCGCCGCCGCTCCAGCAGCTCCCGCGGCTCCCGAGTCCGGGTCGTCCCCCGAGAAGGAGCTGCTGTTCCGCAGCCGCGAGCGCCTCTTCTTCAGCAGGTCAGCGTCGCGCACGTGGGAGAAGGAGCCGTGCGCGCGGGGCGGGGGCACGGGCCCGGCCTCCGCGTTGACCGACGGCCGCCGCAGCCTCACGCCGCCCGCGGCGCCCGGCGCCTCCATCCCGTTCACCAGCCCCTCTGTCGGGGGCACGGATGCCCGGGCTCCAGGGCCGTCTGCCGGGGCCTCCACGGAGCGCGGCTCCTGGGCGGCCTCGGCCCCGCGGTCCTTGGAGGCCGCCTCGGCCCCGCGGTCCTTGGAGGCCGCCTCGGCCCCGCGGTCCTTGGAGGCCGCCTCGGGGGCCGTCCCGTCCGCGCGGGTCCCGGCCTCCTGGGGCTCCTGGGCCCAGTGCTCGCGCAGCCGCTGCGCCAGGCCGCCGGTGTCCAGTTCGTCGGGCGGGCTCGACTGGGAGCTGGCCACGCGGTACGTGCCGGCGCCGCCGCCGCCCTCCAGCTGCACCAGCTGCAGCTCCTGCCCCGTGCAGAAGGCGCGGATCTGGCACAGGTACGTCATGACGATGAGCTTGTCGGGCACCGACAGCAGCACCATGTCCGCCGGCTCCAGAAGCCGCGACACGCCCAGGGCCGCGAAGCCATCAAAGGCCTAGGGACGGTGCGTTCGTTCGGGTCATCGGCGGCGGGTCAGCCAGCGACCCTGCCGCCCCGCCCCGGAACGACGAGGAGGTCCCTGCGACTGGCACGCCTGGGTTTGCCAACAACGCCTTCACCTTCCTATTGGGGGAAATCTAGCAACATGGCCCGCCCCTGCGTTACCCAGCAACTGCACACCAAACGGGGTGCTTTTGGGAAAAACCATCTGGTGGAAATATGCTTAAAAAAAACAAAGCTAAACTCAGGAAAACGAAAACTATAAAGACCAAAAGGGTAACTAAGTGGCAGAACTTCCAAAAGCCACAGCTGGGGCCATGAAGCCCACAGATTCCTCTCCTACACACAGAGGGGACAAGGAACTTAATCTTAGCTTAGGCCTGGCTCTGGATCCTCCTTCCCTCCAGGCACCACTCCCACCCTGTCTCACCTGCTTGTTGTTCTGTTTGATGTTGAGTGGGTCCAGGGAGGCAAAGTCGCTGCAGAGAGAGCACTGATCAGAGGCTGGATTCACACCACCCTCCCCTCCTGGCAGCCTCCCCCATTCATTTCCACTCCCTCTGGCAGCTCACATCTTGTCCGGGTGGAATCGGTGCAGGATGGCACAGAAGGCCAAGCCGTTGCGCCAGGATGTCGTGAAGTTGGTGATGCGGACGCCACGGTAGCCGGCGGTGACTTCCTGGCACCACTCCAGCAGGGACTGACTGAAGCTGACCGGGGCGGGTGGTGCCTGGGGACACAGGGATGGGCTTAGGGAATGTGGACGTGGGACTTGTGCCCTCTGCCCCTCGGGCACAAAACAGCTCCAGCTCTGGGTTTGCAGGAGTCACCACGGACCACTGGCCAGGGCCTTAGGGTCAGGCAAAAGGGTTTCCAGCTCCAGTGTTATCTACCAAGGTCACCTAAAAGGTCAGTGGCCCCCAGGCGATATCAGAGGCCCCCCAGCAGCCACACCTCAAGGTCAGCCCAGAAACTCAGCTTTCGGGGCATCCCGCTCCATGCAACCCAGGGAAGACAGGGCGGGGGAGCCAGGGCACCCTCGGAGAGGAGGGGGTGAGGGGCTCCTTGAAGCTGAGCTCCTGTCCCACCCCACCCCAGTCGGCCAGGTGGGTCCATGCAGAGCCGCCGTTAGCTCAGCCCAGGTTAGTGGGAAGCAGCAGACTGGGCCCTCGGCGGCCCCCATCCCTACCTGGCTGCCCGGCAGCCTCCTGTCCTCTTCAGGCTCCTCTGGGGAAAAGGCCCCCGAGGGCCTGGGCACCCCAGCCCCTGCCCCACTGGCCACCTGCGCCTCCATCAGGCTGGCCTCTGGGAGGTTTCCCTCAGCTTCTTTTCCCTTCTCGGTTCCTGAGACCCCAGCCTCTGCTTCCTGGGCCTCAAAAATACCAGATTGGTTCTCTGAAGCCCCCGAAACCTCCGTCTCTGCTTCCTCGGCCCCCCAAACCCCAGACATGGCCTCTGAAACTCTCAAAGTCCCAGCCTCCACCTCCTGGCCCCTCAAAACTATAGTTTCTGCCTCTGCTCCCTGGGACCCTAAAATTCCATGCTTTGTGACTGGGGCCCCTAAAGCCTCATATCTGAGGGTCTCCCAGAGTCCAGTCTCTGCCCTCTGGGCCCCAGAAGTCTGAGCCTTTGCCATTCTAGCCTCTGGCCCTGAGAACTGCGAATCTTCCACCTCTGTCTCCTGGGTCCCCAATGTCTCAGTCTCTGTCCCTGGGGCCCCTGAACCCCCTACCTCTGTCTCCTGGGTCCCCAATGTCTCAGTCTCTCTCCCTGGGGCCCCTGAACCCCCTACCTCTGTCTCCTGGGTCCCCAATGTCTCAGTCTCTGTCCCTGGGGCCCCTGAACCCCCAACCTCTGTCTCCTGGGTCCCCAGTGTCTCAGTCTCCATCCCTGGGACCCGTGAACCCCCAGCTGCCATCTCCTGGGTCTCCAGTATCTCAGCTTCTGCCGTCTCAGTCTCGATCCCTGGGACCTCAGAACCCCATAACTCTGTCTCCTGCATCCCTGTTATCTTAAATTTTATCTCTGAGACCCCTGAACACCCCATCTCTGTCTCCTGGGCCCCCAATATTTCAGATTCTGCTGTATCAGCTTCTATCTTCAGTACCCGTGAACCCCCAGATATCTCCTGGATCCCTAGTATCTCAATCTCTGATATCCTAGTCTTCGTCCCCAGAACTCCTGTACCCACAGCCTCTGTCTCCTGGGTCCCCAGTACCTCACACTCTGCCATCCCGGCCTCTGCCCCTGGGACCCCTAAAACGCTGACTTCTGTTTTCTGGGTCCCTAGTTCCTCAGACTCTGCCATCTCAGCAGCCTCTGACTCCAGGACCCCTGATCTCACTGCCTCTGTCTCCTGGGTCCCCAGTATCTCCACTTCTGCTGTCTCAGTCTCTATCTCGGGGAACCCTGACCCACCCACTTCTGTTCTCTGGGTCCCCAATAACTCTGATTCTGTCACACCAGTTTCTGTTCCCAGGTCCCTCAAATCCCCAGTTTCTACTTCCCGGACCCTCATATCCCTGGACATCACCCCCTGGTCAGCTGCTGGTGGGGCCCCCTGGTACTGGCTCACCTGGGGCCTGGCGCTTGCTGCTCCAGCAGAGGGGCCCTGCTCCAGGCCTGTCCCCCCAACACCAGGGGCTCCACCCCTCACCTCTGCACCCTCTCTCTCCTGGCCCGCAGCAGCCCTGGCCCCCTTGAGGTCACTGAGATGCCTGGATTGCCCTGCCGGCTCCGCTGGGGGTGGGCTCAGGATGGTGGGAGCCTCTTCCCTGGTCCTGACCCCTGTCCTCCCCTGAGAGCCCCTTGGAGGAGCCTCAGGAGTTCCCTTGAATCTTGCCTCAGATGTCACCCCTGTAGCCTCTGGTCCCTTAGTGTCCACATGTCTCACCTTTGACCTCTGCTCAGCATCCACCTGACCAACTTCTAAACTCTCTTCAGCCTCCCCAGCTCTGACCTCTGACCTCTTACTGTTCACCTCTCTGACTCCTGACCCATGCTCAGTGTCCACCCCACTAGCCTCTGGCCTGTCCCCAATGCCCCCCTCTTCAACCTTGGGTTTCTGCCCTTCCAAAGAGTTGCTGGAATCTCTGTCCTCAATGCCTGGGCCCAGCCCGGTTCCCTGGGCCTCTGTCCCTTTCTGAGGGCTTGCCCAGGCCTGGGTCTCCACAGCAGAATTCACGCCTGTTGGGGGAGCCCCTGAGGCGTTGGGGGCCTCATCTCTCCCTTGGGGGACTGGGGGCCAGGGGGCATCAGAGCCTTTCCGGAGCCGAGGGGCCGGGCTGGGGGCCGCGTCCTGGCCTGGCTGTCTTGAGGACCTGAGGAGAGAGCAGGAGGGTGCGTTGCAGGGGCTCGTTTGGGCCCCCGCTCTCAGCGCCCCCCACCTCTCAGATTGCTGGGACCCTGGAAAGGCAGGTTGGCAAGGGGTGTGCAACTTCTTCAGAGTAGACAGGGTGGGGTGCTGGGGCTGACCCCAAAGCTCACCTTGTCTCTGGTGGGGTTCCGGGGGGCCTTGGGGCCTTGGGCCCCACCTGGCCCCCTGCTACAGGAGCTGGTTCTGACCCCTGGCCCCGGCAGGCCCTGGCTGGGGGCGCAGGGGCACTCACAGGGGCTGGGCTGGTATCCTCGGCACTAGAAGGGCTGGCAGCTGGGGGGAAGGAAGGGGGATGCTGAGGCCTGGGCCCTGTGACTGGAGGTCCAGTCTCCACCGTCCCAACCCCAGCCTGGGCCTCACCTGCCTGCCGGGGCCGAAATCGGCCCTCTTCCTCCTCCTCACAGAGTGTCTTCAGCTCCCGAGAAGTATCTGGGGGTGGGGCGTTGGGGGCAGGTCAGCCCAGGGAAGGGCCCTGCAGGTCTGACCCCCTCCCCACAACTAGAATGCTGGGCCT
Organism: Globicephala melas; assembly: GCF_963455315.2. Taxonomy (NCBI): domain Eukaryota; kingdom Metazoa; phylum Chordata; class Mammalia; order Artiodactyla; family Delphinidae; genus Globicephala; species Globicephala melas. Next base: position 6,850,439 of record NC_083321.1, read on the forward strand.
ACCTGGGAAACGCCCCAGCCTCAGGGAACCGCCCCGGCCTACGAGAAGAGACAGGCCCACAGGTGCAGAGGAAAAGAGAGACAGGACCAACAAGGACAGATGGAAAAAAAAGCCTTAACAAGCAAAAGGGAGGGACGAGGTTGGGTAGTGAGGGGTGGCAAGCCTGGACTGCAGCCCCTCTCTGCGCTTTTGGCCCAGCTGTCTCGGGGCAGGTACGTGGGCAGGGGTGAGGAGAGGGCCAGGGGCACAGGGAGGTACTGGAAACCCATTCTGCAGGACAATCAGGGCTGCTGGGCAGGTTGGGACCACCTGGCAATAGTGCGCTCCGACCACTGGGCGTGCACAAGCTGGCCCTGCCCCAAAAGAGCAAGTGGATTTTGGCCCGGGTCATCCTCCACCCTCCCTAGGTCTTGGCGATCTCAGTCCACAGCTGTGAGCCCACCTGGCTGGAGGACACGAACCCTCGCGTCCGGGCCCCCTGGGCCATTAGCATCCTCCTCATCGCTCTCAGCAAAGTCTTCCAAGTTGCCCACGTCACTAGGCTTCATGCTCATGAGGCTCGCAAGACTCTGCATGTCATCATCCCTGGGGGTCAGAGATCAGGGGTGAGGGCTACGGTCAGAGGTTATAGACTAGGGCCCAGGAGGGCAGTTGGACACTCACGTGGCGCGGCCCTCCCGCAGCAGCACCCCAGAGAGAGTGAGGCTCAGCTCGGCCTGCACCACCTTCACCGACTTGGGCTTCAGCCGCAGCCGCAGTGAGGCTTGGGCAGGCACAGGCCCTGCATGGCGGGCCAGGTCCACCTCGGCTGTGGCCAGCACCTTCCGCTGCCCCTTGGACTCCTGGGGGCAGGAAGAAGGAGCATCAGTGCTGCCCCAGAGTCCCCGAGACCCCAGGCTCCAGCCCGCCCCAGCCACTCACATTCTCAATAACAAACGTCCACTCTTTGGCCTCATACTGGTCCACGTGTGGGTCCTGGGAAAAGGGGGCACCGGTGAGTACAGAGGCTGCTGCGGCGGGGACAGGGCAGGGAGAAGAGCCTGTGCTGGCTCCGGAGGTGATTGTGTGGGGCCTTCACACATGTTGAGCCCTCCTGGCAGGTATGCTCCCGGCTTCTCCTGATCCCAGCTCTCTTCGTGTGGTGGCTAAATGCTACCTCCTCCAAGGAGACCTCCTGGGCCACTCACACTGAATAGGCCCCCTGCCATGATTCTTGGTCTCACCCCTCTGTTCTTTTCTATTTGGATGGATAACGCACCAGGGGCCTCCTGTGGCTGCCCAGGGTTGCAATCACTGGCTCATCCCCATCTGTGCAGGAGGGCTAGAGACTTACCCTGTATAGGGTCACAGAGATGTCCACATTCTCAGGTACCATCCACAACACGGTGCCCCGGTATGGGTTCTGGATGCCCGGCTGCCAGCTGTGGGCCTACAATGAGCAGTCTGAGTCCTCCCCCCAATCCTAACTCTCCCCCTCACCCCTTGCCCTTATCTCCAACCTTGACCCCATCTTTCTCTCCCTTCTATGGATTCTGATCTGAACCTGAACCTGACTCCACTCACCCCTCAGCCCTGACCCACTTACCCCCCCCAATTGGCCCCACCCCCAACCTGGACCCCCAGCTGACATCCTCCCTCACCTTGGAGCAGATGCGTCGGTTCCGCCGGGTCCACACTACCACCAGCTTATCCGGTTGCCTGGGAGGCGGAGCGGGGAGAGGGGGCTACTCAGTCAGGCCCACCCGGCCTTTCTATCTCCTCCAGTCTCCCTTCTGCCCACATCCCCCTCCCCCAGGACAGGGCCCAGACAGCCCCTTATCTGGGGCCACAGGGAGTAGGGTGGGGCTGCTGAGGCAGGGTGAGGCCTGGGCCAGAGGGCAAAGGCCTGTGGGTCAGCAGGAAGTATGAAGAAAGTCATACAGAGAGACAGGCACACACAGAGCCAAACAGAAACACAAGTACCCTGCAAGAAACACAGACTCAGAGACACAGAGAGACAGCCTCAGAGTAAAAGAAGCCCATTCACTCACAAATATTTGTAGAGTGCATACTATTACCCCAGCCCAATTTGGGGGCAGAGCCAAGCAAAGGAGAGGCAAGACCTTTCTGGGGCAGGGAATGGGTCATGTCAGGAGGGTCTGGAGAAGGAAGGCTCCAGGCAGAGAGGATGGCAAGTGCCAGGGTCCCAGGATGGGGGTGTGGGTGTAAGGTCGGGAGGGGAGGGCAGAGGTTGGGAAGTAGGCAGAGAGGCATAGGGTCAGCTTGTCATTCGATACCCTCCCAGGACCTTCCACGCCCAGCCCTTTGCTTTGCAGGGCCCCCGATTCTCGCAAGGGGCACCAGGGAAGACTTCTAGAAGGTGGCATCTAAGCCGAAACAGCATATGCCAGGGCAGACTCAGAGGAGAGGCAGAGATGTGGGGAGACAGAGACAAAGCGAGAGTGTCAGCTGCGCGGGGCCGAGTCCCAGACACGTGGCTGGGCCTGGAAGGAAGAGGGCCCCTTTGCGTTGGAGGGGCCGACTGCTGCCCAGGAGGGTGGGGATGGTTAGAGGATCATCAGGCAGATGGCAACGTAAGAGTCCTCCTTGCCTGTACCCTGTCCCTTGCCAGGACGCTCAGGTTCACCCAGCGCACTGCCCCTCTGGAGGCCGAGCCAGGATAACTGGCTCTCCTGTCAGCCTCTGAGGATGCCGAGACCCAGAGACGTTAGGGGCCAGGCAAGGGCACACAGCTGAGCCTAGAGCCCTCCAGCCTGGAGCCAAGTGCCTCTCCTGGACCCCAGACTGCAGGCGATGGCTAAGGGCAGCCATGGGGACTTCCCAGAAAGGGGAAGAAGACAGTGAGAGCCCAGGGAGGGCAGGGCCTGGCTAGGCAGCCTGACTCAGGCTGGGCACGCCCTCCTGGGGAGCCGTGACCTGGGCAGAGGCAGCTTCCTAGCCAGGGCTCCAGGCGAAAAAGCTCAGGAGGCCCTGCCCGCCGCCTGTGACTCAGACATGTTGACAGTGCCCACACCCTCAGCCACCTCTCCGGACCGTGCCCAGCGTCCCCCTGTCTTCACCCAGGATGCTGTGGCAGAAGGCAGAAGCCATAGGCCAGAGTTCAAGTTCCAGCCCTGTGCTGTGTTACCCCAGCCGGCCCGTCCTTTCTGGGCCTTGCTGAGTGGTGTGAACCACCCTCTGGCTGGCCCAGGCAACATCAGGGATATGACAGCTGCCCAAAGGACCCCAGGCCTCCTGCTCACTCCCCTCCCTTTGGACCCCCTGGTCCCTTCCTGTGCTTTCACTTGGGAGCCTAAATTTAGCCCCGCCTGGCGGCTGAGGCCCCCACAGCTGTGCCCTAATCCAGCCAGGGGAAGCTGACACTAGCAAGCACGTATATTTAGGCTGTGACGCAGGGGCCCAGGCAGCTGCGGGGGGGGGAATGTGAACGAGATGCCCCGGGTCCTTTGGCAGTCTGGGCTGGGGGGTCCTGCACCCCCTCACCTATCTCCCTGCACCCCACCACCTTGCCTTCCCCAGGCTCTCTCCTCCACGACCCACAACCTCCTAAGTCCTCAGGCCCTTTTAAGCTGCTCCCCGCCTCCCTCCTCATCCCTCCCAGCGCTCAGTTTCCCCTTTTAAGGATATTGTGGAGACGGATCCAGCCTCCCAGCGCCCACTCCGGCTGAAGGGGCGGGTGGTTCCTCTGGTTCAACAAATGGGCAGCGGAGGAAGGGGCAACAACATCCTTGTTCTGAGCTGGACTAGGGCCATGGTGTTTGCCGTCCCAGCCCCTCCACCCGAAGACCGGCAAAACTTGCTCCCTTTTCTGATGCCACCTTGAACCATCCCTCTGGCCAAAACCAGGAGGCCTCCCTTCCCTCAGCCCTGAGTGCAGTTGAGGCAAGTGTGGGCCCAGACAGATTCTCCGGTCGCAAGTCCTGCCCTCCGCTCCCCAAAGGCTGCCCACACCCTCAGCTCCGGGGATGCCACAGCTGCAGCGGCACTTCTCTGTGCCCGGGTCACCAGGGCCTAAGCTGGGGTAGGCGGCGTCTTTGGTCACTGGACTGGGGGCAGGATTCTCAGGCCCCAAGGCCGGATGGGGTCCCCGCCAGTCTGGGGAGTGCCCCAGGCCTCCCTCCCACTCACCATTTCTTGGTGCACTCCACCACCAGCTCGTGGTAACAGGCCACAAACTGGAACTTGGCGGCCCGCTTGCCCACGCGCTGCAAGCGCTTCCACACCGAGGTCATGGCCCTGCCGCCTCCGCCGCCCGTTCCTCAGACCCGGGGCTCCCGCTGGCCCGCGATCGCTGGCCTGGCCCAGGTCCCCATGGCCTCCGGGCTCCTATCGGCACCGCCCGCCCCGTCCGTGGGGAGGGGTCCGAGGCGCGGGACCCGGAGCCGCTCTTGCCGCCGCCGCCGCTGGGGCCCGCTGGGTGGTCTGGCTGCGTCGGCGGGGTCGTCCGGGGCGCGTCGTGTCGCTGGAGCACTGAGCGGCGAGCGCGCCGTTTCCTGGAGCTGCACCCCCGTCGGAAGGCGGGCGGGGCTCCGGCGGGGGGCGGGGGCCGGGGTGAGAGCGCGGGGGCGGGGCGGCCCGGCTTCCGGGGCCTCGCGCGGGAGGGAGAGAGAGGGGCGACGGGGGCGCCTGGACCGCAGCGCCCGCTTGTTGCGCGCCGAGGCGGTGTGGAGGCGTGGGCCGGGTGGGGGGCGCGCGGGCCGGGGCAGGGAGCCACCAGCAATTGGTACCGCCCTCGCGAGCCCTGCCCCGGCCGCCTCCCTTCCTGACCGCAGCCCTGGGAGGTACGTACTGGTGACCCCATTTCACAGGCTGGGGAAAGAGAGACCCAGAAAGGAGAAGAAACGTGAAGGATCACAGTGCGCTGAGCCAGAGCCAACTGGCCTCAACACTGGGGAGAGGCAGACTCCTGCTGCCACCCACGAATTAACCAGAGCAGGAAGGAGCAGGGTCAGCGGCCAACCCGGGTAGCCTTACCTGTGGGCAGCACCCACTTGCCAGTTTCAGAACCTGACTCTCCAGCTGTCAAGTGGGAAGGTGGTCCCAACATCCCACAAGCAGATGACTTCCAACAAGCGTGTGACCTTGGGCAAAGTACTAACGCTCTGAGCCTCAGTTTTCACCTCAGTGAAATAGGGATAATTATAGTTCCATCTTTTACAACATCATTGAGAATGAAAGCTTGGAAAGCATTAGTGTAGAACCTGGCTGATTTTGCCGGTTTTATTGAAATCCGTTATCATGGACGGGAGTGTGTGTGTGTTTACTCTCCCTCCCCTGGGAAGCCTGCCCCGGGGCGTTAACCGCTCTGTTCACACCTAGATTAGAGCCCTTATCGCCAGCCCGCCCGGCTGCCTGCTTGGTAATGAGCCGCTGCAGGTGTCAGGCGCAGAGTTACAAGAACTGCCATAGAGCAGCACATCAGCCTGTTCCGTCTGCCAGTGTGAACGCTCTGCTAGGTTTGTGAATGGACAGAAGCCTGGTCCTTGATAAATACTCGGTTTGAACAGGACGTCTGATCTGCCAGGAGTGTCAGTTGAGTTGCGTCCAGGAGGCATGGGGATGAGCAGCCGGTAAGCCTAAGTGCGCAACTTTGAGGTCCTCTCCTCTTCTCTTCGTTTCAGGAAGCTGTGGGGTGTTGTGCGTGTGTGTGGAAGCCTTAGCACCCACCATTCGCAAATGTTCAGGCTTCTTTGGGGGAGGGGAGGGAACCTGACACCGGGTTTAGCTCCTAGACCCAGCATCGCGGTTCTCCGTTTCCTCTGTAAGAGAAAGCCTTTTACATACAACCCTGAAGGTCCCAGGTGCTGTTGAGGGGAAGCCAGGCATAGAATGAGGGTGTTGACGCCGCTGGGAGTCTCATGCATCCAAGCCCAGAGGCTTGCCCCCATCTCCCCTCCGGGGCTTGTCTGGCCTCTGGGGAGGCCTGGAGCACTGCGACTTCACCCCCCTTCTGCCTCTGCAACTCTTTTCTCCCGCCTATAGGTCACTCATTCGTCCCAGGCCCTTCCAGGAGGCGCCCTCCCCTCTCTCGCCTAGGGCCCCTCGGCCCGGCCCGCCAGCCCAGGCCCACCCATTTCCTGTGCCGCCCCAACCCCGCTCCCACTCGGGGTGGAAAGTTTCTCTCCTCGAGAAGGGCGGCTCCTTCTCTTTCCTTCCCGGCCGGCCAGGAAAGCCCAAAGCGAGTGGGGAGGGGCGTTGAGCTCCAGGCCTCCGGCCAGAGAGGGGAAGTGACTCGCCCGCACTCACACAACCAACCGCGGGACCAAGCTGGGGCAGCTTGGAACGATCGGCAGATCGGCGACTCTGCCCGGGGAGCGAGGGTTCGCACCCTGGCACCGCCGAGCCTCTTCCAACTCGGGGTCTCGGGCACCACCTGCTGGCGGAGCGCGGGGCAGCACTTTACAGAATTACCGCTTATCTTCCCGCCCCTGAGCCAGGCAGTCAAAACACAACAATGCTGAGACAGTTATTTATTTATCTATGCGCCCAGGAGGCTGGCCCCTAAACTTAAATATCCAGCGCGGAGCCTTGGCCCTCCTGGCCGTGGGTGGTGCAGGAATGGGTCCTGGCGAGCCCTTGTCTAGGGCCGTGGAACCCAGGGACCAAAGGTGGGACGCCCCTGAGCCAGCAGCTGCCAATAGCAGCAAAAGGTGAAGAGACAGGAGCCAGGCACTCATCCCAGTCACAGAGGTGCCAAGGGAGTGCTAGATGCTTTGGACCCCACCGCCAGACTGAAGGTCGGCCAAGCTGGAGGAGTGAAGGTCCAGTGCCATGGGCAGAGGCTGTAGTGCAGGTACCTGCCCCAGTGCCAGCTAACCCAAGACAGGAGAGAGAGGGTAGGCAGTTTTGCTCCCAAGGGGCCCAGGCCTTGCCCTCCTCCTGTGAGGTGAGGTGGTATGGGGGAAAGCAGGCACTATAGTCTGAATACTTGCTGAGGGGTGAGTTTCTGAGCCTTTTGCATGGGTACATGCCCCCTACCACCCTAGCTCTTCAGAGACTGATGTGGAAGGCATCCTGCAGCCACTGGTCTCGGGCATTGTGCGTCTGGGGCACAGTGAGGGGTGGCGGGTCTGGGGGCAGGCTAGCATCAGGAGGCTCGTCATCATCAGATAGGCCAGCATCAGGTGGGTAGGAACTGTCTGAATGCAGGGAGGATGACAGGTCCTGGCACAGGCTCAAGTCTTGGCACAGGTGCTTATAGTCCTGGATCGACTCATACAGGCCCCACAGCTGGCACAGCAGGGACATGTCCAGCTGCCGCAGGCCCACCTGCAAAAGACTGAGAGTGGGCTGGGGTTGGGGTCGAAGCCACCCCCCTAGCCAGTCTTCCCAAGCACAGGTTTTTGTGGACATCAGATGCCACCTACAAGCTGTGAATCTGTAGGCAAAGCCACTGACCCTCATCTGCAAGATGGGGACAACAGTTATCTAGCAGAATAGAATGAAATAACACTAGTAAGGCATTTTAAAATACATAGTAACTATTACCATAAACGGTAACTAATTATTGTTACCATATCCCCTCTGACCCAACCGGCTTCTGCCAATCCTCTAGACCCAGATAGCGCGCTGCCTTATGTACTCCGCCCCGCCCCAGGACCCTCAAGCTCGCCGGCAGCCCCCATCACCCCGCAACGCCCAGCTGACCAAGGCAGGGCTACTCACCATCTCCTTGCGCAGCGCCGCTAGCGCCGAGTCGAGGTTAACAGGGCGACGCGGGCCGGGGGGACCCGCGGCAGTTCCCGCGTTGGCGGCGCCGGCGGCGTTACGGGGCCCGTCCGGTACGCGGGCGGCCCGGCTCAGCTCATCGTGGATGCGGCTGCGCTGGCTGTAGACGCGCTCCAGCTCCCTCCACGAGCCCCCGCTCGCGTTGAGAAGACCGCTGAGGCCGCGCGGTAACGGCGGAAGACCGGTCAGGGCGCAGCCCGCGCCGCTTGGCGCCTCGGCCGAAGGCAGCCCATTCATGGCCGGACCGGCAGAGGAGGATGCCGCCTCCTTCCCTCCAACGCTCCGCCCGGGCCGCCGCCCGCAGGCCCCGCACCCCGCGGCCCCGCCAGCCGAGCTCAGCCGCCGCCCGCAGGGAGTGCTTTGTTCCTACCCGATTCCTCCGACTCCGCCCCCTGCCCACCCCTCCGTGTGGGCAGGGCCTCTCTTAAAAGGGCAACGGCTGATGCGCCCACGTTGCCCCAGGTCGCAGAGAGCAGAGAACAGGCAATTGGCCACCAATAGAAGGGGAACAGGAAAAAGGGGTGAGGGAAGAGGGCAAAAGCGGAGCGTGCGGTTCTTTCGCGGTTCTCCACCCCCACACACAACACTTTATTTATTCTGCCTTATTATAACTCTCAAGGATCTAAAAAGGGGGGGGGTCAGGAGACTGAGGATAAGTGCATAATTGATCCCTAATTGACTGACACCCTGTCAGTATCTGAGTACCTGGTCTGGGCCTGAGGTGGGATAGGATGATGGTGTCGGGATGCTCGGGGGAAGGAGGGGAAGCTACCAAGGGGACTGGAACCCCAAATCTCACTCAAGGGTGGGGAATGAGCACTGGATGGCTGAGGAGGTTGCAGGGTTCCTTTAGAGAGCGACGCCTGTTTCTGCTTTTCAGGAGGCTGTGGCCTCCTCATCAGAATAAAAGTATCACATAGTCCTCTCCCGCCTCATCCTTTGAGTGGGGAAACTGAGCAGAAACAAGCCCAACTCATCTCTCAGGGCATCAAGGAGACCAGACTGTGACAGCATGAGAGGCCAAAAGTAGGAAAAAGACGAGCAGAGCTGGGGCTTACATGCACACTCAGAACCAAGAAAAGAAAAAATCACACAAGAGGAACAGCTGTTTTTCTACAGGGATTTTCTCAGGAGGGGTTCTTTAGTGTTGCAGCTGCTGCAGGCTGCGCAGAGCTTCAGCACAAGCCCGGATAAGGCTACACAGCTGGATGCTAGTCTCCAGGGAGGTGCTAGAGCCCAGCTCTGCTGAGGCCCAGGTCAGTTTCTGCAGGAGAGCCTCTTGTGTGCAGACCACGACATCTGCATTTGGAGGCACAGCAGGAGGGGGCGGCCCCTGGACTGCCTTGAGCCCTGCTGCAGCTCCCTCACAGTGCTCTGGACGGGGTACTGGGGGCTGAGGGGCAGGCCGAGAGCCCAAGGGGGGCTCCGAAGCAGAGGCGAGCTGGTGCTCCCGAGCTTGGGAGAGGGCAGCCTGGGCATTCAGAGCTAAAAGAGGAAAAAGCCGGTGGAATGGTCAGGATACCTGGCTCACCTCAGCCCTGAGCCACTTCCCTACTCTTTACTGTTCTGCTCTCTCTCTAGTTGAGATGTTTTCCCTGCCCCAGTATAAGGCAATTTATCCATTTTCTTCTTTGTATCAGAGTTATTTATGCCCTTGCTTCATCTCTCTCATCAGAACTATGCCTGATAAGCTAGACCCTCCATGATCTCTGGCACACGGTAGGTGCTTGGTGCTCTTACTGAATGAATGGTCCTTTCCAGAGCTGAAGGAGAAAGCAACTCACCCCCGCCTCACCCACAAATACCACTGTCACCTCCCACCTACTGTTCCTGAGCCTCTCTCACCACACTTCTTCACCAAGCACACTCGACACCTCACCCGGATTATCTTTGTCCACGTCTGAGTCGAGCTCCTGGCAAGCCACGCAGTAGATTTTCCGCTGTTTGTCTTGGAGGAGGATCGTCTAGGGGCCAGAAAGCACACGGGGCAGGGGTGAGACGCCGGGCGATGGGGTCCAGAGGGGAGCGCTGGTCAAGGGCCGTGTGGCCTGGTCCGCGGCCCCATCCTGGATCCCACGTCCCGAGTCTCTCCTCACCCCGCAGTCCGCGCACGTCTCGCCCAGCATGCGGTAACCACGCAGCAGGTAGTCGCCCATGAGCCGGGAGATGCGATCCTGCCGCTCCCGCCGCGCTTGCAGCACCTTCGTCTCCGCTTCGGTCGGGGGCTCCCAGGAAAAGTCGTCGACTTCTGGGGGAAGAGAGGCACAAGGGGCCGGGGGGTCTTGCCGAAGCAGGCTGCAGCCCGCAACCCGCAGCCACAAGCCCCCGCAGCCCAAGTCCTCACCAGAGCCGTTCAGGGCCATGTTACCGTTGTCGCCGCTAGACTCACCGGAAGTGACGCACAAGCCGCGCGCCTTCCGCTTGGCTCCGCCCCCTCCGTGTGGGGCCGAGGATGAGGGCGGAAATGACGCTCTGTGTGCTCCGACGTCGCGATGCCCAGAGTGGGGCGTGTCTGCCGCAGACTAGACCCTGTCCCATTGGTGCGCCCCTCGGTGGGAGCCTGTGGACAAGAACTTTCGACTGGCCGGGCCTCAGGAGGGGCGTCTCCGTGATAATGCAGCTCAAAGTCGCAGGGCCCGGAAGTGGCTGCTCAGAGTCGCTCTTCCTGCCTGCCGCGGAGGGAGGGGACCGGTTGGCTTGAGAAATCTCCGCTGGCCTCCGCCTCCCCTGGAGTTTCCCTTTCCGCACTGGCAGGACCCGGGGCAGTGGCAACATCACAACACCCTTGATAACAAACGGCCCCTTATGCATGCGTGGAGCCTCCTCGGGCCTCAGTCCTTCCCTTCTCACTTCAACTGGCAAGGCAGGCCAGGCGGCGATCGTTCTCGCTGCCTTTCAGCTTATTTCAAGACCCCTCCCCTTCTGCACGTTCGGTGTTACAGTCTGCCCACTCCCTATCTTCCCCACCCAAAGGCCTGGGACTGATTCAAAGTCAGCCCTTAAGAAGACATTTTGTTTTGTTGAAGTTTGAACCCTCGAAAAGCCAGCTGACCGCGGGTGGGGGTGGAAATCGCTGTGCTGGGCATGCGCAGTTTCGGTTCCAGCCGCAACTGATACATGCTGGAGGGTGGGGATGAGGGGTTTATTACACATGCCTGTGACCGTTATGCTCTTCTTGAGTGCGTTGCTGTTAAAATTACTAGTGCTCCCTGACCATTGGCCTTGGTGGTTTTTTTTTTTCCTCTTTGTTCTTTTTCCATACACCTCCTCTCCTTTAGTAGGTTTGAAGAAGCCAGGTGGAGCAGGCAGCAGTCCCCAGATGTGCAGCCTGCAGTGCCTCAAGGCAGTACACCAGGTCAGTTGAGAAGGAGCTAGGACTTAGACTCCCGTAATCTCATCGGCAATCTCCTTCTCTGACTGGCAGCACATGCTTTCAGTTTTACCTGAAGATAGAGTACCCTCCTCCTGGCCCCATCTTCCTCCTACATAGACTCCCTGGAACTTACATTTTCTGACTCTTCCTGCCTCCTGCTTCCTTGGAGAGCCCTGTGCCCCACGTCACTCTGTCCATCTACCAGCAGCCTCTTGGGCAGCAGTGTACCTGACTCAGGGCCTGACACCAGGTCAGTTCTGCCAAAATGACTAGGCACTCTTGGCCTCTAGCCTATATGCACAGACCCTTCGAGTCCTTACTATCTTCAGCTCCCAGCACGCCCCACCCCCCACCGAATTTCTCGATGCACCCTTCTGTGTCATCATAATGGCCCATATCCACTCAGCAGCTTATCCTGTCTGACACCAACTAAGATCCTTACACTCATCCTCCCATTTACTCCCTTTCATTTATTCCTCATGACAACTACTCTCTTCTGGGTGGGGTTTGGGAGTGGAAAGGTAGCGCCTCACAGTCCAGGTCTGCCCCATTGTAACAACCAATGACTCATCCTGACGTGCAGCAACAAAGGCCCAATGCAGCCAAAAAAAGAAAAAAAAAAGACTCATCCTGGGAGTACAGAAGTTTCCACCTCCTTTCAGGCAGCATTTACAGAGATGCACACACATATTAAACATGAATGGAGGGAAATTCATTACTGCTATGGACAAGAAAATAGATGAATCATTAGAACTTTGCTGGCTCACTTGGGAGAGGAGGGGCAGGGCATGTGATGCTTGGTAAGGAAGAATGGCAACAGCTGGGTCATCTTACAGCTCAGCCCTTTCTACAGGCTATCATGCGAATCTTATATGTATTCTGAGATGACAGTAAAAGGTCTCAGCTTTTCCCCCCTAATGGGTCTTCGCTGCTATAAGGGAGTTTTGTCCCTCTTCCGGGAAATTTCCTTGAGACAAACTCCCATAGGAAACCATAGATGAGGCATTTATTACTCTTTGGGCTCCTATTGTCTTACTTCAGGTTTACAGTACTGCTACAGGTGCCCCAAAGAAATCTAGATAAATTCTTGTGATCAGCTCCACTGCCCTAGAAAACTCTCCTAGCCCTTCTATTAAAACAAGGCAAAAATGAGACATTATTATGACAGGGGGACAGAAATACCCTCTATCAAGGTAGTCTCCTTTTAATAAAAGTCACGGCTGTGCAAGTCAAGCCCAAGTCCTGACAGACATCTATAGAACGCTCCACCCAACAACAGCAGGTCATATTCTTCTCAAATATACATGGTCTTCTCAAATATACATGGTCTAACCATATGTTAGACCATAAAGCAAGTCTCAACACACTTAAAAGGGTTGAAATAATACAAAGTATCTTCTCAGATCACAGTGGAATGAAATTAGCAATCAGTAAAAGAAGGAAATTTGGGAAATTCACAAATATGTGGAAATTAGACAACACCCTCTTAAATAACTAATGGGTCATAGAAGAAAACACATGGGAAATTAGAAGCTGCTTGGAGATTAATGAAAACACAGCATAACAAAACTTGTGAGATACAGCCAAAGCAGTGCTTAGAGGGCAATTTATAGTTGTATATTCTTATATTTAAAAGAAAAAAAAAGTCTCAATTCAGTAACCTAATCTTCCACCTTAAGAAACTAGAAAAAAGAGCAAACTAAACCCAAAGCAAGCAGAAGGAAGACTAGAATAGATTAGAGAAAATCAACTCACCTACAAGTTAGTTCTTTAGAAGATCAACAAAATTGCCAAACCATTAGCAAGACTGACCAACTCAAGCCCAGGTCAGCCAAAGGGTGTGAACCTTGCCGCTCCAGCTGGAAAGCAATGTTGCTGTGGTTGCTGAGTCAAGGAGTCCCCAAATGTGAGATAGATAATGTCAGGGCCCTGCCGCCTAATAGAGGGCTTTGGACGGCAATGTTCTCAGCTAACTGTGGAAACAAATCGTGGCTGATCAAACTCTCTAGATCACTTATGCAGATGCCCATGCTAAAGGCCCATTCTCTGATGAGACTGACATGAATCAAGCTGTTGTTCGAGCCTGCACTGCCCAGATTGTCTCCATTTCTGCCTGGACCCATCATGATACCAGATATGGCAACACGTGCACCATCACGGAGTGGGCACAAAGTGAAGGACTCTATGCTGCTGATGCAGAAGCCACCACTCCATGCCAAATTTGTGATCCCGGTCAAAAGTTCAGCTGTTTGTTCTGTGAAGAGGAGGCTACAGTGTATATGGCATTGCCCCTGCCCACTCCTGAGAGATTGAATGCATGGGACCTTTGACTCCTTCCTGGGGCTATGGATGGTGTCTCACACTTTTTCAGGTTACAGTGGTACTGTTTCAGGCCAATCAGCCAACTTTGGTCACCCCATTGTGGTTCTTGAGACGAATCTGTGTAATGTTTTTGGCTTTCTGGACCAATTGAAGTCTAACAATGGTGCACCTTTCATCTCAGGCCACTCAACAATGAGCTGATAGTCTAGGTATTTGGTGATCCTTCTATCCTCCCTGTCATCCACAAGCATGTGGTACTGTTGAGCACTGAAATAGCTCCTCAAAAATTAGCTCAAAGAGATTTCTGGCTCTCCCTCCTGGTCCACACACCTTAGTACAGCAGTTCAATAACTGAATGTGGCTGTCCCCAGGATGGGACCATCTCATCTAGGCCATGTCCTTCATAATGATTGAGATGAGAGGGGTGGGGTTTATATAGACCAGTTTTGAAAATTTAGGGTTCCACGTTCCCCATTCCTGGACATAATGCTTCTCTCTTTCCCTTAACAGCAACCCCAGGTCAGCCTGATTGGTGCAACTCCGGGAGACAGCCCAGTCAGAAAGGGGCCTAGGGGATTCTCAACCACCTGGATTCTCTTATTTGACTGACACGGTCCTAGATCATGAGAATACCTGGAGCGCTTGGCACGCACACCTCTCTCTCTGAGTCCCCGAACAGTGGCCTACACGTAGAGTGGGGGACATAGTGGGCTCCTGTATGTTTTATAAAAATGTCCTTGTCCTTCTTGCACCTGACCCTTCCAGATGAAAAGTGTAAGTAGGAGGTAATTGGAAAAAAGGTGAAGTTCTAACTATAGAATAGAACACATCGATTTTGTGACACTGGAGGGAGAATAACAACCTTGGCACTTGGGGAGGGGACACCTCAGACCCTGGGAGAAATGGGGGAAAGAAAGACACTTATAGTCTTTGTCTTTCCAAACCACTTGGAGCCTTCTTCACTGAGGACAACATCTTGGTCCAACTCGCCCAAACTATTTCAAGTGACTTAAATTTAACTGACTGCTGAGTCTGCCATGCTCCACTAGACAGTTCTGACCTGGGTTTCATTGCCATTCTGCTTAACCTTACCAAGGGATTGGAAGCAGCAGCGGGTAGCCTCAGCTCCTGTACCTCCTACATAAAATACCTGTCAACAACATCACCTCCAGATACAGATCCCAGGCCCAATCCTGAAGCTATCACCACTCAGTCATGCCATGGAGTAGATGAATGGCATCTGGCTGGTGGCATGGGCAAACAGGACTAACTGCCCTTAGCCAAGCCCTCCAAAAACAAGGACTAGACTTAATTATTTGGATTGGGCTGGAAGCTCTAAGGCCTATGGACTTGAAGGGAGGCACTGTCAACCTGGGCCCCCTCTAGCTGATGTAAGTCCCACTTGGGGGCGCCATGTTTTTTCCCAGAAACACCACTAGTACCCTTGAGACTGCATGATTGACGTGGAAGTCACACATTAACTTGTCTCTCTCTAGAAAACAGAGTGACTTGAAATTTATCCTTGACTTTAGCCTACTTGCAAACTAACACATGAGCCTGCCACAGGTTCATGCATGCTGGCAGAAGATAGGAGACTCCTGGGTCAGAGAAAAAGGACCTTCTTACTCATGGCTGGAAGCATTAATCCAGGTACAGCAGATATATTGATTGCACAGACTCTAGTCTGCAAGGAGAAGTACAGGAGAAATCCACCATCCATAGGAACCTTGGTCAGTGAATTGAGGCTCTCCTGAATGCCTTCTGGGCCAAGGTGGAAAGGTTGATGCAGAGAACTAAGGAGCGAGCCACCTGGCTTTCTAAGGTAGGTATGATGCTCTATGGATTTGTTCATCTGGGAGGCATAGTTGAGGTCAGTACTGCAAGTTGGCTTCATCCTGCTGCTTGTAGTTCTGTTGGTAGTAGCTTTAATTAAATGCTGTATGACACAAATTGAACAGATTTGGTCCTAGCCTCTGTCGATCAGATTTGCCAACAGAGTGGTGAACTCATGGGAAAATTCGCCCAAAGCCAAGATAGTGTAGAAATGAGGGGTGGATATTACTGTAAGACAATTCTCCAGGGATCTCTTGAGTTTCTGCGCATTTTGCAAGCGAGGCAACTGACTGCCTTTGTCCTGGACTCTCTTCTCAAGGATATTGGTACAGTGAATAGCCATGGAAGATCGAGACAGAATCTCCCGCCAGTGCAAAGGGCAGTCATTAGAAAAGACTTGCGTTCTTGAGTTTAGCATCCTCTCCCATACCACAGTCCACTGTGTGCAGGAGTCTATTCTAGGTCATTGGTGCCACCCCCACGGGACCTGGGGACAAGAGGACTGATGTTAATATGCTGATGATCATGCTATTTACTGTGCCATGAATAATGGTCCTTTGTCTCTGACCCAGGAATCTCCTGTCTTCTGCCAGCAGGCACGAACCTGTGGCAGGCTCACTTGTGTTTGCAAGTAAGGTAAAACCTCAGACCCGGGACTTCCCTGGTGGCGCAGTGGTTAAGAATCCACCTGCCAATGCAGGGGATACAGGTTCGAGCCCTGGTCCAGGAAGATCCCACATGCCGAGGAGCAACTAAGCCCCTGCACCACAACTACTGAGCCCATATGCCTCAACTACTGAAGCTTATGTGCCTAGAGCCTGTGCTCTGCAACAAAGAGAAGCCACTGCAATGAGAAGTCAGTGCACCGCAATGAAGGGTAGTCCCCGCTTGCCGCAACTGAGAAAGTCTGTGCACAGCAACGAAGATCCAACGCAGCCAAAATAAATTAATTAAAAAAAAAAAAAAGACTCCACACTCCTAATGCAGGGGGCCCGGTTTCGATCGCTGGTCGGGGAACTAGATCCCACGTGCATGTCTCAACTAAGAGTTCCCATGCTGCAACTAAGGAGCCCACAGCCACAACTAAGGAGCCTGCCTGCTGCAACTAAGACCTGGCGCAACCAAATAAATAAAATAAATATATAAAAAATTAAACAAAAAACCTCAGACCCATCATAGTCCTTGACAAGGGAGCAAGCACATAGAAGGTCTCAGAAGTGCTGGTGGTAAAGCCCATTCAGACCAGTAACGGTGGGTAGACTAGCTGTTTGGGAAGTGTGGGACCCTTCCCTACCCTCATGTGAGCCAGCCCAACATCTGTCCCTACCTGTGGCACAGTGGATGTGGCAGTAGTTAGGCCTGTCCCTGAGTAACAGCACACCCCACGGCAGCATATTCACACACAGCTCAGTTACAGGTCCCACTTGACTGCCTCATCTGGTGAATCAGGTTCGCATGACAACGAGTGGCCTATGCTGTGTAGCCGAGGCTCTGAAAATCGTAACTGGCATTATTTTATCATCACGGCAACAGGCCTCCAGAAGGGGTCGACTTTTCTTCTTGTCTTTCACTGCAATGTGAATTGACCTGACGTTTCTGGGAAACAAGAAAGGACTAGATGATACAGTAGCAAAAATAATAATACTCGGGCTTCCCTGGTGGCGCAGTGGTTGAGAGTCTGCCTGCCGGTGCAGGGGACACGGGTTCGTGCCCCGGTCCGGGAAGATCCCACATGCCGCGGAGCGGCTGTGCCCGTGAGCCATGGCCGCTGAGCCTGCGCGTCCGGAGCCTGTTGCTCCGCAACGGGAGAGGCCACAACAGTGAGAGGCCCGCGTACCGCCAAAAAAAAAAGAAAAAAAGAAACAGCAACAAAAAAATAATAATACTCAACTTTTGGTGTATTTTTTCTTGGGGCCGGGCACTATACTAAGAGCTTGAATTATCTCCTTTAATCCTCAGGACCAGTGTGAGTTATGTCTCCCAATGTGCAGATGGAGAAGCTGAAGCCTGGACAGGTTAAGAGATTTAGTCACAGTCACCCTGCTGGGATGTGGCAGGGCTGTGACCCCATCTGGTCAGCGCACGTCCAGAGCTGGATTCTCACCCGTGGACTTTTCCTGGGTTCGGAAGGTGGAGACGAGGGGCAGGGCTGAAGATCCTCTCTGACTGATCAAGCATGAAGACTGGTTCATTGCGTTTTCCAATCCCATCTCTCAGTGCCCTTCATCACAGCAGGGGCACATCAGAGGGGCTCAGTGACAGTCACTTTCAGTAAAGTGTCTTTGGAGAGAAATGCTTCAGGGCAGAATGGTCCCCTCCAGGCTTCTGAAACTTCCAACCATCATCTTTAGAACCTACAACACTTAGAGCCATTTCTTTCTTCAGAGTCTAGAAGCTTCCCAAAGACATTCAGAACTCAGAGAGGTGACACAGAGCCTGGCGCATGGTCAGCCCTCTTTCAATGTTATTCTCCCCCTCCCCACAGGCAGCCAGCTCCCACCCACAGCCCACTGTGGACCCCAGACCCAGATAATGATGAAAAGAGCTAACATACCCTGAGGACTTGCCATGTGCCCAGCATCCAACAAGGCTTCATGAATGTCAGCTCCTTTGCTTCGTTGTCTAAAAATGAGGAAAGGAGGCCTAGAGGAGATGAAGAATTTCCCCAATGCACACAGCTGGTGCAGGAAGATCGAATGCCAGAAAACCACCACCATGTTATGCTGCCTCCTGAAATGAAACGTCCCTTACGCAGGCTGCTGCTGCCTCGTCCAGCCAGTTCCCCTAAGGAGGCATCGGGAGCCCTGGGTTTGGGTTCTGGCTCTGCCGTTAACCAGCCTTGCAACCTTGGCCGAGTCCCTTGCCATCTCTGAGCCTCAAGAACCCCTCTGCACAAAGGAACCCTTCCCTAACATTTAAGCCGTCTGATCATTCCCCGGGGCTGGGGTCCCAGGGCTCTTCCTTGCCACATTCTAGCAAAGCCCCTCATTGCCCTCCTATCTTTAGGAATTTGTGGGACCCCTCTCATTCCTCCCTCCCAGGAGCACTGTGTAGGTTTTGGATCAGGCCGGCTTAAGTTCAATCCCCACATCTTACTCACCAGATGATGCAAGTCTAATTGTTCCGTCTTTCAGAGTTCCGTGGTCTCAGTCCATTCAGTCAATCAGCCAACTTCAGCACCCTCTGCCTGCCAGGCCCTGTACTAGGCTCTGGAGGCAAGGTTGTACCTCCCTGAGAGGGCGGTGAGACGCACCGTAAGTAACCAAGCCCACAAAGAAGAATGTTTCAGGCTGTGCTGAAGACCAGCAGGAGACAAAGCGGGGATGTGACCCAAAGGGCCAGGGACGGCTGTTTTAGAGAAATGCCTTCTGGAGGCAGGACCCCAAGACATGAAGGATCAGGCCACGCCGAGGACCTTGCAGGCCCAGGTGAGCAGACAGAAGTTGCTGGACGGTTTTGTTGTTGTTGTTTTGTTTTGTTTTTAAATTAATTGTTGGAGGTTTTTTAAGCCAAGAAGGATCAAGGTTGGAATTAGGTTTTTGTTGGTTTTTTTAAAATTAATTTATTTATTTGGTTGCGCTGGCTCGTAGTTGCAGCAGGTGGGCTCCCTGGTTGTGGCATGTGAAATCTAGTTCCCTGAACAGGGATCGAACCCAGGCCCCCTGCATTGAGAGTGCAGAGTCTTAACCACTGCCCCACCAGAGAAGTCCCTGGAATTAAGGGGGGGGGTCACCAGAGAAGTCCCTGGAATTAAGGGGGGTTGTTTGTTTTTATTTTTGGCTGCATTGGGTCTTTGTTGCTGCATGCAGGCTTTCTCTAGTTGCAGCGAGCGGGGGCTACCCTTCGTTGCGCTGCGTGGGTTTCTCATTGCAGTGGCTTCTCTTGCTGCGGAGCATGGGCTCTAGGCGTGCAGGCTCAGTAGTTGTGGCGCACGGGCTTAGTTGCTCTGCGGCATGTGGGATCTTCCCGGACCAAGGATCAAACCCGTGTCCCCTGTATTGGCAGGTGGATTCTTAACCCCTGCGCCACCAGGGAAGCCCTGGAATTAGGTTTTAAGAGGTGACTCTGGCACCAGGTGGAGGAGGGACAGGACCAGGCAGAAATGGCAGTGGGGAGACCCGTTAGGCAACAGAAGTGATCTGGACTGACCACAGAGGTCATGGTCTCCTTGGACTTGCAGGAGAACTTACATCTAGGAGGCATGCTGGTCGATTCAAGGAAGATGGGGTGGCTGGGTGTGGTGACACAGGAGATGCGGAGAGAAAAGGTGCACAGGCCACGGACACTACCTGCGTTGGACTGTCGCAGTAGCCCTGCGGATCCACTCTGCATCCTTGTCCGCCCTGCCTCATGCCCCGAGGCTCACCTTGCCTGCTGTGTTCCCTCCCCAGCCCCCCCTGCCCGCAGGCTTCCTTTGGGGTTCGGCCCCTGGGGGGCCCAGCTGGACAGGAAGAGACCGGGTGTAATATTTATTTCCGCAGCTCCCTCCCCGCAGGCTGCACGAGGACAAGTCCCACCAGATTGTGCTAAAGACCGCCGCTCCCCAGGGCTGCCCCCCTTCCGGCTCCAGCTCCCGTGGCTGCAGACTTAGGTTAATGTTCATCACCCGTGGGAGGGTGCCCACTGCTGGGTTCCTGATGAGCTGAGGAGTTTGGTACCGACAGTAGGTAAACTCAAGGAGCACTCACTGTGTGCCGCTTGCCCTCATGGCTCCCGGTGGCTCAGTCCCCTCAACAGCCCCCCAACAAGGGCTGCCTTCCCCCCATCCTACTCTCAGCAGCATCAGACAGCCTTGGCCGTGCCCTCCTCCCAAAACACTCGCTCCTCTGGGCTCTTCCTGCATCACACTCCTGGTTTTCCTCTCTCTGCTCCCTCCAGCTGCTCCTTCTAAGTCACTTCTGACGCTGCCTCTTCTTTCTGATCTGGGAGTGGTGACCTCCCTGGTTCGCCTTGGGCCCTCTTCTCTCCCCAGCCGAGCCCATCCTTTCCCATGGCCATAAATGCCCCTGTAGGCGGAGGACCCCAAGTCTGTGTCTCCAGGGCAGACATTCTGTTTGAGCTCCAGACCCCTGGATTGAGACGTCTCCACGTGGATGACACAAGCATCTCAAACTCGGCAAGTTGCAAACAGAGCCCCACACTCTCCCCCAGGTCTCCCTCTCTCCTGCCGCCTTCCTCACCCACCCAGGGGCTCAGGCCAAACACCTGGGAGCCATTCACACCACCAGCCTCTTGTGCACCCTCCACTTTACCTAGTCTCTAGATTCCACTCCCCAAACACATCTCCACCGCGTCCAAGCCGAGTCCTCTCTCCTGGGACGATGGCATCAGCACCCCCTCTTGCTCTGATACAGCCCCATGGCAATGAAAATAAAACTCAGATTCCTCACCGTGGCCTCCCGCCTCCGCCTCCGGATGCCCTCTCTCCACCTCCCCACCCCGTTGCTCCGCTGGCCTTCTCTCAGCTCCTCGAAGAAATGAATCTCTTTCCTACCCTTCACCCCGCATGCCCCTGTGTAAATTGTCTCCTCAACACAGGCCCCTCGACTCCTCGGGCGTCCTACAGGCTCTCCCCACCGCCTGGCTGTTAACTCCTGCTCCTTCTCCAGCTCCTGGCTCAAAAGTCCCTTCGGGCTTCCCTGGTGGCGCAGTGGTTGAGAGTCCGCCTGCCGATGCAGGGGACACGGGTTTGTGCCACGGTCCGGGAGGATCCCATATGCCGCGGAGCGGCTGGGCCCGTGAGCCATGGCCGCTGAGCCTGCGCGTCCGGAGCCTGTGCTCCGCAATGGGAAAGGCCGCAGCAGTGAGAGGCCCGCGTACCGCAAAAAAAAAAAAAAAAAAAGTCCCTTCGTTAGAAGGGCTTCCTGGACCTCCAGGTCCCACCACCTCTCTTGTTCCCAGCTCCTTAGTCGTCTCTGTTCCAGCCTCAGCCACGTCAGATGTCTGTCTCCTCTAGTACAGAAGCTCCGGCAGGGCAAAGATTCGTCCTACTTGTTAGCAGGAGCACGCGGGAGGTTCCTAGTCTGTTGAGTGAATAGATCCCCATTTCACAGGTGAGAAAACTGAGACTCAGAGAGATTAGGACTCTAACCCTGGTCTGTTTATGCTGTGTTCCAAGGGCCAAGTTCAGATGAGTATGGGGGAAAAATGACTAGAAAATGCTCAGCCCTACACGTGGCAAGTGGTGAGCACTCAGTACTACTCCCTGCCTCAGTGTGGGACCAGAGCCCCGAGGGAGTGTGTGGGCAGCCCTTACACACCCTCCTAGCCCCCCTGGGGACATGGGATTGCCCCCATCCTACCTCTGCAATACCTGTCTATGTGAACAGGGCCTGAGCCCACTGAGCAATTCGGGCAGGGGTCCACCAAAGAGTCTCCCTCAGTTCCCCCAAATGAGCCCACCCTCAAAGTGAAAACCATGAGTTCCTTGCACGAGTGTGCCTGGAGGCAAGTCCCTGAACCCCCTTTCCCTCAGTCAGCCTGCAGCCCCCGTTCCCCTCGGAGAGAGAGTGTCACCCTGACTTGGCTGTGTCCCACTCTGGTTGTGCCCTGGTCACACCCACCCCCTGCTGAATTCTGTGAGTCAGAGACTGAATCCTGGGGTCTCCTGGCTAGGTGCCCGGGATATGGCCTGGGCCCCAGGGCACTGCAGCCCTCAAGGGCCTCCCTTCCAGACTAGCGGACAGGCCTGGCTCCTCTCCAGCCCTGACCAAACTCAAGGCCCCCCGCCAGCCCCTGCCAACCCCTGCCCTGGGGCCCTGCTGTGCCCCTCCCCAGCCCTGGGGCCCTCAAGCATCACCCCCCTCCTCCCGGCTGTTAGCCTGGGAAGGGGGCCAGGCCCTGAGCTCAGACCTTGGCGATTCCAGAGTGTCTGAGGCCCAGAGCCAGCCCCGCCAGCCCAGCCAGACAAGGCGAAGGGGCGGGGGCGGGGTGGGCATCAGGAAGCCATTTAGAGGGGGGTTGGCAGGGGACCTGGATTTCAAGCTTTGTTCCATCTGCTCCTTTTCTGGACCCCGCGGGCTTCTTCCTGGGACCCCGCTGGGGCCCTGGCTAAGGGGTGCCCCCTCCTCGAGTCCTCTCCTCCAGGGGGAGTGGACCAGTACTAATAAGAAGTGACTTCGGGGTGGTGAGACCCCCACATGTGCAAGGGAGGCTGCGCCAGGGCTGAGGGGCGTGGGTTCCAGCCCCACCTGCTCCCACTATCCGCGCGACCCTGGGGCAAGGCCCATCTTCCTACCCCAGCCTCGGTTTCCCACTTTGATGCTGCCGGGCGGAGGTGGGCGCGGGCCTTCCAGCCCCGCCCGGAGGAATCCGGCGGGGCGGCCAGCGGTCCCAGGTGAGGGCTCTCTGGAGCGGGCCCAGCGCGGCGGCGGCGGCGGCGGGTTCCGGCGGGGCGGGCATCTGGGGCGGGGACCGCCCCCCAGCCTCCACCCGCCCGCACACCCTCGCTCCCCCAGGCGGCAGCGACGACGCTTTAAACAGAAAAAAACTGTCTCCCTGGCTCGGGGCCAGCATCCCAGCCCCCCTCGCCGCCGCCGCGCCGTGCTCCAGCCAGGGAAAACAACTGCTCACTTCTCCCTGAGTCCGCCCCGCGCGCTCCCTGCTTCCCGGCGGCCGCGGGAGCCCAGCCCGGCCGGGGGAGGCGCGGAGCGGGCCGGCCGCCCGGCCTTCCTCTCCCCTCGCTCCTCCTCTCCGCTTCAACTTGCTCCGGCCTCCTCGCTCCGGCCTCAGGTTGGGGCCTCCGCAGGCCCTCGGCCCCGTCTCGTGGCTGGGCTCCTTCCCGGGGCGGTGGAAGTTTCTGGGCTCCCCGCAGTCCAGCCTCCATCTCTTTGCCTCTCACTGGGCCCGCGCCCGCGCCTGCTGTCCCCTCCCCGCGCGCTTCCTCCCATCCTCTCCCTCGCTGCCCTCTCTACTCCTCTCCCGGGGCTCCCGGCTTGCTATTCCCCTCGGGCGCCGGGACCATCGCCCCTGCCCGGGCGCGCCCCCCGGGTTCTGCGGCCCCGGATGCCCGGGCCCCGTGGGGCTGCTGGCGGCCTGGCCCCTGAGATGCGCGGGGCCGGGGCGGCGGGGCTGCTGGCGCTGCTGCTGCTGCTGCTGCTGCTACTGCTGCTGGGCCCGGGCGGCGGGGCCGAGGGGGGGCCGGCGGGCGAGAGGGGCGCTGGCGGGGGCGGGGCGCTGGCCCGCGAGCGCTTCAAGGTGGTCTTTGCGCCGGTGATCTGCAAGCGGACCTGTCTCAAGGGCCAGTGTCGGGACAGTTGTCAGCAGGGCTCCAACATGACGCTCATCGGAGAGAACGGCCACAGCACCGATACGCTCACGGGCTCCGGCTTCCGCGTGGGTGAGGGCCGGGGACACGGGCAGGGGGAGCGGGGAAGGCAGGCACCTGGACAAATGCGGGGTACCTGGCAGCGTAAGCCACGTAGACCACGTGACCCTGGGGGTCGTGGGTTGAGAGAGCAGAGCCTGAGGGCCTGGGGCCCCAGGGGCTTCAGGGGGCTTGGGAGGCTAGAGTGCTGGGGCCAGAGTTGGGAGGGCTGCATGGAAGCCTGGACTTTACAGCTTTGGGTTGGCGTTGAGGCCTAAGGTGTGGGGTGATGCTGGGGTCCTGGATGACACAGGCCTCTAGGAAAGTGCTGGGTCCTGAGAGGGAGCCAGGGCCTGCAGCAGGGGCTTTTGAGGGATGTGAGCCGGGGGCAGGAGGTCTCAGAGAAGGGATAAGTATTCCCCCGAGAAACAGTCTTGCTGGAAGAAACAGGAAAAGTCTTTAAAAACTGTCTAAAGTAGGGCCTGCCAGTGGTAGACACCTGCATTCTCTGGGAGGAGGAGCTGAGGTCAGGGCTGGGAGTGAGGGAATTAGTTACTGGCAAGGTCTTAGAGGGGAGGGGTGTTGAGGCCTAACAAGTGGGGAGCAGGCCTGGAGGTAGGGGCTGGTTTGGGTCCTCAGCCTCTCCTCTTCCTGATGCCCCATCTATGCTTCCCCCATAAATCTTAACAGCTCTGCCTCAGAGTCTCTCCCCAACAAGCCGTGATAACTTCCCAGTTCCACCTGGAGTCCACCCCTTCCCCAACATCTCTCTGCAGAGGGCCAGGCCTGGGCTCAGCTCTCCTCCCTCAGGGCCCTGTGGGCCAGGCTGGGGGAGGTGTCCCAGCAGTAATTACCCTCCTGGACAGGGTAATTAGGCCAGGCCCAGGATGGTACCAGCAAAACAGCCCCTCTTACACATTCCTATACTCATGTACCCACTCAGACCTGAGGAACCCCACAGATGTGGGGTTCTCATGAGACGTGCAGGTGTGTCTGTCTGTGTGCGAGTGTGCACGTGCGTGCTTGCACGTGACACACCCACGGGGGTATGCCCGGCTTTGGAGTGGCACACTGGGATCAAGGACTTGTTTCTCGGTGTTGCCTTGGGTGCATGTCTGCAATCACTATGGGAGTGTTTATGTAAGCCTGTGTTGGTGTCAGAATGAGTCTGTGCATGTGTGTGTGATGAGATGGCTGTGCATGTGAGTATACGTGGGCCCGGCCTCCCAAGCCCCCTGGCCATCCTGCCCAGGCTGCTGTCTCCATCCGTGCTGCCCACATCCCCCAGGCTCGGCGCCCAGGCCACAGTGGGCGGGTGTCACAGGGAGGTCACCCTCACCGCTATGGGTGACTCATTGGGAGGCAGGAAGGAGAGGATCCTGCCTCCCCCGGCCCAGGACACACCCCTTCTGCCCTGAGAGACTGGCCCCAAGAGGCCGGGCAGGATGGGCTGGGCTGGGCTGGGATGCTCTTAGCCAGGCCCTGATGGCCATGCATGTGGGCCATCCCTCTGAGGCCCTTCAGGTGTCCAGAGAGCCTCAGCCCCACCTTCCCATCCTGGGAAGTGAGGGCAGCTATGTGGCAGGCAGAAGAGGGGCTGGGCCTGGTGTGTGAGCTCAGGTCCCCAAGGCTGGATTTCAGATATGAGTGTGTGACAGAAAGACAGAGATCCCATCCTCTCACTGAGCCACTCCTTCATTCATTCCCCCAGCACCTCCTCTGGCACCCAGAGCTGAGGCAGAGGGTGGGTAGGATCTGAGGAAAGGCTCTCTTCCTGGGGGAGGAGCTGAGCCTGGAAGGATAAGATGTGAATATGCAGAGATGGGGGACAAGGCTCTGAGGGGGCGGGAAAGGCATGATTAAAGTCAGGGAGGCAGAAGATGTGGTACATTTGTAGGGGACGGGAGATGAGTCCTGGAGCATAAGGTGCACATGGAAAGAGCAGGGGGGGATGGGCTGAAAGAAGGTTCCTTCTGGGCCACAGGAGAGCAAGGAAGCAAGCTGTGAGCAGGGGTGTGACTGTGCCAGAGCTTTGCCTGAAGCAAGTTTCTCTGGGGGCGCTTGGGATGTTGACAGGCAGGGGAATGGCAGAGGGCATGGGGAGGAGGGAAGATGGATTATGAGATATTATAGAGGCCAGAACTGGCCCGAGTGGGAGCAGGAGAGATGGAGTATCAAGGCTCAGTTATGAGTGACTGGGCAGGTGGGGATTCCCAGTGGTGGTTCAAGGCCAAGTGGAGGTGGGGAGGCAAGATGCTGATTTCTGACAGGGTCCCCTGGGTGGAGGTGCTTAAGAGAGGTCCTGGAGAGGGATAGCGCAAGTTGGCAATGGTGAGGTGTGGGCCCTGGGATGGCAAGACAAAGAGAGGGAGGGAGAGCCCAGAGAGGGCTGAATCAGGGGAAGAATTTAGGGGTGAGGAGGAGGAAGCACCAGAGAGAGATTGGATTTCCAGGAAAGGCCTAAGGGAGGGAAAGGCTATTCCGTCATCATCATCATCATCATCATCATTTGCTACTACTTATTAAGGACCCACTGTGTATTAGGCACTACGCTAAGCATTGCCCCATTCAATAGACAGGACAGTCCTACAGATGAGGACACTGAGGCACAGAGAGGGGAAGTAAGTTGCTCAGGGCCACACAGTTGGCACATGGCCTCCTATCTAGGATTTAAGTCCAAGACTTAAGACTCCAGTGGCCCCATGGGTATAAGGATGTTGGGGGACTTACAGGGTAGTGTGTGTGTGTGTGTGTGTGTGTGTGTGTGTGTGTGTGATGTGTTACAAAAACCAGCTTCCCAGGGAGGACAGAACTGGTGGGTGGCAAGGAAGCAGGGAGGAGGGGAAGAGACAGGATGTGGGTGAGGGACTGGGCCTGGGGGCTGGGACAGGGGTCTGCCTGGGCCCTGATCCACCTTTCCTCCCCAGTGGTGTGCCCTCTGCCCTGCATGAACGGCGGCCAGTGCTCCTCCCGAAACCAGTGCCTGTGTCCCCCGGACTTCACCGGTCGCTTCTGCCAGGTGCCCGCTGGAGGAACCGGCGGGGGCACTGGCGGCTCAGGCCCTGGGCTTGGTCGGGCTGGGGCCCTGTCCACAGGCGCGCTGCCTCCCCTGGCTCAGGAAGGCGAGTCTGTGGCCAGCAAGCACGCCATCTACGCGGTCCAGGTGATCGCCGATCCGCCGGGGCCCGGGGAGGGGCCCCCTGCCCAGCATGCAGCCTTCCTGGTGCCCCTCGGGCCAGGACAGATCTCAGCGGAAGGTACCAGGCAACGGGCAGACCCCGGTAGGCCGAGGCGGGCGGGGAGTAGGGTGGCAGGTCCCGGGCGGAAGCCAGCCCTGGAGGACCGCCACACTGCCAACCAGCCCTGCGGGGCAGCCCTGAAGCCGCTGTGCCCCGCCCCCCAGTGCAGGCCCCACCCCCTGTGGTGAACGTGCGCGTCCACCACCCGCCCGAGGCTTCCGTCCAAGTGCACCGCATCGAAGGGCCCAACGCCGAGGGCCCAGCCCCCTCCCAGCACCTGCTGCCGCACCCCAAGCCCCCGCATCCTCGACCACCCACCCAGAAGCCCCTGGGCCGCTGCTTCCAGGACACGCTGCCCAAGCAACCCGTGAGTGAATCCACAGTCGCCGCTGGACCGGCCTTTCAGTCTCTCAGGGCTGCCCTGTTCCAACCCACCCGGATTGCTCAAAACTGGGGGTGTCCTGCAGGTTGAGTGGAGGAGGAAAAGGGCCTCAGGAGGGAGGCCAGGTCGGGGCTGGGCACCCTGTGACCCCTGTCCACACTCCTCTCCCTAGTGTGGCAGCAATCCCCTCCCCGGCCTCACCAAGCAGGAAGACTGCTGTGGAAGCATCGGCACAGCCTGGGGCCAGAGCAAGTGCCACAAGTGCCCCCAGCTGCAGTGTGAGTGCCTTGGCTCAGTGAGACCTCCCTCCCACTCCCCACAGGGTGGTTCCGCCCACACCCCTCTCAGCCCTGCAGTGGCAGACTCCAGTCCAAGCAGCCTGAGCCTCTCACTGCCCATCCAATTCGCCTCAGCGTCCCACCCTGCCTGTCTCCAGTGCCCTCCCTTCCCTCTCTGCAGGCCCCCCAAGGTCCTCTCCTGCCATGCTCTCCTCTCTCTGCAGACACAGGGGTGCAGAAGCCAGGGCCTGTACGTGGGGAGGTGGGCACTGACTGCCCCCAGGGCTACAAGAGGCTCAACAGCACACACTGCCAGGGTACAGCCGGCTGGAGACTCTGTGGGCTGGAGGGGTAACTGGGGGAGGCCCTGCGGTGGACAGGGGGGCGGTGGGGCAGGGGCAGAACCCTGAGGTTCTTGGAGCATCTTGCTGTCACCCTATGGCCCCAGACTGGAGGGACCAAACTCTCACTTACCACAGACATCAATGAGTGCGCGATGCCAGGCATGTGTCGCCATGGTGACTGCCTCAACAACCCTGGCTCCTATCGCTGTGTCTGCCCACCTGGCCATAGCTTGGGCCCCTCCCGCACACAGTGCATTGGTGAGACTGGGGGATCCTTGGAGGTCACAAAGCATGGGTGGGAGGTTAAGCCTCCAAACAGTAAGGATCAGAGGTCACAGAAGTCAGAGTGAGGTCAAGGGCTGGCCGCAGGTGAAACAAGGACCAGAGCAGATAGGGTCAGGGATCAGTGGGTTCAGGAGTTGCATGAGATCTGGGGTTAGAGGTCGCATGGGGTCAGGGATTATATGGAGTCAAGGTCATATGAGACCATGGGCTTGATGAGTGGGAGGGATAAAGTCTAGAGCAGCTAGAATCAGGGGTCAATGGGGTCAGTGGTCACCGAAGTTTCAGGTGTTACATGAGGTCAGAATAACACAGGTTTCAGGGGTCATATGAATTCAGGGTCACGTGCGATCAGGGGCCACATGAGGATTAAGCGTTGTCTGGGCCAGAGAGGCAAGGTCTGGAGCAGACAGGAAGGGGGATGTGGGCAGTGTTCAGGCCCAGATGCCCATGCCCACCACTGGCCCCTGCAGCGGACAAGCCAGAGGAGAAGAGCCTATGTTTCCGCCTGGTCAGCCCTGAGCACCAGTGCCAGCACCCGCTGACCACGCGCCTCACCCGCCAACTCTGCTGCTGCAGTGTTGGCAAGGCCTGGGGCACCAGGTGCCAGCGCTGCCCAGCTGATGGCACTGGTGAGCCTGGGGCATTTGTGGCTGGGGGGCTGTCTGTGTGCCTATCCAGGAAATGCTCACTTCTCTGCCCCTTGCTCT
This sequence comes from Globicephala melas, assembly GCF_963455315.2. Taxonomy (NCBI): domain Eukaryota; kingdom Metazoa; phylum Chordata; class Mammalia; order Artiodactyla; family Delphinidae; genus Globicephala; species Globicephala melas. The sequence continues at coordinate 6,879,235 of NC_083321.1, forward strand.
GGCCGCAGCTGCCTTCAAGGAGATCTGTCCAGCTGGGAAGGGGTACCACATCCTCACCTCCCATCAGACGCTCACCATTCAGGGTGAAAGTGACTTCTCCCTTTTCCTGCACCCTGATGGGCCACCCAAGCCCCAGCAGCTCCCTGAGAGCCCCAGCCGGGCACCACCACCTGAGGACACAGAGGAAGAGAGAGGTCTGGCCTGACCCCTCCTGTTACCTGACAGTTGCTGAACCCCTAGGTCTGACACCTTGACCCTTGATCCACGGATATGACCTGAGTCTAACGTCTAACTCCTAGTCCCAGACCAGCACTGACCCCCAGAGCTGATACTCTGACCCCTAACCCATGTTGTAACTACCCCAGAATTAACCCCTGATCAACAGAATTTGACCATTTATTGCTCTCCAGATTCAATCCTCTGACTTCCAGGACCCCTTTGATTTCCAGACCAGGGCACTAATGCAGCTCAAATGCTGTCCCTAGATCTGACCTTCTGACCGCTGACCCAGGGATTTGACCCTGGCTATAACCTCCCAAGCCAAGGACCTTGTCCAACCATTGCTTCACTGACCTGTGATGGAAACACTCCCTGACCTCAGGATCTAACCCTTGATGCTTGATCCAGACATGATCGCTGAACTCTTAGGGACCCTGACCACAAATACCCAAGTGCCAATCCCAGATTTGACTCCCTTCTCCCAGCCCAACACTTAATGGCCCCATCTTCTTCCCTTCTAGGGGTGAGCACAGACTCAGTGAGTATGAGAGCCCAGGTGGGAGGGGCAGGGAGGCCAAGGAGACACAGAGGGCTCATGTTGCTGTCACCCGCAGCCAGTGATCGAAGAGCAGTCCTCGCAGCAGAGCCACCCGACTGTCACCACATCTCCTGCCCGGCCCTACCCTGGTGAGCTGGACACCGTAGGAACCAGTCCTCAGGGGCTGTCACTGCCAGGGAAGTTCACAGTCTAGTCACCAGGGGGCGGTGAAGCTGGGTGTGAAGTTCCCAGCCGGTGACCTGCGGAGAGAGGGGCGGCGCTCTCAGCTTCCTCACCAGCTGACGAGTGTGCCCTGCTGCCCGCAGAGTTGATCTCCCGGCCCTCGCCGCCCTGGTTCCTGCCCGACTTGCCCCCGTCCCGAAGTGCGGTAGAGATCGCCCCTACTCAGGTCACAGGTAAGACCCGCCCACCTAGGCCACGCCCGAGGTAAGCCACGCCCCTAACAGTTTTTCTCCTCCCTTACCCCCTTCAATCATTCCCGAGCACTAAAACATCCAGGGTTTACTGTGTGCCAGGCCCTGGGCTGGGCGCTGTGGAAGCCTCGGTGTGCAGCAGAGATCCCACTCTGCCCTCAACTGATCCGGGTATTATGGTGGTCAGCCCAGGCCAAAGGCATTTATTCACATATTCTACAACTATTTATTGAGCACCTACTATGTGTAGGCACTGTTTAAGTGCTGGGGATACAGTAATAAGCAAAACAGACAAAAGTTCCCTATCCTTGTGGAGTAGACAGACAACAAACAGATCAATGAGTCCAAATCTGGTATGTCTCATAAATGCTATGAAAAAAAAATAGAGAAGGAAGGAAGTCTGGGTGGAGGGGGTGGGGGGTGATAATATGCACGGTGGCAATGAGAGAAGGCTTTCTGAGCAGGGCTTTAAAGATTGTTAGAAATTAACAACGAGAAGTGGGAAAGAAATGGGCGGGTTGGGAAAAAGGACATTCCAGTTTGGGCAGAAGTTTGGGCAAAGGCATGGAAACATGAAACCCTGGTTTCATGGAGCAGGGAGAAACCACACACACAGATCAGTGTTTCTGAACTAGGGGAGGACTGGCTCAGGGAGCCTTGTTAAGAGGCTTGGGTTTGATCCCAAAGGCTGTGGGAAGTGTCTGCAGGGTTTTGGGCATCGTAGTAATTGCTAGCTATGGCTGAACAGTTGCCCTGGGCCAGGCACTGACTGAAGAGTTTTACATACTAAATACCGTTTACCCTTCTCATACTCTGTGAAGTGGGCACTGTTAGCCTCGTTTTCCAGATGAGAAAATTGCGGCTAAGGGAGGTTCAGGGACTGGTCCCAGGTCACACAGCTGAGCCAGATTCAAGCCCATGTCTCTGGTCTCCAAAGCCACAAGGAAGCCACCAGCCTGGTTGAAAACCGGAGGTTAGATGAGCTCCTGGTGGAAGGTGACTGCCCTGGAAGTCTGCACAGGCTAGGAACCACCCAGGGACAGTCTGGGGGCTGTGGGAATGTGGAGGAAGAGACACATGCTGAGGCTTCTCAGAGGAGGGGGTGTTAAGGATGCCTAGGGAGAGGCATCTCAAAGAGAACAGCCTGCAAGAGCCCACTGGCCAGGTGTGTTTGGGAACGGGTAGAGTTCAGCATCAAGGCCTGGGCTGCATGGGGCAGGGCTCAGGGGAGGGACCACAACGGGGAGAGGTGGAGGCACGAAGTACTAGGAATCGTAGGAAATAGGGTGAGGAGGATTCCTGGATCTGACCACTTATGCACAACCATGTGTGAGCCAGGATTCCCAGGAAACCAGCTCCTGTCTGCCTTGGGAGGGGGAGGAAAACCACTGTTCTGGAATGGGGGGGGCAGGTCCCTAAGGCAAAGGGTGTTGGTTCACTGATCTAGAGGATGTTTGTGTGGGTGAGGCTGCAGGGTTTGAGGTATTGAGGTTACTGGGGTCAGGGTATCATAAGTGGGGATAGAAGTATCAAGGTTTCCTGGAGTTGAGGAGATAGGGATGTCAGGGACCTGGGGTCATGGTTTGGGGCTGCCGGAGGTTGTGATGTTGGGCTTATCTGTGATGGAGGTGTAGGGAATCCTAGGATTGGAGCACCCGAGCTTAGGGTGCGACCCGGCCCAGGTATCCGGGTCGTTAGTAATGGGCTATCCAGGTCCTCCCTGGGGACGTGGCAGAAAGTGAATGCTCCCTGCCTGGACCCCTGACCTACCGCCCCACCCCCCAACCCCGGCAGAGACGGACGAGTGCCGACTGAACCAGAACATCTGTGGCCACGGGGAGTGCGTCCCGGGACCCTCGGACTATTCCTGCCATTGTAACCCGGGCTACCGGTCGCATCCGCAGCACCGCTACTGCGTGGGTGAGCGTGGCGAGTGGGTGGCGCGGGGGCGGCCCTGGCTCCCGACAGACCTCTGACGCCTCTCCGCCCGCGCGCCCTTCTCAGACGTGAACGAGTGCGAGGCGGAGCCGTGCGGCGCCGGGAGGGGAATCTGCATGAACACCGGCGGCTCCTACAACTGCCACTGCAACCGCGGCTACCGCCTGCACGTCGGCGCCGGGGGGCGCTCGTGCGTGGGTGAGCACGGCCGGGCCGGGGGTGGCGCTGGGGCTAGGTGGACCTGGGGGGCTCTCCCGACCGCATGTAATCCCCTCCGCCGCCTTGCACTCCCCTCGCGCCCCCTTCCTCCCGCTCAGACCTGAACGAGTGTGCCAAGCCCCACCTGTGCGGCGACGGCGGCTTCTGCATCAACTTTCCCGGTCACTACAAGTGCAACTGCTACTCCGGCTACCGGCTCAAAACCTCTCGACCGCCCGTGTGCGAAGGTGGGGAAGACCCCATCCAGACCGCCGGGGGTCCTCAGCGGTCCCTCGGCCTGGGGTGGGGGCGGAGGGCCTCACCCCCGTCTCTGCCCAGCTCTGAGCCTCTCAGAGGTTTCGGTCCGGAGCCCAGAGGGCCTGCTTCGCCTTGTCGATTTGTGACGAAGGGAGGCCCTGCCGAGGACGCTGAGCGCCTGGCCGGCCACGTTGTCCCCAAACGAGTCCTATTCCTCCCTACTGTGCAGACATCGACGAGTGCCGAGACCCTAGTTCCTGCCCAGATGGCAAATGCGAGAACAAACCTGGGAGCTTCAAGTGCATTGCCTGTCTGCCTGGCTACCGCAGCCAGGGGGGCGGGGCCTGCCGCGGTAAGGGCGAGGCATGGGTTCGGGGTGGGGTAGGGGGCGGGGCCTCGAAAGCAAATGGGCGGGGCCCTTCGGGAGTCGCCCCTGTGATGGAGCGGGGGTAATGGCGGTGGAAGTCACTTCCAGACTGGGCGTCCTTCCTGGGAGTAGAGGACCCCCCCATCCCGGGCGGAGGGGGCTCCCACCCCCTCACAGTGCATCATCCGGTGGGGCGGAATCCGAGGCGAACCTTCTCCGCTGCAGACGTGAACGAGTGCGCCGAGGGCAGCCCTTGCTCACCCGGCTGGTGCGAGAACCTCCCGGGCTCCTTCCGCTGCACGTGCGCCCAGGGCTATGCGCCCGCGCCGGACGGCCGCAGTTGCCTGGGTGAGCTCCAGCCCTCCCCGCCCTGCTACCCGCCACCCATTCACGCGCCGAAGCTGGGGACTGGGTCACCCCGTCTGTCGGACGGGTGGGCAGGAGGTAGCTAATTCACAGACACCGCCCCTTCACTGATCCACTCACTACTTTCCTCAGCGGACCTGGCGGAGGAGGGGGCGACCAGAATTTCTATGTAGGAAGGATCTTAGGAGGCAAAGCTTGAAGCTGCGTTTGCAAAGCACGTTACTTAAATTTGAGGGGGGGAAAAAGATATAAAAGGAAGGGGATGTTAGTAGTCCCCCCGACACTAATATTTCTTATGTATCAGGAGGAAGGCTGAGGGCTGGGATTCAGAGAAACTGGAGAACAGTAGACACCAACTGTAGAGCGCAGGCCTGTAGGACTGGATGGAGTTTGGGTGTTCCTGGGAAACCTCAGCAGGGCTGGGAGAAGGGGAGGTCTGAGTGCTCTTAAAGGATCAACAGGAGTTAACTAAGCGAAGAAAGGTGAGAGGGAAGAGCATGCCAGGCGCAGCGCCAGCGAAGTCAGAGGCAAACACCAGCACGGAGTGTACAGGGAATGTAAGGTGTAAGCAGGGGATGGGGGCTGAGGCTGGCCGGTGAGGGGCAGGTCCCCACGCCCTGAAGGGCCCACCTAAGCCCTGCCCAGGAGGTTGAGCTTCGCCCTGATGTTATTAGGAGGCACCTGAAGCATTTTAAGGGGAAGAATGGCAAGACTGGCCATTTGTTTTAGAAAGTTCCCTGATGCCCATTGTGGAGAGTGGCTGGAGGTCTGGTGGGGACTCAGGACAGAGACAGTGGTGGACCTGATGAGAATAGAGGCCTAAGGATGGTCGTGAGGTTATGTGATATTAGAGAAATATTAGAACGCGTTACCTGGGCTGCTTGTGAACTGAATGTCAAGGTGGAGGAGAGAGGGGAGTAAGGGATCCTTAGGTTTCCAGTCTGGGTGAGTCAGTGGGTTCTGCTCACCGGGATAGGGTCCCCTGGGGTGGGGCATGTTTGAGAAGGAAGACATTAAGTTTCATGTTGGACAGTTGAGCAGGTGGCCCCTGTGGGCCTTTCAGCTGGCAATGCCAGCAGAGGGTGGGCCATACTGATTGGAAACCTTGGGCCAGACACACCCAACTGGAACTGGGTATTGTGGGGGTGTGGATCCTTGGGGTGTCACTGGGAGGGTGTGAAGCCTTGGGGGTGTGCCCTGGGAGGAGCTGCGGAGACTTGAGGTGTCACTGGGGGTGTATGGAGCCTCGGGGTAGGCACTGGGGAGAGCTGTGGAGCCTCGGGGTGCAGTCAAGGATGGTGGGTCCGGTGAGGGGAGCCTTGGCAGAGCCTTGTGGATACTGCCACGTCGGCAGAAGGCAGGGGAATTGGAGCAGGAGGTGGCGGAGCAGAGGTGGTGGGAGGGCCCAGGGAGCACTAGCTGAGAAGCTGGGGAGCGGAGGCATGCAGGGAAGAGGAGGATGAGGTAAATGCAACAGAGAGCTTCTTGTAAAATAAGGACTAGCTGGGGAGACGAGAAGGTCCTTGGTGGCCTTGGCAGGGGAGCTTCCGTGGCATGACGGGAGGCCAGAAGATGCAGGCAGCAAGTGAGGAGGAGTGAGACCTGGGATCACCAGAGTGGGGTGTAGGATGTTGGCTGAGGAGAACAGTAGAGGTTTGGAACTGCCCAAGAGCACGGGGGCTACCTAGGGGCTTTCGAGTGTCAAGGCTTGAGAGGAGGAGGAGAGGGTAGCGCTAGCCATGCTGAGGATCTGGCTGGGCTGGAGGCCAGAGGGAGTGGAGTGGCTCCAGCCCCGCTCAGCACCCAGGATCCTGAGAAGCAGGCTAGGGCTCTGACTTTGCCAGACCAGTGAGGAGGAAGGAGAGGTGTTCATGGGCCCTTGCTAGAGGAGGTAGAGTTGGGGGCTTGAGAACAGCGGAGGCAGCGGGAAGGAAGCTGCGTCTGAGGTGTCCAAGAGGGGGCATATCCCAGCCCCTTGCACCGAGAGTGAGTGGCTGGCATTGAGGTGAAGGTCACAGAAACTGAGGGATGAAGGACTGTAAGGTCAGAGGCTGGGCCTGGCTGTCCAAATGGACGTTGAAAACTCGTAGGATGGGGAGGAAGAGAGAGGGAGAGGGGCTAGGAAGGTGGGTGCTGACAACAATAGAGAGGCTGGCTTGGGGGCCAAGTGCACCTCAGAGGAAGAGTGTGGTTTGAAAGGGGTCTGGGGTGTGGGCAATGACCAGCTTCCACCAGAAAGGACTGCAGAGAAGCATGCTCTCAGAGCCAAGTCCCTTTACTGCACAAGCAGAACAAGTTTATTCTGTGAGACCAAAGATATAGGGGAGCTTATTTACATGGGAAGGAAGGCAGCCACGGCAGGGGGGGACGGGCAAGAGCAGCTGTGAGAGCAGTTGGGGCAAAAGGAAGCCCAGGGCAGAATGAGATTGTTTGGTGAGAACAGATGAAGGATGGGGAGGCCTGAGTTCTTTGGAATCATACGTGGCCCAGGGTTCCTGGCAGCACCTGGTCTGGTCGTTAGGGCATAGTGTGCCACACAGGAGCAGAGTGAGGGTCCCATGCTTTTCTCCAGCTCCACTCACCTCAGCTCTGGTGCTCCAGGCCATGGGCAGGAGTGGGAAAAGGGTAACAGAGGCCCAAGACCGTCCCATCCTGGCCCTCTGACAGCCCCTGTGCCCCATAGATGTGGATGAGTGTGAGGCTGGGGACGTGTGTGACAACGGCATCTGCACCAACACGCCAGGCTCCTTCCAGTGTCAGTGCCTCTCTGGCTACCATCTGTCAAGGGACCGGAGCCACTGTGAGGGTGAGGGGGCCCTTGAGTTGGGGGGCTGACCTGTTCCTCCCTACCCCAAGACCTCCACTGCCCAGGCGCCAAGCCCAGGGGCTACCTGTAAACAAGCCAGGCACTCCCATGGCCAGCCCCCATCCAGATGCAAGATGAGGCCTGGGGTGTGGGCCCTACCCAGGGCTCTTTGGGAAGCCTTGGAAGCCTCAGGCTGTGTGTGATTGGGCTTAGCCCCTGAGATTCTCCCCCTCTTTGATTCCCTACAGACATTGATGAGTGTGACTTTCCCGCAGCCTGCATTGGGGGTGATTGCATCAACACCAATGGCTCCTATCGATGTCTCTGTCCCCAGGGGCATCGGCTGGTAGGCGGCCGGAAGTGCCAAGGTATGGGGGGATTGGCTGAGAGCTCCCGAGGAGCAATGGCAGGCAGCAGTAATCTCCTAGACACACTATTGATCTGTCTTTCCATCCATCCATCCACTCACTCATCCTTCTACTCTTTCACTGAAAACAACAACAGTGATAATGACAGTAATTAACGGTGCTTATTACTATGTGCCAAATCACCTCTGTATGCATTCATCCAACAAGAGTTTACTGAGCAGCTAATATTTTCCAGGTTCTGTGCTATATACTAGATATTGAGCAATGACCCAGGGCTCCCAGCTAGGGGAGACTGACATGTAAATTGATTCTTACAGTTCAGGGTGCTGGGTGCCAAAAGAGGTCTGGACTAGTGATTTATTCCAACAGTTGAATTGGAACTTGAAGCATAAATAGGGTTCCCTAAAGCATAAATAGATTCCCTAAGCAGAGAAAAGCATGGGATGGTATTCCAGGCCCAAAGAACAGTATTTGCAAAGCACAGAGATCCGGAAGAAACTAGTTGTGTTTTAAGGGAGAGTAGACACCTATGCCCTAAGCACAGAGCTGAGGGTGTTGGTGGTTTAGAGTAAAGGGTGATGAGACTTAAAGATATTGGGAGACCAAACTGAAAGTCCCCAAATGCTGAGCTGAGAGTTAGGACTTCATTCTGTTAGGTTTTATGAAGAATAATACATCGAGTGTGCACACAACTACCCACATGCACAGACAGACGCGAGTGGATTTCCTGTCATGTGTACTTTGAAGTCACAGTGGAAATTCAGGTTCTGATCTTGTGTGAGGCCCTTGAGGCATACTCCCGGGGAAAGAGGGGCTCATTTCCCTCTGAGTGATTCTTTCTGCTCACCTCACTCCCTGAAGACATAGATGAGTGCAGCCAGGACCCGGGTCTGTGCCTTCCCCATGGGGCCTGTGAGAACCTGCAGGGCTCCTACGTTTGCGTCTGCGATGAAGGCTTCATGCCCACCCAGGACCAGCACGGCTGTGAGGGTGAGTGCCCTCTCGGATTCCTCCTCAATCTAGACAACTCCCTTGAGCTGCAGATGGGGCTCAGAGTTGTATCCTGGTCCCACCCTCTGGAATGTGGTGAACAGGAAGAAATCTCTTTTTGCCTGGGAGAGCCCGGTGGGGCCAGACCTCGCAGGAGGGCCCTGAATGCCACATTGAGGACGGAGCTTGGCTTTCACAGTGCAGCTAAGGGGAGCCAGGGGATGTGGGGGAATAGAGGGATGAGGTTGGTGGGCAGCGTGGACAGGCAAAGACATTCTGCAGGAATCTGAGCTGCTCTCCCCTCCCCTCAGAGGTGGAGCAGCCCCACCACAAGAAGGAGTGCTACCTTAACTTCGATGACACCGTGTTCTGCGACAGTGTACTGGCCACCAATGTCACCCAGCAGGAGTGCTGCTGCTCCCTGGGGGCTGGCTGGGGAGACCACTGCGAGATCTATCCCTGCCCAGTCTACAGCTCAGGTCAGGAGCCGGGCAGGCCCTTTCCTTTTTCTGAGCCTCAGTTTCTTCATTTGGAAACGGTCTGGGGGAGAGACCCCCTCCCTGGGTAGGTGGGAAATGAGGCGAGAGCTCTGACCTGTGCCCGACAGCCAGCACACACGCGCTCAATCCTGCCTCCTTCCTTCCCCACGGCCACTATCTCGCTGTAGCTGAGTTCCACAGCCTTTGCCCGGACGGGAAGGGCTACACCCAGGACAACAACATTGTCAACTACGGCATCCCAACCCACCGTGGTAAGCCCCAACACGGCTCCGCCCGCCGAGGTTTGGACCGCCCCGATCCCGCCAGTGCTTGTCAGTGGCGGGTACTGGGGTAAGGCCCGCCCACTCCCTCACCGACTGCCCCGCCCCTCCACAAAGCCCCGCCCCACCACTCTTGCGTCAGCATTCGGAAAAGCCCCTCGTACAGAGTTTTCGTCCCTTCCACCGTAAGCCCCACCCACACGTTCTCTGCTGCGGGGCCTAAGTGGCCCCGCAGGTAGAGGGCGAGGGCGCCCACGGCCTGTCACTCCGCAGACATCGACGAATGCATATTGTTTGGGGCGGAGATCTGCAAGGAGGGCAAGTGCGTGAACACGCAGCCTGGCTACGAGTGCTACTGCAAGCAAGGCTTCTACTACGACGGGAACCTGCTGGAATGCGTGGGTGAGTGCAGCCGGCCCCCGTGGCCGCGGGAAAGCAGCCGGGAGACACGCACAACCACCCGACTCGGGGCCGGTTCCTACCACTCGTGCTTTTCCTCCCCTCAGACGTGGACGAGTGCTTGGACGAGTCTAACTGCCGGAATGGAGTGTGTGAGAACACGCGTGGTGGCTACCGCTGCGCCTGCACGCCCCCGGCCGAGTACAGCCCGGCGCAGCGCCAGTGTCTGAGCCCAGAGGAGATGGGTGAGGCTCGGGTCGGCCAGCTGGGGAAACAGGAGGGAGGCTGGCCGAGCCGAGCTGTGACTTCCACCCCTACACACCCATCATCCCCTCGCTGCCCGTAGACGTGGACGAGTGCCAGGACCCCGCAGCCTGCCGCCCTGGCCGCTGCGTCAACCTGCCGGGCTCCTACCGCTGCGAGTGCCGCCCGCCCTGGGTGCCCGGGCCCTCTGGCCGCGACTGCCAGCTCCCCGAGAGCCCGGCCGGTGAGGGCAAGGGTCATCTTGGGCTCTCCAGAGCCCTGTCCGCTGCCTGGAGACCCGGGGCCGCGGTTCCCCCGAGGGTGGGTTGGAGCGGGGGAGGGCGCTCCTCCCTGACGCCGGGTCCCCCTCCGCAGAGCGTGCCCCGGAGCGGCGGGACGTGTGCTGGAGCCAGCGCGGAGAGGACGGCATGTGTGCGGGCCCCCTGGCGGGGCCCGCCCTCACCTTCGACGACTGCTGCTGTCGCCAGGGCCGAGGTTGGGGAGCCCAGTGCCGCCCGTGCCCGCCGCGCGGCGCCGGTGAGCCGGCCCGGGAGGGGTTGCCCGGGAGGGAGTTTGGGGCGGGAGCCGGGGTGAATCGACGCCGCAGACGTCTGACCGCCCCGTGCCCTCTCAGGGTCCCACTGCCCGACGTCGCAGAGTGAGAGCAATTCCTTCTGGGACGCGAGTCCCCTGCTGCTGGGAAAGCCCCCGCGAGGTGAGTGTAAAGGGAGGGACAGAGGCGGGGTCCGCGGCCATCGCTGGGATTGGTGTTGACGTCTGCATTCTCCCGGCGCAGAAGAGGACAGCTCGGAGGAGGATTCAGACGAGTGCCGCTGCGTGAGCGGCCGCTGTGTGCCTCGGCCGGGCGGCGCAGTGTGCGAGTGTCCTGGTGGCTTCCAGCTAGACGCCTCCCGCGCGCGCTGCGTCGGTGAGCAGGGCCGAGGGGCGGGGCAGTGGAGGGGCGGGGCCAGAGGCGGGCGGGGCGGGGCCCTGCAGAACCCCGCCTGGACCGGAAGCCCAGCGCGCCGCGCGGCTCCGGCTCCGTCGCGAAGTCCGCACCTGTTAACCCCCACACCCAGACATCGACGAGTGCCGAGAGCTGAACCAGCGCGGGCTACTATGCAAGAGCGAGCGCTGCGTGAACACGAGCGGTTCCTTCCGCTGCGTCTGCAAAGCTGGCTTCGCGCGCAGCCGCCCGCATGGAGCTTGCGTGCCCCAGCGCCGCCGCTGACACCACCCTCGGTCTGGACCTCGGCAATCACCGAGGAGTTTCTGACCGACACTTGGGGCGAGCTCCGCCTCTCGCTTGTACCCTGACTCGGGGCTCGGACCCAGGGACCCTTCGGGGCCCGCAGACCCCTTCCCCGAGCCCCGTGTTCCAAGGGTGCCCATACCAGCTCCACCCGGTTCATAGGCAGATGTTGGGTCTCTCTGGCGCTGCCGGCCTTCCTTCCAGAGGGCGTTTCCCAGAAACTGATAAATCAGATCGTGCCTCTTTACTCTGGGTTTTCGAAGTAAATTGATGTTCATGTCCGTGGTGGGTGCAGTCTCCAAAGGGCAGTACCAGACCCCAGCCTCCTTGGAGGGGCTAGACTGAGCCCAGCACAGGGGGTGCGAAATAGAATTTATTGTGGCTCTGATTATGTATATGTGAAATGTGCCTGGCCAGGCTGGCCGGGCTCCCAGGGTTTGTACAATAAATACATCTGCGGGGCCTGCTCTCCGAGGCTGGGAAGCACCCACACCCGCGGTTCAGTCCAGCTTCCGGGTTCCCAGCTTCATGGGGCCCTTGGCTGTCTTTTTCTCAGCGCGTTTCGCCTCCATCTCCCGCCTACGTTCCTCGCGCTTCTTCCGGGCTAGCTCTGCCTTGGCCTGTCCTGGGAACAAGAAGGGGAGGAGGGCTGACGGTGTCAGGACAACCTGAGTCTCAGCTTCCCAGCCCATGCCTGCCCCAGAGGAGGGTAGCTCTAGCCCATCAGCCAGCCAGCCCAGGGGAAGCACTTACGGCTCTCGGCCTCCAGGCCCTCCCAGTTGTCATCACCCCACGAGTCCCGCCTCGGCTGGAAAGGGAAGCGTGGGCTGGAGTGGAGGCCTACTCTCAGTTGAGGTCCACCCCAGGCCTGCAACCTCCCACTGGACAGGTGCCGAGTACCTGGGCACCAGCCTCCCGACGCACTGACAGGGCAGCAAAGGGGTCGCCTTTGTCACTAGGCTCCGGTCCACCCCAGTTATACTCGCTGGCCAGCCGTGTGCCCTCAGGGGGTGGCTCCGGGGGGCTTGGCTCCTGCCAGCCCTGCTCCCATGCGTCCTCGGCTTCCCAGCTGCTCCAGTCTGACTCCTGGGATTTGTGACCAGGGTTGCTGGTCTGCAAAGAGAAGGAGGAGATAGTGCCAGAGAAAGGGAGGGAGGGAGGGAGGGAGGGAGGGAAGGAGGGAGGGGCAGGGCCCCACCCCACATACACGTACCCTGTCCCACCCAGCTCACCTGCCCAGCCCAGCTGGCTTGGCCCCCAGTACTCCAGTTGTCCTGCTGGGCCAACACAGATTCGGCCTCCTGCTGCAGTGTGGGGAGGAGAGCATGACCATAGGGCCCCCTGTACTCCACCCAAAAGGGCAAGGAAGCCCCCTAGCCCCTGCCCAGCCGTGGGCTCCACCCTTTCTTCTTTTGCCTTCCCTCTCCTTTTCTCCTTAGGCCCTGTCTCCCATCAGTAAAGTGGACACGCTGGACCTGGCCTGTCATCACTCCTCTATGAAGCTGGGTAATGAGATCTAGAGTTCCACACCCCTGCCTGTGGCCTCAGGGGTCTCACCCAGAGCTCTGCCCCCATTCCCTTCAGAACAGCCCCACTCCAACCTCAGCCCATGCTGAGCCCAGCCCCAGGGAGGACTGGTTGGTTGCAGGCCTGGGAGTGACTTCTCCTTGCTGGTCACAGGGTGGGGTGGGCCCTAGAACAGGTATAGGAGGGACGGGGAGTGGAGGAGAGGAAGGAGGGTCAGTGGGCTGAGCCAACCAACAGCAGCCTGGCCTCTGGAGTTGAGTGGGGGCTCAGCTGTCAGCTCTAACCTGCAACAGCTGCTCCATGACACCTACTTGCCCAGGATACTGTGCAGATGAGGACAGGTCTGACTCCAGCCAAGCCCACATGAGTTCCTTGAATGGCAGGGGAGCCTGTGACCTTGAAGCTGGGGTCCCCCGGGTAGGCCTCCTCAGCCCCACTTACCTCCAAGCTACCCCAGTCTTCATCATCCCATCTGTCAGCAGCAGTGCTGTCCTCTTCTGCGTCCTTGCTCTCCTCTTGTGTCTCCCAGTGGCCTGAGGTCGTGGGTGTGGCAGGGACAGGGGTTGGGGCTGGGGCAGGAAGTCCTGGGGAACAGAGGCTCACTGAGTTGCCACACACTGGGCCCCAGGAAGGTCTCAGAGCAGGGCCGAGGTTGCTGGAGGTGTGTAGAGTGGAAGCTCACAAGGGGACTAGACCGTACCGTCTCCTATGTCCCCATCACCATCCCGGGGGGAAGTCGATCAGTAACAGGTCCTGGGTGCCAGCAACCCCAGGCCCTCTCAGTCACCGATACAGCCAATCTGGGACACTCACCCTCAGGCACGGGTCTCTGGGGAACGTTGGTCTCAGCTGGGGCAGCCGTGGGGTGTGCACGGATCAGCTTAGAGGTGAGTGAGGAGACCCCTGTCACGGCCCAACCTGCCCAGCTGGCTGCGGCTCCTCCCATTCCAGGGCTGGAGGCTGCATGGACGTCCTTCTCTGGGCAGTGACAGGAGAGACAGGTATGGACACCTCAGGCTTCCATGGGGAGGGTGGTAGGAGGGCAAGAACTGAAACAGAGCAACCTGCAGTGGGCGTCCCCCTTCTCCAGGTACTGTGTTCTCCCAACTGTGAGATGGGGGTGGGGGAGTGATGTACAGTCTGTCCTCTAGGGTTCTTCCAGCTTTCGGACGCTCCAATGAGGTAGAAGGGGGCCATGACAGGTGACAGTTAAGAATGTGGCAAGAGGGCTTCCCTGGTGGCACAGTGGTTGAGAGTCTGCCTGCCGATGCAGGGGACGCGGGTTCGTGCCCCGGTCCGGGAAGATCCCACATGCCGTGGAGCGGCTGGGCCCGTGGGCCATGGCCGCTGAGCCTGCATGTCCAGAGCCTGTGCTCCGCAACGGGAGAGGCCACAACAGTGAGAGGCCTGCGTACCGCCAAAAAAAAAAAAAAAAAAAAAAAAAAAAGAATGTGGCAAGAGTCACAGGGAACACGAGTGTGGGCCACTCACCGGCTTCGGCCAGCTGGGTGGGGTCCTCCGACACAGACTCCAGTTTGGACAGGAAGCTTCGAATGGCCTTGAAGGCCTGTGGGGTAGCAAGGGGCAGAGCTGGGGCCTCCAAGGTTCCCGTGAGCCTGCCAGGCCAGCTAGGGCCCAGGTATCCCCCAGAGCCCCAGCTCCAGGGCCCAGCCCCAGCTGTGCCTTACCTGGTCCCGCACGGATCTCTCAGGATCCACGGTGAGGCTGCAGAGCACAGGCAGGATCTTGTGGGCGCAATCAGTCATCGAGTAGAGGTTGTGGGTGGCGGCGAAGCCCAAAACACCCGCGACCCGGGATGGTGCAAACGGGTCCTTAGTGGCCCGGCTAAAGGCGGAGGTGAGGACCCTGTGTCTGGTCTGGGGTGGGGCGGGAAGAGGGCTCCTGAGTATAGGATCAGTGCGGGGCCCAGAACTGACAGGCCTTACTTCCCAGAACAGAGGCCATCCACGGGGTCTCCAGAGTCTAAGAAATGGGAGTTAATCACTAACAAATGGGGAGAATTTACTTAAACCTCTAGACCTTGGCTTCTCCTCCCAAATCACTGAGGCTCACGCTGCCTCAGAGTGACAGGGGCCAGAGCAGCAGCTGCCTCCGGGCTGAGGCCAGTGCCTCCCTCCCCACCTGCACTGCAGACCGACTCATTCATTCCTGTTAAGGGCTTGGGAGCTGCAGGCGTCTGCATTCACAGGCCCTGGCTGAGGGGAGGGGATGCAAGGCCGTGGAGGCAAGCAGGCCTGGGTTTGGTTCCCAGACCCACCACCTACTGGCGGTGTGACCCGGTTCAACTCACTCCACCCTCAGACACTGGGCTGGAGCACCCAGGGCCTAGGTCTCTGGGAGGATGACAGGCCCCACACAAGGAGACCTGGCTCTGGGGGACCTGGCTGTGGTCCCGTGATGGTGACAGAGCTCCCGGCACTTGTGCAGGGCACTCACGCCGGCACTGAGGTAGGAGCCGATTTTGCCCAGGCAGACGGTGGTGTTGCAGCGGATGGGGCCCTGCTCATCCTTAGCCTGCAGCCGCGCGAAGTGCTTCATCAGCTCCACGTTGAGGTTGGTCTCGTTCAGCTTCGGGGCCAGGAGCAGCATGGACTGCAGGGCGGGAGACGGCGGAAAGTGTGGGCTGGAGCGGGCATACTCTGGAGGCCACCAGTGGCCCTGGGCACTGAGGAGACAAAGCCCGCCAAAGCCCTCCCCAACCGACCCCCAACCTGGTCCTGGCCCCTGCCCAGAATGCTGAGGAAGGTGACCCCCACTGCTTTGCACTCCTGTCTCTCATCCCTCTCCGTCAGCTCTCTGTTGCGTGCACTCTACTCAGACTTTCACAAAAACACCTCCACATACACTCTCTACCAATTAGCTTGGGTTGAGGTCACCAATGATCTCCATGTTGCTAAATCCAAAGGCCAATTCTCCATCCTCACCAAACTTGACCCCTCAGCAGCTTTGACAGCCCCGAATTCTCCCTCCTCCTCGCAGCTTTGGTCTCTTGTTCTTCCAGGACACCGCCCTCTCCTGGTTCTCTGACCTCACCTACTGCTGCTTCTCAGTCTCTTTTTGCTGAGATCTTACTGTTCAGACACCCCAGAGCTACTCCTCAAGCCTCGTATCTTTTACACCTCAGCCTAGGCGAGCTCACCCATCTCACGGCTTCGAATGCCCTTGTTAGCTGACCGTGCCCAGATGCGCACCTGCAGCCCAGACTTCTCCCCTAAACCTCACACACACATAACCAGTGCATGTCCACCTGGCTAACAGACATGCCAAGACTGGGCCTGACCTCCTCCCGCAAAACTGTTCCTCCCAGGGACTTCCCTGGTGGTCCAGTGGTTAAGAATCCGCCTTCCAATGCAGGGGACGCGGGTTCCATCACTGGTCGGAGAACTAAGATCCCACATGCCGCAGGGCAACTAAGCCCGAAAGCCACAACTACTGAGCCTGTGAACTCTGGAGCCCACGCACCACAGCTAGAGAGAAGCCCACGCGCCGCAACAAAAGATCCCGCATGCTACAACTAAGACCCGACACAGCCAAATAAATATTTAGAAAACGAAACGAAACAAAACAAAAAAACTGTTCCTCCCAGTCTTCTCAGTAAATGGCAACTGAACCTTCCAGTTGTTCAGGCCAGAAACCTTGGAGCCATCCTTGACTCCATATCTACCCATCACCAAATACTGTCAGCTCCACCTTCACAATGCTGCCCCTTCTCTCCACCTGCTGCTACCACTCAGGTCTGAGCTACTGTCATCTTTCATTTGGGCCACTGTAATAGCACTTAACAGTGTCCCAGCTTCCACCCTTGCCCTGACAGTTAGTTCTCCACACAGCAACACAGTGTTTTGCAACAGGTCAGATCAGGTCAGTGCTCTGCTCAATCCCCCAGGGTTCCTGTCTCACTCCCATGAATGCAACAGGTCCCTGCCATGCCCTACGAGGCCCTGGCCCCACCATGACCTCTCAGACTACACTGCCCACAATCATGCCCCTTCAGCCATGCTGAACCTCTTGCTGCTACTCCTACACTCCAGGTACACGCCAGCCTCAGGACCTTTGCACATGTTGTTCCTTCTGCAGGCAACATATTTCCTCCAAATCTCCTCCTTCACCCCTTTTCACCTTTTTTCCTTAAACAACATCTCCTCTGCAAGGTCTTCCCTGATCACTGTTTTTAGAACTGCAAACTCTTCACACTCTCCATCGCTTTCTAACATAATATACTTTTTTCTAATTCTGTTTATTGTCTGCCAAGCCCCCTCCCCCTCTCCTCGAAAAGAAGCTCCAAGAAGGCAGGGAGCTTGGTCTGCCTGTGCATACTGCACCCCAGCATGGGACACAGGGCCGGGCACAAAGCGTGTCTGCTGAATGGAGGACTATTGGTCATGCCCATCCTGTTGCCCCCACCACCTGCCGAGCTGTACCCACAGCCTGGACCTACATGCAGAACAGTGCTTGCCCCTCCCATAACCTGCGACCCACAGGCCAAAACCAAGGCCTGTGTGTCCTCTGATGAGCCCCCTCTAAGCCTCAGAAAACCAGGGGTGGCCCCTCTGGGCCTGGTTACACCCACCTTGACTGTCTGCTCCCGGATGGCAGGGTTGGTGTCCAGGAAGCCATGCACGACATGGGGAAAGATCTGGGTGTTGACTGTTGGCTCATCAAGGTACTGGATGAACTGCTCCATCTGTGGTCCAGGTTGGGGCATGAGAAGGCAGTCAGCCCTTCTACCCCTCACCAGAGACATGGGATCAGCCTTAACATGGTTTCTCCACCTGGCAGGCACTGGCTGGCCAGGGGAGTCTCCTGAGGCCCCCACCTCGCATCTGGCCTCAGGCCCACGTGGACTGGTGAGGCTGCAAGGAGGGTGCTGAGAAGAGCCTGGGAATGGGAGGTGGAGGGCCTGGCCTCTGGTCCTGCTCAGCAGGCTAACTGGTCACACCCCCTCTTAGAGCCTCCACCGCCTGTCTATAAAAAGGAGTGCAACCCCCGCCCAGAGAAGCGCTGTGAGGAAGGCTGGTGTGTTGAGCACCGGAGAGGGAATGTTGCCTGGAAGCACGGGTGGCCCCCACCCTCGATCCCATCAGTCCTGTATGATGCTCCCAGCTGCCCTGGGGTTGGCAAGAGAGACATTATCCCCACTCTAGAGGGGACCGAGCCAGGAGATTGGGCGGCGCAGGGGGAGGCGTTTAAGCCCTGCAGCCCGGGTGGGCGGGGCATTCCCAAAGCTGCCAATGAGCCCTGCGATTATCTTGACTTCCTGAGAGCACAGCCCCGCTTGTTCCTCACCGGTGTGTATGTTTCAGGGAGGGGTTTCTGGGGTCCCTGTGTAGCCGGCGCAGGGGCTTGAGCTAGCTGCCTGGGGCTGCAGGTGAGGAGGGGGCCTCCCGTGCAGCCAGGGTGGGGCGGAAGCAGGCAGGGTGTGCCGTGGCCCCTACCTGTTGTAGGAGGCGGATACGCATGGCCCGGTCAGTCGATGAGAACATCTTGACCACGACAGGGATGATCTTCCGCTGATACTCTGCAGCGCCGAGGAACTTACCCACCTGAGAGAAGGCGCGGGAAGAGGGGCTCAGCTCCGTCCACAGGACTGAGATGACTTCACTGGGCTCATTTAACTCCCTCAGGCTCCCTGCTGATTTCCCAGGGTGGGAACGGGGTGAGGGCGGTGGGGTGGGGCAGGCACATCCTCAGCAGCCCCTCTGCCCGTACTCCGTCTCAGTCAGTGCTGCCCTTAACCCTTCTGCGTCAAGGCCTTTCTTAGGAGGCTCACAAGGCTCTGTGCCCTTCCGTATAATCAAGCACCTAGACACCACATGCACACAGAATTCTGCCTGTGATTTCTGGGGGTTCTCAGCTCCACAGATTCACTTGCCGTCTTCCCCGCTTCCCGCATGCCAAGTTCGTTTGGGGAAAGGGTTCTCCCACCGAGCGGGAAATGGCAGGCGCCCCAGTAACAGTGGGCTGGGGTCTGAGAAGGGAGAGAGGATCCAGCCCCTAGAAGCAAGAGAGCTAAGCGCCGAGTGGTCAGGAAGGAGGAAGGAAAGTGAGGTGGTGAGCAGGTGATCCCCTGGGCCCTGGGAACCAGAGTGCCCAGGTCAGACCAGGGAGGCTGTCTTGAGGAAATGGAGGAAGGGCTATAGGCTCTGAAGGAAGGAGTGTTTGGAAAAAGAATTTTGGAAGCACAGGGTGTCCCTTCCCCAGGGACAAGAAGTCCCCACCACCTCCCTGACAGCTGGTCAGGGTGACCCTGACTTGCTGAACCACTGGATGTCAAAGCTCCTCCTCGGACCTCCCTGGTGGGAAGCAGTTAAGAATTCGCCTGCCAATACAGGGGACACGGGTTCGAGCCCTGTCCGGGAGGATCCCACATACCGTGGAGCAACTAAGCCCGTGTGCACCACAACTACTGAGCCTGCGCTCTAGAGCCCGCGAGCCACACCACTGAAGCCCGTGTGCCTAGAGCCCATGCTCCGCAACAAGAGAAGACACCACAGTGAGAAGCCCGCGCACCGCAACGAAGAGTAGCCCCCGCTCGCCGCAACTAGAGAAAGCCCGCGCGCAGCAGCGAAGACCCAACACAGCCAAAATAAATAAAATTAAAAAAAAAAAAGTACATATATTAAAAAAAAGCTCCCCGTCACGTGGGCTTGGATCTCCCTAACCAGGCTGCCCCTGCCAGGACACCAGCGAGGCTGGCCGCGCCCTTGGCCTCTCTTCTGCCCTTCAGACCTACTCAGCCAGTCTCTGGGCCCACAGTTCCTGAGGCTCCAGGCCCCACTCACCTTGAACAGGGGCGTGAGGACAACAGCCCCTGCGCTGCCAAACTCGAAGGCGGTCAACAGCTGGGGCAGCACTTTGTGGCGGCAGAAATCCTCAGGGAACGAGTCTAGGCTCTTGCTCAGCTCTTGGAAGAACTTTTGCTTCTCAGCTGGCTCTTTGATCTGGTGGAGCATGGACAGGATGCAGGGAACGGGAAATCAGCCTGGTCACGGTCTCGTCAGCCACGGGCAAGGACGGGGGTCACCTCCAACCCGAAGGTAAACTTAAGCTTGGGGTGCCAGATGGGCTGGGTTCAAATCCCAACTCTCCCATTTATTAGCCGTGTGACCTTAGGCGAGTTCCCCCACCTGTAAAATGGGGTAGTAACTGTACTGTCTCACAGAACTGTGCCAAGGATTCAACCAGAAAACGCACATGAAAGCTGCCCGGCACACTGGAGGCGCTCAGTCAGTGACCGTCATTATTGTCACTGCCACCTGGCCTGCTGCTGTGAAAGCAGCCACTAGGGGGATCAAGGCCTTTATCAGCGTTGCCTCTGCTCCTCACGACGACACAAGGTGTGAGTACCATTAACCCCACGGCACAGACGAGAAAACAGGCTTAGTGAGGCCAAGGGGCTCACTCTGGCACCCTGGGCCTGGCTGGGTTGGGCACACCTGCAGCTCCGTGGGTGGAGGTCGTGGCAGGCTGTGGAAAGGCAGGGATGAGGTGCAGTTTACCCCCAGAGCTCGTCCTCCCACTGGGCCCGCACAGGCCAGGCTGTCAGCTCGATGGTCTCCTTCAGTCCTCCTAACCTCCCCGAGGCTGTAATACCCACAACTCACACTTCCTGAGCACAAACTACGTGCCAGGCAGGTTACGTGCTAAAACCTTTACACAGATGAAATAATCCAATGAGGAAGCTGAGGCACAGAGAGGGCAAGGAGCTTGTCCAAAGTTACACAGCTAAGAAGCCGTCAAGGAAGGGTATGACCCGGTGGTGTGGCACCTCCGCTGTGCTACAGGCTGTGAAGAAGTGCTGTCATTCCCCCATTTACAAAGGAGGAGACTGAGGCTCAAGGTCACCAGGCAGGAATGGTAGGGCATGGATTATAACCCTGTCCTGTACGCTTCCAAAATCCCTGTGCTCTCTGCTGTACCCTCACCTCCAGAGCTGCTGCCTGGGCCAGAAGAGGTGATCTCTAACTGGGGTTGGGGAGGACCTGGTTGGCCCTTGAGCAGCTCAATCTAGTGTGGGAGGCAGGCTTGGTGCTCTAACGACAGGGTTCAGGGGAGCAAAGGCCCAGAGAGAGGCCAAACCGCATCCAAGGTCGCACACTGAGAGTCACAGCCGGGCTCTCTCCACCGCTGCGCTCAATGATGGGAAGAGGGGCCACTGGGCACTGCCCTCCCACGCTCTCATCGGGACCTGCCAGGAACAGCCTATTTCCTGTGGGGCACATATTACGGAGAAGGGCAGCCCGGTAGAGCCAGCCATGTGAGAAGAAGAACTCCACGTAACAGAGCTCCTGCTGTCCCTACACTGCCCAGGAGGCAACAGGGCTCAGCGTTTCCAGCACCTTCTTCAGCTCATGTTCCCATCCTCGGAAGGCCTCCCAGCCCCTATCTGAGTCAAGATTCCACAGACCATCGAGGTCTGTGGAAGTGTCTGTCACTCCTCCCCCATTCCGGATTCTCAGTCACCTCTCTGTGTGCCCCACACAAGGCCGGGTCAGAACGGGTGTCCAGGGCAGAGCCTCCCTCCTTCATTCCCTACAACAGTGCTATGGGTCAGCAGATACTATAATTATTCTCACTGGGCAGATATGGAAACTGAGGTTCAATGAGGTTAAGCTGAGGGGTCCCTCCTTACCATCTTTCCATTTGCTGTTCCCTCTGCCTGGAACATTCTTCACCAGTTACCATCCCCATGACTCCCACCTTCACACCCTTCAGGTCACAGCTCAAACATCACCCTTGAGAGAGCCCTTCCCTAAACACCCAACCCTCACTGTTTTCCTTCCCGGCACTTATCCACATTCCAGGAAGCACAGCTTTCCTCATTTATGGGTTTTTTTGTCCCTTTCCCCCAGTGAGAGTCCCCAAGGCTGGGGGCCTGGTCCATTTACCCCCCACCCTGCTACCCACACCACAGCCCAACATTCAAGGCCAGTGCCAGTTAACAGAGTGCCAGGAGCAGTCAGTAAGCACCCACTATGTGCCGGAAACTACACTATGCAAGTCAGACTCACTGACTCCTCACCCTGCTCCTTTGAAGTAGGTGCTGTTATTAGGACTGAACTTCAGCCAAGAGAAGTCACACATAAATGACAGTTGGAGCCAGGGTTTGAACCCAGACAGCCTAGCTCCACAGTCTGTGCTTGTCTCCTGGGGTCTAATGATCAGGGAGCCTATAAAGTGGGGACAGGACACAGGGGTGAGGAACGTAGGGCCAGAGCCCAGGGTGGGGCAGGGGACTCACCTGAATCTCTTCCAGGAAGAGGTTGGTCTCCACAAAGCGGTTGTTCATGAAGCCACCAGGTGCCCGGCAGTTCTGCAGGAAGCGGGCTGGGTTGGGACGTACCTTGGGGTTGGCTCCAACCAGCTCACAGTAATGGGGCACCAGTGACTTGGGGATCTGTGGGAGAAGCGTCAGGGTCAGGGCAGGGGCTGGCTGGCTGGTGGAGAGGGGCCGGGTGGGGTCAGACACTCACCTTCCCAGGGTTTCGTAGGGCGGCTGCACGAGGTAGGGGCCCATTGAAGACTTCCCAGATGAGGCAGCCCAAGCGCCACATGTCAGCTGACCTGAGGCAGTGACCAGAGCTGCTCAAGGCCCTGCCACCTGCCAGCATAGGCCTCCAATCTACCCTGGGCACTAGGCGCTCACTGCATGGCAAACCCTGGGCTGTGTTCCTCAGCTAATCCCCCCATCAGCCCCGAGAAGCACGTTTCATTAGCCCCATTTGACAGATAAGGAAACTGAGGCTCAGAAGAGCAAGGACATCCACCCCAGGTCACATAACTTTAAAATTCAGAACCACCTGACCCCAAAGCCTGTGTTTATCCTGCCCTACCTCCCCGAGGATCCTGGGAGCAAGGAGTGGGCCCCACCCTGAGGACCCTAGTTTCCTCCTCAGTCAGGTGGCAGGGGACAGGGGAGTACCAGCTAATCTAGGGGTCCTGAGGCTGCAGGGGCTTCCAGAATAGGGCAGGGTGGGGCATGCCACCACCACCACCCCGCAGTCACCCACCACTTCTCTCTGACCGCTCTGCCACTGCCATCGGCCAACTCCGGGGGATCGTACTGCTCAAGCTCGGGGATCCCCTTGCGGGGAGGTCCCCCGCCATTGCCCTGGGCGGAATACATGTAGTCCAGGCCCCCAAGCTTCCACTCGCCAGCGCGGTCCACGAACACAGCGGCCATGCAGACATTGTTGTGGATGAGGCTGCAGTCGTTGACCAGGAAGCTGAGGGCTTTCTGGGGGCAGAAGGAGCCATCACAGCCCAGTAGCTGCAGCCCCCCAGCCCTGCTCTCATCACCACTGCCCCCCACCTCACCACAATCTGGTGTAGCCCCCAGGAGAGCTCCAGTTCCCTCAGGTCACCAGCCTCTGCTCGCGCCTTGAGGTACGCTCCCAGCGGGGTCACAGCCTCTGTCACTATGTGGAGGCATCTGTCTGTCTGAAGGGGACACGGGGGATCAGGGAGGGATGGGGCGAGAGGAAGGCGAGATGAGAGACATGATGGGGAGAGGGGTGGAGAAGAGGAAGTCAAATCTGGGGGGCGCTGGGGCAGAAGGGCTGGAAACTGGCAGGAAGGCAGAAGCCAGGAGTGGGAGACTGGGAAAAAGTGAGGGGCAGAGACGGGGCAGACTGAGCAGCAGGTAGGTACCTCCAGCCCATCGATGTAGGCCAGGATGTTGGGGTGCCGGAGAGTTTTGAGGCGCTTGAAGGCAGCTTTGGCCACCTGGGTCTGCTCTTCGACGCCGGGCTTCACGTCATACACGAAAATGGACACCGGGCTGCCTGTGGCCTGTGGGAGGGCGGAGCGGCCTCAGGTGTGTGGGCCGGGTCCTGGGCAGACCACTCCACCTCCGAGATGGTCCCCGGAGCTGGTTCAGTGCCGGAAAGGAAGGGCCGCCGGCCTGGTCTCTTCCCAAGTCAACCCTTGGGGACAGAGTCGGGCCCACGTAACCCTGGTTGGGTCCGCCTGTCGGTCCCTCGGTCCTTCCGCCCGCCACGTCGGCACTGTCCGTCCCCCCGCCCGGCCCGTAGCCCTAGAGGCTCCGCAGCCACGTCAGGCGGGCGCGACGCGGCGGAGCCGGCGGCGCTGACTAGGCGAGACCGAGGTCCGCTGCGGCCTGCGGAGCGGGGTCGCTCTTACCTTCTTACGGCCGCGGTGCAGGACCCAGGGCCCGGGAGGGCCGCCCTCGGGGAGTTCCGGGCTGAGCTCAAACGGGAAATCCCGGACTGGGTCCCGGGCAAAGAACCACATCGTCCCCGCCGCCGCCGCGGGATCGGGGTCCTCAGCTCCTGGTCCTCCGGCGGCCCGAGCCGGGGCGGGGCGGGGCGAGGGCGGGGCCGGATCGGGGGCGGGGCTACGATCTGTGGGGGCGGAGCAGGGGCGGAGGGGAGCCGGGAGACCACCCCTCGGCTGGCCACCGGGCCTAGATAGAGCACGCTGGCTGGGAGCCGCCAGTTACCAGCTTTGGCGCCCTGGCAGGTCACCCAAACTCTCAGCGCCTCTGTGTCCTTAAATCTAAAATGTGGGTGGTAATAGAGTCCACCTCCCAGCGTTATATAAGGATTAGAGCTTGAGAAGGGGCTGAGGATGGGGAAACCGAGGCAAGGAAGCTGAGAGATAGGGAGACAGCTGGAAGACGAAGTCGACAGACAGACATGAAGGGGGTGCAGTGTTCAGTGGGGAAAAGGCTTAGGGAGGGCGATTGTACCCAAGCCAGACTCTCTGTCCCACCAGCCAGTGGGCACCTCCAGGATCCGATGAGGCATCGTGTTGGTGGAATGAGGAAGTGACCAGGGGAGAGAGGCACATGGAAGCAGAGCCCCGGAAAATGAGCGTGATTGGGGAGCAGAGAGTGAAGCAAAGGCCCTGGGAAAGTCTAGGAACCCCGGGATGGGGGAGGGGACCTGGGGGAGGGAAAAGGCAGTGACCCCAGGAAAGGAGAAGGATAGAGGAGGAACAGCCCAGCAAGTCTAGAAGAAGCCAGGGGGCCAGGAGGGGCCCCTGCTCTCCTGGGCCCAGCAGACTTGGCTGTCTGGTCTTCAGGGCCGGAATCTCCTCCAGGTCCCCCAGTTGCCTGTGCAGATAGGGGCTGTCTGTGGCAAAGTGGTGTCAGAAGCTCAAATGCCATTCATACTGATGGAGACCCAGCCCCTTAGCTGGACAGAGCCCAATGTCCAGAAGCGGCTGGGCTGGCAATGGCTTCTCTGCAGGTAAGGTCTCAGGGGACCCAGGGTTGGGGACAGACCCGCAACCACACCCTACGGAGCATGGATAGATTCTGGGACTGATTATGAAACGTCTGGTGGGGATGCCTTTGGGAGTGGATTCAAGGGCAGGGATGCCAAAGTCAGTAGAGCTGGGTTTGAATCCCAGCCCAGCCCCCCTCACCAGCTGTGAGAACTCACCTTACCTGGGAGCCTCAGTTCCTCCATCTATAAATTGGGGTGCCTCACCTAACATAAAACAGCTGCTCAGTGGAGACTTAGTCTCCCTTTTCTTGTCCAAGTACCTGTGCAGGACACTCAGAGGGAGGATCAGACACAGTGTTGGCTGCTCGGGGCCGAATAGAAATAGTAACTAGAGATTCTTCTGCGGCTTCACTAGGAAGATGCTGACAACACTGTGAATATGGAATTTGCAAGGTTGGAGCGTGGGGAGCATCTTGTCATGGGAGGGGGGCAAGCAGAGGGCTTGAATGCCAGAATACAGAGTCTGAAACTGTTTGATTTTCTGGTTTTTTTACTTTTTGGCCTCACCGCGTGGCCTGTGGGATCTTAGTTCCCCGACCAGGGATTGAACCCGTGCCCCCCGTACTGGAAGCGTGGAGTCTTAACCACCGGGCCGCCAGGGAAGTCCCAGAGTCTGGAACTTTACCCTACCGAAGGCTGAGCTATGAGTTTGTGAGTGTGGAATGATGGAACATGGCAGGCTGGGGCGGGGTGATGCTTTGGCGTAGAGATCACAGTTGGAGGGGAGGGTTTGAGAACACAGGGTTCACGTGGCAGTGTTCAGTTAGTGGCACATTCTCTATGCACCTGCCAAATGTTAGGCCTGTGCCATGCAGGGCGCCTCATCTGGAGAGGAAACCAGTGCAGGAAGGGCAGGGCCACTGGGCTGGGGGGAGATCTTGGAGTCCCAGTGCACAGAAGAAGAGCGAGGAGGTAAAACAGACTGGGCAGAGGACAACAGGAAGCATAGTTACAAATGAAGAGCCAGAAAGGGATTTGCCTCCCAGATTCTCTAAGTAACCCTGCTTCTCCAGCAAAGCTTGGCGCAGAGAGGCTGGCAGCCTAGGAAGGAACAGCATCCCTTTCCCAAGTTCTCACTTTGAGCCTGTCCTCACATTGTGAGCCCTCCATTTCATCAAATAGAAAATGAGGATAATACCAGTTCCTCTTCACTGCCCTATGTGGGGGACCAATGTTGTTCCCACCTTACAGATGAGGAAACTGAGGCTCTGAAGGCTTACGCAGTAGGAAGGGGCAGTGCCTGAGTGCTGCTGGCTGCTTCCCTCACCTGCCAGGACGAGCGCACACAGCCCTGCAGCCCTGCCATGACTCTAGGAGGCCCCAGGGCAGGCAGGCCTGGGGTTCACGGGTGCATCAGGAGGCCCGTTGCTCCAGAGGAGATACAGTAGGATGTCAAGCAGGAGAACCTGTAGGCAGATGCCTCAGTTCGAATCCCATATCTGTGAGATCTTGGGCCAGTCACTTCACTTCTTTTCCTCATGTGTAAAATGAAGATTATAAAAGTAACTATGTAAGTGTTTGCCACTGTGGTGAGTAGAAGTATTCGGCCCCATCTAAATAGCACACTGGGAAGGGAAGTGGAAAGCCTTGAAAAGGAAGCTGTAAACAACAATTGTGGCATGGATGCAAGAAGAAGAGAGGGTGATTGGAAAGGCTCAAAGATGGAAGTGATTTATTAACCAGAGATCTTCAGGAGATGACATGGGAGATGAAAACAACCCATGGAGGCGGAAAATATCAATAAAACTCTCAGAAGTGTTGCCTCTGACAACAAGTCTCGGTGAGGAAAGGAAGCTGGAATCAGTGCTAGGCCAGTGTTTTCAGTCTTGCAATACATTAAGGTAATGAAATGATTTTATTTTCTCCAGAAAACTGATGGCTCTTTATTACAACTGTAATTTTTTGTTTATTATTAGGTAAGTAATGTTCCTCTCATTTCACGAAGAGAAACATTTTTCAGTTCCTACGTTGATAAGCAGTCAAAATCCTTTGGTTCTGAATACAAATCCTTTGTATTCACGTAACATTCTGCCCTCGGAGCATCAAGAGTTGGGATGAGGAAGAATTTGGGATTTCAGGCACTGCTGCTGGGAATTAATTGGCACAGCTGTAGTGAAGGACAAGTTGGCAATACCTGTTAAGCAGTTTCCCCCAGTCATTCCACTTCTAGAAATGTATCCTACACAAACCCTCATTCAGGTATGCAAAGATTTATACAAAGCAATGTAATTGTTAGAGCCTGGATTATCAAGCCAGACCTCCTGTATCCTAGCTCTCTGCTTATGAGCTGTGTGACTTTGGGCAAGTTACTTACTCTCTTTGTGCCTCAGTTTTCTTACCTGTAAAATGGGTGGAATAATAGTATCTAGTTCATAGGTGTGGTATGCTCAAAGATATCCACATCCTAATCCCTGGAACCTGTGAATATGTTACCTTACATAGTAAAAGGGTCTTTACTGTTTTGATTAAATTAAGCGTCTTGAAATGGGGAGATTATCCTGGATTATCTGGATGGGCCTGATGTAGTTACAAGGGTCCTTGTAAGAGGAAGACAGGAAGATCACAGTGAGTAGTAGGAGGTGGACAATGGGAGCAAGAGGGTGGAATGATGGGAGGAAGGGGTCATGAGCCAAGGAATGCAGGTGGCCTCTAGAAGCTGAAAAAGACAAGGAAACAGGTTCTCCCCTGCAGCCTCCAGAAGGACACAGTCCTGCTGTCACCTTCATTTTAGACTTCTGACATCCAGACTGTAAGATAATGAATGTGTGTTGTTTTAAGCCACAAAGTTTGTGGCAATTTGTTAGAGCAGCCGTAGGAGCTAATACACTAGGCATGTTGTGAGGATTCGTGAGTTAGTATATGTAATTGCTTCAGTGCATAGGATGCAGCAAGTGTTCAATCAATGACATCTCTTCTGTGGATCGTAGGGCTGTTCGTAATCATGGAAAACTAGAAAAATCCAAATGTCCATCAGGAATGGAGTGATTCAAAATTCCATCCATACTATGGAACCACAACAACAGTTGGTAAGAAAGAGGCTTCTCTACAGGTTCTGACATGGAGAAATGATGATTATGGTAGAGATACCACAGCTGTTTTCTGAGTGCCCCCTGCATGGCAGGCACTGAGCTAGGTGCTCTCCCTACAGGATCTTGTCTGATCTTCATAACAATATGGGGGCTCTGCGCCAGTCAGAGAGAAACCACAAAGTGATTTGAACAAGGGAAGTCTAATGTAAAGAATTATTAACTGTAACAGGATTGGAATAACAAGGAATTGGCTAGTAAGAAGTACAGAGAACTCTAGGGACTTCCCTGGTGGTCCAGTGGTTAAGACTCCACACTTCCATTGCAGGGGGCACGCATTCCAACCCTGGTCAGGGAATTAAGGTCCTGCATGCCCCATGGCGAGGCCAAAAGAGAAAAAACAAAAAAAAAAGAAAAAGAAAAAGATTGGGAGATTGGGATTGACATATATACACCAGTATGTATAAAATAGATAACGAATAAGAACCTGCTGTATAAAAATAAATAAATAAAAATTTTTTAAAGAAAAGAAAAAGATGTATAAAAAAAGAGAGAGAGACAGAACTCGAAAGAATACAGGAATAACAAGTATACGGAGCAGCCCCCAACCCTAGGGCTGAGATAGAGCCCGCCTCCTGCCCCAAGTCTGAGATCCAGATTTGGCTGGAGAGGGAATGGCTGGGGCTCAGTGGATAGTAGAGAAGTTGCTCAAGTGCTGTGCACACCCCATGGAACTTGCTGGAAAACCACCCTCTAGGGTGCTGGGGAAAGCTGTTCATGGGGAAGTGACTCACTAGAAGCGGTCCACTTCTCCTAGGGTGGGGGCTGAGGGCTGCTGGCCACCTGCCCTGCAGGAACCCGTTGCTAGAAAAGCTGCCCTGGGGAGGTGAGTCGAGAAATTGGCCGCGCTGCAGAAGCCCGCCGAGAGGAACGCCTTCAAACCCGGAAGTAAAACCTTCATCAAGCAGTGTCTGTTAGCGCCCTCTACTGGTAAAATTTAACATTGTGCCATCTGGCAAAGGAAAATTATTTAAAGGGACCGGATTCATATTCACAAAGCGGGCAAACATGATGAATTTGGAGCTGAGAGTCAATAAATTAATAACTGGCACAGAATCATTAGTTTCACTTTTGCAGGTGAGAAAACGGAGGCTCCGTAGAGGGGAAGCAGCACAACCAGTGCTAGGATTTGCTTTGCTCTACAAAGTGCTTAGAAAGCCGATTGCAAAATTATCCATGTTATGTCATTGTGGTAATAACTCCACCAACCATAAATATGCACAGACATACTCTCCAGCATGAAGGAATACATACCGAACGGCAGTGGTTTCCTCCAGGACATGGGGATTACAGGGAGTTCTCCTTGCTGTATTATTAGATTGAACAGTATGAAATTGCTGTCTTTATATGTCAAAAATAGCGAAATATTGGTAAATTCATACAGTTCAACATAATATTTATTTCTTTGATGTGATGTTTGAAGTTTTCACAATAAGTGAATTCCTTTTGTAAACAGGAAACTATATATGTATACATATACTTACACACATACATATGTATACGTGTCATTTCATTATATATGTGCAATTATATATTTTTCATTATAAAAACATATATATAATATAAATGTACATATTATGTATGCATGTATGAATGCTTTGGAAAATCCCCCCTCCACCTGTCTTTTGCCAGTTGAGGTATATTTCCCTACAATAAAATAAAAACTTTAAGTTTAGCTATCAGGGCTCCAAAGACTTCAGGGAAAAATATTTCTTGTTCAACTCACTGCAAGATTCTGAAAGCCACTTGCTAGTGGTCCATGCTTTGTTTCTTGATGACTTACCACAGGATAAAATGATCAGTTGTGTTTTTTCTACTTATTTTAGGAGATTTCGTCATGAAAACAGAAAAACTGCTATTAAACAATGGTGGATCTTATGTGGCAGTTACCCAAATTTAATTTTAGAATTAAATTTAAGTCTAAAAATTGATAATTAAAGAAACATTTAGGGAATTCCCTGGTGGTCCAGTGGTTAGGATTTGGCGCTTTCACTGCTGTGGGCTGGGGTTCAATCCTTGGTTGAGGAACTAAAGATCCTGCAAGCTGCGTGATGTGGTCAAAAAAAAAAAAAAAAGTAAAAATTTAAAAGTCTGCAAAATTGTATGAGAATAACTTTAAGGTAAAAGTTACTTTGCCTTCATTACTATTACATTTCAAAAAATTGTTCTGTGGTTTTTGTTTTGTTTTTATGCTTGTTTGTTTAGTAAATACAATGCTTTAAAAAAAGAAGCTGTTCATGATTCTGGCCTGTTGTGGCAGGCAGAATAATGACCCCCTAAAAATGTCCATATCCTAATCCTCAAAACCTGTGAATATGTTACTTGACAAAGGGGGAATTAAGGTTGTAGATAGAATTAAGCTTACTAATCACCTGACCTTAAGATAGATTATGCTAGTAAGGTGGATAGCTAGTGGGAAGCCGCTGCATGGCACAGGGATATCGGTTCCGTGTTTTGTGACCGCCTGGAGGGGTGGGATAGGGAGGGTGGAAGGGAGGGAGACGCAAGAGGGAAGAGATATGGGAACATATGTATATGTATAACTGATTCACTTTGCTATAATGCAGAAACTAACCCACCATTGTAAAGCAATTATACCCCAATAAAGATGTTTAAAAAAAAAAAAAGATAGATTATGCTAGATTTTCCTGGTGGGCCCAGTGTAATCACAAGAGTCCTTGAAATTAAAGAAATACAATGCAGCAGAATATATATTCTTCTCAAATATACATGGCACAGTGTTCAGAATAAAGTATATGCTAGGCTGAAAAATAAGCCTCGATAAATTTAAAAGTATGTAAATAATATAAAGTGTGTTCTCTGAAAAAAAAATAAAAAAAATAAAGTGTGTTCTCTGAAAAAATAAAATAAAATAAATAAAGTGTGTTCTCTGAACACAATCAAATGAAATTAGAAATGAGTTACAGAAAGAAATTTTGGAAACTTAAATATGTGGAAATTAAAACTAACAAACTCCTAAATAAGGAAGAATCAAAAGGGAAACTAGAAAATATTTTGAGATGAATAAAAATGAAGACAGGGCTTCCCTGGTGGTGCAGTAGTTGAGAATCTGCCTGCTAATGCAGGGGACATGGGTTCGAGCCCTGGTCTGGGAAGATCCCACATGCCGCAGAGCGACTAGGCCCGTGAGCCACAACTACTGAGCCTGCGCGTCTGGAGCCTGTGCTCCGCAACAAGAGAGGCCACGATAGTGAGAGACCCGTGCACCGCGATGAAGAGTGGCCCCCACTTGCCACAACTAGAGAAAGCCCTCGCACAGAAACGAAGACCCAACACAGCCAAAACTAAAAAATAAATTAATAAAAAAAAAATGAAGACAAAACATACCAAAACTTATGGGATGCAGCCAAAGCAGTGCCTAGAGGGAAATTTATTGCTATAAATGCCTATATTAAAAAAGAAGAAACATCTCAAATCAATAACCTAAACTTCTATCTTAAAACACTAGAAAAAGAAGAGAAAACTAAGCCTTCAGCAAGTGGAAGGAAGGAAATAATAAAGTTAAGAATGGAAATTGGGTGGGGTGGGCAAATTGGTAGAAGGGGGTTGAAAGGTACTAATTTCCAGTTATAAAATGAATAAGACATGGGGAGGTAATGTACAGCATGGTGACTACAGCTTCTAATACTGTCTTGCATATTTGAAAGTAGCTAGGGGAGTGGATCTTGAAAGTGCTCATTATAAGAAAATAATGTTTTGTAACTATGCATGGTGATGGATGTTAACTGGACTATTGTGGTGATCATTTTGCAATATATACAAATATTGAATCATGTTGTACACCTGAAACTTTAAAAAAATTAAGTCTATTTCTCAATAAAACTGGAAAAAATCAATTAGTTTTTTAAAGTGTGGAAATTAATGAAATAGAAAAACAATAGAGAAAAAATAATGAAACCAAAATCTAGTTCTTTGAAAATATCAGTAAACTTGACAAACCTTTAGCTAGGTTGACTGAGAAAAAAAATGAGAGAAGACTCAAATTACTAGAATCAGAGTGAAAGAAGGGACTTTACTAATGACTTCATAGCAATTAAAAGGATTATAAAGGAACACTATAAGTAATTGTATGCCAATAAACTAGATAACTTAGATGAAATGGACAAATTTCTAGAAATATACAAACTCCCAAAATTGACTCAAGAAGAAAGAAACAATGTGAATAGATCTGTAACAAGTTGAGATTGAATTAGCAATCAATCAAAAAATAAATAAATAAAAAGGCCACCACACAGGAAGCAAAAAAACTACACACCAGGGACTTCCCTGGTAGTCCAGTGGTTAAGACTCCATACTTCCAATGCAGGGGACGCGGCTTCGATCCCTGGTCAGGGAACTAAGATCCCACAAGCTGCACAGTGTGGCCAAAAAGTAAACAAACAAACAAAACCCAAAAAACTACATGCAAAGAAAACTCCAGGGCTTCCCTGGTGGCACAGTGGTTGAGAGTCCGCCTGCCGATGCAGGGGACACGGGTTCGTGCCCCGGTCCAGGAAGATCCCACATGCCGCGGAGCGGCTGGGCCCGTGAGCCACGGCCGCTGAGCCTACGCATCCGGAGCCTGTGCTCTGCAACGGGAGAGGCCACAACAGTGAGACGCCCGCGTACCGCAAAAAAAAAAAAAAAAAAAGTCCAGGCCCAGATGATTTCACTGGTGACTTCTATCAAACATTTTAAAAAGAATGTTAATTCTTTACAAACACTTCCAAAAAATAGAAGAGGGAACACTTCCCAACTCATTCTCTGTAGTCACTACTACCCTATACCCAAACCGGAAAAAACATCACGACAAAACTACAGACCAAAATCTCTTATGAATATGGATGCAAAGCTCTCCAAACCAGTAAACCAAATCCAGCAACATATATTATATATATAATTATATATTATATAATATAATAAATACACATATATTATATATATAATTATATGCCATGATCAAGTAGGATTTATCCTAAGAATGAAAAGTTGGTTTAACATCTGATAATCAATTAATGTAATGCACCATATTAATGGAATAAAAAAACAAACCAAAAAAAAAAAGATCCTCTCAATAGATGCAGAAAAAGCATTTGATAAAAATCGAACACACTTTCATGATAAAAATACTCAACAAACTAGGAATAGAATGGAACTTCCTTGGGACTTCCCTGGTGGTCCAGTGGTTAAGACTTCGCTTTCCAACACAGGAGGTAAAAGCCCACATACCTCGGGGCCAAAAAACCAAAACATAAAAACAGAAGCAGTATTGTAACAAATTCAATAAAGACTTTAAAAATGGTCTACATCAGGACGTCCCTGGTGGCACAGTGGTTGAGAATCCGCCTGCCAGAAAAAAAAAAGAGAATCTGCCTGCCAGTGCAGAGGGTATGGTTTCGATCCCTGATCTGGGAAGGTCCCACATGCTGTGGAGCAACTAAGCCCATGCGCCAAAACTACGGAGCCTGTGCTCTAGAGCCTTTGAGCCACAACTACTGAGCCTGTGCGCCACAACTACTGAAGCCCGCGCGCCTAGAGCCTGTGCTCTGCAACAAGAGAAGCCACCGCAATGAGAAGCATGCATACCACACGAAGAGTTGCCCCGGCTCACCGCAAGTAGAGAAAGCCCACACGCAGCAACAAAGACCCAACCCAGCCAAAAATAAATAAATAAATTTATTTTTTAAAAAAAGATCCATTATGTATATAATGGAATAAATTATATATAATTATTATTCATATATATAATGGAATAAATACTCAGCCATTAAAAAGTATGAAAATTTTTAAAAAGTAAATTTAGAAAAAAAAAATGGTCCACATCAAAAAACTTAAAAAAAAAAAAAAAAAAAGAATGGAACGTCCTTAACCTGATAGGGCAGCTATGAAAAACCCACAGCTAACATCATACTTAATGGTGAAAGACTGGATGTTTTTCTCCTAATGTCAAGAATAAGACAAGGATATCCACCTTACCACCTCCATTCAACATTATACTGGAGGTTCTAGCTAGGGCAGTTAGACAAGAAGAAACAAAAAGCATCTAGGCTGGAAAGGAAGAATTAAAACTGCCTCTGTTTGACATGGAAGCAACCTAAATGTCCATCAACAGAAGAGTGGATAAAGACGTTGTGGTACATATATGCAATGGAATATTACTCAGGCATAAAATAAGAACAGAATAATGCCATTTGCAGCAACATGGGTGGACCTAGAGATTGTCATACTGAGTGAAGTAAGTCAGACAGAGAAAGACAAATATCATATGATAGTGTTTACATGTGGAATCTAAAAAAAAGGTACAAATGAACTTATCTACAAAACAGAAATAAACTTACAGAGGTAGAAAGCAAACTTATGGTTACCGGGGGTAAGGGGGGTAGAGATAAATCGGAAGATTGGGATTGACATATACACACTACTATATACAAGATATATAACTAATAAGGACCTACTATATAGCACAGGGAACTCTACTCAATACTCTATAATGGCCTGTATGGGAAAAGAATCTAAAAAAGAGTAGATGTATGTATATTATAACTGATTCTCTTTACTGTACACCTGAAACTAACACAACATTGTAAATCAACCATGCTCCAGTAAAAATTTAAAAAAAAAACTATCTCTATTTGCAGATGACATGATATTTTATACAGAAAATCCAAAGGAGTTCATGAAAAAGCTATTAAAATTAATAAAGGAGTTCAGCAAGGTTGCAGGATACAAGATCAATATTAAAAAGTCCTATACATTAGCAATGAAATTAAGAAAACAATTCCATTTACAATAGCATCCAAAGAATAAAATATTTGGGAATAAATTTGACTAAAGAAGTGCAAAATTTATACTCTGAAAATTACAAAAACATGGTTGAAACACTAACGTAGATCTAAGTCAGTGGGAAAGCATCTCACATTCATGGGTCAAAAACTTAATATTATTAAGATGGCAGCACTCCCCAGATTGATGTACAGATTGAACACAATCCCTATCAGAATTCCAGCTGGCTTCTTTGTAGAAATTAACAAGCTGATTTTAAAATTCACATGGAATTGCAAGGGATTCATAGTAGCCAAAACGATCTTGAAAAAGAACAAAATTGGAGGACTCACTCTTTTCCGATTTTTTAAAAATAAATTTTAAAATTTTTATTTATTTTTGGCTGTGTTGGGTCTTTGTTGCTGTGCCCCGGATTTCTCTAGTGTGGCGAGCGGGGCTTTCGCTAGTTGCGGCAGGCGGGGGCTACTCTTTGTTGCAGTGTGTGGGCTTCTCACTGCGGTGGCTTCTCTTGTTGCGGAGCATGGGCTCTACGTGTGCAGGCTTTAGTAGTTGTGACTCACGGGCTCTAGAGCACAGGCTCAGTAGTTATGGTGCACGGGCTTAGTCGCTCCGCGGCATGTGGGATCTTTCCGGACCAGAGCTCGAACCCGTGTCCCCTGCATTGGCAGGCGGATTCTTAACCACTGCGCCACCAAGGAAGCCCTCTTTTCTGATTTTAAAACTTACTCCAGGGGCTTCTCTAGTGGCGCAGTGGTTAAGAATCTGCCTGCCAATGCAGGGGACACGGGTTCAAGCCCTGGGCCAGGAAGATTCCACATGCCGCGGAGCAACTAAACCCGTGCGCCACAACTACTGAAGCCCATGTGCCTAGAGCCCGTGCTCCGCAACAAGAGAAGCCACCGCAATGAGAAGCCCGTGCACCGCAATGAAGACCCAATACAGCCTAAATAAATAAATAAATAAATAAACTTACTCCAAAGCAATAGTAATCAAGACAGTGTGGTACAGTCATAAGAATAAACATACATACAGGGAAATGGAATAGAATTAAGAGTTCTGAAATACCTTGACTACGGTGATGGTTACACAGGTACATTTGTCAGAGCTCATCAACCTGTACACTTAAAAGATAGGAATTTTACGGAACTCCCTGGTGGTCCAGGGGTTAGGACTCTGCACTTCTACTGCAGGGGCTTGTGTCCCATCCCTGGCCGGGGAACTAAGATCCTGCAAACCATGCAGTGCGGCCAAAAAAAAAAGGTAGGAATTTTATTGTATGTAAACATATAGTGGAGATGCGTTTTTCAAAAAACATCTCTCCTGGTTTGAAGAAGAAAGCCAAAATACAACAGAATCTTCACAAAGCACACACTGTTCAACGTTTCATCCAGCCTAAAGGAATTTTACATTTACCCACAGCAGACTGTGATGTGTGACAAAGTGCCAATGTCTCTGCTTTTGGTTTATCTGATGACGTTTCTCTACAGATAAAAATCTTTCCCAAGTGATTCCTGTGGGGGACTTGGAAGGAGCCCTTAGTTTGAGATGGGAAAGATGGAGCCAGGAAGTGGGCACAGGCAGATCATGTAAGGCTTCTCAGTCAGGTCATGGAGGTTGACTATCTCCATGGGAGAAAACGGGACCATCAAGGGGGGTGGCACGATCAGATCTGTACATTAGAAACATCTGTCAGGCCACAGCCTGGGAAAGGACTGGAAGGAGTAAAGGCATCATGTAGAGAACATTCCGGAGGGGTTGTGGATGCACAGTTGGGGGAGCTGGGCCAGGGCAGAGGTGGTAGGCGGTGAGAGGCATGGATGGTGCAGAAGCTATGCAGGAGGTAGAGGGTCAGGAAGAGGAAAGGGACCCGGGGCAGGGAGCAGGAGAGGGGAGAGCCACGCAGGAGGAAGGAGGCTGCAGGACCACATGGAGCAGAGAGCCAGGGTATGTTTGTGTGGTGGGTGACAGAGGGCAGCTCTAAGGACTGGCTGCCCCAGAAGCTGGGGGAATGTAGGGTGCCAAGAATTTCATCCTTGGGAGGTTCCCATCTGGAGGGTCCTCAAATGGTTCAGAGGAAGCAGGAGCAGCTTGTGAGGGCTTGGGGTCCAGGGGCAGAATGTGGGGCAGAAGGCAACTTCTGAAAAGCAACAACTGAATCCAGACGACATCTTCAGGTGCTGAGGGAAAGTGAGGGCTACTGAAAATGCCATACCCAGCCCAACTATCCTTGAAAGCAGAGAGTGAAATAAAGATATTTCAAACAAAGGCTCTGAGTATTTACCACTCAGAAATCCTTGCTGAGAGAACTTCCAGAAGTACCTTAGGAAGAAGGACCTTGAACCCAGAAGGAAGGAACAGGATTCAAGAAAGCAAGGGTGAGCTGAGAACCTGGGGCACAAGTGGGCCAGTGTGAATAATCAGTGCCCTGGTTACAAATGTAAGGGTGATACGATTAGAAATCATGTGACAGTTTCAAAGCCTTGGAAGGAGAGGCAAAAGGAATCAAGAGAAAGTGAAAGTGGGGGAGGCTGGGGAAAAGAGAGTGGGGTGGGGAGCCGGGGAGGGTGTCCCCAAAGCTCAGGAGTAGGCTGGGGAGAGACACTTCCTGGAATCGAGGGTGTAACCCCATGGACAAACAGCCTTCCAGCCTCCTGCCTTGGCTCACGCTGTTTCCCTCCCTTGGGGTGACTTTCCTCCTGTCCTCGCATGAGTGAGTCCCAACATTTTGTCAAGGTCCGACTCAGATGCCTCCTCCTCCAGGAAGCCCACCCTCCTCCCAGCCCCGGAGGCCCTTGGCCTGACCGTAATGGCCAATGCACCCAGCATTCATGAGCATGTCAGGGCTGATGGCGCGGGCTCCCTGAGTACAGGGCCCATGTTGCTCTGTCACTGGACCCAGGCACAGCTGGCTGGTGAGTGTGTGTTGAGAACGTGAGTTGTGTGTGTGCCAGGCTGCCTGGATTCAAATCTCAGCCCGGTGACTGCTGGGAGCACGTGGATGAGTGTTACGAGTGAGCGAGCGGAGGCAGGATGGGACAGTCTGGTCAGGCAGAGGGATGAAGGGACAGCATTGTCTCCCAGTGGCCTGGCTCCACCTGGGCAGAAATGGATGCAGCTCGAGCCACCTGTTTGTCTGTCAGTTGCCTGGGCCCAGGAACGTCTGGTTCCCAGGGACAACATTTCAGCTCTGAGGTGGGCTGGCCTGGGAACCGGTCGACTTCCACCACCACCCCTCTCCCTCCCCCAACGTCACTTCTCTGGGGCAAGTGGCCCAGGTCAGGCGGGGGTGAGAGCACGCCCCCCCTTACCCCCCTGCTCCACGTCCTCACATCTTCCTTCCCAGGCTTGTTGGCCCCCCACTGCCCTACACCCCCTCTGCTATTATTCCAGGCTCCAGGCAGGAGCTGGGAGGGGCCAGGGCTCAGGGGAGGCCAGGACCACCTCACTTCTCTCCCTTTTGACTCCACCTTCTGGGGGCACCTGGGCTGCCAGGAGGGCTGGGTATGGGCTTCCCTCCCCGGTGGGAAAAGGAAGGGAGACCACACCGTTTGCTGGGTATTGGCAGTGTCACTGTTGCAGGTCTGTGATGCTGAATCCCGGTGGTGCCTCTGGGGCTCCCATCCCTGGACACAGGTGCTGAGGTGGGCTAGGGACGGGGGTGACTTCCGGGGAGGGTTTGGAAGCTGAGGTCTAAGGCCGGGCAGCTGGTGTGGCCAGGGCAAGTCACCCCCGGTCATCTCATGGAGTCTGGGGTTTCAAATGCCCTCTGCATTGCCCCACCACAGTGGGGACCATCCCCTGAGCCCAGCCCAGATAGGCAACGGACCCTCCGACAGCTCTCAGTCCCCCACAAACCAGCTCCGGCTCACCCGGCAGCAAATGCAACTCCACCCTTCCGGGCCAGAAGCCAGGCTCACCCCAGCGCTTCCTCTCCTGTCCCACGAAGGCCACCAGCAGGCGATCTGGGCTCCAATCACCTGGTACCATCACCTCCGCTGCCCCTCCCCCAGCTGCCAGGCCACCAGCCTCCCTTGCTGCGCCCCTGTAGCAAATGCCTCACTGGTCTCCCCTGCACCCCCCTGTCCTCCATCCACCAGAGGGATCTTTACAGAATGTAAGGCAGGTCACCGGACTCCACTGCTCAAGACCCTCCGACAGCTCCCACTTCACTCACGTGAAGGCAGACGCCCCCCACCTTGGCCTGCGAGGCCAGGGCCACCTGTTCTGTTTCCACTCTGCCCACTCTCGGGCTTGGCAGGACTGCCGTCCAAAGTAAAACACTTTGGGTTCTACTAAATCTGGTCCATGATTTCATTTGTTCCAGATTGTTCCAAACTGTTGTATTGAGTTCAGTGATGAGTTTCTTTGCCTGAAACCGTAAAGTTGAAGTATCACATGTAATAGTGAGTTGATTTGGTGCATTTCTCAGTTAAAAAATAATAATCATTATAACTTGCTGTATCATTTTTGCAACTTTTCTGTAAGTCTAAAAACATTATAAAATAAAAAGGTTATTAAAATAAAAAAGATGAGACTTCCCTGGTGGCGCAGTGGTTAAGAATCCACCTGCCAATGCAGGGGACACGGGTTCGAGCCCTGGTCCGGGAAGATCCCACATGCCACGGAGCAACTAAGCCTGTGTGCCATAACTACTGAGCCCACGTGCCACAACTACTGAAGCCTGTGTGCCTAGAGCCCTTGCTCCTCAACAAGAGAAGCCACCGCAATGAGAAGCCTGCACACCGCAGTGAAAAGTAGCCCCTACTCGCCGCAACCAGAGAAAGCCTGCGCACAGCAATGCAGCCAAAAATAAATAAATAAATAAAATTTTTAAAATAAAATAAAAAAGAAAGGGGGGGGAATTCCCTGACAGTCCAGTGGTTAGTACTCCGCACTTCCACTGCTAGGGGCGCAGGTTCGATCCCTTGTCGGGGAACTAAGAAAAGGGGTGTGGGAAGGGGAGAAATTGTACTGAAAAAGGAATCACTGGGCTTCCCTGGTGGTGCAGTGGTTGAGAGTCTGCCTGCCGATGCAGGGGACACGGGTTCGTGCTCCGGTCCGGGAAGATCCCGCATGCTGCGGAGCGGCTGGGCCGTGAGCCATGGCCTCTGAGCCTGCGTGTCCGGAGCCTGTGCTCTGCAACGGGAGAGGCCACAGCAGTGAGAGGCCCATGTACCGCAAAAAAAAAAAAAAAAAAAAAGGAATCACTGTCTAAAAAGCGGTATACGTTTGTAAGAGTGGCTCTGGTGAAAAGTTGGCAAGTGTGTAGCAACACCAGGGTCTGTGACCAGGGCTGTGCACACACATGTCTGTTCAGGAGGGTGTGGTCCTCCTGTTTAAGTGGAGTGAACCAGAGCATGACCCTGGGTCAGTGCCCAGGCAGGGCTTGGACGGAAACCAGAACACAGGTTCCAGGAGACTGGGGAACACGCAGGAGGGGGCTCAAGGCACGACGGCCCAGGCAAGGGCTGAGGGAGCTTCTGAGCTGAACCTTGAAGGAATGGGATTTCCTCTGGAGATGGGTGAGGGCAGACAGTATTCCAGCAAGGGGGAAAGGCATGAGGGAAGGCCAGAGACGGGACAGGAGGGGCTGTGTGTGGGGTGTGGGTGGTTCCTGTAGGGGAAGGAAGGGACTGCTGGTCAAGTGGGTGTGGGTATCAGAGGCTGGATAGAGGCCAGTCAGTAAGGTGGGCACAGCCAGAATGTGCACGGGCACCCTAACAGGCAGTCTGTGAAGGCGGATGGGCAGGGAGCAGAGAAGGGCCTGGAAGACACCCTGTCACCATAGCCTTGGGGAGGTGAATGTAGGGCTCTGCTTCAAGACTTGAGCTGCTGAAGAGAGTCCACTGTTTCTCTTTGTATCCCCAGCATCTTCTCAGCGTTTGGCGCACAGTAAGTGTGCAAGAGATGCTTGTTCATGTGTGTGTATATTCTTTATTTTACAGTTTCTCGATGTACAATAAACTGCAAGTAATTGAAGTATATAATTTGATGACATGTGTACATCCAAGAAACCAACAATCAAGGCAATGAACATGATCATCACCCCCAAGGTTTCCTTGTGCCCCTTTGTAACTCCTAGTCAGCTGTTATTGGCTGTTATTTTAGATTAGGTTTGTTTGTTTTTTTTTTTTTTTGCGGTATGTGGGCCTCTCACTGCTGTGGCCGCTCCCATTGCGGAGCACAGGCTCCGAATGCACAGGCTCAGCGGCCATGGCTCACGGGCCCAGCCGCTCCGCGGCATGTGGGATCTTCCTGGACCGGGGCACGAACCCGGCAGGCGGACTCTCAACCACTGCACCACCAGGGAAGCCCTAGATTAGTTTTTATTTTTGACAATTTTGCATAAATGGAACCAGACAGTGTGTAGTTTTTTGTTTTTGTTTTTTGGCCGCACCATGCAGCTTGCAGTATCATAGTTCCCTGACCAGGGATTGAACCTGCACCCTCAGCAGTGAAAGCACAGAGTCCTAACCACTGGACCGCCAGGGAATTTCCCTGTATGTACTTTAAAAAAACTGGTTTCTTTCTCACAACGTAATTATTTTGAAATTGCTCCATGTTATTGTGCACATCAGTGGTTTGTTCAAGATTTAAAACTTCTGGGCTTCCCTGGTGGCGCAGTGGTTGAGAGTCTGTCTGCCAATGCAGGGGACACGGGTTCGTGCCCCGGTCCAGGAAGATCCCACATGCCGCGGAGCGGCTGGGCCCGTGAGCCATGGCCGCTGGGTCTGCACATCCGGAGCCTGTGCTCCTCAACGGGAGAGGCCACAGCAGTGAGAGGCCTGCGTACAGCAAAAAAAAAAAAAAAAAAAAAAGCTGTTACAATTCAACAATAAAAGGATAAACATCCCAATAACAACATTGGCCAAAAAAAATTTGAATAGACACTACACCTAAGAAGATATATAAATAGCAAGTAAGCACATGAAAAGATACTCAGCACTACTGGTCATAGAGAAATGCAAATTAAAATCACAATGAGACACCACTAGATATTCACTAGAATAGCTAAAATTTAAAGATATGATCACCTGGTGGCGCAGTGGTTAAGAATCTGCCTGCCAATGCAGGCGACACGGGTTCGAGCCCTGGTCCGGGAAGATCCCACATGCCGTGGAGCAACTAAGCCCATGTGCCACAACTACTGAGCCCACACGCCACAACAATGGAAGCCCACGCGCCTAGAGCCCGTGCTCCACAACAAGATAAGCCACCGCAATGAGAAGTCCATGCACTGCAACCAAGAGTAACCCCTGCTCCCCGCAACTAGAGAAAGCCAGTGCACAGCAACAGACACACACAACACAGCCAAAAATAAAAACAAATAAAATAAATAAATTTATTTTAAAAAATAAAATAAAGATATGATCATACCAAATGATGGTGAGTATGGAGCAATTGGAACTCTCATACACTGTTGGTGGGAATGCAAAATGGTACAACCACTTGGGGAAATAGCTTGGAAATTTCTTAAAAACTATGCATCATAATTACTAAAAATGGGAAGTAACTGAAATTATAATATCCATGCAATGGAATACTACTCAGCAATAAAAATAAACGTTTGTTGAACAAACAAGTGTATTATGAAGTATTCCAAGGACAGGGTTTGCAATACTGCATTTGTTCACTAGATGGCGGCAAAAGCCCACTCATTTCCAGTTCCATACATTTGCATCTCCTGTGGCTACTCTCACTGCAGCAGGCAGACAGGGCATCGTCCCCATTTAAACAGAGGAAAAACAGAGTCCTGGAAGG
Organism: Globicephala melas; assembly: GCF_963455315.2. NCBI lineage: Eukaryota > Metazoa > Chordata > Mammalia > Artiodactyla > Delphinidae > Globicephala > Globicephala melas. The sequence goes on from NC_083321.1 coordinate 6,921,800, forward strand.
CAGGTGACACTCCATTTGCCAACTTGTCAGAGCCAGGAGCCAGGATCTGACCTATGTCGCCTATATTTTCTGAGCTTCTGAATCAACAACCCTGCTAGAGGGTTTCCCTGGTGGCGCAGTGGTTGAGAATCTGCTTGCCAATGCAGGGGACACGGATTCAATCCCTGGTCCAGGAAGATCCCACATGCCGCTGAGCAGCTAAGCCCGTGCGCCACAACTACTGAGCCTGCACTCTAGAGCCCGCGAGCCACAACTACGGAAGGCCGCATGCCTAGAGCCCGTGCTCCTCAACAAGAGAAGCCACCGCAATGAGAAGCCCGCGCACCGCAACGAAGACTAGCCCCGGCTCGCCACAACTAGAGGAAAGCCTGTGCGCATCAACAAAGACCGAACGTAGCCAAAAAAAAAAAAAAAAAAACCCTGCTAGACACTCCCACTTCTCACTTTCCCCAATACCCTGCCCCTCCCTCCAAGTCTTCTCATTTTCCTAGTTGCACTCTTACTGAAGTCAGAAATCTGCTTCCCAAATCCAAACCAACTAGCCCTGGGCCTGGGAGACTTGAGGGCAAGTTTGGAGAGGCTGGGAAATGGTGGAGCTGTCACTTAACTCAGATTTGTTTTAGTCACCCACTGCAGTACTGGAATTATCAGAATAATGAAATCCAAAAAAAAAGGAAAAAAACCCCAGAGTGAAAAAGTCTTTTGTACAGCTGGAGGAGTAAATAAAGGACTTTCCTCGGGTTCGTTTATATTATCAAGATCTAGGCCCCTGCCTTGGACATAACCGTCAGAGGAATTTTATGGTGGCCTCCTCTCTTTTTGTGCTCAGAAGGAGGAAATGACTTCTGGCCTCCTTCTTTGCCCCTTCCTGTCGCTGACCCTGGCCTTGACATTTTCCAATCCTGGCCAGTTTTGAGCCTGCTCAGCGCCAGGAAACAGGTAGCCCCTGGTGAATCCCCAGCCTCTCCTCTCTTACTCCTTTGCTCTCCAGTGAAGTCCTTGCGCTTCCTGGGAGTCTTCCAGCTCTGCAAGAACAGAGACTTCTCCAAAAGATGCTGAAACTGGGCATCAATTCAGAATAGGCACTTAAGCCCAGGGACCATTGTGTTGGGGGCTGGTCTGCTGCTGACCTGTCTGGACAGTTGATTTTATCATTTTAATTGAAGTATAGTTGATTTACAACGTTGGGTTTCAGGTGAACAGCAAAGTGAATATACATATAATTACATACATATTATATATTTTTTCAGATTCTTTTCCATTATAGGTTATTACAAGATATTGAATATAGTTCCCTGTGCTATACAGGAGGTCCTTGTTTATTTTCTATGTAGTTGGACAGTTGACACACATTCATGCACTGAAGTAAAAGCAACAGAGAATTCAAGTGTTGGGGACCAGGGTTCAAATTCCAGCCCTGCTGCCTTGCCAGTGACCCAATCGGACCTTGCTTCCCCATTTGCAACACATGAGCAACTTAACATGAGTTCAGTAATGTAGGACAAAGCTGTTTGCTGAGGCCCCTCCCCTCCACTGGGCTGAGGGTGTAGCCAGGCTGGGAGACCGGTGTTAGGTGCAGCATCTTCTTCAGAACTGTGTCCCACACTTAGGTTTCACTGGCCAGGTTTACTGGAAGGAGACGCTCCTACTCGTTCAGGGAATACAGGGAGGAGGCAAGGACATCTCAGGGGGTTAGAAGATGGGTGGGACCGTGAGGGTTTTCCAGTTGCAAGTGAGAGGGATGATCTGCAGGTTTACAGGCCGTTCCACAGGACAAGTGACATGACCCGCTTGTAGCTTGGGAAATGACAACTGATTAAAAAACTGAGTCACTTAAGACATCAGAGGGAACAGCAGAGAGCTTTTTAACCAGCTTTAAGTACTTTCATAGAAGAAATGGCAATACCGCTCCTCCCCATGTCCCCCAGCTGTTTTTCTTCATCCCAGCCCAGCTCACAGCCAACTGCTGAACAGCAGAAAGTAGGCTGCTTTAAAGGAAGTGTCCATTTTTTCCTGTAGGGTTGTTGCTGGGTCCTTCAGCTCACCCAGTGCACCGCTTTCCCCCCTCCAGGTCCCTGCTCTACTTGGGAGATTAGACTGCATGACAGTGCAGTATTTTATTAGACAAGTTAAACAGGAACAAGGTAGAACACCCACGAAAACACCCACCCAGACCAGTTTGATTTATACACAAATGAATCACACCAATGAAAAGCTTTTTAATTTTTATTAGTATGTAATTTAAAATTTCAATAGTGAGACTTCTCCGAACACTAGATACATGAGGAATACCTGAAAATTAAAGACAATGCAGTTATTATATTAGGTTCCTATGTAAATACAAATACAAACCAGTTCAGACTTCTGACAAATGAAATGAAAAGATATAGTTTGAAGCTACTTTTATCTTCCACCTCCCCTAACTCTAGAGCCTAGCACCTGAAGCCAAAGAAGAAAAACGTTAAGAGTCCTGAGAGCAGAGGTCAAAGTCAAGCAAAGATGCCACAGGGATTTGAACCCCGTCCTGGAAACCAGGAGTGCCAACCACCAGCATCTTTTGCTTTTTTTTTAAAGCTAGGAAAAGGCCAAAAAGCAAAACCTGAGAAAACAAAACCTTTTGTTTTCTCAGGAAAAGAAAAACCTTTATAAATAACCCTACTGAAGAGCACTGGAGAATCTGCTTCAGCTAAGATGCTAGCTTGGCCAAGTCTGTTATGTTCACCTGAAAAAGTCTTAGCAGAGAATTTTTGCAATCCCCCCCCCCCAACAGCCCCTCTCAACTGCTAAAGTGCCTGTCTACTTCAGTTTATACCTTCCCACCCAACATGACAGTTCTTAAATGTTATTTCTCCATTTACTGGTTTAAGTTTCTTTTAATCACTGGATAATAATGCCACACATCTGAAACATCTTAGAGCTTTTTAGTTGTGGTCTTAATATCACTAACTATTTGCAGGCAAATTAATGGTCATTTCTAGTAGTGCAACCCACCGGAAGACCTTGACACCAATTACCTTAAGACCGATATGGATCATGCCCACAAGGATCCAAGCTACCGGCAGCATCGAGGTGAGGGGTGAAGGGTCTGCGCTAGGCCAAAGGCAGGGGGTGGCGATGTGGCAGAGAAGTCACTTGTGGGGAGACCTTGCTTTTTAACAGGCTTCTGGAAAAGCTAGGGAAAAGTGGTTGCCCGCTTTCCCCCTTTCCCTCCCCTTCAAGCATCACTTTTTGAGGTTTGGGCTTTATTAAGAGCTGCTATAAAAACAGCTGAGTTGTATGTTAGGACAAGCCCAGGGTATACAAGGTACTCAAGCATTCGTTTGGATGCTTCACTCCCCAAAAAGACAGCCTCAATGCAGTGTCTGCAAAGGGTGTCGTTGAGGCAAGTCCTCATTTCCTAACAGAAGATGGGGTTGAGAGGCCGACACCATTCTGATTGACCTTGGTATAATAGCGCTTTGCTGTCTCTCTTGCCACAGGAAGGCTCCGTGGTTGTCCTACTTTAAGCCTTCGGTGCTTTTAGTGAGGGTTACCTGAAAAATCTTAAAAAAAGGCTTAGCGCCCACCTCACCCCTCCACCCCCAGGCCAACAAACAACTCGCTCATGCTGTTGACACCAGCGTAAAGCTGGAAGGTCACTTAGTACTGAAGTACCCATAACAGATCTGACTTGGTATGTAAATATAGAAAAAGCTTGTTCACCTGTTGTCCTCATTTTGTCCACTGGTGAATTCAACTGGAAGCTCCTTCTATAGTCTGAAGAATACCATCTGAAAGAACTAGTGGTTCCCAATCCCCACATTTAAAATGCAATGTTTGGTTTGTTTATTAAAAGTAAATAAGCTATTTTTCCTTACTGGGTCTGGCTTCTCTGGCCCTTCGCATACGTCTGTTGTTTTGAATGTTCCTGTATATAAGAATTAAGACCAAGGGAGGGGAGAGAGAAACCCGGCACAAAGACAATGCACTAAGACCACTGAACTGTTGTTAAACATTTCCACTTGCCAGTTAAATTTCGTGAAGACTGTTGTTCGTTTGAATTTTATTTCTTGTCACTGATTTTAAAGTTGCATCTGGAAAAGACTAAAGGCTTCAGTGCCCTCCCACCCCCTTACCAGAAGTGAACAAAAAAGCATTTTACCTAAAAGCACGGCAAAAGGGACTTTGCTTCAATCACAAACACGAATGCTTAAAGCTGCAGAAATTTCCTCAACACTCAGCCTTTTATTACTCAGCTGGATTTTCCTTCAACAATCACTATTCCAAGCATTGGGGAAAACACAACTTTTAATCATACTCCAGTTGTTTCACAATGCATTCTAATAGCAGCGGATCAGAACAGTACTGCATTACTTGCCAACAGAACAGACAGACCTGAGATCAAGACAACTGCATTCTGTGTAGTCTGCAAAAAAAAAAACTAAAACAAGTAAGCCCCACCCTCTCCTCCCTTCCCTCCAAAATCAGGGGGGAAAAATTTACTTGAGTATGCTGATAAACTCACTGCAAGGTCTCACACTCACTAGGAGAACAGAAGGCAGAGCCAAGTGCTTATATGCAAGTCAAAATCCTGAACAGCTTCATGAAGGATGAAATGAAGCCTCTGCAAAGGAAAATTCTTTAAAAAACCCACATGCCCTCCCCCACACCAAGTGCCTATATAAAAGGCCAATAGTGTAAACATCAGCTACCACTAGATAACACGACTGTAAGCATTTAAAGTTAACATGCAAACTGGAAACGTGGATAGTATGATCTCTCATTACTCTAAGTTTAACCACTAGACTCCTGACTTTCTGAAAACAGCGTAGGTGTTACCTGTTTTCCTGATCATAATCTCCCACCTGTCTAAGAGGTATTTATTCCTTATTTAGAGGGCCTCTATTGCCATGTGCCTGGAATTATTAAATGCTCATCACTTTTACGAAGGATAAAATTTGTTTTTCCTGCCTTAAGTTAAATTCGTTCTTCCGCTCAACTCCTGATCTTGTCCGTTAAAGAGTGTTCAAAGTTTCTGAAAGATGAGAAGAATCCCCCCAAGATTGCCCAACACTAACTACAAACAATTTTATTTAAATAAGGAGACAGCTTTCTAAAAGCATACATTCTCTACAAAGTATTTTATTTTGAATAATTTAACGGTTTTCTGCACAATACACATCATAACATTTAAATTTTAGCAAGATTAACAATCTGAATTCTGGTTAACAGCACATTATGCTACCCTTCAATAGGCTTTTCAGAGATTCAATGCTGAACAAATGTTCTTAGTATTACACACATTACCTTTATTAATCTCAAGAGGCTTTAAGGAATTACTAGCCTCTGAGTGAAGTGTGCTAACCCATCATGGAAGCCCACAGGCACACTAAGTCCTGTCTAATTTTAAAAGGCTGGATAGGAAAATCCCTCACAATCCCGGAATCCCTTAGGTAAGGGACCTAGGACACCTCCACAGCTCTTAGCAAAGGTAAGCACTTATCCCTATCATGCAATACTGCAGATACAAGTTAAACTTATCTGTTAACAGCTGCCTGCTGTTTTCTGCTCCCAGATGAAATGAAGCAACTCTTCTGATAATGAGAAACCTGTCTGAGGCAAACGAAAGATTGGCAAACAGCACAGCCTCCTCCTCAATCCACTTGATCCCACTCATTTCAATTATTTCAGCTTCTTTTATTCCAGGATTAATGTGTAGCATTATCATTTTCATTTCATTTCGCTTTTTTATTCTGCTTTTGTAAAAGCAGTATTGAGATGGACATTTGATCTTCATTGTATCTCATCATTTCATTATTTCTCATCAATTCATTATTTTTGTGGATACAGCTTGATAAGCCAAACTTTAAAGTGGTAGATTCCATTAACTTTAAATTGGTAGCTTTCATTTGCTTAATTTTTTTTGGCATATGCAGACAATGTGTTTGTTCATCAGTAGTTAAGGATCTCAGGGTTATGCTTTTTCCCCCATGTAGATATGATATATAATCTTTTCTGCCTTTACTTATCATTCACCAAGGAGCTGTTCCCCTCTCGATCTAGGCCATCATACTGCCAGGCTGGTTATGACTCAGAAGTTGTTATCTGAAAAAAGTCTACAGGAAAAAAAAAAGGGTTTCCCCTCCCTCATCAACAAAAGCCCACCCTCTTATCAGTTATAATTTACAAATACTTAGATGCAAATTTGAGACAGTTTACAATAATTTTGAATCATACCTTAACATCCTGTTTTGCAGTCCCACACACAAGGTTTTCCTACACTAAAAAAATATGCTTGCTTACATACAACTGAAAATAGAATCTTACTTGATAATATAAAAGCTACCATCAGAAGAAATCCCTTCAGGATCATTAAGCCACCTCCTTTGCTCTGAAGCTCCTATAGTAAGTTTTATTAAACCACCTGAAAAAAATTCCAAAAGAGAACCACACACTACCATATGCAAACAACTGAAGCATTTAAAAAATTCCCAAGTTTTTAATCTAAGGCAGCCCAGTGGGCTAGACCAACCCCCAGTCCACCATTTTCCTTCCCCAAGCCCTACACTTTAAATCCAGTCAATCTTCATGAACTTCCCCAGCTGTCAAATTCAAAAACTGGGGAAAAACAGGAACTAGAAAATTGGGAGTTACTTGCCACCTTGGAAGTTGAGAGTTCTTTAGTTTTCCATCCTAAGTATTTAAGTTCTCTGGTATGAGTTATCTGAAATCATAAACTAAACAATTACCTAAACCCAACCCTCCCAATCCCAACCATAGGCCACTGCCAACTAATTGCCAGTCTGCCCCTCCCCGTTAATAAGTTAGCTTGAAAGTTACATTATTTGAAAACTTAACTTCAACATTTGGCCTAGTCAAGCTCTCCTGAAGTTCTCCTGAGACGACTGAGTATGAACCAAAGCTGCACTGTGCTGTGCACTTCAGCTTCACTGGGAATACTCTTCCAAGGAAAAAAGCAGCTCCAATCCCTGAAGGCGTTGGTGCCAAACAGCGTAGCAGTACAATCCTTCTCTAACTCAGTTTGTCAATAGTACTATAGCATCTGTGGAAAATCTTAGAGAAACATTTTCTCCCCCACCCTCGTCCCCAAAATACTTCAAGTAAAAATAACCAGTTACGTACTTTAAAAAATGTCTGATTAAGGGGTGGAGAACCAGAATAACTGCCAGCCATTTCTCCCACGGACAGCTCCGCCAGACCTCAAATGAGAGCTGCTTGTGCTCTCGTTTCTACAAACTGTAAACCTGTGGTGTTCTGATAATCCTGATACTGGATTTTCTTTTTTCCTGTTACCTTGAGTCATTTGCCTTTGGAATTCTAGACAGACCTAAAGGGAAAAAAACTCAAAACATATTTTGCCCCCCCAAAACTTTCCCCCCACAATTACACACCCAAGCTACATATTCAGAAAACTTTCAGAATACAGGGTGAGAAAGAAAAATAGGTCCTCTATTCACGAAATTGAAATGCTTCATTACCCCAAGCTAAATATAAAACCTGCTTACACAACTTGCTGAAATCCTCTCAAAGTCGTTCTATCAAATCCATTTGTCTTCCCTCATATTGGTTAAAAACAAAAACACTTGCCATCTACCATTCCTCCGGGCCTTGGAAGTCTGCCCTCAAAAGCTCCAGAAAAGATGCATGAGAAAATAGGCCTGCAAAAGAGAAACCTACGACACCCGAAAATCGGCCTACATCCCCATAAAACCCTTTATGCTTAAGTACACAACTCCCCCATTACCATTAGGAAATTCAAAGATATTACCATACTCAATTACATAAAAAAAAAATTAAGGAGAAGAAAACAACCCACGATATGGCCGACCTCACGGATTTTTTTACCACACCACTGGCTCTCCCTGCGGGCCTGGCACACTGGGCTGCCGCTCTAGGATCCTCTATCTATCCTCCACACCGCCTGCTCGCCTCCTCCGCGTGGTTGCCAAGCCAAGCCGCACGCTAGCTTCATCACCACATCGCACTGGCCTCCTCCTTCCTGGGATCCTCTCCTAGCTTCACCTCCAAATCGTTAGGGCTCCTTCCTTCTTCCTAGCTTCCTTCACCAAATCGCACTGGCTCCCGGGCTCCTCTTTCCTATATTCACGAACTGCCGCTTGCTCCTCAGTCCTAGTTTCACCAAACACTGGCTCCTGGAATCCTGTCTGCGGCTCCTGTCTTCCTAGATTCACTGAATCCACTTCTGTGTAGCACCTGGGTCAGCTGTTAATTAGCGCCTAGTCCTCAGAATTTAAAATTTCATCTTAGCGCAAAGTCCAATGCAAAAATGTTAACTTGACGGTTATTCTTGCTCTTGGATTTCCTTCAGTTACAAAGTCCTTTAAATTTTCCAAAGGAAACTAAGCTACTGTATTTACAGCCTTTCAAATGTTTAACTCTTCCAAAAACATTCTTAGTTTTTAAATTACTTCAGTCCTTTTAGTAGCTTTTTGCTGTGATTTTAAACTGACTTCCCTTCTCGTTTTGGGATAGTCTTCTAAGTTGGTCCTGACCTACAGCAGTTTAAAAACCCTCATCTTCTCAAATCTAACTTCTGCCCCACCAGAATTAAGTTGATGGGCTTTTATAATTCTTTTAACTATAAAAAATTATTTTCCTTAGTTTTTGTTCCTTTATCCAACTTTTTGGCCTTGAACTTTCGCATCTTCTAATTTTTTTTTGACGTCTATCTGGTATGCTTATGTCCAATAGCTTGTTTTTCATTTTCTATCTGAAATACTCGACCGTATGTTCAACCTTCTTTCTCTCTGCTAGTTTTGTCTACTTTTTCTTCCGCCTTCTACCTTCTGGGCTAAAATTAGTTTTTTCTGTCTTCTAACAGGCGTATTTTTATCTTCTACTTTTCCTATCTTCTCTAGTCTTTTCTTCACCTTCCTGTACTTCTGTCTTCCGAGTTTTCCACTTCAAATTTCTAATCTTCTTTCTCAAAATCTTTATCCTACCATCCCTAATTATTATTTCCGTCGGCTTTAGCAAATAAAGCCCTTATAATCAAGTAGGCTTCAAATGTCGCAATTTTTATTGCGCCATGAATTTGAAGGCATGTTTCTTAAATCACCTTCAGTTAATTTTCTTAAAAGACGGCTTTTAAAGAATTTTAATCCTCTACAACTATGACTTTTTTAAATGACGGTTAGGTTTAGGTTCTGTTTATGTCACCCTACGTTTTAACGTTAATCTAAAAGGCTGCCTTTCATTTAAGAAAATTTCGTACTGTGCAGTCCTATTTCTTTCAGCAATTCCTTTTAAAATTAGTTTTTTCACTCCATGAAGAAGTTTCAGCTCCTAACCTCCGCCATGTTCTAAAATTATTTTTCTTCCTTTCTCAACCTACTCTTTAAGTCTTCATATTTCCCCTAAAATAATCTTAAGTTATCAAAGTTACTCTAAGAATTTAATGCAAAGCAGTATCTCACTATTCTATTTATAATTCCTACAGAATTATACTAATCCTATCTATCTTAGCAGAAAAACTTATCTGTGGTCTCCTCAGGCTGCGCCTCCTCACTCACAGCAGCCTCTGCGCTCGCTGCCTCAATACCTGCCACCCCGCCCGCTGCGGCATATTTATAGAGGAAGGACGGCTGACACCTCCAAATTTCAATACCCTTCCGCCGCCTTTGTGAGGGAAGCAAAAATAGTTCCTCCGGAGGGGTAAAAATAGAATCTGGTTGACGAGACTTTCTAGACTCTTAAGTTTGTGCAACTTGATCGCAAGCCCTGTACCCAGATTTTTAAAACTTATTAACAAGTAGATTTGAGCTGAAAATTTGGGCAAAAACAATGAAAATCACATTTAAATAGACCAGCTTACAAAAACTCAGAGCCATTACTTGGGAATGTTTTAGCAACTTTTAAAATACTTCTCGTGTTTCCTTGGAGTACAGTGGGTACAACTTAGTGCTTTTTGAAGGAAGGTTCAACTAGCTTTGCTGACGGCCTGCCTTTCCATTATGTAACCGAGCTTCAGCCTCACAAGTACAGACCGCAGCCATTTTAGAAGCGAAGCGTTGCAGTTTTCCCCCCAACAGCCTCAAGTCCTGTGAGGTGGTTCTGAGGTTTATACCGCAAGCGGCCTGTTTGCCCTTTTATTCATGAAATCCGATCGGTCCAGGTTATCTGCTTAAGAATTCTACTAAATGTGTAAGTCCACTTCTCGAAAATGTTTCAAGAGCCACAGTTTATTGTCTTCTGCAACAGAGCTGGCCACCCATCTCAAAGGCTGACTAAAATCGAGGCATCAGCATGGGCCTGTTAGTAACTTGACATGCTACATGCTTTTGTTGTCGATTCTGTATTTACTGTCAGCTAGAGCCCTACACTTTTGGTTGCCTGCTTAGACATTTTAAATCAAGCCGGGATTAACTTCTTGTTCTTTCCAAACGTGAAGCGTTTCTAAGCTTCCAGGCTTCTCTCTTGTTAAAGTTGTCAAAAGCAAGTTTACGTGTCCTCTTTATAAAGTATCAATAACAAAAGTCAGTGATTTCACCTCCAAAGACAAGGCGACCTTGGGCAGGCACTCCGCGAGGGAACAAGTTCTCAAATTTTTGTGAACCTTTAATTGCGGGTTTGCTTTTCTAGGTTCTTCTGTTTTACAAATTTTGCGTTATCTACGGTTTAACTCTAGAGACTTTTAAAAGTCTTGGGGGTTGGGGGGGCTTCCCGGACACCGGCCTTCCACGCAACTAAAGAAGCCGCGGAGAGAAAATGCTGAGGAGAGGCCGAGCGGGCTGGGCACGCCCCGCCGGGGCCGCTGGGCCTCCAGGACCCTCGGGCCACCCGGGCGGGGGAGGGGTGTGTTTCCGGGCCGGCGCGGCCTGAGGCCTTTGAGGAAGTGGGGGAGGGGCGCTACACTAACGCCACCGCACCCGCGCCCCCACCCCACGCCCGCCTCGCGCAGGGATATGCTGGTCGTGAGCCGCCGGCTCCCTTTGTGAGTCGTAGGCTCGCGGGCGGATTCCGCCGGTTCTAACCGGCTCCAGCCGGTCCCAGCCGCCTCCGGGAGCGGTGGCGGTTGGCGCAGCGCTCCACTGCGCACGCGCGCCCCGCCCCCAGGGCCGGTGCCTGTCCTAGAGAAAGGCGTGGGGGAGGGTGTCAGCTGGCCCTGAGCCGGTTGGGGCTGTTTGACCGCCCTTCCAACCTTTCGCCACGTTTGGGTTGCTCTTCCCTTCCAGGGGCTGCTGCCCTCCTTCTCTTCTCAGCCCGGGTCGGCCTTTCCTTCCCCTCCCCCGTCCTTTGTCATTGCTTCCTTATTATCGCAAAGTCATCCGTTTATTAAAAATTCGCACGTCATTCCCCTGTAGTCATCTAGTTCTGTTTATTGTAACATCCCTTGAGTGTTTGTATGTCACCAGATCTTACTAGTCTAGGATGCTCGAAGCGGAAGGGGTCTCAGAAACTGCCTGGGTTGTTTTCCTTGAAAAGACTGGAGTGGCGATGAGATCGTGGAGCGTTCCAGGGCACATGGTGGTTTCAAGCCTAGAGCCCAGGACAGGGTGGTGACACCCACCCTCTCGCCGCCTCTCACCTCCAGAGTTTTTAATTCTAGAATCTCTGCAATACCTTGTGTTTAGGCAGTAAATTCCAAGAGGGGAAGACGGAGTTTATTGGCAAGGTACAGGTTAGGATGGCAACTGAATGATGACATAGGAGTTGTAAAAAGTCCCGTAGTCTGTATTTTTAAACCCCCTTTGGCTCCTATAAATGGCGGTGGTTGTGAAAGGAGCAGGCCTGGGGGGCTCTAGCAAGTTAGGGTACCGTCTTCTATGCTACCCTCCCACCTCCTCCACCCCCAATAAAGCAGGGCCAGTCTGAGCAGCTACTTTAAAGTGGCCCTGGTGAAGCTGTTCTTGTTTAATCACTCTTTCCCTCTCCCTGTAAGAGTGGAATATTACAGAGATGCAGACGGCTCCCTTCAAACGTAGTCTTGATGTTTGCTCTGGGACTGGAAAAGTTTTAGTAGAATTTTAGCGCTGGAAGGAGGAAAACCTGAGTTGGGTCACCTCATTTTACAAGTGGAGATTTGGGGGCTTGGGGAGTTTGTGATTTGCCTAAAATCAGACACAGCTAATTAGTACCAGAACCTATTCTTGAATCTGCGAATTTCAACCTCATGGTGCCTCCCTTTGTCCCCCCACTCTCTCCCAGTACTTATGTCGGCCTCCTCAACTGCCCTTTTCTCCAGGGCTGGGCGGGGAGGGGACCTAGGTCCCCCTCTTATCTGTGACCTTTCTCCCATTCTGGAGCCGCGGAAGTGAATGTTAAGAGCCCTGAAGTGCTTTAAATAATTGTCAGTGTAGCTAACTAGTCATTTCCAGTTCCCTTACACATAGATTGTAGCATTTTCCTTATACTGTTAGAATGGCTGCGTTGTATTTGGCTAATTCTCCCTGAATTTGGGGAAAGAGATTTAAATGAAGCTCAGAACTCAGGAATCTCTCGTGTGGGAGAGATTTTTCTTACCTTTTTTTCCCAAACTGGTAAGTAAAAAATATTTTAGAGATTATGGACACTAATCCCCTTTTTACTATTTTGGCCCAAAGGTTTACTGCCTTCATCTCTCTTGGCTTTTGCTTCGCAAAACTGACTAGCTGTCTCCAAAATATTCTAATTCCCTCCTCTTCTTGATGTAGTGAGTCTCTTTTTTTCTGGAAGATATATTTAAACAAGAGGGCCTAAAATCGCCATGTTCTTTGGTGAGAAGATAAATAATACATTTGATTATGAGCCTTTCTCTCAATTCTTTTGAGCTAAGGCTCCCTTTAACATAAAACGAAATTTTCTTCAAGGCACCTTTCCTAATCCATGTTCCTTTTAACTGCATAATGTCCTAAGGCAGCTGCTCTCAATATCCTATGTATTCCCCTCTACCTCAGTCTGAAACCTGGTCTGCATTTGGGCCTCAGGGCACAGGTATAGGAGGGCTAATCCGTTTCAGCTGGTAGGTCATCTCATGTTCCCACACCCCACCCTCAAAAAAGCCCAGGCTAAAAATAGGGGGCTCTTGGTTCCGGTTTCTGGCAATCACTTCCCTGACAAACAGCGGGTGACCTTGGGCACTAACCCAAATAACTTCTCACTGGCGATTTTCTTATGTGTAAAATGAGGAGATTCGATGGAAGGAGTGATGACGCTAACTCTATAAAATGCAGTAAACAGGGTTGAGAAGGGAACATGGAAGGTTTTAGGCCTCCTGGCTGTGGCTTCAAGGAGGTGGAGACCTGAAAAGGTCTAAAGTAGCAAAAATTTAGAATCAGGCCTCCAGACCTTCCGTCACCTAAGTCACCTAATCCTCCTGAATCACGTCAGACCCGAAACTTCCAGAGAATGCCAGAATCTGCTCCACCTCCTTCCCTTTTTAGAAAGGCCGGTCAGGCTTAGTCAAGAGACGTTTCTGAGGCCCTTCATTTCTGGGGCTATGGTTCAGAGGCCAGTCTGGGTGAGTCTTCAGCGATACCTGGCATCCCCCCAGGCCTCTTTTGTTGCATTTTACCTAACCTTGTGCTATTTAGATAATCCTTCATTGCCAGAGACAGTTTTGGAAATGCAGGTCAGAAATAAAAGGCCACGGGAGTCCCCAATAAACAACTTTCTTGTTTTCTAAAGACTCAAGGAATTTGCATTTCCCAGCCCCCTCCTGCTGCCCACATTCCCCGAGCTGATCTCTGGAACAATGACTGCACAAAAGTTCAGCTCCCTCCTCCTCAGACAGCAGCCAACTCCCACTGCAGGAAAAACCCACAGAGATGACGCAGCTCAGAGCTCCATTCTGCAGAAGAGAAGTCATTGTTTTCTAGGGGATTTTGGACAACTAAAAATGTACTCGGAGAAAGTCGAAAAATCAACCACTGAAATCCACCAGACACACCATTACCTCACAGAGAGCTGAGGGCAATTCTAGCAAAAACAAGTTACAGAAACTAAAAACGGCTGCGTCATCAGCCTTCCCCAAAATGCTGTTGGGGAGAGGCAGCCTGGGCCTCTCCCTCTCAGGCACTGAACATCTCTAGGCTGAAGAGTAAAGGAAACATTCTCCTCTTGTCTTCCTGAGAAGACCATCCATCTTTTAAGTGTACCCTCCTCCAAGACATAGCAGAAGGATTCTGTGTTGGTAGAATTCTCTTTCTGGGGGAGAACACAGGAGAAAGCATCTTGAAAAAGAGATTTCTCAACCCCAGTTCGAGAACTCCATGCTGCTAGTTCCCTTCTTTAGTTTATTCGCCACGTAATGTCCTTGGCCCTGGGCCCTGCAGCCTGTTTGTGGATCTTTCCAGAAGGCCTGGCTGTGAAAGCCCAGCTGTAGCACTGTGGGGTGTGGGGGGACAGAATGACAACAAGGGGCAGAACGCAGCTCTCCAGACCAGCTGCCTCAGCCTCTTTCTCCCCAGCTTAAGAGCTCAGCAAGGCCCCTCACTGGCTTCACCCAGCATCTCCAGACCTTCCTTCCCCAGGCCGTCCACCCTCCCTGTGGCCTTTCCTCTTGTCCTGGTTAACCTGGGGTGGAGATGGTCTACTGACCCCCTCCCCGGCGGAGAACAGAGTCTACCACGCTTTCCTCAGTCCCTGCATTGTGCCTGGTGCATCTGCAGGACAGGAAATTCAGCGTTATTTTCTGTAGAATTTATTGAGCACTGTGCCATACGCGTTCAATGAACCATCTCTTTTCAGTTCTCACAGCCACCCTGTGAGGGAGGTGCTGCTGTTAACCCCTTGGACAGATGAGGAAACTGAGGCCCGGGCTGTCTCTCTTGGCATCACTAGTGCCTGGCACACATTAGGAGCTCAAAATGTGCCTACTGAACCATGACTAAATGACTAAATTGGAATAGTATCTCTTTTGGAATTAAGAAACCAGGCAGAACAGTGAAAAGAGCACATGCAGTAGATGCCCCGTAAGTGCAGAGTGACTGAGTGACTGTAACCCAGCTCGGGAGGGGCTGTGAAAGGACAATGCGTCCCCCATCCTGGAATGTCCAGTCCAGAGACACTTGTGTAAAGCGAGCTCAGTGGTTCTCTGAGGTTTCCAGCTGTTGGTTGCGCTGTGTAGGTACTGGAGCGCGGTGGTGAGGAAGAGGCGCAAGCTGACATGCTTTGACAGGAGCAAAATGCTTTCAGATGTGACACAAACACGACCGTCCGGCAGGAGGGAGTAAACTCCGCACTGAGCGGTACCGCGTCAGAAACCGCGGAACTTCTAGACAGACTGACCCATAGAGGTGGGGAAGGGTGTGGCCCGGAAGGCTGCCTTGGGTCTCCGTGGAGCTCCTGCCTCCAGAACGCAGGGGTGTGAGCCCGCCCTCAGGGCTCAGGGCTTGCTGTCCCTCTGCTGGAGGCCTCACCGCGGGAAGCAGGAGGTGCTGTGTCCAGTCTCACCCGCACTGCGCGGGGCCTGTGAGTGGACCTTTCAGAACAGCCTGAAGGAACTGTGAGGCTTCCCAGTGGGTCGTATCCACAGTATCACAGTCTTATAACCCTGATCTGTTCAGTCACCCACCTGAGGTCCCAGGCAGATGCTTGTGTTAGCACCACATCCCCAGCGTGATGCTCATTAAACCTTTCACCCCTCCTACACGCACACACACACACACACACCACACACGTGTTCATTCTTCCTCAACCCAGCTGTGGCCCGCATCCCACAGAGACAAGTCTCATGGAACAGGGGTAGAGGTCCGCCGGTTCTAGGATCTTTGCCTGAGGTGTATCTCTCAGCACATGCCAGGTACAAACAGAAGCCCGTGGCGTTATGGCTCTTTCTCTGGGGCTGATGTGACAGTACAGGCTTGCAGTGATTGCGGTGGAAGAGACCTGAAAGCTCTTTAGGTGATGGGAACTCACTAGAGAGCAGCGGAGACTGGAGTGAGGTCTGGGAGGACTGGAGTTCCCTGAAGAGGGAGTTTGGACTCTGTTCTTTGGACAGAAGGATGGCTTCCGAGCTGGGAGAGGCCCTGGCTTTGGGAAGCATTGTGTAGCTGCTCTTTGCAAGGTGGCTGAGCTGGGAGAGGTGGCAGAGGGGAGGGCCCTGGAGTCCATCTTCACAGCCCGGGCCGGAGGTCGTGGAGGCCTGGATTTGGGGGTGGTAGGGGTGGTGGTGGTGGTGGCATGGCACAAGAGAAAGAAGACAGGTAGAGGTCTGCCTGAGGCTCTCCAGGCTCCCCACACTGGTCTCTTCCTCTGTCTCCTGAGCACCCTAGCCCTTTCCAGACTCATGTTCTTTTCTTTCTTCCATTTTTTTTTTTTTTTCTTTTCTTTTGGCCATGCTGTGCGGCATGCGGGATCTTAGTTCCCTGACCAGGGATGGAACCTGTGCTCCCGGCAGTGGAAGTGCAGAGTCTTAACCACTGGACCCTGCCAGGGAAGTCCCCTTTTCTTTTTTTTTAAGCATTCATGTTCATCTTTATTTATTTATTTGTTTGTTTGTTTGTAGGCACTCAATAGATGTTTATTAAAAGAAAGGTCCTTTAAATTCTATAGTGTTTTACAATTTTCAAAAGTTTCACGGGGCTTCTTTGGCGGCGCAGTGGTTAAGAATCCGCCTGCCCATGCAGGGGACTCAGGTTCCATCCCTGGGCCAGGAAGATCCCACATACCGCAGAACAACTAAGCCCGTGAGCCGCAACTACTGAAGCCTGTACTCTAGAGCCCGTGAGCCACAACTACTGAAGCCCACGTGCCTAGAGCCCGTGCTCCACAACAAGAGAAGCCACGGCAATGAGAAGCCCACGCACTGCAACGAAGAGTAGCCCCCGCTCGCCGCAACTAGAGAAAGCCTGTGTGCAGCAACGAAGACCCAATGCAGCCAAAGATAAATGAATAAACAAATGTATTTATTAAAAAAAAGTTTAACACACATGATTTCATATAATCCCGTAATAACCCTTTGTTTTCCTACCCCTATCTTGCCCCTCCCCACTTCCCTCTCCCCACTGGTAACCACTAGTTTGTTCTCTATCTGTGAGTCCACACTCATGTTCTTTACTCTCGATGACACATCTGCATGGAATGCACCTCCCCCACTCTTCAGATGACACTCATTCTCATCACCCTGCCTGGGAAAGGGCCAAGGGCCTCCCTGCCCAGCACTTCCAAAGTCATCCCGTATCACCACCCCACAGTTACTCACTGTCACAGCACAGCCTGTTTTCCTGGATGAACACGTGTTCGTTAACATGTCCCCCTAACTCTTCGGAGGGTTAAGGCAACTCCAGGGTTTGCAGCCTGGTCAGCAGTGAGGATGGGGTGCGACTGCTGGAGGCTGAAATTGGGGACAGAGGGGCCTCCAGCTCACTCTCCTGCACAGACGGGAGATGGGTCTGTGCCACCCTCCCAGCGGTGAGTCCCAGCTGTGGACAAAGGGTGAGAGCTCCGCAGAGATGTCACTTGGCTCCGTTTGGTAACTTGTTGCTCTAAGGCCAGAGCTCATTCTGGTCCCTGCATTCCCAGCCCCTCTGCCCTTTACTCCGGGGAAGCAGGCCCAACGGAGTGACCTGGCTCAAGAATTGTGAAATGGTGGCAGAAGCTCTCATTCCTCCCCTTTGCCTTCCCCAGGTGCAGGAATCCCGGGGCCCCTGGGACCGTCAGTTGGGGGGCTAGCCCCCGTGTCCCATGGCAACACAATGCCCAGCATGACTGAAGTTCTGACATGTCCACGCCAGAAGTGCCTTCTGTGTCACTCAGTCTCAGGCTGCCTCAGGCCTCTTCAGCTGCAGCCCACACAAACCAAGGAAGTTTAGACTCAGCAGCGCCTGGGAAGAAGGTGGAGACAAGAAAAGCACTGGGAAAAGAGCCTGGGTGGAAATTTCCATGACTGTTCTGCCAAAGCAAAGGCTTCAGCTGAGCCCAAGGCAGAGACAGACCTGGGAGCTAGAAACCATCCAGGTCACAAAGGGTCACCCTTCCTCATTCTCCCAGATCTTTGTCACCCACTGCCCCACCCTGAACCCGGGCCATAACCCTCAATCAGCTGTGTCCCGTCTATTCCAGCCTCATTTGCTCTCAGACCCCTAGTTCATGAGATACCCGCCACCTCTCCCCCAAGGACACGGCTAACCTCCCGGCCAGTGGGAGCCCCCTCTTTAGGAGCCACATCGAGGCCCCTTGCCCTCCTTCCTTGCAGGAAGCCCTCCCCGCTGAATGGTCCGTCCCTCCTACAGTCGCCTGCGGCTGTCATCATCCAGTGACCTCACCAGCACTCCTGTGATTGTGCCCTTCGCTCAGTGACTCACCTGTTGTTACCCTGAGCTATGGTATATGACTTTTATTGTTGTTTGTCGCTTATCCTTGCAAACACAGTCTTCCCACAGCCCCGCCTCGGCTCAGACCAGCAACGCACGCAGCTTATTCCGCATCTACGCAGCCTGTCCTGTGTGACCTCCAGCTGGTGCTGGGGACGCTGAGAGGCTCACTCCAGGTTCTAGCTGTTCCAGCTGCTGGGCCCCAGGATCCATCCCCAGCCCAGGCTGGCATTTCCCCAGCAGGAGTTTGGCAGGAATGGTTATAGGCTTGACTTCTCTCCCCACCCCAGCCAGGATTCCAGAGAGGATGAATGATTGGGACTCAGCCCAGGGTCCTGGCCACAGCCTTCCCTGGGGCCTGTCTGGCCTTGCCCACCAGCCGTCAGCCCCAGCCTGGCAATGTGGGTGTCCTGGAGCCAAGCAGGTATCTCCTCCTTGTTCTTCCACTCAGCTTTCTCTCAGCTCCCCAGAAGACCATGGATCTCTCCCCCTCCGCACCCTGTCCCTGTCGCCCACCCCATCTGGTTCTTCAACTCTTCCATCCTTATAGAGGGGTCATGGAGAGAGTGGCCTTGAGAGTCCCACACACTTGGTCTCAGCCTGGTTCCTCCCTCACTGGCTGTACCCTGTGATGGTGGCAAGTTACTTAACCTCTCTGAATCAAGTTTAGTCCTCAGGGAAATAGGAATGAAATCGTGTAGTACCCCCTTCTCAGGTTGTGAGGCCGTCAGGAGCTTAGTACAGTGCCTGGCTCAAATGATGTGCCCTGTAAATGGTGTCTGTCACTACCTTCCCTCCCCCCTCACATACTAAGCACGCAGCTGCCTCCCAAACCCCCAGACTGGAGCCAGGCACATCTTAGGAAGGGGTTAAACATTGGCAGTGACTTCATCCTTGCCTTGGAGCAGGAAGGAGGCAGAGAAGGTAACAAAATCAGGCCAGAGGCTGGGTGGAATTTTCCAGTGCTCATAAACAGGACCATTCGGGTTGCTAACTGAGGTCACCATGGAAACGGTCACATGTGCCTGCCTTCTGCTTATTCCAACCTGGCTAGAGGCCGATGACACAAGCTCCAGGCCTCTTCATTGGCTGCCACCTTCTCTTGCCACTGAAATCTAGCAGGAGATTGGCCAAGAGCTGTTTCTAGGCTGGAGTTAGACCTTCCCTACCCCCCAGCCAGAACCTGCTGGAAGCTGTTGTTTTGAACCAGAGGAAGATGGAAAATAGGCTGCCAGAGATGTTGCCATAGCAACTGCTTTCCTTTCTGCTCTCCTTGGAGTTAGTAGTTGACTTCTTTGTAGTTGAAGTACTTTTCCAAAGGCAGAGGGAGTGGCAGCCATTTTATACCGACCTAACCTTCTTCTTTTGAATTTCTGAGCCTCTGCTTACGGCTTTGGTTACCAATCCACCCCTGGCTTCTGTGAAATGGGATACTCATTCCAGGACACCCTACCTTCTAGGGTTGGAGTAAGTTTGCAAAGGCTCACTGTAAACTAAAGCTCTGTGCACTCGCCATGTGTCTTTAATTGACCGGCTTTGACATGAGCGTAGAGTGGAATGGCCCTATGAGGTGGGGTTGGGGGCCCTACCAACTTGTTTAGCAAAGCCCGGAGCCCCAGGACTCAGGGGCCCCTTTGAAGTCCACTTACTGTTCTGTCACTGGGACCATCAGCTGTTCGCATAGCCCCCCCAAAGACTCCCTTTCTCTTTCTGTAAGAGGATTCCTCTGTAGATGATCTAGAAGGCCCGTTCCAGCTCTGACATTCCATAAACCTAAGTTAAAGGCCTGCCTGCTCTCCACAATAAATCTGTGGACCTTATCATCCCCACGGGAGGCAAAAATACAGGCAACTGCCGTACACCGAGCACTTTCTAGGCGGCAGGCACCGCCTGTGCACCAGCTCAATCTTCACAGCAACCCTAGAAGGTGAGGATCATTATTACAGCTCCCACTCATTTTACAGATGTGGAAACTGAGGCCCTGAGAAGTCAGGTAAACTGGTCCGAGGTCACACAGCCAGCAAGCGGCAAGGTCTAGATTTAAAGCCTGGTGGACTGGCAGCTGGTGTTTGAAAAACACAGGCTTGGGAAGGATTGTTTGAAGCTGGGGCCCACACACCAGTACTGCTCCACGGTACTGTCTGCTGTGATTTTTCCAGAAAACAAAATACATTCCATTCTGACTGGCCTTTATCAGAGTTGCAGCCCTTACTGCATCTTTGATGTTATAAAGTCCTTTTTCTTATGAAATGATGGTGACAGCAGATGGTAGCTATTTTGTTGTCATGTTCTTTTTGTTGTTGTTGTTGTCACGTTCTTATTTGGGAAAAGTTGGCTAATTGAGAAAAGGCTAACCTTATATCAATATATCCAACTTTTTTTTTTTTTTTTTTTTTTTGCGGTACGCAGGCCTCTCACTGTTGTGGCCTCTCCCGTTGCGGAGCACAGGCTCCGGAGGCGCAGGCTCAGCGGCCATGGCTCACGGGCCCAGCCGCTCCGCGGCATGTGGGATCTTCCCGGACCGGGGCACGAACCCGTGTCCCCTGCATCGGCAGGTGGACTCTCAACCACTGTGCCACCAGGGAAGCCCTCTCCCCCTCTGCAGTTTTTATAAGGAGGTGATTAGATCTTGATCCAATTTGGGTTCCTCTTTTTTTTTTTACAGGAATATTTTATAGATGGTATTGAAAATATCCAACTTAAAAATAAAATTATTGGCTATGTAAACCCAAAAGCTGGGAGCCACACTGCTCTGAAAGGAATTCAGTCCCTCCATCCCTCTTTGATTCTAGGCCTCACCCCCCGGGTCTAGCCAGAGCCCCAGAAAACCCCTTTGTTCCCCCTGCAGAGCTGCACGTGCCGAGGTGTTCTTGGCATCCTGCTCACTGCTGATATTGCAGCTCTCCGTGCACAGGCCTTTAGTTGGGAGAGTTGCTATCAAGAGCTACCACATCCCCGTATGAAGGCCTACGTGAGAAATGTCTTATACGTCACCTACCAGCAAAAAAGTTTGCTTTCCCTGAGGAACTGGGATGCTTTTCCTTACAGACAAGATGAATCATGGAATAAATACTGTTCCCTTTTACTTTAGCTCCCAGGAAGCTAAAAACCATAACTGAGGCGCAAATTTGGCAGTGATAAATGACTCTATGGCCTTTACTTTTAAACCTGCCTGAACTTTCTCTGCCTGATTTTTTATCCAGCTACCTACCTATCTCCTCTCACTGTATATTTAAAAGTTGACGGCAATCCTTTGTGTAAAAGGTAGCTATAAAGAGATAAATTTAAAAATTAGAAGCAGAGGGACTTCCCTGGTGGCGTAGTGGTTAAGAATCCACCTGCCAATGCAGGGGACACAGGTTCAAGCCCTGGTCGGGGAAGATCCCACATGCTGCGGAGTAACTAAGCCCGTGTGCCACAACTACTGAGCCTGCGCTCTAGAGCCTGCGAGCCACAACTACTGAGCCCGTGTGCCACAACTACTGAAGCCCATGCACCTAAAGCCCGTATTTCGCAACAAGAGAAGCCACCGCAATGAGAAGCCTGTGCACCGCAACACAGAGTAGCCCCCGCTCTCAGCAACTAGAGAAAGCCTGCACACAGCAACAAACACCCAATGCAGCCAAAAATAAATAAATTTATTTTAAAAAAAAATTAGTAGCAGAGCAGGATTTGGTTTTCCTGACTTTTAGCTTCATTCTTTATGTGATTCTGGAACAAAACTTCATTCATTCAACAAACACCCTCCACGCAGGGCACAGCTTGTGGAAATAAGGCAGGTGAGGGGCTTCCCTGGTGGCCCAGTGGCTAAGACTCTGTGTTCCCAATGCAGGGGGCCCGGGTTCAACCCCTGGCCAGGGAACTAGATCCCACATGCCGCAACTAAGACCTGGTACAGCCACATATATAAATAAATATTAAAAAAAAATAAGGCAGGTGAAAGGCAAGTTTTCTGCCTTCATGGAGCTTGTATTCTAGTGGAGGAAGCCAGGCAACAATCCCAGTGAATAGCGGCCGTGTAAGTGTTCTGAAGAAGGTGAGGTGGTTGGATAAAGGGAACCAGAGGAGGGGATGAATTTTAGATAGGGTGGACCAGGAAGGCGACATCTGAGCAGCAACTGGAAGGATGAGAATGAGCTGGCCTTGAGAAGAGATAGGGAGATTCCAGACAGAAGAAAGAACAGGAGTGGACGGAGGAAGTCAGGGTCACAGAGATGTTGTTCTGGGAAGTGGGCTGTTCCCCAGTGGGGAGAGGGGGGTTCCTTCCCCTCAGACCATGGGGAAGTCTCCCAGTATGGCCATCTGCCCTTGGTGTGAAACATGCAGCTGCCCTTCCTGCCCTCAGATTTCAACTACCACCTGTGTTAAAACACATGCCCATGTCCTTCTTTGTGGGTGAGGGCCCCAGGCCTTCTGACCCTTGGGCTTAACCTCAGACGGGCAGCTCCTGGAGTCCTGGCTTCCTGCCCCACACGTTTGTCCATGATACCTGCTCTAGGGGCTGTACCACAAGGCAGGAGCAAGGTTTTCCCTGGACCAGCCTAGCTCCAGACGGCAGAGCTGAAAGCTGTGGGGATTTCTCAAAGCTCAGGATTCAGCTTCCACTGGGCATTGGTGCATCAGTCATCACCAAACACCTTGGTCAGGTCCAAACCAGAAGAGGCTCTGCCTTCTCTGGGTTAAGGAAGTGGAGGTGTGGTGGTGGTGGGGAAGGCTGGGAACTATTAGAGCAAAGAAGAGGGGCTTAACTCAGAGGGTAGAGCTAGGAGGGCTTCCAGGGGGAAGTGATCCACACACTCAGAAGAATCCTGGAACACTGACCAAAAGGCTTGGTTTTGTCACAGCTAAATCCTCATTATCTAAACCAGTGCCCAGTCTCTGCCACATAGTAAGTGCCTGGTAAACATCTGTTGAATAAATGAATGAGCCAGGGGGTGTTAAGATCGTTCTTAGTAGCGAGCTCCTTATTACTGGGAGGAACCAAGGACCTGCTGGATGGCCACTGGTCTGGGGTCCTGCCTTAAGGCGTGGTGAGGGCCTAGGGGAGCCTTCCATCCCCTGTGCGGTGTGAGGTTAGCTCTGAATACCCTGGAGTGGGGAGGTCAAGTCCAAACAAAGCAACTGACACTCCTTGACACTGTCTGCTTAACTGCTTTGAACCCTAGACCCCTCTGCGCCTCCGCAACCGTCAGCCTTGTCCACGCACTCATGCCTCCTAGAACCCCAGACCTGAGGAGGGCCTCCCCTGCGCCTACCGCTCGCGGGGCTCAGGCTGGAGAAGACAGGCGTCGGGGCTGACGCAGCTGCGAGCGTGCTCTGCCGGCTCCGGTTCCGGGAGGCGAGGCGGGGCCGCGGGGGCCGCAATTGGAGCTAGCGAGTCACTGCAGCCGAGTGAGCTCAGCCCGCGGCCACCGCCCGCGCCCGGGCGGCTGGGGGAGGAGGGGAAGGGAGGGGGCGTGGGCACCAGCATGGTACGCAGTTCCGGACAACCCCTCCCAACCTGGGGCTGGGAGAGCCCTGAAGCACCACACCACTCCTTCCTTCCGAAGCTGTCCCCACTGCACCCCGCCCAGCGTCCCTTGACACCTGATTCCCATAGAGGCCGAGTGACCTGCTCACTACTCTCTCAGCCATGTGCAGTTCCCCAGCCTCAAAGCGCTTTCACTGCAAGTGACAGGCCCCGCGCACACGCTTTGGCCCCTGGTCTGAGGGAGGCCGAAAAGTGGGGCTGAGTGGAGCTGGTGGTCGACGCTCCTAGACAAGGCATTCCAGAAGGGACTACTCTGTAGCTCGATATGGTGGATATGGGGTCTGGCTCCGGAGTTCACCAGTGAGAGAAGAGGGGTTGTGGGACAGGGCAGTCCGGGTGCAGGGAACAGCATGTGCAAAGGCACAGAGGCGTGTAAGAGTGCCCCTGTCGGAACAGGCAAGCGAGCGCGCAGAGCAGAAGGTAGGGCCTGAGAGCGCATTGGCTGGGATGTGAAAGAGCCTGATGCCACGCGGTGGATGGAGCAGAGTGCCAGGGGAGGCTGCTGGCCCTGTAGGTGTATGGGACGGGAGGAGGACCACGTGGGAGAGGCCGAGGCCTGAGTCCCCTGAGGCACAGCAAGAGCTTGAAAGCTGCTCGGGGTGGGTGGGAAGGTAGAGTGTATAGATGCACATTCCCCCTTCTCCACCTCTCCGGCGCATGATCCTGGGTCTTTCCCAGAGTGTTCTTCCCAAGATGCTACCCCCACCCTTTCTCCAAACCTGGGACACTCTTCTCCCTCCACTGACTCCTGACGACCCCCCAAACCTGTCCTGCACCCCGGCTATGAGGGGCGTGGTCTGACAACTCCAGGCTCCTTCTAGATACCCTTTCTGCCCCCAGATTCCCCTCCCCAGCCTGGAACTCCTGGGGTTTCCCAAAAATGTAAGGCCAAGGCAGAGACCCTGGGAAGAGGAGAACCGGACCTGGGCTCCCCCCCACCCCACCCCGCACTGGGGCCGCTGGGCCGGGAGAGACGGTCCGCAGGTTGGCCAGGCCCGGAGGCCGGCGCCCCGCCAGATCCTTCCGGGTGCCTCAGGAAGCCAGGCGCCTCACGTGACTGTCCTAGTAAACTGCCGCTCGGCACCGGAAACCCATTGCCTTCCCTCCCTCTCCCCGCCCCCGTCTCCTCCCCAGGACTTGCGCGCCGGGGCCGGGGAGGCGGGGGCGGGGTGGGCCGCCTCGGAACTAAGTGGTCGTCTCGGCTCGGGCGGTTCCCTGGTCTGTCACTTGTGGGCGGCCTATGTCCGGAGGCTGGGGCGGCGTCCGAAAAGGAGGGGCTCCTTGGGCGGGAACTCCCGGGTTTGTGTCAGCCTTTGAGAACTGCTTTTCCTGCCGGATTGGCCCAGCTCGATTTTTTTTTTTTTAATATTTATTTATTTGGTTGTGATGGGTCTTAGTTGCGGGCGGCCTCCTTAGTTGCGGCATGCATGTGGGATCTCGTTCCCTGA
This sequence comes from Globicephala melas, assembly GCF_963455315.2. Taxonomy (NCBI): domain Eukaryota; kingdom Metazoa; phylum Chordata; class Mammalia; order Artiodactyla; family Delphinidae; genus Globicephala; species Globicephala melas. The sequence goes on from NC_083321.1 coordinate 6,947,032, forward strand.
CCAGGGATCGAACCTGGGCCCCCTGCATTGGGAGTGTACAGTCTTATCCACTGCCACACCAGGGAAGTCCCCTAGCTTGGTGTTTTCACAGTGTGGGGCAGGTACTGTGGTCCCTGACCCAAAGGCGCAGAGATGAGATCTGGGCAGGACCGCAGGGGGTGAGGCCGAAGGGGGGTTGAAGGACCCTGTGTCTAGGCCTCGTTCTGGGGGGGTCTGGAAAGGCCCCGGGGATGCAGGTGGGTGAAGCAGGGCCGCCGTCCCCACTGTGTCAGCCTGATGTTCTCTTTTCATCCCCTGCTTCCTAACGTGGACCTCAACTCCTGCAGATTCTGACTCCTCCACTTCCCCCTTCCCTGCACCCATGACTGGCCTCCACCCCAGGCAAGGGCCTCTCGCCGCCGTTGTGCCCTGAGCCACACATCATCCGCCTTCAGGAAACTTGTGATAAACCAGTCTTTGGTCCTATCCCACCCAAGGCCTCCCTGAGTAAACGCAGGCTTCTCTGGGTTTATACTCCTTGTGTTCCTGGCTCACCCCAGCCACCGCCGTCCCCAATCCTGGTGAAATCTAGTTTGCCCTTAGGTCTCAGCTCAGCCCTGCAACCTCCTTGAAGACATGGGAGTAAGAGTCCTGCCACAGAGCTCCCTGACCTTAGGAAGAGAGCAGGCTCATTCCTGCTCCCTGGGGCCCGGCTCAGCCCTCAAGACAGGAGCACCAATGGCCCCAGAACCAGGGTAGCTCAGAACGCTGCCACCAAGTGTGGACAGTCCACTCTCCACCCAGCTCAGATCAACAGCTCTGCGAAACCTCGGGATCAGCAGAGAAGATTTGGAGAAGGGGTTAAGCAACACTCCTCAGTTAAGAAAAAATGATTCGAAATTTGAAAAGGCAAAAGGGTGGCTATCAACCCCAACTCGGTGATAAGTAGATTGATAAGCTGTAAATAACTGTCAGGTAGAGAGCATGACCCCCAAGGTAATAGTGACCCCTGTAGGTCATTAGCCACTTTGTATGTAACCCAGCAATCTTATTCCAGCACTTTTTTTTGGTGCCTCTAAATACTTCTGTTTCCCTGGTTCTCTTTGAACTAGCTCTTCCACCATACTGGTACTTTCCTTAAGACGTTAAGTAATCTTTGACATATACCCTATACTGAGAGTCATGCTTTTAGCTTTGAAAATTATATGCTGTGACACTTCTGGAGACTGTCTCACCAAGATGTCCGATTGGACTCAGCTGCCAGGGCCAATTAAACTTTGTTGAAGTTTTCATGGGCTTACCTGAAACACTGCCTCTCCCACCTCAGACTTACTGATTCCACCCTGTGATGTCTTTATTATATTATTATTTATTTAGAAATAACACTTTATTGTTATAAAATTTAAACAGCACTGTTAAAGTCCCTTGGACCATCGCTTCCCATCCTAGGCCTGTCCTAAGGTTGACTACTGTTATCCTGTTAATTGATATATATATCAGTGTGCAGAATATATATATACTCCAGTTTATATATGTTTATACAAAAACATAGATATATTAAATAATGTGCTGTGTGTATATATATATATATATATATACACACACCACACACATATACACATATATACATACGTATATGTTTACAAATATATATACACACTATTTGGTATGTGTGTCTATATAGTATACACATATATACAAATGTACTATCATTTTAGTGGCTGGGGATTTTTTTCCATAAAAGGTCTTATAGTGGAGGGACTTCCCTGGTGGCACAGTGGTTAAGAATCCGCTTACCAATACAGGGGACACGGGTTCGAGCCCTGGTCCGGGAAGCAGATGCCGCAGAGCAACTAAGCCCGTGCGCCACAACTACTGAGCCTGCGCTCTAGAGCCCGCGCACCACAACTACTGAAGCCCGTGCGCCTAGAGCCCATGCTCCGCAACAAGAGAAGCCACTGCAGTGAGAAGCCTGCGCACCACAACGAAGAGTAGCCTCTGCTCGCCGCAACTAGAGAAAGCCCACACGCAGCAACAAAGACCCAATGACAAAGACTTAATACAGCCAAAAATAAATAAATAAATAACTTTATTTTTTTAAAAAGTTATAAAAGGTATTATACTGGAGATATTGTCTTACAGCTTGCTTTTTCTCAAAAATAGAGCTAGAGATCTATTTTGGCACATAAGACCTACCTTATTCTTTTAAGTGCTAATGTGGCAACACAAACCATAAACTACCTAGGAATAAATTTAAGAAATATGTGAGGGCTTCCCTGGTGACGCAGTGGTTGGGAGTCCGCCTGCTGATGCAGGGGACACGGGTTCGTGCCCCGGTCCGGGAGGATCCCACATGCCGCGGAGCGGCTGGGCCCGTGAGCCATGGCCGCTGAGCCTGCGCATCCGGAGCCTGTGCTCTGCAACGGGAGAGGCCACAGCAGTGAGAGGCCTGCGTACCGCAAAAAAAAAAAAAAAAAAAAGATGTGAGATTTTATGTAGAAAGTTACTGAAGATGTTATTTTATAACATTGCAATGTTATGATGTAATGTTTACAACCTTGTAATACTGATAAACTTTATAAGTGATGAACTGTATGAAGCAAAAAGTAAGTGTCCCTCCCCCCACCCCCGCGCCCCACGGCGACAGCATTGTTTTTCTCCCAGGCTGCTTCTTTACCTTCCTAAGCGTGTTTCTCCAACTTGCTTTTGGGGGTTGAGTCAGAGCCTCCTTCCAGGGAGTTGAAGACATCTATAAATAGCTGTGACGTGCGTGGGCCTGCGAATGCTGTAGCCGAGGGACCTGGTGCTGGGAAGAACCTGCGTCAGGGAGACAGTCACCATCACGAGCTCAGAGGAGGCTTCTGAGAGTGGGTGGTGCTTTAATTAGGCCAGGAAGGGTGAGCTGGTGGATAGGCTGGGCAGGACATCATTGCAGACAGGGAACTTGGTCTGGAAGGGGGATAATCATTTCTAAATAGCAGAACCACGACAATGGTGAGACAGAGGCCCACGGAGAGTAGCACGGGGTGTGTGTCTGTTGGCCGGGGTCGGGGGAGCCAGACTAGATGCCAGGGGTAGAGCCAGACTGGGGCTCAAGTTCCAGCCCAAGAAACAAGCAGGGTCCAGGCTGTGAACCTCCTGCGCCCCTTAGAGTGGGGGCCACGGAGGAGCCCCTCTTTGCTGCACGGAGGGGAAGTCTGAACCCTGAAGGGCCTTCCCACTGGGCCAGGGCTGGGCACTCATCTGGGGACAGGCAGCTGTAGAGATCAGTGGCAGCTGGTAGGGGAGGTACACCGGCCTCCTCTGTCTCTCCCATCTCATCAGTTGGCAATGGAGATGTCTGTTCTGAGTCACAAGTCCTGGTTCTGACCCTGAGAGTGCCGTGGAGGAGTGCACACTGCCCTCGGCGGAGCGGGTGCCCGTGGTACAGCTGGCAGCCTGGGCAGGAGACACCCGCTCCCAGAGTGAGGCGGGACCTTCAACCCCTCAGCCTCTCCCCAGCCACTGGGAAGCAGAGGCCCAGAGACGGCTCAGTGTGGAAGTGAAAGAAGCCAGTCTAGAATTCAGATTTCCTGCCCCTCAGAGTAGGTCGGGTCTAGGACTGGTCTTTTTTCTTCCCTCAAGAGACATGCCCTCATCCCATTATTAGTTGCCTGTCGTTGCACAGCTAAGGCAAGTCAGCACTAGTGCACTAGGACCAGGTCAAGGTCTACCAGACCTTCTTCAGTTTCACCTGAAACTCCCACCCCACCGCAAGAGGACCTCAGCAAAAAGGATATTTATTGTATTATGTTATTGAAAAACGCAGAGGTGGTCTTCGTCTCCGCCAGAGCTGGCCCCAGCGCTCTCCATGGCTCCCCACCATGAGGCTCTGCTGCCCTCCGCTTGGCTTCCTCTCAGACAAGCCTTCTCACATCACTTAGGTAAAGTGGTTTGTATTGTACATAAGGAACAGGAAATGCTTGTTAAACTGGTTTAACAAGGATTAAAAGGTTGACAGTTTACTGTGATTTACTCATGCTGTGGAATGCTACAACTGGAAGGGACCAAGGGACCGTTGGGCGGTATTTCAAAGTTGTCCAAATACTAGATTCATTAGACTGGAAGGGAAAAGCTGTTGTCAAGGTCAAAGCAAAACAGAGTCAGACCAGGCCAGAAGAAATGCAAAGGGGGAACAGAGGACAAGGACAGAGACAGGCTCCAGAAATCTAGATGTTGAAGTTCAGTGTGAGTTTAGGAAACAGGAGCTGAAGAGAGAGGGAAGGGCAAGCAAGCAGGTTCTCTGCCCAACTCAGCCCTCACGACAGATGGGGACAGCATGACCTTGACTCATTTCCCACGCTCTGTAACTGGAGGGCTTGCGGTGCGCGGACCCAGTGTGTGGCTAACGGGCTTTTCTGCAGCTTGCTCTGCTCGTGTGTCTGCGTGGTATCTCTGGTTCTAGTGTGTTTCCACTTTCCTGATGAGCCCTGCTGAGCTTTTCCTGCGCTCCTGAACCCTTCTGGCCTCTGTATGTCATTGGGAGACAGAGTTACCTGGGCAGGCGTTGCCAGGAGTTGGGCATTTTCAATTAGAGGGACTCCACACATTTCATGGTGTGTTGTGGAGTCGGTGCTGGAGCATGCACTCCTCTACTGGGTCTGCTTCCAGGTCGTAGGAACCTCTGCAGCCTGTGGATCTCGCTCCCGGACATTCCTGTGTCAAGCAAAATGTCAGCTCATAAGGGGTGGGGAGATGAGGCTGCAAGGTTAGCCCTTGCAATTAGCCCTTGCAATTAGCCCTTGGAATTACCAGGGCTTCCTCAAGCCGGGCCACTCTGGGGAGCTTCTGGCTTCCAGTGGTGGGAAAGCCCTGGTGTGGGCTGTGGACCACAGGGGATGTGATAAGGAGGCCACCAGGAGGTCTTCAGCAGGACCCTGACCTTTTGTGCTGGATGGCAGTGTCTGCCAGTGGACAGGACAGTGCAGGAGAAGCCCACTCATGCCCACTGAGCCTGCGTGTACCTTGGGCTGTCATTCTATATGACACAGCAGTGAGAGGCCTGCGTACAGCAAAAATAAATAAATTAAATAAATAAATAAATAAAAAATTAGAGGGCAAGGTTTATGTTATACATATACGTGTGTGTGTATCTATTGATATAATAAAATTTTAAAAAACATTAAAAGAAAACCCTGCATGGCCAAGCAAAATGCCTTCTGCTGAAATTCAGCCTCCACTATGAAATCTCGCAAGGACTGGAAGCAGGAAGGGCTGGGGGTGAGGGGGGTTCTGGGATTCACAGGAGGATCAAAAGGATGGAAAAGAACCAGCAGAGAATGGAAGAGGGGTCACCGAGGCCGGCATTGGCCTCCAGCTGCCCACGTGGTCTGTACCAGTCAGACACCAAGCCCCACCCCAGCACCTTCCCCTCCTCTCGGTCCCCACTGTCCCCACGCGGAGCCAGCCCTCTTCCTGCAACGGCTTCTTCCTCTTTGATCTTTGGTCCGTCTCCCCACTCGGCCTGGCTGGTGACCCTTCTAAAACCTGGGTCTGACCCCCCGTCTCTCCTGCTTAAACTCTTTCGGCAGCTCCCATGGCCTCAGCTTCAGCCTTGCAAGGAGAACTGTTCTAAGCCGACTCCGACCCAGTTTTCCAGCTTCACGGTCCTGCCTTTCCCGAGCCCCGGGTTCCTTTATGTCTCACAGCATAACCATGTTTGAATACCTTCCATGTGCACGCTAATAAACGTTATCCCTGACTTGCTTAACAACCCTGCAAGGTTGTTAGGTAGGTATCACTGACTGCATTTTAGAGATGGGGAAACTGAGCCTCACAAGGCTAGGTTGGACTCAGAGACCTATGCTGTCTTTGCCATGTGTTGGCTCCTCTCTGTAATGCACTCTGGTGCCTCAGTGCCTTTGCTTATGCGTGAGCATAAGCCTGTCAGCCCCCACCAGCGGGCTGATCATGTCTGAGGACAGCAATTCCCGCAGCTTCTTTCTTGCCTTTGTGGCTGCCGCACTTCAGATAAACAGGCACCTTGGTGGACATCGCGACTTCACCACCCGCCTGGGGACAGTCTGCTCGCGGGACCACGGCCTCCGCTGCCTCCTCTCACCACCCTCAAGAAACACCACCTCCAAAGGGTGGTTTTCTGTCACCAAAACTTGCCAAGGGGCTAAGGCACTGCAGATGATGGCAGAGCAGCCACTGCTCTCATTCAGGAGGCCCAAGCCCAGGCCTCTTATTAAGGGGTTCTCTCGACAAGGCTGACCGGCCGCTGCCCTCTTCTGTCTCCTAGCTCCCCTCCCTCAGACTGGCATCCTGCATCTCCCTCAGGGCTTGTCCAGGTGTGGTGTCCCTTCCACCCCATGGGAGCCCAGCTCTCCTGGGAGGACCTGTACCATCCTGTGACTTGAGTTTGGGCTGAGAAGACCTACAGGGCCTGGTGTTCAAACTGGGCTCTGAGAGCCCTGCCTCCTGGCCAACTTTGCACGCCTCCCCTCCTGCTTCCAGCTGTTCCTTATGGGATGTGGATTGTTAAAGGAAAAGACTATTGCAGTGATGGGCAGGGGCTCCTGGGGAATCATGGGGACTGGCTGGAGCCTGAGCAGCCCTGTTCCAAGGTGCGACAGCATCAGCATCAGGACCAGCGAAATGGCTAGTGATCCTCTGACCTCTGGGGAGAGGGGAATGGAGGAGGCCGGCCACAGCTGGGAGAGGGGCAGAGGAACCTCAGAGGCTGAGAGACAAGGCAGCCGCTGTCAGCCTGCCTGGGATCACAGCTGCCCCTGCTGGGTCCTGAGCTGGGGTCTCCTGGGGTCCTTCCTCCAGGTCCCAGGTACCTGCACAGTGCAGGCTCAGCACCCTCAGGGCCACCCAGGCCCCTCTTGCACTTCCTGCACCAGCACCTGCTTGTCGGCCTCTCTCTTTCTGCTCCCCAGGGCCACTCCACGACCTGCCCAGTTCAGCCAGGCCTCCTCCTCTTAGACCTTGTCCACCCAGCCCTTCCTGGTCCTCAGAGGCAGAGAGGAGGGCGGTAGTTGATCCCGGGAGCCCTGGGTGGACGAGGCTGGGTGTGGAGCACACCCTGACAAGGGTGGCCTCTAGGCGGGGCCCCCAGACTTGGGGTTCACAGCCCCTAGGCTGTCCTCCCTTTCCCACATCCTCCCCCCGCCACATGTGGCCCAGGGGTTGGGGGGCGGGGCTGCAGCCCCAAGAGCCCTTGAGCGCCCAGCCCCCCGTCCATGTCTACTCATCTCAGCCAGGCCCCCTTCCAGCGGGTGAGGGCTCCTGGGAGAGAGGCCATGGGCGCCCCACCCGGAAACCTCTCTCCTTGGGGACCATGATGTCCCTGACGGGGTGGGAAGGGCCTGGAGTGGGGAGCTGGAAGGAAGCAGGGACACTGCAGGGACTTGAACCCTGGCCCAGCAGTACCAGGCGTGCCACCACCAGTGCCTTTTGCTTTTTTCCTGTTCATTTTCTCACAGACTCAAAGGTGAAAAGCAAAACCTGGACGCAGCCATCAGCGCGTCCAGGAAAAAAAAACACCTGCGCCGGCTCCGTGCCCCCCGTCCCCCAGGCTTACTCCTCCCTGCCCTGACGCCCCTTTCAAAGGCACAGCCAGGGGACACACGGCCCCTCAGCCCCACAGCCACACGTCTCCTGTCGTGCTGGCTGCATAGCCCAGCCGCAGGAGCGCATGAAATCAGACAGGCAGACTGAACCGCAAGATACGGTCCTGCTGGTTCTAGGACAGTGTCAGCAGTGACAAGATGCGTATGTGTACAGAAACCTCCAAGATCCTGAGACACTGAGAGGTCACCTCTGTGTAGCAGGGCCGGGATGGGGTGGCAGGGGAAGGAATTTTACTTGCATTTTATACTTTTTCCATGGCTTGAATTTTTAACTCTAGGCAAATTACTTTTATATTTAAAGGCAAAAATCTTAAATTTTTTGTTAGAACAGGAAATCTAAGAACTAGGGGAAACTTGAGCACTCTGGCCTAGCTTGAATGCCAGCGGTCCTCCAGGTCTGCCGTGCCCCGGCCACGTGGGGTCACGCAGACACGCCCACCTGCCACACCTGCTGCCCCCATCTCTCCGTCCCAGTCAGCTGTGGACCCCTCCTGGGAACTGCCGTTACTTGAAAACGAGGCCAGAACGCCCCCGCCACCTTCTCTCCTCTCACCTACTCTCTGCAGGAGTCTGAAGTTCCGGGGAGGGCAGGTCACAGTCCCCAGGGCCCCGAGAGGTTACAGAGGAGCTCACCCCGGACCTGCCCCCAGGCCTCCCTCCCAGCCCACAGCCCGCAGTACCCACTGCTTGCGGGCCGGGCTCTGCCTCCCCTGGGCCCACGACGGGTCCAGTGGGTGCACTACCCTCCTCCGCGCTCCCAGCTCCGTAGTTCTCGTCCAGGAGTCCTGTCCCGGCCTCTCACAGGGGGAGCGCTCCTGCACCCCTCCTGCCAGCCCTGAGGAGTGCAGAAGCCTCTTCCCAGCAAGGTCCAGATGAGAGGCTGAGGCCCAGAGAGGGCTGACACCTGCTCAGGGTCACACAGAACAATTAGGCCAGGCTGAGGAACGTGAGCGGGGCCCCGTTCATACACACACCCCGACCCCAAGGTCTGGGGCCCATCAGGTGGGCTCAGAGCCAGGCCCGTGGGCCTGGCCTCCGTCCCCCTCAGCCCATCTCCCTCACGTCCCTGTCCCTCTTTCTAGCCCACCTCCCCTCACAGCCTCCCTTCACCTTCGTCCCCCAAACACACCACAAAGGGCGGGCACTTACTTATTGCAGCAGGAGAGAGGGATGTGCACGACCGTCTAAGTCCAACCTGACGATGAAGCAACAGAGCTCTGACCTTAAAAGGCCTCAGAAGTGGGGGGAGTCAAAACACACTCTGTAAGATGAGCAAAGCATTACACCTCAGCAGGTGAGTGACGAGGCCCTCGCAATTTTTACCTTGGGAAACCCAGAGAGTTATCTACACAGGGAAGTACGCACTGGCTAAAAGAGGAAAAATTAAATGGCTTCCAGAAACCACCACACACACTCATAGTCAATGAGCAAAGATAAGCGTGTCGCTGGCTTCTTAGAGCCATCTGGAGGGCACAGGGCAGTGAGCAAGGAGGACTAAGCAACTGCCCCTTCCCGTTGGCCAGTGCGGAATGCAAACCAGAAGCAGCCATGAAGTAGGTATACAAGGGGATCTGCCCCAAGACGTTTGTGACTGTGTCATTCATCATCACAAAGCTTCGGACTGCAAGGCAGCAGTGACAGGCTCACACCCTGGAATGCCCCAGAGGGCCTCACCGGGAACGGGTGGATGATTTCAGCAGGGTAACCTGAAGTGGAGAAAGCAAAGCAACTACCGATCACAACCGTGTAAAATAAACACACATAGGTGGGCGGAAAGATGTAAAAGCAGATAGTTTCAAATTTCAGTTGAAAGTAACTCTCGACAGGTACTTCAGTCAAGTGCACACAAGACACAGCCAGGCTGGTGGTGGGTGGGGCGCAGGTGCAGGCCCGCCCTGCCTATACCAGACAAAGCGAATTCCAAGCAGAAGGCAGTCCACACAGGCGGAATCTCAATGTTCCAATAATGCTGCTGCGAAACAGAGAACAGAACTGATAAGCCGTCTTGGGGGGAGGGGAGAGAACCAGAAGTGGTGGTGAGAATGTAATCACACTTCTCACCTACAAAAGGATATAGTGGATTTGGACTGGACCAAAAAACACGCGAAGGGACTAATCCAGAATATGGAACGTATCAGAGAATACCTTCTCGACTGCCATGGAACACTTATGAAAATAATCACACTTCAAGCAATGAAGAAAGGGAGACATTGATTCAAAAAAGCAGTAGTTTTTTGCCTTTTTAAGTAGGTTTTTTTTTTTGACATTTTAAAGCATACTCTTAAATAACTATGGTCAAATTATACATCAGAACTGAAACCACAAAGCATATAGGAAATAAGGACAATGAGCTCTTTCCCAAATACAGCCAGGAGGCCTTCAGGTGCCCCGGGGGTCCCATCCTGAATTCCCACGGTGGTCCCGCCAGAAACGTAACATGTTCCTGTCGTAACAGGGGCAGGAACAGTGGAGGCCCACTCACTCCCAGAGCCTGCGCCACCACACTTCAGCTTCACACAGATCGAGAGAGATGTGCTAGCACTGTTTTTGTCCCCATTTTACCACTGAGGAAACTGGCTTCAAGAATTTAAGGAATTTGGCCAAAGGCATGTGCTGATAAGCAGCAGAGCAGGGAATAGGGACCAGCGGTCAGAGCTGCTGCCCTGGACTGTGTCCACCTCTCCTGAGATCCTGACACCTGCCTGCCTGGCAAGGCCCCGAGTCAAAGTGGACCCTCTGGTTCATTTCTCTGTCGACAAAATAGAGTTCCAGTCCCGGAAAGGTTTGTTTCAGAAGTCACAGGAGGGCTTAATATTCCATCAATCCAACTAGTCATTAGATGATGAAAGGAGAAAAACGTGACGTTCATCTCCATAGATTCAGGAAAGACATTTTAATAAATTTAAAAAACAAAACAGAAACTTCCTCACAATCTAATAACAAATGATCCCAGTGTGTCTGGCAGTGATGCCAGCTGACACCACACACAAAGGGACAGCACTCCTCACCCGCTTCTTTTTTAAGGTTTGCACTCTTTTCTCTGCCTCCAAACAACTGTGGTTCACAGAAGACACTCTCCCAAACCTTAATTCACACAACATCTTGAGATTTTTTTTTTTTGCCACTTTTGAGTTCAGCGGTCCTATTATTTTCCTTAAATCAACTCACTTTTAAAATATAAATTTATTTTATTTCAAAGGACAATATCAGGAAAGTAGAATCATTGGGACTTCCCTGGTGGCGAAGTGGTTAAGAATCCGCCTGCCAATGCAGGTGACACAGGTTCGAGCCCTGGTCCGGGAAGATCCCACATGCCGCGGAGCAACTAAGCCCGTGCGCCACAACTACTGAGCCTGCTCTCTAGAGCCCGCGGGCCACAACTACTGAAGCCCATGTGCCACACTTACTGAAGCCTGTGTGCCTAGAGCCCGTGCTCCACAACAAGAGAAGCCACTGCAGTGAGAGGCTCGCACATGGCAACAGAGTAGCCCCCGCTCGCGGCAAGTGGAGAAAGCCCACATGCAGCAACAAAGACTCAATGCAGCCAAAAATAAATAATAATAAATTAAATTTTAAAAAAGTTGATGTTAGTTACTTGGAAACCTCAAGAGAACAGTGCTCACTCCATGTCTGGAGGGCACCAAGTACAAGGCTTACATTGCTTCATTAACCCTTATCCCACCCAATTTTCTTTTCTTCCTTTTTTTTGGGGGGGGCCGCACCACTCAGCTTGCAGGATCTTAATTCCCAGACCAGGGACTGAACCCGGGGCCACAGCAGTGAAAGCACCGAGTCCTAACCACTGGACTGCCAGAGAACTCCTCAACCACTTCTTAGTAGATAATAAGATTATCCCCTCTTATAGATGGGGAAACTGAGGCAGAGAGATGGTCACACAGAAATGAGGCAGGTCCAGCATGAAATCAGGGTCATCTGACTCGAAAGACTACACTCTTCGCCAAGATACTATTACTGCCTCTCAACTGACGCTGGTAATGAAGTACAGCATATTTATTTATAAAATACATATGTAAAACGAGTCTTACCATAGGCTACCATAATCAGAAATTTTAATAGAAAAACTTATTCAACCACAATACAGAACAGAACATTTCTAGGAACAAGCTTTGTAAATGTGCTTTAATTGTTTGAGGTCTAAAATTCCTGAGGGACATGAAAATCATTCTATCCTGAATGAACAGGGAGACCAGTTCCTAAATGGGCAGTCTCAGCAACATATCTATAAATGTAATTCAATCCCCCCAAAAATCCAAATACTTTTAAAAAGAATGGCAGGGGCCTGTATTACCATATTATTAAAAGCAGATATTATAAAGCTAAAATACTTAAAGCACTAGGTTGGCACGAGGAAAGACAGACCAGTGGAACAGACTGAAAAGTTTAGAAACAGACTCAGTTTGAGTATTTAGTCCATAATTAACAAGCAGCATTTCAATTCAGTAAAAGTGTGGGAAAATTTGTTTACCATTTTGAAAGAACTAAATTAGATTCTTACCTCATACTGTAGACCAAAACAACTTCTAGATGGAGTAAAAAGTTAAATGTCAAAAATGAAACCACAAAAGAACCAGACATGACACCAAAGTACATAACCCTAATAATAAAATTAGACAGATTTGGCTACAAAATTTTAAACCATCGGCAAGAAACCATCAGCAAGATCCAAGATGTAAACTTAAAAGGTAAACTACAAACTTGCAAAACATTTCGTAGTATCTGTGGGTAAATGCCCTCCACATAAAAATGAGTTCTCAGGAAGCGATGGAAATAAAAGTGAAGCACAAAGCAGATGCATGGGTCGGCTAACGAACACGAAGGGCGCACATTCAGCTGTACAGAGTCAAAGTGTGCACGTTAGAACCCCGAGACACTGCTTAACCTTCCGGTCAGCCAAGATGAAAACAAACAGGGCAGGGCCAGGCTGAGCTGTGCTGGCCTTTGAGAAGGCACTTAGCAACGCAACGTGACTCAAAAGCCTTCACACTGGCCAAGTCCTCTGAGCCAGTAATGTCAGTGTTAAGAAATTCCCTTAAGGAAAAAATCACAGTCTTAGAAAACAGAGAAAAAAGCATCCTAGTGAAGTTCAACAGTAAATCAGAAAAAATCATATAGAAAACAGAATTGTGTTTGGTTGAAAAACAGGCCCATACGGATCATCTCTGAAGAGACACAGGCCACCACTGACACACAGGTGAAACAGTAAAATAACCGAAGGGAAGGCTTTGTTGCCTCATCTCCAGGCACCTTCGGTTCGCCTCTAGTACAGACACCGCGAGCCCAGTACAGGAGGGGTGGGCTGACCCCGAGGAAGGGCCGGGCTGGGGAGGACAGTCAGTGAGGGGACAAACAGGCCACCTCAGCAGCCCCCGAAGCAACTGCCGTGTGCCGGACTGGACGACGGTATGTGGATGGCGGCCTTGAGACGCCAAAGAAAAGGCAAATTCTGGTCTGTGTAATCTCTCTGACAAGGCAGGAAAGCAAGCGAGACATTTTGTAAACAGTCCATCAGGTGTGGACAGGAGAAAAAGGCAGTTCGGGGTCAGGTGCTTGTTACTAGAGCAGGATTCCACTTAGACATTCCACGTACACCTTAAAAGAACTGGGCAAAACACGAGGTTTAACAAAAAATAATCTTGAGCTGCATTAGTCTTTCTGAACTACTCATAAAATCCAGAAGCCATGAAAGAAAACATAAGTATAAATATGTTTAAAACTCTTGAACAGCAAAAAATTTTAAAGCATAAAATGTAAAGGTCAATGACAAAGGGTATGTGCAGCACAAATGACAAAGGGTTAACTTTTTTAATATGTTAAGAGCTCTTAAAAATCCCTAAGTACACATCCCAATAGAAATGCAAATCAATGCAAATTACAATGAAATACTATGTATTATGTATTACAAAATACAATGAAATACAATGCAAATGCAAATTACAATGAAATACTATTTTCACTTTTCATATACACAAATAATCTAGTTCAAGAACACAAGGTGTAGGAACCATCAACCTGAACAGCCTCCCTAGAGTGTAAGCTGGTAGCTCCCTCATGTTTGGAAAAGTACATGGGCTGTGGCCCAGAATTCCCCTCAAAGGAAACGTCCCCCACAGACATAGTTGCCATGTACATAAAAACACATGGAGACAGATACTCAGGATAGACATTATATACAGCAAAAATTGCTAGAAACAATCTTAATTGTTCCTCAAAAGGGGAATGGATAATTCAAACACGCACTACCACACAGATACTGAAGACCCAAGGCAGACCACGAATACAGATACACAGTGGGCTCCTCAACGCACGGTTAACTGAACCACCCAAAGTGCAAGACAGGGCATGTGGTATACCAGGACCTCACAGCAAAACAGGTACAAGAATTCTCTGGAAGGAAACTCCAGCAACTAACTGGCCACGATAGCTGCCTCTGTGGGAGCGGAGGCCAGGGGTTAGAGAAAGGCGTCACAGTATCTTCTACAGGGTTTGAACTTTAACACTTGCAGGTATTACTTTGAGCATTTTTTACACCTTTAAGTTAAACAACTTAAAAGAGCCTTTGCCCTTGGGGTCAGCTCAGGGCAGAGGCAGGGCCTTGATTTGACATACAGACGGCGGGTCACACAGTTGTCTCATCGACAGAAGGGTATGGGAGAGAGTGCACGGATCACCCCCGAAGCTGAGGGGAGAGAATAAGGCTGCTGGGATAGATCTTGTGCCCTCAGTTCCCTCGTGATCCTGAGAGGTGAGTGACAGCGCGGGCTCACACCTGTGCTCCTGGCACGTGGTGGCCTCTTAGAGAGGGAGCATGTACTTAGCAGCCAAGCCTGTGCTGAAAGGTAGGAGGGAGCAGCCTGTGCCCCACCTGAACGCACTGCTTTCCCGAGGACCAGAAACGCCTACAGAGATGCCAGGTGAAACGACTTCAAGAGACCAAACAAACAAGCAATAACATAATTAAATGCTACTTTTTGCAAATGTCACAACTACTTTCCTAGAAGAGTTTGTTTTTCAACCTGCTTAGGGGAAGAAAACTGGGAAGTGGACTTTGAGGTTTGTTGGGTCTTTTTGTTTTGTGCTAAGTAAGTCAGACACCATCTTAAGCTAAAACCTGGTATGGACAAGCAGTTTCAACTGAATTCCCCGACACATTAGGAGAAAGCCAGCATTATTCTACTTTGGCAGCAGAAACTCGCAACCCACCTCACAAGACTGAGCGCCCCAGACCCCGACAGCACCAGGGTGGGAGAGCTGCAGTGCGGGGCTGTGCGGAGCAGGTGTGCATGTCTGGAGCTCATGTTTCCTGCAGGCATCACGATCTGAGGGCTTGCATAGCATGTGCACGAAGAAGTATTTATAAGAAGCTCACTGCAGCACTGTCTGCTATGGCCAGAAAACCCTAGAGATAACCTTAAAAGCCCATCAACAGGAAAATGGTTAAAGTGACTATACCAACATGTGCAAGATTAAATATTACAGAGTCATGAAAAAAAGTAGTTGCAGAACAGTACATACTGTATGTTTCCATTTTAGAGCACATAATAATAATAGGATAAACTGTTGTATGTCCATGGAGGGAAAACATCTGAAGGAATATAAATGAAGTTGCCATTACTAATTATTCTTGGGAGAAGAACTAGAGAGAAACTTTTATCTTCTACATTGTTTTCCCATAGTGTTTAAAATTTAAATGCAAGGTTAGTAATTTATAAAGGGATTAAAATAAATTCTGCCACAAACATACACTCCACAGTCCCATCCATTACCACAGTACATAGTATAGTAACATGAGCCATAAACTTACCCAAATCTGCAAAGTTTTGGTCCCTTTGAGAGTTGCTGCAATGCAGAGACAAGTGGAGACCAAAGCCATAGTGTGACATGGAACAGACCGTTTGGCTGGGGACGCTCATGACATGAGTAATTTAAAAAATTACCTCAAGAAAATCACAAAGGATCATGTGCCTTGGACTCTGGTACCCCTATCAGCATCAAGCCCACAGATGTTAAGTCCACAGATGCCAAGAGTCCACTGTACCCATCAAAGACTCAGTGGGTCACTGTGAATACATGACGGATCAAAGGCAACTGGCAGAAATTTAAAAGCTTGCCATACATACATACAGGGTGTCCAAGAGGATATGGACAAACAGATACTTTCATAATCAGGTACGCGTACTCTGGAGGACGACAGGGAGGAATTGAGCAAAATGTCTGACCCAGCAATTCCACTTTTTGATACCTACTCTCACGCGTGGGCACTCATGTGCGGGCACACAGAGTACTCATGATGATGATCACACAGCAACCGAAAGGACTGGAAAGAGTGTAAATAGCCACCAGTAGCGGAACGGCTAAATAACTCGTGGAACGCCCAGGTGAAGGAATACGACACAGCAGCTTAACACAATGACGGCAGTTCTCCATGTACTCATGTGACTCTCCCTACTGCTAAGTGAAAAAAGCAAGTCGATAATGATATACAGTATAAAACAGTATCTTCCCACTTATAACCTATGTTCTTTGAATACTAGATGTGGATAAAAACGTACAGAAAAAGGCCCGGCAGGAAAAGCAGCAGGCAGGGTGAGGGCAGCGGTGCATATTGGCGGTGCCGCCCCGGTCAGTCAGGGTTTCATTCTGTATAACATGAGAGCATCCACCTACCACTTGCCCAATTACACTGACCAGAGGAAGAGAAGCAATGGGAAAAATTGGTTAATTGTGTTACAGTCACATAGAGACTCCAAATGAGCTACACACAAGGTAAAGGATGAATCTTAAAATCATTAAATGAGAATAATTCCATAAGCTTATATACAACATAATACCTTTTCTATAAAATTAAAAACAACTGAAATGAAAATTATAGTTTAAAAAACACATTTAGGTAAGTTTTTTCTTTTTGCAAAGTTATATCAGAAGAAAGCAAGTAGAAGATAAACCTAGTATTGAGGATGATGATTACTTTGGCCTAGAGGGGGGCAGGGAGGGAGATGGGGGAGATGACCAGGACCACACAAGCAGAGGAAGTTACTGTCTAAAGTCCTGTTTATACAGCGAACAGAAGAGTCAAAAATGCTTGCCACGTTATTAAAAACATCAAGGAACCAAATAAAAGAGAACCATATTATGTCTTGAACCAAAGATTAACCCAGTTCTGTGTGCTCAAGTTCCAACAAGGAGAAGGAATACTCTTGCCTTGAGAGGAGTATCATAGCTTCCACTTACTAGATTTTATAACCTAATGAATAGTAACAGTCATTAAAATTCATTGCATTTGATTAGAAACAACAAAAACTAGAGACAAAAAATTTGAGAAGCAGATTCAAGCAGATAATTACAAGAAGCTGCTGTTGACAAGACCTGGAACAAAAGAGCAAGGACAGTATTTACTCAGTAAAAGCCTGATAGTTCAACTTTATCAGGGTGATTAATTTATACACTTTATAGGCTGGATCCATAACCCCTTAAATGGAGAAAAGCACTTATTGTAATGTGGCAGCACATACATGTTTAGCTACTAAAGAAAAAGTCATCAGAAGCAAACCCAACACCCCATTTGTTATTATTAGACTCGTTACAACAACTTTTAAAAAGTTTTTGTATAATAGATACTTTTTGAGCACAAATACAAAAGGAAAAAATGAGATTAAGTTTGACAACTACTGGCAAAAGCTTCAAGATCTTTATACAAATCAATACAGAAATTTTATATGGTAAATGGTCCAAGAGGAAGAACGCAGATGGTACATCAGGCGGTAAAACAGACAGTAGTTACAGTAATCACATTGTGCGCAACCATCACACACGCCCAGTGAGCAGAGCCCCTCCCCACCCCCCAGACTGCAGGCCATGGATGTGCCGGTTGTGTCAGGCTAGCACACTCCACTCCACGCCCTCAGCGTGGAGCTACTTTCGTACATCTAGGCCTAAATCTCCATCTCACAGGTGAGGAAAACAGGCCCGGCGAGGCTCAGTAATGTACTCCCAGTCACAAAGCTCCCAAGTCAGGAGCAGAACCACATCTGTCTGCCTGCACCTGCTTTTGAGCACCCCGCCTGCACCCAGGGTTGCCTGCTGGGCGCAGTTAACACAGCAGCCCCCTGCCCCTCAGGTCTTCGGTGAACCGTCCCGTTGCGACAACAAGCCTCCCAGCTGAGGGCACGCTCTCTGCCACTCCATCATCCGGCCACAGGGACGTGGGCACTGGGGGGGAGCAAGCCTCCCCTACTACACACACACAACAGGCTGCACAGTAAACTCCGGCTGGATTGTATGTTTAAATGTAAAAAATGAAACCATACAACTGTCACAAAATAACACAGATTAATATGTATATACTTTTGGGGTAGGAGAGATCTAAGCATAACACGAGTACAGAAACCATAAAGAGTGACAACCTCAGAAAAACGGTAACTTCTGTATGGTTGAAACACAATAAACAAATGAAAAGGCAACGTACAAACTGGGAAAAATATTTGCATCAAACATACGAAGTATTATTAACATGTAAGTGCTTTTACAAAACAATCGATAGAAAAATGAACCATTAGGAAGTGTAAAGTCACACTCGCACGCACATAATAACACTGCAGGTGGCCAACGAACACACAGATATTCAGTGTCACTAACAGTGCGCACACCCCCTGGTAAAGCAGCCTGGATCCACTCAGGAAGCAAAGGTTTTTAGCATGACACTACCCACTCTGAGAAAAAGGGGAGACAGCTAGGTTTACCTCAAGAGTGAGAATGCTAATTTACAAAATCCCTCCCTGGAGGGCAATTCAGCAATAGGAACCTAAAGTCTTAAGAAGTCTGACGTAGGCAATTCGCGTGTAGAATGTATTCATGTATCCCAAAGAAATATCAGATGTGATAAAAGTTTGAGCTACAGGGGTCATCACATCATTACTTCCTAAGAGAAGAAAAACTGGAAAATAACTCATATGTCATCTAAATGAGATTAAATTGATAGAGGCATACAATAGACATTATGTCACACAAAAGATGCTTCCAGTGCCAGGAAAAGATGTTCATTGTATATTAAGTGAAAAGAGTTGCACAACAGAATTTACAGCATAATTCCACTTCTGTATAAAAAGGCATATATCCTATGCATGGGGAACAAGCCTCTAGAAGCAAAGATGCCAACAACTGTCAACAGATTACTGAGGATTTTGTTTATATCAATTTTATTTGTAAACCTTACAATAATAAACCCTTTTTACAACATGAAAACTCAATTAAGAGTTATTTAAAAGAAAAGAAGAGGGAAGTCGGTGCAGCCCTGAGGGGCCCTGGAGGGTAGAGGCCTCCAGCAGGCAGTGTCCTACACATAAGACAAGGTGGTAGGGGGGCTTCCTCCTCACCCAGAGGAAGGTCAAGGCCACACTCCCTGGGACACATATCTTCACATCTTTCTTATTTTTGCTACCTTCCTCTTGCCATTTCCAAACTGCATCAGTGTATTTTTGTGTTAAATGTGAACATTTAAAATATACCACAGATACCTGAAGCCTGTTTTGGCATTTCCTTTAACGTCAGCACTGCACAATAATAAGTACTGCTCAAGGCCAGAGGTTAACATTTCCTCCAGAAACTAAAGTACAGTCAGAGAGGTTAGCCCTGGCATGCCTAAGAGGTCCTAGGGGGTCCTTTCACGGCCATAAGACAAACCAAGGGCAGACAACGGGGTGAGGTGGGGGGTGGGGAAGGGCAGTTTCCATCCAACCCCTTTGGTAACACAGGCCATTTCTGCAGTTAGTGTGTCCAACCTGGGCCCACAGAGGAGCCTCAACCAATGCTTCCTCTCAGGCTATTCCTTTTTGAAAGAACTTCCGAATTCAACTCTTGCTGTTCTTACACCCCATCACTTTTAATTTGCATCAGATCACCATTTTCTACCTAACTTCCACAAGCCCACTCACTGAATTTCATTGTACGATCCACCACCTCTGAGAGTTCAGAGGGAAGGCTGAGGTCAGATCTACACACGAGGATGCAAGCTGATTAGCAAAGATCACCAACACTGCCATCAACACCTGCGCCCTATCCCACCCTACCTGAGGATAGTGAAGGGTAAAGAACAGGCCCAGGGGCCCCAGACAGAGCAGAGGCCAGGAGGGCAAGGGCATAGCCTTCAGCTGCCTGCTGTGCGCCTGTACTTTACAACCCCTTCCAATGAGGAACACTTATACCCCTGTGGAGAAATTCTTTATCAGCCCACCACAGTCGCTAAGAAACAGTACCCAGAGACGCTGGTAGCAATTACCCTCAAGTCTGGAAGCAAGAGTTTAGTAATCACCATATAAAAACAAGAGGAGAAACAAGTTCTGAAAGGAGGGCAAGGCAGGTGGAGGAGGACGAGGTAAAAAGCAAGGGTAAGGTAGCTGCACAGCGGTGCCCACTCTTGGCAGGGCTGTGAGCCCTGGACAGGCAGCTTGCTGGTGGGCCCCCAACTCCAGCGTCTCAGGAAAAAACACGTGAGGGCTCACGTGGACACAGGAGGCAGGCAAACAGGAGGCGCCAGTGAGGACAACAGCTGCTCTCCCTGGCCTTTGTTTTGGTCACAGCCTGTCGCATTCCCCTTTCCACTCCCTTGGAAACAACAGCCTCAGCAGAGGCTGGCAGTGGTTTCTATTCCAAGCCCAAAGTTTGTCTGCTGGGAAGCAAAACCTTATGGCCCCAAAGAATGAACACAGAACAGCGGTACAAGAATGAGCTCCCAGGATGCATTGCTGTTGTGCCTTCCCCACCCAGGACACAGGATCAACTTAGAATCACAACACATACTCTGGATTCCAAACGCTCTACTCACGCCCTGGGCGTAGTCCTGGCCTGCTTAGCACAGCACTTAGACACAACTTAGCCCAAATTCTTTTATCACTCACCAAAAGGAAAAACTTTAAGGGAACGTCAAATTCTTTAGTAAAATTAGAATTATGTGCGTTAAACCCAAATCCCAGATACATTCCAGCCTCCCAAAGACCACAAATACATACATCAAATACATATTACATGTCCGTTCTATTTAGCTTGTTTCCTCCAAGCAAACAGGAATAAGGCGGTCCCCTTTTTGACAATACCATTTGGAAATATAACCAGGTAAAATTCCAGGGTGTTACGAAGTACTCCCCCACCTTGGCAGTGACCTTCATTGGCTTGGTGGTTTGACATCACATTGTGCGCAACCATCACACACGCCCAGTGAGCAGAGCCCCGCCCCACCCCCCAGACTGCAGGCCATGGATGTGCCGGTTGTGTCAGGCTAGCACACTCCACTCCACGCCCTCAGCGTGGAGCTACTTTCGTACATCTAGGCCTAAATCTCCAACAGGAAGGTACATTCAACTGCATTATGAAGGCAGCTCGATACACAGACTAGATCAGCGGTGCCCACTCTTGGCAGGGCCGTGAGCCCCGCACAGGCAGCTTGCTGGTGGGCACCTGACTCCACAGTCTCTTTATGAAGGCAACTTGATATACAGACAAGATCAGGGTTGAAAAAATATAACATAGCAATACAAACAATTCTAATGAGTTTAGAACTCAAACCTTTATTCATGCTGTAAAGGGGAAGAATGATGATTAGTCACATACATGGTGTAACAAGACTGGTTCTTCCCATACAGAGCAACATAAAAGTACTTTTTCCTCCTACTTTTATTACAGTTTCAATTTCACAACAGCTTACCATTTCCCCATACATGCATGACTAGTATTCTTTAAATTCCAATGACAGTTACTATATCATGCCCAAATCACGGGTTAAGAACTGAACTATCATGTCAACATATTTTTAAACATTAAAAAGAGCACCTAGAAAGATCCCAAGTGTATAAATATTGGGGATTTAAAATTTTCAAAGTGAAATTCAATGGGAAGAAGGACAAGATAAAAAAGCCACTGGTACTACTTTATCACAAAGGATTCGGATCTCTCCCTGAATTTTCACAAACACACCATAATCTAGTAATAAAGCACCTCCCCATCCCCAGTTTTGCTTATTTCCCAAACTGATTTTGGCCGATAGTTTCCCCTCTAATATGGTTATCACTTAAAAAACACAAACATTCAAACTAAAGAGACAGTGGATTACTAACTGGAACCTTAGCAAGCCTACATGGATTGTCTGCTACCAAATATGACAGTAATTTTACAGTGATCACAGAGTCATTAGGTTCTCCTTGTTACAATGACGACGAAAAGTAAAAACTCTTGCTGTTTCTAATTAATACTCATCACAAAGAGATGTGCTTATAAGGCAGGAAGTAACACAAAATTCCTTTACAAATCATTGCATTTCCACTTTGCTCAAGTTTTCAACTGCAAAACCTCAGTGAAAAAAAATGTTGCAAACCCAGAAGAGTACATCTCACCATCTTAAGTGCACTCCAAAACCTCAAGCTTAAGCTTACTTTAAAAGCCCACAATATGGGTATTTAAAGTCTTTTCGAAGACCTCTCCCAAATACCACACATCTCCAGATGAACCACGTAAGAAGCTTGAAAGCAGTGAAGGATGTTAACCTGCTGATGCAAGTTTCTGACACCAATCTTTCAAGCCACCAATAACCAGGTCTTCAGTTACCTTTTCAGCCTTCCCCATCTTGCAGCAAAGCAATTTTGCTTTTTCCCCTGCACTTAGCAGAGTTTTAAGCATTTTAGAAAGTTTCCAAGCAACTGTTTTCTGTGCTTCCAAGCGATAATTTAACTAGCATTAACAATTTACTATTAACTAGTAATTTCTTTGCCCATGAGCTCTATATAATTCCCCAGAGCTCTGTCTACTGATCTTTTCTCCAGAGAATTCCCTTCAACCCACATTCCCTACCACTCCCACCCTCTACAACCCACACCTAACCACAACCCTCCCCCCTTCTCCCTTTCTTCACGCCCACCCCTCCCACCCCTCCCAGCACCTGCGGCAGGCTTTTCCCTCCCCACCACCCCTCACCTCAGGGTCCTCCCATTTGAACACTAAGATTACTCTCAAATCTGATCAAGTAAAACTGAAGTTAAAAAACACAAAGAGCAAGATGAATCAAAGATCACTACCGGTATCCTGACCACTCCCTTCTTAGTAGGAATGCCCAAACTAGACCTGCCATTTCTATCACAATTTGGGCATGACCAACCCGCACCTCCAGCACAGTACAATGACCCCCTCAATTTGCCAGTTGGCTCATTTAAGTATTTGCCTAAGGCATTCAATCTTGAACACTTTCCCAACACACAGATTATATCATCACACTAAGAATTCCTCCGACCAATGCGCAGGAAGGCGGGCGGGTAGATGAGAGGGTCACGGGGATGCATCTGCGAGCTCCGTCTACAAGGCAGCACTCTGTGTTGTGGCATCGCGTTAAAATGTTCTACAGCTTAAGGGTCCTCTGGAAGCAAGGTTCGTAGCACAGAACTAGTACAACAGGAGGCTGAATTTAGAAGATGCAGCATCTGAAAACCTCCACCCCGGAACAGGAGAGGCGCCTGCTGGCATCACGTGCCCAGAGATCGCTGCTCCCGGATTACACACTCAAAGCAACACATCTGCTGAAGGCCCCGGATGCATCTGCTTTGGACTTTTAAAGATTGCCCCCTCATAAGCTCATCTGAAAACCTTAAAGGGTGGTCTCCTGAATGAATATAGGGCTTCCTGAGCAAGGCCTGGAAACAGGACATTGGAGAACTCCTCCTAAGCCTCTGGAAATTCAATCTGTAGACATCAATTTAGGCGGGCTCTCTCCTCCTCCAGGGTCTCCCCTCCTGCACGGCTACGACTCACACTGGCCAGGGGCTCCATTTCTCCTGGTGCCACCAGCTTGCCATGATGAACGCTATAGTAACAAACCACGGTCTATGAAGCATTTCTGTAGCTTTCAGCTGGTACCATCGCTGTGGGCCCACCCAAGGGTGCACCTTCCATCCCCACCCTCTCCACCGGCAAGCAAGACCAACCCGCCCACCCAGAGTCTCCGCTGGGGACGCCTCTCCTTCGGGATTACCGACAATACCGACTCCGGCAGGGACTCCAGCAACTTTCCCGGCTTACCAGATTACCAGAAGCAACGTTTTAAGTGAAGGGGTAACCTCGAGAGAGTTAAGAGGGAGGAGGAAGGGTAGAGTGAGGTCACAGAAGAGGTAAGCATGGAACCTAGAGGAAAAGTCCAAAGGGGTGCACTGCCACCTGGAAAATAAAGTGGGCGTCAATTTTGTCTGCCTACAGCTCCCGCCTGTCAGATACACGAGGCGCCATACCAGTAACCGCTCAGGGTGGCACGTGACCTCCATCACTCCCTAGACCACCCTCATGCCGAGACCTGGGTTCCACCCAGCTGGGCCTGGCTGGACCCTGTCCCAGACCGAGCCAGAATTACATACCACCCTGGGCCAGAACTGTCAGCCCCGCGAAGCTAAGTTCAGTTTCCACAACACCAGGCCTCATCCCCAGGCGGGTTCACAACCCTCTGTCTGGAAAAAAAGGGGGCTGCTGGTATTGACAAGTTCAGGTTCTGCCCTCCCTGCCTATCTGCGTCCCTGTACCCCACTGCCTGCCTTCCTGCAAATTTTCAGGGCGTCGACTGCCCAAGTGTGTCTCCAGCAAGGGCCGCGGGACCGTCAGCCTCCTCCTCCCGTCTCTCTGCCTTCCTCCTTCCATACAAACCAGGGCACTGGGGGCCGCTCAGCCTACACAGCAGCGGCGCCCTCCTAGACGTCAGGCCCCCCTTCTCCAGCAGGCAGCTGCGACAGCCAGGCCTGGGGTGTTCTCCTCCCCCACAGGTTACTGTGGGCACTCCCGACGCAGCTCTTCCCAGCACAGTTCCCCCAACATCTAGTCTCCCCTTCAACCTTCCTTCTCCTGGCACCCCCCACCCCCACAGTCCCATCTAACTCTGCCATCTCCCCCACCTGTCCCCTGAGACCCTAAACTGGCCACCTCCTCCCCCAAAACTAAGCCCAGGGCCCCCGCCCTCCCTGTCGCTAACTCCTGCCGGACGGGCCACAACTTTTGCCTTTATAGGCCTGGGCCGCGTTACCCAGGGCATTGCTCAACAGGACGACTCCTCCCCTGCCACCGGAAAAAAGTCCCTCCCCGACCCTGGCCAAGGACACGATTCGGGGCGGCTGCCGCTCTTCCGGGGTGTCCACCTTCTCAGATTCCCCAATTATCCCCCACTCTCCTTAGCAAGTGCTTCCTGAGATCGACAACAGATCTCAAGGTCACTTAGGGAGGCGGATTCCAACGGGGAGGGAGGGTAAGCCCTCTTTTCGGCCGGTGATGGTGCCAGGGTTGGGGAGGCATCCCGGTCCTGGAGGTGGGGGGGGGGAGGAGGGCTGGGGCTGCTCTTTCGAGTCTAAGGGAACTTTTGGGGTCGCCTCAGGTCACCCTGCCCAGAAGAAGCCCGAAAGAAGGGCCGGCAGAGCGTCTGGAAAATTCCAGGCGGCGGCGGAGGGATCTCTGCAGAGGGCGCATCACTCCCCGCGGCGTTGTGGGGGTGGGGCGGAAGCGCGTGACTCCTCGGGCGTCGGCTGGGCCTCGTGAGCGCCTGTGATGTCAGTGCTGAGGCGCGCCGGTTGCGGTGTGGGAGTGTGGGGGTGGGGCGGCCCGAGCTCCGCGAGGCTGGATCCAGGGACACGCCTACGGGGAGCCGTGCCCGTAGCTGTGCTTAGTGTTTCTGGTTAAGAAACCCTGCTGTGATTTTTAACTTTAAAAGTTCATTAAAAAGTTAAGCCCCAGGATTCCCTGGTGGCGCAGTGGTTAAGAATCTGCCTGCCAATGTAGGGGACCCGGGTTTGATCCGTGGTCTGGGAAGATCCCACATGCCGCGGAGCAACTAAGCCCGTGTGCCGCAACTACTGAGCCCGCTCTCTAGAGCCCATGAGTCTTAACTGTTGAGCCCACGGGCCACAACTACTGAAGCCCGCGCGCCTAGAGCCTGTGCTCCGCAACAAGAGAAGCCTGCGCACCGCAGCGAAGAGAAGCCCCTGCTCGCCGCAACTAGAGAAAGCCCGTGTGCAGCAACCAAGACCCAACGCATCCAAAAATAAATTAAAAGAAAAAGTTAAGCCACCGCGTTGCTGCTAGGTGGCTTGAGGGGCGTGTGTCGTGGCTTTGTTATTCTGTTACCAGGGGCTTGGAGGCTTGAAGTATTTCCTCAGAAAAGTTGTCCCTGCTGGGTAAGAATACTTGATGATTATTCATTATGTATTAAATGGGAAAAGGCAGATGCAAGGTAGTGAAAAGCAAGATCTTGTTTGTGCAGAAAACAATACGTGTAATCGCGTGGCAACAAGACCAAAAGAGTATAGGTATTTAACCCGCTTTCCTTTTGGTTTGGGAGGTGGGGAAAAAGGAGATTTGGGGGAAAAAACTAGTTTATCCAGGTCAGTTTACAGCCCGTGATGGTCCTCAGGGAGCCTGTCTGGTGGCTGCTGGGGGCACTTTTCGCTGGCTGCCCGCGTGGAGCAGTCCCCTAACCTGCGTCTCTCAAAGCGAAGGCAAAAGCAAACCGGTGAACTCTTGTCCCCTCCACCAAGGCGACCCATTTTGAAATGGGTCGCTGGCGTCTCCCTTGCCAGTGTGGGACCAGCGGGAGGAGGAGCCACAACCCCAGACCCCGCCCTCTCCCCCCCCCCCCCGGGGGCCTCCTCTCAGCCCTGAAGCCCCTGCGCACACCGGGAAAGACAGTGGTGCGGAACAACTGAGAAGGGCTTGTCTCCTCCCGGGGTAACCACCCACACCCCAAACAAACCCGCCTGTGACAACAGGCTCCCTTGGCAGCAAGGGGGAAACTGGGGCAGGTTTTTTCCCCTGCCTCTATGAGATGGCATCTGCAGGCGGGGCCGGGCCCAGCGGGGGCACCCTCCCTGAGTCCTTGGGAAACTGGTGACTCTCCTGTGACCCTTGTCACAAACGTCGAGTACGTGGCAAGCCCAGGGTTGTTCACAGGGCTGCTCAGCTGCCCTCTCCTGCCAGGGAAAGCTTCTGGCAGCTCACTTTTCCCCAAGATCTGCCTCATCCGTCTCGTACTGGCAACATTGCTAGGGGTGGGTTGGGAAGACTTGGCCTGAAAGAACAGTGTGGAAAGAGGGAATTGCCTGTCAGAGTGTTCTAGAAAGGCCGGGAGGTGTGTGTAATAGCAAGCAAGTGCCTTCTATGCTGTGTCACTGTGCCAGACTGTGGGCTCAGCCCTTTATGTACACGGCGGTGCCTGAGAGGCGGTGGGAATTGCTGTGTGTCAGCTTCCCAGGCCCAACTTCATGTCTTAGCTTGCTGTTCTCTACCTGGTCTCATAACCTTCCTCATTCCCACATATTATTCCCAAATTCCAGAAACAAACTGTCTTAGATTTAGAGCAGGAGTAAGTGGAATTAGCAACACACAAAGCATTAGGATACTACAAAGCGTAGGAGTCCCAACACAAAAGGAACTAAGGCCTTGCTTTGTGCCCTTGTGTCTGGAGGGGCCCAACTCCATTTTCAAGGACAAAATGGCAGTTTCAGTGGGTCCTGGTTTCAGTTTCTACTGGCCTCGGGGTTCTTTGGAGATGGAATGTGTCTGAGGAGGGATGAGGGTAGAAAACCACACAGGGACCTCTCTGTCCTGCCTGAAGGGGCCAAGGCAGTACTCACAGTAAGGTGGATAAATGTGGGGCTTGGGTTCTGCCTCTTTCTCTGCAAATGGGGCTAAAAATACTTGCACCCTGACAGAGGGGGAGGGCAGGGCAGCCAGTGCGTCAGCAGATTTTTCTAGATCAAAACAAGCTGTTCCAGTAAACAGCAGTAAACAGAGGACCTTGGTTCCCTGGGTGGGGCTGGGTGGTGGTAGGTCTGCCCCGCCCAGGTGGGTGGCGGAGGCCTGCTCGTTCCTGGGCAGCCCACTTAGGGGCTCAGGGTTGCAGGGGTAAGGAGGAGAGGAAGGACCCCTTGGGCAACATACAGATTTCAGGGCCAGGACCCGGGCTCCAAGCCTTTTCTCACAGCCGTGGCCACCTCACATTCTTGTTCTGAAGCTAGCTCAGCTCTGTTGTTTCCGAACACACATCAGCCCGAGAAAGGACCCAGGAGACAGAAGAAGAGGGGTGAGGGACTTCCCTGGCGGTCCTGTGGTTAGGACTCTGTACTTCCACAGAACGGGGCATGGGTTCAGTCCATGGTCAGGAAACCAAGATTCCATAAGATGCACAGCACAACCAAAAAAAAAAAAAAAAAAAAGGAGAGTGAGAAAGAGGTGATACTTGAGGTTCAAGATGGGTAGAAGGATGACAGTATTGCTGCTGCCGCTAGAGAATGTGCCAGAGCCCTGCCGCCATCCCCACAGGTCCAGTTCCAGAACCGTGGCCTCCTGGATCACCCTGGGCTCTCCACTCACAGGAGACTCTTGTCTGGGGCCTTTTCCTTCTGAGCCCTGAGGCCCCTGGTTTCAGGGCCTGGGTGAGCCTGGGTGAGGAACTGCATAGTCACCGCGTGCTGGCTGAGAGCCCTTCCTGCCCTGACTCACCTCACAGCAGCCCAGCAGGAACAACAAACAGGAACTCCCCGCCCAGCGCCCACTGGCCTCTCCAGCCTTGGCAGGAAGCAGGGCCTCAGCCTGGGCTCTGGCCCGGTCCCCCCACCCCACCTTGCAGCATGACCCTGGCAGGCCCTTAACCTCCCCAGCGTGCTTTCCTTGTTGTTCTCACTTCATAATTCTGATGAATACTGTTCTGCCTGAAAGTGCTTCACCCAGTGGCCTCCTGGCCCAGCCCTCCCTCAGCTCCTTCTGGCCTCTGCTCAGAGGTCACCTTCTCATTGAGCCCCTCAAGTGAGGGGTTTCTGTCTGTTTTGTACTCCCCCGGTTCTCTGTGTCCAGCAGGTCCATGAAATGGCCCTGGCATGGAGCAGACCTCCATCAATGTGTTGACCAAACAATCATCAATATTACAGTAAAGGTCACTGTCCAGTGTGAGGCTCTCAGTAAATACTTGTGATGTTTCTGGACTGATTGAAGGAAGGAAATGAGTTCTCAGGTTAGCAGCAGGCCCACAAACTCCATGACAGGTCCAGATCTGGGGGCCTGTCCAGCCCTGGACTCCCAGGTCTGGAGAGGAGGAGAAAGGGGAGGCGCTGCTCCCTGTGGCCTGGACCCAGCAGCTCACACGAAGGGTCTGGCGCAGCTAAAGAGCCAGGGGAGCGTCTCTGGGCCAACGCTGGCAGGAGGCACTCGAGGGAGAGGGCGTGGGGGTGGATACTCCCCAGGCCCTGGTTTATAAAGCAGAGGAGGAAGTGGGCCAGCCCACCTGCATTTCATGCTCTCATTTTTGGGGCCCATGTATGTCAAAAGGAGAGGGGAGAAGCAGCAAGGGTATCCTAAGTTAGGAGAGGGCTTCTCACACATGTGACCCATGCCTCCACTGGGGGTCGCAGGGCCTGTGGGCTCTGGGTTCCTGAAGCCCTTACCTAGCCACTGCTGCAGCTCCAACCGCGAGCCCCCTGTGCTTAGGGCCAGGCCTCGGCCTCGGGCCTCGCCTCCAGGAAGTCACTTTGATGGTGTCAGTCTCCTGCATCTGAGCTTTGGGACTCCCTGCTCCGTTCAAGGGCATCAGGCCCTTGGTGCCTCAGCCCTCCTACCCCACCCCCCTTGTCCCTGAGCCTTGCCCCAGCTGGCCTCCTGCCTGGAGCTCACACTGCCCTTCTCTTGCCAGCACCTTCACTGTCTCATGGTCGCCTCCCTGTGTCCTGAAGCCCCTGGCCGAGTGCGCACCGGACCCACTTGTCCCCCTCCCCCACCCGATGCCCAGCGCTTGTGTCCTCACTCCCCAGCCCCCCGCCCCCAGCCCCGGGAAGGCCTGTGGAATGAGGGAGCTGGTCCCACAAGCGTTGCCCCACCAGTGGCCCCCAGACCTCCTCGGCCAGCCTCCCTGTTGCAGACTAAGCAAGTCCCAGCTTTTGTAGGCCCCACCCTTTGGCCTGTGTCCATCTTGCCAGCCTCGCCCCAAGCCCTACCCATCAGGATTCCTGGCAACAGCTCCTCTGGCTCGGGAGCCAGGTGGTGCTGACACGCACCACCTCCCACGCCTAGGGCTGCTCAGCCCCCCAGGAAACACTCTGTCTCCTGGGTCCGCCTGCCTCCCCCACTGCGGGGGCCCGCTTCAGCTCCGTCCCTGTGGATGGAAACGTCTTCATGCCCGAGCCTGTTTCTCCCCCACGTGATCCCACTGGAGCGCTGCTTGTTCAGACTGTCCTCAAACCTCTGAAGGAGACTTTTCTGTTCTGACTCCCCTTGGCCTGCCTGAGTGGCATCCGCGAGAGACGTGTGTGTGGTGCCGTGGCTTCTGTGGGCAGAGCGAACCCCTCCGAGTGGTCCATCTGCCCCTGGAGGCTGCTGACCTTAATGATCTGAGGGAGGCCTGTGCTCTTACTGACCCAGAGAGTGAGCAGTCATGGCCCACCCCCCAAATGCAACGGTGAAATGGGCAGGGGACACAGAAGTCCTGGGGAGAGCTGGGACTATTATTATTCTCCCACTTGCAAATTATACCTTTGACAAGTAGTTTAAAATAGCTGAAGAGGACTTCCCTGGTGGCGCAGTGGTTGAGAATCCGCCTGCCAATGCAGGGGACACGGGTTTGAGTCCTGGTGCGGGAAGATCCCACATGTCACGGAGCAACTAAGCCCGTGCGCCATGACTACTGAGCCTGTGCTCTAGAGCCCGCGAGCCACAACTACTGAGCCCACGTGCCACAACTACTAAAGCCTGCGTGCCTAGAGCCCGTGTTCTGCAAGCAAGAGAGGCCACCGCAATAAGAAGCCCGCGCACCGCAATGAAGAGTAGCCCCTGCTTGCACAACTAGAGAAAGCCCATGCGCATGCAGCAATGAAGACCCAACGCAGCCGCAGCCAAAAATAAATAAATAAATAATTTAAAATAAAATAAAACAGCTGAAGAACTCAGTATGGGTGGGGGAGGGGAGGAGGTGCTGAGAGAGGGGCGGGACTGCTGGGAAGGGGGGCGCCTGGCGGGCAGGGGCTTGGGACAGTCAGCTCCTGTGGGCAGGCGGTGGAGCCGGAGGGAGATAGATGACTAGCCCCAGGGTGTGCCCACCCCACTTCCCGGATTCCCCCATATAGCCCTTGTTTTAAATATTTTGACTCGATTTTCATTTCACAAAAAACCAAAAAAAAATTCCAAAGCAGAATCTGTTTTTGGGACATGCATCCTGATCTTTGGAAAATGTGGGTCCCTTCACCAACTGGGGACCACAGGGGGAAAACCCTCTTTCTGGTGCTCTTGGAGGTCCAGGACCCCCGATCATGGACCAGAGGAAGGTGGCAGCGGTCAGGAGCCAGGGGTCCCACTCTGAGAGGGGGTGGGCATGCAGCGCCAGACCCAAGGACCCCAGATTCTGCCCTGGGTTCCAGGATGCGTAGATCCGGACAGGAAGTGCCGGCTCCACCTCTGCAACTGAGCGGGAGGAAAGGGCGGGCTCAACTGCCCCCTGCCGGCCACAGCCGGACCAGCACCCTACAGACAGTGACCGCGGCCAACTCCCCTCCAAAGACCACCCCCCCACCCTCCGCCAGGAATTGTCAACTGGTGGGGGCCAGAAAAGCAGGGGACCACGGGGCATCAGACTTACTGCCTAAAACTGAACTTCTGACCCAGGCCCGGCCCCAACACCCCAGTTCTGGTGATGTTGGGTAGCCTGCCTGCCTTCTCTGAAATGGGCTGATTTGGGCAGGGAGAAAGGGCCAGGTGGCTCTAAGGCATCCTTCTGAGCAGTGAGAATCTGTCCTTCCTTGGCTCAGAGCTTTCAGTGTCCATCAGCATCAAGGTCACAGCCAGGCTTTGCTTGGCTCCACTGCCCTGCCCCCTTACCCTCTCACTTTGCTCCACTTGTCTCTATCCTACTGAACCTTTCAGGCCCCCTCCTCCAGGAAGCCTTCCCGGATCACTGACTGCCACCCCATCTGTTGTCTGTTCCCCTTTGTCCTGTGTTGGGTGTGGCCGGCTTATCTATCAGGGCTATCATGTATGTGCAAAGTGGCTTGATTTCCTGGTCCTTTGTGTTCCCATCCCCAGTGTCCCCTGAAAAGCTGACTGAACTCTGAGCTGACATCCTCTTGGGCAACTTGGTCATTCATTCTGCAACTCCCTGTGCAGGGGCATGTAGAATCCTTGTCACTCACTAACACGTGTCAGACTTTCCTGGCACGGTCACTCCAGCCCACTCCTTCCCAGCTTTATATGGTCTTGTCTCTCGAGCCTTTATCTTTTCAGACTGAGCATGTAAGCTTCCTTGCTTGCCCAGTTGTAGCCTTTCTGAATCCAGTGGGGCCTCTGGCCTCCTGTGGATCTCTCCATGTGTCAGCACGCTGCTGGGCCACTGCAGCTCAAAGCAGGAAGCCCTCCTCCTGTGGCTGGATCTGAGCTGGCCTCCTGGTGAGCTGCAGTGTGGCCAGGGCTGCCTGTACCCAGCTAGCCCAGAGAGGCCAGAAATGGGAAGGCCTACAGGAGTGTCCCAGAGGCTGTAAGTGGTGGAGGATGACCCAGAAATGCCCCAGCCTCAGAAGGGACAACGGGATTACCTGTGTTGATTGTCCTTGCGATCTCTGCTACCTGAAAAGTTAGGGGGTGTCTGGGGGCCGGGAAGACCCTGTCCCACTGCCCCGACCTCCATGGGTGGCCTTGGCTGGGCCTCTTTTGGTCTGGGGGGCCACTGGAGCCAGGTGCTGGCTGAGCCAGGCTGTATGTGCCAGGCTGGCTGGAGTAGGCCACTACTGCTTCTCAAAAGCCCCAAAGAAGACCACGACAATAAACCATTAGGGTGGTATTTCAGATTGAATTGTATCCTCCCCACCAAAAAAAAAAAAAAGTTGAAGTCCTAACCCTCAGGACCTCAAACTATGACCTGAGCTGGAAATAGGGTCCTTGCAGATGTAATTAGTTAAGACAAAGTGGAGTAAGGTGGGCCCCTGATCCAACACGACTGGCATCCTTATAAGAAGAGGAGATGACGACACAGACACACACAGAGGGAAGACCATGTGATGACACAGGGAGAAGACGGCCATCTGCAAGCCAAGGAGAGAGGCCTCAGAAGGAATCAACCCTGCCGACACCTTGATCTCGGACTTCTAGCCCCAGAGACAGAAAATAGATTTCTGTTCACGCGGTCTGTGGTGCTTGATTACAGCAGCCCAGCAAACTAATACGATACCCCCCAACCCCCAAAAGACAGACACACCCCGCATGAAGACGGACACACAGGGAGCAGCCATGTGATGGTGAAGGCAGAGATTGGATTTATGCAGCTGCAAAGCCAAGGGAGGCCAAAGAGTGCCAGCCAAGCGCCCGGAGCTTGGAAGGAACGAGGAAGGAAGGTTCCCCTACAGCTTCCAGAGGGAGCGTGGCCCTGCCAGCCAACGCCTTTGTTTTGCACTTGGAGCCTCCAGAACCTGAGACAATAAATGTCTTGTTTTCAGCCCCCAGTTTGAGGTGATTTGTCATGGCAGCTCCAGGAAACTCATGCAGGAGGGGACGAAGGGTGCATGAAAATGAGCCCTGGCGCGAGGTGGGTCTTAAGAGATCAGTGACTGAATGAACTTGACAGGATCTCACACAGAGGCAGCCATGCAGGCCGCAGATGCTTTCACATCTCTCACCCAAGGTCGCCCACAACCTTGGAAAGCGGGTGATTGTCTCCATTTCACAGATGAAGAAACTGAGGTCAGAGAGCTGACCTGTGGCCCCACACGGTGGGAGGGGCTGCTGACCCTGCGGACCACTTCCCCCGCCTCTGGAAACCAGGTGCCTGCCTCTCATTTGCAGATGTGTGAGAGCACCGCACTCTGCCCTTGCGGGGGTGGGAGAAGAAACCATTAGATAGGCATCATACCTCCGCCACTAGCCTGAAGAAGTAGGTAGTGCCACCCCGGTGTAGAGATGAGGGAATGGAGGCCCAGAAATGTGATGTAACTCGCTGAAGGCTGCACAGCAGGGATGGAGGAGACAACAATAAATAGGGTGACTGAGTGACCAGTCTGTTCCCAGGGGAGGACAGCCGTCCAGTCTCACAAGCCAGGGTGAAGGGAATGGGCTGTGTGTGCTGAGAAGCCAAGATGGGGAGGCAGTTGGAGAGCAAAGGCCCAGAGCAGGGAGATTGCAGGGCGTGTTCTAGAACCAAGTGGAGCCAGTGTGTCTGGTGCGTAGGGACCAATCCAGGACTTGTATGGCCTGAAGCTTAAATAATTTTAGGGGCCCCCTTTAGAAAAAATTATTATTTAGGGAATTCCCTGGCAGTCCAGTGGTTAGGGCTCAGCACTTTCACTGCCAGGCGCCCGGGTTCAATCCCTGGTCAGGGAACTAAGATCCCACAAGCCACGCGGCGTGGCCAAAAAAAAAAAAAAATTATTTAATTCCTGTTTTTTCATAAATTTTACAAAACCATAGAACACACTGCTAGGCCCTCCCAGGGACTCGGAAGAGACTCCTGCCAAAGAAAGGCCCTGAAGCTTGAACTTCGTTCAGTCCAGGTGACTCAGCCCCAGGCAGGCCCGTATCTGGGTGCAGAGGGTGGGGGAGAGAGGCCCAGAGTTGATGCTGCTGCCCTCACTGTTCTGTCCACATTGCTGAGCATCGACGGAGCCTGGATTTGGGCCAGTGCTGCCTCGTGGGGATGGCTAAACCAGGGCCCGACCTTGGGGTGTCCATGGGGAGGCAGTGGGAAAACACCCCACCTGCATGGAAGGGAGGGGGTCAGAGCGCGTCACAGACCAGGAAGCTGACTCCCAGGGGACCTTGCAGGACACGCCCTACCGGCCACGCAGAGCCAGTTTGCCCACCAGGATCTGGTTCCCAGCGAGGCTCCCTCCCCTGTCCACTTTGGCCATCTCACAGGTGCATGGAATTGAGATCATGGGCCCCTGGCCCTCAGAGAACCAAGAGGCCTCTCCAACTTCGCGTGTGCATATCCCCCTCCAGGACACAAGGCAGGGTTTCCGGGGGTTGGCCGGTCTCTCTCCAGCTGCACCTGGAGCAGTGGCCGTGGCCGGCACGCCACGAGCAGTGAAGGCTGAACTGAGCCTAGGAGAAGGGGGCAGGGCAGGGGAACGACAAGCACAGTGAGGTGATCTGGGTGGGCAGTGCCCCCCTTCTCTCCTTCTGCTGGCCTGGTGGGCACAGGAGAGCACAAAGGCCCTTCTGTGGAGGAGAGCCCTCTGGTGACTGAAATGGTGTGCACCTGTGGGGTGGGAGAGACACGTTCTGAATTTATGCCCATGGAACACCTGTAGAACTAGGGGGAGACTGGGCGGTGGTCCTGGAGAGGAGGCCTGGGCGGAGCTAGCCACAGAGAGGCCAGCCTGGAGCAGAAGTTCCTCCATGGCCCTGGGAGGGGTCCCTGAGTCTGCTGAGCCTTCGCACAGACCGGCAGCCACTCCTGCTCCCCTGACAACCAGGCCACAGCGCAGGGAGGCCTTGTCAGAGCTGGGCAGAGAAGAGGCAAGCATCGCTGCCTGGAGCACAAAGCAGGTGGGCCTAGCTGGCAGGAGAAACCCCCAGACCTCCTGGGTTCTCTGGCCTGTCCCCTGAGGCACTGGCATCCAGACTGGGCCCCGGGTCCCTGGGGCAGAGAAGGTGGCGTGGTGGACAGAAAAAGGCCCCCCAAGATGTCTGCGTCCTAACCCCGGAGCCTATGAATGTTAGGTTACATGACTGGCTTTGAAGATGGAGGAAGGGGCCAAGAGCAAAGGAAATGGATTCTCCCCTCAGCCTCCAGAAGGAATGCAGCCCTGCCGACACCTTGATCTCAGCCCAGGGAGACTCATTTCAGACTATGACGTCCAGAACTGTGAGATCCTGAATGTGGGTTGTTTTATTTTTATTTATTTATTTACTTTTTTGGCCACAGTGCACGGCTTGTGGGATCTTACTTCCCTGACCAGGGACAGAACCCCAGCCCTCGGCAGTGAAAGCATGGAGTCCTAATCACTGGACCACCAGGGAATTCCCTGTGTGTTGTTTGACTAATTTTTTCAAGATTTATTTATTTATTTTTGATGTGGACCATTTTAAAAGTCTTTATTGAATTTACTACAACATTGCCTCTGTTTTATGTTTTGGCTTCCCAGCCGCGAGGCATGTGGGATCCCAGCTCCCCAACCAGGGATCAAACCCACACCCCCTGCATTGCAAGGGGAAGTCTCAACCACTAGACTGCCAGGGAAGTCCCCACTGTGTGTTGTTTTAAAAGACCATGGTTAGGGGGCTTCCCTGGTGGCGCAGTGGTTGAGGGTCCGCCTGCCGATGCAGGGGACGCGGGTTCGTGCCCCGGTCCGGGAGGATCCCACATGCCACGGGGCGGCTGGGCCCGTGAGCCATGGCTGCTGAGCCTGCGCGTCCGGAGCTTGTGCTCCGCAACGGGAGGCCGCAGCGGTGAGAGGCCCGCGTACCACAAAAAAAAAAAAAAAAAAAAAAAGACCATGGTTAGGAATTCCCTGGCGGTCCAGTGGTTAGGACTCAGAGCTTTCACTGATGTGGACCCAGGTTCAATCCCTGGTCAGGGAACTAAGATCCCGCAAGCGGCCAAAAAAATAAAATAAAAGGTCGTGGCCATCTGCGACACCAGCCCTAGGAAACTAGCACAGGTGGCGAGGGCAGAGGGGCCTGGGTGAGAGGAAGGGCTCCAGGCCTGCCAGGCCCCAGGCTGTCAGCGCTCCCTTCCCCACCACAGCGCGGGGGGAGGGGGGGGCGGTGTGCCAGCGGCGGGGCCCGGCCTCTCAGGTGGATCCCGTTCTCCCACCCAGCTTTCCAGATACAGGACTTTTAGAGATGATGAAAATAGCTAATGCCTATCGAGTGCCTGTCAACACCAGACCCTGAAGCACCCTAATAACCCTATGAGGTGGGTGCTACTATCATTCCCATCAAGAAGAGGCTCAAGATGCCTCATGTAAGTGCCCACAACCATGGTGTCCTGCTGCCCATGCCACACTGAGGACCCCATTCACTGTCACAGACGCCCAAGGGGAGGGGCCCTAGTCCTGGAACCGCACTATTACCGGGACACATGGCTTCCTCCTTCCAGCTCCTGAAATGTTCAGTGTGAACCCCAAGCCCCCAAACAGTGCCCACCCTCCAGGGCCAAAGCCCACAGTTACCACTGCTGCCTCCTGCGGCGCTTCCAGTGCTCTGGTGTGTGGGTCTCGTGCTGTCCCGTGCCCAGCCGCCAACAGCACCTGTGGGAAACAGACTGCCTCCTGGCCAAGCCCGGGGCACGAGGAGACCTCAGGGCTGGCAGGAGAAACCCCCAGACCTCCTGGGTTCTCTGGCCTCTCCTCTGAGGCACTGGCATCCAGACTGGGCCCTGGGTCCCAAGCCCAGAGCGTGAGGTGCGAGCTGATGGCACAGCGTCCAGCAGGCCGGGCCAATTAGGCTCACTGGACAGGGACAAAGCGTCTGCCTGCCCACTGCCAGCTCCTTGTTCCCCTGCTCCCTGCGGAGCTGTCACCTTGGTTCCCACCATGAACCCCAAAAGCCCCCTTGGACCTTCCCACCCTGGGAGTCCCTCACCAACCGCTGAGACTAAAAAGCTTTACTCTGGGTTCTCCACCTGTGTCTAGCTTGGCAAGCCCAGCGGGCTGCATCCCAATACACAGCCTATAATTAACTCCCAGGCTGTAATTAACACACTCTCGTTATTTCACACCATAAACCACCCCAAAATTTGCTGGAAATTGATTTTATTATTGATAAGTCACATGATATGAAAGGATAAAAATATTCGAAGGACACTTAGTAAGATACTGCTCTGCCCGGAAGGGCAGGCAGAAAAAGTTAAGGTACAGTGGATGCTAAGAAAATAGGAAAAAGAGGCTGAAGAGTCAAAACAAGTAGTTTGTGTGTACACCACCGCCCCCCCCCCCCCCCCCCCGCCGCCAGGCCCCTCAACCCATCAGGTAAGAATGCACCTGGCATCAGAACAGTGAGCTGGGAGCCGGGGAGGGGCTCCAGGAGGAGAGATGAGGTGTCCTACGGCTAGGACGTTCCAAAGGACTGGAGACGCCTGTGTATTGACAGATAACAGTCCCTACTGCTGAAAGGCAAGCCACCTCGAAACATCTGGAATGCTCAAGAGTCACCAAAGAGAGAAGGAGGTGACTGGAAATCCAGAGACAAGAGGTTCACATTTCCTCTCCCACATTCTCCCCTGGGAAGGGAAGACAAAGCAAAGCCTGTGCTGAGCTGGGACTGCCTCAAGTCCCAGGAAGCGCTCATGAAAGCCAGGGACCTACCACGGAGGAGCCCGAGGGCTGGGAGGCCCTCCCCGCGGCCAGCTCATCTGGGGGAAGGCAGGCGGGTGTGGGAAGAGCCATGCCCAGGCCACATCCAGCCTACCTACAAGGTCCTCAGGAAGGAGGAGACCACTCCCGTCCTGGGGTTTCCCGTGCATGGGCCGGCCCCCTGGCTCAGGCTGGGTGAAACCACAGCGCCATCCTGGAAGGAGCGCCAGTGGCTCTGAGGCTGGTGGCAGCAACCTTGTGAGTTGCCCAAGTTCACAGGCTTCATGGAACCAAAGCAGACAAAGAAAGATCAAAACTAAAACCTGAAGCCCAAGGGGGTTTGGGAGCTCCTCCGGGTGTGG
This sequence comes from Globicephala melas, assembly GCF_963455315.2. Classification (NCBI taxonomy): domain Eukaryota; kingdom Metazoa; phylum Chordata; class Mammalia; order Artiodactyla; family Delphinidae; genus Globicephala; species Globicephala melas. The sequence continues at coordinate 6,985,273 of NC_083321.1, forward strand.
ACCGTGGGTCCAGTGGACTTGCTGGTCCACAGGACAGCCAGCTCCCAGCACAGTGGCATCACCAAAGATGAGCAAGCACACTTTCCTTCTGGTCAGAGTGTCTCCTGCCCGCAAAAGAGGCCTGAGTGAGGGGCGCAGGGGCCATCCAGTTTCACCCAGCCGGGGAGGGCTTGGTGGGGGCCTCACCTTCGCTGTTCCTGCTGTGTTTCAGTCCAGGGAGGCCCCCTGCCCTCTCCCCGCAGGGCCACGTCCCAGCCTGGTGGTGTGGGCTGGAATGCAGCAGAAGGAATGCAGGGATGTGGTCACCAAAGTCCAGGGGAAAGACCAAAGACACATAGTACGCCCAAGTGTCCTGAGCCCTATTCCTCCTCCAGTGGGGACACCTGCCTCCAGCGGGGACTTCAGGGCAGGGGATACTGTCCGTTTTGAGAGGGGCACAAAGGCGAGTCCCTGGGTGGGAGGGGGCGGCCGGTGCCTGGTCAGATTGGTCCTGAGACTGCAGCGGGGCCCAGCGTCCAGAGGGAGGGCAGGCAGGCTGCAGGAGGGATCCTGCGGCTGCCCCCAGCTGGCTCTGCACAGCGCAGCCCGGGCAGTGTCCCGGGTACAGAAGTGACTTGTCCACACGCTGAGGCTGCCCTCCTCCCAGCGCTCCCCCTCAGGTAGCATGATGCTGGGCCACGCCCGGGGGCTGCCCCCGCGCCCTCCCACCAGGCACCGCGGCCCTCAGCCCTGCTCCAGGCTCTCGGTGGGCTGCACCACGGCGTAGGTTCCCTGGCCCAGGGAGAGTTGCCGGCTGAAGAAGGACGTGCTGCGCTTCGGTTTCACCCGCTTGATCTGCTCACCTGTCGGGGAGCAAGAGGGACACGCTGAGGGGAGGGGGCCCAGCCCCAGGGGAGCCCCTTCTGGAGCCTGTTCAGGATGAGCTCTCCTCTTCACTCCTGCCGGCTTTGAGCCTCAGCCCCACCCCAGCTCTCCCACCAACGACAGGACACGTGGGGTGGGTGGCCAGCCTCCAAATCAGAGGCCACCAGGGTTTGCATTTGATGCTGGGCCTGCTGTGCTGTCTAAACCTGTTCAAGAAGAGACCAGAGAGGTGTACAAACTTCCAGCTGTAAGTCACAGGGATGTAACATATAGCATATGGAATATGGTCAATAATATTGTAATAACTCTGTATGGTGACAGATGGTAACTAGACTTACGATCATTTTGTAACATATAAAAATACTGAATCACTATGTTTGTCAAAATCACTATATATATCACAATATATAATATATTGTATGTCAACTATAATTCAATTACAAAAAAAAAAAAGAAGAAGAAGAAGAAAAAAAGAACAGGCCAAAACCACAAAATACCTATAACACATACTACTGGCTGAAGGTAATCCTCAATGAGATAAAAAGACCTCTTTTTCTTTGGCCTCACTGCGAGGCTTGCGGCATCTTAGTTCCCCGACCAGGGCCCCGGCAGTGGAAGCCTGGAGTCCTAACCACTGGGCCGCCAGGGGAGTCCCTAAAAAGACTTCTTAAAAGTTAAAAATTTCAAGCCAGGTGATCAAGGTTAATATCAACAGTCATAAATCATGTTGATAAGGTACCTTTGATATGATGTAGTAAAAATGGCATGTTACCTCTGTGATCTTCCTCCCCCAAACCCATAACCCCATCTAATAATGAGAAAATCGTAAGAGAAATTCCAATAAAGGGGCATCCTACGATATCCCTGACAAGTACGCCTCGAGACTGTCAAGGTCATCAAAAAACAAGGAAAGTCTGAGTAACCTGTCACAGCCAAGAGGAGCCTAAGGAGACATGACAACCAAATGTAGGGTGGTGTCCTGGATGGGACCCTGGGACTGAAAAAGGACGTTAGGTTAAAACTAAGGACTTTAGTTAATAATACTGCATCATATCGGTTCATTAATTCTGACAAATACACCATATTAACATAAGACGTTAATTTAAAAACTCAAGCCACAAAAGAAAAACAGGCAACAGAAATGAACAGCAACGCAGGAAGAAACTGTACGTGATCAAGCGTGTAGAAACGATGCCACTTCACCAGCATCCAAACCCTAACTCCAGTGAGTTCTCCGCCCCTCAGGACGATAACACCCATCGTGGGTGAGGGTGGGGAAGGCAGGTGCCTCCTTTCCTCCTGGGACGGGCACAGTGGGCACACACTTTGACCCAGCAACCCCATTTCTAGGAATTTATCCTGAGGAAACAGTTCAGATTCCAGGTAAGGATTTGGCTACAGGTACGTTGTTTGTAGTAGCTGAGAACTACAGTCAGCCCTAGGACAATGCCAACCCTCTGCGCAGTCGAAAATCTGGGTATAACTTACAGTTGGCCCTTCATATACCCGGGGTTCCTCCTTATCCACCGATTCAACCAACCAGTATTTACTACTGAAAAAGACCCGCGTGTAAGTGGATCCGCGCAGCACAAACCGGTGTTGTTCAAGGGTCAACTGGAACTATGATGTCCACCAACAGGGGATGGCGGGGGAAGGGGCTGAGCTCACTAGGAGAGGAAGACAGCAACTGTGGTAACAAGTGTGTCAGAGAAAAATTATAAATTATTTTGCTTTTTCCGATGATAAAAATGACATGCTTGTAAAAATTTAAATGCCAGAACGAAGCACGAAGAAAAAAGGAAAGTTACAGCAGCTGATGGCTGCAAAGGGGTCCCTCCCTCCTTGTGCACGTGGACGCTGTCTCGCATGCTAATGAGCACCTACTACCTAGTACTCGTGCCTGATTTTCTCCTAGTACCTGATTTTTTCTACTCAGTGCTATTTTGTGAACCTCTTGCCATTTGAAAACCAAAAAAAAAAAAAACCCTTTTTATTTTGGAATAATTCTAGACTTACAGAAAAGTTGCAAAGATAATACATAGAGTGCTTGCATATCCTCATAAGCCTCTCCTGTGTCAGCACGGTCCGGCTGTTACCACGGTCTGTGTCATAGATAAGAACACTGGTACAGCTTTATCAACTAAGCGGCAAACCTGTGGATTTCACCTGTTCTTCCACAATGTCCGCTGTCTGTTCTGGGACTCGATCCAAGACACCACAGTGCACTAGGGTACGTATGGCATCTTTACCAGCTGCACTAATCCCACAGGGTGTGGCCCCATCGTTCCTGTACCCACACCTTTAATAACAGACACTGGTAATTTCTACTTTTTCACATCTGGACACGTCTGCGGACGCAGCAGTGAGAAGGGACAGAGAAGGGCTCTTACTGCCAGAGCCCCAGAGGCCTCAGATTCCCTGTCGCAGAGCTCAGACGATGGGACACCTGTGCCCAGCCTGCCCCCCACGCCCCAAGCCAGGTCCTGCCGCTGGAGGCTAACTCACCGGGTCTGGAATTGCTCCCCACCTCCCTACCCTCCAGAGCTCCCCATGGCGTGCGTGTGCACGTGCGTAGGTACACGTGTACACTGCGAGGGGGTCACTCACCCTCCTCCACGTAGTCAATGGTGGAGAGATGCTGGATCCGGCTGCACACCACGCTGCCCTGCCTCCGCAGCTGGGGGTGTTGAGTGGGGGGTGGTGAGGAGCCAGGGGCCGAGGCCGGGCCGGCCGCGCTCTCCTGAGGGGTGGCGGGCTCCGCGGCCTGGCTCAGCTCGATGCAGTACTCGATGAGGCTGCTCATCAGCTCGGCCTGGGGAGGAGAGGGGGCCGGCGTGAGGCCTGGCGGGGGGAGCCCTGGCCCAGGCCCACCTCTCCCTACCTGCTGCAGAGCCAGATGAACCGAACCCACAGCCCCCTGCCCTCTGGTGGGGGAGGCAATGAGGAAACCAACACCCTTTACGCAAGGAGAAGGAAGGGGGGTGTGCTCTGTGGGCCAGAGGCAGGGGAGGCCTCCCATGTGGGGGGACTTCAGGGGTCAGAGATGGGCTGGGAAAGAAGGAACACTCTAGCTAGAAGGCACAGGTCGGGAGGGAGGAGGGGGCAGGGCTCTCTGGGCCTGTGCGTTCGCTGAGAGAAGAACCCGCAGTCAAGGAGAAGGCGGTGGTGAGGTCACCGGGCGGGGAAAGCGGCTCCCTCTGGGCACGTTCTTCTAAAGTGACGTCTTCTCAACAGACTGGAAACGTTATGCATGTTGACATAAAAGGTGATGTGACCAGATGTCAGCGGGCACGGTCTGGGCACCATATGGCGGGGATGGCAGGGGATTGCAGACCCACAGACAGAAAGCTGCCAGCAGGTGGTGTCGCTTAGGCAGCATGTGTTTATGAAGTGTCACCCCGCTGCAGGCGGCAGGACACAGCAGGGACTGAGGTGAACAGATGCCTGCCGCGTGTCCTAAGAGAACCCGCTGGGGAGCAGGGTCAGAGGCCAAGGGGGCAGCTGGTGCCCAGCTGCCCGATGGGGTGGCCCGAGGCCTCCCCAGAGCCACACAAGCTGCCCTGCGCAGGGAGAGCAGGGCAGGGAACCGTGCACAGGCGGGTCCGGGCTCCACACCGGCCTCCTCGCCTCCCCGAGGGAACTGCGCTGAGCTGAGAGGGGCGCTGGGCAGCGGGCAGCCGGTGGGGACAGGCCCTGAGCCCTCTGAGTTTCTCTAACACCGCTTGATGCTCCTGAGGTTCGGGGACGCTGCCGTTATACCTCAGCCACATCCGACAGAATGAAATATCCACTCGGGATACAACTCAGCAAACTAGAAATGGACGGGAACTTCCTTAACCTGACGACAGGCGTCTATGAAAAACACACAGCTAACACCACACCTACTCAGAGCAAGACGGAATGCTTGGGCTTCCCTGTTGGCGCAGTGGTTAAGAATCCGCCTGCTGATGCAGGGGACGCGGGTTCGAGCCCTGGTCTGGGAAGGTCCCACATGCCGCAGGCCCGTGCGCCAGAACTGCTGAGCCTGTGCTCTAGAGCTCGCGCGTCACAGCTGCTGAACCCGCGTGCCACAACTACTGAAGCCCGCACGCTTGGAGCCCACGCTCCGCAACAAGAGAAGCCACCGCAATGAGAAGCACGCACACCACAACTAAGAGTAACCCCCGCTCGCCACAACTAGAGAAAGCCCGCAAGCAGCAACAAAGACCCAACACAGCCAAAAAGAAATAAATAAATTTATATAAAAAAAAAGACTGAATGCTTTCCCCTCAAGTCAAGGATGTCTGCTCACACCTACTCACCACTGTAACGGGGGTCCGAGGCAGTGCTATCAGCCAAGACAACTGAGAGGCAAACAGACTGGAAAGTTAGAATACAACTGTCCCTGTTCATAGACAATGTAACTGTCCACACAGAAAATCACAAAGAATCTGCAAAAAAGATACTAGAAATAGTGAGTGAGTTCAACAGGGTTACAGGATAAAAGGATATATGGTAACAGAATCAGGTGCATTTCTATTCACCACAATGAATAACTGGAAATTGAAATTAAAAATAGTACCATCTCTGGTAGCACCAAAAAAGGGGGAGGGGGAGATAAATCTAATAAAAGATGCACAAGACTTGTATGCTGAAAACCATAAAATGTTAGTGAAAGAAATCAAAGACAAATAAATGGAGATATAAAATAAATGGACTGGAAGATTTAAGAACATCTTTTTAAAAGACATTTTTTAGGAAAAAACATCAAGTTATAGACTGAAAGAAGACATCTGCAAAATATATATCAGATAAGGGACCGGTAGGCAGAATATATAATGAACTCTTACAGCTTGGTAAGAAAACAACCCAATTTAAAAAATGGATAAAGGAAAAAAATGGACAAAGGGAATCCTCTTGCACTGTTGGTGGGAATGTAAATTGATACAGCCACTTCGGAGAACAGTTTGGAAGTTCCTTAAAAAACTACAAATAGAACTACCATACGACCCAGCAATCCCACGACTGGGCATATACCCTGAGAAAACCATAATGCAAAAAGAGTCATGTACCACAATGTTCATTGCAGCTCTATTTACAATAGCCAGGACATGGAAACAACCTAAGTGTCCAACGACAGCTGAATGGATAAAGAAGATGTGGCACATATATACAATGGAATATTACCCAGCCATAAAAAGAAACGAAATTGAGCTATTTGTAGTGAGGTGGATGGACCTAGAGTCTGTCATACAGAGGGAAGTAAGTCAGAAAGAGAAAAACAATTACCGTATGCTAACACATATATATGGAATCTAAAAACAACAACAACAAAAAATTGGTTATGAAGAACCTAGGGGCAGGACAGGAATAAAGATGCAGACATAGAGAATGGACTTGAGGACACGGGGAGGGGGAAGGGTAAGCTGGGACGAAGTGAGGGAGTGGCATGGACATACATACACTACCAAACGTAAAACAGATAGCTAGTAGGAAGCAGCCACATAGCACAGGGAGATCAGCTCGGTGCTTGGTGACCACCTAGAGGGGTGGGATAGGGAGGGTGGGAGCGAGACGCAAGAGGGAGGAGATATGGGGATATATGTGTATGTATAGCTGATTCACTTTGTTGTAGAGCAGAAACTGGCACACCATTGTGAAGCAATTATACTCCAACAAAGATGTTAGAAAAAAAAAGTAAAAAAAAAAAAAAAAAGGACAAATGATTTGATCAGACATTCCATCAAAGAAGACCTATGGATAGCAAATGAACACACGGATGGATAATCAACATCATTAGTCATTATGAAAATGCAAATTAAAACCACAATGACTTATCACTACCATACAGTTATTAGAATGGCAAACAAACAAAAACTGACCACACCAAGTGCTGGGCAAGGATGCGGAGCTACTGGAACTCTCAGACATTGCTGGTGGGATAACAAAATGGTGCAGTCACTTTGGAAAACCATTTGGTAGTTTCTAGTAAAGCTGATTATATGTTTATCATACAGTCCAGTAATCCCATTCCTAGGTATTTATGCAAGAGAAATGAAGGCACACGCCCACACAGTAGCCTGTACTCAAATGTTCAGAGCAGCTTTATTCACAAAAGCCCCAAACAGGAAACAACCCAAACAAGTGGGTGAAGAGCTGACCTGCAGTGTATCCATACAACGGAATACTATTCAACAATCAGCAGGAACGAACCGCTACACCACGAAATGTGGACGAATCTCAGGAGCATGAAGCTTAGTGACAGAGGCCAGGCTCAAAAGGCTGCATACAGTATAGATACTGCAGGGCTGGACCACTATTTGTTTTATCTATCTACCAGTTGACAGACGTTTATGTTGTTTCCAATTCTTTGGTTATGACAAACGAAGCTGCTATGAATATCTTAGTATAAGTCTTGTGTGGACATATATCTCCATTTCTCCTGGGTAACTATGATGCATGTGTTTATGACATTCTGGAGAAAGCTGAACTCTAGGGATAGCTAAGGGGAGCTGTCAAGTAGCGGGTGAAGAGGTGAGTCTTAAATCAGAAGCAAAATGTACAAAACAATTAAAAAAAAAAAAAGCACAACCCCAAAGAAAAATTAGCAAAAGACCTCAATGAACAGGGTATCCAGATGGTGGATACACACATAAAAGATGCTCAACCTCATTAGTGTGCGTGTGTGTGTGTGTGTGTGTGTGTGTGTGTGTGTGTGTTGTCAATTAAAACCACATGGAGATTTGGGGGTGATGGAAATAATGCCAATAAAAAATGGGCAAAAGAAAAAAAAAATGGGCAAAAGACGTGAATAGACATTTCCCCTCTAGAAAGATACATGGATGTATCTAAGCACCTCCATAGCTTGCCTGTGGTGGCAGTGGTTACAAGGGTGTGTGAACGTGTTAAAACTCACTTTTATTGTAAATTATACCTCAATAAAGTGACTAAATAATAAAGGAAGAAAACACAAGGAGATACTCCTCCTCACCCACCAGACTGGCTGAACGTTCACGATGACAGTACTAACTACTGCCGCAGCCAGCATCCAGCCACCGTGGGTGAACGCCGAGCACAGCACCTGCCTGTGACCCGGCCTGTCGGCTCCTGGGCGCATACCTGGACGCGCACACAGAGGACATGTGCAACACTGACCACGCAGCACTGTCTGCAACAGTTCCAAACTGGAGACCCAAGTGCCCGTCCGCTATGGTATGGAAAAGTCAACAGCAGCAAATTCACATGTGGGAACACCCGAGAGCCGCATGAAAGACCAAAGCACTGCCACCTGCAGTGGGGACGAGGATGGAGCTCACAGACACAGGGCTGAGCGCAAGACACCGGGCAGAACAGAACACACTGTGGGAACCCACTGCCCTAAGGCTCAAAACCAGGCAGAATGACTCTGGGGTGACACAAGTCAGGATGCGGAGGTCCCTTGGTGGGGGCAAGGCTGGGAGGGGGCTCAAGGGGTCTTTCTTAATCTGAAAGGTGTTACATGGGTTTCTTTGGGGAAATTTGTTGAGATTAAGAGCTGGGGGGCTTCCCTTGTGGTGCAGTGGTTAAGAATCCACCTGCCAATGCAGGGGACACGGGTTCGAGCCCTGGTCCGGGAAGATCCCACATGCCGAGGAGCAACTAAGCCTGTGTGCCACAACTACTAAGCCTGTGCTCTAAAGCCCGTAAGCCACAACTACTGAGCCCACGTGCCACGACTACTGAAGCCCACGCGCCTAGAGCCCGTGCTCAACAAGAGAAGCCACCGCAATGAGAAGTCCGCGCACGGCAACGAAGAGTAGCCCCCTCTTGCCACATCTAAAGAAAGCCCGTGCACAGCAACCAGGACCCAACGCAGCCAAAAATAAATAAATAGATTTATATATTGAAAAAAAGAGCTGGGCACTTTTCTACATGTATATTATAATTCAATAAAATGTTTACTTAAAAAAGAACTCTACGGAATTCCTTGGCGGTCCAGTGGTTAGGACTCCGCGCTTCCACTGCAGGGGGCATGGGTTTGATCCCTGATCGGGGAACTAAGAGTGATGTAGAAAATGTGATGTCATCAGCATAAAGGTTGGGACGGCCGAGTGTTCAAAGACGAGAGAGGGAAGAGCTAGGACAGGGAGAGAACTCCCTTGCGAGGCCCTGGAAAGGAGGCCCAGCAGGGGAGACAGGGGGAGAAGGGCAGGAGGTGGGAGGGGCCCGTAGGGCCCAGGAGGGGAGCCTGCAGGAGCAAGAGCAGGCACCGGGTATCGGGTGTAGCAGGGCAGAGGCTGCTGGGGTTGGAGCAGTGGGTGCAGCGGTGGGAAGGAAGGCGTAGAGGAAGCAACGGGAGAAGCCTGGCTGTGGCGGGCCCCCAGGAGGGGGCACGTGCTTTCACAGGAGTCCCTGGAGCCCGTCTCTGTGCTTGGGGCGGAGAGCAAGGAGGCCCTGAGTCCTGGAAGGGCTCTCTGGAGAAACCAGGGTGGGAGGGGAAGGGGCGGGGATGAAGGTTTGGCTGGGAAGACCAGGCGCCCAATGGATGAAAGTGAAACAAAGGCAAAGAGGGCTCTTAGCCATTCCATGCCTGCTCGTCACCTGAGAGCCCCGCTCACGGGGGGCTCAAGGACCGAGGGAGCCAGTGCGGGCTGGTCACACAGTACCGGGCAGCCCTCCACCAACCACTGCCCCACCACCTGGCCAGGCCTTCCGAACCCGCAAGGGTGGCTCCCAGTCAGCAGGAGCTGGCCCCCTGGTCCCCAGGCCCTCAGCAGCCCTCTCACCTCCTTGCCACCCAGCCTGGAGCCTCCAATAGTCTGGGACCCCCTGAGCACACCCTCCCCGACCCCCATCCCCACCCCCAGTGCAGGCAACACCCACCACTACCTGCTTGGAGTAGATCTTGAGGAGCTTGTTGACCGGTGTGCCCTCATTGTCCCCGTCGAACTCCAGCCACAGGACAGACTCCTCCTCCTCGGGAGAGGTGTGGTCCCACGACAGCTCCTGGAAGCGCAGGCCCAGCAGGACGTGCTGGCCAGCGGGAGACACAGAGCTTGGACTCCTTTGGGCAGAGGCCTGCTCCCCTGCCCCATCCCACGCGGGCATCGCCAGGAGGATACACCTGGCCAGGCTATTTACCTCCAAGGCTGAGCCTAAATTCAGGTGTCAGTTTCTCTCAGGAGAAGAAGCCCCGCTTCCATCAGACCCTCAAAGGAGGCTGTGGTCCAGGGAGGATGAGACCCCCTAAACCACGCACTTCTCATCAGTGGGTCAAGCTCCTGACAGCTGGGGTAGTGACTCGGGGAAAGGAAGGTGGGGAGGGGAGGCCTTTCCCCTGCGATCAGCTGGTTAGCATCTCAGCAGGAGGCCGGATGTGGGCCCGGCATGTTGGGGCACAGATGCCCAGGAAGGGCTGGGATCCCTCCCTGGGGACAACCAGAAGTCTCCCCCAAACTTCTCTGCTGGCTTAGCAGGGACCCCTGTCCAGGCGCAGAGAGGCCCACAGGGCAGGCTGCCGACACCACCTCCTACACAGGCAGCCGAGACAACCAGCACCAAATGCAGGAAGGAGGGCCCCCAGTCCCGCAGGAGAAGCTCCCAGGGCTTCTTTGGAAAACCACCAGCTAGTCTCCAGCCACTGGCCAGGCAGAGCAGCCAGGCCCTACCAGACTCTCCCCCTGTCTCCAGCTGCAGCCTCCCCCTGTCCACACCACCGCCCTGCCTAGCAGGCTGGGCAGGAGAGCTGACCCACAGCAGACCCAGGGAAGCCCCCGGGATGACAGTGGAAGCCCCAGGGACATCTGAGGGAAGGAGGCCAGACAGGCCGCCCACCTGCTCCCAGGCCAGCCAGAAGCCCAAGGGAACCAGGAAGGCCTGGGTAATGACCCCACTCCCTTCCTCTCCAGTGAGGCCCCCACTCCAGGTCCCACCCTGAAGGAGCAGCAGGTACCTTCTCCCTGCTGTCAATGACATGCACACCCTCCAGACTGATGGCCACAGACACTGGCTTTTGCCCTCCCCGGTGCAAAAAGCCCTGGGCTGGTTTGTCAATCTCGCCGTGGAAGAAGGCAGACCTGGGGAGGGAAAGTGGGGTTAGGCTGTCCCCTCCAGCAGCGAGAACAGATGGCCCAGGGTCTGGGTTCACCCACCAGGGAATGCTCTGGCCAGCCCCTGTCCCAGGCACCTGAGAAGCTTAAGCTGTTTGGGTGACAGAAGTTAAATGGAAACCCACCCCAGGGGAGGGAGAAACTGAGGGGGCGGCGAGAAGGAGGCTTCATGGAGGTGGTGGCATCTGAGCTGATCAGGCAGGAGGAGGAACTGGGTGGCACAGCGAAGGGTAGGCACTGCAGGCAGAGGGTAGAGCATGAACCCGGGTGTGGGACAGAGCAAGTTACGTTCAGGGAACAGCCAGGAGCCCAAGGGCTCAGGGTCTGCAGGCTGTGGTTGCTGGAGGCTGGGAGAGCCCCGCTGCCCACCGTCCCCCAGGGGCTGCCCAGGCAGAGAAGCAGCTTCAGGACTCGACACCAAGAAAGGGAAAGGGCGCATCAACCTTAGGACACCCACCCGCTGAGCTGTCCCTCCTCCATCCTGCCCGGCCACGGCCTCTTCCTCTCCTCTGGCTGCCCTGGGCCTTCGCCCACACGCCCCCTCAGCCCTGGCTAAGCCAGAGCCCTAGTTAAATCCTGCAGCCCCAGGCTTCTCTGGTGGCACAGTGGTTAAGAATCCGCCTGCCAATGCAGGGGACACGGGTTCGAGCCCTGGTCCAGGAAGATCCCACATGCCGCCGAGCAACTAAGCCTACGTGCCGCAACTACTGAGCCTGCGCTCTAGAGCCCGCAAGCCACAACTACTGAGCCTGCGTGCTGCAACTATTGAAGCCCACGTGCCTAGAGCCCGTGCTCCGCAACAAGAGAAACCACTGCAATGAGAAGCCCGTGCACCTCAACGAAGAGCAGCCCACGCTCGCTGCAACTAGAGAAAGCCCGTGCGCAGCAACGGAGACCCAACCCAGCCAAAAATAATAAAAAAACAAAATAAATTTATATATATAAAAAAAAATCCTGCAGCCCCGAGGACAGGACTGGAGACAAGCACGCTCTACCTTCAGTTCCAAGAGCACGGCCCGGTGCTCCCACTCCAGGAAGACTCCCACAGGCTCGCTTCAGGGCTGGGACTCCTAATCCGCTGAGGAAACTGAAGCAACCCAAACGGCGGCCACATGCATCTCGCTCACCATAAAAGCTAAAGACCTTTTGCTGCCCCACACCCACACTGCTGCTCCGCCTCTGGGCTCCATCTCACAGCGCAGCTCCTGAGGAGCTGGTTACACTCACTGATTCTTTTTCTCATTGTCCTCCAACCACTGCTACCCCCAAGATGCTGGAGCCAAGGTCAACTATCAGCCACTCGGGACCTGTTGAACTTGACCTTGAAGCAGCAGCACCTGAGGCTTGGTCACTCCCTCCTCCTCAACACCTCCTTTCGCCGGGCTGGTGGAGACCCTCCCGCCTTGCTGGCCGGGCTCCTTCTCTGTCTGGTCCACACTCACTTGCTGGGGCTCCTGGTTTCAAACAGCACCTGCATGCTGATGACTCACCCATTACCCAAGTCTAGACTCAGAAACCCAAATGCCCGCTAGGATCGCCACCTGGGTCGCTGGAGAGCATCTCAAAATCAACACGTTCAAGGACAAGCCCCCGAACTTCCCTGACCTGCCCCCCGCCACACACCATCCTGTCTCAGCTGATGACAAGGCCACCCTGCAGCTGTTCAGGCAGAAACCTGGAGTCCTCTCTGCCTGCTCTCCTTCACCTCCTGTACTGCACATCTTGCAAATTCCTTCAACTCCACCCTCAACGTCTCTGGAATCTGGCCGCGTCTCCCCTCCTGCGGTACCGCCATGCGGCCTGAGCCACAGTACCCTGTGGAGTACGGCCACTGTCCTCACGGGCCGTCCAGCTGCTCCCTTGCCCCCCTGTAGTCTGTTCTCGGCTTCTACTGCTTGCTGTCTCTCTCGCCACTAGAACGGCCTCTTCACGGGCAGGGATGGCGGTCTCTTTTGTTTACTGAGGTCTCCAGCACCTAGAGGGTGCGGGCACACAGTAGGCACACAAGAGCTATTGGCTAGACGTGCCTGCATGAATGAGATCTGGCCGAGGGGGAGGTGGGCAGGTCCATGGACCACGTGGCTGCGGCAGGAGGAAGGAGAGGACCTGTCTGGTGTCCTAGCCCGTGATGGGGAAGGCGGAGGACGAGTGTCCAGCCTGGGACCTGCGGGGCCCCAGGTGCTGGCATCCGGACACACCTCGCGTGAGGACAGAGCTCAGCGGGAACGGAGATGGGCTCACGGGTCTTGAGGGAGGGACAGTGGGCCTGGGGCTGTGGCCGCGGCCAGGGAGCCGCTCACCCGTAGAAGGGCAGCTCGTGGCACTTGAGGAGGTAGGCGCGGTAGTGGGGGCTGAGGGAGGCCTCGTGCTCGCTCTCGCTGCCGGCTACCTCCTTCACCCTGCGGTAGGCGTTCAGCAGGCCCTGCTCGCCAGTTCCGGCCTTGGTCCCACGGCCCCGGAGGGCAGCGAAGAGCCCGTGGCCCCGCTTACAGAGGTGGGCAGGGAGGAAGGAGTCCAGCTTCTCCCTGTGAAGGAAGGAAAACAGGGCCCAGCATGAGGGCGGCTCCATGCCGGCAGGCTGGGGAGGCGCCGAGGTTCCCAGGGCGTGGGGAGGGCAGGGGGCACCCTGCACATGGACCCCCGGAGAGCCCACTGCCGAGAACCCTGCAGCATGAGAGGCCTGAAGGAGAAGTCAGGAGACCGGGATGAGAGCTGAAACCAGGCCCACCCCAGAAGCAGACTGTGGCCAGAGGAAGGTTTCAGTTTCTAAACTGGTGATTTCGCAACCAAGAAGTGGTCCTAGAGCTATCAATGTTCTGTTCTGCCAAATAGGGAGGTAAAAAAACCACCAACCTACAACTCATCAGCACAGGTTCATGAAGGAAAGGGCATTTTCAATCACACACACAGAGTCGGGAAGCATCCTGGCGTGACGGCACCGTTCTTCCCCCTCAGGCAGCCCCTGACTCTGGCCAGGCACTGGCCCTTCCAGGTGGACTGCAGCCAGGGCCCAGCCTAGGAGCAGTGAGCGCCCTCTCCAAGTCTACGTCTCCACGTTTAAATAAGGACACGGATCCCTACTCACATGGACGGGTGCCGGCAGGCGCCTGGCATGTGGTGGGTGCCAAACAAATATGGCCGAGGTTGTCACTGTCACCAAAGAGGGGAGGGGTCCCCGCAGGGGCTTCTGGAGGACCAACACCCCGGGCCATGGGAAGGGATGGCTGGCCCTGCAGCAGGGCTGACGCAAGGAAGGACCCTGATGCCCAGAGAGGCCCAACTGCAGGGCGGCATGAGGAGGGGTATCCAGGGGGCTGCCCCCACTTCTCAGGGCTGCCGTAGGCATCTTCATCATCTGTCCCCCAACATCCCTGCTTCCAGCCACAGCGCCCACTCGTCATTGGAAATCCCGCCTTCCCACTGTCAGTCCACAGCATCTGTGCAGGCTCATGGCAGGTCCTAAGGGAGGATCTGGGCCTCAGCCAATCAGCACTCTGGCCACTCTGTCTCCTTTGGGTGGACGTGGGTCCAGTCACCAGATGAGTCTTAGAACTCTGGTCACGTGAGGGATGAGGTCTCTCCTTGCCAATGTGCAACTATTGTGGCCACCTGGCCACCACGAGACAAGAGCCTGTCTGACTGAGAGCTGGCCCAGAGGACACAGGGCTGGGCGAGGAGAGTGAGGACAGGATCTGCAGGTTGGGGGTACCCAACTGGAGCCCCTGCACCTCAATCACCCCAGACCCGTCCATTTCTTGACAAAGTCCCTCAAGTCCAAATAGTCTGAGCTGGATTTGCTGTCACTTGCAATAGGACCAGACATGCCTATCACGAGAGCCAGGATTTCTACGGCTGCCAGCCTCCAGCCAGCTCAGCTGGGATCACTCAGGCTCCACTGAGCCCAGGGTAGCCCCTGCTGGGCCCCGACACAGGGCCCTGTCTCTGTGCATCCTCCCCCCGCAACACAACTGTACCCTGAAGGGCTGGTGTGGGTTAGAGCCCTGGGTCTAGGACAGGCTGTGTTCAAAGTTCATCTTCAGGGCTTCACTGGTGGCGCAGTGGTTAAGAATCCGCCTGCCAATGCAAGGGACACGGGTTCGAGCCCTGGCCCGGGAAGATCCCACATGCCGCGGAGCAGCGGAGCCTGTGTGCCACAACTATTGACCCTGCGCTCTAGAGCCCACGAGCCACAACTACTGAGCCCATGCGCCACAACTACTGAAGCCCGTGCGCCTTATAGCCAGCGCTCCGCAGCAAGAGAAGCCACCGCAGTGAAGCCCGCACACCACAAGGAAGAGTAGCCCCCGCTTGCCGCAAGTAGAGAAAGCCTGCGCGCAGCAACGAAGACCCAACGCAGCCAAAAATAAATAAAATAAGTAAGTTTTTTTAAAAAATTAAAAAAAAAGGCTACATAACTGTTACCAGTTTAAAAAAAAAAAGTTCATCTTCTTTGGAAATATCTCTAAACCTTAAGATCACTGTCCACGGAGCTCAGAGACAGCCTGGTCTGCTTCCAGGGTAGCTCAATCGTCACGACCCCAGGCCCTGCCAATTCACACAGCAAAGAGCACGGCTTCTAGAGAGATGGTAGGAAGCACAGAGCCGGCATACTGGAACGTCCGGGAAATGGGGCCTCATCCCTGGAGCTCGAGACTAAGTGAGACTGTCACTGACAACTGGGACTCAGTATTTGGCCACACCCTGGCTGCGACCCCCAAAAAAGAACAAGCCCAACTCCCCCTGACCTCACACGGAGGCCGGGCTCCACCCTCACACACCTCTGGGGGTCCTCTCACGGACGTCACTTCCCCCATCTCCCACTGCCCAGGCCCCTCAGCCCAGAGCAGACGAGGAAAAGGAGGTTCAGAGAGGTGGGGTGACTCACCCAAGGTCACACAGCGTCAGGGCCTCCTGACTCCAGGACCTGGCAAGACCACTTGTAACCAGGATTCCGAGGTCACCCTCCCCACCTCGGGCCCCTGCCTCAGGTCACGCTGGCCCTCACCTCAGGGCACAGGCAGTGGGCTGGCCAGGCTGGTAGGGCCCGAGCTGCACACGGCACACCAGGGCGCCCAGGGCCTCGCAGTCCTCCACGTCGCATGGGTACCGAGCGGCCAGCACGTTGCCCTTGGCCTCCTCGTAGAGCAGCCGCAGGACCTCCTTGTCATGGATCTGCAGGCCGGTGTGGCAGGGAGGGGTGGCTCAGCTGGGAGGGGCACCAGTGTCCAGGGGTCAGGACAAGGGGAGGCTGGACACAGGGCGCCAGACCTGGGTGGTACCGCCTGGGAATCCCTGCCTCACCTGGAGCTCCCGCCGTTTGGGGAAGAACACGTTCCTCCGGAACTGCAGGGAAGGCTCATCTGGGGAGAAAGGAGGGGGTCACCGGCCGGCCGCCCCACGCAGCCAGCTCTGCCCTCTCCCCGACTGGCCCAGTCTCCATTCCCCAAGCCTCCTCCACCACCACTCAGAAAACCCCCGGGCTGTCCAGAGATAGGGGGCGTGGCTTATCGCAAGCTGCTCACTGTGCCCCCAGCCCACCCCTCCGGGGCTCCTCTAAGGGATCCCTCCCTCCTCTGGGGGAGATGCCGGCCCTGCCTCTCAGCCAGGGCAGCTCCACCTGCCAGGGGAGGCCTGGCTGGGCCCGGGGTCCGTGCTCCAGACCCCGGTGGGCCCGAGACAGGGACGCACAGGCAGCAGCACTGACCCATGGCCACGTCATCGTCCGGAGCGTCGGTGAATCGCAGCAGCAGTTCCTGCCACTGGCGGCCCAGCTTGTAGGGCTGGTGCTTGGGCTTCAGCTGCACCTCTGCAGGACGAGAGGGGAAGCGGCCATGAAGCCCTGACCAGTGCGACTGCCACCCACTAACAACAACAACGCAACGATGACGCAGTCATGACCAATATTAACTGAAGTAGGCACAAAGTGTCCAAAACCATTTCAAGTGGTTAAAGGCAACTGCCCTGCAATAACCCTACCCTCATTTCATCCAATGAAAATGAGGCTCAGAGAAGAAAAATGAGGCTCAGAGAAGTTAAGGTGTGTCCAAAGTCACACAACAGGGACTTCCCTGGCAGTCCAGCGGTTAAGATTCCGCAGTTCCGCTGCAGGGGGCGCGGGCTCGATCCCTGGTCTGGGAATTAAGATCCCGCATGCAGTGTGGCTCAGCCAAAGAAACAAAAAGAAACCCAAACAAACAAAAAAAACAAAGCCACACAGCAATGAGAGGGGGTCAGGTTCCAGGCAGAGTCAGCCTCTGACTGTTCCCTACTGTGCCCAGGATGGGCTGGAGCTGAGAGGCTGTGGCAGACGGAAGGTGCTGGGGCCGGTGGTACAGATGGCTCCAGCACCGCCGTTAGGAAGCAGAGCCCAAAGCTGGTAACTGAGGCCCAAAGGGCCAAGGGGCTGTTCTCCCCTGCTCCTGGCCCTGCCTGGGCCTCTGCCCCGCCAGCCTCCACCCCAGCAACTCCCCCGGGGGCTCTGGGCTCCAGCTGATCTTCCATCCTGCAAGCTCCCTGCCTCAACGCCATGCCACCCAGCTGCCGCCAGGATCAGTGGCTCCACCAGGAAGCACTCCTGGCAACTTGCTCCTGGCAAGCCTTCCCGGCACACTTCAGACCGTGAGTCCCCTGAGGGCAGGGACACTTTCACTCCTGTTCCTCACCGGACCCCTAGCGTCTAGCTCTCTGCCCAGTACGAGATTGTGGGCGGGCTGCTCTGCACATACTTGTGAGACGAATGAGGTGAGTGGCTAGCTGGGACCCCGGGACACTGTCCACGGTCCCCAGCCAGCCTCACCCCGAGCCCCAGCAGCTCAGAGGACTCCCGTTATCAGAAGAGGACTGCGCTGACCCTGCCGTCCCACGCTTCCAGATGGGGCCTTCCTGCCTGGGGGCTGTCACCTCAACGAGACAGTCCCTGGAGCCCTGTTCCATGCAGAGTGACAATGGCATGCAGAAGGTCAAACCCTCCCAAACATCCACCTTGAAGGGCGGCTCCAGCAGACAGCACCCCGTCCCTGGGGCATATGTCACCCACTCCGGGCATGGTGCGGGACCAACAGCTCTGAGGGCCCAAGTCAAAGCTGAAGCGGCCTTTCAGCCTTCCTGAACCCAGCCTGGGAACAAAGCGGGCACTGACTCTGTGCTGGGGCCTCTGGGATGGGGCGGTGCCCCAGGGTGACCCACGGGCCACACAGGCAGCCCATTCATGTTCCGGTGAAGGGGGAGCAGGAATGCGATGATGAGGGAGTGGGGGAGGAAGTGAGTTGCCCCACTGCAGGGACAGGGAGCCTGAGGTAGGGCAGAGGCCCCATGAAACCACCCCCAGCTTTGCAGAGACACGAGCCAAGGGGCCCCGCGGTCCTGACCAACAGCCAGAAGGGTGAAGGAGGGGCAGCTGAGCTGGGTGGGGAGCAGCGGAAAGAGACGGATCAGCAGGAAGAGGGTGGGCGAGAGCAGTAGCTGGGCAGGAAGCTCCCACTAGAGGGTGGGGGTGGGGAGACAGGCACTCCCTCTCCGACCAAGTGGGCATACCCTCCCTCCAGGGCACAGGCACAAACTCCTAGGGGCCCAGGGACCAGGCACACCCTTCTTGCCCCTGTTGCTCTACAAGGGAGGGGAATGAGTGCAGAAAACATGCGTGGTCCCGGCACCAGCTGGGGCATCCTCTCCTGGCCCCTCTCCTGACCAAGCCAGCAGGCTAGAAGCCCTATTCTGAGGCCCCAGGGAGCTCCCCATTCCCCCCCACCTCATGTCCCCCAGGCCTGCGGGCTGGAGGGCTCCCACTGCCCTCACTCCCACTCCACCCGCCCGCCTTGGGATCTCAGCCTGAAAGGGCAGGACAGGGTGATCACGGGCCAGAAACCAGGCAAGGCTGGAGGCCCCCTGCAGAGAAGCTGGGTTCCCACTCATCCTCCCCACCCTCAGGAAAAGTCCCATCCTCAGGGGTGGCTGCTTCCTGGGCCGGGTCCCACCTTCCTCCCTGCCTCCACGGAGCAGGATGCAGCTCAAGGAGGCTGGCTGGGGGCCACCCAGGCTTCCATTCTGATCTTGGTCCCACCACTCACTGGTCCCATGGCTCCAAACCTCAATTCTTCATCTGCGTGACCAGGCTGGGCCATGAGGATAAGGTGAAACTCTGCTTGCAAAATGCCAGCTCAGGCTGTGGCACAGACCACGTGCTCGGTGAACACGCGCCCCCTCCCTCCCTGTCCGCCGCCCCCACTCCTCCTGATGTGCAGGCTCCAGCAGCACTGAGGCTGAGGGGTAGGCTTGGCCCCTCCTCTGCCTCCAGCACAAAGAAAAGAGAGGCGGGGGCAGAGGAGCCAGGCCACCTCTCAGGGCTCTGGGTCCTGAAAGCCACGGCCAGCTCCAGGACACAAACATGTCCCACCTTCCCCCGATGTATAGCGGCCAGAGGTTCCAGAAGCTGCCCCTTCCTTCCCCACTGGTCAGCGCCCTTCCAGCCGTTCCCCCTGGGCTTCTCACTGCCAACTCTTACCCAGCAAAGGGGAGACAAGCCAGAGCGCAAAGGCATCCAGGGCAACATCCGGGAGCTGCAGGACCTCACGGACGGCCTGATGCAGCTCATGGGCAGTGAGCGAGGGCAGGTTCTCCACGGCCAGGGGCACCATTGTGTCATCCGCCAGGTACACCAGCACGTCGGCTGCTGCGATGGAGGCCAGGCAGGGTCAGCTGGGCCCACTGCCCAGGCATGCCAACCAGGCGCCCTCCACTCCCCGCTCTGGGGCTGCAGCCCCCACCCTGCAACCCTTAGGGTGACCAAGGCTACATTCCAGAGGCAGAGCCCCGGCATCCCCTAAGGACCCCGTGAAGAGTGCTGTCTGTTAGGACTTACTGAAGACCCTCAAACCACCCAGAAACCTAGCAATTCCAGCCCAGGGACCAGCCTAGACCCACCCTAACCCCCAGAAGTTCAAAATTAGGGCTGCTGCACCCACACACACTCCCCTGGCAGCCCCAAGGACTCTGGTGTGCTTCTCCCCCGAAGGAGAACATTCTACAGGTGGGACTGAGGCAGAGATAGATTGAACCCATCCTGAGGTTACAGTAGTTAGTAAATCAAGCAGGGAGGGAGAGAGCTATCATCCTTAAGCAAATCACTATCTCCCTCTGGCCCAAGCTAACATGGGGACAGAGGATTCTCAAGGCCACCCCAGGGTAAAGCCAGTTCCAGCGCTCAGCTTCTTGGGACTCTTTAAGACTCAGGACTCAACACGATGGCCTTTCAGTGTTAAACAGAAGTACAATCCAAAAAGTTGAGTGTTCCCTTGTGACAGCCTGTGGGATGCCTATTTGGAGCCTGGAGCCAAAAGGAGACCCTTGAAAGAGCAGCCAGATTCAATTCTCCATCACTGGAACCACAGGTACCATGAAGAAGCACTCAGCTTCGAGGCCAATATACTCGGGGTTCCAATCCTGCCTGGCCTCTGGCTAGTTGACCGATTTCAGAAAGTCAGTGTGTCAAATTCCTCAGGTGCAAAGTATAGCTAATACCTGACTGACTTGTCACTTTTCCACACCTCAACAGACCTTATTTGTTAATTAATAAATAAGATTCTCTTCACTGAAAGAGATGACAAACCAGGGCCACTTCCTCAGGGCTGGGGCCCTAGGAGGGTACAGCGGGGAGAAGACTGGGGACAGGGACCCACCTCGGGCTCCCACGGAGGACACGCTGCTTCGATGGGACCGATCAGCGGGGCCGGGTTGCCCCCCATTGCCTTCTGTTCCGTCCATCTGCAGAGGGAAAGAGAAAAAGCAGCTAGTGGAGAGTCCGGAGCCCTTCAAGCTCTCACTGAGTAAGGAAGGGGTCCCGAACTGATCTACGAAGGTGAACAACCAGGGCTGGAGGCACTGGTGTGCTGACTAGCGCGGTCAGGTGTGGGAGTCCTCAGCCAACTGGAGGTCGGGGCAGGTGGAAGGGGTCGGGGCCGTGGTGGTCAGAAGACGGGTCAAGTTCGGTTCGCCGGGGTGCCCAGGCACGGCACGGCGCACCCCCGTCCGGGGCGGGGGCCCGTGCAGGGCGTCGCCGCTCTCTCACCTTGCAGGGACGCAGCGCCCTTCGCCTCAGTCCAGGTTCCTGCCCTGACCCCGGCCGCCAGCTGCTGCCCCGGCCTCACCGCCGGCCGGCACTCTGAAACCCACTTCGGCTCCAGCTCCCGGGGCTGCTACGCGGAAGCAGAGGCGGAGGAAGCGCCGCACACGGCCCCGCCTCTCCGGCCCGCAGGAGCCAATCGGAGCTCGGGGCCGCCGCGCACGCGCCCTGCCTGCCGCCCACGCGCTCACGCCCCTCGCCCGCTCGCGCCTATTCCGGCGTCACGCCTCCAGCTTCTTGTGCCTGCGTTGCGAAAGTTCCTCGCCACCTACTCGAGTGACTGGAGGGCCAGTGGCCCACACAAACAAGGGTCCCGTCTCTTGGCCGGTAACAGGATGTGGCGAAGGTTCAAGGAAATCGGGAATGGGGGCGCGAGCTCTGGCGCTCAAACGCGTGTGACTTTGGGCCGGTCCCCTCACCTGTAAAAGGGAGATGCTTCGTGGCTGCGTATCAAGGAGCCACACTGTGCTGGGCGTTGGGTAAAGGTGACGCAAGCCGCCGCCTCTACTGCAGCGCCTCGAGGCCGTGAGGGGTGGTAGGCTCTCCGCGGTGGTCAGGGGACAGGGTCCCTGTCCCCGCTCATCCTGGACAAGCCCCTTCACCTCCGGGCCTCAGTTCCCTCTAAAATGAAGAGGTTGTACTCGATGACCTCCAGAGATCCTCAAATTACATGTCAGAGATCCAGGCTGGGCACACCTGTTATTCCAGGGAGCAGTCACATGAGCCTTCACTATCTTGGGACACACAGCCTGGGACACCTTGCGTCGTTCGCAGGCTGGGAGAGGCATTGGGGCCCCGAAGAAGCAGGTGTGAAACCACTTATCCCCAGGCTCATGTCACTAACATGTATGTCCTGGCAAGGCCAGCATGTGTGTGCCTGAGGTGTAGAGGTGCCTCAGAGAGAAAAACAGGTCCATATGGCGCCTTCCTAAGCCAGAGTAGCCAGAGGTTGTTCTAAGTGACAACAATGGGCTGGGGGATGGGGGGGGGTGGGTGGGAGGTAGAGGGCTCGCCCTGCCCTGATTCCAACGCATTGGAAGGCAGCTCCAGCTCCTAACCCAGTCCAAGTTTCCTCAGTATTTGAAACAGCTCTTTGCCTGACCTGCGGGACCCACGCTGCCCCCACAGTTGGCCCATTACATCATGTTTTCCTTCCCAGCATGACCTGAGGACTCAAGGAAGCTCAGATGTGAGCAGTGGGAATCGGCATCTCCCTCCAGGTTCTCAGCTCTGGGACAGGCCACAGTGGCTTGGTGGCCTCCCTAAACCAGCTGGACTGAAGTGTGAACACAGTTCAGTGTGTTGAGTGCTTACTGGGTGTGTGGCCAGGGGATGGAGACCTGGGTGAGACGTGGCCCCTGCCCTCAGGGGTTTCACTGGGGAGTGGAGGGAGAGAGGAGAGGGAAAGAAGCCCAGGAGAGATGCATGTTTATTTAATTAAATATTTAGTTTTTTGGCTGCACCGTGAGGCATGCGGGATCTAGTTCCTTGACCAGGGATGGCACAAGGGCCCCCTGCATTGGGAGTGCGGAGTCTTAACCACTGGACCACCAGGGAAGTCCCGAGAGATGCATGTTTAAAGCTACATAAGATGACAGAATTGCCTTAAGAGCTATAAAATGTCACAAGCAGGAAGAGCAGCGTCCTCAATTCCTGAGCACCTACTGTATGCTGGGCCCTTTCCCGTGTGTTTCCTCATGTCATCCTCATGGACCTTCGGAGTGGAGATGAGAACAATAGTAGCTCCCATTTGCGGAGCATGTACGATGTGCTGGACCCTTTTCTAACTGCTTTAATCTTTATAACACACTAAGAGGTGAGTATCATATTTCCATTTTATGAGAAAACAGGATCATAAAGGTTCAGTAACAAAGCTGACGTCTGGCAGTACGTGTGGTGGTGGTGAGGAGACTGGAACCCAGATCCAGCGAGGAGCGGCGCTGGAAGAGATTCCTGAAGGCATTCCAGGTAGCGGGAGGTGTGGGAGCATGGTTAGGACACCAGGGAAGCCCTGGGCCATCAGAGCACAGCAGGTGGGAAGGTGGGGGTGCACCTGGTGTGGGGGGCGGGGCTGGAGGGGCAGGCATGAACACCAGGGGTAGGGCTGTGGTGTGTTTAGCAGACAGTGAGGCCATTTTGGAGGCCGTGAGCTACAGAATGTCAAGATCGGAGCTTTGCTCCGGCAGACAGAGGGTCAAGCTGGTGGATCTTGCTGGAGGATTGGAGAAGAGCTAGTCAGGGGTGGGGCTGCCCTTCTGCCAGCCTCTGGGGAGTGGCAATGGGTCTCCCTTGAACTGGGGAGGTGTGGTGGGATTAGAGAAGAGAGTGGGACCCATTCTGAAGTGACAGGGCAGCCTGAAGGCCTTTAGAGCCAAGAGGCCTTAGACTCAGCAATCTGCTGGGCTGGTCCTTTACTTCTGCAAACAGTAAAGGCCCACAGAGGGATTGCCCAGCATCACTCAGGAGAGAACGAGCTGCAGAGCTAGGATAACAGCCCAGCCCTCCGCGAGAGACCAGTACTCGGGAAGGTCTTTGGGGGCAGCCCTAAGGGCCCTGGGTAGCTCTAGGGGGAGGGGGTCAGAGATGGAACCCTGCTTCCTAGAACTTGTCTACCCGTGAGAATGTGGTGGGGGTGGATGTGTTCTGCTTTGGCAGCAGCGGGAGAGGAGAAGCATCAGCAGGGCTGGTCCTTGGGCATTTGATGGGAAACTAAGAGCTGTAAGAGATCTGGAGGGGCAGGTTGGGGGTATTTGGAGGACTTTACATTCTTTGGGGCCCATTGGAGATGGGGACAGAGAATTGGAGACCCAGGGCTGGCTGCAGGGCAGCTCACTAATGCTGTTCCCTCACTTGTCCACGCATTCATTTCTCCTTCATTGCCTACACTATGCCACACGTAGTTCTAAGCCTTTAAGGTAACATTAGTGGACAAAACAGCCAGAGATCCCTGCTCAGACAGACAACAAGTTAATTGCATAGTGTGTCAGAAGGTGATGAGTGAAAGAAAAGGTTGGGCCAGGGAAGGGGCACCTGGAATTCTGGGCAGGTGGGGCAGATGGCAGTATTCAGCGAGCCAGTTAGGGCGGGCTCACTGCGCAGGCGATGTCTGAGCCCAGGCCAGAGGAGGCCGACTGGAGGAGGGAGCAGCCAGAGTGAAGGCCTGGGGGCGGGAGCCTGTTGGAAGAAGAGAAGGAAGCCAGGGTGGCACCTCGAGGGCACCTGGAGCCTAGGAAGGGTTTGGCTTTTTGTTTTTTTAGGTTTTTTTTGATGGCGACGTGTGGGTTGCGGGATCTTAGTTCCTCGAGCGGGATTGGAACCCGTGCCCCCTGCAGTGGAAGCGTGGAGTCTTAACCACTGGACCGCCAGGGAAGTCCCTGGAAGGCTTTGGTTTTGAGTCTGAGCAGGATGGGGCCATTGCAGGGTGTGGAGCAGGGCAGAGACATGGTCTACTTCAGTTTCAACTGTGTCATCTGACTGCTGTGGAGGACAGACTGGAAGGGGAAGTGGGTGGGTGGGAGGGACAGGGTGGGGGCAGGGAGGCCAGCTGTGGACAGGAATCCAAGTGGAGGTGATGATGGCTGTGGGCCAGGGCAGTAGCAGTGGAGGAGGTGAGGAGGGGTTGGATTCGGGATCCGTTTGGAAGGTAACATGAACGCAGTTTCCTCACGGAATGGTGGTGAGGTTGAGAGAAAGGGAGGGGTCAAGGCAACTCCAGGGGTTGGTGGCACGTTTGGGGACTTCACAGCTTTCTCTGGGCAGTGGTGCCTGAGCCCTGGATCTCCGTGCCCTTGAGAGAAGACCCCCTCCTCCTCAACCCCACCCCAGGCCCCAACTTCCCAGCATTCCTGAGAATAGAAATCTGACGGAATATTTTATGGCTGTTGATGTGAAGAACGTGGTACATCTGTACGCCGCCATTCTCTCTGCGTTTGCAGCCAAACCTGCAGTCAGCACCTTGCCTGCATCCACGGGTCTGCCCCCTTGTCCTGCCCCGTGTTCCGGTAGCATGTGTGCATCCCACCCTGCCACCACATCCCCACCACTGCTGTCTCCCGGGCCTTACGTCATAGGAATCGATGTGAGGTTGCCAGAGAAAGTCAGAAACGTGGCCTGGATGATGTGGTCCTGAATGTGGACACTAACAAAGGAAACGCTCATACCTGAGTTATGGCTTATACGGCTCATACCTGAGTTATGGCTCATACCTGAGTTATGGCTCATACCTGAGTTATGGCTCATACCTGAGTTATGGCTTATACCTGAGTTAACTTGAACGTGATGCTAACTGGAACAGCCTATTTGTGGCCTACCAAGCATATACTGTACATCTGCTTTAATCATTAGAGAAAAGGGCGCATTGACCAGAAGCAAAGAATGTCCACATTAAAAATAAAGATTAGGGACTTCCCTGGTGGTCCAGTGGCTAAGACCCCACACTCCCCATGCAGGGGGCCCGGGTTCGATCCCTGGTCAGGGAACTAAATCTCGCATGCCGCAGTTAAGAGTTCACACGCCGCAACTAAAAATCCTGCAGGCTGCAACTAAGACCTAGCACAGCCAAATAAATAAATAGAAGATTAAGTGCCTCTCTTCCTGGGATGCCAATGCTGGTGCTCCTTCGATGACAAGTCTCACTTCCCAGGCGCCAAGGCCATACTGACGCTCTATGTACGTGCTGATCTGTTTTTTAGAAACCATGAAGGAATGTCTCCCTGACTTGTTTGATGTTCTTTGTTCTGACAAGGCATAAAACTGTGCCGAAAACCATGCTTCTCCGGAGCAGTCCCTCAGAGTTACCTGAGAGGCTGTCTTCCGGGCTCTAGTCCTCAGTTTGGCTCAAATAAAACTCTTTTCAATTCCTGTTATACATTGTGTATCGATTATTTTCCTCAACAACACCAACACCTGGAAACCCCCTTTAATGACCTCCCAAGCCTCCCAAATGACATGGGAGCAGAGAACCTCAAAGTGTGTGCCTGGTCACAGATCACCAGGCTGCCCGGGGCTGCTGAGACTGGAACCCGGTTTAGAAGGTGCCAAAGCGGGCTGCGGGCAGCCCGCTCAGAGGGGCCGAGGGATGAGCTGGGCAGGATGCCCAGCCTGCCCACCTGCTCTGTCCTCCCTGTCCAGGTGCGGCTGCAGACCCAGACCACACATCGGGGCATCATTGATTGTATGGTCAAGACTTACCGCCACGAGTCGGTGGGTGACTGGCTTTTTGGGGGGCTTAGGGGCGGGAGACCTCTGGGCAGTCGGTGCTAGCTTCCTTCTCCCCTCCCCGCCCACAGAGCTCTGCCCGTGGAAGAGAGAAAGAAGACCCAAATCTGGGGCCACTGGGGGGCTGAGCAGTAGCTAAATGCCCCCAAAGTGGAGCTGAGGCCACCCCCAGCCTTAGGCTGCATCCTCCTCCCTGTGGCCAGGCCCAGGAGCAGTTTCCAGCCAGAGGAGGCCCTGCCAGGCCCAGAAAGGGCAAGGGTGAGGCTCGCACAGCACCCGCCCAGCTAGCATCCGGTGTCTCTCTGCAGCCCCTGGGCTTGTCAAGGGAATGAGCTTCCCCATCGCCAGCATAGCTGTGGTCAACTCTGTCCTGTTCGGGGTCTACAGCAGCACCCTGCTGGTACTGAGAGCCACCTCCCACCAGGAGCGGCGGGCCCAGCCGCTCAGCTATACGCACGTCTTCATAGGCAGCTGCACAGGGGGGTTCCTGCAGGTGAGGGGGCAGCATGGGGGCACGTGCACACACTGGGGCAAGCGCATGTGCTCGTGGTCACATACACAGGCACAGGCACAGTGATGGCCAGTTCACTCCTTTCCCTCCCAGCCCCCTCTGGCCACCCACGGCTGCAGACCCCAGGCCTTCTCGAGGGGAACACGAGTTGCTGTGGGAGAATGGCTTGCTCCTGGCTGCTCCCTGTGACCCTGATGGCTGAGCTGTGGCCTTCCAGGCTGCAGGTCTGGAGGGGAGGGTCATGGAGAACAGAGGGGGCAAAAAAGGTAGAGAGAGCTGGGGTGGGGGGGAGACAGTGCCAAGAGGACATGATGGAGAAGCAGTTGATGTCACCCTCTGAGGCTGGCAGGGCTTGCCCACCTCTGGAGGGGTCTGCTTCCATCTGCGAGCCTCACCCGGGGCCTGTCCACAAATCTCGCTGGGAGAGGCTCAGGGTGTTATAATCATTAAGTGACTCTAATCATTTGGTTCTGGTCTTTGTTCTCAGTGCTTAAGGACTGGGCTTTCGAGGGTTGGGGTGGAGGGAAGAGGGGCCTCCAGGCACCGGGGGGATCCCCAGCTAAGTGAGGGCCTGACCTCAGAGGCAGAGGGCGTGCGCCTGGCTCTGTCCCACGATCCAGCCAGTGCCCTAGGTCACCCTCTGCTCGACACCTGCCCTGATGCTCCTGTACACATCCCAAGGCAGAGAGCAAGGACAGAGTTAGGGCTCACTCAATGAATTAATCATTCGTGAGACCCAAAAGGCCCTGGCTTTGCTTTTGCCCCTTGTGTGGGGCTCATGCCTGCATATTTCCCAAGCCCTGAGACCTGCGCCCCACAAAAACAACGACGAGAAGGAGCCCCCAGGCTCAGTGGCCTGAGTCAGGCTCAGCCGGGCCCAGCTCCTCCGTCCTCCTCCCCTCTGGCTCCTCGAAAGCAGAAGAGATGGCAGAACTGGGGCCTGTCGGGTCACTGATGGGGATGGGGTCCAGGGACCAGCTGGAGCCCCGTTTGCCGCCAAGCGCACGGCTCTGGTTAACAGGGTCTTGGAACGGAAAATGTATTTTCACGTGGAGATGACGAGGAAGACTCTGTAGCAGGGGGCAGGGAATGACAACCTCTCTTGTGTACAAAAGTTGCTTCTGACTCAGCTAAGGCTGACATCATTGTACAGAGCAGCAATGTCTGATGTCCCCACTGCCCCTGTGGGCACAGGATGGGCACAGCCATTTTCTCACCCTCAGGAGCTCACCGCTCTGGAGCAGCCCTCAGCTCAGCACTGCCCGCAGGCTCTGCTGGGAGGGTGGCATCAGGAAGCCATCTCGCAGGGGCGGACCCCAGCCCACTGCCCTTCCTGCAGGGAGGAAATAAGCAAACTGTCACCCTCTAAAGATCACCGGAGCCAACCGCCAGCCTCCACCGCCATCAGCCATCTCCAGGGCTGAGGAACTGAGCTTGTGTACCTTCCACGGAAGGAAAAAAACAAAAACCACGTAAGTCCATAAATGATATGCTAACCTCAGCTTGGACCTCAATTCTCACCTGAACTTTCACAGCTGACCTTGACTTAGTTGCGTCCCTGACCCACACCTCGGCCCCTCCCCACAACCTCCCTCCACGTCCCCAGTACCAACATTACCCCAAATCTGTGTCCTGTCTGCCCCAGCCAGGTGATAAAGTTCAAGGACCCGCAGATCCCACCCTGTCACCCACCTTCTTCTGGGACACTAGTGCTTGGGGGTTCGCGAGAGGTGCTTCTCCACCCAGGGGCCTCTGAGAGGTGTCCTGCAGGAGGTGGGGAAGGGGGAATCTATGAAGTTGAGGTGCCCTCCTTACCCCTGGGGAGGGGTCATTCCCCTGCTGTTTCTTGGCCACAGACTGAAAGACTGAATCCTTTTTTTTTTGAACCTGAGCCACTGCAATGAAAGCGCCCAGTCCTACCTGGACCGCCAGGGAACTCCCTTTCTTAAGCATCGCATGCATGCCAGCAAGTTCGGCCGAGGGGAGGGGCAGTGTCCCTTGCTGTCGGGGGCCTGATGCTAAGGGAGGGGGCTCTGGCCCATCCCCCACTACGTGTGGGAGAGGTTGAGAGCAGGCGAGATTCTGAAGGAAGATGCTGCCCTGTCTGCCCACTGCCTCCCCCCCGCCGCCATTAAGATCAGAGGGAGGGACTGTTCCCGTCCAAAGCACCCAGACCCTTCATGCTTCTTTCCCTACAGGCCTACTGCTTGGCCCCTTTTGACCTCCTCAAAGTCTGGCTACAAAACCAGACAGAGCCCAAGGGGAAGTCAGGGAGCCCCCCACCCCAGTACCACGGGCCCGTGCACTGCGCGGCCTCCATCTTCTAGGCCGAGGGGCCCCGGGGGCTGATACAGGGAGCCTGGGCCCTGACGCTGCGGGACAACCCCACCCTGGGAATCTATTTCGTCACCTACGAATGGCTGTGTTGCCAATGCACGCCGGATGGCCAGAACCAGTAAGCAAAGTGGCGTGAGAGGGTGGAGGACAGAGAGGAGTGGGGGAGGGGAGCTGGACTGAGCCCTGGAGGATGGGGAGGGAGCCTGCGGATGCGGGAGGATGCTTCGTTCCTCAGTCTGACCCCCCTCACCCCCAGTTCCTCTACCCCAGGCTCGGGCACAGTGCTGGTGGCAGGGGGCTTTGCCGGCGTCACCTCCTGGGTCACAGCCACCCCCTTAGCCGTGATCAAGTCCCGGATGCAGATGGCGGGGCTGAGGCAGAGGGTGCACCAGGGGCTGCTGGACTGCATGGTGAGCAGTGCCTGGCGGGAAGGGCTGGGGGTCTTCTTCCAGGGGCTCAGCATCAACAGTGCCCGTGCCTTTCCCGTCAACGCCGTCCCCTTCCTCAGCTACGAGTACCTCCTCCACTCCCGGGGATGAGCCTGGCTGGGTGACGAGCTCCCCAGTGAGACCACCGCCCACCTGCCCAGATTGGAGGCCAAGTTGAAAGCACCAGCTTGTGATTCTGATGCGAGAGGCTGAGCCCCTCTTTATCAAGGCACCTCCAGCACTCAGAGGGGGCCGGGGAGACGCCTCGGGGAGCTGGAGGCCTGGGGACCTGGACTCCACTCGGATTCCAAGGCTGGCGTGGGCCTCCTAGCAGCAAGTACCTTGATTCCTTTGCTTTCTGAGTCTGTGAAGTAAACTCAGCCAGTGGCGCTGGTGACATTCCAGTCCGCACACTCGCAGAGCCTCTGCTTAGCTGCCTTGGTGCTGACCGCCTAGCTCCCTGGATTCCAGTGACACATCTTCACCTGCCTCCCCCTTCACTTCCTTTCAAACCTCTCCCCGCATGACTTGAGGGTAGCCCGGTCTCCTCTAGTCCAGAATCCTTCAGTGGCTCCGTCACCCTCAGGGAAAAGCCCAAACTCCCCCTCCTCCTGGCCTCTCCTTCCCCCCAGCTTGCTTCTCCCTCTGTTCTCAGGCAGCCCAGTTCTGCTTGAGGTCCCTGAACAAGCTGTGCCCTCGCCTCCCACCTAGAAGGTCCGTTCCCTCTGGGCCAGCAGTGGGCAGTGCCTGCAGGATGACTCCCGCATCCCTGGGGCTGAGCGGCTCCAACCCAGGCTGAGCACTGTCTCCTGGAGCCCTTCCTCTGCTCACCCCCTCCTGCCCGAAACTGACTCTGGGGTCTGCAGACCTCTCTGCTCGCCCCCATGCCTTGATCATAGCCCTCGCCTGTGCTTTATTGTGGTTGTGGGTTTACTTCTCAGCTTCCCAGTTAGACTGGGTGCTCTCTGAGGTCAGGGGTCATCTTCTGATCGTTTCCCGGCACGGAGCCCAATGCTCGAAGCAGCCCAGTAAGTGCTTGTTAAATGAAGTGCACTCCCGGCCTCTGGCCCCGAATCCAATCACCACACCCCGGTCTCCATCACCTGTCCAGGCCCCTCTCGGGGCCTCCAGTGCCGTAGTGTCTGCCTTGCCCATCAATGGCACTTGTTTCCTTTACCCGTCTTAACTGCTAAACGGGAATTAAAAACTGGCTGAAATTGTTCACTTAATTGGCAATAAAGTGAGCAGAGTTTGTACTCACTCATGTCCTGATGTGGTCTGAGATCAAACTGGGCCCCCCTCATGGTGACCTGAACGCCTGGAATTCCTGCCATTTACTGGGACTCCAAGCATCACGGTGTTATCATCACAGTTTACACAGGAGGCAGCCTCGGCTCAGGGACAGTATGTAACCACCCCAGGTCGCACGGCTGGTATGTCACACAGCTCACTTGGAGGCATCTGAGCCTCCACCTCCAGAGCCTCGTTGCTCTGCTACCCTGCTCTACCTGGGGCTTGTGACAGTCCCCCACGAGTCACCTAAGTTCAATTTCACGCGGGCTCGACGTACAGCATCAGCCTCCCCACGTACTCCTCGGAGCTCTTGTTTACTGGATCGTGTGTCACAGACGGTGGCATTCTTCCCTGCTTCCGTCGTCATAGCGTGGCCGCAGGGCATGTGGCTGCAGAGCGAGGCTACGTTCCCCTCAGTGGGAACTTGTGCTTGGGTTCTTGCTAGAGAAATGAGAGCAAAAGTGATGCTTGCAAATTGCCCGTCGCTGGCTTAAAAGGAGACTCCTGACTGTTGGCTGGAAATGGTGACCCCTGGGGGCCACTGCTGAGGATACAGGAGGCACCTGGAACCCAGGGACTCTGGGAGCACAGCTGACTGTCCACCCTGGGCTGTTGCCTTCTGACGTCTCTGTAGCCTTCACCCAAACTAACACAGTAGGTAAGGGTCTGCCCATTTCGAGGTCAGGGGTGATCCCAGAGTGGTCCATGGAGCAGTAGCATGAGGACTTCCTAGAGGGGGTTAGTAATGCAGAATCCCAGGCCCCACCCTGGATTGACAGAATCAGAATCTCTGAGGTTGGGGCCTGGGGATCTGCATTGTACAAAACTGTCCCTGTGACTTTTACACACTTTAAAGTTTAAGAAATGGTGTTCTGCACTCTATGACATAAATCACAGCAAGATCCTTTTTGACCCACCTCCTAGAGAAATTGAAATAAAAACAAAAAATAAACAAATGGGACCTAATGAAACTTAAAAGCTTTTGCACAGCAAAGGAAACCATAAACAAGACGAAAACACAGCCCTCAGAATGGGAGAAAATATTTGCAAATGAAGCAACTGACAAAGGATTAATCTCCAAAATTTACAAGTAGCTCATGTAGCTCAATATCAAAAAAATCCAAACAACCCAATCCAAAAATGGGCAGAAGACCTAAACAGACATTTCTCCAAAGAAGATATACAGTTTGCCAAAAAACACATGAAAGAATGCTCAACATCACCAATCATTAGAGAGATTAAAATTAAAACTACAATGAGGTATCTCCTCACACCACTCAGAATGGCCATCATCAAAAAATCTACAAACAGGACTTCCCTGGTGGCGCAGTGGTTAAGAATCCGCCTGCCAATGCAGGGGACACGGGTTCGGGCCCTGGTTTGGGAAGATCCCACACACTGTGGAGCAACTAAGCCCATGTGCCACAACTACTGAGCCTGCACTCTAGAGCCCGCGAGCCACAACTACTGAGCCCGTGTGCCACAACTACTGAAGCCCACACGCCTAGAGCCCACACTCCGCAACAAGAGAAG
The DNA here is from genome assembly GCF_963455315.2 of Globicephala melas. NCBI lineage: Eukaryota > Metazoa > Chordata > Mammalia > Artiodactyla > Delphinidae > Globicephala > Globicephala melas. The sequence goes on from NC_083321.1 coordinate 7,017,640, forward strand.
CCACCGCAATGAGAAGCCCAGGCACCGCAACAAAGAGTAGCCCCTGGTCACTGCAACTAGAGAAAGCCTACGCGCAGCAACAAAAAAGACCCAACGTAGCCAAAAACAAAAAAAAAAAAAGAAAAAAAAATCTACAAACAATAGACGCTGGAGAGGGTGTGGAGAAAAGGGAACCCTCTTGCACTGTGGGTGGGAATGTAAATTGACACAGCCACTATGGAGAACAGTATGGAGGTTCCTTAAAAACTAAAAACAGAATTACCATACGACCCAGCAATCCCACTACTGGGCATATACCCTGAGAAAACCATAATTCAAAAAGAGTCATGTACCAAAATGTTCATTGCAGCTCTATTTACAATAGCCAGGACATGGAGACAACCTAAGTGTCCATCGACAGATGAATGGATAAAGAAGATGTGGCACATATATACAATGGAATATTACCCAGCCATAAAAACAAACGAAATTGAGTTATTTGTAGTGAGGTGGATGGACCTAGAGTCTGTCATACAGAGTGAAGTAAGTCAGAAAGAGAAAAACAATTACCGTATGCTAACACATATATATGGAATCTAAAAAAAAAAAATTGGTTATGAAGAACCTAGGGGGAGGACAGGAATAAAGATTCAGAGAATAAAGATGTAGAGAATGGACTTGAGGACACGGGGAGGGGGAAGGGTAAGCTGGGACGAAGTGAGAGAGTGGCATGGACTTATATACACTACCAAATGTAAAATAGATAGCTAGTGGGCTTCTCTGGTGGCGCAGTGGTTGAGAGTCTGCCTGCCGATGCAGGGGACGCGGGCTCGTGCCCTGGTCTGGGAAGATCCCACATGCCGCAGAGTGGCTGGGCCCGTGAGCCATGGCCGCTGAGCCTGCGCGTCCGGAGCCTGTGCTCCGCGACGGGAGAGGCCACAGCAGTGAGAGGTCCGCATACCGAAAAAAAAAAAAGAAAAAGAAAAAAATAAAAGATAGCTAGTGGGAAGCAGCCGCATAGCACAGGGAGATCAGCTCAGTGCTTTGTGACCACCTAGAGGGGTGGGATAGGGAGGGTAGGAGGGAAACGCAAGAGGGAGGAGATATGGGGATATATGTATACGTATAGCTGATTCACTTTGTTATAAAGCAGAAACTAACACAACATTGTAAAGCAATTATACTCCAATAAAGATGTTAAAAAAAAAAAAGAAATGGTGTTCTGGATGCTTCTTTTAAAAATATATTTATTATTTATTTTATTTATTTATTTTGGCTGCGCTGGGTCTTAGTTGCAACACATGGGAGCTTCATTGAGACATGCGAACATTTTTTTTTTTTTTTGCGGCACGCGGGCCTCTCACTGCTGTGGCCTCTCCCGTTGCGGAGCACAGGCTCCGGACGCGCAGGCTCAGCGGCCATGGCTCACGGGCCCAGCCGCTCCGCGGCACGTGGGACCCTCCCGGACCAGGGCATGAACCCGCGCCCCCTGCATCGGCAGGCGGACTCCCAACCACTGCGCCACCAGGGAAGCCCCGAGACATGCGAACGTCTTAGTTGCAGTATGCGGACTCTTAGTTGCGGCATGCAGGGTCTAGTTCTCCCACCAGGGATCAAACACGGGCCCCCTGCATTGGGAGCATGGAGTCTTACCCACTGGACCACCAGGGAAGTCCTTGGATGCTTCTAATAGAAGAAATACACTGCCCATTCTAGCTGAGGAAGTTATGAGTCTGATGGAAGTGACTCAGACTCCAGTTCTGGTGGCCTCAACTCCTGCACAGGTCCAGGAAGCCTACGTTCCTGGTGTGAAAGAACAGGGTCTGTCTGAGACAGTCACTGCCCTTTCTGTGCCCCATTTTCCTCTGAGATCCCTTCCAACTGGTCCATCTTTGGGCCCCAGTGGCCAGTCCAGGACCACCACGGTGCCAGGGATTTTAGGCCGGACACAGAAGTGCTGGGGAGCAGTCACTGGAACATCTCAGGGGAGTTGGTGGCTGGTTCAAAGGGAGCAAGCAGTATGCATGTGGAACAGAAGGTGGCCCTAAGAAACGGGGCAAGGAGGGGTCAGTAGGTCAGAGTGGTCCTCTGTAGTTTGGCATTTCTCACCACATTACCAGTTAGCAAGAGAATAACATTTTAAAATCCTTTTCTGATTTTGTTTTAATTAAATCCTTTGGGGGGCAGAAATGATGCCTGTAAGCTTGCCTTTTCACTGCTGGGCATGGGTTTCTGTCTCCTCTCTCTGGTTCTGTCCAGAGGCATCTGTTCAGGGGCTGGAGCTCCTTTTCTTTATGCACCTCATTAGAACCAGAGAGAATGGCCGGCACCCCTCGGGCCATGCAGTCCCAGGCCTGAGTTGCTTCCACTGGCCTATGGCAGGGGCTGCTAGTAGGGCCCGGAGAACAGTGCTGCAGTGAGGTGAGAATTAAGCGTGGCATGATTAGTGAGAAAACAACTCACTCCTCTTGGAAAGGAGGATGGAAAGACAAACAAAGATCAGGCAGGAAATGGCCGAAGATATTTTAAAAAGCCAGATGTTTGTACATCAGCAGGGACTCAGAATATGCCTGTTAAATTCCTTAAGGAATTAACAGATGTTATTAGAGGTCATCATTATTTGAGACTCAGAGAGGAGTCCCTGAGAGCTAGGAAATAGTAAATGAACCTGCTCTGAGGTTGAAAATGCGGGTGGTGTCTGAGGGTCACACGTAAAGGTTTTTTTTTTTTTTTAAATACATTTATTTATTTATTGGCTGCATTGGGTCTTTGTTGCTGTGCATGGACCTTCTCTAGTTGCAGTGAGCGGGGGTTACTCTTTGTTGCGGTGTGTGGGCTTCTCATTGTGGTGGCTTCTCTTTGTTGCGGAGCACAGGCTCTAGGCACGCAGGCTTCAGTAGTTGGGGCACGCGGGCTCAGTAGTTGTGGCACATGGTCTTAGTTGCTCCGCAGCATGTGGGATCTTCCCAGACCAGGGCTCGACCCAGTGTCCCCTGCATTGGCAGGCGGATTCTTAACGACTGAGCCACCAGGGAAGTCCCACATAAAGGGTTTATAACTTGGGCAAACATGTTAAATAGCGTCTCATTGGATTCGTGTCATCACATGTTATAGTTATTTTTACAGCACCGATCACAGTAGGAGAAGTTGCAGGAGACCCAATTTACATGTATAGTGACACGAGGGCTACATGTGTCTAAAGCAACTAGGTTCCAAACCATTAAGACATGATTTTAAAACCATTGCTAACTTTGTAAGAAGTAAGGGAACTTCCCAAAGACCCCTTCAAAACAAGGAAGTGAGCGTAAACAGCGTGTTGGAACTGTGCAGCCCTTGGGGCAAATGCTAACACTGCAACCTTGAAGATTAAAGAAACACACAGAAGACTAGACTTTGGCCCAGACATTAAGGTAGCTGAACCCAAGATTGATAAATTAAGTCAAGATCCTGGAAGGGGCTATACCTTTAGTGAAAGAGTAGACCAGAAAACCTCCACCCACCAGTAAAGGGAACCTACAAAGAAAACTGCCTCTCCCTGTGGTGGGAAAAAATTAAGAATAAGATGGGCTCCTGTGAACCCCGGCACCTGCTACCACACTGTCCTTCAGCTCTGGGACACCTTCCCCCGCCAGAAACTAATTTATCATGATGGTAGCGCCACCTTGTGTCTGGAAGGAGTAACTACAGGCTTTTCTAAAGGAGCGCCCCCAAATCAGGATCTTCAGGTTTTCCAGGGATTAAATGCAACCAATAAAAAAATTCCCACGACAAAAAAAGCGACCAGACCCACAATGAAAAAAGAGGCACCATGGATTCAGGAGAAACAAAAGCAACAGATTTATCCCTCCAAAGATTTCAGATGTTAGATTTATCAGATACAGAATGTAAAATAACCATGCACAAAAGATCTAAATATATAAAAGAATTAAAAGACAAGAAACAAGACAGCATAAAAATGGCTATATATACACACACACACACATATATATATATATATATATATTTTTTTTTTTTTTGTCTCTGCTGCACAGCTTGCGGGATCTTAGTTCCCTAACCAGGGATTAAACCCAAGCCACAGCAGTGAAAGCACCAAGTCCTAACCACTGGACCACCAGGGAATTCCCTGATTATGTATATTTAAAAGAAGAAAAAAGAAAAAGAACTGTCATAGCTGAAGAGAACTGGGAGGTAGGTTGGGAGAAATTAGAGTGCAATGCAGAGAGAAAAAAGACGGGGAGCCAATCTTTCTGCCTTGGGGCTCTCTGGATCCCGTTCGTCATCTTCTCAAGACTGATGCTGCTGCTGAATGTAATAACAATAATATCTAACCTATATATATATAGTGCACCTATACCTAGTGCTTAAAATAGCACCTGGCGAGTAGTAAACATTTTATAAATATTAATTTGTTTAATGCTCATGACTGACCCATATTATTTCTGCCTCTTAGGAACAGGGACTGTGTCTTATGCATCTTTGCTGCCCTGGAGCCTTGAATGCCTTCTGAACATAGAAAATTTAAATCAACTGAAATAATGCACATAATTTCTTTGTCCCCCATTTTGCATGTGGCAAAACCTGCAAAATTGGATAGGACTGCCTGACCTTGATAAAAAAAAATTAGGTCTGTTGGGAGTAGCCGAAGTCCTCTTCGCCTTCTCTGGCTCCTTACACCTTATGCCCAGTGCGTGAGGAAGTCCCACCAACCACAGTAGCTTCCTAACTTACTTGGTTTTCCGGTTTCTACTTTTGCTCCCTACCTTGCCATGTATTCTTCATGCAGCAACTGGAATTAGTTTTTTTCAAACATAAAACATATCATGTTCCTCCTTTGTCTAAATCTCCCCACTCTCCCCGCCCCCCCGCAAAAAAAAGAATCTTCCTGTCTCACTTCCAATGAAATGTAAGTGCTGCCAGCTCAGAGGCCCCTGCCCACTTCTCTGCCCTCCTCCTCTGCTTGGCCTTCTCTCATTTTCTGTTTCTTAAACCTGTCAAGCGGTTTCTAACCTTAGATATTTGTACCTGCTGTTCCCTTTGCAGAGAACACTCTTCCTTTGGAAGAATGGGTGTTCCCTTCTTATCAGTCACTACTCCCCCCAACATTTCCCTGACTCCCCTCTCCCAGTCACTCTCTAGGACCTGGTTGTTTTATTTTCATCTTGGCACTTATTGCTGTCCAAAATCACCGTGTTTATTTCTTTACTTGTCTTTTCTTTATCCCCTCTACCAGAAAGGAAGGGTTTAGCGAGGAGGATCCTCTCTGTCTTGTTCAGCACTAGCTTCAGGTCCCAGAACAGGACCTGCTCCACAAGCAAAGCGTTCAGTAAATACGGCTTGAATGAGCCCATGGGGCCACCCACCAAAAGTTAAGTACGATACACGATATCAATGCAAGAACAGAAGAGATGACTGGTGGCTTTTTCTTTATGGCTGTGCTGCATGGCTTGCGGGATCTTAGTTCCCTGATCAGTGATCGAACCTGGGGCCCAGGCTGTGAGAGCGCCGAGTCCTAACCATTGGACTGCCAGGGAATTCCCTTTTTTGGGGGGACTGGTGGCTTTAAAAAACAAGCTCTAGGGCTTCCCTGGTGGCGCAGTGGTTGGGAGTCCGCCTGCCGATGCAGGGGGCGCGGGTTCATGCCCTGGTCCGGGAGGGTCCCACGTGCCGCGGAGTGGCTGGGCCCGTGAGCCATGGCCGCTGAGCCTGCGCGTCTGGAGCCTGTGCTCCGCGACGGGAGAGGCCACAGCAGTGAGAGGCCCGCGTACCGCAAAAAAAAACCCAAAAACAAGCTCTGGAAAGAAGTCAGCAAGAAAACCCTGTGCTCTATCCCGCTCCTCCAACAGGAATACGACACACCTGAGAACAGATTGCTTATCTGCCCCTCGGTTGCTTTGGTCAGGCCTTTAGAGATCATGTAACTTTTGGCTTCAACATTTAAAAAGAGATATGTCAGAACTGGAATGACTTCAGAAAAAGGACAATTTCAATGAATACAGGTGGGACTTCCCTGATGGTCCAGTGGTTAAGAATCTGCCTTCCAATGCAGGGGATGCAGGTCTGAGCCCTGGTCGGGGAACTAAGATCCCACAGCCCTCGGGGCAACTAAGCCCACACACTGCAACTACTGAGCCTGCGAGCTCTGCAGCCCATGTGCCACAACTAAAGAAGCCCCCAACGAAGACCCAGCACAGCCAAAAAAGAAAGAAAGAAAGAAAAAGAATACAGGTAGGAGAGCAGAACCTGTGGGGAAAGGCTGAATGATTTGGGACCTTAGGCAGAAATGGAAAGCCAGCAGGCAGCTTCAGAACTGTTTAAAAGTGAGTGGGCAATGACACACCTTTGTCTCACTGTCGGGCTGCCAGGTGTTGAGGTGGTCAGTGAGGACGATGAACCAACCTGAAAGAACAGTCGGTCTTTATTCACTGAGCGCTACTGTCTGAGAGGCAGAAAGAGGCGCCAGCTCCCCAGGGGTCCATTTTCCCCAATGCAACAGCACTGGGGAGGGTCAGATGACACGGTCTCCTGCCTCTTTATGGACAGTGGGAGTGGGGTGGGGAGTGGGGGAAGGCAGGGAGAGAAGCGCTGGGAGTGAAAGGTACGACATCAAAGAGGAGGAAGGGTCTCAGCCCACGCCCCCAGTAAGGAGGTGTTGGCGAAGCCCCTAGAGAGCGCCTGAGCTGAGGCCACACAAGGAGGTCCCTGGGCTGGTCTGAGTCCTTGACTGTGATGCTCCCCAGAAAACCACACCGCCCTGTCTTGTGATTCCTGCAGTCAGCGTGAAAGGCCTCATGTCGGATTTCGGCCTGGAGCTTCACTCCTCAGCGGCCAGGGTCTGTCTGCGTCCAAAGTCCTGGTCCTTTCCAGGTGAGCCGTCCTCTCCCATCCTGCTCCCGTGCGGGATCTGGCTCAGGCCTCCCCATCTGTCACTGGGACCAGTGGGAGTTTCTCTGCCTCTAGGTCTCACGTCTTTGACCCACCCTCCACATCTCAGTGTTCTAGAACCTCACAAATGACCTGTCCCCACCATGAGTGAAACCCTTTGGGGGCGCCCCACCACCAGGCTTGGGGGGCTACAGGTGCCTCCAGCTCTCTGGGCCTCCCCGTGCTCTCTCGGGACGGCTGCCTCCTCGCCTGCCGCCCTTTTGCCAGGACTATCCTTCCCACTCCTCTGTCTGTCTGTCCTTGCTGTAGCTCAAAGCTCACCTCCTCCCGAGGCTCCCCAGGGCCACAGCACTGTGCACACGCCTTTATGACGACCCTTAATCACACTCCACCGTCACTGTCTGCAAGGTCCTGCCTGGCGGGGACACCATCTTCGCAACCTTGTCACGCAGGAGGCCTTGCTGAAGAGATGTCGTGTAATGATCACATGAATGAAAAGAAAAAATGCAAGGCTATTCCAAATCCTCTTTTGGCCACTCGGCTTGCAGGATCTCAGTTCCGTGACCAGGGAGCGAACCCAAGCCTCGCCCTCTCAGCAGTGAGAGTGCAGAGTCCTAACCACTGGACCACCAAGGAATTCCCCTGGCTCCTTTTTGTTCCCCTAGAATGTCCCTAGCTTGTCCCCTTCTTTCTCAGACACCACCCCTACCATGGCAATCTGAGAGAGAAATCAGAGCAGCAGAATGTCCTGGGCAATACTTGGGATCTGCCTGTTTGCCCATGAGGAGTCCCCACGTCCTGGGAGTCCCTCCTGCCAGGAGAGGCTCACTGCTGGTCATCCGCACACAGCTCGACAGCCGCGTTGCAGCGACCCCCAGCAATCAATTTAAAAATCTGAGGTGGGGCTTCCCTGGTGGTGCAGTGGTCGAGAGTCCGCCTGCCGATGCAGGGGACACGGGTTCGTGCCCCGGTCCGGGAGGATCCCACATGCCGCGGAGCGGCTGGGCCCGTGAGCCATGGCCGCTGAGCCTGCGCGTCCGGAGCCTGTGCTCCGCAACGGGAGAGGCCACAACAGTGAGAGGCCCGCGTACCGCAAAAAAAAAAAAAAAAAAAAAAAAAATCTGAGGTGAACGTTTTCACCCTTCTCCCGTGAAAATAACACCCTGGCCTCTTTTCTGATTAAAAACTTTATTTCCAGAAGCAGAACTGTTTTTAACGCAGAATTCAAGGGATCGGCCTGTCTGTAAAGCCCGAATTCCACCTTCCCAAGTCCCTGACTCCACAGCGGTTCAGAAACCATGCAGCCTAGCTTCACTCCCTGACACCCCATCTTTAGACCCTCTTCTCAGGGCTTGGAGAACTTTCGCTCAGAGCTTAGACTTAGTCTCCCAACTTGTCTCCCTTCAACGCTTTTCACAAAAGCTCCATTTCCACGGGAAAGAGACCAGCCCCCAATCTGCCTTCTGAGCGAGGGCGTTTCCATGGGAAACAGGAGAGGAGGGGCTCCGGCTGGAAGGGCCCTTCACAGGCAGCAGAGTCGCTCCACCTCCTCCTCACAGGCGTAGAAATTTGCAAACAGCTCAGGGCCGCTGCCCTTGCACTCAATCCACCTCCTCAACGTGCCCAGAGCCCGGAGGGCGTCGGCTTTGGTGGGCAGGGGCTCCAAGACGTCCTCTCCACCCCCACCCTGGTCTTCGGTGCCCACCTCCTCTTTGCACATTCCAGACACAGGCTCCTCACCCTCCAGGTCCACAAAGCGGGAAAACTCCTCGAGGCTCAGCCCACCGGGGACGGGTGGCATCTCCGAGGCTTTGTGCGGGGCCAGGGCCGTTCTGCCTGGAGCCAGCCCTTCCTGAACAAAGCTGCTCACGATGAGCTGGAGAGGCACCTTGGCCCAGGCCGCCGCTGCCATGTGTAGAGCATCCAGCACTGTGATGCCTGCCCCGGCCTCAGCTAGCGATGTACCAGCCCTCTCGCTCTGGACGGCAGCCAGCTTGCCCAACAGACGGTGCCGGTAATGGGCCTTAAAGGCCTGGACCACGGAGCTGGGCAGGGAAGGCGTGGTGCTAGCAGCAGACAGAGGCAAGAGCTTCACGTGGCCGAGCCCGGGCAGGCCTGCCAACTCCTCCACCACTCGGGCAGCCAGCAGCAAGGCTACCTGTCGGCCCTGCCGCCCCATGTCCCGATCAAACTGTGCCAACCATTCTGACCAGGGGATGGCCAGGTCAGGGTGGTAGGAGGCGGGCAGGGCCTCACTGCTGACGCCAAAGAAGCATCTTGGGGCAGCCTGGAGCCCACTGACCAACACCCGCCGTTTCTCTGTGCCCCTGCTGTTGGCACACAACAGCACCTGTACCCGATCACACACATCCACTCTGCCGGGCACTGCCCGATACAGCAAGGGCACTTCAGCACACCCAAAAATGTCCTCTGGGGAGAAATCTTTAAGAGAAAGAGGCAGCTGGGCCTGGGGCGTGGGAGCTGGGGGAGGCAGCTCAGGGGTGAACGGAGACACCACTACATGGCGGGCCCCGAAGCCCACGTTGTTTCGGCGTTTCCAGCGGACCAGCCAGCCAATGCTGGGCACAAAGTCCTGGCCCATGATGTCGGCCAGCTCCTTGGCTTTGTGGAGCAGCATGGGCCCCGTCACCTCCCAGGCCTTGGCCTGGGCAATGTGGTACCAGCAGAGCAGAGCCTCATCGATCCCGCTGTACTTGGACTCCCGCTTGCGCTTGCGCTCCCGGTTGGCCGTGCCACTGCACCAGTCCGCCAGCAGCTTCTCCTTATTCTTGCAGATGCGGGAGATCTGGGGCTGGGAGACCTGGAAGCGCCGGGCCACCTCCGACTGGGACATCTTGGACTCATCCAGGAGTTCCAGCACCTGGATCTTCTCGGCCAGGGACAGGGCGTGAAGCTTCTTCTTGCTGCACAGCTCCATGGTGTCTCCACAGCACCTGTGTGGGGAGGAAATGGCGAGCGGGGGCAACGGTGGAGGCCACTCGTGTTGGGAGAGGAGGTCAGTAAGAAAAGAGACATATGAGGCTGGGAGATAGGCTGGTGTGGGGGAGAGGCCAGGGAAGACTGGACCAGCTGGAAGAGGGTGAGGGTACCCTGAGCAGGAGGTGAGAGGGCTGGGCTGAAAGGAAGGGAAATGGCCAGGCTGAGTGAGCAGTGGGCTGGGCACTGATGGGGAGAAATGACAGAACAGAGCCCAGAGGAAGTGGCCCCCTGGTCAGAGGGAGAAGGGAGTCTGGGCTGGGGTTTGGGGGAGAAGGATGAATAGAGCTGAGGGAACAGCTGCAGAGGCAACAAAGGAGAGTGGACGGGCCAGGACAGGGGGCCTGGGGCTGAGTGGGGCAGGTGTAGGGATAATCAGAGCTGGCGGGAGGAATCCCCGAGAGGGGGAGGGGGTGGGGGGATGATGGCCTAGGCTGGATGTAGATGAAGATGTTCGGGGCAGGGTGGGGAGTGAATGAACAGAATTGAGGTGACAGGTGTACAGACGACAAAGAGGGACGGATTGGGGGCTGAAGGAGCAAGTCTAATTTGGTGCTGGGTCCTGAGCAGGTAAGGCTGGGCCAGGGTCCTGCCTGGAGGGGGAGTAGGAGCACAAGGCCGAAAGGGCAGGTGCACAGGCGACGAAGGGCCAGAGGGGTTAGGAGGCCGCGGGCAGCGAGAGGGGCGGGGTGTCCTCAGCCGGGAGGGTCGTGGCCAGGGAGGGGTACCACGGCGCGGGGACGAGCGTCCGGGACCCAGGCAGGCCGGGAGTCGGGCTCCGCAACCCGGCCGGCCTCTCCCCACGGTGACCCGGGGTCCGTCGTCAGGGCGGACCCAGTTATCCGCCCGCCGGGCCTCCAGGCCTCCCCGCCTCCCCGCCTCCCGCTCCGCACCCACCTCAGGCGCTCGTCCCGCGGCTCCCGCCCCGGCCCCGGCCCGGCTCCCGAGCCCCTATCCCTGCGGTTACGGGAGAGCAGGGGAGGGACGCGCGGAGCGGACAGAGGGGCTGCGCGGGTGGCGGGCGCGCGCACAGCAGGGCCCCGAGCGCGCCGCCCGCGCCGGGCCCTCTCTCGACAGGGAAGACCGCGGTCCGCAGTTCAGCTCCCACCGCCTCAGCCCCGCCCCGGCCCAGTTAGATTGGCCTTCGGTGGCGTCCATCCCGCCCCTGGCTAAGTCTCATTGGGCATCGCGAAAGTGGCGGGTCGCCGGGTCCCCCGGGGGACGGAGCTTCCAGTGCTAAGGGACGGCGAGGCGGATCCCGGACGCGGCGGGAGTCCTGGAGGCGCCGCCAGCCTTAGGCGTCCCGGCCCTCGGGGCCTGACGAGACTCTGGGCAGCGTGAACGCCGGAGGTCTTCCTAGCCGTGACCCTAGGCAGCTTCCTCATCTGCCAAACAGGTCTAATACCCCTCATTGAGTGTTTTTTTAAAAAATGGAAGGTTTTGAGCTACGCAAAACATGTTACCATGGACAGCACGGGCCTCACGTCTATCAGCCCGGCTACAATAAACTACTTGCTTGGGGCCAGTTCTGGTTTAGGGTGAGAAAAGGCTAATTTTCTTTTTTTTTGGCCATGCCACGCAGCATGCGGGATCTTAGTTCCCCAACCAAGGATTGAACCCGTGCCCTGGCATTGGAAGTGTAGAGTCCTAACCACTGGACAGCTAGGGAAGTCCCAAAGACTAATTTTTATTTAGTTTTCTTTTCTTTTTTTTTTTTTCCTCCCGTTGTGGAGCACAGGCTCCGGACGCGCAGGCTCAGCGGCCATGGCTCATGGGCCCAGCCGCTCCGCGGCATGTGGGATCTTCCCGGATCGGGTCACGAACCCGTGTCCCCTGCATCGGCAGGCAGACTCTCAACCAGCGCGCCACCAGGGAAGCCCCAAGATTTAATATTATTCCCTTCCTTGGTAGCCTTCAGTTCTTTGCAATCAAATATAGACTTTCTAACCTGGGGTCTAGTGCTCCCCATTCAGATCTAGCCTCCTTTCCTCTCCCTTTACAGCTCTGATTGGAAGGCTGGGGCCACAGATGAGTCTACTTTCTCATAGGCTTCCCTTCCCATCCCAATCCTGACCCCTCTTCCATCCTTCTGTATGCCATCCTAAATCCACCGCCTGCAAACTTTCCAAATTTCCTCTCACTTATGCCTGTTAGTGTTCTCATCAGCATCCTCATTTCTTACATTTTCCTTTTATCTGTTCTCGCCTTAGACCACTGAACCACCAAGGATCATTTCATTGCTTTCCTCCCTCTGCTCCAGGCCTACTTCCATGTAAAGGCATGAGGATGGGGGCTGTGCTGTCCCTAACAGTTCCCAAACTAGAGCACCCTGCTTACTTAACTGAACACAAGGGCCCAGGCCACACCTTTCAGTAGGAAACAGTGGCTTTCAGACTGTCCCAGAAAACCTTAAAGATACTTCAGGGGGTTCATAACTGATTCAAATCTTTAAAACGGCTGCAGGAAAAGGAAACTCCTTTCTGTGCACGTATATATGCCTGGAGGAAGGCTGCAGCGCTGCGCTATGGGCTGAGTTCATGCACGCTGCATACAATGAAAGTACGTCAGCCAAGCAAGGCTGAGGTATCTCTCTGCTCATGTTCATTACTCGTGCAGAAAGGTTTCATGTGTTTCACTGTGATGTCATTAATTTTCCTGTCATTATAATCAAGCTTCTGGACCTATTTTTAAGTATCTGAAATCGCCAGGTCAGCTGTTACAAACCTGTCACCACTTGCATATACAAATCCAGCAGAATTTCCTCCAAACCAACAAAAATACAGAAATAAACAGGATTTTAAAGTTATTTTTTAACCCAAATTTTGTATTAATCAAAACTTTTGTTCTTTATAAAAAAATTGTTATAATCTACATAAGAAATTAAATACCCAATTTTATATCAACTTAATCTATTGAGCTTAAGCAAAAATTTTAATTGGGGGTAAAAGCTATGCTTCAAAACATTTAAGAGCCACTGTCCTGGGCTTCCCTGGTGGCGCAGTGGTTGAGAGTTCGCCTGCCGATGCAGCGGATGCGGGTTTGTGCCCCGGTCCGGGAAGATCCCACATGCCGCAGAGCGGCTGGGCCCGTGAGCCATGGCCGCTGAGCCTGCGCATCCGGAGCCTGTGCTCCGCAACGGGAGAGGCCACAACAGTGAGAGGCCCGTGTACCGCAAAACAAAAAAAAAAAAAGCCACTGTCCTAAGGAAGAAAGATTTAGGATGAAGTGGCCTTAACCAGGAAAGGGAGTTTGGAGATAAACAATCCAGCAGAGGGCTCTGTGTAAAAATGTTTATTTGTACTAATGCTTAGTATACAGGAACTAAAGAAAGAAAAAAAAAAAAAATACACCTCAACTCCAAAGTGACAGTGAATTAGGGCCTTCCCACAGCCAAGGGGAAGGACACTCCAGGGTGTCCTGGCATGGACTGTCCCCGCCCCACTACTTAATGTGTCACCAGGCAGAAAACTGAAGAATCAGGGTGCGAAGACCTTACCAGCTGCTAGCGAGTGTGCCAGGGAAGAAAGGGATGTCTATGTGGCTTCCCCACCACCCAGGAGCCAGGATACACAGAGCAGGAGGCAGAGGCTCCCAATTCAGTTAAGGGCAGGAGCTGAATGCCCAGGTCCAGGAAGAACTAAAAGGGGATTTCGGAGGTAGGCTTTTTCATCGAGTTAAAAAACAGGCACATTGTCCAACATCTCCCTGTGGCCCCCAAGCTGCTGGCCTGGCCCCCTAATGCTTCCCCTCTCCCCACAAAACCAAAGGGAATGAGGAGGGGAGGCAGAAGACAGGAAATAACAAGGGTGGGGAATGCTTCAGTCACTAGAGACCAGGGCCTGTGACAGTGAGCCAGGCAAGCACAAGGAACAATCAGGTGAAGCTGCTCCTCCCCCTGGGGTGGAGTGGTGGGAATGGGATAGAGCCAGGAGGGTGACCAAGAGCATCCTGGCTCAGGCAAAGGATCCTGGGTAGCAGGAACAGAGAGCCGCAGAGAGCCACTCTGGGGGAAGGAGGCTGTGAGGCTAAGCAGCACAGAGGGCACCGGAAGCTTCTTGCAAGCTTGCTCAGTTCTCACTCCCAGCTGCTCTGGCAGAGGCCCCAGCCTGGCTCACCTCCAGGGGAAGGGAAAACCCTGGGGACCAGAGTGGAGGCAGAGCTGAGAGAAGTGAGCTGCTCTCCCACTCTTTCTCGGAGGACACGGTTTGAACGCTGTGAATACCAGGGCCGGGGCCCAAGGCAGACAGAGTGAATGCACTTCATGGAGAACAGTGAGAAGCTGGGCCCACAGGTATGCCTTGGGGCAGTGTGATGCTCCGTTCTCCCTGAGGGCCTGGGGCCAGAGGCGGTCAGAGCTGCCACCTCAGCTTGCTGCTGCCAAAGGCAGGTTGGCACGACCTCCCCGAGGTTCTCTGGACTTGTGAAAGAGATTAGGAAGGGAAGGTGGGTATGAAACACAGGAGAGAAACAGCCCTAGATGTATGGGGGATCGGGGGCGGCCACATCAAGAGGAGTTCTGATTCTGGTAGATGGAAGCTTTCTCCTTCAGCAGGTCCAGACACAAGTGGCAGCTCCAACTTCCTGCAGAGAAGCATAACGGGGTTAGGAGGGGCCCCGCACAATCCTCATCTGCTGTTCTTCTACTCCCCATACCTCACCTCCAGTAGCAGGATTGGCTACAGGCAGGATGGGAGATGTTCTGCAGTAGCAAAGTTTCACAGTTATCCTGAGCAGGGAGGAACTCTAGGTCTTCAAATATCATGAAAAATAATTCTCAATGGAGATATAAGAAATAATCGCCTAGAGGCCTATTTCAGAATATAGATGCCCAGGCCCTCTTGGCCTATTAAATCAGAATCACTAAAGGGGACCTGGGTAGATATAACTTTTTTAAAGCTTTAAAAAGCTTTAAACTTGTGATTACAGAAGAACCACACTTCATTCTCATGGCCCCAAAGGTTAGAATAAAGATCATGAATAGAGGCTCTAGAGAAACCAATATTGATTCCACATAAGACAGCTTTCTGCGAAGACCACGGAAAGATGAGAAGGGCTCCCCACCGTCACTAGGTGCCTGAGAGAGGCTGAGGACCCAATCAGAGGAAAGGGGGCCAACTATGATGACCCAACTTGTTGTGACCCAAGTCTGGTTTCATAGAAAAACAGGAAATAATGTCCCTTATGAGAAAAATAACTAGCTCATACCTTGTTTATTAATATTTGCTAGGGTTGGATTCTTCTATGCTTTTTCTGAGAAAGAAAATGAGCCCTTTATGCCTTGAAGTTGTAAGCATAATCGTACATACGTGTACATACGTGTACATACGTGTGTTCGAACGTTATTCTGGGGGAAAGAATCCACAGCTTTTATCAGCTCTTCAGAGATATGAGACTCTCAAAAAGGTAAGATCCTTTCTGACCCAAAGGTAAACACGCAGCAGTTGATGAGCTTTCCTGTAAGTAGCCGGAGAGCGCTAACTACTTGAGGCTTTGTGAGCCACACAGTCTCAGCCGTATCTTTTTTTAAAAAAACTCTCTTTAAAAATGTAAAAGTCATTTTTAGCTTGTGAGCTATATACACTAGCTGCAGCTATGTTTGGCCAGAGGGTCACAGTTTGCAAACCCCTGACCTAGAGCCTAGACCATCTGATGGCTCTACGGGGCCCCCCCGCAAGCTGCCTGCAACCCTCCACTACCTCAGTGTCTGACAGCACGTCATTAGGAAAGCCTTTCTACAGTTAATGTAGAATTGTGCCTGTGAACTGGTAGTTTATGGTTAAAAACCCCCAAAACACACTACTTCTCCTCAAACATGGCATGACAGATGAAACTTATAAACGCGGGATGACAGATGAAAAAGCCGAGTGCTCACCTGCAGCTGCGGCAGGACCTCAGACTTTGTTAGTGGCCTCCTTCTCTAGGGGGTGACAGCAGTCTGACCTACACTACGAGTCAGCCCACATGACAGTGAGCTACCTTCTCTTGCCTGTAATGCTGGCCCACGGCCTTTGTCACAGTAACAGCTACTAGGCATTTGTGTCCTCCTGAGTAAGCTTCTGAATTTCTATAAAGGAGGGGCCTCGGCACAGACACCTGGCTGGAAGAGGACTTGCGGCGAGGCAGCCACTTTTTGGTGTCACCACTGGTTTTGTCGAAGACCTTCCATAAACCTGAAGCATCGTTAAGCACTGCTGGAGGGCCAGAGTGACCCACTCAGGCTCCAGGTTCAACTCCCTCCCCCACACTGGCAGAAACAAACGCTCACATCTGTCGAGAATGGAGTGCTAAAACTAGTCTCGCGTCAGACAAGCTACGAACTGAGTTTCTTAGACTTGTTGGAGGAAAACAGATCTCTCCTTCTGGTAATTATTCTCTGCTCAGCATCTCTTTTCTCTCAGGCTGTCGATTTTCTGTGTTTGTAAATGTTATCTGGTGATAATGTACAAACATTAAAGCCTCAAAGTTGCAGCGCTAGGAAAGCACTCTGAACTGAGTGAAGGCAACGTGCCTACTCCCTCATCTGAGAGAATGTATCACTGATACGAGAACTCACTTAACCGTACAGGCGATTTTCCAAGTTACGAATAAAATACTTGTCCTGAGTAAGAGATCAGGGAAACCTACCTTCAGGAGGCTCAGACATAGACGGGGTGAGACAATACATGTGGTAGCCACGATCGCAGTCATCACAGAAGAGCAGCTGGTCCTAGAGAAGGCAAGATGGAAGAGGAAGGGGGGAGGTGAATGACTAATGGGCCTCAGTTGGGCTGCTGAGGACAGGTAGGAAGGAGGGCTTCTGCAGACACGACTGCTAATTCCAGGAGGGGCAGGATAGATGGCAGTAAGAACAGACATGGGACCCTCTGGACAGAAAATCACTGCTGTCCACTTCCACCCAGACAGAGTCACTACTGTCATCCCACCTGGACGCCACCAGCCGCCTAACGGATCTCATGGCCTCCACATTGTTCCCTCCCAATCTGTCCTCCACAGAGCAGCCAGAGTTACCTTTTTAAGACGTAAGACAAACCACATCACTCCTGATTAGACTCTCGGAGCTGATGGCACCTGCCTTCCAGCCTCATCTTTTACCTGCTCTCCCACTGCAGGAGGGCTCCAGCCGGCCACAGGGGCCTCAATCCACCCAGTGTGTCCACCTTTAGGCCTTTTTGCTGGCTACTCTTTCCTGGGAATACTCTCTCCCCAAATCTTGAACTGTTTCCTTTGTATCACCCAAACCTCAACACCAACAGCACCTCCTCAGAAAAGGCGTCTCTATCTGAATCAGTTATCTAGTTACTCTCTGCCACATTACTGCTTTCACTTTCTTCATGGAAGAGCGTAAAAACGTCACCCACTTCCTTGCTTATTGCTTGTTCCCGCAAGAACGTAAACCCCACGAAAGCAGGGACCTTGTTTGCCTTTAGCGTGCTTATTGCCTAAAACAGTGTCTGACACCAAGTCGGTACTCAGTGAACACCTGCCCAACAAATCAAAGTTCCCACGGGTGGAAAGTACAGTCGAAGCTGAGCAGAAGCGTGCTGGGGGCGGGGGTGGGACGGGACGGGACGACACACGCACATCGTTCTCGGAGGTGCCACAGATGTTGCAGCACTTGCACTCGATGCACTGCCAGCGGTAGGTCTTCACGGCTGCCATCATCACGGGGGTGAACTGGAGGCAGGACGGATGCCCTGTGGGGGGAGCGAGTGAAACAGGCAGCCGGAGGTCGGGGAGAAGCGAGGTGACCTGGGTGACTGTGACAGCCGCTGGATGCTGGCAAGCCACGAGCCCCTCGGGGACTGGGTGCCGGCTAGGGCTGCCCTGGCCCTGGGTTGGAGGTACCTGAGCGGCCACAGTCAGAACAGGACACCAGCTCCTCGGGCTGTCCTGTCTTCTTGTTGATCTTGGAGTCCCCCAGGCAGAAGTCACAGTAGTTGTTGGGCAGGGCCAATCCATCGGGACCCTTCTTGGCTACAGGGAGAAAGGGAAGAACTTTCATGATACCCATGTGGGCCTCTGGGTCTCTCAACATCCCTGCAGGGAGGGCTTTTCATAACCAGGCCGACGCCTGTTTGCCCTGCCTCTGACAGCAGCTTACATTTCTGCTCCTCGGACCTCTGGGAGACCGGGGTGGGTGGCTGCGAGTCTTCCTTGTCCTCGCCCTCCTCCTCAGCCAGGTGGGAGTGGGCGTAGTGGTAACTGAGGCCTGGTCGGTTCTTGTAACGTTTTCCACAAACTAAGCGCAGAGAAGATTGCAGAGAAAGGTGTCAGGATCCCAGAGTGCCACATCCCTGCCCCTCTAAGCTGTGGGCTCCACCTGAGGCAGAGGTAATCACCCCCATCAGCTCTGCTCAGGGACAGGCCTTTAGTGACAGTCGCCTCCCCGTGGCCAGGAACATCAGGCCTGGGGCTCTCCAGCTTCCATGGCTCTTCTCCCTACTAAACTCCAGCCCACGGCCACCTCTACTCCTCCACGTAGGCTGTCTGGGAGGCTGAGCCCTTGCCCCATCACCGCCTGCCCTGGGAATAGTCTGGGGAGCTCCAGGTCAGGAGGGAGAGGAAATTTCTATAGTCTTGCAATATGGCAGGAAGGAAGAAAGGTAGCAGAGACTCCAAACTTTTTTACCTCTCAGTAAATGAAGGAGGCTTACGCTACTCCATATATAACATAGCCCATCTCTGCCCAAATAAAGGAGCTAGGGGGTGGATCTCTTGGGGATAATCTACCAACTGAGTCTGCTGGGGTAGCTGTCTCCCAAAGAAACTCAAAGACACTCCCACATCAGTGCCCTGCCCGACCCCCCACCCCCCAACCAGCAAGGAAAGCAGATCCCCACGAGGCATCTCGCAGTTCTGAGCAGTGATACCAAGAAGAGCAGGGGGCAGCAGGAAAGGAACAGGGAAGGGATGGGAGGAGGGGGTGGCGGGACGGTGGGGAACGTTAGCTGACCACTATGTGTCTGTTCTGGGGAAGGGGGAGCAGAGGGATCTGTTTGTAACGGGTTCCTTATAATGCTTCTGAAGCCACCCCATGCAGTGGGCCCGAGCAGCCCTAGGAGCAACTCTGTGGGAGACAAGCAGTGGTAAAGGCAGCTTCCAGGACCGTGAGGAGCGGAGCACACAGAAGGCCCATTGCTCCTGTCCCCATGCCATTCCAGAGACTTTACGACTAGCATCACAGATGATAAGGCAGGAACAAGGGAGGAGGGAAAAAGGGATAGGAAAACCAAAAGTCTGAAAAGTTGAGAGAGCTACCTCTCTGGGGCGCTTTCGAGGTATGCTTTTGTTTGAAACTATCTGAAAGACAGAAAGAAAAGTCATGAGAAGAAGGCCTTGATACACTTGAGACAGGTGCGGCAGCAGCAGGAAAGCGGAGCAAACGAGAGAGAAACCCCAGCGGTGATGGTGCTCCCAGGGTGGAGGGACAGAAGTGGGCAAGAGAAAGAAAAGGGGGAGAGAGCACAGACATTGAAAAAGTCAGTGTTGGACTCCTGGGGCCCTGACTTGACTGGGGCCAGCAGACCTGGATGCCACCTATTTGAGGCCAACCCTGCCTGCTGTGTGTGCCCCTCACGGGTACCCCCACCCCGAGGACGGCAATCTCCCCCAGAGCATGCAGGGCTCACCCACCGTGTAGCGGAGGCCAGGGCCTCTCAGGGATCTCAGAGGGAACCAGGCAGCAGGCAGGACAAGAGTCCAGGCTTGTTTTACCACTTTGAACAAGGACACAACCTCCCCTCCTCTCATCTCCTGAGGAGCTGGGTCCAAGGCAAGGACTACCCACCCACTCGTGAGGCACTCACTGTCACAGGCATAGGGTTTATCTCGATCCTCCAGGATGGAAGCGTCCAGCTTCTTACGGGCACTGCCCACACCTTTACCCTGTGAAGAAGAGCAAAAAAAAGCCCTTAATAAGGTGTCTAGGCCTGAGGAGTTAGACTCTCCCGGAAGCTGGCTGCTCATCTCACTCAAGAGGGAAAATGGCAACAACGAGCAATAAAACAGTGGGACTCTGCAGGCTACCTGAGCCCCCAGGCTGCAGGCAGCACTTGGCCCCTCACCTTGGACTTCCCCTTGCCCCGACGCTTGGGAGTGTCTTCTTCATAGTCCTCATCATCGAGGTCATCCAGGAAGTCATCCGGTTCTAGGATCCGCTGAGTGGACAGGAAGATTAGGATGGGCAGAAATAAGGAACATCCAAAAGCTCCCCCATGATGGGACTGGCCGAGGCCGCCCAGAACCTCCCCTGTGAGCTGGCCCCTCCGCTCCAGCCTCACTCCTCACTGCTGTTCTTTCAGTGCTTTGGGCTCTCCTTCCTCTGCGCCTCTCTTCATGTTGCTCCCCTAGCCTGGAATGCCTTTCCCATCAACTCCAAGTGGCTAAATCAAACCCCATGTTTTCATAAAACTTTCCCTGATACCCCAAGTAGCTGTGGCCTCTCCTGCCTCCGATCTGCCACCTTAGGTGCGTGTTAGTGGTGGTTCCCTTCCGACACCTCACTTCCCAGATTTAAATTAGAGCCTTCCTGCTTACTTGGGTGGCCTGGTGGGAAGTTTTTTTTTTTTTCACTGATCTGCTGCAGTCTCCCTATATGTGAAATGGGCAACAATACCCATTTCATAAGGTTGTAGAGACTGGAGAAGATGATGGAAAAGCACTTAGCACAGTGCCTGGCATATTTTTAGCTCTTATTATTTTTATGTACAGTTTTATCTTCCTTGTTGGCAGAGACCAGGTCTGCATCCCCCATGTGACCCCAGGCACCAAAAAACTTTGGTGGCAACAGAAGATGAACGAGAGTCTGTAGTTAGAAGGAAAGGAGCAGGAAAGACTGGAAGGTAACAATGAAGTTCTCATTACGGAATGGAGCAGGAACAGAAGTCCAGGTGGCTGCCTCCAGCCCCACAGCTTCTACTTCTATTCTGATTACTGAGTGGCCTCTGATGAAGAGGAGACTGATTTCCATCAAAGTTCCCTTAACCACAGTGTTAATCTTGTACCTTCCGTGCTCGACTGTTCGTCACAGGAAACTCGCCCAGGCTGTCATCATCAACTCGGGGATCCGGGGCGCCTCGCTTCTCCAGCGGGTCGGTGCGCAACAGAGCCTCTAAACTACTGCCGTCCTGAGAGATCAGCCCCTCCTTCTTCAGGGTCTGGTCTGTGTCTGCAGGTAAGGCCAGGAGGAGGCGAGGCTCAGAAGGGCTGAAAGCAGACCTCTCCGGGTGTATACATTGCTAGATCAGCCACTAGCCAGTCACTGTCTTCTGGTCTCTGGCTGCCCAGGAACCAAGACACCGTGGTTCACTTGGCACCATAACTTATCTGTTTACCTGTCTCTTCTATTCGACTGAGTTCTTTACAGAAGGAATCACATCTCATTCATTTTAGCGTCTTTAGGATCTAGCATTGGGCCTGGTATGTAACAGGTGATTGGCAGGCCTCCTACTACACAGCAGGCTACGCCCCTGCTCAGGGAGGAGTGTGCTTTACCTGGTTTAATAGTTGGGAAAGAAAGTCTTGGATCCTCAGGAGGGTGGGCTCGCCGCTTTTTCCGCCAGCGCCGGGCAGGGTAGGAGTACAGCTGCCCAGAGGCCAATCCTGTGGAAGGGAAAAAGAGAGAGAAGTCAAGACCTAACCCTAGAAAATAATACCAAACACTTTCTGCATGAGTAGGCCCTGACTGAGTTCTAGAGCAAGGGAGGAATATGGACAGTGAGGGCCTGGGGACGGGGTGCGGATAAGAAAAACAGATGTAAGCTCAGAGGCCTTGGCTAACACATAGCTCTCCAGGAGCCCAACAAGAGCTTCAGCAGTGCAGCCTGCAGAAAACAAAGATGCTTCATCCTCCCTGGGCTTCTAATCATGGGAAGACTATAGTCATCCACGGGTGGAAAGCAGTAAGGAAAACCCTTTCAGCTGCTCATCACCTAAGATGAGGACGCTTCTTCCTCCTTGTGCTCCTGAGTGGACCCTCACCTGGACCCCGGTGTCGCTTTTCCATCCAGATATAACAGTTGCTCTGTGCTACTCCGGTCTGTGAGTCCAAGAAAGGCAGGCGCACGCTGCGCTCAGCACAGAGGCGGGCGTTGTAATTGTGGCACTGCTCCATTGCATCTTTGTAATACTGCTCCCCAAGGCTGCAGGAAAGACAAAGATCAGGTGTGTGTGTGCGTGTGTGTGCGTGCGTGCGTGTGTGTGTGCGTGCGTGCGTGTGTGTGTGCGTGCGTGTGTGTGTGTGTGTGGGGCTGGTGCTGAGCTATCCCTTTCACTTGCCATCTGCTTCTCTAGAAGGCTCAAGGGACTTGGAGAGTGTCACTCTGCTTTCATTTGCTACCATTTCTGCCTCACGGGACACCAAGCCCCTTTACTAAGTCATTATGAGGAAAGGTACTTTACAAATAAATTACCGTCAGGAACACAGGATTTCATCATGTGTCTAAGCGGACCTTAGTCTAACCCACAAAGAGGGGAAGAAAATAATGTTCATTCTGTGCCTCTCAAGAGTATAACCCTGTGCTAGCCAAGATGCTATTTCTCTTAACCCTCAGGATTCTGAGAAGCAGAGGTCAGCTCCTTTTTACAAATGAGAAAAGAATTCAAAAAGATCTGGGAGACTTATGGAACTATATTTAGCAAACTCTATACTAACTCTATCTATACAAACTATCTATACAATGAAATTCTACTTAGCCATAAAAAAAAAAAAAAAGGAAACTCTTCATGTACTAACATTAAACAATCTCCAAGACAACTAGAAAAAAAAAGGTACAGGGCTGAGCAGTGTTATAGGATGCCACCATTTATGTAGCCAATTGGTGGAAAAGAAACTGTAGGCCTCCAAGGAGAAAAACCAGGTGACTAGGGGACTTTCTCCTATGTGCCATTTTATATCTTCTTAACTTTAAACTAGGTGTTTAGCCAACTAATTCTATATACTAATTTTACAATAAATGGAAAACATCAGAAAATACTTGGACACTCCCGAAGCCTACTTTCTACTGAGTACCATTACACTGATATAAAACCTGTTTGCTCAAAGGCCTATCCTAGGACATTCTCCATTCTCACACCATCAAATTTTTTAGGAAAGAAACTTCTTGGACTCAAAAGATTCAATTTGAAATCTGATTTTTTAAAGTGCTTTAAAAAGCTGCAAAACTGCACAGTGCCAGGAGTTATCTGGTTCTAAGAAGCATGTATGGGCTTCCCTGGTAGTGCAGTGGTTAAGAATCCACCGGCCAATGCAGGGGACACGGGTTTGATCCCTGGTCCGGGAAGATCCCACATGCCACAGAGCAACTAAGCCTGTGCGCCACAACTACCAAGCCTGCGCTCTAGAGCCCGCGAGCCACAACTACTGAAGCCCGTGCACCTAGAGCCTGTGCTCTGCAACAAGAGAAGCCACCGCGATGAGAAGCCCGCACACTGCAACAAAGAGTAGCCCCGGCTCACCACAACTAGAGAAAGCCCACGCACAGCAACGAAGATCCAATGCAGCCAAAAATAAAAGTAAATAAATTAAGAAGCATGTATATAGAACCAATCTTGTTCTCATGCTTCAGGGTTTAACAAGTACTTTAGTATGGGAACTTTAACTATATTCACATTTATATATCCAATCAATCTCAAAATAAACAAAATGAGGGCAGAGATGATTTCTTTCCCACAATATCCTCAGTACCCACGATGGTGTCTGAAGCATCTTGACTAAGGATTAAAAAGACCTGGCTTGGCTGCAAGCCACCACATAAATGTGGACATTTGATCAACCTACATGGACCTCAGGTTCCTATGCTATTGATTGGGGAGGCTGAACTAGATAAGCTCTGACGTATTCTACAAGAGGGAGACTCCTAGCAAAAGAAGCTGAACCGAGGTCTTCTGTTGTTTATGTCCATAACTCAAGCTACAGCAACAAACCCTTCTCTGGAATCTGAGGGGGGCTTTCACTGGGCAGCCACAATAGACCACTTAGGCACAGCTTAGCACATTCCCAGCAGCTGAAAAAGACACACACTGCACACACATCTTGTGACACCACAAGACAGCCTGGCTTGATTCAACACGCCGTACTGACTGTAATTTGAGGTAGGCATGAATCCTGTATTGGACAGTAGAGCGAAGGGAACAGGTTCATATTTGCTCGCCTTTAGGAGGCAGCCATGTCCTCACTAAACAGAGGAAAACTGGATAAACAAGGCTGAGTGCAGCAGCTCCTTTGTTTCCACTGATGAGAATTGACACTGACACTGTAAGTCAAATGGAAGGAAGGGCTAGACAGGCTGAGAGCTGCAAAGTCAGAAGAAGGAAGCTGGAAACAGCTGGGGGGGATGGATGAGAGATGTTCTATCAGAGCTCTTGAGAGTTAAGTGGGATTTCGGAAGGTGGGGCAAACTGTCTCGTGAGTAAGAGAGCTGAGAATGAAACACCAGTTGGAGGAAGAGAGGATCTGACGAGCAAGAGAGAATGAGAGAGATCTCTTAAGAATCTAAGGCTCCTATTTCAAGAAATTTCAAGGTAACATCATTCTCCAGATCTCGTTACCTAACTCAGAGGATTTCAAAACCAGTCAGCAAACATAGCTATTTTACACCATTATTTTGCCCTAGTAAGACCCCTTAAAGATCGTTTCAATTCTGACACCACGTTTGGGAGGGACATAAAATTTATAAACAGGGAAATTCTTCTCCCAAAACAAAATGCAAGTCAGAAAAGATGAGCTAGTAGTCCTGACCTCGATGTATAACCTCAGCTGTCAGAAGACTAGGCACACCATGGTCAAGAGAAGCGCCAGAAAAGCACCTCTTTCCAGGATGAGAATATGGTACAGGAAGCCGGCAAGTCCCTTCTTAAAGGGCAAGTTCTGTAGGGAAATGTATTCACTGTGGTCCACAGCTCTCTACAGCTAGAACTGAGGAGGAGAAAGTTGGTTTCTCATTACTGGTATTCAGGAACCAGTGGCTGGTGACCCTCACGATCTCTACAGTTCTTTAAAGAGAAATAAGTCATGCTCTACTTAAATGGCCAAACCCTCATTTCTAACATCACACAAAAGGGCTGCTACCCCTATTTCCCCGATGAAAGTCTTCCAACATAAAGAATCTCACTACGTATAATGCTTGAACCTAGGCTAGTCTGACATTCCCCCAGTACAGTAAGGTTTCCAAAGTAGAAGCTTAGATTCTTTTTCGAGAAGCATGAAACCTGTGTAAAACCTCCCCTTACGATGGGACAGGGGGAGTCAACAAAGAGAAAAGGAGGGAAACAAAGAAAGAACATCTGAGTCAGGAAGGATAACTATATAAGGATCAACAGCATCATTCCTAAATTGAGGGAAATGTCAGCTTGAAGAGAGAGCTGGGGAAACTGGAGTGGGCAGATCAGAGAGAAAGATAATAGCGTTGGGAGGAGGGGTGGCTGAAAGAGGCAGCAGGATGGAGCTGAAAGCAAGTTAAAAAAAAACAACAACAACCCACAAGAGGAGAAGGAGAAGGCACTTAGCTTAATGGAAGTGGGAAAGCATTCTCAAAGAAAAGGCTCCAGGCAGGGGGAGGGAGAGAAGCAAATGTACCCTTAAAAAGGCTCTTGGGAAGAGTGGGGCTCAGCCCACCGCAAAGACAGATGAGAAGCTGAGTCCTTTAGAAGAGTTCCCAAACCTTTACCTTGTCATTCAGTCAAAATCCAAAACTAGACACCCAGACAGCTCTCAATTTTCCTACCTCTGCAGCCAGCCAAACTTACCCATCAAAGGAGCTTGCTGTATTCGCCCACGGGGGGCATGAACCCATTGCAAAATTCATTCAGATTCTTCTGCAGGGAGGAGGCTGGGTTACATCAAGTCCCAAGGCATCTTTAACTCACAGCTAACAGGCCATTCTCCATTTACCCAACAACCATTAACTTTAACCTTGCTCGAAATCTGCCTAGCCCAAGAGTACTGCACAGCGAAGACGGACGGCCTAGATGCCCCTCTGGGCGGCAGGGCGGCCTGGACCGCGTCCGTCCAATGCCCGCTTTTGGATGGCTGGGATTGGGCGGCGCAAAGGCCCTATTCCCTGAAGTTCTTTCCCTCCGTATCTGCTCCTCAACAAATTCTTCCCAAGAATATTTTTGGTCTCGGGTACCTGATACTCAAGGACCACCCGCCGCCCCCTCCGCCACCCGGAACATCACGGGGCTGTTTAGAATAAAACAGCCCAGAGTGCTTAACAGCGCCAGGGCTGCCGAGCCCGCTCCTCCAGGGCCGGTTGCGTGCAGCCGATGAGAAGGGGTCGGCGGCCGGGCCACTCCCGGGTCCGCCCTCTGCCCGGCTCCCCCGGACTGAGACGTCTCGGGAGCGAACGCGGGACCGTCTCTCGTACGCAACAAGGGCGCCATACTCTGGAAACCCTCAGCATGAAGGCAGCGCCCAGACCGCATAGCCCCACAGGCAGGCTGCCCGTTAGGGGCTCCTGTGGGCCACCCTCAGGGCCTCCACAAGTTTCCAAAGAAGCGCAACGTCTTCTCTGGAGTCTCCTGTTGCCCTCCCCACTAGGAGTCGCAACAATGCCTTCCCGGGCACGTCCTTCTCTCCGCCTCGTCCCTTCCCATGCCGCCCCCTGCTCCCAGGCCCCTTACAAGACCTCCCGGCCTAGGAGAGATCGAAACGACCACTCACAGCTTCACTACATTTTCCACCACAGCCGCCATCTTCCCGGCTCCTCTCCCTCAGGCCTAGAGGCCCGGAGCCCGCAGCGCGCAGGCGCTGGGGCCGCACGGGGAACCAGTTTCCTCGTCCTTCTGCGCAGGCGCCGCCCGTGCGCGCGCGCCCGAGAGCGAGCGACGGAGTACGAGACACTTGCGGTTCTCCTGGGCCATGGAGACGAGGGACGAATGCGCAGGCGCGACGGAGACGGGCGCGCGTCCCGAGACTCCGGCTCCAGTTCTCCCTCTTCCACCTGGTGGAGTGGGAGGAGAGAGAGAGAGTCTGGGCCCGTCCAAAAATGAGAAGGTGAGAGGTTGGGGAGAACTGGCAGGCCCAGAGGTGGCCTAGATAGAGTTCATGCGTCCTGCTACCTCGCCGACCTTTCTTTAACCTCATGGTTAACCCTTTACCCTCACTTACAGGCCAGGGGTTGGTGGGTACTCGAAGGTAAGAGGAGTGAACAGTCCACTTGGGCTGCCAAACATGTGCCCATTTTAGGGAGGGCGAAGTTAACTCCCAGAACCTGGCAGATCTTTGACCTGAATATTGGGGGTCTGACAGAAGTTCCCCCACCTTCCTGCCACCATATCAAGCCACCAACTTAATTGATGCCCGCCTCTTCTCCCTTGCTTCCTACTCCCAAGCTCGTAACCTCCGTGAAGAACTTCCCTCCTGCAACTACCTTGCACAAACTTGCAGAATAGGCATCAGCGGCTTGGAAGGACACCCAGCGACAATCCTGGTGCACTCTTGTACCCCCAAATGATTGTGGGTATCACAGGTGACTCCAAAGCAGGAGTCAAAAGTATGCATTACAGCCTGTGACCCCTAAATGCATATATTAAAGCCCTACCTCCAGTGTGATAGTATTTGGAGGTGGGGTCTTTGGGAGGTTATTTAGAGGAGGTCTGAGGGTGGGGCCCTCATGATGGGATTAGTGCCCTAATTAGAAAAGGAATCCAGAAATATCTCTCTCCATGAGGAAAGGCCATGTAAGGACACAGCAAGAAGGCAGACATCTACAAACCAGGAAGTGGACTTCCACCAAGAATCAAATCTGCTGGCACCTTGATCTTGGACTTCCCAGCCTCCAGAACTGAGAAGTTAATGTCTGTTGTCTGTGGTACTTTGTTACAGCAGCCTGAACTGTCTAAGACAGTGTGCGAGCCCTGAAGCTGAGCGCACACATACCCCATGACTGAGCAATTCTGTCCGTGGATACATATATGGGAAAGCCTGTATGAGAATGCTCACAACAGCATTAATTGTAATAG
Source organism: Globicephala melas (assembly GCF_963455315.2). Classification (NCBI taxonomy): domain Eukaryota; kingdom Metazoa; phylum Chordata; class Mammalia; order Artiodactyla; family Delphinidae; genus Globicephala; species Globicephala melas. Next base: position 7,045,459 of record NC_083321.1, read on the forward strand.
CCTCAAACTGGAGCATCCCAAATGCCCACAGCGCTAGAGTGGATTAAACAACATTGAAAAGAACAAACTATTGCTACACAACAACACGAATGAATCTCAAAAAACTTAATATTTGAATAAAAGAAACCAATTTTGAAAGAGGACATATCGTATGATTCCATTTATATCAAGTTATGTAAACAGACACACTAACCTATGGGGATAGAATTCAGGAAAGTGGTTCCCTGTGGAAGATAATAACAAGGAGTGGGGGGCACTAGGTGCCTAGTAATGTTCCTTTTCTTCATCTGGGTTACACAGGTTTATTCACTTTGTAAAAATTCATTGACCTACACAAGATTTGTGCACTCCTCTGTAGGTATGTCTCAATAAAAAATTTTAAATAAAAAATATTAGAAATGATAAGTAGGCTAGTTCTCTATTATTGGAAAGGCAGTTTATGAGCGCAGCACCAATGGCTTTTGATTCTTTTAGGATTCTTTTAAGAAATACTCCATCACTGAATAACAGATACTCCCTATGCTCTGAACCAGTGACCGATATATATATATATAGTGTTACTCTTACAGGCAGGAACCAAGCAGTGGAAGTCGGGGTGCAGCCTCTTGCAAGCTCAACTAATGACTCTTTTGCAAAATGTTTGTTTTCTGTTTCTGCCGCTCAGGGCTCTGGCTGATCTAGAGCCTTTAGGACCCAATGAAGGAATGCTTCCACCAGGGGGCACAAAAATGTTTTCCCCAAATTAGGATCTGAGACTGCCAGTGGGCTATTTTGAGTTCCACCTGCCACTGGGCAAAGTAAAAAGTGGGTACCATTGTTGGCTGGGGTGACTGATTTTAATTCTCTAGGGTAAATGGGATTGCTGTTACCCAGTGGGGGCAGGGAGAAATATAAACAAAACCCAGGGGATCTGCTTAATATTATGTTCAGTGATGGGAATACCCTGACAATCCAGTGGTTAGGACTCGGCGCTTTCACTGTGAGGGCCCGGGTTCGATCCCTGGTAGGGGAACTAGGATCCCGCAAGCTGCGAGACCAAAAAAAAAAAAAAAAAAATTACAGTCAGGGAGACAGGCTCCTGATTGGGTAGTTTTCAAAAAATTATTTTCTGGGGCTTCCCTGGTGGCAGAGTGGTTGAGAGTCTGCTTGCTAATGCAGGGAACACGGCCTCGTGCCCCAGTCCAGGAGGATCCCACATGCCGCGGAGCGGCTGGGCCCATGAGCCATGGCCGCTGAGCCTGCGCGTCCGGAGCCTGTGCTCCGCAACGGGAGAGGCCACAACAGTGAGAGGCTCGCGGACCGCAAAAAAAAAAAAAAAAAAAAAAATTATTTTCTTTCTTTCTTTATTTTTGGCTGTGTTGGGTATTCGTTGCTGTGTGCGGGCTTTCTCTAGTTGCAGAGAGCGGGGACTACTCTTCGTTGCGGTTTGTGGGCTCTAGGCACGTGGGCTTCAGTAGTTGTGGCTCACGGGCTCAGTAGTTGTGGCTCGGGGGCTGTAGAGCACAGCCTCAGTAGCTGTCGTTCATGGACTTAGTTGCTCTGCAGCATGTGGGATCTTCCCAGACCAGGGCTCAAACCTGTGTCCCTGCATTGGCAGGCGGATTCTTAACCACTGCACCACCAGGGAAGCCCACCTGATTTGGTATTTAATTCCAACCTTCCCACTGAATACAAACTAAAAAAACAGAGGAAGTGAAAAAAAACTTAAAAGCATTGACAAGCTAGTAGTATAGTGACGAATTCCTGAGCTAACATTTAAGAGGTTGAAGCCCAGAGCTGTAAGCCCAGAATTCAAGGCAATTTTTGTCCTGGGGACATTTACTGATCTGGAAGATATAACTGTGAAGCTAAGCTGTTGTTTGGTGGTCTTTGGTGGGGAAGGTCAAAATCAAAACCCAGAGCCTGCCCAAGGTAGAAGTCAGATGCCCTACTACCAATACATGCCCACTTTAAGATGGGATCCTAACTTCTGTGGACTAGTAGTCCAGAATCATATTATCCAGGTGGTCCAGGGAAGCTCAAGCCTTGAACTTGGATTAAGTGGACCCATCCTTATAATGCCTCTAGTCACCTAGCCGAAGGAAGCATATTTGGGACCAAGCACTATCCTTTCTGAAAGAATGTACTGTCATCCAAGGCCTCAAATTATTTCTAAAAATACTTCTTCAGATACAATATCCAGCTCTTAGTCAAAGATAATCAAGCACACAAAGAAACAAGAAACCTTGCACAAGAACTGACTGCAGGGCTTCCCTGATAGTGCAGTGGTTAAGAATCTGCCTGCCAACGCAAGGGACACGGGTTTGAACCCCAGTCCAGGAAGATCCCACATGCGGCGGAGCAACTAAACCCATGTGCCACAACTACTGAGTCTGTGCTCTAGAGCCCGGGCTCCGCAACAAGAGAAGCCACCACAATGAGAAGCCCATGCACCGCAACAAAGAGTAGCCCCTGTTCACAGCAACTAGAGAAAGCCCACACGCAGCAACGAAGACCCAACACAGCTAAAAATAGATAAAATTAAGAAAGAAAGAAAAAACTGACTGCAAACAATATAAAGCACAGATTGACCCATACAGATTTAAGATGCTGGAATTATCTGATACCGACCATAACATAACACTGCTTATTGTGTTTAAAGAAGATAAAGACAAGTGTAAAAATATCTGCAGACAACACATTTCTATTAAGAAGTGTCACAACAGAATTTTTAAAGAACCACATAGAACTCGTCCAACTGAAAAATACCAACACCAAAATTAAGAACACAATAAATTGGTGAAAAAGCGAATAGGCACTGCTGAAGAGAGAATGAGTGAACTACAGGGTACATAGGAAGACATTGTCTTGTCCTTAATACAGCATGGAAGACAAAAGAAAAGAAAATACAGAATTAGACTAGAAACATAGAGGATATAGAGAGAGATCTAAGATGCATTTAACTGGAGTCCCAGAGGGTAAGGAGAAAGAAAGGGGGTAGAGGCAATATTTAAAGAGAAAGTGATCAATAATTTTCCAAAAATGATGAAATACACGAATTCACACGTTGCAGAAGCCAAATAAGGCCCAAGCAAGCTAAAGAAAGACAATGGAAATAAATACTGAAGTGTCCTGACGTCTGCAACTTACTTTCAGAAGGTCAGGAAGAAAGTTTTTATATTAAAGAGATAGAGCAAATGAGGCAAAATGGTAATAACTGGCAGATCTAGATGAAGGCGTACACTGTACCATCCTTCTAATATTTCTGTGGGTTGGAAATGCTCCAAAATAAAAAGTTTCGGGGAAGTGTCTATACAGGGAGATCCTCCAAGAACTCAAACTCTTTAAAAAAGAAGATTTAGGACATGTCACCTGGTAAAGAACCCTGAACAGGCAAGATGCAGGTTGAAGGCAAAGGTATCAAGAACTGGGTAGTGAAGAAGGGAGGTTATTCACACCAGACAAAGCTTTGTTGTAGAAAAGTCTACATATATTTCTTTTATTGCTGTGTCCAGTGTATTTTTTATATATTTTAATTCTCCCATTCTTCTCTCTTTCTCTCCACTCTTGTGTATAGGGTATATTGGTGGTAATTAACTTTACAGTGTAGTTTGTAGTTTGCAAAATATTGAGATGGGCTGGTAAAGGAATTGCAGGGGGAATGGACATCATCTCGAAATCCTGGACTTGGAAGTGGATGTGGTCATTGACAAGATTGTGAGTTGCCTCCCTTTGGGAAATGAGTGAATGTATTTTGGACAGAAAGAGGCATAGATGTATTATACCATGTATGTGTTATATATTATATAATACATATAAATATATGTATATATATTATATATATATAATAATATCTATGATATTTTTAAGAGTAAATACTAGAATAAGGACATGCATGGACGTTGGACATCTAAAACAGTGGACTGTAGGGATATTTGTCTTTTTTTTTTTTTTTTTGGCTGTGCCATGAGGCTTGCGGGATGTTAGTTCTCTGACCAGGGATTGAACCTGGGCCCACAGCAGTGAAAGCGCAGAGTCCTAACCACTGGACCACCAGGGAATTCCCGTGGCATATTTGTCATTTTTTTGGCTGTCCAACGACAACTTGTACTCCTATTTGTGGGAGGTGGTATCTGTAGGATATGTATAGGACTATCCAAGTTGAAGAGGGAAAGTCCTTCACTCCGCCTCTGGCTACCTTGGTGAAGCAGGTATCCCGAGTTTAGTCTGATGCTTCAGTTTCGCCATCTAGTCCCCTTTCTCCACCCAGACATGGCAACCCTGAGTGGTTTCCCAGGGTCCTTGGCCTGATGCCTGATGCAAGGTAGGTGGGGAGCACTGCCAGGGGAACCGGGACAAGAATGTCCCTCTTTCATGGCCACTCTGTCCTCACCTCAGGTCCAAGCTGAGGTGCCTTCTTCCAGCTGGGTGAAGCTATAAGGAAGGTGTCCTTTTTCTTGTCTTCCCCTCCTGGGCAGATGGAGACAAGCCACTCAAGCGCCGAGGGGGAACCTGCAGGTAAGACGGTGCTGGCCTTCAGCTCCCCACCCTTTGCCTTCACACTTTACCAGGGTCTGAAGCTGAACCCGTGTTGGGGGAGAGGGTTGCAGTTGAGTACAAGCTTTGGGGTCTCACAGTGGGTTCAAATCCCACTACAGATAGTACATCTCCCATTCTGTAAATGATGGCAAAAATTTCAGATTAAAAACAAAAAGTTTGGTGGGAACGTAAAATGGTGCAGCTCCTATGGAAAATGGCAGTTCCTTAAGAAATTAAATATAGAATGATCGTGTGATCCAGCAATCCCACTTCAGTGTACACACCCAAAAGAAATGAAAGCAGGGACTCAAACAGATATGGGTACACCCACATTCAGAGCAGCATTGTTCACAATTGCCAAAGACAGAAGCAACCCAGGTGTCCATTGATGGATGGATGGATAAACAAAATGTGGAATACACAGACAATGGAATATTATTCAGCTTTTAAAAAAATATTTATTTATTTATTTTTGGCTGTGTTGGGTCTTTGTTGCTGCGTGCGGGCTTTCTCTAGGTGTGGTGAGCGGGGGCTACTCTTCGCTGTGGTGCGTGGGCTTCTCATTGTGGTGGCTTCTCTTGTTGCGGAGCACGGGCTCTAGGCGCGTGGGCTTCAGTAGTTGTGGCTTGCGGGCTCTAGAGCACAGACTCAGTAGTTGTGGCGCATGGGCTTAGTTGCTCCACAGCATGCGGCATCTTTGATTAGGGATCAAACCCGTGTCCCCTGCATTGGCAGGTGGATACTTAACCACTGTGCCACCAGGGAAGTCCTCAGCTTTTAAAAAGAATGAAATTTCAACGCATGCTACAGCACGGATAAACCTTGAAGACATCATGCTAAGTGAAATAAGGCAGTCACAAAAAGACAAATAGGGAATTCCCTGGTGGTCCAGTGGTCAGGACTCGGTGCTTTCACTGCCCTGGTTCAATTCCTGGTCTGGGAACTAAGATCCCATAAGCCGTGAGGCTCGGCCAAAAGAATAAAGCAAACCCCCAAACTAAATACCGTATGATTCCACTTGTATCAGGTCCCTAGAGTAGTCAAATTCATAGACACATAAAGTAGAAGGGTGGCTGCCAGGGGCCGGGGCAGGGGGTGTGGGGAAATGTGGAGTTAGTGTTTAATGGGTACAGAGTTTCACTTCGGGAAGATGAAAAAAGTTCTGGAAATGGATGGTGGTGATGGTTGCAGAATAATGTGAATGTACTTAATGCCACTGAACCATATGCTTAAAAATGGTTGAAATGGGGGCTTGCCTGGTGGCGCAGTGGTTAAGAACCCGCCTGCCAATGCAGGGGACATGGGTTTGAGCCCTGATCCAGGAAGATCCCACCTGCTGCAGAACAACTAAGCCCGTGCGCTCTAGAGCCCATGCTCCACAACAAGAGAAGCCATGGCAATGAGAAGCCCGCGCACCGCAATGAGGAGTAGCCCCCGCTCGCCGCAACTAGAGAAAGCCTGCGTGCAGCAACGAAGACCCAACACGGCCAAAAATAAATAAATAAATTTTAAAAAAGGTTAAAATGGTAAATTTCGTGTTATATATGTTTTACCAGAATAAAAAAAAACGCATCACCTTTTAAAAAACAAATCAGTGTAGTCAAGAAAAATGCCTCCTGGTCTAATTCTGCTTTGGCCTCTGGTATGAAATCTCTGCCTAGAGGTAGAAAAGCCTGGGGGTGAGGTGGGAGTCTGAGATTTGTAGGGTCAAAAGGATGGAAAAGAACCAGCAGAGAATGGAAGAGGGGTCACCGAGGCCGGCATTGGCCTCCAGCTGCCCACGTGGTCTGTACCAGTCAGACACGAAGCCCCACGCCAGCACCTTCCCCTCCTCTCGGTCCCCACTGTCCCCACGCGGAGCCAGCCCTCTTCCTGCAACGGCTTCTTCCTCTTTGATCTTTGGTCCGTCTCCCTACTCGGCCTGGCTGGTGACCCTTCTAAAACCTGGGTCTGACCCCCCGTCTCTCCTGCTTAAACTCTTTCGGCAGCTCCCATGGCCTCAGCTTCAGCCTTGCAAGGAGAACTGTTCTAAGCCGACTCCGACCCAGTTTCCCAGCTTCACGGTCCTGCCTTTCCCGAGCCCCATGTTCCTTTATGTCTCACAGCATAACCATGTTTGAATACCTTCCATGTGCACGCTAATAAACGTTATCCCTGACTTGCTTAACAACCCTGCTAGGTTGTTAGGTAGGTATCACTGGCTGCATTTTAGAGATGGGGAAACTGAGCCTCACAAGGCTAGGTTGGACTCAGAGACCTTTGCTCTTTTTGCCACATGTCAGATCCTCTCTGTCACTCACTCTGGTGCCTCAGTGCCTTTGCTTATGCGTGAGCATAAGTCCGTCAGCCCTCAGGTTTGGCTCAGAATCACGACACCACCGCACCCTTGCCCCAGACATTACCAATCTTGGTGTTTTCTTCATGGTGTTCAACACTATTGGAAATTTACTTGCTTACAGATTTGATATCCTTCCCCCCACCAGACTTGGAGCATGTCTGATGCACTGCAGGTGCTCAGTAGGCAGCGCTGATGAGATGGGTCTGCTGACGAGCAAGGCTGATCCCGCCCAGCCCCAGGCCCAGCCCGCCCTGCCGTGCGCTCCCTCAGTCCTCTGGCGCCCGAGAAGCTGTTGGTTCCACTGCGCCAGGCCTGTGGTTATTCCTTGCCTCTTGGGCCTCCCTGACAAACCCCAGCCCCCAGGGCCAGCTCCTGGCCTACTCCGGTGCTTGGCTGTCTCTTGTCAAACACCCGAATTAATGTCAGAATATCCCCAATTGGCACTTGGTTCGTTCCTGCTTCATTCTCACTATGGGCTAGGAATGGGGTACCGTCTTCCAGAAGGCAGGCTCTGCCCTGTTCAAGGCCCTCTGGGGCTGGGGTCTCCCCCAGGGTCAGCCCACAGCTCCCAGAGCCTGGCCTGACTTCAAGAGGAGCCTGGGGGCAGGGTACGGCGAACACAAGTACCAGCAGCAGCAAGTTTTATTGCAACCAGAATCCCCTGGTCATGTAGGAGGGGTGGGGTGGAGGGACATCGGTCACTGGTGCCACATTCCCAGTTAAGGACACAGAGCCAGAGATCCAGCTGGCTGTGCCCCACGTCTTCCCTCACCCTCCGCCCCGCAGCAGGGCGCTGATGGGGCTGAGGCAGAGGGAGGTGAAAAGCAGATTCCATTTCAGCAGAGCCTCAGTCCAAGGGGTCTGAGGAGCAGTTGGCGGTGGAGGTCCAGGTGGCCCAGGAGGCACAGGGCACTTTGGGCTGACGTCTACACATATCCTCGTGGGGCTTAGGGGAAAGCAAAGAGGCCACTCTGTCCACGGGGAGAGGGTGGGAGGGAGGGGAAACAAAGGCTCAAAGTGAGAAATCACTGGCCAGCAACCACGCAGGTGGGACCTTGGGACCCCGACTTCTAGATCAGGGCCGTGTCCACCAACTGTCTCTGGCATTCACCCCAGCCTGGCCATTCTTGTGTCCTATGTGGGGATCTGCAGGTGGCCCAGGTCCTGGTCCATGATCTGGAGAACGTCGTCCAGGATGGAAGGCCCCAGGTCTACATGCAGGGAGAGCAGGGAGCTGGCGTGGGACAGGAAGGGCTCCTCAGCCCCAGACTCGGGGCTCAGCCCACTGTGGGTCGAGGCAGCCTCTGGAATCCGCCAGATGTCCACACTCCCTGCCTCCTGCGGGGAGGGCTGTGGGGAAGGCTGAGGGCTCTCCAGGTGCAGGCGAGGGGGTTTGGGTGGGGCCTGGGCGGCAGGCAAGGTGAGTGCCTGGGGCCCGCCGATGACGGGGAGGGAGATGGCGTTCTTGAGCAGAGGGGACGGCCCGTCGGGGAGCTCCCGCCCGCACAGGGTGGCCGTGCGCGTGAACTGGAAGGGCAGCTCAAAGCCACCATCCTCCTCGGCCTCCTCGACCGCCGTCCCCGGCAGGAGGTGGAACTTGCCTTGCAGGAAGGAGATGTCACCGAACATGTCACTGCCGCCACCACTGCCGATGTGAATGGTGTGACGGAAGTCCCCCAGTGGTGGGCTGATCATGTCTGAGGACAGCAGGTCCCGCAGCTTCTCCTTCTTGCCTTTGCGGCTGCCGCGCTTCAGATAGATGGGCACCTTGGTGGACATCGCGACCTCACCACCCAGGCCTGGACAGTCTGCTCGCAGGACCACGGCCTCCGCTGCCTCCTCTCACCACCCTCAAGAAACACCTAGAGGGAGGTTTCCAGACACCAAACACCTGCCAAGTGCGTGTGGTGTGACCAAAGTTGGCCCAAGGAATTTGGAAAAGAAAGATAAACGATCGATGAAGTCAGAGGATCGAGATAACAAAAATCACTTTCTCCCAAGAGGGTTGAAAACTCGTCTGAAAACTGGAAGCAGGAAGGCGCAGAGCTCGTAGGCAGTGATGCTGTCTGGGCTCGTCCTCGCCAGCTTCTCTCTGGTCCAGGGCTGAGGAGCTGAAACATCAAGGGTACAAGTCAGGGACAGAAGGACAAAGGCAGAGGCATCCGTCTTGTTTCTGGGTCTCTTTCATCAGCCCTGGGAGCCCACGTGGCGCTGCACGCCTGTGGGGAGCCCTCCTGGCTGAAGCCTGTGTTCGCTCACGGACTTGTTGCACCTCAAGGCCTGGATCAGCAGCGCCAAGCCCCTCCCTCCGTGAGTGGGGAACCTAAGCGACAGGACTGAAGTCACACACCTGCCCCGGCTCTGATCTCTTGCCCTGAGTCCCCAGCTCTGCTCATCGCTGTGGTCTGCATTCAACTGTGCCCAGGACATGACCGTGCCAACTTGTCTGGGGGTCTCACAGATTTGTCTCAGCTCCCGATTGACGGAGGATTGAGATCTTGTAACCTCTGTCTCATCCTCCCAGGCCTGGCACAGCAGGAGTTCAGCCAACAGTGCATAACGACCGACACCTCCCATTTGGCCCCATCACATCCTACTGGAAGTGAGGTCACCTGCTCAGAGCTTCCCTTTTCTCCTCCTCTCCGTTAGGAGTTCCTTATGGGCAGGGCCTAAGCTTAATGTAGTTTCTGCCCCTCCTCCCTGCCCCAGCGCCTAAGGGGAAGATGGAGTGGGGGATACAAATATCTGAGGCGTGGCAGCTCTGCTCTGTGCCTGGAATTTCGTTGAGTTCTTTGCACACACATCTCATTTAATCATCACAACCACCTTCCTATCATTCCCATTTTAAAATTAGAGCTATCAGGGAATTCCCTGGCAGTTCAGTGGTTAGGACTCAGCGCTTTCACTGCTGTGGCCGGGGTTCAATCTCTGGTAGGGGAACTAAGATCCCACAAGCCACTAAATAAACAAACAAACAAACAAATAAATAAATAAAATTAGAGCTATCGGACATTTTGGAGGGATTCCCATAAGGCATTGCAGAGAGAGAGAAGCAAAATGAAAAAATGTAGTCTAGAAGGATCCATTTTTTGAAAACATTGACCAGCTCTCCTCCCCACTCCCTGAACATGCATGTATGTGTACCTGCATGTACAGGTCTGCATAGGATTATATTCGATATAGGAACAGAGAAGAATATAGAAGGCTGGCACTAGGTTGTCATGTGGTATACCTAGACTGGGGTAGAGGGCAGGGATGGGGTGTGGGTCTTGTGACATGGGAGGAAAGTTGTCCTCAGAAAAAATTAATATCTGGGGCCCATTACTAAGAAATGATATATGTAAGCCAAATATGAAAGGATGGTCACCAAAATGTTGATGGTGGTCCTCTCAAAGTGGTAGAATTTCAGGTGACTTCCCTCTCTTGTTCATACTTTTATAAGCTCAAATTCTTTTTTTTTTTAAAGGAACTCTTTTATTTATTTATTTATTTATTTATTTATTTATTTATTTATTTATGGCTGTTTTGGGTCTTCGTTTCTCTGCGAGGGCTTTCTCTAGTTGCAGCGAGTGGGGGCCACTCTTCATCTCGGTGCGCGGGCCTCTCACTATCGTGGCCTCTCTTGTTGCGGAGCACAGGCTCCAGACGCGCAGGCTCAGTAGTTGTGGCTCACGTGCCTAGTTGCTCCGCAGCATGTGGGATCTTCCCAGACCAGGGCTCGAACCCGTGTCCCCTGCATTGGCAGGCAGATTCTCAACCACTGCGCCACCAGGGAAGCCCTATAAGCTCAAATTCTTAATAAGAAGCATGTATTATTTATGAGCACGTATTATTCATGTAGTCAGAAAAAATAAAGATATTTTTAATGTGGAAAAAATAAATACACTCTGGAGGGGTATCGTGCAGGTTTGACAGAAAAAGGAAGTGGAGCAAGCACTTCCTCTAGTTCCCACGGTGGGGGATTGGCCTGATGTGTAGAATCAGAGCATGGAAGGCAAAGCAACTTGTCCAAGGTCACCCAGCAGGTACCTAGATAAGCCCACTCTCCCCAGGCCAACAGGGGCTGAGCAGGTGGGAAATCACTGGGGAAGCACCGAGCAGCATCAGGGAGGCCTCTGCCAGGTCCTCTGCCCCATTATTCATCCCAGGCCAGGCCGGGCAGGGCGAGGGAAGAGTGAGGGGACCAGCAGGAGGGAGCAGGAAGGAGGAAAGAGGATGCAGGAGAGGCTGAGTCCCAGCTACACCCCCCTAGCCCAGGCCCTTACTCAGGAAACCCCACCCCAGGACCGGACACCCTGGGTCAGTTGAGCTGAGCCAAAGAGACCGGACATCTTGCCCCTCCCAGAGCACCTGCAGCTTAATAGGAAACAAAAGAGTGACTCTCTGGTGGCAGAATTCCAGCTAAGCTTGGAAGAAGCTGGAGGGAGGAAGAGGGAGGCAGGGAGTGCTCTGAAGTTGAAGTCTTGGACTCCCATCACTCCTTTATCTAACAAACATTTATCTGTGCCCACCATGCCAGGCCTGGGGGCATGCCGACACACATCCTATCTGTCCCCTTGGCAGGAGAAGTCTTGGGGTAGCTTTTCCTTCTTTTTCACTCACGGAGAGGGGGGCTAACCCAGGGGATCTGCCCAGAACTTGGGCCAGTTCCCTCCCATCATTCAGGGGTGCCAAGACAGCCTGAATGTTTCCACAACAAATCCGGTGTCCCTGACAGCTCTCTTGCTCTGAGCCAGATGTACCCACCCAATTCCAGATGTGGGGAGAACTGAGGCTGGGGGGAAGGGTTGGGCCAGCCTCAGCCACCAGGGGAGAGCTGGGAATTGCAACCGTCAAGCCCCAAGTATTCAGATTTGGCAACTACAAGACCCCAGGCTCCAGCTACCCTTGCATGGTTTCCATTTTAACGTCCCAGGCACAGCACGGTGGGTGTCATTACTGGCCTTTACAGAGGCAGAAGCTGAAACTCAGAGATGTTAAGCAACTTTGCTGAGGTCACCCAGCTAGTAAGAGGAAGAGTGGGCACTACTACGTAGCTGGGTCCCAGTGGCTCCGATGCAGTGGGCCGTGTCAACCTCTGTGAACTGCTTGGGGAGCAGGAGAGAAATAGGCTCCCACCTGGGCTGGGGCCACCGGGTCCCCAGGCCTCCTCCATTTAAGTCCTACCTCTTGGTTGGCCCCCTCTCTCAATTTGCAAGTGTCCAGAGATGTGAGAATGAGCTCTCCATCAGGACAAGGCTCTGGGGGCCTGGGACGGGGGGCCTTCCTGCAGCTTTGGGAGGAGCAGATGGGAGACATCCCAGCTCTGTTGGCTTGCTCTGGAAGGAGCCCGGGGCCTCCTTTAGAGAAAATGACTTCCTGGATGCAGAACCCTTCCTGTCACAAGAAATACTAGGCCACTCTCCACCAGGAGTGTTCAAAAAGCAGGCCTCTGACCTTGAACCCATCTCTACCTGGAACTCACCCTAACCCTGGGAAGACACCTTTCCTCTCTGGGCCTCACCTTCCTCGTCTATGAAATGGGATGACAATAAAGCCATTACCAGGGGGCTACTGGAGACCCTACTGCCATACTGCAAGTGAGAGAGAGCGCCGATGTACAAAGACATGGTTAGCGGGTCACTTGTCAGCCCCGATATTTATTCAGCAAATAGCTGTAGGGCCTTCCTCAAGCATTTTGGTTCTCCGGGGACAGTGCTCCAAACAAGACCAAAAATGAACAGCCCCCGAGCAGAGGGGTCCGCCTCCGCCTGCCGGCCAGGACTTAGCCTGCCTGCGTAGAGTCCCCCTCGCTGGCAGCGGGGTCTCCCAGCGTCGCTGTGCAGAGCGGCGCTCGGCTCCGCGGCCACTAGGTGGCGCGCTCTCTCCCTCTACTGCCCCTCGTCCCGGAGGGTTCCCGGCGCGCACCCGGGTCTCCAGAGCGTCTCCTGCTCCCCCAAGGAGCCGCACGTTGACGTACCAGGTGAGGATTGTCTGCGGGATCTTCTTCTCTTGGGGGGGCTCTGGTCTCACAACCCGACAGTGGGGGGAAAGGGAGAGATCCTGGACCCTGCCCGGGTATCCAAACTCAGGGAGGAGCCTCCCCCGTGCTTTCCGGCCTGGGCGATGTCCGAGTGTCCGCTCGGCTCAGGGCCAGAGCTCTGGCGTGCAGCCCCCGCCCCTGGCTCCCGTGGGTCCGGCTCCTCAGCCCCAGCTCGGGTTCCGGCGCCGACCCCTCCCAGCCCTCTGCCCGAGTGCAGCCCAGCGCAGTCCGGATCCGTTTCAGGACACTCGCGGCCACGGCTAAAGATAGGAGGACACCTCACCATACGACCCTGAGCCCGGGCGGGGATGGCGGCGGGAGGGCACTCCCGGGTCCTGGGGTGGGGGGCGGGGGCTCTGGCGCAGTGTGGAGGGCTGGACCGGGAGTTCAGGTTCGGGATGCGCGGCGCACCGCAGGCCGAGGGGGAAGCGGGCGTGGCCGCCGGGACCAAGGCGCGGGCGGGAAACATGGTGCAGCCCGAGGCACCCGGGAAAGGATCTACGTGGAGGTGAGTCGGGGGCCGGGGCGCGAGCTGGGATGGGGCGCCTCGAGGATGGGCCTCCCTAGGAGCCGCGGTCGGGCCGCAGAGTCCCGGCCTGAACTCACCTTGAGCGCGTTCAAGCGACTGACCGGCGGGCGGCGAAAGCTCAGGAGCTGGACCGCGCGGCGATGGGACAGACCTGGGCTGTGAACTTACAGTGCTGACAGTGGCCCCTAAAGCCCCGCCCCCTGCCGCGGAGCCAATGCCGGGACCGCCCCAACTAGGCCCCGCCCACAGCCTCGCCCTACTCCCTGGCCCGCCTGGGTTCCCCCTTTGGAGGCGCAGCGCGGGGGTCCAGCAGCCGCGCGGGCCCGGGGGTCCATTCCAAGCTCGGGCGGCTGCGGCCCAGGCGGCGTCGGGTGCACGGGCTGGACTCCGCGGACTCCGGCTGTGCCCGTCGGAACCAAAACTCTCGGTTCTAGGAGGGCCGGGTCCGGGGAGGCGCCCGCACAAGTGTATTCAGTGACTACTAAGGAAATGAATGAGGCCTTAGAGGCGTCTATGTTAAAATATTACAGACTTCCGAGAGCTTTCAGGAGTTTGCCGCCCCTTAGAATACAGGGCATTGAGGGTGTGTGCGGGAGGAGTGGCCGGGCCATGCCCGTATTTGCTGTCAGGCTAAGTGGCGTCCGGGGCTGGGGTGGGATCCGTACTTAGACTCATTCCAACATTAGTTGATTGGCTGGTTGGTTGGTTCATTAATTCTTTCATTCGTTCAGTACGAGCAACATTTACTGAAGGGCAGGCCCTACACAGGAGCTGGAGATAGACTAAAGGGAACTCTGCCCTTGCTCCTTTCAGTGATTCAGCAGATAATTGTGCATCTATAGGTGCCAGGCGCTGTTCTTGTCGCTGGGGATGCAGCCCCCTCCGGACTGGGACCTACTGTCCAATGAAGGGACGTGGAGGAAACCCAAGTCCCCAAGTAGACTGTGATACCCGTCTGAGGGAGCAAGTGCTAAGAAGAGTGGGGCAAAGGAAGGGTGGATGGTAATGAGGTGAGGGGACCTTGCTTTCTGGAGGATGACAGCTGTGACCGTACAATGTGACCAGGATGATGAAAGCTTCCATACTGTAAATGTGGGAGGGACTCTTAGGGAGAGGGGGTCAGGAAGGCATCCTGAGGGAGGGAAGGATGGGGAGAAGGGGAGTGGAGTAGGCAAATGGCCCCTCCCTAAAGATGTCCATGTCCTAGTCTCTGGAACCTGTGAATATATTTCGTTACACAGCAAAGAATAATTAAGGTTGCCAATGGAATTACAGTTACTAATCAACTGACTTTAAAAGAGGGAGATTACCCTGAATTATCTGGGTGGGCCCAATGTAATCATGATGGTCCTTAAAAGTGGAAGAGGGAGACAGGAGAGTCAGAGAAAGAGATGTGATGACACAGAAATGCTGTGTTGCTGCTTTGGAAGATGGAGGAAGGGGCCACAGACAAAGGCATGTGGGTGGCCTCTAGAAGCTGGAAAAGTCAAGGAAACAGATTCTCCCCCAGAACCTCCAGAAGGAACACGGCCCAGCTGACGGCTTGATTTTAGACCCATGTTGGACTTCAAACCAACGGAACCGTAAGTTAATAAATTTGTGTTGTTTTAAGCCCCCAAGTTTGTGGTGGTTTGTTACAGCAGCAATAGAAAACTAATACAGGGAAGTTTCCTCCTTTAACTCCCCAGGGAGCATCAGTCAGGTGGATTCTGCCAGGACTGGCCTGGTGGCTCAGAGGAAAACTGAGGCCTGGACAGTGGAGGAATGGGGCCCTGGGCCAAATTGTCGTGTGTGTGGATAAGTATTGTACCTCTCTCCCTTCCTGCCACCGCGGCTCTGCCAAGAATCCACCCACCCAGGCTTGCCTGTGCCCCTTACCAAGTGCCTCTTGCCCCTGAGCTCCTCAAATCCTCTGAGAGCCCAGCAAGGTGGGCAGAGCCAGCATCACTATCCCCCTTTACAGAAATGTAAACCGAAGCTCGGGCCCTGACAGTGATCTACTTAGACTGCAAGTGGCAAGACATGCTAGCTCTGGGCCCTCGTCCCCACTCAGTCTTCTCACCCAGCCATTGTCACCCCCCACCCCGCCTTCCTTCCCACACACAGCCAGGTAGGGGGACAGCTAGGTGCCAGGCCCTGAGCACTGCTTCTGAGCCACAGACCCAGGTTCTGAGCTGGCTGTGCTGCTGACTTGCTCTGTGGCCACGGACGAAGAAAGTACAGTCCCGTTCTGAGCCTTCTTGCCTGTAAAATGGGAGTTACATGAGTCCCAAGCAAGAGAAGGGACTTGCGAGTGTATTGTTGATGGGACCACACAGTCCCCGCAGGCAGGAGTTTCATGGAAACATTATAACAGGAGCTTTGGGGGGTGGTGACTGGCCTTGTCACCTGACCTGGAATGAGTCTAATGATGCCTAGATGACTCTAATAATGACCCCCTGAGCCTGCGGCGCAGCCCCGCCCATCAGCTGAGCGTCCTCCATTGGAGGAAGGGGCTCGGGGAAGGTCAGGAGCTCCATTCAGGGCTGGTGGCAAAACAAAGTTACAGAGATGAAAGCTTGCAGAGGCAAAGACCCTCATCCAAGGTCACTCAAAGCCAGGAACGAACTCCAGAGCCCTTTGGAGAGGTTCTGGTGTGTGTGTGTGTGTGTGTGTGCAGTTGGGGAGCCTTGGGGGATGGATAGAGAGCAGCAGATTTGGCCCCCGAGCCTGACCCAACCCCCGGACCCCTCCCTCAGCAACTAGCCATCCTCCCAACCAGGACCCAAAGCCACAGGAACCGCGCTCTGGGGACTGTTTTAATCCCACCTGGCTGTGACGTGGCTCCGCCCAGTGCCGACTCCCTGTGCTGCTCTCCTGCCATCAGCCAGAGATACGGCCCCCACAAAGCCCACATCCAAGGCCCGCTTTGTGCCGGGCACTGGGTTCTGTGCTTTGCAAGCACTCAGGTAGGTGGTTCATTCTCCCCATTCACAGATGCGGTCATGTCACTTGGCTGGGGCCTGAGGAATCCCTGGGGATGGGGCTGCTGGCAGCTCTCAGCTCTGCTGAATGGACGAGATCTTTGCAGATACGCCCAGTGTTGCCATGGCAGCCCTGCAATTAATGAGCATTTATAAAACAGGATTTCATTGACTAAAACTGGCTTTTTTATTCAACTTCTCAGGCAGTGTGTAAAGGCCCAAGTATGGGTGGTGAGGCCGGGATCCTGAGCCACGGGAGGGCCAGGGTGTCCTGTATTTCTGACCCCGTAGACACTCAGGCCAAGTGCCCCCTGCCCAGCCTGACTGAGGGTCTGCTGCCTCAGCTAGGGCCTGGACTATTCTTGCTGGAAGGACTCCTGGACACCCCAGTGTCTGAGGGGGTAGGACCCTGAGGGACATTCAGGACAGGTTAGAGGCAAGGAAGCCTGTGTGGAGCAATGCGCCAAGGGGCTTCCCTGGAGGTCCAGTGGTTAAGACTCTGTGCCTGCAACGCAGGGAGCATGGGTTCGATCCCTGATCCGGGAACTAAGATCCCACATGCTGTGCGGCACGGCCAAAAAATCCCCCCAAAAAATGTGGTATTCAAATTCCTTCTTCTCAGCCTGGAGCCTCGCCTTGATCCTGAGATAAGCCCAGTCCCCACCCCTCTGCCCCCCAGTCCCACAGCAACTTCCCGCACCCACAGGACCTGTAATCACCATACAGGGACTGACTCAGCCCTTCCTTCCCCGCCCAGTCTCTTCTTCCTGAAAATCACCCACGTCAGCAGCCCCAGCCCCCAAAGGCCCTGGGGGATAGAGCCTGAGGCCCCCTTATCCGAGGTTAGCCTGGAAGAATGGAGGAACTGAGCCGGAGGGGTAGGACTCCCAGGCCGGAGCCAGCTCTCCTCGGCCCCGCCCACCCGGGGACCTAGGGAGGCAGGTGGGATGAGGGGACCAGGAGTCTGGGGACAGGTCTGAGAGCAGGGAGTCAAAAGGGAAGGGTGGTGATACTCTTGGGGGCGTCTAGGGGGCAGTGTGAGGAGACAAGGTCTCTGGAAGGGCCTCAGCCCCCGCCACCCCGATCCCCTGCCACAGGGAGACAGGGAGCAGGGCCAGAGCTCCGTCCACCCCTAGGAAGCCTCCTCCGCACAGCCTGAGCTCAGCCTGCAGGGCTCCGTGGCCTGAGCCAACCCCAGGCCTGGTTTGGATTTTTCCTTGATTGTTTCTTGTTTCCTTCCTCCCCTGGGCTCCTGCCAACTCCAGCCCTGCCCTCCTCGCTTTTCACTTGCCTTCATAGAACTCTGACCTGGCAGAGGCTGGGATTCGAGATGAGAGTCCCTTCGAAGCTACCGCCAGCTTCTGCCTCTGCCTTGGACCCCCTCCTTGGGAGTTGGGTGGCAGGGCCTTACTGGGGGACTTTCCTTTGGGTCCGGATTTTTGGCCCCAGGCCCAGGGCCATGGGGGTTTCCGGAGTGGTGACAGCCCTGTCCTAGCAGGGACTGAGGCACTTCCTCCCGGAGGCCTCTGGGAACATCCAAGCCACATGGCTGTCTTTTGGCCTGGGGAACACAGAGTTAGCAGGCGTTGTTTTCAACACTTCCCACCCCTTCAAGGCACCTTGTCATTATTCATTTTGAAAACTCATTTGCATCTACCTTGTGCCTAGAGCTGTGCTGACTGGAGAAGACACAGAGGGTCAAGGCTGGGCCCAGCCCTCAGAGAACAGATACCTTGAGTAAAACAAATAACCGATTCTAAAACAGCACATTCTGTGCCATAATGGAGGTCCTTGAAAGCAGAGGCCAGTTCTGATTTACCTCTTTCTATCCCAGGCAGCGTAGACGAGGCTCAGTGAGTGACTATGGATTGAATGAAGAACCAAAAAGAACAGCGGTAAGAAGGACTTGTTCTGCTAGAGGTGGAGAAACAGATGGAAGAGTTAGGAAGGCTTCAAGAGGAGGTGATATTTGAGCAGGGTATTAATGGATGAGTAGGAATTTGCCAGGCAGAGAAAGGAAAGGATATTTCAGGGGGAGCAGGGAGAGGCAAAGGCAAAGGCCAGAAGGAGTGCAAGTAGATGCATGGTGTGAGCGGGAAACAGGATAGATGTGTCCAGCAGACCACGGCACAGGAGAGGGGGAAAGACCAGGAGGGTAGCTGGCGAGCACCATTATCCTTGCCCAGCTCCCATTCCTCTTATTCTGCTGACCACCCCTCAATTTTCCAGAGTCTCCAGTATGATTGACCTTGCCTCCAAGCTCTAAAAGTGGGTCTGAGGCCCCAGCCTACCCAATCTGAGTCATAGGGATGGTTTAGGGATGGGCATGTCAGCAGTGGGCTTCAGCCTGGGAACTTGTGGTGACTATTAGGGTGACAGATGCCAAGATGTCAACTCAGGGCTGTCAACTCACGGAAGAGCTTGTCTAAGAATAAAGCCAGCAGAGAGGAAAGCAGAGCCCAGAGAATGACTCTCAATAACATTGTTCGTGCTTCTGGATCCAGCCATGCCTGAATCAGACATCCATTACATGAAGCAACAACTTACAATTTTTGTTTAGTCCTGTTGGAATTGGGTTTCTGTCACTTGCCCATTAAAGAATAATTAAAAGCAAACAATAGCTCACGAGAGCAGCCGAATGCTGTGGGAGGGAAGCAAGGATCTGTGCAGAAGTGCGACATGACCAGAATTGCAGTTTTTTAATTTAAACTATCTTGTTGACATGGTAATGCTTTCGTGTGGTTCACAATTTAGAAATCACAGCAGGCTGAAGAGCCCACGCGCCACATCGAAAGATCCCGCATGTTGTGACGAAGATCCCGCGTGCTGCAACTAAAGACCCGAAGCTGCCAGATAAATAAATAAATAAAAATATAAAAGAAGAAATCACAAGAGGCAAAACGTCTCCCTCTTACCCCTGTTCCCCAGGCACCAGTTCTCCTCTCCACAAACAACCAGCGTTATCAGTTTCTTGTAAACACTTCTAGAGATACTCTTTGCACATGCAAGCAAAGCCCCGTCTGTTTATTTTTTACACAAATGGCAATATTTAGAGAAGTAGAGCCCCAAAGTACAGCAGACCTTGGTGGGAGCAGGGGGAGGACAGGCCCCACTGCCGGGGGCGATGGGGGAGATTCTGCAGGAGCCATGGGAAGCCACAATTTATTGAGCCTCTGCTATTCACATTGTCCGGCACCTTCCTTTCTTCAGTTGACATTATATCTATGACCACTTCATGTCAGTTCATAGAGTATATCGTCAGTTTCATTTTCTCCCAGCTGCACAGTATTTCACATGGGGTGTACCATAATTTATGCAAATTATGGCCTCTCCAGCCTCAAGCCCCCTCTCCACTCCCTCTGTTCTGGACAAGGGCCTTTCAGCCCATCAGCCACCCCCATGGCCTCAGTTGACGGACGTTTAGGTTGTCCCCAGCCCTTTCCTGTGACAAGCAGTGCTGCCATCTTGCACAGATGCTGTTACACACTCGTGTGAGCACACGAGTGAGCTGAAGAATAAGTTCATAGGGACTTGGGGGTCACAGGACACTCTCTGTTGTCATTTGGTCAGCTCTGTCCACTTGTCTTTCTCAGGTGATGTGCCAGGTCCAGGCCCCCATAGGGACCACAGGGCCCATTTCTCCTCAGCCTCACTGGCAACTGGTTCTCAGCCTTTATATTTGTGTCACTCTGGTAGGTAAACACTAACTAAAGACAAAGGAGCCTCAGTGTGGTTTTAATCTGTGTTTCTCTTGTAAGTGAGTTTGGCCATTTTTCATAGGCTTCAGGGCCATTTCTATTTCCTTTTCCATGAACTGGAAAAGGAATTAGAGAATTATGCTTAAGAGGATCGATTCAGAGAAGGGGACGTGGAGGGAGGCCTGATTGGAGGCAGGTGCCACTTTGGGGGGGATGGATCAGGAGAGAGACGGAACTTGGCTCTGAGCTGTGGTGTGAAAGACGGCACTGGAGATGATGAGGTCGAAAGATTGGAATTTGGTGACAGATGGGCCACAGGGGCCAGGGAGGAAGGACCGGGGTCAGGCCGGTCCAGCGTGGTGACTTGGGTGATGAGAGGGGCCAGGGAGGAAAGGGAGGACAGTGGGGCCACCAAGGGAGATGGAGGATCCCAGCAGGGGCCCTGCCCACTCTCCACCCCACATCGTGACTGATGCAAAACACCAACCTGACGGCCACACGCCCCTGCTCACATGCTTCAGTGGCCACAAACCCTGGTCAGGGACCCTGCTGGCCTCCAGCCTCAAGCCACCTCTCGGCTCCCTCTTCTCTGGCCTTGAGCACACCCAGCCTCCAGGACGGGCTCCTTACACGGCTCCTCCCTTCACTGGCCGCCTCCTGCGATTCCTGCAGGTCTCAGCCATGGTATCTCCCCTCGGGGAAGCATTCCGGACCCCAATCGATGTCGAGTTCCCTCAGAGAAACTCCGGACCACGGTCCTCTCTGAGCCATCGTCATCTGATTCATGTCCATCCCCCACTGGGCTGTAACCACTGTTGCCTCCCCAGAGTGAATGCCAATGAATGTGAATGAATGAACAGATGAATGAATGAAGGGCAGGGTACCGTGGGTAGCATACAGGGGGCAAATAGGAGACGAGGGTTTAGGAAGTTAAAGAGCCTGCAGTTGAGACTTCCCTGGTGGTGCAGTGATTAAGAATCTGCCTGCCAGTGCAGGGGACAAGGGTTCCAGCCCTGGTCTGGGAAGATGCCATATGCTGTGGAGCAACTAAGCCTGGGCGCCACAACTACTGAGCCTGCGCTCTAGAGAGCGAAAGCCACAACTACTGAGCCCACGTGCCACAACTACTGAAGCCCGTGCACCTAGAGCCTGTGCTCTGCAACAAGAGAAACCCCCGCTTGCAGCAACTAGAGAAAGTCCACACGCAGCAACAAAGACCCAATGCAGGTAAAAAAAAAAAAAAAAGACCCTGGAGTGGGCTACCTCTGTTTGAGGCACAGTGGCTCTCGGTGCTTTCCTGGCGCCCCCTCTAGGTGGAGCAGGAATTCTCTCCATTTGGTGGTACGTGTCTGCATCCGGATGCTGAGAAGAGATCCCCACACAGAGCCAGCACCACTGCAAGTGTCTGCGAACAGGAGCAGGCGTGGGAACAGGCATGGGAACTGATGGGCTAGGGCCCAGGTGGACGTTTCATGACAAGGCATCCCTTCGGCAGGTATCTCTTGTGGGCCTACTGTGCGCCAAGCACTCTACAGGGACGGGACAGAGTCCCTGCCCTCAGGGAGCAGGCATCGTGGAGCAGAGGGGCAAGAGAGTTGTGTGTATACACACACACACACACACATAATTTTTTCTTTCTTTTAAAATAGTCCATGCGCATGGCAAAAGATGTCAAACAGGATGTGAGAATGGACAAGACAAATAATCCTCCGAGCCCTGACCCCTGGTTCTCCAACACCCATCCCCAGAGGTAAACCACTGTGATTGGAAATAATCTAAGGTCAGAACATCTGGGGTTTCTTTGTTCATTTATTTTGTTTTTAATTTATTTTACTGAAGTATAGTTAATTTACAATGTTGTGTTAGTTTCTGGTGTACAGCAAAGCAATTCAGTTATACATATATATATATAATGGTTTGCATCAGCTAATCTCAAACTCCCAATCCATCCCTCCCCCACCCCCCTTCCCCTTGGCAACCACAAGTCTATTCTCTATGTCTGTGAGTCTGTTTCTGTTTCGTAGATAAGTTCAATTTGCGTCATGTTTTAGATTCCACATATAAGTGATATCGTATGGTATTTATCTTTCTCTGTCTGACTTACTTCACTTAGTGTGATAATCTCTAGGTCCATCCATGTTGCTGCAAATGGCATTATTTCATTCTTTTTTATGGCTGAGTAGTATTCCATTATATATATATATATATATATACCACATCTTCTTCATCCATTCATCTGTTGATGGACATTTAGGTTGTTTCCATATCTTGGCTATTGTAAATAGTGCCGCTATGAGCATAGGGGTGCGTGTATATTTTTGAATTATAGGTTTGTCCAGATATATGCCCGGGAGTGGGATTGCTGGGTCATATGGTAGTTCTATTTTTAGTAACCTCCATACTATTCTCCATAGTGGCTGCACCAACTTACATTCCCACCAACAGTGTACGAGGGTTTCCTTTTTTTCACACCCTCTCCAGCATTTGTTATTTGTAGACTTTTTAATGATGGACATTCTGACCGGTGTGAGGTGATACCTTATTGTAGTTTTGATGTGCATTTCTCTAATAATTAGCGATGTGGAGCATCTTTTCATGTGCCTGTTGGCCACCTGTATGTCTTCTTTGGAGAAATGTGTATTTAGGTCTTCCTCCCCTTTCTTGATTGGGTTGTTTGTTTCTTTGCTATTGAGTTGTTTGAGCTATTTGTATATTTTGGAAGTTAGGCTAAGAAGAAGAACATTTGAAGAGGACTCCAGATCTCACGGGAAAGTGGGCCCCGGGAGCAGCCCCCCAGGACTCAGGCATGGCTGAGCCTTCCAGACACTGGCCCAGGGCTCCTCCAGCTCCCGGAGCAGAGAGGGGCTGCTACGGGACTGCCTCTGCCCGCCCTGCTCTCCCCCTTTCCTGGGGGTAGGGCCTGCTGAATCAGCCCTGCAGGCCTTCAGTTCTCTCTCTCAGTGAGAAATGCTCAGACCCTGGGAGGATCTGGGAGCCACGGGAGCCAGCAGGAGAGATGGGGCTCTGCGGGGCCCCGCCAGGCTCGGGGCAGATGCCCAGGCTCTCAGGGAGCAGTGCACGGGGACAGGGGTCAGCGGGGTCACGGACCAGCAGCTGTCCCCAAGACCCCCGAGGGGCCCTGGGCCCCGGCAGCTGCATGGCTCTCAGCTGTTAGGCGGGCTCCCTGCTGACAGGAGAAGGAGGGTGGGTCTGGGTGGGGAGTCTGGAGCTGGCCGTGGGCCCAGTGGGTCCCAGAGCAGACCAGCCCTGAGGCCCATGGGGCCCTGGCATTTCCAGGGCAGACCCAGAGGGAGCAGACATAGATAGGCCTGGCCGCTCAGGGAAAGAAGATCTAGAATGATGAGGCCAGGGTGACAGAGGGGCCCAAATGCCTGAGCGTGGGTGATTAAGTCCCACCCCAGCGACCTCCGGACTCTGAGGCCAGGCGCGTAAGCTCCCCCTCTGGTCTCCCCTCTCCTCGGCCAGACTCCCAGTGCTCTGGGTTCTCTTGAGCGTAATGAGTTCTACGCAGGCGACCCCTGGATCAACGCCTCCAATCCTCACGCCTCACCAGAGCCCGGATCTGTCATCCCTGATGTTCTGGGAGGCTGGGCCCATCTGGGTGCCCCCTTCATCCCGACCTGCCCCAACAGACCCAGGCATCCCCTCCTCCCACATGCTCCCAGGCACCTGGGTTGCTCCCTGGGACTCCTCTGAAGCCTGTCCTTGCTGGGTGGCCAAGTTGGTCAGTATGGCACAGAGGAGACACAAGGGATTGGAGTTCAAATCCCAGCCCCATTGCTTACTTCGGCCGGTGATCTTGAACCTCTTGGAGGCTGCCAGAGGGTTAGATGTGATCTCTGTGTCAAAGTATACACAGTTGGTCCTCAGAAATGGTAATTCCCTTTCCTTCCTACCCAAGCTGTGTTTCCTCAACTTAAACTTAAGGAAAAAAAAGGGGTGTGGGGGGGAATTCCCTTGTGGTCCAGTGGTTAGGGCTTAGGACTTGGCGCTTTCACCGCTGCGGCCCAGGTTAAATCCCTGGTCAGGGAACTAAGATCCCGAAAGCCACGCAGCATGGCCAAAACAAACAAAACCCAGATGGTGGTGGCTGTGGTGGTATTTGCTGTTTCTCTTTTTATTTTATTTTCTAAAGTATAGTTGATGTACAGTATTAGTTTCAAGTGTACAACATAGTCATTCAGTACTTTTATAGATTATACTCCATTTAAAGTTTTTACAAAACAATGGCTATATTTCCCTTTGCTGTACACTATATCCTTGCTGCTTATCCATTTTATATATAGTAGTTTTTATCTCTTAATCCCATACCCCATCTTGCTTCTCCCCCTTCCTCCTCCCACTGGTAAGCACTACTTTGTTCTCAGTATCTGAGTCTGTTTCTGTTTTGTTATATACACTTGTTTGTTTTATTGTTTAGATTCCACATATAGGTGCTAACATAGAGTATTTGTCTTTCTCTGACTTATTTCACTAAGCATAATATTCCCTAGGTTCACACACATTGTTGCAAAGGGGGGCTGGTATTTGCGCTTTAGGTTTGGGGGCAGGAGACTCACTTCACCAGAGCTCGGACATTGTAGCCTGGTGCTGACCTCTCTCCCCAGCTTCTGGCTCTCTGTCCTCTGGTTTGATCCATATTCAGGAGGCGTTTCCCTTCATGGTGGCAAGACGGCTGCAGCAGCTCCACCCTTATGGTGTGTCTTTTCTCCCACCTCCAGCAGAAGCCTTAGAGTCATTGTGTTTGGCATGTCTTAGGTTGTGCCTATCCCTGGCCAATCACTGAGGCCAGAGAAATGCAACGTGCGGTTTGGTTTAGGCAAGGGAGGTGGGGGGAGGACAGGCAGTTCCTCCACAGGGGAACTGGGGTACTGTTTCCATAGGAACAGAGAGAGACTGCTGGGGGGCTCTGTCCTCTGATGCTCTGAACGTGTCCCCCGTCTCCCGCCTCTCCCGGCTTCACTTTGCCCTTTGCGGCACTGCCAGCCCTTTCCTAAGACACAGATTGGATGTTGTCCTTCCACTACTCAGAAGCCTTCAAAGATTCCCCAAGGCACAAGAATCGATCCAAACTTCTCAGCAAGGCAGTCTAGCCTCCTCGAGGCCTCTGGCTCCTAAGCACAGTTCCAGGCCCATCACTTCTTTCTTTCCCTCTTTTCTTCCTTCTCTTCTCCCTCCCTTCCCTTGCATTCCCTTCTTCCATAACTCTAAAGCCCCTCCCCCTACCATACCTGGGTATATGATATACCCAAGAGCATTGAGAAGATGTTCACACAAAAACTTGTACAGAGTGTTTACAGCAGCACTACTCACAATAGCCCCCAAAGTGGAAACAACACTAATGTCCATCAACTGATGAATGGAGAAACCAAACATGGTCTATCTGTACAGTGGAATAGTATTCAGTCATAAAAAGGAACGAAGCACTGATAATGCTACAACATGGGTGAACCCTGAAAACATTATGCTAAGTGAAAGAAGCCAGACACAAAAGACTACATACTGGTTGATTCCATTTATACGATATGCCCAGAATAGGTAAATCTAGAGAGCCAGAAAGTAGTTTAGCATTTGCCAGGGGATGGGAGTGGGGTGGAGATGGTGAGTGAGTGCTAGTGGGTATGGGGCTTCTTTCTGGGGTGAAGAAAATATTCTAGAAATAGTGATGATGTTTGCATAACACTGTGAATGTACTAAAAGCCGCTGAACTATCTATACACATTAAAGTGGTGAAATTCGGGAATTCCCTGGCGGTCCAGTGTTTAGGACTCTGTACTTCCACTGCTGGGGTCCCGGGTTCAATCCCTGGTCTGGGAACTAAGATCCCACAGACCTTGCTGGCAAAAAAAAAAAAAAAAAAAAAAAGAAGAAAAGGAAAAAAAAAGGTGAAATTCGTGTTATTATTATATCTCAGTAACATTTTTTGTTTTTAATGTAAAAAAAAAAAAAAAACCTACCTCACCCCACCCCAGTCAGTCAAGACCTTTCACATCTACTTAGAGGGCCGTCTGGAGGGAGAGGCCACGTGTGTCCAACCAGAACTGGCTCTCAGGTGGCTCAGCCAGGAGCCCCAGGGTCGGGGGAAAGGAAGCGTGTATCAAACAGAGAAGTGAAAAATCAGCCCAAATGGCTACTCCCAGCACTAGGGGAAGCCGCAAGGCTGGGCTGAGCCGGGCTAGGTGACCCTGAGTGAAGGGAAAGGAAACACCGAGGCCAGGGCTGGGCAGGGCTGGGGCATCGAGGCCTGGGAGGCAAACGTGGTAAGAACACAGGATTTTGCTTCTTCAGAACCATCTGCTTCATCCTTGGGCTTGTGTCTTGAAGGCCCAGGGCACGACCAGGACGAGGGAAGATGCCACCAAAGGGGATTCTGAAGCAGGTGGGTCCCAGGAGTCCAGGCCCAGCCAGGTTCCTCCACTTCATCCACCCCTGTCACCAGTGCCCCCTCCCAGAGCCTTATTTCAGAATCCTGAGCCCCAGTGAGGGGAGGGGGGAAGAGCTCTCCCCACAAGCAAGTGGGACGAGGCTTCAGGAAACTGGTGACCCAGGTGAAGAGGGGCCGAGGAGCAGTCAGCTGGTAGTCGCTGGGCACCGACTTCCCGCCAAGAGCAAAAGGGAAGCGTCTGGTGTCAGAGGGGCACGGGTCGCCAGACCTGTCTGCAATCTGGGGTTCTCATCCTGCTTTTTTTGTTTTAAATGCCTGCTCAGGTCCTCCCAGAGCATTGCCAACAGTCACACGACTTGTATCCAGGCAACGGGCTCTTGCTCCCATTCACGCGGAGCACCAGCTTTCTTTCCCGGGAAGCTGCACACCACCGCCTGCCTGCCCGGCACACGCCTCCCTCCCACCAGGATACAGGTCTTTTCTCCCCTCTGTAAACCGCCCTATCCCACTGGGGCCTCTGGATCGTCCTTGACCAATGGGCACCAGGACATTACCATTCCCCACAAGGCTGCTGCAGCAGCAACATAAGAATTGCCAGAGCCGTGACACCCAAGGAGCCACACGTGGGCTCAAACGGTAAGGGCCGGAGCCTTGTCTATTGTGGCCAAAGGCTCGTAATCTTCCCCAGCAAGGGTTTTCCAAGGCGGGGAGGGGTGGGGTTTCAGCTGATATGTGGCTTGATAGAAATACAAATGACATTCTCGAACTGCGGCAACTCTATCAGGTTGTGGAAGAGGGGCCCGGGCTCCATCCTGAGGCTGCTAAGTCACAGTGGCCCTTTGACCGTGGCTGGGTGCTTCCCGTGTGGGGGATCCTGGGGAGGAGGGAAAATCAGCTCCCCAAGCTGGGGCTTGTCTGCAATTCCTGCCTTCAGAGGAGGCGCTTATAAAACGAGTGAAACAAAGCAGCGACTGCTTGTTTTCAGAGGGAGACCAGTTTTACCCAAGCCTGGTCCGATCTGTTGTTGATTCCACTTCACCATCAGAGGAGGAAGGCAAAGGTTGCACACTATTAGGTTAACTATTTATCTCTGACTCAAGGCATCGGCACGGGCTGCTCCCCCGGCCTGACAGCTGCGGGTTTCCAGCCTTGGCTTTGGCGTGTGAGGCAGGACGGCCGCCAGCTCAGGGCAGAAACCCGCTCCACGTTCAGCCAGCGACATCCTCTCCCCAGATGCCAGGACACACAGGTGCGGGGACGTGTTGGGGACCCTGGAAGGCCTGGCCTTCCAAGTGTTCTGGGCTAGAGGTGAGCCCCAGGCTGCTGGTGACTCGGCTGAGCCAGCGCCGGGGAATCCAGCTCTGGCGCAGCTCGGGGAGGCCGCCCCTCCCGATGGAGGGGTCAGGCTGGGACCACAGCAGGCCGGCGAGGACCGTGCTGGGCGGGCCGGGCCCGCAGCCAGCTGCTCGCTCCATGGCCCGAGCCCAGCGCCTCCTCAGCACAGAGGCTGCGGGGGCCTTGGGAGCAGCCTTAGGAGGATTGGGGCTGGGGCTGGGCGGAACCCAGTGGCAGACGCTGCACAGAGGTCCGGGGGGCAACATTCTTTGTTCACTACCAGGAAAAAGACGGAGCGGAAAGAAGATTAAACTCAGAAGCCACAGAATTTACTTTCATATCTCCAAAAGTTGTTTCTGTGTCTGACTCAGTAGGAAATCGCAAAGCCTTGACCTTCCCGAGCGCACCGCGTCCACAGTCAGTTCTCGCTGGGCTCCTAGTGTCCATGAAGAAACAACAGCTTCTTCCAGAGAAGCTCGATGCGGAGTAGGGGTCCAGCTGCCCAAGGTCTTCCCGCTGGGCCCCCTGCCCGCAGCCCTGTCCTCCCCAGCTGGCTGCCCCCTCTCCTTCCATGGGTGGGATCTTGGCAGATGTCTACTCCCGGGCTCTCAGTGTCTGGGAGGCCCGCATGACGGGGGGATGACAGAGGACCGAGACTCAGATCCTGACCACCTGGGCAGCAGTACATGGGCTCCGCCTGCCCTCGGTGCCCGCGGCCCGCCTCCTAAGGTAGAGTCGGCCGAAGGTGCCCCCCACCTGCCCTTTGGTGAGGCGCCCGGGATTCACACAGACGCAGCCAAGGATGTCCTGGGGGAAGGAAAGAAAGACTGTGGGTTTGGAAAGGCCAAAATCATCGGGACTGATGTGAAAAAGCTGGACTCATCTAGCGATTAGACCCTAAAGAGGACTTTATAAAATGGAAACGCAGGCCGACAGAACCATCTAAGTCAAATATGCTAATTTATTATTAGAAAACTCAGAACCTTTTGAGTCTCTGAAACAAAATAAAGAAGATGACTCGGCAGGGTGACAATAAGCTCCCAAACTTGGAGACAAACTTGATCTATTTGTTTCCCAACATGAAAAAAAGTTTACCTCTAGAGGTTGAACTGGCTCTGGTTTGGCAAGAGGGGCTTGATCAGGTGGATTCCCTGTGAGGGACCCGATCCCCGGGCAGGGCCTCAGGCGGCAGAGATGAGAATGACCGAGAGCTGCTTGGAGGTCATCTCAGAATTCAGGAGGGGGGCAGGCAAGCCCAGGGCACCTGAGGTGGCCTCAGGTGCGAACCATGGTTTGAGGGTCTTCCTACCTGTCTCCGGCGCCCCCAGGCTGGGCTGACGGAGTGCCGTGCCCTGGGGCGGGGAGGGCAGCGAGGGGGCGCTGCTCACTTACGCACTTTACTAACATTTGTTTTCTGAGACTGGTTCTGGCGTTTCTGGGAAATGGTGGAGTTCAAACCTACCTTCACAAAGTATCTCAGCTCTGAAGGGGCTATGAAGACATCGGGGGTGACGGGCAGCTGTGCATAGGCATAGAAATTCTCATAGTCAATGGCCATGTCCTCCTGGGGAGGGTAGAGCGGGTAGTAGCTGCAGAGACAGAGAGAGACAGTCAGCGGCAGCTGATTCAGGGACCCCCCTCCCCAGATGGATTTCCTCTATGTCACTGGTTTCCATGGTTTCACAGACCGTCTCTCCCTTTCCTCTGTGTTTAGGGGACAGGACGCAGGCTTGTCATCCCAGGGTGGAGTTCCCTGGTAGTGGCCTGGGAAAGGTGTCGAGGTCAAATCTGTCAGAGCTCCCTGAGCCCTAAGCGCTCCCTTCACGGTCAGCTACTCCGTCGGGCAGGCTCACCTCCGCTGCGTCAGGATGTGCTTGAGTATTCGGCTGAACCTGTCTGAAGTTCCGGAAGAACTAGGAGAGGAAGAAAAGCAAGAAACGGAAAGTGGAACCTTGTTTATCAGTGCCTGTTTCTCCTCGGGAAGGAGTTATTAAACTAGAGAGAAGTGACGCGGCCAAGGCGTGTGACAAGAAGGTACCTCTGGGGAAGTTTAAAGACCTGCCCGCAAATGCTCGGTCTGCTGAGCAGGACACTGGGTTGAGAAGGGAAAGAGCAGGAACCCCTTGCGATCAGGGCCCAGGCAGGCTATCACCAGCTCCGCATCGTGCCAGAGAACGTGGAGTCTGTGCCGGCGCGAGGCCAGCTGTAGCCGGCGTGACCCTTGCTCCTCCAACCGGAGCCAACAAACACACACCCATTCTCGCCTAGGACGCAAACTGCTCCACACTCCTTCCCATGATGGCGATGCGAGCAGTGAACCGCTGAGCCTCAGCTCAACACTTCTGGCTGTGTCTGATCCTCCGCAGGGCTACACACTGTTCTGGAAGGGGGAACACCCTGCGGGGTGAATTCACAGTCACCCTCTACAAGCAGGGACATCTTGTTTAGGTCACAAATGTGGCAAACAAAGAAAAGTAGATGAACTTCTATGACTAGAAGTTAAGTGCAAAGACAGAATGGATGTGGTGCTTCAGGGTCTCAAACACCACAGAAACAAGTGGTAACAGAAACACATGCATCCCACCGCTCCCCTTGGGTGCAGAGAAACTCAGTGGCCAAAGGCTTTGGCAGAAAGTGCTGCTCTAGGGGCTGCCCTCTCAACCCTGCCAAGCAACCCCTTGGCCAAGGACAGGACCAGGATCCAGAGGAACTGCCTGCGGGACCGAAAAACCCTTCTCACCTACTGATCTCCTCAGCCCCCATGTGGAGCAGCAGATCGGTGGATGTCAAGCCAAAGATCGTTCCATTTATGGAGAGCGTGCAGGGCTCGGACACAAACTGCACTCGCTAAAATGAGAAGCGGGGGACAGACGTTTGCACACCAAAGCTAGAAACTTCTTCCCCATGAAAATGGGGGGTCTGCAAGGGCTGGGGGGACCAGTGAAAGGGGGACCAACCCAACGGACAGTAAGTCACACGCCTGCCTGTTACAAAGAGAAGCTTAAGACGCAGGCACGTGTGCCTCAAAGGCGCCCCCGCCCTCTGCTTCCGGGACGAGTTGGGTCGCCTTCGGCACGTTGGACTCTGGCTGCCTGGTCGAGGAGGGGACGCTGGTACCTTTTTGTCCTCCCGAGGCAGGTCGGAGCAGCTGAAGGGCGGCTGTGGGTACACGGGCTCGTGGTGCACATCTCTCAATGATGGGACGAAGATGAGGTGTGAGCCGGAGCTACTTTGCCAAAAAAAGCATCAGAACAGGAAGGAAAATGAGTGCAGCTGAGTTAGCATAGCTGGGTGACAGACTTAAAGGGTCAGAGCTGGACACAAGAGCCTACTTCCAGGGAAGAAGTTCCGAACGGAGCTCTCCTATGAAGGCGGGGTGCCGTTCCCCGTGGGACACCAGGAACGAGAGACGACCTGTCCTAATTTACACACAACCACCTGGATGGGGCTCATGGCTCTCTCCCAGGACACGCTTTCTCCTGGCTCCGTATGACGTTCTACTCGAGAGAGGAAGAGGACTACTGTTTCGTAGAAAAAGGGGAGAAGAAACGGAGATCTAGGAAAGCAGGAAAGACGAGGATTTGACTGAAAATCCTCAGAGCCAGATCTGAAGCCAAAGTTCTGACTCTTCACACTGTGTGAACAGACGTGGCTTTTAGGCGTCACTAGCCTCCCTGGCTGGGGGCCTCTTCCCTCGGGAGGGACCCGGCAGGCTGAGCAGATCTGGGAGGGGAAGGCACGGCAGGTTCTGGTTCGCCAAGAGCCCGCCCCGCCCACCCCTCCCGCACAGGGAATCAACGCCCTTGGTTTTTCTTTCTCAGCAGCCTGTCTTACAAAGATGAAAGAAATATCTAACTGCAACAGTAAAAGCAGAGATGACAGACATTTCCTTTGATGGAGGCAGGAGAATCTCTAGGGTTACAAGATGTAAGTGAAGAAAAACCCCGTAACTCTAGAAGCCAACCTTTAACCTCTCCAGCCACGCAGAAGAAGAAAGGGGGAAAAAAACCTGTCCTTGGCGGGGTGGGGTCTATTGTAAAGAGGGAAAGTGTTACTTTGGGGCGAGTTTAACAGCCACCAATAGCTCTCACTTCTAGCGCCCTCTCTTGCTTAAGACGCAGTGGCTTCCCAGAGGCAGGTACAGGCACCTGTGCAGGTATAGGGACGTGGCTGCCTCTCACATGGGATAAAGGTGTTGGTGATGGTTGTCACACCTGTCACTTGTTTGTCAGGCCCGCTCAAAGCGTGAAGTGAGGCTTCTGCAGCGGAAATTCAGAATCTTGAGACCAAAGGCACTTTGCGAATTAGCTATAGTCCCTTTGACATTGAAAGTTAAGTCCCTGTATGTAGCCAAGTCTATGGATTTGGGTGCTGAAGTCTGGCAGACAGGCCGGGGGGTGACCCGAAGGGGACAGTCTGTGCTTCAGATCCCCGGGGCTCAGTCCGTAATGGACAGGAAGGCGGAGGCACGGCTGGCCGCCGCCGTTAAGAGATGGACTCGCTCTGCTTCTGTGCAGGCTTTGGCAGAGCAACAGTTAAGGAGGAAGCGGGCCTCTGGCTCAGGGTTATAGGCTGGCTGCAGGGGGAGGGATCCGAGAGAAAATTCCAACTATGCTGAGCATTGCACAACTTCATACATCACGGTGGGGAAGGGCCTTGCAGCCGCTCCCTCCCTCAAGCTCCCCCTCCCTCAAGCCCCCCCCCCCCCCCCCCCCCCCCGCTGGGCTCTTGCGAGGGGAGGTGCTTCCTCACTGGCTCTGGTTTTCACTGATAAATCAGCTTAATGCTCTGCGTTTCTGACCTCTCAGAATAAAAATAAATTCCCCCCAAAGGAGGGCCATTTTTATACTGTTTTGGGAAGGGTGGGGCAGCCCCTCTCCCCGAGGCACACACTGGCCTCAGATGAAAGTGCCTGGTGGTGCTGGGAGCTCACCCCCAGGGCAACAATGCCTGGTTTGTTCTTTGTTTGTAGCACTGCTGTCAATACCATACGGGGTGAGGAACCCAAAACAGAACCCCATCTCAAATCGAAAAGCACCCAGCCTGCGCAAGGGCACCGCCCCGAAGTCCCTGCCTATCCCAGAGGGGATCTGAGGGCTGATAAAACAGGGACACCAGCCCTGCTCCCGTTTCGGGATTTATCTCCTGAGGAGTGCTAGGGGCCTCCAGGTCTGACAAACTCATTCAGGGTCACAACAAACCTGGGAGGCAGAGGGAAGGCACCTATGTTATCTCACTTGGAGGGAGGGAGGGGCAGATCCAGCTGCAAGGCTGTCACCTGCACGATTCATGCCCCCTGACTCTGGGGCAGTTGGGGGTGTTCTTCCCCAGTCCGAGAGGCCTACGACACTGGCCCGTGCTGCTGGTACAAGAAGGTAGAGTTACAGCTAATCAAGCCTGAGATCAGGTCTCCCGGCCAAGGGGCAGAAGATTATACATCTTGTGTTAAAAACCACCTTTGTTACAGACTTACTTTTAAAAGCTTAGCCTCGGGAATGTTTGTTTTTGATGAGCTCAGCTACAGGGAGGCAGATCCCCAGAGGAGGAGATCCACCACCAAGGGCAATTTCTCTCAAACCCTGGCGCTGGAGGGAAGGGACAGGAAGCGGAGGTGTCAGCTTCCTGAAAAACTTTCTACTTCTAGCTTAGACCCTTCCTGGAATAGAGGCTTTTCTCTCAATTTAGAACTGCCCATTTCTCATCACTGCTATGACCTTTCCCAGTCTCGTCCCTAGGGTCTGGGGCAAGCATTCAAGATCCCCACCCTCGTGAGTTTCTACGATGGTTCATACAAGCCGGCGGCGCCCATGAAACGAGGGAAGCACTGACTCGGGGAAGGACTTGGGCTCACCCCAAACTTACTCACACAAGGGATTTTGTGGTGTAAGTCATCAAACACCACCCTGGGAAGATTCCCGTGGAATATGAGTTTATACAAAAGGGAGTGAGAGGAGGAAGGAAGGAAAGAGCGAGCAAGGGAAGAGCGCAAGTCTGTGTAGCCTTTTCAAGTGTGTTTATCTTTGTTTTACAAAGACGCCTCCTCACTCCGCATCTGTGCACTTGAAGTTCAAGGGTTCTCTCTGATCTCTGTAGTTCAAAAGGATATAAGGATGGGAACTACCACGACTTTTGAATAGTTTCAGTTTCTTAATGAGAAGCCCTGGAGAAACTTAGGAAGCGTAAGGTTCTGCCCAGTATTTTGAACTCTTACCTTCGTGTCCCTTCGATAATCGTTCGTAGACATTGCTTGAAAACTTCTTCAAATGGGCTTGTCAGTAGACAGCTCTGCAAGAAAAGAGGAGACAGGTTTACAGGGGAGACGTTTGGCATTTATTCACTTGTTGAGCGCTTGTCAGATGACCCTGGGGGCCAGCCCCTGAGCAAGGAGCTGAAGGAGTCACAGTGGCCTCTGTGCTCCAGGAGCTGAGTCTAGCTGGGGGCAGGAAGGAGGCGGCGGAGAATCAGTCCTCCTGAAAGTGAGCCGAGGGGACGACTAGGAAGAAGAGGGTTTTGGAATCTTTTCTGTGGCAGGTAAAACCTCCTGAGACAAAGGGAAGAAATGTCCTCAGAAGGGTCATTTGTGTTTTAAGTTCAAAGGATGGCAAGATGATGTGGGTCATGGAGCTGAGGGTAGCAGCCAGGAAGGTACTTTCACAGGCGCACCTCCGGGACCCGCGGGCACCTGCCTCAGCACCAAGGGTCGGTCGCACACCAGGAGGACCGGGACTCGGATATCTGGATCCCCCTCCCCCAGCTTCCAAACAGCTCTGTATTCTGGTGAAATGAAGCCCTCAAATTCAGTACCTTTATTAAAAATGCCCTGTGATAATGCTTTCCTGATCAGCCACACGGATTCATTTAGGTTGTTACAGATGCAGGGTAAACTCAAAGAGACGAAAGTAACAGTGGGGGCTTGACTGAATGTGAGTATCTGGTATCTCCCCCTCCCAACCCCAGTCACTTACCTCTACCTGTTCATGCTTAGCATCCAGGAAAGGTCCAAACTGCAGATAAAGCCGCAGGGGAGAAACAAAGGTACCGAAAGAACAAATCAGAACCACACGTGTGTGTGAGTGCCCTCACATAGCCTCTCCTAGCAGTTGTCTGTCCAGGGTCCATCGTCCCTCCAAGGCCACCTGTACAGCCTGGGCCAGGCAGCAGCTGGGGCAGGGGCACCCAGCTAGTATCACAGGCAGAAGGACCTGACGCCTGGATGCTAGCTGTTTTGCCTCCTACAATACCGGGCTTTTTCCTTTCTCAACCCAGCAAGGGAAATCTACCTCCATGCAGTTGTATTGTGAGTTTTCAGAAGAGGTGAGCTCACAAACTGGAGTAAGAGACAGAGGTGGGGATACTGTAAAGTCAAGGCAGGGCGGCAAAACAGCTCGGGCTTTTGGATTAATTCCACGCACACCTCACCTCGCCAAAGGTGTAGGCTGAGCACTAAAAAATATTTTTAAAAAGGAGGAGAGTCCCACACTCATCCTAAAAATTTAGAACCTCATCAGACCTTTTTCTAAGACCGACCCCCCAGTTTTCCCACTGGTGCCTCCCCGGGTGAAGCTGTCCCAGGAGGGCCTCCTACCAGGATGCAGACGTCGGGCTGGTCACGGTTGATGATGGTGATCAGGTCGAGCAGGGGGTCAAATGTGATGCTGTCAGATGTGGTGTATGGCCCACAGGCCACCAGGACCATGATTTGCTCAGAATCTAAGAAAGAAAAGATTGTTAAGATGCTGATGAGAGGACGCTGGGATGGTGGGAGAAAGGACAATTAGGGAAAGATGCCACGGGACTCAATTCACTGAGAGTCTCCTTACGTGTGCAACTCCAGGAATCCAGGAAGAGCAAGACCTCATCCTGCCCTCAAAGAACCCTCCATTGCTGGCAGAGACAGGTAAGTATGCAAACAACTAGAACTCGATAGATATTTACCAGCAGCGCACGAGTCATGGTAGGGAAGTGGGCATCTGGAGAGACTTGATCAAAGTACCATTTGCTTACATGGTTTTCCTCCCAACATTTACTTTGTGGGGTGGGGTGGGTTGGGGGTTTGGTAAAATACATATAACACAAAACTTACCATCTTAACCTTTGTTTTTGGCTGCGCTGAGAGGCTTGCGGGATCTTAGTTCCCCAGCCAGGGACTGAACCCATGCCCTTGACAGTGAAAGAGCGAATCCTAACCACTGGACTTCCAGGGGATTCCCTCTGATCTTAAGTAAACATTTCAGTGGTATTAAGTAAATTCATAATGGTGTGTAGTTATCACCACCACCCCTCTCCACAACTCTTTCTATCTCGTAAAACCGAAACTCTGTTCCCGTTCAACACCAACTCCTGCTCCCCCGGCCCCCACCCTCCCACTGTCTGTCTCTATGATTCTGACGACTCTAGGAACCTCGTCTGAGGGGAATCTTGTGGTATTTGCCTTTTTGCGACTTTGCTTACGCTTGTAAGTAGGGTGTGCCGGAAGCCAGGGCAAGGCAGGGGCCCGGATGGCCGAGATTTGAGTGCTCGGTGTGAGGGACCATCTGCTGGTGAGTGCAGCTGGAGAATCTGGTACCTCGAGGAGTCCACAATGACAGGCTGGGGTGCAAGGCTTGGGACGGGAGACTCTTGTGTGATGGGGTGCAGGGCCATTGCTTTGGGGCACCCTTTTCCTCACAGCGTCTGCTTTCCTTGTTGAGAATCAGCCTTGTCCTCCATAAGCGCCCCCCTCCACCAGGGGGGGCTGTAAATTAGGTGCACTGTCCTCCCCTAGCCAAGGAGCAGGTACGGGACCCAGCTTAAGCCATTCACACTCTCCTCTGGATTCTGGAATCTCAAGGTGAACTACCCAAGGACAGAAAAAGATTGGCGCTGACCCACCCCAGCAGAGATGCCTGGAAGAGACAGCGGGGGACTCCCTGCTACCTGGACACCTCGAGTTACTAAGCCCTAATCCGTGTTGTAAGCCTGTTCCAGCCACCTGTCCAGTCTGTGAGCTACCTGGATTTCCCCTAACAAATTCTCTTTTTATTAAGTTAGTCTGAACCTGGTTCTGTAGCTTACAACAACAAAACCCAAAGATCCCTGACCTCTTTTTTTTTTCCTTTTTTAAATTAATTAATTTTATTTTTGGCTACTTTGGGTCTTTGTTGGCCACGTGTGCGGGTCTTTGTTGGCCACGTTGCGGCGAGCGGGGGCTACTCTTCGTTGCGGTGCGTGGGCTTCTCATTGCGGTGGCTTCTCTTGTTGCAGAGCACAGGCTCTAGGTGCACAGGCTTCAGTAGTTGTGGCGCACGGGCTCCAGAGTGCAGGCTCAGTAGTTGTGGCGCATGGCCTTAGTTGCTCCACAGCATGTGGGATCTTCCCGGACCAGGGCTCGAACCCGTGTCCCCTTCATCGGCAGGTGGATTCTTAAACACTGCGCCACCAGGGAAGTCCCCCTGACCTCTTAACAGGCAGTTTCATTAGTTTCCTATGGCTGCTGTAACAAATTACCACAAGCTTCGCGGCTTAAAACAATACACATTTATCATCTTACAGTCCTAGAGGTCAGAAGTCCTAAAATCAAGGGGTGGGCAGGGCTGCATTCCTTCTGGAGGCTCTGAGGGGAATCTGTTTTCTTGCACTTTCCAGCTTCCAGAGGCTGCCTGCAGTCCGTGGCTCATGGCCCCTCCCCCACCTTCGAAGCCAGTGGCCTAACATTTCTAATCTTTGTGACTCTCACCCTCCTGCCCTCCCTTATCAGGACCCCTGTGATTACACTGAGCTCACCTAGACAATCCCCATCTCGAGAGCCTTAACTCAGTCACACCTGCAAAGTCCCCTTTGCCATATAAAGTAATACGTTCAGGAATATATTCCAGGAATGAGGACCATTATTCACCTACCAGAGTGGCAACAACTCAACTGAGACAGAGAATTCAAGGGGAAGCGTAACACTCGCCACACCCAGCAGTGCCGTGCTGCTGCGGGGGACAAAGCTAATGGTTCTGAGGAGCCTACAGGAGACGTCAATCCCAGTTAAACGGTGAGTGCCAGGAGGGCCAGGCTCACGTCCTATTCTGTGTGTCCACACCCAGGGTGCTGTGAGCCCAGACGCTGCTCACAAACTGTCTGTTAACAACCTACTCAACTGCTTCCAAAGGCTTCCCTGGCACAGCTCAGGCTCTGGGCATTTCAGCCCTGTCTGTTTTCTTCGTTACCTGAAGTCGATCCAGTACCAGCACTCTTGCTTCCATAAACACTTATTTTCTGAGCGAATGTGCAATGTCATAAACTCCTAGATTTCGTTCCTGATTCCAGGCTGCCACTGAGAATGACCTCACACGATATTAACGTGGAGGGGGTGTTGACAATGTGCTAGTGTCAGCCATCTCCCTGCTAATCCTCAGCAGTCTTCTGCTTTGCTTACA
Source organism: Globicephala melas (assembly GCF_963455315.2). Classification (NCBI taxonomy): domain Eukaryota; kingdom Metazoa; phylum Chordata; class Mammalia; order Artiodactyla; family Delphinidae; genus Globicephala; species Globicephala melas. The sequence goes on from NC_083321.1 coordinate 7,083,671, forward strand.
AAAATGCTTGGAATTGTTCTGAAGCAAAGTTTATTAAAATGTTCGTCTTTTCCCATCTAGGTTAGTGACCAAATAACTCTAGGCTTTCTGAGAAATTTGCCTAATTTTTAAATACATTTTTTATTTTGGAAAAACTTTAGAATTGTAGAAAAGTTCCAAACATAGTCCAGAGTTCCCTATGTACACCTTTCACCCAGCATCTGCTAATGTTAATGCTAGCATCTTATATAACTATGGTACATTTGTTGAAACTAAGGAATTAATGCTGGTATATTACTGCTAACTCCTGACTTTATTTAAATGTCACTAGTTTTCCCATTAATGTCCCCTTTCTCTTCCAGGATCTAGTCCAGGGTATCACATGGCATTTACAGAAATTCTTTTAAAAATGGCTGCTCTTTAAAAAAATTTTTTAAATTTAAATAAATAAATAAATAGCTGTTCTTTTCCCTTTTCAAAGCTACCTTCAAATACCTGTTAAACATTAGTCTTTAAACGACAGTCCTTGTGGAGTCAGAGCACAGGCGATAACGCTGACAAAGCCATGTAGGCCCAGACCCCTGGCCTTCCACAAAGGGCCAGTGAACCCACCAATTCACAGTCGCCCTTGGAGCTCCGGCATGGTGCTCTCAAACAGCTCGTGTAGCTTCCCTGGGGCCTGAGGAACTGCGCTCCTGTACCCTTGTCCACCACCCTCCACCCGTATTGTTAGCAAAATAATGTTTGAAGCAAAGTTTACCTCCATCCTCTTCAGTGGGCTGATGGAACGGAAGTGGCACGCCCTTCAAACAGAAGAGAAGCTACGGTGAGGTTTTGCCCCCGGCACTGTCTTTGGTCAGGAATGCGGTGAGCACTGAATGGTGGTGTATTTGTGGGTGTCTTGCCCCTTGGAGCTAAAAGCCTACAGAGTTGATGGTCCTGCCATTTTTCTTTACTGAGTGGCAAAGAAACCTGGGTAGCACAAGGTCACGGCTAAACTCATAAAACACCCAGCAAAAAGCAGGAGCAAAACAGGTGCCTGTAGGATCAAGGTCCTGCTGGGCGAGGATGGGTCCTGCTACTTCTCCTCGCATCCTCGGAAATCTGTGGAGGACTGTTGCTAGAGCAGGGACTGCTAAGCTACGGGCTATGGGGCAAATCTGGCTACCGCCTGTTTTTGTAAGTAAACTTTTACTAGCACACAGCACACTCGTTGGTTTACGGGTTGCCTATGGCTGCCTTTGTGCTACGATGGCAGAGCTGACATTGTAACAGAGACCATACGGCCTGCAAGAGCCTGAAATATTTACTGTCTGGCCCTTTAGGGGAACAGTTTGCGAGGCCCTGACCTAGAGGTAAGTCCCACTCTATAGACAGAGAATTGAGAAGCAAATAACTGGGCCCTTACAAAGGATGGGCTCTAGGACAGACAGAACCGCATACACTGCCTGCAGCAAACCGGGGGGGAGTGGGGGGACACCGGTACCTCGTAGAGTCTGGTGGCAACAAGTTTTCTACCAGTGGTGTTGATTCCTTCCATAACCACAACCTGAAAGACAGGCAGCAGACAGGCTTGCATCACAGGGGAGATGAACGGGAGGTCTGGAATAAGTTATACTCTGATAGAGTTAAAAGTATTGTCCAGGACTTCCCTGGTGGTGCAGTGGTTAAGAATCCACCTGCCAATGCAAGGGACACGGGTTCGAGCCCTGGTCTGGGAGGATCCCACATGCCGCGGAGCAACTAAGCCCGTGCACCACAACTACTGAGCCTGTACTCTAGAGCCCGCAAGCCAAAACTACTGAGCCCGCACACCTCAACTACTGAGACCGCGTGCCGCAACTACTGAAGCCCGCATGCCTAGAGCCCGTGCTCCGCAGCAAGAGAAGCCCCCGCAATGAGAAGCCCGCGCACCACAAGGAAGAGTAGCCCCTGCTCGCCGCAACTAGAGAAAGCCCACACACAGCAACGAAGACCCAACGTAGCCAGAAAAAAAAGAAGTATTGTCCAGCTACTCTCATTCTATAATTGTAAACTTGGGGGTATTTTTCTAGAAAACAAACCAAGGGGGTTATGTTGGCGTAATAATAATTGTACTTTACATGGGTGACCTCATTTTACCTCTCCTGTGAGGTAGGAATTATCATCCCCATTTCACAGGCAAGGATACTCTGGTTTTGAGAGGTTAGTAATATCTCTGTAATCACCCGCCTTGTGGGGTGGAACTGGGGTTTGAACCTGGCAGCAGATCCCAGAGCTAAGGTCCGAGCATATGGGGGAAGGTTGAAATCCCTACACTGGTGTCCCCTCTTGGGCCTGAGCTCCAGCTACACCTCACGGCATCAGACGTCAAAAGCGAGGGGCAGCTGGCCAGCGACGAAACGCTCACTCTTGGAGCCACAGCCCTCTACACACACTACGGAGCAAACAAGCACGCCCGTGCCCAGTGGGAGATGCCCCTGATCTCACCTGTCCAGGAAACAGAGAATACTCTTTGAGCTCAGATAGATCCACTGGAATCTGAGCGCCTGAGGAATGCTCCCGATCTCCCTCAAGAATCACCGACTTGTGGTTCAGCTTCCCGTTGCTGTCACAGCCAATCTGGCCCAGCAGGGTGACGGGCTCCTGCCGAAGGTACACATAAGAATGACAGTCTTTGGGACAGGAGCTCAAAATCTGGTCAACGTAATGAAGAGGGACACAGACCTTTTCAAAACAACACCACACGTTTTTTTTTGTCGGGGCATCATTTTGAGCCTGAGGTGACCACAAACATCATCACTGGCTCCTTGGGGTGGAAGGACCCTTAAAAGGCATCTAGTCTGCCCACCACCTAATGCTTGAGCCCCTCTAAGTGGCTGCCTGAGCCAGAGCATCTCTAGTTAAGGGGAACTTGCCCCCTTGCCACCCCCAGCAGCCCATGCACCGCACCCCTGGATAACCGTTAACAAAAGCTCTCATTTACTGAGCTCACTAAACAGCAGGCACCGTTCTAAAGGCTTACGTGTATTAACTCATTTAATCCTCACAACAACCGAAGGTGGATACTATTACTGCATCCATATTACAGATGAGAAAAACCAGTAACAGAAAGGTTAGATAATTTAGTCAAGGTCAAACAGTGGGAGAAGCCTGGGTTTGAAGCCCAGAAGTTCGGCTCCAGGGCCATATCCTGAACCACACACCAGAGTGCCTCTTAACAGGAAGTTCTTCGTTAAACTGAGCTGAAATTTCCCTCTCTGTGGCTTCCTCTATCCTGTTCCCACTCCCGGGGGCAAACTGAGGAAGTCTAATCTTTCCCCACGAGATCGTACATCCCAGCCTCCCCTCCACTACTTCCTCCCAAATTCCCCCAAAACTTCCTTATATGACATGGTTTTGCCTATCTTCCCCAACTGGCCATTCTTCTCTGAATGCAAACACATGACAGAGGTACCATAAAGAATCTTTGAGAACACATCTCCCCTTAAAGTACGTTCTAGAGAGAAAGCACTGGTGCACGTGCCAGATTAAACTATGACATAAAGACACGATTGGCAACACTTGGTCCCTAATGACAGAGGCCAGAGAAGGGGAGAGACTGTGAGTCACCGTTTCTGGAGATCCTCACCTTGCTGCTGTCCTCATATCCTGATACTTGAATGCTTGAATCCCTCAATCTTTGTTTACATGCAAGACTCTAATACAAGTGCAAAGGAAATGATTTTCTCTGGTCACAAAACCAGAGAGCACTTATAACCCATTTTACCAAATTCATCCCAGATAGATGTTCTAACTAGAAGGTAGACGATCAGTGAAAAGGAAGCAGGAGGCTGCTTTTTCATCGATTTAAAAAACAATATCATTCAGGAAAGATTATTAGAATAACTCTTACTTGTGCTGTGACTAGAACAGGAGTAAAAGCCTCAATCTTGTAATGCTCCTTGAGCTCACTGCCAAGTTCTTCTATCTTACAGGTCAGAACTGAAATCCCAGAGGGCAGAAAGTGTGTTTAAGACATTTTACTTGCCAAGAAGAGAAAACATAGCACCTTGTAAAACATTAAAGTCAGTCATTTTACAGAAGCAGGAAGGATGCCTAGGACACCGGCCAGTTCGTAACTTTCTGAAGGCCGAGCCAATTTCCCGATGTTGGGCTGCTGAGCCCGGCCTTCCATTTGGCCACAGGGGGTCACGCGGCACAATCCCAGAGTCAGTCCGGCTCCCACCCTAGCCTTCCTCTCACTCAGGTCGTCAGGGAGGTTTAGAGGAAGCCAAGCCCAACCTGGAAAGCCTTCCATTCTTCACAAGGAAGAAGCCATAAATGTCTTTGCTTCCTTTAACACTTTAATTGGCTTTCTTTACACAGTTCAAGTGGTTGTTACTGGGAAATGGTTATGTGCTTTCTCTTTAGCAAAGTGATGTGATTTGGGAGAAATATTGAGAGTTATCATCTCATATCCTGTTACTAATAGGGGCACCCGGAGGACATCTATCAAAGGCAACCTTGAAACTTGTTCTACCAGCCTAGCTGAAGCTTTGTTACTGACTCGAGACCCTTCTGGGTGGTTTTATATCCTCCAGAATTTCAAAGAGAAAAACAATTACCTTCTCGAATGTCTGGGAGCTTCTGAAACATGGATTTGTAGCTCCCGGTTAGTGGCTCTGGATACCCCAAGACCTTCACGCTGATGTTACTGGCGCCTTCTCTCCCGGACCAAGACATCACCTGTGCTGAGCCAAAGGAGGTAACCACTTCTCCTCGGTTACTTCTCGAGCTGTATTTCTGAGAGGGAGTAGCACTAATTGGAAGCAAAAGACATTAGTGTTAGTGTGTTCATACCTAAAAGGAGAGAGGAATAGGATGAGGCTGCCTCTTGAAAATGGAGATTTGGAGGAGCGCCAGGCTGGCCTCACATTTTATAAACCTAATCAGCTTAATGGGGTTGGACATTCTGGACCTTTAAGGAATTTCAGGAACGAGGGGGTTGAGGAACACCAAACGTGTTCAGAGGAGTTTAGATGCAAGGACACATTTTAAAAGGTCTTCTCCTGGCTTAAAACTAAACAAAGTAAAACAAAACCCAAACTCTGAATTGATTAAAAAGCAAGTTCCGAGTACTATTTTCTTCTTATGAATTTTCAGCGTTTGTTAGAACATCATCAGAGCCTGGAACTGTGGATAAGCCAAAAGTTGCCGTGCATACACCTAAGATCTCACGACACAGTTCAAGGTAGAAACAGCAATGAAGTGAAGTTAAATGAAATGAATCAGCTTTCCCCAGTGTCTCTGCAGGTGGACGCATAACGAGTTCTGTCAGCTGGTGAACAAACACTCCCATTCTCCGAGTCTCAACGGACAAGTTCTCGTATTTCCACTCACTGACTGATAAATTCCACCTCCAAGGACACACGGGTATTGCTGATCTGCTTAGAGGACAGCGAGGTCTTCTAACCCTTTGGTCATGAACACGGCGTAGAGAGAGGTCCAATTAAAACAGGCTTCATTTAATGTTCCGAAACTCTGCAGGAACAAGTTCTATGGGGGCACTGTTGCAATGGGTGCTACCAGTTCCTCCTTCCCAGGGAGGCTACAGAAAGCGACCTTCATTAATTACCTCTATCTCCAATGCTGCCTCTACCTGAATAATTTAGAAGTTACTTTCATAAATTACAAAGCCAGTTTCTAATGTCAGCTTGCATTAAAAAATGGCGTGCATTAAAAAATGACTAGGCAGCACATCGCCGACTGCTCCGAGCTCCTCCCTGTGAAGCTCCATGGGGTGGGCGTTACAGCCGGCCCTTTAATGCAGGGAGTCGCTCACAGGGCGTCAGCTGTAGACAGATCTACGAGTTGCAAAGCCTTGCTTGCTGAGAGGATAGAACTGTTGTCATGGTGCCAGCACCTATGAGAACCATCTCTGTACACCACACCAACCATCTCTGTGCATCCAAAGATGCCCTTCTAAGTCTGGAAAGCTCACTTCGGAAGCCCGTTTGAGAACTCCCGAAAGCAGGAGTGGACCACACTAAAGTCAAATCGTCCCTCAGAATCCAACCACCGTTCAGCTTGAATGACGGCTATCACCTCCTTTCTTTTCTTTTTTTAATATTTTTTGGCCATGACGCGTGGCTTGCGGGATCTTAGTTCCCCGACCAGGGATTGAACCCAGGACCACGGCAGTGAAAGCACCAAGTCCTAACCACTGGACCGCCAGGGAATTCCCTATCATCTCCTTTCTAATGTGACAGGGCTAGAAAGTCTTAAGCTCTGCTCCGTCTAGAAGAGGTGACTCCTAGCAGCCAAGTGTTTCCCTAACTGGTTAACATTACTGTTCCTTTGCCTCATCCTGATGTGGCAGCGCCTTTCTCCTCCTCAGTAGAGCTCTCATCTATGGAATTCTCTCACATAAGACATGTCATTTATGGATTTCCAAAAGTCACATGTGATCTTTGTGGATTTATGTGCAGAGGTGGCAGCAGGGATAAAATACCAATTAAGCTGGTGTAGATTCACAGTGACAAGAAAACTCTCAGAAACTAATTGTAACCCGAGTGAGGGACAAAGAACAGGTTACGCAACATTATGAACAAAGATACGTGCTTTTCTTTTTTAAAAATAAATACTTCAGATTAAAAAAAAAACCCAACAACACACGAACTAACAGAAGCAGGTGGAAACCTATTTGCCTCTACTGGCAAGACTCAAAGGCCTCCCAACTTCTGAATAGACAGGTTGTTTTCAGTAGAAGATATCAGTTCCTGATCTAGGAAATGAGCCACAGAAAAGCAGGTAGAAAGTGAGTTCCCTTAATTACCGTAAGAAACAGTAATTTTCCACACAGGACAAGAGAGCAGGGAGGGCAGAGAGCCATAGGCTTTCCAGCCAGCTCACTGCAGAGGTAACAGTCCACTCATATTCATTCAGTCATGCTGTAGTGTCAGCCGCCACTAGAAACCAGAGAAAGGGAAGGGCAGGCCTGCTGTTGGGCAGCTGAATTAATTATGAGCCATACCTTGGAGAGAAACTTGATGGTGACAGGAGCTGATGGGGGCTTCGAGTAGACACACTCCTTTTTGTGAGGGGGGTTTCCGGAGTGGTGATAGCTCGCTTCTGAGAACCCTAGAAACAAAAGAGGAAAAGAGCCCAGTCACTCTAGATCCAGGCTGCTAATTAAGTGTACAGTTCCTTAGGAAGAAAGGGAGAACGGTGCCCGAATGAAGGGCACAGATAGGATAGGGTTGGTTTTCTTCTTAAGGCCCCATTTTCCAAGTATAATCTCAGAGAGAAATCCTCGTCAACTGTAACCCAGTATTCATCAGCATCATGTCTCCATTTGGGAGGCAATTATGAAACAAACGCCAACATTCCCCAAAAAGGATTGCCAAGCAGGCGATCTGTCCTCTCAAATCACTCGCGTGTTCACTTTCCTTCCCCACCTCTCTTTGCTTTACAACAGCTGTGAGTTTTGCTATGCATACGGTTCTGACCTGCGTGGACACATTTTCCTGACAAGGGATGGGACCATGTTACTATTTATTTTGGCAAAGTCTACCACGCATTTTCAAAATTAAAGAAGGGAGTGACTCCAGGCAGATAACGAGTGAGCTCACACTTGGAGAGGACTTAGCAAATGCCTCACTGATGGTCACTTCTGTTTTCTGGGTTTTGCTCATCAAGAATCCAGAGATACCCAGAGCAGAGGGTGAAACCCCCAAATCCCGAGATCCATTGCTCCCCAGAGTCTGGGACGACCAACTGTGGCTGAGGAATGACAAAATCCTTGCCTGGACGGCAACCAGGCGGCCAGCTAGTCTGCAGACATTCCCCTATCCTTGGGCTCCTCCTGGCTGCAGGTTTAAGTTATGCCACCAAAGCTGCCTACAGGGGTGACGACGAACAGATGGGAGAGAAAGGATTCAAAACCACCATTAAGGAGCTGGAATGGAAACTAGATTTTAAAAAGACCCTTATGCTACCACCCTTATACAAGAGCCATTTAAAAATATTCCTTCCTAGGGCTTCCCAGGTGGCGCAGTGGTTGAGAGTCCGCCTGCTGATGCAGGGGACACGGGTTCGTGCCCCGGTCTGGGAGGATCCCACATGCCGCGGAGCGGCTGGGCCCGTGAGCCATGGCCGCTGGGCCTGCACGTCCGGAGCCTGTGCTCCGCAACGGGAAAGGCTGCAACAGTGAGAGGCGTGCCGCAAAAAATAAATAAATAAATAATAAAAATATTCCTTCCTAGTATTTCAATATTTTTCCAATTAAAAAAATCCTAATAGTTGTAATCTTATTTTGAATATGAACCTTCACTTAAGTAATACATACACTGAATTTTTTGCTCTATATTAATTATGAGCATTTTCCCACATTGTCACAATCTTCATCCTTTTTAGTAGCTGTGTTGATTGAACTGATATACAATAATTTACTTAACTACTTCTCTATTTCTGGGTGCATTTGTAATTTCTGGTGACTATAAATAATGCTGAGATGCCCATTTTCACACACACAGCTTTTCCTAGAATTTGGATTTGTCTTTTTGTTTTGTTTTTTTTTTGCGGTACGCGGGCCTCTCACTGTTGTGGCCTCTCCCGTTGCGGAGCACAGGCTCCGTACGCGCAGGCTCAACAGCCATGGTTCACGGGCCCAGCTGCTCCGCGGCATGTGGGATCTTCCCGGACCGGGGCACGAACCCGTGTCCCCTGCATCGGCACGCGGACTCTCAACCACTGCGCCACCAGGGAAGCCCTGGATTATTTTTTTAGGGGAGACTCTTACTAGGGACGATTATTGGGCCATAGGATGGTAAAGATTTTATGGTTTTGATATATTTTCTCAAACTATTTCCCCCAAAGACCCTTCAATATACAGTGGGCTACAGAACTCTAGGTCTCCCAGGACATGGACAGAGGATGGGACTCTGGGAGAGAGCAGAGCCTCGTGGCTCTCATCCTCAGACCTTGCGGTGAAACCTGATTGTGTCAGCAAACCAGCTCCAGCTACGCTCCTTGGGGGTGCGCTCCCTCTAACCAAGCTCAGGAGACTCACTAATACTACGTGCCAGTTCATTCACCTGTAATGAGAAATACCGAGGGACCACAGTCTCACATCCTGGGGTGAGCATATCCTCACACCACACAGGAACCCAAATTGTAGCCAAGGATGCCAGCTTATTCACTTATTAGAATCATAATGCCGACATCATGGGAACTTCAAATCCTCAGGCGAATGCATCTCTCCCTGGCAGGAAGGACATGTGGAGAGCCAAGATTTATGGTGAGCATGGGAGCAAAACTGTAGCTGTCAATTGCACAAGCCAAATATTTAATGGTGACAAGCTAAGACCACTGACATATTCACCTCTGTAACAGGGGCACCGCTGCCCCTAAGATCTGACACGGGCACTGTTTGGGTGGGAAAGGCCAAGGCTTGGCTCTGACTCTGTCATCATGCTGCCACTGATGTCTGACAGTTTCTGTGTGATGGGCACTGTTCTAAGCATTTTTCCTGTTTCTAGCCCAGCCCCATTCTGCCTCTCCTCTGAGCTTCAGACACATATTTCAAATTGTTTGCTCATTTCAACCCAACTCTCTCAGCTCTGATTCCAGGGTCACAAATTTTAATCCGTGACTGAGCCTCTTAGGTACTTTTGTAGCAGGAATGGGGTGTCCTTGATATGGTATTTCAGCCATCAGAAGGGTGTATACGTCAACAGTAAATTAAGTAAATTGGCATCTGACTTATGCATCAGTCTACTGAGAGCTGAATTACCATGAGTCAGTCCTGCAGAACACTGTGAACATTTTCGCTTTCTTGCTCTGGACAGGCGCACCTAAACTATTCACCTCCTTTCTTACAATGTAATTTACTTTGAAAGATTAAGGCTTACTCCCTGGTTAAGGATTTCCACAAACATATTTTCTATAAAGAGTAACTACTATTGATATTACTGAATACATTGCTTTGGGCTTGGCGCTTTACACATTCATTTAATTTTCAAGCCCTCTGAGATAGGAGATATTATCGGCGCTGGCTGCCAGCTTCTTGAGGGCAGAGCACACCCAAACCTGTTTCATTCACCAGTTCACCCAGTGCCTGGCATATAGTAGCTGCTCAATAAGTGAATGAATGGATCCTGATTTTAAAGGAAAGGAAAAGGCAGCTCAGAGAGATAAAAGCAACTCACTCAAGGTCACCGAGGTCTCTGACTCAGGCATGGAGGGCAATGCTTTTCCACTGCCCTACTCCACCTCTCACACTGGGGTCCAACACCCAAGTCGGATCATTCAGTTACAGTCCACTTGATACAAAATTAGGCAACCATTAAAAAAGAGTAATTATGGAGAAATTGCATTTATAAAAATTTTATGATATGATAACTGAAGAAAGCAGGACAACCATGTGTCCACGAGGACTGCCATCATGCATAAACATCTAGGCATGTGATCGGAAAGGAAGATGCATAAGTGGAAGTAGAGCAGGAAACTGTATGAGTGGTGAATTTTCTCCCTTAGAACTTCAAACGCTGTGCTGATATTTTTAGACTAAAGAAAAAAATGCTATGTGTAGAATGCAATTTCCAAACACGGCACACGCACCTTAGAGGGTGTGGTGTAAGCATTCAAGAGGGTCTCCTCTTCCTCCTCCACTTCAATTCTAAGAACACTGGTTAAGAGAAACAATAAACTTCCACCCAAAATCTAAGGCAAGGGTTGATCAAAAAAGAAACCTGAGTATTAGTTACATTTGTTGCTTGTTTCTAAAATTATACATGCAACAGATAACAATAATGCAGTGACAACAATAACGATAGACAAATGATGAAATACAATATGTGGTTTGATGCAAAGGCCTTGATCAGAAAAGGATACAGCTCTTGTATGGAAACGATGTCTCTGGCTCCCGCGTGCCCACTGTCCTTGGAGGCACTGAGCCTGGCTTTGGACAATCTTTTGCTCAGAAACTGAGGAAGAAAAGATAATGAATATATTATTCCATAGTCAGGTAATAGAGGAGGCGTTCCCCACAGCCATGAGGTAATAATGGGCATTTGAAACATAATCAAAGATATAAAATTCCTCAAAGGAAGAATGCAGAAGATGCATGATAGACCAAAAATTAAAGACTTTACCCGTGACTGTTTCCCTTCAACACATAACAGTTCTAATATTAACACCAATTATTTGTTGAAGACAGTTTTAGGTGATTTACATCCATTCTTATTTCATTCAATAACCATAAAAAGTACAGAGCAAGAGAACCACTGAGAGGAGAGGAAACTGAGGCTCGGAGCCATTAGGTTAGTTGGTCCAAGCTCACACTGGGACTGAAATCCAGGCCCGACTCCAAAGCCCACACTCTTCTCAATACAGTGCACTGTCTCCCGACTGAGTAGACACGGAGAGTTACGTTATCAGTTTGCCTACAGTTTGTTCTTTTTTCTTCTCTTTTCTTTTTTTTTTAGTTTGTTCTTACCTCGTGCTCAAAAGAGTTTAGGGTCTCTGAGGTGAGGCAGTCTTTACGTGTGCTGGTGCAGAAGGCTATAAGCTCGCCAGCCATTCCCTCCTCATTCTGTCCATACAGAACACACAGCTCTATCACTGCAGGGGGAAATTAGACACGTAAGAACTTAGTTCATTGCTTGCAGCTTTCATCTTGAAAAGTGAAAATAATCCTCTACTTAAATTCAATCAAAATTTATTCAGCACCTACTAGGGACAGGCACTGTTCGAGGCCCAAGGACACAGCAGTGAACAAAAAGAGACGCACCTTTGTCCTTAACGCAGCTCACTATGGAGGGGAAACAGAAAACAAATAAGTAGGGCTTCCCTGGTGGCTCAGTTGTTGGGAATCTGCCTGCCAATGCAGGGGACATGAGTTCGAGCCCTGGTCTGGGAAGATCCCACATGCCACGGAGCAACTAAGCCCGTGTAACACAACTGCTGAGCCCGCGTGCCACAACTACTGAGCCCGCGTGCCACAACTACTGAGCCCGCGTGCCACAACTACTGAGCCTGCACGCCACAACTACTGAGCCCACATGCCAGAACTACTGAAGCCCGCGCGCCTAGAGCCCCTGCTCCTCAACAAGAGAAGCCACCACAATGAGAAGCCCGTGTACCGCAACTAGAGAAAGCCCGCGTTCAGCAACAAAGACCCAATGCAGCCAAAAATAAATAATTTTAAAAAAATGAAAAAATAAAACAAATAAGTAAAAGACATACGTTAGACAATTAAATGTGCTTTGTAGGAAAATAAAGCTTGGACAGGGGTGGGGAAGTGGGGGGAGGGGCTGGCAATTAAAAAAAAATTTTTTTCCCTGCGCCACCAGGGAAGCCCTGGGCTGGCAATTTTAAACCCAGTGATTAGGGAAGGCTTCATTGAGGAGGTGACTTTTTTTTTTTTTTTTGCGGTACGCAGGCCTCTCATTGTTGGGGCCTCTCCCATAGCGGAGCGCAGGCTCCGGACGCGCAGGCTCAGCGGCCATGGCTCACGGGCCCAGCTGCTCCGCAGCATGTGGGATCTTCCCGGACCAGGGCACGAACCCGTGTCCCCTGCATCGGCAGGCGGACTCTCAACCACTGCGCCACCAGGGAAGCCCGAGGAGGTGACATTTGAGTAAGGACTTGAAGGAAGTAAAGGAGCGAGTCAGACAGTGTTGAGGGGAAGAGCTTTCAGGCAAAGATCCTGAGGGAGAAGCAAGATCGGTAAGGCCTCTGGGGCTGGGATGCACTGAGGAAGGAGGCGACAGAAGATGAGTTGAAAGGGTGAAGGGGGTGCAGACCGTTGGCCACTGTAATTATTGAGCAAGCCAAGAAATCACCAGAGGGTTTGAACAGAGCAGTAACACGATCTGACTTCCACTCAACAGGGTCACCCTGGCTGCTGTGTTAAGCAGACTGAAGGGGACAAGGGCAGAATCAGGGGGACCAATTAAGAGAACCATGGCAAAGTCCAGGTGAGAGATGATGGTGGCTTGGATCAAGGTGGTGGCAGTGGACGAGGGGGAGAAGTGGTTGGACTCTAGGTGGGAAACGCTTTGAAGGTAAAGCCAGTGGGATTTGCTGACTGGATATGGGGTGTGAAGAGAGAAAGGCGACAAGGATGATGCTGTGGGTTTAGCCTGAGCACCTGGAAGGGGGCAGTTAACTGAGCTGGGGAGACAGCAGGAGGAACTATGAGGAGAGGAAGCAGGAGCTTAGCTTTAGACACGTGGAGTTTACATGCCAATGAGACATCCAGCTGGAGACATCTAGGAGGCAGACCAGCCCGCAGATCAGGCAAAAGGTCTGGGCTGAGATATAATTTGGAAGTCATCAGCAAACACATGAATGTAAACCCAGGAGACCAGGTGAGATCACCAAGAAGCCGAGCACATCTCGGGGCTCAGGATGCGGGTGAATCCGCAAAGGCTGAGAGGAGGTGACACGCATGGTAGAGAACACCTGGGAGGAGCATCCAAGCAGCTATGAGAAAAAACGTGTTTTAAAGGAGAGGACATGATAAATGGCATCAAATGCTGCTATTCATCCAAACGAAGACTGAAAATGCATCCCTGGCTTTAGGTGAAGGTCGTCGGTGACCTTGAGAGGAGCAATTTCAGTGAAGTGGTGGGGATGAAAAAGCTGACTGAAGTGGGCTTAAAGAGGAAAAATTTGAAGAACAGGTAATCCTGAGGAGGAGGTTTGTTGTAATTGGGAGAAGATAACTGGAGTGGGAAGGCGGGACAATGGAGTATTTAAACGGAGGGAGTCTAAGAGTCACATTCCTAGGCTATTAGGAAAAAAAACCTTATAGAGAGAAAAACGGAAAATAAGGGGAGAATTATTAGAGTGATGTCCTTGAGGAGGAGAAGGAATGGGATTTAGGACTCAAGTGGAGCATGTGGCTTTTGCCAGGAATATGGAGAATTTATTTACTGTAATGGGAGGAGGCAAGGAATATGGCACAGACACAGGTCAGTGGGAAGAAGTAATGGGGGTAGCTTAAAGAAGTTTTCTAATTCCTTCTATTCTTCTCAGCAAAACAGGAAGTAAGTTCGTCGGCTGAGAGTGAGAGTGGGACAGAAGGTCGTTAAAGGCGCGGCAGGTGACGAATAATCATAGGAGACTCAGGGTGAACAGACCAGGGAAATATGGTATGACTGTCAGGCAATATTAAAGTCCCAGCGAGGTTAGCAATTATGAATTCCAAGTCTAGAATTCCAAAAGCACTGCCAATGTAGCCCTACATGAGATGGAAGCCTTTATAAATTCTCTTGTTTCGATTTCAGGCTCACCAAATAAATTTCTGACTATGATTGGCTTTCTCATTCAAGTCTCCTGTTAGGAAGAGAATGCCCTGGAGATAAAAACTTGGAGTATTCTGGTCTCTCATAAATTACCACGTTTGCATCCTGGTTTTATATATTTAAAAAGTTCAATATGCTGATGAATGATTAAGGCAGGTGCACAATCACCCTGCTTCTAAAACTGAGACTGTCCACACCTCCAAAGACTTTGCTTCCAACAACTCCTTACACTGCCCCAGACCCTGACCGATACGATGGACCAATACAACGCAGCACCAGACTCGGGCACAGGAGACCTGGTTCACAGACCAGCTCAGGCAATTAACTCTCCTTATTTGTTTCTCCATCTGTAAACAGCTGAGAAGCTCCTTAAAGTTCCTTCCAAAGCTAAAATTCAATTTTAGGAACCCACCTCAAGGGACTCATATTTGCACAGACCACCAACAGTTTTGATGAGAAGTGATGCTTCAGCAGAAGTTTAGGTGTAGGCTGGAAAGGGAGGAGCCAGGAATAAAAAGCTACTTTTCAAAACCCCAACATCTCTTGCTTTGTTATTGAGCTTTAAGCATTTTCAAAACTCAGTGAGACTGCGCCGATTTAAAATCGCTCTTCATATTCTTATTTTTGATTTGGAAATCCACGCCGTACCCTGTGAGCGTTTCACAGTCCTCACATCCCAAATCTCAATACTCAGTTTAACTCATCTCACAAACACGGAGACGCCCCATCTAGGGGAGGTGAACCTCGGAACCGAGCGGGACCGTGAACCTGGGCTGGGGTCCAGGGAGGGGGCAAGGGACTCACACTTCTCAACCAGAGCCTCCTCGCATTCTAGGCCGAAGATCTCCAACTCCTCCACCAAGAGCTGGGCGGACACGGCCATGATGACCCAGGAGGAGGGCCGGGGCCGGGGCCCACCCAGCTCCGACCTGACGCCAAGAAACCCACAGGCGTGGAGATCGATGAGCAGGACGAGGTCCCTCTGATCCTTTCACCCTCCGAGGGACCGAGACGGAGAGTGACCAAATGGCCCAAGACCTCAGGCCGTCGGAAGGCCCCAGCCGTCAGTCACGGAGAAACACGTTTTCTTTTTCTTGAAGCCCCCAAACGCCTGAAGGAAGAGAGCAGAAATCTTGAGAAGTCGTTCTCCTGGGGAGAACGTCCAGCTTCCTAAAAGCCACCACTGAACATCTCAAGACCGGATTAGAGCAGAGCAGCCCGGAAAAACCCGCCAAATGCTTTGTATGCCGCCCGCATGCGCGAGACCCGGGTTCAACCCCACCCCTTCCCCTCTGCTTCCTGTTCCCAGTTCCCGGACTATACGCGCGCACGCGCGTCCGAGGGCGCGTGCGCACAAACGCCTGCGCGCCCGCTCGCGCGCCCGCGCCTGGCGGTCGGCCAGCCCTACGGTGGCTGCGCAGTTATCCCCAGCCGGGCGCGAAAGCAAGGCCTGGGCGCACAAAAATCCGGACTCCCGGAACCGAAACCGCGGTTCTGCACCAGCCGCCGATGCCTTGACTTCCGGGCTTCGCGAAACTCCGTGACGTATGTTCGTCACCCTTTCGTTCCGTGCCTTGGTGCGCAGGCGCTGTCGTGTATATGCCCTTAAATGTCCCATTTTGTGCCCAACGCGGGAGAGGACGGGCTTGTCGTCCCTCTGTGTCTCCTGCTTCATGTCTGCACTCCGTGTGACTTCGTTAGGGAATTTGGTTGCCATGGTTATCGTCATGGTTACCACCGTGGTCTCAGCCACAGCGATAGGTCAGTTTTCTGGATCTGGAGCATTTCAGTGGAAAAGAGGTGGAAACGTGACAGAAATGATTTGGTTTTGGACATATCAAGTTTGGGTGCCTTTGGAATTTCTAGGTAGAGGTTCCCATTAGGCGACTGGAAGCTTGGGAGTGAAGATGGGTCCCTAAGGGGGAGAGAGTTCAGAGGTAAAATGAGAAGAGGGTCTTCCCCCGAAATATCTCCTAATTCTTTGACCCAAAATCTCCACTGCTTCAGCTTAGATAAAATAACCTTAGGCATCATACTTGACTAATGGGATGGTAGATGGGTAGAGTCTCTAGAAAACTTCGGCGGTGTATGTCAGGAGCCTTAAAAATGTTCATCCGCCTTGACTCAGCATTTCTTATCCTAAGAAAACCAGCCAAAATTCAAAGTTTTATGAACAAAGATGCTCTTCGTTTGTTAATTTACGATAAAAAAAGTACAATTAAAAAATGGAAACAGCATCCAAAGGTAGGAAAGTATGGGGTATCACTACAGCAGTGATTCTCACGACTGCACTAAAGAGACTTAGCGGGCACCTCAGGACATGAGATGAGGGAGGAAGAGCCAGGCAGAGCCCTGTCTTGGCCTCAGTCCAGCCGTGTGAAACAGGGGGTAGTCTGCATACTAACCACAGTTGGGGGAGGGCTGGAGAGGGAAAACCACCTTACATTCCCCTAAGGCTTCTTACTGGTGGGTACCAAGGGCAGAGGGTGGGAGCAGTCTACCTGGGTATGGGCAGTAGAGCATATATTTGTTTTCTATTGCTATGTAATAATTTATCACAAATTTAGTGGCATAAAACAACATTCATTTATTAGCCCACAGATCTGTAGGTCAGAAGTCTGGGCACAGCATGTCTGGGTTCTCAGTAAGGCTGAAATCAAAGTGTCAGCTAAGTTGCATTCCTTTCTAGAGGTTTCTTCTACCCGCCAGAGACACTGCTTTTAATGGGCTCGTGTTATTAGGTTAGGACCACATTGATAATGTCGCTTTCTTAAGGTCAACTGATTTGGGGACATAACTACATCTGCAGAATCCCTTTATAGCATGTGAAGAGGGCACTGTTCCAACAGGAAAAGACATTGGCCCAATAGAGCACAACAAAGAAAAAAAGCAAAAGAGGAAGTTACTGGAACAAAGACATGATCTATTTTGAAATATGTAATGTCTTCAATATTGGGTATAGCTTCATTTCATGATAATTACCAAAATAGTCTCATAAAGAGGAGAGAGAGTTAAAAAGTCATCTGTTCTGTGTGTCAAATAGGCTAAGTATGACACTGACCCCCTTCTCTTTCCTTTAATGAATCATTTGGCTGTCTCTTATTATTTGGAGGTGGGTGATGGGGGTTGATAGTCAAAGGACTGGTTCTGGCCTCTTGAAAGCTTTTAAAAGCATGTCAAGGCCCTCCCTCTAGAATGTGGGGTTATTTGTCATATGTTTACTCTGTTAACAGGAAAAAAATCTCTCCATATCCTGTTACAAATGCTTCCTGACCATTTGGATTTCCTTTTCTGCAGGTTTACATCCTTTGTCCTTTGCCTTTCTTACCAAGTAGCAGGAGTTTTTGTATATCAAAGATCAGGGATTGTAAACTATGGCCGTTAGGCCAAATTTGACCAGCTACCTGTTTTTATGAGGCCTGTAAGTTAAGAATAGTTTTTACGTATTTATTTAGTTATTTATTTATTTGGCCACGCCGGGTGTCTTGCGGGATCTTAGTTCCCTGACCAGACATTGAACCCGGGCCCATGGCAGTAAAAGCGTGGAGTCCTAACCACTGGACTGCCAGGGAATTTCCAGTTTTTACATTTTTAAATGGTTGGAGAAAAAAGAATAATAATATTCCATGATGTTATGATGTATGATGGAAATTATATGAAACGCAAACTTCAGTATCCATAAAGTTTTCTTGGAACACAGCCATGCTTATTTGTATATGAATGGTCTATGGTTGCATTTGTGCTACAAAGACAGACTTGAACAGCTGTGACAGAGACCTTGTGGCCCTCAAATATTTACTGTCTGTCTCTACAGAAAATGTTTGCAGACCCCTGCCATAGACAGTAACCACTGTCCATCAAATATGTTGCACACAGTTTTTTCCCAACCTGTCTTTTTTTTTTTTTAAGCAGAGGTATTTTTATTTTCTTTTCTTCCAGTTTCATTGAGATATAATTGACATACAGCATTGTATAAGTTTAAAGTGTACAGTGTAATGATTCGACTTACATACATCATGAAATGATCACCACAAGAAGTTTAGTGAACATCCATCTCTCCTAGAGATACATTAAAGAAATAGAAAAAAAAAAACCCCACCAAACTTGTGTATGTGATGAGAACTCAGGATTTTCTAACATAACAACTTTCATATATAATGTACAATGGCGTTAATTACATTTATCATGTTCATCACATCCCTAGTACTTATTTATCTTAACTGGAAGTTTGTACCTTTTGACCACCTTCATCCAATTCCGTATCACCCCACCCCTGCCTCTGGTAACAACAAATCTGATCTCTTTCTATGATTTTGTTTGTTTTTGAAGTATAGTTGGCCTACAACACTATGCTAGTACCTGTTACACAACAGAGTGATTCGATATTTCTGTACATTTCAGAATGATCCCACGATAAGTCTAGTTACCATCTGACACCATACAAAGATATTACAAAATTATTGACTATATTCCCCACACTGTACATTTCATTCCTGTGACTCTTTTATTTTGTATTGGAGGTCTGTACCTCTTTATCTCCCTTACCTATTTCTCTCCTCCTTCCACCCCCCTCCCCTCTGGCAAACGCCTATTTATTCCCTGTATCTATGACTCTGTTTCTGTTTTGTTATGTTTGTTCATTTGTTTTGGTTTTTTATTTTATTTATTTATTTGGCTGCATGCGGGCTTTCTCTAGCTGCAGGGAGCGGGGGCTTCTCTTGTTGCGGAGCACGGTCTCTAGGCTCGCGGGCCTCAGTAGTTGTGGCTTGCGGGCTCTAGAGTGCAGGCTCAGTAGTTGTGGCCCATGGGCTTAGTTGCTCCGCGGCATGTGGGATCCTCCCGGACCAGGGCTCGAACCCATGTCCCCTGCATTGGCAGGCGGATTGTTAACCACTGCCCCACCAGGGAAGTCCTGTTTTGGTTTTTTAGATTCCACATATAAACAAAATCATACAGTATTTGTCTTTCTCTGTCTGACTTATTTCACTTAGCATAATATCCTCTAGGTCCATCTATGCTGTCACAAGAGTTCATTCTTTTTTATGGCTGAGTAATACTTCCGTGTGTGTGTGTGTGTGTGTGTGTGTGTGTATGTATATGTATCTATATCTATCTATCTATCTATCTATCACATCTTCTTTATCCATTCATCTATTGATGGACACTTAGGATGCTTCCATATCTTGGCTGTTGTAAATGATGCTGTTATGAACATAAAGGTGCAGAGAGCTTTTTGAATTAGTGTTTTCCTTTTCTTTGGAGAAATACCCAGGAGTGGAATTGCTGGATGTTATGGTAGTTCTACTTTTAATTTTTTGAGTAACCTTCATACTGTTCTCCGTAGTGGCTGCACCAATTTACATTCCCGCCAACAGCGCACAAGGGTTCCCTTTTTCTACATCCTCGCGAACGCTTATTTGTTGTCTTTTTAAAAAAAATTTATTTATTTTATTTATTCATTTTTGGCTGCATTGGGTCTTTGTTGCTGCACACGGGCATTCTCTAGTTGCGGAGAGCGGGGCTACTCTTCATTGCGGTGCGTGGGCTTCTCATTGCAGTGGCTTCTCGTTGCGGAGCATGGGCCCTAGGTGCACGGGCTTCAGTAGTTGTGGCACGTGGGCTCAGTAGTTGTGGCTTGCGGGCTCTAGAGTGCAGGCTCGGTAGTTGTGGCCCATGGGCTTAGTTGCTCCGCGGCATGTGGGATCCTCCCGGACCAGGGCTCGAACCCATGTCCCCTGCATTGGCAGGCGGATTGTTAACCACTGCCCCACCAGGGAAGTCCTGTTTTGGTTTTTTAGATTCCACATATAAACAAAATCATACAGTATTTGTCTTTCTCTGTCTGACTTATTTCACTTAGCATAATATCCTCTAGGTCCATCTATGCTGTCACAAGAGTTCATTCTTTTTTATGGCTGAGTAATACTTCCTTGTGTGTGTGTGTGTGTGTGTGTATGTATATGTATCTATATCTATCTATCTATCTATCTATCACATCTTCTTTATCCATTCATCTATTGATGGACACTTAGGATGCTTCCATATCTTGGCTGTTGTAAATGATGCTGTTATGAACATAAAGGTGCAGAGAGCTTTTTGAATTAGTGTTTTCCTTTTCTTTGGAGAAATACCCAGGAGCGGAATTGCTGGATGTTATGGTAGTTCTACTTTTAATTTTTTGAGTAACCTTCATACTGTTCTCCATAGTGGCTGCACCAATTTACATTCCCGCCAACAGCGCACAAGGGTTCCCTTTTTCTACATCCTTGCGAACGCTTATTTGTTGTCTTTTTAAAAAAATTTTATTTATTTTATTTATTCATTTTTGGCTGCATTGGGTCTTTGTTGCTGCACATGGGCATTCTCTAGTTGCGGAGAGTGGGGCTACTCTTCATTGTGGTGCACGGGCTTCTCATTGCAGTGGCTTCTCGTTGCGGAGCATGGGCTCTAGGTTCACGGGCTTCAGTAGTTGTGGCACGTGGGCTCAGTAGTTGTGGCTTGCGGGCTCTAGAGCGCAGGTTCAGTAGTTGTGGTGCACAGGCTTAGTTGTTCTGCGGCATGTGGGATCTTTCCAGACCAGGGATCCAACCCGTGTCCCCTGCATTGGCAGGTGGATTCTTAACCGCTGCACCACCAGGGAAGTCCCTGTTGTCTTTTTGATAATAGCCATTCTGACAGGTGTGAGGTGATATTGTGGTTTTGATTTGCATTTCTCTGATGATTAGTGATGTTGAACATTTTTTCATGTGTCTGTTGGCCATCTGTATGTCTTTGGAAAAATGTCTATTCGGGTTTTCTTCCTACTTTTAAAATTGGGTTGTTTTTTGATGTCGAGTTATGTGAGTTCTTTGTATAGTATATTAACATCTCATCAGATATATCGTTTGCAAATTTCTTCTCCCATTCAGTAGGCAGCATTTTTGTTTTGTTGATAGTTTCCTTCACCATTCAAAAACTTTTTAGTTTGATGTCGTTCCATTTGTTTATTTTTGCTTTGGTTTCCCTTGTCTGAGGAGACATATCCAAAAGAAATATTGCTAAGACCTATGTCAAAGAGCATCTTACCTGTGTTTTCTTCCTCAATCTTTTAACCATGTTTCTTCATCCAAAGTTTTACAACTTTTATGTCTATCTTTTCCCTTATGACTTTTAGGTTTCCTACTTTGCTTGATAAGATCTTCCCAACCTAAACTTATGCAACTATTCTTCTGATATTTCTTGCGTTAATTTAATTGCTTTACCTTTTACACTAATCCAAACCTTGAAAACATTATTGAATCACAGTGGACAACCTTGTCTTCTTCTGTATCTGAGGGCAGGGTTTTCAGGATGACCTCATTTGGCTTGATGGTTGCTACTGGTTTGTGTTAAGAATGCACAATCAGAATTTAGTTATTTTCTTCTAGTTCTATTTTACTTAGAGTTTATTAGGAACGGCTGCTGCATTGTACTCAATATCACAAGAGAATGATTTCCTCTTTTAACTAATGGATATAATAGCATGTCACTTTTAAAATGATAAAATATTCACTTTAATTAAAAAATTTGTGCATCAAAGGACACTATCAAGAAAGTGAAAAAATAATCCACAGAATGGGGGAAATATTTGCAAATCATGTATCTTATAAGGGTCCATTTTCCAGAATACATAAAGAACTCATAACTAAAAAACAAAAAGACAAACAGCCCAATTTGAAATGGGCAAAGGACTTGAATAGACTTTTTCCTAAAGAAGATATATAAATAGCCAATAAAACATGAAAATATGCCTAACCTCATTAATCATTAGAGAAATGCAAATCATATTACTTCAAAATAGAATGGCTATAACAAAAAAAGAGGAACAACAGCTAACGTTGTCGAATTTGTGAAGAAATTGGAACCCTCAAACATGCTGGTGGGAATACAAAATGGTGAAGCAAACAGTCTGGTGGTTCCTCAAGTAGTTAAATATAGAATTGCCCTATGATCCAGCAATTCCTCTCCTACGTGTGTACCCAAGAGAATCGAAGGCATATGTATACACAAAATGCTTCTACAAAAATATTCATAGCAGCACTGTTTATAATAGCCCAACACTGGAAACAACTCCAATGTCCATCGACATGAATGGACAAATAAAATATGGTATATCCATACAATGGGATATTATTCAGTAAATAAAGGGAATAAAGTCACTGATATATGTTGTAACGTGGCTGAAACTTGAAAGCATTATGTTATATGAGAGAAGACAGAAACAAAGGGCCACATATTGTATATTTCCATTCATGTGAAATATTCAGAATAGACACCGGTGGAGACAGAGAGTAGATTTGTGGTTGCAGGAGCTGGGGAGGGGAGAATGGGGAGTGATTGCTAATCGGTACAGGGTTTCTTTTTGGGGTGATGAAAATATAC
The DNA here is from genome assembly GCF_963455315.2 of Globicephala melas. Lineage (NCBI taxonomy): Eukaryota > Metazoa > Chordata > Mammalia > Artiodactyla > Delphinidae > Globicephala > Globicephala melas. Next base: position 7,106,323 of record NC_083321.1, read on the forward strand.
TAGCAGTTGATAGTGGTGATGGTTGCACAATAGTGTGAATATACTAAAAAACATCAAATGGTACCCTTTGAAAGGGTGAATTATCTCAATAAAGCTTTTATTTTAAAAATGTTCATGTAGCTGTGTTTTGTAAGCAATATTGTCCAATACAAGTGCTCGTTATATAGTATCTCACATTAAAGGAAATAATATAATTCCTGTTAAGCCATAAAAAACCCTTCATATCCTGAAGGGCTGAGGTGGGTAGTGTTTATTGTTATTTTTTCGAGTGGCTTGTCATCTCAAAGGAACAGTTTGGTCAGGGAATAAAATACAATGTTTCATGCAGTGACGTGCTGTTCTCCCAATATAAAGTCTGTCTGTGGGCATAAAACCCAGGCTATCTATGGTGGAGAGAGGCACAGCTTCTGGCCCACGTGGCCGTGTGGCCAGTCAGGAAACAGCCACTCTCTGGGGGGCCTTCCAGACCAGCCTGTGCTCTAAGAGAGCCCTTGGCTACCAGGTACTGCACACCTGCTCTGGGGCAGCTCTTTGACCTTCACTGTGTCATGTAATGATGATGCAATCCCTGAGTTATTGGTATTGTTACCTCTATTTCCCACATGCAAATAAGGAAACTCAGAGAGGGAAGTGACACGTCTGGAGGGAGTTCTAGCTTAAAGGTTGAGGCAGATCCAGCCCAGCCCAGGTCTCCAACACAAGTTCACGTTTTAACTACAGCCCCAAACAAACAAACCCCCCCAAAACCAAAAAAGCAGAGAGAATCCCATCTTAACATAGGAATACAATACTTGCATAGTGCTTTACAGCTTATAATGCTTTTACTATACCTTATCACTTGATTTCTAGCACATTTTTAGCACATGCAAGGAAGACGTTGTTAGTCCCATTTTACTGATAGGGATTCTACAAACTTGGAGAGTTTAGATAATTTGCTGGAGGTTGCATTGCTGGTAAGGAACAGACTAAACTGTGGACCAGTTCTTTTATATTGCAGCTGTGAGTAGGTGTAGCAAAACTATTGTGGGGAACTACCAGGGAACAATGAGGTGAGATTTCAAACCATCTCCTGTCTCGGATCCTGGACTTTGATTGCAAATGGGGACCTCATGGACCTCACATTTGCTAGAAATGATTGAAAGCCTTAAGGTCAGGGCCAATTGTACACTGCTGTTGGCACACACAGGGTGGATAGGTCACATGTATTCTGTACCCCAGCAAGAGCTGGCGCAAAGTGGAAATCATATGGAAGACAATGCTGAGAATCTATGTTTGGAAAATGCAAACTTAATAAAGGGTGGCTTTTGAGCCAAGAACAGCAGTATATATAAATACAGCATATAACATTTTATATACTATATAGCATAATTAATAATACATGTATAATAGTATATAATTATATACACCCCCCCGAAGTTTGCCAAATAGAAATTTTAAAGGGCTCGAGGGAAGTGTAGAGATAGGACAGAAATACTTTGAACTGTCATGTAATAATGTAATTTATAATAATGAGAAGCAAATTTTGAGACTACAACATAATCCCAAGATTAAGCAATGTTATATCCTAAGTCAAGTGAGAAAGGACTTATTTTACACTTTTATTTTATTTAAAAAAATTTATTCCATTCTCTATATAATAATTTCATTTATTTTATACTTTTATTATTTTATTTATTTTTATTGTGGTAAAAAACATAAACGAAAATTTACCATCTTAGCCATTTTTATTTGTACACTTCATTAATGTTATCTTTTATTTATTTTTGACACTAATATTGCTTGGAGGGCACTGCTCTGCAGTGTGGACATGTTACCACCAGGTGGCGGTAGTGTGGTACAGTCCCAGGGACTGCGCTTCTGCAGGATTGTTATTCAAACCCTTCCCAGATTCCCCATGCTGTTGCTATGGGAAACTAAGGCTTTCTGGAGAGGGGGAGGCAAGATTTTAAAAAACAAAGCTATGAACCTTGAACCAATTAACTACAGTTTATTGACTTACTACCACGTCTGAGGCGCTGCGTTGGCCCCGTGGTGCGGAGATGGTGGGAGGGGGAGGGGCGTTACATCGGGGAGGGCTGAGGGCCGGGGCCATACCAGCAGCTGATGTCTACTGCGCACTCGCCCTGCTGGGTGCCTCTTCTGTGTAGTCCTTACTCGTACGTAAGGCAACCTGGTGTGCATTACTGCGACTAGCCTCTACTACCCAGATCGTTTCCTTATTATGGCCACTGCGATCTGTTTGAAATTCAAGCATCCTGCGTAGAACCCTTTCAGTGGGTTCCTCTTACCTTTGGACCCCCAAGGTCCAGCCTTTGCTCTCCTGCCTCAGGCCACACTGGTCCATCTGCCACAGAGCTTTAGTCCCTGCTGTGGTCCAGCTCCTCTTTCTTAGGCCCTCTTCCTTGACCTCCAGAGTCTCTCCTTCATGACCCTTATCACAGCTTTAATTTCACATTTGTCCTTCTTGGATTCATATTTCTCCAGCTCATTTTACTGTAAGCTCCCTGGGGCAGATCACATGTCTGTTCTTGTTTTTTAATGTTTTTAAAAAATAATTAATTAATTTTTGGCTGCGTTGGGTCTTCGTTGCTGTGTGCAGGCTTTCTCTAGTTGCAGTGAGCGGGGACTACTCTTCATTGTGGTGAGCGGGCTTCTCACTGCAGTGTCTTCTGTTGTGGAGCAGGGCTATAGTCACGCGGGCTTCAGTAGTTGTGGCATGCAGGCTTCAGTAGTTGTGGCTCGCGGGCTCTAGAGTGCAGGCTCAGTAGTTGTGGTGCACGGGCTCAGTAGGTGTGGCTCATGGGCTCTAGAGCACAGGCTCATTAGTTGTGGTGCACGGGCTTAGTTGCTCTGCGGCATGTGGGATCTTCCCAGACCAGGGCTCAAACCCGTGTCCCCTGCACTGGCAGGCGGATTGTTAACCACTGCGCCACCAGGGAAGTCCCACGTGTCTGTTCTTATATTCTGGTGCCTGACGTGTGGCAGGTAGATGCTCTCAGGAGGTGCTTATTGACCAAAGGAAAGAAGTGGAGGTTGGAACGCCTTGCTTAGGGTCCAGCAGGCAGTAGAGATGCCAGCGTAGACCGGGTGCAGATTTCCACTCTGTCCACTCAAGTTGGCTTTGAGCCCTATGTGACCTTGGACGGATGAACTTCAGTTCATCTGCACTTCAGTTTCCCAGTTTGTCAAATGGGTATAAAACCAGGTGGACTCCAAGATGGCTGTGAAAATGAAATGAGTTGACACATGTGAGGGAAACATCTGGGCATTGGAGTGTTGGCTAGAGGCCAACAAAAGAATGTAAAATATCTCATTAATAATGCTTTATATTGATTACATATTTAACCCAAAATATTGGGTTAAAAATGTTATATTTTACTATAATGTATATTATAAATTAATTTGTTTTTTAAAAAAATAATATGCCTATTTATTCATTTTTCTGACAAGTCACAATAGATTTAAAAAAATATTTATTTGTTTGGCTGCACTGAGTCTTAGTTGTGGCACGTGGGCTTCTCTCTAGTTATGGCACGCAGGCTCCAGAGCGCGCGGGCTCAGTAGTTGTGGCACGCGGGCTATCGAGTGCATGGGCTTAGTTGCCCGCGGCATGTGGGATCTTAGTTACCCGACCAGGCATCCAACCTGTGTCCCCTGCACTGGAAGGCGGATTCTTAAGCACTGGACCACCAGGGAAGTCCCTATAAATTAATTTCTTTTTACTTTTTTTAACGTGGCCACTAGAAAACTTTAAATTACACACGTAACTTGCATTATATTTCTACTGGTGCTGTTCTAGATCGTGGTTCAGATGTGGAATATTAGCTGGGTGGTCCAAATGCAGGCTTTGCCTTGCACTATTGGGTGGACTGGAAAAATTTGCCGATATTCCTGAATCTCAGTAAGTGTAAGTTTTGTGAAAATTGTGTGATGATGTAAGTGAAACCCTTGCACAATGCTTGGTGCCTGGAATGCCCTTGATAAATGTAAACTATCCTACTTATGCGCGTGGCAGGGATTAGACAGAACTCTGATGGTGGGAACAGCTAGTTGCCCCATATCCACATTTTTCTTCTTGTGCCAAGACACTCCTGCTTTTTAGCTGGGCCCATTGCTCCCCAGAATCAGGACTGCATCTCCCAGCCTCCCTTGCAGCCAGGTGTGGTCATGTGACCAGGCTCTGTCCGATAGCATGTGAGTGGGCATCCTCTGGGCTGTGCCCTTAAGAGGAAGAAAGGGCATGCTGGCACTTCCCCTTCTTTCCCTTCCCTGTGGCTGGAATGGGGACATGGTGGTAGCCATCTGGAATGGGGACTCTGAGAACAAAGGAAATGCTCAAGGGACGACAGAGCTACAAAGAGAATAATCTTGGGTGTCTGATGCTGTAGAGACATATTCTTCCCAGCCCTGAGGCTTATGCCTAGCTTATTACAGAAGAAATTAATTTTTTAGGGAATTCCCTGGTGGTCCAGTGGTTAGGACTCAGTGCTTTCGCTGCCAAGGGCCCGGGTTCAATCCCTCGTTGGGGAGCTAAGATCCCACAAGCTTCCCGGCGTAGCCAAAATAGTGATCATAATAATAATACAATTTTAAGGCCACTATTATTGTGGCTTTCTGTGTACTCTAACTCATGCAGCTCTGGCGCCCAGAAGTTGCCCAAGCTGGCACCTTGGATACCAGGATTCCCATACTTGCCTTGGTCCAGATTGGTTCAGAACCAGGCAAGGCTGAGCTTGTGTCTTGAGGTCCTTGGTGTGGCTGGAGGAAGCTGGGCATGGACATCGTTGCTTCTCCAAGGGCATCCATCTCTACTCCTTTGTCCTGTTTCCTGAAGGAAGAGCCCAGCAGGCTGGGTGTTTGGATGCAATATCCCTGGTGGCTGACCAGGTCCTCTTGGAGATGCCCAGAGTGGCTCCGCATGGCCCTAGGTGGACCTGCATTCATAAGGCCTAAAAGATTCCTGGGAGGCCACAAGCACAGAGGTGTTCTGGTGTATGAATTATTCTAAGTAGTTATAATGTAGTCTCTCAAAAGTGAGTTTAGCGGGGCCACTTCTCCAGATCCTGATTATCTCTGAGGATGTGATACACGTTTTATGTTGTTTCCATCCCAACAAACATGTGATGCATGTTTGTTGTTTCATGCAAAGCTGAGGACCAGAATCTGAAGCATGAAGGAGCTGTGAAGAACCAGTGTAGACAGTCAGGGCTGCATCAGCGTCAGTTCCCAGCTCGCAACTCACCTTCTGTGTTCTCAGAAGGACAAAGTGAAAGCCCTGGGCTTGATTACCAGTGGTTACTGAAGAGCCAAGGAAATCAGTGGATATGGGTACGACAGCCACTCCCTCTGAATGTGGAAGGCCATGGAGAAACCCAGAGGAAGGAGTTGATTCTTGTCGGTCAAAGAATTTGACGGTGTAATTTCAGTTTAGAGGTTTAAAATATGTCCACAAATTCGTTGACACTTCTCCCTTTAAAATGTGAAGCCTCATCCCCCTCCCCTTGAGTGTGGCCTGGACCTAGTGACTTGTTTTTAGTGGACTGAATGTGGTGGAAGAGCCCGTGTGTGACATCTGGAACGAGGACATAAAAGCCAGCCTCTCTCCGTTCACTTGCTCCAGGGGAACCAGCTGCCATGTCATGAAGACACCCAAGCAGTCCTAGGGATAGATGTACCCAGCAAAGACTGAGGCCTCCTGCCCACAGCCATGAATGAGCACCTTGGAAGCAGATCCTCCAGCCCCGTCCAGATTTCAGATGATGCCACCCCAGCCAACATTCTGTCTGCAACCTCATGAGGGACCCTGAGGCAGAAGAACCCAGCTCAGCTCCCCCCAGCTCCTGACCCATAGAAACTGTGAGATAGTATGTTTGTTGCTTTAAGCTGCTGAATTTTAGATGAATTTGTTTCATGGCAGTAGATAACTAACATAGGTTTTCTGAGATTTCTCTGCGTGGGAGCTTCCCTTGAACTCATATCCTTCTTGGCTGGATGAATTCTTATATTGTATAAAATCTTTAGGAATAAAAAGTTTAAAATATTAATTCAGTGATTTGATTACAGAACAAGCATACACAAGAAGGTATATAATTTTTTAAGTTTACAAATGATCCAAGTGGTGTTGAGGCAATCTTACCCCAGGCGCCACCTCTACACGGATGACTCATGGATTTTTCTTTTTTTTTTGGCTGTGCCGCACATCTTCTGGGATCTCAGTTCCCCAACCGGGGATTGAACCTGGGCCACGGCAGTGGAAGCCTGGAATCCTAACCACTAGGCCACCAGGGAACTCCCAACATGGATCTCTAGCCCAGACATTTCCTCTGAGGCAGAGGTACAGGCACAACTGCTTTTTTGGTGCCTCTTTTAGAGAGGAAGCATCTTAAATTCAGTATTCCCAAAACTAAATTAGGGTTTCGCGTACAACCTGGTCCTCTTCTAGCATTGTCTGTCCCAGCAAGTGACACTAGTGTCCACCTAGGCCCACACATCAGAAGTCTAGGAGTCCCCACGACAAAGCTCTCATCCCCTCCCGCCACATCACCTATTCTGTTTGTAGGCATACCTCATTTTACTCCACTTAAATTGAAGGTTTGTGGCAACCCTTCAACAAGCAAGTCTATCGGCACTATTTTTTTCACGGCATTTGGTCACTTTATGTCTCCGTGTCACATTTTAATTCTCATAATATTTCAAACTTTTTCATTATTGTCATTTTTTTTCTTTTTTTTTAACATCTTTATTGGGGTATAATTGCTTTACAATGGTGTGTTAGTTTCTGCTTTATAACAAAGTGAATCAGTCATACATAAACATATGTTCCCATGTGTCTTCCCTCTTGCGTCTCCCTCCCTCCCACCCTCCCTATCCCACCCCTCCATTATTGTCATTTTTTTAAAGAAATTATTTTTGGCTGCGTTGGGTCTTCATTGTTGTGCACGAGCTTTTTCTAGTTGCAGTGAGCGGGGGCTACTCTTAGTTGTGGTGCGCGGGCTTCTCAATGCAGTGGCTTCTCTTGTTGTGGACCACGGGCTCTAGGCGTGCGGGCTTCAGTAGTTGTGGCACATGGGCTTAGTTGCTCCGCGGCATGTGGGATCTTCCGGACCAGGGATCAAACCCGTGTCCCCTGCACTGGCAGGTGGATTCCTAACCGCTGCACCACCAGGGAAGCCCCAGTCATATTTTTTATGGGGATCTGTGATCAGTGACCTTTGATGTTACTACTACGACTTGCTGAAAGCTCAGATGATAGCATTTTCTTAGCAATAAAATATTTTAGAATTAAGGTATGTACCTTTTTTAGACATATGCTATTGCACATTTAATAGACTACAGTATAAACAAAATTTTTATATGCACTGGAAAACCAAAAAATTCATGTGACTCGCCTTATTGTAATATTCACTTCATTGGGGTGGTTTGAACCTGAACCTGCAGTATTTCCAAGATATGCTTATTTCACTCTTCTCTTCCCAATGAAACCGCCGTCCTCTTTCCATCACCACCATGCTAGTCCAGGCTACCATCCTATCTCACCGGGATGGCTGGAGTGACCTACCAATTGGTCCCCACACCACTCTGGCTCCCTTCCAATCTATTTTCTACTCCGCAGCCAGAGCAATCTTTTCAAAGAGCAATGTAATCCTGTCACACCTGCCACCTCTCGCCTCTTGCCCCATCTAACGTAAGACCAATCTTTCATTTCCCATTGCTTATAGGATGAAGAACCACATCCTCATTGAGGCCTGAAGCCTCTGCCCAGTCTGACCCCAGCTACCTCCCTCCAGCCGCCTCTGATATTACTCTTCCCCTTGATTCTTGTGCTCCAGACCCAGTGGTCTAGCTTCCATGAATGAGCCAAGCTTCCTCCTGCCACAGGACCCTTGCACATGCCCTTCCCTCTACTTGGGTCTCTCATTGCCTGGTAGCTCCCACTCTTTCTCTAGATCACAGACCAACAAGAAACTCTCCTTGACCCACCTGACCAGGCCAATTACCCTTCATCATACTCTCTCATAACTCATCTTAATGGAAACTTTATACTATTTTTGACCCCATTCTAGATGGTAGGGGCCCTATATATATATATTCACAGTTGTGTTTCAGTGCCTGGTATGTAACAAGTGCTAGTAAGTATCAGTTGAATGAATGAATGAATGAATAAATGAATGTTACCTCCTTTAATCTTCAGAATAGCCCGATGAGGTGCACGTTATTATCTCCATTTTCCAGATGGCGAAACTGAGGCTAAATGACTTATCGAGGTCATGTAGCCATAATCTGAACTCACCTCCAGCTCACTCTAGAGACCAAGTCATCTATCCCTCTGTTGCACCTTTGCCCGAATATCTTTCTGAGTTTTGTCTCATTTGGTTCACTTTCTTTTACATAACCAGACAATTTCCTGAGACTCTCTTGAGTTAACAGCCTCCTCTTTAAAAAAAAAAAAGAAAGTAGCTATTGCTGTGAGGCTTTAAGGATTATCAGTAAACTGTACACAATAGGAACTGGGCCAGGCAAACTGCTTTCCTCCTACTGTAGAACAGCTTAATGTTTAGTGATTAAGCAGAACCTCTGAGTGCAGTTGTGCAGGCTGTTCACTGAGCAAGGAGGCCTGGCCAGATGGGCGAGGACAGGCTGTCGAAATTGAGCCTATGTTTTACTGGCCAAGCTGTGCATCCTACTGTGAAGCTGTATCTCCCTGGGGGTGGGGTGGGCACCATTCACCCACCAAACTGAGTGCCCAGGATGCTGCATCTTCCTGGAGGGGGGTACCTTTTCCAAGTTCACTCAGGTGTGGTGTATGGACTAGGTGGCCCTGCATTTATGGTCAGTTGTGGTCAGTCCACTCACATGTTTTACTTTTTACTTTTTTTAAATGAATTAATGTATTTATTTGGCTGCACCAGGTCTTTAGTGTGGCACGCGGGATCTTCGTTACCATGTGTGTGGGATCTTCAGTTACAGCATGCGGGATCTAGTTCCCTGACCAGGGATCAAACTCGGGTCCCCTGCATTGGGAGCACAGAGTCTTAACGTCTGGACCACCAGGGAAGTCCCCTCACATGTTTTTTTTTTTTTTTTTTTGCAGTACGCGGGCCTCTCACTGTTGTGGCCTCTCCCGTTGCGGAGCACAAGCTCCGGACGCGCAGGCCCAGCGGCCATGGCTCACGGGCCCAGCTGCTCCGCGGCATGTGGGATCTTCCCGGACCGGGGCACGAACCCGTGTCCCCTGCATCGGCAGGCAGACTCTCAACCACTGCGCCACCAGGGAAGCCCTATACCCTCACATGTTTTAATTGAATCAAGCGCTCTGTACTGTAAGAATTTAGGAAGAAAAGGCAACTTGTTTATTTGGGGAGTGTTGTGTATAAAAGGGAAAATATGGAAATGCCATCAATCTTTCTTCCCCGCACTGTCCCAGCCCTGCTCTTGAGGTGCACGATCCTCAGCATCTAGACGTTCTTCCTTAGGACGTGACGTGAACTAGAACCAGGGTTGGCCTGAGCTGGGCCCCAGGTGTGGCTGTTTATCTTGTCCTTACAGGTGACACTGTGGGAGATGAGTTGTGTCTCCAAGGATCATGTGAGCGTACAAGATGAACTGTGCTTCTCCCTTTAGGAAGCACTCACTGAAGGGAAACCCGAGGCGACTCCTTTGTCCCCTGTGGTCCTCTGGCCTCCCCCCCGCCCCTCCATTTATCAAAGAAGAGCTGTTCCTCCCCGGCCCCTCTCCCTCAAGGCTGGCGAGTGGGTGGGGACAGCAGCTGAGGAGGAATGCTCTTCCCCTTCTAAGGTGTTTCACCCCGAGGTCCAGCCAGAGGAGACCTGTTGTCCCAAGCACTTCAGCTTCTTGGGCTGGAGGGGTGGGCAAGTTTAATGAGTCCAAATGTTCTTCTGGCTGGTTGTGGGCACAGTATAAGCTTTCAGGAAGACAAGCTGGGAAGATGGAGCTATCAAGAAGGCAAGTTTTTTTTCCTGTTTTGTTTTTTAGAATTAGCTGATTTTTTATTAATGAACAAAGCAAAACAAATACCGAAATACCTGCGTGCATGTAGCTAGCAAGTGACCACAAGCTGTAGTGCATTTTTAGCTCCATTTATATGGAATTAAAGCTACAGTTGTTATACATCCTCCTACTTTAGTAAACAGCAGATTTTCGGTTTGTGTTAGTAGTTACAATGAGCTTCCTCATCAAAATTAGCAGGCTGACTCTGACATTCTGTTCCTTCCCGTCTCTTCCTTTTTTGTGTGTGGGCATAAAAGAAAAGTTTTATCTTTTTTTTTAAATTGAAGTATAGTTGATTTATTTCCTCTTTCTTTATCTTGTTTTCTTTTAACTAATGTATTTACATAGTTTATTAGTTATTTCTTCTTTCCTAATCGGGCCAAAAGAAAAAAAAATCTAGAACATTTTGAGTCTTTTTCAGATACAAGAGGACATTTAGCTATTTCTTCTTCTGTAAGTAATATTTAAGTATTCCTTTATGTTCTAAAGTCACTTTGTTGCTTTTTAAACCATCAAAAATGTATTGCATGTAGTATGGCTTGCTGTTAAATAGTAGTGTCTTGTTTGGCATATTGAATGAAAAATTATCTTTACAAGTTTGTCGGTTGAATTTCCTTTCAAACACTTCTTAGCTTTTACCTGAACATGAAACCAGGCAAAAGTTTGGGAAGAGAATAAACTGTCAACATCACGGCAAAACAAAGTTACAACATGGAAACCTTTGTTATGTGTCATTACAACTTCTCTGAAGAGGAATTCCCTGGTGGTCCAGTGGTTAGGACTCTGTGCTTCCACTGCAGAAGACGCGGGTTCGATCCCTGGTCGGGGAACTAAGATTCCACAAGCCGCGCATGTGGCCAAAAAAAAAAAGAAGAAAAGAAAAAGAATTTCTCTGAATAGTTATGTTTCTGCAACAAGCAAGCATTTACCCCTTAAATGCCTGGACCCCAGTGGCCCCTGAGGTGGCTCTGCAGCTCACTGACCCCTGCTTGGCTCTCCATGGCAGCTGCCCAGCTCTTCACTCCCCCCATCTCCCTGCCTGGCCTGTCTCTTGCTCGAAGATTAACGCCTTCCATGGAAAAGGTCAGGACCAGCCACATAATTTGCAAGGCTCAGTGCAAAGTGAAAATTCAGGGCTCCTCATTCAGAAATGATTGAGAATTTCAAGATGGCGGCAGCAGAGCATTAACTCAAATGTGGGACACTTCTGGGCGTGGGGTCCCGAGCAACTGCAAGGTTGCACACCCATGAAGTCAGCTGTGTTCACAGTCGTTCTCGCTAATGCCAGAGCCTTCCTTTGCTTGAAGCCAGCACTGGGCCAGGACCACGTGGGCTGGCTGCCCTTCTCCTGACTTGGGCGTCTCAGCTGCTTCATCCCGGCTTGATGGGTCTATTTTATAATCCTCACTAAGTCTTTCGGAGATGGGAGGCTGGTCTGTGAGAGGGGAGGGGTGCTCTGGGAGCAGCCCCGGCTGGGGAACCAGGAGACCTGGCTGGGTTCTCTCTCCAGGTAAGGCTGGGTTGTGGCTAGGATTATATGACGACTGACCTTGGGTGAGTGCTTGATAAAGAGAGAAGTGGTCCTGATGCCGGGAGCTGATGAAAGGCTGCCCTGAAGAGATAACAATGGTAGCATTATTTAAGGTTGGTTTTGTTTTGTTTTTTTGTATTTTGCACAGTCATCCTCTCTGGAAACTTTGTCTCGTAGTTGGAAATCACCCAGGAAAATCATATCCTTTATCCATTACCTTATCATTAAAAGTAATCAGGGGACTTCCCTGGTGGCGCAGTGTCTGCCTGCCAATTCAGGGGACAGGGGTTCGATCCCTGGTCTGGGACAATCCCATATACCTTGGAGCAACTAAGCCCGTGCACCACAACTACTGAGCCTGTGCTCTAGAGCCCACGAGCCACAGCTACTGAAGCCTGCATGCCTAGAGCCCGTGCTCCACAACAAGAGAAGCCACTGCAATGAGAAGCCCACGCACCACAATGAAGAGTAGCCCCCGCTCCCCGAAACTAGAGAAAGCTTGCACGCAGCAACAAAGACCCAACACAACCAAAAATTAAAATAAAATAAAATAAATAAATTTTTAAAAAAGTAATCAGGACTCATTAAAAGAGCTGCCTCCTTGCAAATGAAGGAGAATCTATGCCCAGTGCCCCTTCAACTTCCCAACAGTGATGATCCTGTGCTCTGAGACAGCTGGAGAGGAAGTATCTAGAGCAGGGTCATGGTGGAAATTTCTAGCTCTGTGCCGCTTGATACAGTAGCCACTAGCCACATGTAGCTACTGTGCACTTGGAATGTGGCTAGTGAAACCAAGGAACTACGTTTTAAATTTTATTTCATTTTAATTAATTTCAATCTCAGCAGCCACAGGGACCCTATAGCAATCACGTTGGACAATGCAGACTAAATCTGGAGTCTAGATTCAGAACATCGTAACCCCAGACAACTTTAAAATATTTGTAAAGACCCAAATAATGTCCCAAAGTGGTTATATTAAATGTTTTAAGCAGGCAAAGAACAGTGCTGGGAACCAGAGGGAAGGCTGCAAAGCAACCCACAGTTCCTGCTTCCAGAAGCTTGTATTGACAAGGAGACAGGATATGGAACATGGACTAAGATGTAAAAGTTATAGAATCTATGAGCTGATGGGATCTAAAATGGACTCAGTCCCTTTCCCACTGTGCTGTTAGACTCTGTTGTATAACAGAAACCACCTTGCATCACGATGATGAGGGTAATGTCATCAATGTCATCCACCAAGAGTCAGCAGGGACAGTGGGCCTCACGGCGGAGTAAGGATCTGCAAAATCTTCTCCTGCATAAAACCATGTGAACACTGGCAAAAGATGTTAAAGTCAACTTTTCCAGAACTCTGAAAATTAATCAAAATTAGTCAAAGGCTTGCAACAGATGCTCAACGGATTAGTCATTAAGGACGTGCAAATCAAAACTGCAATGAGATACCACTTTACACCCACTGGGATGACCATAATTTAAAAAATGGAAAATAACAAGTATTGGCAAGGATGTGAAGAAACTGGAACTCTCATACATTGCTTTGCTGGTGGGAATGGAAAACGTTGCAGCCACTGTGCAGTTGCTCAGAGTTACCTGATGACCCAGGAATTCCTCCCCTGGGTATATAACCAAAAGAATTGAAAACAGGTATTTGAACAAATACTTGTACACGAATGTTCGGAGCCACTATTCACAACATCCTCAAAGTGGAGACAACTCAAATGACAGTTAGTTGATGAATGGCTAAACAAAGTGTGGTTTAGCCACGCAAAGGACTATTATTTGGGCATAAATAAGGATGACACACCGATACATGCTACAACGAGGATAACCCTTGAAAGCATTATACAAAGTGAAAGAAACCAGACACAATAGACCAGATTTTATATGATTCCATCTATATGAAATATTCAAAATAGGCAAATCTATAGAGACAGAAAGTAGATAATTGATTGCCAGGTATTAGGAGAAGGGAGAAATGGAGAATGACTCCTAACGGGTACAGAGTATCTTTTTGGAGGTGATGAAAATATCATAAAATTAGACAGTGGTGATGGTTGCACGACTCTGTGAATACACTAAAAACCACAGAATTATGAACCTTAAAAAAGTAAACTTTATGATAGGTGAGTTATACATCAATAAAGCTGTTATTAGAAACCACCACATAAAGCTACCAATTAAAAAAATTAGTTTGTCCTTTAGCTTTTTTGTTTTGTTTTGTTGTTTGTTTTGGGGGTTTTTTTTGGCGGCTTGTGGGATCTTAGTTCCCCAACCAGGGAATGAACCCAGGCCCCAGCCATGAAAGTGCCGAGTCCTAACCACGGGACCGCCAGGGAACTTCCCTGTTTTATTTTTCATTATTTACTTTTAAAATTGTGATAAAATACACGTAACATAAAATTGACCACTTTAAACATTTTTAAGTGTACAATTCAGTGGCCTAAGTACATTCATGTTGTTGTACCACCAACATAACCATCCATCCATAGAACTGTTTTCATCTTGCAAAACTGAAACTCTGTACCCATTAAGCAATGACTGCCCATTCCTCCCTCCCCTCCAGCCCCTGGCAACCACCACTCTACTTTCCGTCTCTGTGAGTCTGACTAGTCTATGTACTTCCTATAGGTAGAATCATACAATATTTGTCCTTTTGCAACTGGCTTATTTCATTTAACATAACGTCCTAAAGATTCATTCATGTTGTAGCATGGGTCAGACTTTCTTTCCTTTTTAAGACGAAATAATATTCCATTGTACGTATGTACCACATTTTGTTTATCTCTTCATCCACTGATGGACACTTGGGTTGCTTCCATGCTTTAGCTATTGTGAATAATGCTGCTATGACACTTGGTGTACACATACATCTTCTTATCCCTGCTTTTAATTCTTTTGGGTGTATACCTAGAAGTGAAATGGCTGGCTGATATGGTAATTCTATTTTTAATTATTTGAGGAACTGCCATACTGTTTCCCACGGTGGCTGCACCATTTTACATTCCCACCAGCAGTGCACAGGGTTCAAACTCCTTCACATCCTTGACAACCCTTGTTATTTGTGTGAAGTGGTATCTCATTGTGGTTTTGACTTGTATTTCCCTAACGATTAGTGCCTTAGTCAGTTCGGTCTACTATAACAGAATACCATAAGTTGGGTGGCTTAAAAAACAAACATTTATTTCTTATAGTTCTGAAGGCTGGGAAGTTCAAGATCAAGGTGCCGAGCTGGTGTCTAGTGAGAATCTTCTTCCTGGTTTGCAAGTGATGGCCTTCTTACTGTATCCTCACATGGTAGAGAGAGATGAATCTTGTGGTCCTTCCTCTTTCTATTAGGGCTTTAATCCCTTCATAAGGGCCCTGCCTTCATGAACCAATCTAATTACCTCCCAGAGGCCCTACCTTCAAATAACATCACATTGAGGGGTAGGGTTTCAACATATGATCTTTGGGGAGGACACAAACATTTGGTCCATAGCATTTAGTGATGCTGAACATCTTTCCATGTGCTTATCAGCTATTTGTACATCCTTGGAGAAATGTCTATTCAAGTACTTTGCCTGTTTTTTTAAAAAATTTATTTATTTATATTTTTGGCTGCATTGGGTCTTTGTTGCTGTGCGTGGGCTTTCTCTAGTTGTGCTGAGCGGGGGCCACTCGTTGTTGCTGTGCGTGGGGTTCTCATTGCGGTGGCTTCTCTTGTTGCAGAGCACAGGCTCTAGGTGCATGGGCTTCAGTAGTTGTGGCGCTTGGGCTCTAGAGCACAGGCTCAGTAGTTGTGGTGCACATGCTTAGTTGCTCCGCGGCATGCGGGATCCTCCTGGACCAGGGCTCAAACCTGTGTCCCCTGCTTTGGCAGGCGGATTCTTAACCACTGCGCCACCAGGGAAGTCCACTTTGCCTGTTTTTGAATTGGGTTGTTTGTTTCTTGTTGTTGTTGAGTTTTAGGAGTTCTCTTTAATCCCTTATCAGATATGTGATTTGCAAATACTTTCTCCCATCCTGTAGGTTGTCTTTTTACTCTGTTGATAGTGTCCTTTGATGCACAAAAGTTTTTCATTTTGATATGTCCTTTAGCTTTTAGGTTCAATGTACAAGCCTTATATAACTTATATAATTGTTAACTTAGTTAATTAAATTTACAGTTTAAATATTTTATAAATGTAAGCACTTAATTGCCTAACAAGTAGGATCTTAACAAGTTCTTAGGTAATTCTATAACTCTAACAAACTTAATTTATAGACATGATAAAACTTAAGTTTCTGTTGTACATGTCAATACTGTCTACTATTAATTGGTCCATCTAATCCATTCACTGCTTGTGTTCATTCTAACTTCCCTTCCCATTCTTCCCACCTGACAGGATCACAACCCTTACAGGTGTGGAAATTACACCCAGTGAGATTCTGAGCATCCTTCCTGTCTTTTGCCTGGCTCTCTTGTCACAGCTGTCAGGGTCCTTCTGATGACACCTGGATACAAATGATGCCTGGAAGGATGTGTACAAAATGTTAACAGTCATCATCTGTGGGTCATGAGATCACAGGTGATTTCTATTTTCTTCTCTAGATTTTTCTGCATTATCAGGGTTTCCCAAAACAATCATGAATCATTCATTTAATAAATATTTATTGAGTGACTGTTCTGTGTGTAGTACCACCCTTGGCTCTGGGGAGAACAAGGCAGTCATGGTCCTTGCCCTCACAGAGTTTACAATCTAACAGAAAAGGAAGACATTGAACAAGAAGGACAAATGTGATGATGAAATGTGCTGGGTTCTATTCTAATAGCACGTGTCCTAATCTGGAGGGGGCTTCTGGCCGGGGGTGGGGGGAGTGGAGTCCTTCCTGGAGGGAGTGATACCTACCTGGGACCTGAATGGTGAGAAGGCATTAGCTAGGATAGAGGTGGGTGACGGAGGAGTGTGAGCCATTTGCTTCTAACCCTGACACATGTGTCCCTCCCCACTGCTGCCAGAGAGGTTTTTCCTAAAATGCAAATCTGCACTCATCACTTATTTAAAACTCTTGACTGAAAAATCATAAAGAACTATGAACGGTACTTACCTCTGGGGAGAGAGAGGGACAGGGGAAATCTTCTTTTCATCTTGTGCCTTTCTGTGCCGTTTATACTTTCTAATTTGTACATGTACAACTTCTGCTTTTAAAATGTCAACAGGGGTCTTTTTGTTCAGGAGAGTCCTAGTTTATTTCCTTCTTAGTATTTCTTCATATTCTTCTTCACATCCTTCTCTGACGTGCCACTGCCATCTGGAGAAAAAGCCGGTTGTTTAGCACGGCAAAAATGATCTGCCCTCTCATCCCTCATTTCCCACTTTTTTTTCAATCCCGGTCGATGCTCCAGTGTTTTAGTCAGGACCTATGCATGGGAAATGACAGAAACGTGACTCATACTAGTTTATGCTCTTGGCTTGCTTTTTTCTCTGTTGGTTTCATTCTCACACTGGCTTTCTGTGTGCACTTGGCACTGCTCTACCCGTTCTGTGTCTACTTTCTCATTTAACTGTCCTATTACGGTGTAGGTAAGGCTTATTAATCTCATTTCACGGAGGAGAGAGTCTAATTAGCTCCCCCAAGGTCTCACAGTTAGTAAGGGAGCTGGTAAGACTTGAACCAGGCAGTTCGCCTCCAGAGCATCCAGGACATTGGTCTCTTCCTGAAGACCTCTTGAGTCAGGACCCAGAGGATTCTCTTCCTCCCAACCCCAGTCGGGATTTCATAGAGTGAATCTGATTGGCCCTCCTTGGGTCACATGGCCTCCCTGCACCAATCCCTGGTGCTGAGGAAATGGCATATTCTGATTGGTCAGGCTGGCCATGGAGTCAGCCTCTTTTGAACTCCAAGGAATGAGTTTCCCACCTGGAAGTGGGGTGTTTAGTTACTTTCGCTCTGCAGTCATCCAGCCACAGGGTTCCATCTTGCATCTCCCAATATGCTTCACAGTCTCTCTTACTTCTCTGGCTTTGCCTATGCCATTTCCTCTTCCTGGGAATCTCCCCCCCATTCCCCACCAAGGGGATGCCAGCTTCTAAAGGTTCAGGTCTCTCATTCATTTCCCGCAGGAAGTTCCTTGTAACGCACCAGGCAGGATCAGAGGCAAGCTGGGGCGGGATGGGGCTGTCAGGCCTGCAGTTCTCCTGTGACCGTGCCATACCCCCTTTTTTTGGCTGTGCAGCGCGGCACGCGAGATCTTAGTTCCCCAAGTTCCCCGATCAGGGATGGAGCCCACAACCACTGCAGCAAGAGCATGAAGTCTTAACCACTGGACCACCAGGGAAGTCCCATGGCTGAGGCTTTCTGATCCATGAGTTTGAATGCAATGGAACCGAGCAAAGCAAGTCAAATTCCTTCCAGGGATTTGAAAATGTTAAGTGAAGAATCAGTGGCAGAAGATGCTCGGAGCTGCACCATCTACCATAGGTCCCTAGAGAAAAGGCTGGCGCACTCCTGATGAGCAGACCTGGAGCTGCACGGATCCTTTTGCCTTTTCTTCCAGCCCGTGAATTCACCCAACAGCTGTCCAGAAAAACCTCCTCTGGGACTCAGTTTAGCCAGAGTCAGTTTCTGTTGCTTAAGACTGGAAGAATTTTAGTAGACAAGTGCCCCTTGCTCTGGTCATACCTGTGCACCCCTGTCGTACACCCTCAGAGCTGAATTACTTTCTCACTAGACTGGTTTCCCTGCATACGGTGTTATTGTCCCCATTTTACAGATGAAGTAAGCTAAGCTTAGAGAGGTTAAATGCCTTGCTCAAATTTACACACTTAGTGATAGCACTGGGACATATGGGTACCTGGAATAATGGGAAAATAATGGTTTTATGGAAATACAGACCTGGGTTCAAATTACAACTCTGCCACTTACTGGCCATGTGACTTTTAGCCAGGAGAGGTATAAACTGAGCACTTCATAGGTATCAGGTACAGTGATTTGCATATATAATGTCATTTAACCCTTAAGATAACTTTGTTGGGTAGGCCTTATTTTCCCTCAGTTTACAGATGAGGAAACTGAGAATCGGAGCAGTCAATTGACTTGCCCAGGATCGTGTAAGAAAAAACATTCTGAAAGAATTTACTTCTAACTGTGAAGAGAGAGTGGGGAATGGAAAGAGTATGGGGAAGAAATTTTCACCTTTTTTTTTCAAACATTTTCCTCTCATGTTTGAGTTTTTACAACATGTGAATTTGGGGGCGGGTATAGATAAAAATGTCTGAATAATATGATTAGCACTCTATGAAGGCTTTAAGGTCAGGTGAAGTCTGGGAAGGAAATACCCTGACATAGCCACAGTCGGAGTGTTGAGGGGAGTGTGGCAGCTGGCCTCCAAAATGTCTCCGAAAGATCTTCAACTCCTGGTACCCAAGACCACATGTAGATTCCTTTGACGTGACTCAGGACTAACTTGTGTGATCGATAGAATGTGGCAGAAGCATGTGCTTTCTGAGGCGAAGGTTATAAAATGCATTCTGGGTTCTACCTTGAACTCTGAATCATTCCTTCTAGAGGAAGCCAGTCGCCATTTTGTAAGGACACTTCAGCAGCCCTGTGGAGAGGCCTGTGTGGAGAGGGACTGAGGCCTCCTGACAAAAGCCAGCTCCAACTTGCCAGCTATGTGGGTGAACTACCTTGGAAGTGGAACCTCCAACGCCAGTGAAGCCTTTAGAGGACTGCAACCTCATGAAAGCTTCTGAGTTAGAACCACCCAGCTGAGTCCTTCTTGAATTCCTGACCACAGAAACCATCGGAAATAATAAATATTTATTATTATTTTTAAGTCACCAAGTTTTGGAATGATTTGTTATGCAGCAATAGATAACTAATATGGGGGTGGGTGGAGTCGGGTAGAGATCATGGTCGATTATTTCACTCTGTTTTTGAGACTTCCCATGATGTCATGTCACTTCAGAAAACAGTGGTAAGGGCTTCCCTGGTGGCACAGTGGTTAAGAACCCACCTGCCAATGCAGGGGACACGGGTTCAAGCCCTGGCCTGGGAAGATCCCACATGCTATGGTGCAACCAAGCCCGTGCACCACAACTACTGAGCCTTGTGCTCTAGAGCTCGCGTGCCACAACTACTGAGCCCGCGTGCCATAACTACTGAAGCCCGTGCTCCACAACAAGAGAAGCCACTGCAATGAGAAGCCCACACACCGCAACGAAGAGTATCCCCGCTCACTGCAACCAGAGAAAGGCCGCACACAGCAACGAAGACCCAACGCAGCCAAAAATAAAAATAAAAAATAAATAAAATTTTTTAAAAAGTGGTAAAAATCATTTAAAAGAAGAGGGAGGAACAGGCTATCTCTATACCTCTGTGTTTGTTCCAGTGCATCCCCAACTTTTTCTTTTTATGGAATTAGTAGAAAATATATTTGTTCATCCCACTGGGGGAAGTTGAGGGATTGAGGGAGATTTGGGCTATTTCCATGGAGCACAGAGAAAACATTACATTGTCTTAGTATTTACTTTTTTACTAAAATAATAAAAAATGATGCAATGTATTAGGAAAGACATTTGAATTTGTATTATATTTGTCTCTAAAATCTTTTAAAATATTTTAATAGGAAAGTTGAGTTTGCTTCAGAACATAACTTTTTATATCAGGTTTTATGCTCAAGATGGCTGTGTGCAGTTCTTGTTTTTCATGATGATTCTTTTGAATTCAAGAATTCTTCAAATTCTTGATAGTCACCATCAATGCAAAGTTGCATTTGTACAGGTAGCTAGTAGCAAGTAACAGAAGATTAGCACTTTTTTTCCTTGATGGATATTCCTATCCATTAATTGATAATCATTAATTTGCCGTTAATCAGAATGTAGATAATTCTATCAGTTTAAATTGTTTTCAATGGTGAGATTATCTTTTAAATCCAATAGTTCTGCATCTTCTGTCATTAAGAACTGCAATGTTGGGCTTCCCTGGTGGAGCAGTGGTTGAGAGTCCACCTGCCAATGCAGGGGACGCGGGTTCGTGCCCCGGTCCGGGAAGATCCCACATGCCGCAGAGCTAGTAGCTATCTTTCTACAAATCTGTAAAGCAAGAATCATTCACAAAATAATTTTTGAATTCTATTTTGCCCCTATTTCTTTCCTTTGGGCAGCCAACACATTACCATGAGATTAGGGAGGGGGATGTGCTGATCCCAGTTCTTTTGCACAATGCTGGAAACAGGGACTGTTGCCGTGAGGACTTTTTAGAATGACTTCTTGGCATCAGTGATGCGCAACTTGGTCTAGGGTCAGACATGCACACAGGAGAGCCTGTGGGCTACAAAACAGGTTATTCCTTCCTACCACTGTAGCCCCAGCTGACCTGGTCTTTGTCCTTGGTGGAGAACCAGACCTCTGCTGAAAGGCTGAAAACCTATCCCTCTGCCCCTCACCTCTCCATACCCCCTACCAGTGGGAGGAGCTCCATGGGAGGTCACTGATTGGAGCCTTGGCTGCCTTCTGGGTCTTCCCACTTCACAGGCTTTGGGGACCTTCAGCATCGCACAGATCCTTCCCTCACTCCAAGCCTCAAGACGGGCTGCCCTGCGTCTGAGAAACGGCCTAATTGAATTCCTATAATTTTTTTCACTGTGTGCTTCATTCCCTTAATTACCAGAGAAAACCTGCTCAATGTAGATAATTTGGAGAAAAAAATTTTAAATATAAAGCAGCCAGGAAAAAAATAAAGTATCACCTATACTTTGAGTCAACCACTGTAACCATTTTAATATGTTTTCTCTCTACCGAGTCTCTATTTCTTGACATAATTAGGAAAATATCATAAGTAATTATAATACACTGTTTAACAGCATATTGTAAACATTCCCCTTGCCATTAAAAACTCTTCATCAACATGGCTTTTAACTAACGCACAATGTATCATAATTTATTTAAATTGTTCGATATTTGGAGAGTTCACATTTTTTTCTGGTACATTAAGCAGGATGATGAATATCCTTGTAAATAAACTTTGTCCGTATTTCAGCTTATTTTTTTAGGGCAGAGTCCGGGAAATGTCATTGCTGCTTAGAAGAATGTGAAAATTTTTCCAACTCATGATCTATATGCCAAAGAAACTTCCAGAAAGGTTGCAGGAGTTTCCTCCTTGCTACCCGTACATCTCCTGCATTGACTATGCATTGACATTACCATGTTTGAAAATGTTTCCTTAAATATTTGAAACAGGGCATCTCCTGGTTTTAACTGCATTTCTCTGATTATGACTGATTTGGAATCTTTTCCTCTGTTTACTTCCTATTGGTATTGTCTCCTTTGTGAATGTTCTATTTTTACATAGAAGGATTTTTTTTGAACGGGGTTAGTCAGGTGCTCCTTTGCTATGCTGCTCCAACAAACTCGGGCATAAACCCAACTGGGTCACCGGGGCTGACCCCAGACTACACCAGACATTCAGACCATTCTGAAAACAGTATCTGGTCTCGTGATTAATGAAAGAAAGATCTTGGGGATGAGTAACTTGAACCCTAGAAACAGGCATTTTCTTTTCATCTTAATCTTTAACATCCCGAGCCTATGACCAGCACTCATAATTATTTGATGAGATTAGAAATTGAGGGCTTCCCTGGTGGCGCAGTGGTTGAGAGTCCGCCTGCCGATGCAGGGGACACGGGTTCGTGCCCCGGTCTGGGAAGATCCCACATGCCGTGTAGCGGCTGGGCCCGTGAGCCATGGCCGCTGAGCCTGCGCGTCCGGAGCCTGTGCTCCGCAACAGGAGAGGCCACAACAGTGAGAGGCCCGCGTACCGCAAAAAAAAAAAAAAGAAATTGAGAAAAATGAGATGGGCTGAGGAGTTCTGAATTCTTATTGTCCAGAAGTCTGAAACTCCACTTGACTATCTCGTGAGAGAGGCTGTCTCTCGCCTCCCCTTCCCCAATGTCACCGTTTCCCCACACACTAAAACAAGTCCAGTTGTTTCCATCTCATGTTTGCTTGGACAAGGACTGTCAAGAAGAACGCTGGACAGGTCACTGAAGAAGCCCGTGTACCAGACCGTAATTTATAATGTGCTGGTCAAGCCTGAACCTCCTCTTGGAGCAGCTTCTACCAGCTTGTCTGCATTGTTTATTGAAAACTGTAGGTTCATGGTCTGCACCTGATTTGGGCTGTGACCAGTGGGATAGAAAAGACCCCTCAGCAAACTTGTACTTGGCCTCCCTGAGATCGAGATAGCTCACATCCATCCAATGGCTTGTGATGCAGGGATGAATGACACCCTGGGGGCTGCGAGGACCCTGGGAGGTGCGCCTGGGTGCCCTGGCCCTTCCTGATGTTCGCCTGTATTTTCTTCCTCCTGCTGTATTGTAGCCTCTGTCTTTTTTTTTTTTTTTGTCTGCACCGCATGGCATGTGGGATCCCAGCTCCCCAACCAGGGATTGAACCCGAGCCCCCTACACTGGAAGAGCAGAGTCTTAACCACTGGACCATCAGGGAAGCCCCTGTCTTTGGTCTTATGAAAGCCTTAAATAAGTGTGCTTTGTGGAGTCTTATTAGTTCTTCCAATTATAAAACCCTGTGTAACTGCTGGAGTCACGAAAGTCAAAGAGCAAAGGACCTACTCCTGAAAGAGAAGCAACAGCTAAATGCCATTTGCGATTCTGAACCCGATCCTCTTGCTTTATAGGACATTGTTGGGGAGGACTAGGGAAACTTGAATGAGGTCTGAGGGTGAAATGGTAGTCATATAGCAACACTAACTTTCTGACTGTGGTGGTTATAGTGTGGTCATACAGGAGAATATCCTTGGAGGAAATACACATGAATATATTTGAAAGAGATGTCAACGTCTTTCAGAAAAGAAGTTCTTTGTCCAGCAGTAGCACTTCTGTAAGTGCTTCTGGGCCCCAGGTCTTGCTTCTCTGCAGGACATGCTGGCACAGACCCAGGAACCTAGAGGGAGGAGAAGTGGAAAAATAGAATGTGACAGTGGGTTCTCTCCTAGCAGGGCCCAGCATCTGCTCCCAAACCACTTACTGAGAAACTCCTACCATCCCTCCCAGCCATCCCCAGCTGTGTGAGTCAGTGGAGATGGAACAAAAGAGAAGAGACTTCTAGAAAAGGTGACAGTAATTCTTGTTGGCCTTAGGCAGGCCGGGGGGCGTCAAGGGAGAATGCAGGTCTGATTTCACCACTCCAGCTCTTCCCAGGTGGACATGAGAGGCAAGGCCCCCAATACGATGCTGAACAAACTCAGGTGAAACATCTCATGGCCCTTAACACCGCAGGGGAGGCAGTGTGATGTGGGCTTCCTTTGGTCTGGAGTTGTTAAGCTTGAGAGTAGATCATCTGACCTTGGAGGGACCAGTTCTGCTTCACTGGTCCCCACCTGGACATCATGGTCACTGCATGGACTGTCTTCTCGCCCACGCTTGTCCTCCACTGGTCACTCCCTTCTGGTTGGTTCCTCTTGTCTCAGCTTCCCTGACACGTTCCTTCACCTCTCTCCTCCCCACTCTGTCTGGTGTTGCTCTTCTTCCCCCTTCTTTCTTCTCTCAAGTGTAGATGCCCCTGCCTTCCTTACCTTCACGAGTTCATTTGTTCTTTAATTTGCTCCTGCACGCTGCCATGTAAACGTTCTACTATGTTCTGGGCACACAGCCCTATCGGGGCTTCCAGTCCAGTGTGGAGACCAGCATTTGGGGAAGGAAATCCATCATTGAAGAAACCTTGTCACGTCACTGAAAATACAATAAAGTTATCCATAATGTTTCCCTGCCTTGACGTCTCTTGAATGAACACTGACTCCCTTCCTTTTAAAGCCTCCCAAGGGACTTCCCTGGTTAAAACTCAGAGGGCCTGGGTTCGATCCCTGGTCAGGGAACTAGATCCTGCATGCATGCTGTAACTAAGAGTTTGCATGCCACAGCTGAGGAGCCCGCGTGCCGCAACTAAGCCCTGGCGCAACCAAATAAATAAATAAATTTTTTTTTTTTAAAAGGAATATACCTCTTTTTTTTTTTTTTTTTTGGTACGCGGGCCTCTCACTGTTGTGGCCTCTCCCATTGCGGAGCACAGGCTCCGGACGCTCAGGCTCAGCGGCCATGGCTCACGGGCCCAGCTGCTCCGTGGCATGTGGGATTTTCCCGGACCGGGGCACGAACCCGTGTCCCCTGCATCGGCAGGCGGACTCTCAACCACTGCGCCACCTGGGAAGCCCCCCTCAGGGGCTCTTTTGGTCAGCTGTGGCTCATCTGCACAGTGGGATGCAGCCCAGACACAGGGAGGACAGGAGAGCTTTTTCTGAAGGAATACGCAGAGGCCACGAATGAGGTTAAAAGCCAGATACAAAACCATGCATGGGTGTGTCAGCATTTGTATAGAAAAGGAGGATGCAGCACATGTACATGTTCACCTAGATTGTATAAAATCATAAAAAATCTCTGTAAGATACATGGAAACCAGGCTGCCCTGTAGAAATTATTGGAGTGTGGGGCAGCGGGGAGAACGCGTCCTTGCATACCCGCTTGTACCTTCAGGAATTTTGAACCTTGTGAATATATTGTATGTATTATCTATTTTAAAATACACAAACTTTAATAAAAAAAAGTTAATGAAGAGGCGCGGGAGGCTGGGACCCGCGGCGCCCACCAGCACCCAGGTCATGTAGACAGACTGAGCCAGGTCTCAGAGGGCGCGGGCCTCACACACCAGATCCCACCGCGGGGAAGGGAGGGGCGCTCTAGCCTTGGCCTCGGGCAGCAGCCCCACGGCCCCCCCCCCGCCCCCTCCCCCACCTGACCTCCATCACCATGGTGGACGGGAAAACACTGTGGTCCTAGACTGAGTCGTCCTTGCGGCCCTTGGTGGCCGCCCTGTGGACGGAGGTGTTGGGGCCCAGGAGGGCCCACTGAGGCTGCATGAAGTGCCAGCATGGCTCGGGGGGCCCCAAGCAGGTCCAGGGGTACGGTGGCCCTCAGCCGGGCCCCTGAGCCATTGACAGTGGCCGCAGTGTGGTTGGCGGGCCTTTGGCAGTAGTGGCAGGGCACGGCGGCCGTGAAGTTCAGTTGTGGCCGGCCAGCAGGCTGCAGGGCAGCAGCAGGGCCGTGCAGACCAGCTGGAAGCCACCCATGCCACCCAGGGCGTCCAGCGGGTCTGTGAAGGCCATGGCCACGGGCCAGACCTGAGGCCCAGCCTCGGAGCCTTATGTGAAGGGGCTGGGACGGGGCCCTGAGAGGTGGAGGAACAGGCCAGGGTTAGGACCTCAGATGCCCGCGTCCCACAACTCAGAGGGGTCGGGTTACACCTCACAGGAGGCCTCTGGTGTCCCCAGGTCTGCAGGCCTCCCCCTCCTGCCAGGCCCTTTCTCCTCATTTCTCCCAGCCTCTCACCTCCGAGTTAGAAAAGTGAGGGGTCCTAGAGGGCCGCCTCATATCCCACTGCCCAGATCTCCAGGCTCAGCCCCCTGCCCATGGTCCTCGCAGGGGGGACCCCAGCAGTAAATGTGGCACCATCATCACCCTCCCCTTTTCTCTGGAGGCCACTCTGAGGCATCTTCAAGAGCCCAATTCCAGGGGACTTCCCTTGCAGTCTAGAGGTTGACACTCTGCACCTCCAATGCGGGGGACGCGGGTTCGATCCTTGGTCGGGGAACTAGGATCCCACAAGCCGAGTGATGCGGCCAAAAAAAAAAAAAAAGACGCGCAATTCCAGCCTCAGCACATGGGACCCAGTCCTGTCCCTGGGCTCCCTTGACGCCAGAGCCTTAAATGCTTGGAGGTCACGTAAGGGGGTGCCAGTGATTACAGCTGCTTGCCCCTCCCCCACTTCCCGGGAAGTCAGAGGCTGCATAGGAGACACTTGGAAAAAAGTCCTTGAAAAATGCCCAAATAGGGCAACCAAGAGGAAGCCCTGCTCTCCCTGCCCCCATCCCAGGTACTCTCAGGCTGGGGGTGTGGGAGGGGGCAGGGTCTCCGCTCATCCAGACCCGCAGTGTTCCAACCTCTCATCAAAGGAAACCCAATACAGAGCTAAGTGGGTGGGGCCTGGTGCACCAGGCTCCCCGCCCCTCCACCTGGCCCCTCTCACAAACCAGCCCAGGATTCCGGGAAGTGATGGACCACTCCTCTTACTGAGGAGGAGGCTGAGGCCCGGCAGGACTTGCCCAGGGACTCCCAAAGGCAAAAGGCAGATTCCAGGCCCTGTGCCCGACAGTCTGCCACTCAGGGCTCCACCTGGGGCTCCTGGTGGCCGAGGGCAGCCCCCACCCCCCAGCTGGGCTCCTTCAGTCTTTGCTCTGCAGACGCTGCCCTGGTTTGCGGCTCACCTCTCCCCACGCTGTCCCAGCCCCTCCTCTACCCCCACGTCAACCTACTCTTTGTCTTCTCTCTGGTAAGAAGAGCTGGGATCCCGGGGGGGGGGGGTGGGGGTGGGGGTGGTGGTGGGGGTGGTGGGGGTGGTGGTGGCGGTGGTGGGCTGGAGCAGCTTATATAAGCTGCAGGTGTCTGGGTCACAGGGGCAACTCCCCTCCCCCACCCCCGAGAAGACTTAAAGGAGGCTCCGTGTTCTGGGGAGCTTCCTGGGGTCAGGTTTGCGCTAAGTAGGGGTTTGGGTTTGAGCCAGAGCTGCACGGGCAGAGTGTGTGGGGAAAGAAGGGGTCAGGGCTTCGAGGAGCGGGGCATGTGGGACCAGCAGGGCCATGTGGGACCTCAGCAGTATGGCCCCGTCCCTGCAGGGGGTGCCCCATCCTCCCCTCCCAGATGCCCAGGACTCCAGCAGAGGTGCAGCCTCCAGGGCGATGGGGAAGGGGATGGAGGGCAGGGCAGGGGCGGGTGTGAGGCCCTGAGCAGAGTCCCTGCAGGACAAGGCTTGCTGTGCCCTCCTGGGCAGCAGGTGTAGGCAGAAACACACTCCAGAGTCAAAGGTGGGGCCGTTTCCTTTATTATTTGGGGTTTCTCTGCATGGAAACATGAGACTGCCCCACCCCATGCCCAGGTGCCTCTGGCACCCCCATAGGTGGTACTTCAGTCCCCATAGAGGCCCCTTTAAAATCACCAATATAAAAAAGGAGGGAGGGAGGGAAGGAGGGAAGGCCTGACCACCCCGCAGGCAAGTGGGGACAGGGCTGGGGGGAATGTGGGGCAGAGGGGGGCACTGGCTTCGGCACAGGAAGGAACAGGCATTCATTCCCAGCCCTGCGGAGGACGCCCCAGCTGGGAGAGCGCTCCGCACGGCTAGACAGCAGGCTGTGCAGAGCTAGTGGTTATAGTTTAAAGGCTGCAGCTGGGGCGTGGTGGGCTTGGGGGTGGAATGGGTGGCCTGTGGAGGGAGGGGAAGGGACACATCAGGATGTCCAGAGGCCTGGGGCCGTCAGCTCCCCCTGGGGCCCCACGTGAGGCAGGAACTAGCAAAAGCTGCCTTCCCGGTTTGGCAACCAGAGGGGCTGGGGGAGTCCATCTGAGCCCGTGGCCAGTGGAGGCAGGGAGGGCCACGCAGCTCTGCCCAGAACAAAGGAACCGGGGCGGCCGGGAAGTGAGGACGAGGAGGACGAGGCCGCCTCCTGCTCCAAGGAAGGCACTTGCAGCTGGCGGGGCCTGGTGTGGCGGGGCCTGGTGTGGCGTGGCGGGGAGGCACGGCCCGGCAGACGAGGAGGGCAGAGAAGCACAGCAAGGGGCTCGTGCAAGAGCCCCTCATGCGAACATGGTCAGCTGTAACCACTGCCAGGCAGAGGGCGGAGAGAGGGGTCAGCCAGGGCAGAAACCCCAAGTCCGGCCTCCCAGCTCCATGGCTCAGGAGTCACCATCTCCTCACCCCCCTGAGGGCAGGTGGGAGAGGGACCCTCCCGGGGAGGGGGCGGGGCACTCTCTTACCTCCTCGACCCCTGGGAGCCCAGGCTGCTGGCTCCTGTACAGGCCTCCAGGGGTCTGGCCCATCCTCCCCAGGACCCAGACACCCAAGCGTGTCCTTGCAGGACCCAGGTGGCCGGCCTTAGGGCTGGCGCTGAGGCCGCAGCCTCCAGCCCAGGAGGGTAAGAAAACACTGCCCCTGGGTACCTTCCCCAACCGGACCGGAGGACAGCCCCACCTTAAACAAGTCAAAGGTCACGACTCCATCCAGATCCGTGTCCAGAGTCTTGAAAAACCCTGTGTGTTCAAGAAATGATGACATGGGGCTGAGAACTCAGTGGGACCTTCAGGCAGGGCCAGGACCAGGCCCCACCTCCTGCCTCACCCCCACCTCCCCACAGCGCCGCAAGCTCTCTCACCCTCACAGCCGGGGAGCAGCCCTTCCTGCTGCTCGAGAGCCCCCTCCAGAGTTCCCACCCAACTCCGTGTTGCCTGGCACTCAGCCTGCCTGGACCCCACCTCCCCAAGACCCTCGTTGGGGACGAGTTGGGGACTGAGCTGGAGGGGGAAGCCGACGGGGACACTCACGGAACATGGTCTCCAGCCGCACTAGGCAGCACACGAAGTTATCGAAGTCCACAGCCAGGTCGGGTTCCGAGTAGCGGGTGATGATGAGCTCGTACAGCTTCTTGTTGAGCTTGAAGCCTGGCGCAGGAGAGCAGGTGAGGGCCAGGGACGTGCAGCCAGGCCAGAGGGGGCGGAGAGGGGGACTGAGGCTGGGCAGGGTGAGCCCCAGGGCTGGGGGGCATGAAGACCTCCTGGGCAGGGCCGGGAGCTGGGCAAGTGCTGGTCCAGAGGGAGCTTGAGGACCCAGACTGCCCCAGGGAAGCAGGTGCTGGCCATCAGGGCCCAGGGTCCAGTTTCATTTGTTCTGAATGCCCTGGCCTCATCCTGACATGGGACTGAGGATGAGCCCTGCACTGCTCCCTTTGGAAGCTCTGGAGGCCAGCTCCACTCCTCCCTGGCTGTGTGGCCTCAGGCCAGTCACTACCCCTCTCTGAGCTGCACTTTTCTCTGCTCAATGGGATAATAAAAGACCCTATCCTCATGAGGCTGCAGTCAGAACAAAAGGAAATGCTGATAAAGCGCCTGGCTCAGTCACCAGGAGAGAAAGGCAGTAGATGGCTGTTACTGCTTCACCACCATTGCCATCACCCCCCCAGGGACAAGGGCTAGTGGGTGGGCCACCGCCCTGGGTAGCTGTCAGAGAAGCGAGCCAGGGCCATCTCCCTGGGGCTCCACGAGTGCCACCAGCCCTCAGGCCTCACCTGCAGACTCGATGGCCATCCGCATCTCGTAGGCACTCATGCTGCCCGACTTGTCCAGGTCAAACTTCCGGAAAATTGACTGGGGGGGTGGGGGTGGGGGGCAGAGGGTGAGGGCTTGGCGAGCATCCAGCCCTTCCCATCTGCCCAGGGTGGAGGGCTGACGAGGGTGGAGGGGAGAGGCCCGAAGGGGGTCAGCCACTGGGATACGTGGGCTCGGAGAGGCAGACCCAGGGCAAGGGCCTAGTCCACACAGCTGGTCTGGGAGCCGGAGCCCGGCCGCCCGCTGTGACTGAGACTGCAGAGGAGGGGAGGGTGCTGCCAGCAGGGACCACCTACCAGGTAATTCCGGATGCGGTTCCACAGGATGTTGAACTCCACCAGGCCCAGCTTCCCGTTGCCGTCACGCTGGGCGGCCATTAAGAAGAAAACTCCACAGCTTAAACCAGGCACTGGGTGAGTGAGCACCAGGGAGAGCAAGACGAGGAGGGGGAGAGGAGAAGGGGCAGGAGCCCACAGACAGCTGCCTGGGGCCAGGCCTGAATCGGGGTGGCTGGGAGGGGCGCAAACAGCACCAGCCTCAGGGTCACCTGCAGACGGGGCCCTGCCCGCCTCTCACTCAACACAGGCCTGTGCCTCGGTCCCCGCCCCACCCCGATCAATGGGAAGATGCCAGGAAGGAACTGGTCTGTCCACACTTGTCCCTTTCTCTGCACTGCTCCTGGGGTGGGTCACTCAGGGCTCTCCCCACGCCTACATCCCACCCCAAAGGCCGGCTCAGGAGGCAAAAGCAAAGGGAGGATACGTCCATGAGGTTCACCATGCTGCGGCAGGACTCCAGGCTGAAGCCCTTGGTCCGCAGGTCTTTGTCTGCAAGAAAAACCAGTCCCAACACCTCAACCCAGCCAGCTTCCTGGGTCTGCCCCGTGCTGGGCACACTGGTGGGACAAGGGTCCGGGAGGCACCATTTCTGTCCCCTGGTGTGTAAAGTCTAGGCTAGTAGGTATGTAGGATTGTTTCCATCATCAGAAAAAAGAGTTTAAGGTATTTTAGCAGTCAAGCCGGTGTCCCAACAGGCACGTCAACACCACCATTAGACCCGAGTGAAAAGGAACAGTGCTAAGTATAAGTGGAAGAAACACAGTAGAAACGTGCAGCATAGGCGGTCACGGCAGGGGTGGGGTTTGCTGCAGGCCCCGAAGGGTGAGAAGAGCAGGAGAGGAGTTCTGGGCTGAGGGAGCAGCATGCACAGAGGTCGGAGGTGAGAGGTCAGAGGCGGGGGCAAAGGGAAGGTTGAAGGGCGGTTGCCTTCAGTTTTGCACATTGGGGAGTGAAGCCGGCCATCTGCCTTCTGGGAGGAAGGGGCGCCCACACACTGGCCCTAAGGTGCTGTCAGCAGCCGGCTAAGCTTCTAATCACACCAGGCACAGCGCTCAGGCATGGAGAGCAGCAAGACGGCATGAGGAGTTTGGGAGGAAAAAGGGGGTGAGCAGGGCTCAGAAAGGTGGTGGAGGGTGCCCCACCCACGGAGACCAAGGGGTTGGGTTCAGCCCAGGGTGGGAGCAGAAGGCTAGATTCTGGAGTTTGGAGGAACGGAGGTGAGGGGGTAGGGGGGGTGGGAAGCAGGACACGGGGTGGAGAGCAGCCGCTCAGGGATGCTCACGTTTGCCGACGATCCTGTTGAGGATGGTCCGCAGCTCCTTGACGCTGATCTCCATGTCCTGCGGGAAGAGGGAGGAGGAGCCTTTTCCACTCTGGGGAAAGGCTGCCCCCCCCGTGCCCCCGACCACCCGTCCACCACGCCCAGCCTACCTCCCCTGCCAGTTGTCTGAAGAGGGATTTGAAGTTCTCATCAATCTCCTCTTCTGAGAGTACTTGCTGGATGGAGAAGCGGGGGAGAGCAGGTCAGGGGCACCCCAGCCTGGCCCCTGCATGGGCAGCTGCTGGAGGCAGGGCTGGGACCACTCATCAGCTATGTGTCACTTCACCTCTGAGCCTCACTCTTCTCATCTGTAAAATGGGAACCTGGCCCCTACTCTATCCCTGTCCAGGCCTCTGTGGCCTAAATGTGGAGAGTGAAGGTCAGCTCAATGATGAACAGTGAGGCTTTGATTCCCTGCTGCACGACCTTGGGCAAGTTCCTTAACCTCTCTGAACTTGAGTTTCCCACTGAGAGGGTAGTGACAGTACCCTGACACAGCTGTTATGGAGGAAACGGGGTGACCCAGGTAAAGAGCTCAGCACAGACCCAGCAGAGAGCAAGAACCCGGGGACCCTGTGCCATTATTATGACAAAGTCCTTTGCAAACTGTAAAGTGCTGGGCAAATGAGGGATCAGTATCACTCTTACGGCTCCTGCCAGGAGGGGCTCTGCGCTGCCAGCCGGAGCCCAGGTCACAGGACACCCAGGGTGAGGGAGAGGAGGAGGGTGGCTGGTGGGGCAGGGCACGTACCTCGTCAGGGAGATTGGCCTGGATCTGGTCATCCAGCTCTCTGCAGAGGGTGGGGAGACAGGGGGCCAGTCAGCAGTGGGGGGGGGGGGCAGGAGGGGCGTGGGGGGCACGCAGAGAGCGGGGTGGGGGGCCCTTCTACTCACTGGGTCCCAGCGCTCTTCTCTGAGAAGAAACGCAGCACAAAGTCGCCCTCCTTGTTGGGCTCGAAGGTGGACGGCACCACCACATACTCCCCGGGTGGCAGGCGGAAGCGGGTGCTGACCTCCCGCAGGTTGATGAACTGCTCGGAGCGGGCCCGAGACGCGTTGGCCAGGAAGAAGTCCCGCTTCAGGTGCACGGCCGGCCTGCCCATCAGCTGGCGGGAGGGAAGGAGGGAGCGGGGGCTGCAGCTGCCCGCTCAGCCCACCCTTAGGAGCTGCCCCCAGACCCAGATCCAGCCAGAACCAGACCCAGATCCAGACCCCAGGCTCCAGGTTCTGGCCAAGCGGCTGGAGAGCTGTGTCACGGCTCCGTCACCCGCAGGCTACCCGACCCTGACAAGTCACAGTGCTTGTTGCCTCATCTGTAAAATGGGGGTAACAGCCCTGCCTACTGCACCGGGTGGAGGGGAGGAGACACCATGAGGTGAATGTAGATACTGTGACACCATGAAATAACTTTCTCGTTATCCTTACCTGGAGCTTCCCCTGTGTCAGACACTGCAGGGCCTTTTACACGCCACCTCACTTAACGCTCATGACAACTCATTTTACAGACACGGACGCCAAGGCTTAGAGCCTAAGCAACTTGCCCAAGGGTACAGAACACTCAGCCCACTACCAACCTGCTCCTAACCAGCACCCCAGACGGCCTCAGTGTGACAGTAAGACAGGAAGAGCCTCACGGGTGCGCATCAGGTGGGGCTCTGAGGGCCAGGGTTCAAATCCAGCTCCCTTACTTATTACCTGCTCTGACCCCCAGGAGGACAGTGTTTGCTCTGCCCACTGAACAGCAGGCAGGGGGGTGGGGGCACTGTGTTAGCCCCAAGATGAGGAGACTTCTTAGCTCTCTACGTGTGGGCTTGCCGCCGTCCTGCTCCCTCTGGGCACCATTGGGCCATGTGTGTTCAAGGGTGTGTAAATCCAGGCGAGTCAGATGCCACACCTACCTCCGGAGGGACCTGCCAGAGAGATGAGGGAAGTTAGAGATGCTTGCCTGGCCCAGGGGCAGATGCTGTGGTGTGTGCTGGGCAGCGGCCCTGAGTTCTTAAGATGAAAATGATGGGATGAAGAGACCAGGAGACAGGGTCCTGGACAGGGGCCAGTGTTGACCCAGACCTGTATTCATGCCAGAGAGGGACCCCAGGACCCCAGGAGGGAGGCCCAGGCAGGGCCCTCTGTCCCTGGAATGCCCTGCACCTCAGCTCTGAACCAGAGCCTCCAGGACTGCCCCATGGGGCGGCCAACTGCAGAGTCCTCCGGCCCAGGGACACTGGAGGTCCACCCCAATCTGCTACGAGGGGCCGTGGGCCTGGGCTGAGGCTGCGACTGTCCTTTACCCCCACCAGGGAGATCCAGAAGTTTCTGTCTTGAATACAGTGCGTGAAGCACCTCCATGGCCAGCCTCTGCTTACATACTTCCAAGACAGGGAGCTCACTACTCCTTCAGGGAAGACCACTTGCCCACTTCTTTCTGAAACTGAGTCAAAGTCTTTCTCCCAGGTGTCAGCTAAGGCAGATCCCTCTGCCCGAAAGCAGCCATGCAGCCTCTAAGGACAGGGGAGAATTGCAGAATCTTCCCCTCTCCTAGCTAAACATCTTCCTCATCCTCCATCTGCCTCACGGGATGAATTTTAGGCCCCTGGCTGCCCCAGTCCTGGCGGAGCGCCTCAGCAGGTGCCTCCCGAAGGCTCAGTCTAGGGCTGCGTGCCTCAGGGGTGTGACTGGCCCCAGTCGGCTCTGGATGGGCGGGCGCCGCCTTGGCCTCTGGCGCCCCTGGCGTCCCCTGGCGGTGCTTGCCGGGAGGCCGCTTTCTCTACCGGGTGCTGGGCGATCCGCCCGCTCGCTCACCTCGTAGACAGCGAAGCCTATGGTCTCCATGTCGCGGCCAAATCGGCGCTCCCTACGGCGGTGCTTCTGCATGAGGGCGAGCAGGAAGCTGCAGCCTGACTCCCGACTCCTGTAGTCGTCGTCGTCGTCCGGGTCATCCGTCTCCTCCAGCCGGATCTTGAACTGGGGGTTCACCCAGAAGGTGGCTGCAGGAGGTAGGGAGGCAGGATCAGAGGAGAAGCAAAGCAGTGCCCCCAAGCCTTCCCTCCCCCATGTTTTCATTCATTCAACAAATTTTACTGTGGCCACCGTGTGCCAAGTGACAGATGTGCCACAGGGACACACAGGGTCCCTGCCCTCATGAGCTCCCATTCCAGAACGAAGCGGAGGCAAAGCATGAACAAGTCAGGTTAGTTAATGGAACAATTACAAAGAAAGCAAGCTGAAGTCAGGCAGGGAAGGAATCTTCGAGGTGACATTTGAGCCTAGGAAGCCTAGGCAGAGGGAGAAGAAAAGACCCACACCTGGGGCTCCAGTGAGCACAGGGGATCCAGGGAGGTTGGCAGACGTTGGTGGAAGCAGGGTCGGTGATAAGAAGTGTGGATTGAATCAAAGACCAAAAGGACTCCCTGACAGGTTTACACTGGGAGGGGCATGACTGGATCAGGATTTTAGAAGGTGGCTGCAGGGACTTCCCTGGTGGCGCAGTGGATTAAGTTTTTGTGCTCCCAGCACAGGGGCCCGGGTGTGAGTCCTGGTCAGGGAACTAGATCCCACATGCATGCTGCAACTCACAGTTCACGTGCCACAACTAAGGAGCCCTCGTGCCGTAACTAAGGAACCCACCTGTTGCAACTAAGGAGCCGGCAAGCTGCAACTAAGGAGCCCTGGAGCCGCAACTAAGGAGCCTGCCTGCTGCAACTAAGACGTAGCGCAACCAAATAAATAAATATTAAAAAAAAAAAAGGAGGTGGCTGCTGTGTGGACAGTGACTTAGAAGAGGGCGAGAGAAAGCAGGGTCTGAGAGGAGGCCACTGAGCTGCAAGGGCTGAGGGGGACTTGCATTTCTGGCAATTTAGTGATTCAGCTGCCTGAACAATCCTCCTGACTAAAACAACCAAGTGCCGGAGAGAATATGCAAAACTTCTGTTTAAAGGCACCAATAAGTCCAGCACTTCCCCCTCCCCACATACAAAATTAACAATAATCAAAAAGAGAGATAATAAGCAAGGATGTGGGGACTTCCCTGGTGGCGCAGTGGTTAAGAATCCGCCTGCCAATGCAGGGGACGTGGGTTTGAGCCCTGGTCTGGGAAGATCCCACATGCTGCGGAGCAACTAAGCCCGTGCACCACAACTACTGAGCCTGTGCTCTAGAGCCCATGAGCCATAACTACTGAGCCTGTGTGCCACAACTACTGAAGCCCACACGCCTAGAGCCTGTGCTCCGCAACAGGAGAAGCCACTGCAATGAGAAGCCCGTGCACTGCAACCAAGAGTAGCCCCCACTCTCCACAGCTAGAGAAAGCTTATGCACAGCAATGAAGACCCAACGCAGCCAAAAATAAATAAATTTATTTTTAAAAAATTAAAAAAAATAAGCGAGGATGTGGAGAAATCAGAACCTCAAGCATAGCCGGTGGGAACGTAAAATGGTGCAACTACTTTGCATAATAGTCTGGCAGTTCCTCAAATGGTAAAACACAGAATTACCATATGACCCTGAGATTCCACTCCTCTGGGGGTGTGTGTGTGTATATCCAAGATTAATGACAACATACACCCACACAAAACATGTGACCGTTCCAAGTAGCATTATTTATAATTGCCAAATGGTAGAAACAACCCAATTTAAACAAAATGTGATATAACCAAACAATGGAATATTATTCAGCAATTAAAAGGAACGGAGTACTGACACATGCTACATAACATGGATGAACCTTGAAGACATTATGCTAAGTGAAAGAAGCCAGTCACAAAGGACAACGTGTTGTATGATTCCATTTATATTAAATTATTGTCGGGAACAAGCAAATTCATAGAGACAGAAAGTAGATTAGTGGTAGCCTGGAAATGAGGGGGAGGAGGGGCTTGGGAGTAACAGCCAGGGGGTATAGGTTTTCTTTCGGGGGTAATGAAAACGTTCTAAAATTGATGTAATAATGGGTGCACAACTCTGTGAATATAGTAAAGGCCACACTGGATTTTACACTGTAAATGGGTGAATTATGTGGTATGTGAATTATATCTCAGAAAAGCTGTTTTAAAAAATGGAAACTGGGAGCCATGAAAGGTAAATAATGCCAAAGGATTTCTGCAGACTCCTAGAGGCCTTGAGTCCTGCCTGGGCTCAGGGGCAGGAGATAAGGTCCAGTAGGAGATCACAGCCATAAAACTGGAAGCCCCGTGAGGAATGCCAGCAGTGTAAGTGTGAAAGAAAAATAAAACCACTGGGAGGAAGTAGAATATTCTCTGAGGATTTATAACCACAAGCCAGCCTTCTCATGAGCTTGCAGATTTAATTCATGCTGCCCATGAGGTCAACAAAAAAACATTAAGGAGAAAATTTATTTTTAAGAGTCCTGGGTCGGGAGTATCCCAGGTGACTGGCAGAAACACTAGAGGAACTTAACTTCATCCAATAACTCAAACAACTCCTGAAGATAAACTTCTGGCAGAAACACTAGAGGAACTTAACTTCATCCAATAACTCAAACAACTCCTGAAGATAAACTAGGTCAAATAGGCCAAAAACCTCAGAAGGTTGAGAACCAGCAGCCACAATGGATGAACCTCATGATGGCTGAGGATGAGCAGCGACAAACAACAACTCACCAAGACTTCAGATACTGAAATTATCAGACACGGAATATGGACGACTAGGCTTACTATACGTAAAGAAATAAATGAGATGCTTAAACATATGAGCAAGGATGAACAGATCAGAAAAAGAGCCATTAACACTTCCAGAAATAAATTTTTCAAGTGAAATTAAGTATTTGTTGGAAGGATTAACCAACAGCAAAAAAGAAAATTTGTGCATTGAGAATGGATCTAAAGAAACTACCCAGAATGCAATCCAGGGACATTCCGAGATGGAACATTTAAGAGATGTTAAGTAAGAGATCTGGAGGGTTGACTGAGGGAGTCCAGTTTACATTTGATTGGCATTCCAAAAGAAGAAAATAAAGAGAGTAGGAAGGTGATATTCTAAAAGATCATGGCTAACAATTTTCTAGAATTGTTGAAAGACATCAATCTTCATACACAGGGAGCTCGACAAATCCAAAGCATAATAAAAAGAAATCCCCACCTCAACACATCATGGTCAAATTGTAGAATATCAAAGAAAAAGAATCTTAAGAGAGAGAAAAGACAAACCATTTCAGAAGGCATGGTAGACAGACTCCCAACTCACATAGTGACAGTGGAAGCACAGTGAAGGGTAATATAGCATATTCAGGGAAGTGAAAGTAATGTCAATTCAGAGTTCTATATCCAGAGAATTGTCAAGAATGAGCACTCTATAAAGGCATTTTATACAAGTACTGAGAAAGTTTATCACCAAAAGACCCTCAGTAAAAGAAATTCAAAAAGATATATTTCAGACAGGCAGAAAATGATCTCAGATGAAAGGTCTCACCATTCATGAGAGTAGTGAGCAAAAATACTGATATTATGTGGGTAATCAAACAAATACGGGCTATACCAAATAATGGGGATGATGATGGTGCTAATTTAGGACAGGCAGGAAACTGTTAAGAATTAAAATACTAGCTAAGGATAGCAGATTGAACAAAGGGAGGGTGTGATCCAACTTAAATATTCTCAAGTCTTTACATTATTCAGGTGGAGGGTAAAGATACTGATCAACTAACTTTGGAACTTATTAAGCAAGCTCTTCTGTCTTCCAAACTCACAGAGGGAAAAACAAGCAGAGAGAAAAGAAAAAATTCAACCCAAAAGAAGGCATAGCAGGAGGGACAAATCGAAAATGCATAGTAAGTCTGCTGAAATAAATACAAATATATCAGTAATCACTATGAATGTAAATGGATTAAACTTTCCAAATATATCAGTAATCACTATGAATGTAAATGGATTAAACTTTCCAATCAAAGGACAATGTTTTCCAAATTCAGCTATTAAAAAAATCAGTTATATGCTATTTATGAGAGATAACCAAAACACTGAGCTGTAGAAAGATCGGTACATCAAACGGTATAACAAGACATACCACAAAAGTACTAGTAGTAACTAACAGAAGTTAGTTACTACTAGTAACTAACAGAAGTTACTAGTAGTAACTAACAGAAAACTGCAACAGCATAGTAACACAGACTGAAACAGACTTGAATGTAAAAAGAATTACTAAAGATGAAGGTGGTCACTAGATAGTAAAAAAAAAAGTTTAATTCACTAGGAACTTATATCAATTTTAAACTTGATGCACCTAGCTCAACATATGCAAAGAAAAATAACTGACAGAAATAAAGGGAGAAATTGGCAAAGCCAGCAAGATGGTGTGAGATTTTATTATCCCTCTTCCAATAATGGATTAAGCAGACAAAGTAATCAATAAAGTAATCAATAAGTTTGATATAATGAACAATGATAGAAGATTCCCCCTAACATTCAGAGAACAGTATACTGGTCAAGAGAACAGACTCCAGGTTCACACTGACAGGGTCCAAATCCCAGCTCTGCCACTTATTAGTGACTTTGGCAAACTGCTTAATCACTCTGTGTCTCACTTTCCTTATCTGTAAAATAGTGATAACGCAGTACATCCCTCATAGGGTCAGTGTGAAAGTTAAGCAGGTTGTTATATTTAAAATATTTACAGGAGTGCTAACACAATATATGTGTTAGCCAGTCTTTTCAAGAACACGTGAATATGCATGAAAACTCACCCCATGCTGGGCCATAGCACCAGCTTCTGTTCATTTCAAACCTATGATCTCATATAGATCATATTTTCTGACTGCAAGGAAATTAAGTTAAAAATCAACAATAAAATAGTAACTGGGAGGTTTGATTATTGATTCAATCTCTTAAGTGTTACAGGTCTATCCAGATTTTTTATTTTTCTTGAGTCAATTTTCATAGTTTGTTTCTTTCTAGGAATTTGTCAGTTTCATCTAGGTTATCTAATTTGTTGTCGTACAATGGTTCACAGTATTTTCTTATAAATCACTTATTTCTGTTGGGTTGATAGTGATGTTCTCTCTTTAATTCCTGATTTTAGTAATTTGAGCCTTCTTGTCTTTTTTCTTGTTCAGTTTGGCTAAAGGTTTGCACTTTTTGCTGAGCTTTTCAAAGAACCAACTGTTGGTTTCATTGATTTTTCTCTATTGTTTCTCTGTTTCATTTATTTGGCTTTCTTCTGCTTGCTTTGGGTTTAGTTTGCTCGTTTACTAGTTTCTTAAGGTGGAAAATTAGGCAATTGTTTTCAGTTCTTTCTTTTTCAATATAGGTACACAGTGCTTTAATTACTATTCTATGTGATTTCTCATTTACATTACTATTTCTTTTGATAAACTAACTCATTCTAGGAGGCCAGCATTACCTTGATACCAAAGCCAGATAAAAACATCACAAGAAAAGAAAATTACAGACCAGTAACATTTATGAATATCAATACAAAAATCCTCAACAAAATACTAGCAAACCAAATCCAACAGTATATTAAAAAGATTACATACTATGAAATAGGATTTATCTCAGGAATGCAAGAATGGTTCAACATAAGAAAATCAACCAATGTAATACATCATGTTAATAGGACAAAGGGAAAAAAAAACACATGACCATCTCAACTGACATGGAAAAGGCATTTTACAAACTCCAAAACAAATTCATGATAAAAATATTCAGGACTTCCCTGGTGGCGCAGCAGTTAAGAATCTGCCTGCCAATGCAGGGGACACGGGGTTCGAGCCCTGATCCGGGAAGATCCCACATGCCGCGGAGCAACTAAGCCCATGCGCCACAAATACTGAGCCTATGCTCTAGAGCTCACGAGCCACAACTACTGAGCCTGCATGCCACAAATACTGAAGCCCATGTGCCTAGAGCCCGTGCTCTGCAACAAGAGAAACCACTGCAATGAGAAGCCTGCACACCACAACAAAGAGTAGCCCCTGCTTGCCGCCAACTAGAGAAAGCCCGTGCACAGCAATGAAGACCCAGTGCAGCCAAAAATAAATAAATTAAATAAATAAATTTTTTAAAAAATTCAGAAATTTAGGAATAAAAGGGAACTTCCTCAACATGATAAAGGGCATTTATGGAAAACCCACTGCTAATATCATACTCAGTGGTGAAAAAAAAAAAAAAAGAAAGCTTTCCCCCCAAGATCAAGAACAAGATGCCCACTTGCACACCACTATTCAACATTGTATTGGAAGTTCTAGCTAGAGCAGTTAGTCAAGAAAAAGAAAAAGTATCCAAATTGAAAAGGAAGAAGAAAACTCTCTCTACTTGCAAATGACATTATCTTGTATATAGAAAAACCTGAAGAATCCATAAGAAAGTTTAAAGTTAATACCAAATTCAGCAAAGTTGCAGATTACATTAAAATATAAAAATCAGTTGCGTTTCTATACACCAACAATGAAAAAATCCAAAAAGGAAATTAAGGAAACAATTTCTTTACAATAGCATCCAAAACTATAAAATACCTAGGAATAAATTTAACCAAGGAGTTGAAAGACTTGTACACTGAAAATTACAAAACATTGCTGAAACAAATTAAAGAAGACATAGAAAAGTCAAAAGACATATCTTCATGGATTGGAAGACTTCATATTATTAAGATGTCAATACTACCCAAAGTGATCTTCAGATTCAATGCAACCCTTATTAAAATTCCAACAACCTTTTCCCACAGAAGTGAAAAGCAGATCCTCAAATTCATATGGAATTGTAAGGGGCCCAGAAGCCGAAACAATCTTGAAAAAGAACAAAGTTGGAAGACTCACACTTCCTGACTTCAAAACTTACTACAAATCTATAATAATCAAAATGGTGTGGTACTGGAATAAAAATAGACATACAGACTAAAAGAACACAACTGAGAGTCCAAAAGTAAACCCATACATAAATGGCCAATTGATCTTTGACATGGGTGCCAAGACCATTCAATGGGAAAGAACAGTATTTCAACAAATGATGCTAGGACACCTGGGTCTCCACAGGCACAAGAAATAAGTTGGGTACCTATTTTACACCATAAACAAAAATTAACTCAAAATGGATCAACAACCTAAATATAAGAGAGCTAAAATCATAATGCTCTCAGAAGAAGACACAAAGATAAATGACCACGGATTTGGCAATGGATTCTTAGATTATGACACTAAAAGCATGAGAAACAAAAGGAAAAAATAAAAATTGGGCTTCATCAAAATTAAAACCTTCTGTGCTTCAAAGGACACTATCAAGAAAATGAAAAGACAACCCACAGAATGGGAGAAAATACATACAAACCATCTACCTCATAAGGCTCACACCCAGAATATATACAGATATATATATATTTTAAAAATATATGAAAAGACAACCCGATCTAAAAATAGGCAGGGCTTCCCTGGTGGCGCAGTGGTTGAGAGTCCACCTGCTGATGCAGGGGACGCGGG
Source organism: Globicephala melas (assembly GCF_963455315.2). Classification (NCBI taxonomy): domain Eukaryota; kingdom Metazoa; phylum Chordata; class Mammalia; order Artiodactyla; family Delphinidae; genus Globicephala; species Globicephala melas. The sequence continues at coordinate 7,148,128 of NC_083321.1, forward strand.
TTTGTGCCCCGGTCCGGGAAGATCCCACATGCCGCACAGCGGCTGGGCCCATGAGCCATGGCCGCTGAGCCTGCGCGTCCAGAGCCTGTGCTCCGCAACAGGAGAGGCCACAACAGTGAGAGGCCCGCGTACCGCGAAAAAAAAAAACCCAAAAAAAACAACAAAAAAACCCCTGCATTTAAAAATGGGCAAACTATTTGAACAGACCATCCAAAAAAGACATACAAATGGCCAATAAATACATGAAAATATACTCAACATTATTGGTCATTAGGGAAATGCCAATCAAAACTTCAATGTGATACCACTTTACACCTGCTAGGATGGCTATAATAAAAAAGTTGGACAATAAGTGTTAATGAGGATGTGGGGAAATTGGAACCCTCATACACTGCTAGGAGGAATGTAAAATGGAAAGTAAAATGGCTGCCACTTTGGAAAACAGTTTACAGTTCCTCAAAAAGTTAAACATGGAGTTACCATACAACCTAAAAATTTCACTCCTACTTTAGACCCAAGAGAACATATGCTCATACAAACACATGTACATAAATGTTCAGAGCAGCATTACTGATAATAGCCCCAAACTGGAAACAATTCATCAACTCTGGAATGAATAAGCAAAATATGGTGTCTCCATATCATGGAATATTATTCAGCCCTACGAATGAAATGAAGTACTGATCACACTACAACATGGATGAACTTTGAAAACGTGATGCTAAGGGAAAAAAGCCACGCACAAAAGGCCACATATTGCATGATTCCATTTATATGAAACGTCCAGAATAGACAAATCTATAAAGACGAAATTAGATCAGTGGTTACAGGGCTGGTGGGTGAGAGGGTTAGGGAGTGACTTCTAATGGATACAGGGTTTCTTTTGAGCGCAGTGAAAATGTTCTGGAGTTAGGTGATGGTGATGATCACACAACATTGTGAACATATTAAAATGACTGAATTGTACACATTAAAAGTGTGAATTTTATGGTATTACAATTCTTAAAAACATTACATGTCAAAATTGTGTAACTCAAAGGTACACTTGGAGGGAAATTTATCATTTTAGGTGCATACACAGAAAAAAAAATTAATGAAATAAGTGTCTAATTTAAGAAGTCATAAAATTACAATTGCATCAAAAAGAATAAGATACCTAGGAATAAATCTAACTAAGGACGTAAAAGACCTGTACTTGGAAAGCTATAAGACACTAATAAAATAAATTGAAGAGGACACAAATGGAAAGATATACTGTGCTCATGGATTGGAAGAATTAATATTGTTTAAATGACCATACTACCAAGGCAATCTACAGATTCAATGCAATCCCTATCAAAATACCAATGACATTTTTCACAGGACTAGAACAAATAATTCTAAGGTTTGTATGGAAACACAAAAGGTCTTGAATAGCCAAAACAATCTTAAGAAAGAAGAACAAAACTGTAGATATCACACTCCCTGACTTCAAACTATACTACAAAGCTACAGTAATCAAAACAGTATGGTACTGGTACAAAAACAGACACATACATCAATGGAACAGAACAGAGAGCCCAGAAATGAACCCACACTTATATGGGCAATTTATGACAAAGGAGTCAAGAATACAAAATGGGGGAAAAGACAGCCTCTTCAATAAATGATGTTAGGAAATCTGGACAGCTACATGCAAAAAAATGAAACTCAACTACTTTCTCACACCATATACAAAAATAAACTAAAAATGGATTAAAGATTTAAAGGTAAGACCTGAAACCATAAAACTTCTAAAAGAAGCCATAGGCAGTAGGCTCTTTGACATGGGTCTTAGTAATATTATTTTGGATATGTCTCCTCAGGCAAGGGAAAAAAAAGCAAAAATAAACAAACGGGACTACATCAAACTAAAAAGCTTTTGCACAGCAAAGGAAACTATCAACAGAATGAAAAGACTGCCTACTGAACAGGAGAAGAAATTTGCAAATGATATATCTGATGAGGAGTTAATAGCCAAAACATACAGAGAACTCATACAACTCGACATCAAAAAAAACAAACAACCCAGGCTTCCCTGGTGGCGCAGTGGTTGAGAGTCCGCCTGCAGATGCAGGGGACATGGGTTTGTGTCCTGGTCCAGGAAGATCCCATATGCCGCGGAGCGGCTAGGCCCGTGAGCCATGGCCGCTGAGCCTGCGCGTCTGGAGCCTGTGCTCCGCAACGGGAGAGGCCACAACAGTGAGAGGCCCGCGTACCGCAAAAAAAAAAAAAAAAAAAAAAATGGACAGAGGAACTGAATAGACATTTTTCCAAAGAAGACATACAGTTGGCCAAAGAACACATGAAAAAATCCTCAACATAACTAATCAACATTGCAATGAGATTTCACCTCACACCTGTCAGAATGGCTATTATTAAAAAGACAACAAATAAGTGTTGGCAGGGATGTAGAGAAAAGGGAACCCTTGTGCACTGTTGGTGGGAATGTAAATTGGTGCAGCCACTATGGAGAACATGGAGATTCCTTAAAATGGAATTCCTCACTATGGAGATTCCTCAAAAAATTAAAAATAGAACTACCATGATATCCAGCAATTCCACTCCTGAGTATTTTTCCAAAGAAAATGAAAACACTAATTCAAAAAGACAAATACTGGATGATTTTGTTTATATGTGGAATCTAAAAAAACAAAACAAATGAAAAAACACAGCTAAACAGTAACAGAGTCAGAGATACAGAGAACAAACAGGTGGTTGCCAGAGAGGAGGGGGAGAGAGAGAAAAGACAAATAGGTAAGAGAGATTAAGAGGTACAAAGTTTCAATTACAAAATAAATGAGTCACAGATACGAAATGTACAGTGTGGGGAACAGAATCAGTAGTTTTGTAATATCTTTGTATGGTAACAGACGACAACTAGATTTATTGTAGTGATGGTTTTGAAATGTACAGAAATATCGAATCACTATGTTGTGGACCAGGAACTCACATAGCGTTGTAGTTCAATTATCCTTCAAAAACAAACAAACAAACAAACTCATAGGAAAAGAGATCACATTTGTGGTGATCAGAGGCAAAGGGTGGGGGCAGAGGGAAGTGGATGAAGGTGGTCAAAAGGTATACATTTCCAGTTTTAAAGTGAATAAGTGCTAGGGCTGCAATGTACAACATGATAAATAGAATTCACACTGCTATACGTTATATATGAAAGCTGTGCAGAGAGTAAACCCTAAGAGCCTACGAGTGCTCATCACAAGGAAAAGATACATTTTTTCTATTTCTTTAATGGTGTATCTATATGAGATGACAGATGTTCACTACACTTACTGTGGTCATCATTTTATGATGTATGTGAGTCAAATCATTATGCTGTGCATCTTACACAGTGCTGAATGTCAATTACATCACAATAAAACAGGAAAGAAAAAAGATGTCATAAAGTCTAAAAATAAATCCAAAGAAAGCAGAGGAATGAGATAACAAGAAAGCAAAGATTAATAATATAGAACAAAAAACTAAAAAGGATCAATAAAGTAAAAACATCATTTCTATTTAAAGACTAATATTGACAAACCCCTCACAGGATTAGTAAAAACAAAAGAGACAATGCCAACAAGCAACATTACCAATAAAAGAGATGATATCATTACAGATGAGGTATGGTATATTAAGCATGACTTCACGCTAATAATTGTGAAAACAATATGCAAAGGATCAACTTCTAGAAAATAAAACTCATCAAAAGAGTCTCAAGAGGAAATAGAAGACCTGAATAATTCAATCACCATTAAAGATACTCAATAACAAAAGTTAATCTTCACACAAATAAAAGAGCAGGCCTGACAGCTTTATAGACCAGTTCCACCAAACATTCAAGCAAAAAATCATACCCACCTTATACAAACTCTTCTAGAAAACAGAAAAAGAGAAAACATTTCCCAGTTCACTTTACCAGCCAAATACAGCACCAATACCAAAACTAGACAAGGTAAGTATGAGAAAGGAAAACTATAGGCAAACCTCAGTCATGAACATGGATGTAAAATTATTGTATAAAAAAAGTTATATCATGACTCTGGTTTTCTTTTCTTTTTTCTTTTTTTTTTTTGCGGTACGTGGGCCTCTCACTGTTGTGGCCTCTCCCGTTGCAGAGCACAGGCTCCAGACGCGTAGGCTCAGCGGCCATGGCTCACGGGTCCAGCTGCTCTGCAGCATGTGGGATCTTCCCGGACCAGGGCGCGAACCCGTGTCCCCTGCATCGGCAGGCGGACTCTCAACCACTGCGCCACCAGGGAAGCCTGACTCTGTTGTTTTTAATCTCAGGAATGTAAGGTTAATTTAATATTAGAAAAGTGATCAGTGTAACTTACCTTTTTAACAGATAGAAGAAAAAAGCTAATTCTAATAATAAAGTATTTAATAACATTAAGCTTCATTAATCTGATAAAAGGTGCATACAAAAATGAAAACAAGGGGCTTCCCTGGTGGTGCAGTGGTTAAGAATCTGCCTGCCAATGCAGGGGACACGGGTTCGAGGCCTGGCCTGGGAAGATCCCACATGCCGCGGAGCAGCTAAGCCCATGCGCCACAACTACTGAAGCCTGAGCGCCTAGAGCCAGTGCTCCACAACAAGAGAAGCTACCGCAGGGAGAAGCCCGCAAACCGCAACGAAGAGTAGACCCCACTCACTGCAACTAGAGAAAGCCTGCACACAGCAACGAAGACCAAACAAAGCCAAAAATAAATAAATAAATGTATAAACAAAAACAAAAACCTAGAGTAGAAAAGTTTTTAGTGATGAAATCTACAGTCAACATTTACTAGTAAAAACTTTTCCTTTGGGCTTCCCTGGTAGCACAGTGGTTGAGAGTCCGCCTGCCGATGCAGGGGACACGGGTTCGTGCCCCGGTCCGGGAAGATCCCACATGCCGCGGAGTGGCTGGGCCCGTGAGCCATGGCCGCTGAGCCTGCGCGTCCAGAGCCTGTGCTCTGCAACGGGAGAGGCCCCAACAGTGAGAGGCCCGCGTACAGCAAAAAAAAAAACAAAAAAAAAAACTTTTCCTTTGAGAGAGGGGTAATACCAGGACATAACCAGTGCTAGTCAGCATGCTGCAGGCCTGGCCAGCACATTAAACAAGAAAATGCAACAAAAATAATAAGAATTGGAAAAGAAACAAATTCATCACTATTCTCAGATACTATACTGTCAGTTAGAAAAGCAAAAAGGATCTACAGAAAAATGAGTAAAGTTAACTACAGTTTAACAAGTTTGCTGGATACAGCATAAACTTAAAAGGTCAGCTGCATGCTACAGTGTCAGCAACTACTTGGGAGAGGTAATTTTAAAAGAGATACCATTTACAACAGCAACAAGATGATAACGTATCTAGGAATAAATTTCAACAGATGTATAAGCCCTTTATGGTGAAAGACATTAAAGAAGGCCTAAATAAATAAAGAGATACACCACATTCTTGGATAAGAAGATTCAAAATTGTAAAGATGTCAATTCTCCCCAAATGGGTCTGCAGAGTCAATCCAATTCCAAAGTAAAATCTCAAAAGGGCTTTTTGTAGGACTTGGTAAACTGATCCTAAAATTCACATAGAAAAAACACAAAAAGGAGCACGAAGAGCTAAGAGACTCCTGAAGAAGGAATTCATCCTGTCCAATTTCAGGACCTATAAATCTATAGCTACTAAACCAATGCACTCTTGGCACTGGGATAGGCCAAGGGACAGAAAAGCAACTCAGAAACAGACCCGCACATACGTGGGAACTGTATGACGGGGCTGGCGTTGCAGGGAAAGGATAGACTTCCCTGTACCAGGGAACAGTGGTCATCTGTTTGGGGAAAAACTGATGAAATTAGATCCCTGTGAGGGAGAAGAATGCTTGAAAACAGAGGGCTGTGAGCCAGCCTGAGAACTGCTAACAGGGGCAGGTCATGAGAGCAGAGCTGTAGTGGTGGACGCGGCACAGCCGAAGCTGGCCAGTGAGACGCTGCAGCACCGGGGTTGGGTGGAAGCTGGACTGGAGAGGGTTAAACACTGAACTGGAAGCGAGCAAGGAAACGCTGAGGGCAGCACTGCTGAGAAATTTCACTTTGAAGGGGAGCAGAGAAATGGGTGGGGGAGTGCGTCGAGAGACAGGCGACTGTTCTGAGGCGAGCAGTTCTCTCATCACGACACAGAGTGAGAGGTGACAGATGAAGGAGCGGGAGGCTTTCAGAGTGAGGGAGAAGGGAGTCTGGAGCAGAGGTGCGGGGTCCCCACGAGCAGGGATAGTTCTGCCACTGTCCCGGGCGGCAAGGCAGCAAAGGTGGGCACAGGTCCAGTCAGGCTGGGGGATTTGGGGGTGGGAATGGGACGGGTGTCCCATGAAATCAGATGAGAGTGACAGTGGAGGCAGGTCTGAGGAGAGAGTGGGAACGTACTCATAGGAGCTGCTGGGGTCATGCAAAGTGCACAACTGAGGTTTGCGTCTGTGAATTTACAGGGAAAATACTGCCCCAGGTGTGTAACTTCTCTCCAGGCACAGTCAGCGGTTCTGGAGCCGGTGGAGAGGGTTCAACTAGGGTTATGGGGCAGAGGGACAAAGGGGCCGGGAAACTCGAGCGTTTGCAGGGGGAAGATTAAAATGGTGACTCCAACCTGGTAAGGATGAGGACTCTAGCCTTGTAAGAAGAGAAGGCGAGATGGGAGAGGAAGGATACCCCACGGATCTAGACACCCAGGGAAAGGTGACAGAGAATCAATGAGGGAGACAGTGGGCCAGGAGGAAGGTCTCGGAATGAGGAGTGACAGGAAGGTGGCTGGACGGCAACGAAGCCTTCTCCCCTTGTCAGCACTCTGGCTCAGACCCCAGCAAGGGAATCAGATGTGGCTCTTTGGAATTTACAAGGACATTCAATATTTCATCCTCAAAGCAAACTCACGAGGTCAGCACAACTACCCCTACCTTACAGGCAAGGAAACTGAGGCTCAGAGAGAAGACATGTCTGGGGCAGCAGGGCCCAGACCCGCCCCCCTGCGCTCTCAAGGCCAGGTCACCTGGGTAGTTGCGGCAGCCCCCCGCGGTGCTCCCCCGCCGCCAGGTGCCCTCGTACAGGGTGGTGTTCCAGTTGCGGAACCTCTGGCTCTTGAGCGTGTCGGGCGTCAGGTTGCAGATCTCCAGGCGGGTGAACTCACGCATGAAGTCTCGGAAGGACATCCTGGGGGGGGGGTCGAGGTGAGAGGTGAGCCAGGGCCCCCAGCCAGGGCACTGAGGGACGTGGCACGGCTGGGTTTGGGGGGATTGGGAGCTGGGGTGCCTGTCCCCAAGAACGGCCAGACTGAAGATGGGGCTGCTCACCAGAACTCCCCGTCCTCCATCTTGACCCGGAGCTGCTCCCGAACATAAGGGTCTACGTTGTTCCATTCCGGGGAGCTGTGGGGAAAGGGCACTGCCAGGGGCTGCCGGCCACTGACCTGCCCAGCCTCTGTCCCTGAGGCCTGTCCTCCCCTGGCGTGGGTCAGGAGGCCTCCTCCAGGCCAAGTCCAGAGATCCCAGTCCCAGTTGTCTTATAGGGGCCGGGTCAGATGCCCCGAGGATGCTCACAGGCTGGGCACAGCGGCCCGCACAGCCTGAGCTCTGTCAGGGCGGTCCTCAGACCCAGTCACATGCAGATGGGCCCCTCTGTCCAATCCTGAGCCCACCCTGGGCTGGCAGAGCTCCCAGCAGAAATGCCAGTGGCACTGAACAGCCTCCCCCAGCCTCCCTGGCCAGTGTCCGCGGCCCCTCACCCGTCACTCCAGGCTCCTGTCCACTCCACCTCGCCCCAGGGGTTCCGCATCCGGATCAGGTTCACCATCTGGCCCTGGTAGTTCACCTGTTCCCCAGAGCTCCCATCAGTGCCTGCTTCTGGTACACACTTTTAGCACCCCTTCCCTCCACCTCACCCTCGCCAAGCCCAGCTCAGCACCCAGCACCCACCATGGGAAGCACAGCTGAGAAGCCTTATGGGGAGTAACCTGCTGAGGAAGGCAGCTATGTGCACAAACTAGGGGGGGCACAAGATAAACATCTCTGGATGAGAGTCCCCAGGAGATAGAAAAGGTGCTGCAGGAGGTCAAAGGAAGAGTCGGCCTCTCCCACAGCCCTGGCCACGGGCCAGAGAGACAAGGAAGCAGGGACGGCCCTGCAGGGAAGACCTCCATGTGGGGCAGTACCTGCTTGGCCCCGGTCACAGAGTAGGCATGGCCCTTCACTAGCTTCTTGAAGGTGACAGCCTCCATATCCAGAATGCTGGAGATCTGCAGAAAGACACACATACTATGGCCAGTGTCCCCATCCCCGGTCAGGAGATGAACCCCGAGTCTTGGCGTTCCCTTGCACACACAACAGCTATGCAAAGTGATAGGCAGGAACCCTGACCCCATCTCAGCCCCTGGAAGGGGTGCTGCCTGCTACTCCACCAATGTTACCACTGGTGGCGGGGCCTGGGCACCCCACTGACACTGCTTTTGGCCAGAGCTGGCCAGACCCTTTGCAAACATGCATGAACACACACATACAGCCATGCATAGCCCCTCGCCTCACCACAGAGCCACGAGGTCCTCAGAGGACCTCGTGTGGAGGGACACAGTGAGGCGGAGAAGAGGGCGGAGAACAGACTAGAGTAGGGTAGGACTGGGGAAGAGCATGGGGGCGGGGCTGGAGTGGAGGATGCAGTGATGGTGGGGGTGGAGGCTGACATCAAGGATGAAGGAGGTCTGAGGATGAGTCGTGGGAACAGAAAAGCAACTGAGGGAGTGAATGGAGTACGGGCAGAAGCGGGGGCCCACGGGAGCCGGCACTAGGAAAGAGCTGAGGTCTGAGGCTGCGAACTGGAGAGCAGACAGGCAAGGCCTTAGATGACAGGAACAAGGAGCTGAAGTGAGGAAAACAAGCTGAGGTCTGAGGCTTTGGGGACCAGGATGACGCCAGGCATGGAGGTGGAAGATGCGACTGAAGTGATGGGCGCGGCTGGGTGAGGATCCGATGGTGTGAGGTGAAGGATGGGGTCTGGAGCCAAGCCTGCAGCGAGTCTGAGGCTGGGCTGCGTAGGGAAAGGGAGCCACTAGGAGGCTCAGGTCACAGGATGGAGCGCACTCACATCAATGGAGCAGCCCAGCAGGGAGCCTCGCTCCAGCGCCTTGAGGATGATGCTGTAGAGGTCGCTGGGCGCCTTCCGCAGCTCGTACCATTCGGTGACCCCACCTGTGAAGTCCTCAAAGCCCTCGGAGGTGCTGCCTCCTGAAAGGGCCTCGTAGCTGCCATTCACCCTGTGGGAGGCCCCGGTCAGCACTCTGTACCAAGCGGGACCCCACACTCTGGGGGTGGCCTGGAACTCTCGCTGGGCCCCTACTCACTTGGCATAGGCCTTCTCCAGCAGAGCACTCCAGAACTCGTTACCTTGGGCAGAGTGCACGAACACCAGCTTCCCGTCCTTGGTGGGCAGCAGGTCATCCACCACCACGTCCACCCACTCCCCAAACTGCCACAGCTGGGGGAAGAGAAGCATAGTGAGTAGCTGCTTTGAGATCCCCGGGGCCTGAGCTTACGCCTCAGCAGCTCTCCCACTTACTAGACACCTGATTCTAGGTCATATATCCTAGACACGGGATCTGAGCAACTTATCCTCTCTGAGCCTCACTTTCCCTCTCCACAAAAGGGAACAGCAATGCCTTCCTCATGGGAAAACTAAAGAAGATTAGGAAGGTAGTTTTTAGGGCAGCATTGTTGATATGTTTTGAAACAGACCAAGGGATGGAGAGGTTGCAAAGCCCTTGGGCCTTGGCTCTCCCGGAACCTTTTAAGGCCATGTCCCCTGCCTTTCCCCCTCCCCATTCTAGGCTCTGTGTGTGTGTGTGTGTGTGTGTGTGTGTGTGTGTGTAGGGGGGCTGCGGATACCTATGTAAATTAGGTGTGGAATAAAAATGTGTCATCCAGATCCTTCAACCACAAGGTGGACAGCAAACCGCAGGGTTTGCTTCATAGATGCCTTGAGGGCCAAGTTTCCCAGAGAGGTAGGAGTCGGCCCGCCGAGGCCAAAAGTGACTCAGTGCTACGGCATTGGCATTCGGGGCTGTGTGTGTGCGCCGAACAAGGGGGCGAGGGGAGGAGGTGGGCCCACCGCACTGTCTGTGAGGGAGTGAACGGGCCAATCAGAGGCCGGGGAGGAGCGGATTGGTGGAGTGAAGGGAGAGGGTGGGGAAAGGGCGGTGAGGCCACGCCCCGGTGGGCCAACGCTGGCAGGTGCCGCACTTGGCCACAGTAGTTGCCACCGCACGGTGGGTCCTGCAAGTCAAGCCTTAGGCGCCGAGGCGGGTGAGGACGAGGTAGGGCAAGGGGCTCCCTGGCTAGGCGGAAGGAGAGGACACTGGGGCCAGAGATTCTCATCCAGGCTTCCTGGGGGTGTGTCTCTCCCAAAACCAGCCTACTGAGAATTCATTAGTGTGATTTGAAAAATGGGCCGTGCGCAAACAACATCAGGAAACGCTGGCCCGAGTCTTTCTTTTCTGCAAGGCTCTCTAAGAGGCTGGCGATTGCCAAAGTGCAGGCGGAGCTGGGAGTGGGTGGGTGGGTGGACTGATGCCAAGGGTGTAGATGGCCACATGTGCTGGTCGGTTTTCCCGGCAGAACACTCTCTGTTTCTCAGATAGGGAAACTGAGACCCTGAGGAGGAAAAGGATTTGTCCCACAGGATATAACACAGAGATCTTTCTACTCTTCTAAGCACTTTTCTCCCCCGATGTGCACAAGCGTCCAGGAAAGCTGCCAGCCGAAATACCTGCCCAGCCGTTTCACACATGACAGATTCTCACACATGACGGATCGGAGATGGAATCAAGAGGTCACACGCAATACTTTCGAGAGGGAGGGCTGGCCCTGCAAGGTGTGGCCCTGAGCCACCCTAACTTCAGTGTCCCCACCACCTGCAGTGCCTGCTACCCCTCTCTCCCTCACCCCCCTTGCCCAAGGTGCATGTGGGGCTCCTCACCTGGAAATGGAAGATGCCGACATAGCCATCCTGGAAGCTTTGGCCATGTGGAACTACTCGGTGCAGGAGGGTGTCATTGAGGGTAAGGGAGGCGATGGCCGCCAGGAGCCAACAGTCCCCTGGGATGGGAAAGAGCCACGTCAGGCCTGCTCTACCAATCTGCGCCCAATGGTGCACACGAGTGCCATGCTGGGGAGAAACGGGTTCCCTGGGCAGGGCTCCCCTCAACTTACAGAAAAGACCCAGGAATCTGGGCAAACCAGCCCCAGCACTGATAGCCAGAGCCTGCTTGGGCTTGCAGAAGGGAGGGGCTGAGGCAGAGCAGGAAGGAACGGGTATAGGGAACTGCTTTGGAAAAACACTCAAAACGCCCCAGGGCCTACCCAGTGCTCCCTGGCAGATGTCTGTGCGGGTGGCTCCATCCACGATGAACTGGGGGTTTGAGAACAGCTCCTGCAAGAGACCCAGAGTCCTGTCTCTGGGCCAGCCCCTCCTAGGGACCTGGAGTCCTAGTCCCACTCCTCACCCAGGAAGGGGGTAAACTGAATCCCACCCAGGGTGGCCCCTCTCACCGTGGGACGCTTCCACTTGATGCCATAGGTTTTGGAGGAGTTAGGGCCCAGGTCCTTGAAGCCCAGGCTCTGGGGCACTGGGGGGAAAGCCTCATCACGGAAGAGGGCCCCACTCTGCAGGCAGTGAACCCGCAGCTGATCATAATCCTGGCCCAGGTACTTGATGGCGTTTTCATGGCGGCCCAGGCCCAGCTCCTTGGCCCGCTGCTTTTGCACTTGTGCAGACACCCCGGTGCAGTACACCGGAGTGATGACCTCCTCAGCCATCCTGTGGGAGAGATGGGCCTGCTCAGAACCCAGGCCTTCCCAGGACTAGAGCTGGGACTCCTGTCTGCTAACACTGCTTTCCTTCCTCCCCAGACCTGGGGTTCCCCGCCCCCACTGCTCCTCTCACTGAATCAGGGCTGCCACCTCCCTTTGCTCCCACAACCCTGGAGAGGGGGCTTCCCATCCCCCCAGGTATGGTGGCCACCATCTCCCTACCCCCACCCAGTGCTACCACCTCTCTTTTACCAGATGCCCATTGTCCTGGGTCTGCAGTCCTGTGGTCAGCCAGTCAGGTTGGGGAAGGGCGGAGCCCGAAATAACACAAGGAACCAGGAAGGTGGGAGACCCCAGGGAAGGCCTCTGACCGTTTGCCTGCCTGTAACCCCCCTCCTCAAACTAGCCGAGCTCCCGTACACTGGCCCCTTTCCCTGGCTTGGGGGCTGAGTACTCCAGTCGGGGTCCCCCTCCCCAAGCTCTTGAGACAGGTTGAATGATCAGGGCTGCTGCGCCTCAGTCCTTCCCCCTCCGGCCCTCCCCCAGCCCAGCGCAGCCCGGCCCCTGGAGGCAGTGAGGAACGCAGGCTGGGGCGGGCGCCGGAGCTGTGCGGCTTCCCCAGCCCCTGCCCCAGTCCCAGGCACTCAGAGAGCCCGGGATAGAGGCAGCCCCTCAGCCCGGGAGCAGTGGCCAGGCTTCGGGAGCAGCGGCCCGGCCACCCACCTCCTTACCTGGGGGAGGAGTGTTCGGGGGGTCGCTGCGGTCCCTGCGGCTGGCTTCCCCGGTGGCAGCTGAGGACAGGGCCCAACCAGGAAGAGCGCTCCTCCCCGCCCTCCTCCCGCGGCCCCTCCGCCCTCCTCCCTCCCTCCCTCCTTCTGCCCCTTCTCTTCCTCCTCCTCGGGCTCCAGCCCCGCTTCCTCTCTGCCTTCCCTTATCTCTCGGGCACCTCCTCAGACTGTCTCTCTAACTCACGGTGTCTCCCCGCCCCTCCCTCCGCAGACGCCGGGCCAACTGCGCGAGAGGACAAATTAGTAAAAGGCAGAGTTGTCCCCGGGGAGGGGCCAGCGCCAGTCGGGGTGGGGAGGGCTGGGGCCCGGACGGAAGGTCACCGCGGGGGATGGGGAGGGAGAGGACAGGACAGGGGGTATTTTTAACCAGGGGCAACAGCTCGAGTTGCAGGGCCCGGCGGCCCCACCCCACGCGGCGCCCCCAGAGGGCATTCTCGGGAGTCCGGCCCGGCGGCGCCGCCTCCCGCAGCCCCGGGTCCGTCCCCCCTGCGCCCCTCCTCCGCGGGGCCGCAGCTGTCCCTCCGCCCCCGGCCCCGCGCGCCCTAAGCGCGGGGCCGAGATTACCTCGGGCTGAGGCAGCTGCTCGGAGGAGGGGCCGGGCTGGCGGGCGAAACGACCCCTGCCGGACGCTCTGCAAACGGCAGCCCCACCCTGCCGGGTCCTAGCCGCAGACCGGCTCCTGGGCAGGGCCGACTTCCCCCCCACGCCACCCCCGCGCCCTGGGGCGCAGGCTCCGGGCGCCGGACGGGGCTCGAGGAACCGGTCCCCCACGCCCGGGTTGGCTGCGTGACCTTGGGTAAGTCCCTACCCCTCTCGGCCTTAGTTTCCCCATTTGTGCAGCGACTGTGAAGAAATGAGGAACTGTGGAAGCCCATCTTTCTCTTACTCTCTGAGGTTTCTTGAACCTGGAAGTTGCGAAGCCGGCATCCCTGCCCTCTCCTCCAAGCCCTCCCTCTCCCATCCACCTGGGAATGCCCGTGTGCCGCTTTACCCAGGAGGCGGCGGGAGAGACTGCGAGCAGGACAGTAGGCCCACCCGGGACCCGGAGAGACCCCACCTCCCGAGATGCAGAAGGTGGAGAGCCGAGAAGCAGGAGGGAGCGAGACGGCAGCGGTCCGGTGCCCCAGCTCAGGGCTTTTGATTGACCTTGGGGGCCCCGACCCAGCAGGTCGAAGCCCTTATATGATGTACACACAAGCATTTTGTTGGGGAAACGGTGCATAGCCTTCCTAGGATCTGAGGGCGCATGACCCCAAGAAGGTTAAGAGCCACTGATCTAATCTGACTCCATTCTCACTCCTAGTTTACAGATGAGGAAAACTGAGGCCTGAGAGAGTGCGACTTGCTCAGCTCCTTCAACTGGTGAGTCAGGGCTAGAACCAGCTTCTGAGCTCTTTGCTCTTCACCACTGGGCATTAACGTGTCCAGTCTTGACTAAACCGCCGACAGGTCTTTGCCTAACAGAGACCCATGACTAAGGCAGACCAGCGCGTGCTAGAGGAGGCTGCTCTCCTGGTTCAGCTTTGGGGATTAAGGAAGGTGAATCCTATTGGAAAAGTCGGAATTAACCAGGCAGTGAGGTGCTAGATAGGGTGTTCTTAGCTGAAAGAACTACGTGTGCAAAGGTCCAGAGGCTGGGGGAACAGGCCAGTAAGGGGAATTGCAAGTGTTCCTTGTGACTGGATCACAGAGAGCAGGGGCCTGGGAGAGGAAAGATGCTATGGAGAGGTAGCAGAGACCACCCCTCCCCTCAAAGCCCTCTGGCTCAACCTATGTGTCCCACAGTCCTCAGAATTACTTCCACCAAACTGTCACTCCTGCTGACTGCGTTTGACTGTTCATGGGCACTGACCACCTCCTGTATGTGCAAGGCACTGTGCTCACCTGGGCATAAGATGGTGAAGACCTATGGCCTTGGCTCCCTCTGAAGGAAGCAGACATGCCTCAACTTTTAGACGCATGATTGGTTGAGAAGAAGAATGGTGTGAAGGAAGCCCATAAGTGAAGCCTTAGCTAATCTAGGTGTTAGAAGAGGCATAAATCAGACAAAGGGAGTTATGGCAGGGGTGGGCGAGATGCCAGTGAGGGGAATTAATTGCCTTGGCATATGGAGGAACTGAAATATTCCTAGTGTTGCTTGAGCACAGAGAGAGAAAGGGAGAGAAGAGTTGTGGCAGGTCTGGGTCGGCCATGGAAGATGGATTTTGTTCTACATAGAAGGCTGCTCAGATTTGTACAAATGAAGGAGAAGGATGCCTGGGAGTGGGTGGATCAAACTAGGGAGGTGGTAGACACAAGTGGGAAACAGATGGATTTGATAACTATTTAGGAAACACCATATCAAAATGTAACTCCAACTGGATTATACACCTAAATATATACTCTAGGACTATAAAACCTCTAGAAGAAAGCATGGGAAAAATCTTAGCAATCTTGGGCTTGGCAAAGATGTCTTAAATACGACACAAAAAGCTGAAACAATAAAAGAAAACATTAAGTTGAACTTTATCAAAATAAAACACTTTGTTTTCAAAAGGCACTATTATGAAAATGAAGAGACAAGCCACAGACTAGGAAATAATTGCAAATATATATATGTGTATCTGATGAAGGACTTGTATTTAGAATATATAAAGAACTTTTACAACTTAAAAAAATAATCCAATAAAAATGGTTGAAAGATATGAATAGACATTTCCGAAGAAGATATTGGATGGCAAATAAGCACATGAAAAAATGTTCATTCACCGGTAAAGTGCAAATTAAATCAACTAGAAGGACCACCATTGCAAACCTGGAATGGCTATAATTAAAAAGACGGACCATGCCAAGTGTTGGCAAGGATGTGGAGGAGTTGGAACTCTCATACGCTGCTGGTGGGAATTCAGAATACCACCACTTTGTTAAACAGTTTGGTAGTTTCTTTAAAAGTTAAACATATATTCAGCAATAAACAGAGATAACCTAGCAAGCTACAGAAAGATGCCAGAAGCTTAAATGCATATTGCTAAGTAAAAGAAGCCAGTATAGGGGCTTCCCTGGTTGCACAGTGGTTAAGAATCCACCTGCCAATGCAGGGGACACGGGTTCAAGCCGTGGTCCGGGAAGATCCCACATGCCATGGAGCAGTTAAGCCCGTGTGCCACAACTACTGAGCCTGCGCTCTAGAGCCCGCGAGCCACAACTACTGAGCCCATGTGCCACAACTACTGAAACCCGTGCACCTAGAGACCGTGCTCTGCAACAAGAGAAGCCACCGCAATGAGAAGCCCGCACACCACAACGAAGAGTAGCCCCCGCTCGCCACAACAGAGAAAAGCCCACGCGCAGCAACAAAGACCCAAGGCAGCCAAAATAATTAATTAATTAAATTTTTTTTTTTTAAAAAAGAAGCCAGTATAAGAAAACTATATAGTGTATGATTCCAACTATATGACATTCTGGAAAAGGTAAAACTAGAGACAGTAAAGAGATCAGTGATGGCCAAGATTTCAGGGAAGGTGGGGGAAGGGAGCACAGGGCATTTGTAGGGCAGTGAAACTCTTCTGTGTGATACTGTAGTGGTGGATACATAACATTATGCAAAACCCATAGAATGTACAACACTAAGAGTGAACCCTAAAGTAAACTATGGACTTTAATAACAATGTATCAATATTGGTTCATCAGTTGTAACAAATATACCACACTAATGCAAAATGTTAATAGGAGAAACTGTGCGCAGGTGGGAAAAGGGATATGGGAATTCTCTACCCTTTCTGAGCAGTTTTTCTGTAAACTTAAAACTGCTCTAAAAAAATAGTCTATCTTAAAAAAAGAAAAATAAAGTTAAGTACACACCTACGACACGACCCAGCCATTCCACTCCTAGGCATTTACCCAAGGGAAATAAAAGCGTGTGTCCACACAAAGACTTGTGTGTGAATATTCATAGCAGTTTTAATTGTAACAGGCAAAACTCGACACAGCCAAATGTTCATCAACAAATTGTGAACGGATAAGCAAATTGTGGTGCGTATATATACAATAGAATACTACCCAGTAATGAAAAGGAACAACAATGGATGCATCTCAGAATAATTATACTGCATGTAAGAAACCAGACCAAAGTACATTCTTCTATATAATTCCATTTCTATGAGAATTCGAGGAAAAGGATGGCCATTTAGTGACAGAAAGCAGGTCAGTGGTGCCTGGAGGGGCCGGCAGGTGGGAAAGGGCGGGAGGGAGAGATTACAAAGGGGCTTAAGGAAACTTTTTGGGGTGATGGATACGTTCATTACCTTGATTGTGATAATGGTTTCATGGGGGTATACATGTCAAAACAAAAATGTACCTTTTAAGTATACATAGTTTATTGTATGTCAACTATACCTCAATAAAGCTGTCGAAAACACCTATAGAACTTAGCCACTGATTGGATATGGCTCTTGGGAGATAGGGAGGAATCTGGGTGGATTAATGGTGTGGGGGACACTAATCTGGAGGGGATACTGGAGGATCAGGTTTGGGGGGTACCTTTGGGACCCACCCCCATCCAAGGGGAGATGCCTGGGGGTGGGACTAGCCCTCAGAATAGAGGTACAGATTTGGGAGTCACTGGCCATCGGTGCCACCTGAAAGAAGTATGTAGAGACAGGGGACAGACACTTCATTCTGAACACAAAGATGCTTCATAAAGATGTCTGTTCTTAGTAATCTATAGATTTATTGAAATTAACAATTCTAGGCACTTCCCTGGCCATCCAGTGGTTAAGACTCTGCGCTCCCAGTGCAGGGAGCGCAGGTTCCATCTCTGGTCGGAGAACTAAGATCCCGCATGCCGCGTGGTGTGGCCAAAAAAATAAAAAATTCTAACAGATTTTTAAAAATTCTAACAGATTGTTTGAGGGGAAGAGGGACTAGAAAAGCTGATTTAAACTTCATATGGAAAATTGAACAAGCAAGAATAGCCAAGAGGGACTTCCCTGGTGGCACACTGGTTAAGAATCCACCTGCCCATACAGGGGACATGGGTTCGAGCCCTGATCCGGGAAGATCCCACATGCCGCAGAGCAACTGGGCCCGTGTGCCACAACTACTGAGCCTGCGCTCTAGAGCCTGCAAGCCACAACTACTAAAGGCCGTGAGCCTAGAGCCCGTGCTCCGCAACAAGAGAAGCCACCACAATGAGAAGCCCGCACACCGCAACTAGAGAAAGCCCGTGCACAGCAACGAAGACCCAATGCAACCAAAAATAAATAAATTAAAAAAAAAAAAAGAGAATAGCTAAGAGACTCCTGAAGACAGGAGACTAACCCTACCAGATATTAAATCCAATCTGTAATAATTAGATGTAATGAAGAGAGGTACTGATGCACAAAGATCAATGAAAGATAGAAAAGCCTAGAAATAGATCCAAATGAATATAGAAATTTAGTATAAGAGCAGCAATTCAAATCTGCTGAGAAAAGATGAGTTTTTCACTAAAAGGCATTAGGAAAATGGGCAGGAATTTTGTATATGATAAATTCCAGATGAACTCATGATTTAAATGTAAAAAATGAAAACAAAAATACAGCCAGCAGCTAAGGGAGACAGTCTTTTAATCATCTCAGTGTGGAAAAGGTCTTTTCAACTATGACACAAAACCCAGCAGCCACAAAAATTTATTTTACTACACTAAAAAATCCGCATAGCAAAGCTAAAATGATAAACCAAAGAAAATACTTCCAATTTACATCCTGAAAGGCTACTTTTCCTTATATGTGAGTCAGGTACCAAAAACAGTGGCAAAATGGGCAAAGACAAGGACAGTTCACAAAAAAGTAGACAAAGAGCTCTTAAACATATGAAACAATGCTTGAGCTCACTCAAAAGAAAAATACAAATTAAACCTTCACCAAGACACCATTTTCTACTTAGCAGTTTGGCAAACATAAAACAATCTGGTACCTCACTGATTGGTGAGCGTTCTGGAAAACAGCCTTCACATGCTCTGCTAGAGGTTGGGGGGGAAGGGCAGTACAGGCATAGCCCCAACAGAGGGACATTTGGCAAGGTCCTTCAATTTTGACTTGACCTTTGGCTGAACAATTCTTCTAGGAATTCACTCTACAGATACCTTTTCACATTTGAACAATGCTGTTCTTACAAAGTCTTAGTGACTCTCTATAGCACTGTCTGGAATAGCAGAAGTGTGGAAACAAATGCCAATCAATAGGAAAAAAGATACATTATAGTACATCCACACAGAGGAATACTACACAGCTGTCGAAAGGAATGTGCAGACAAGGAACCATCTTTAAAATACGTTGATAAGTACACAGTAGGATGTATGGAATTCTCCCACTGGAGTGTTTTAAAAATGGGGGTGGGACATATATGCATATTTGGTGTGGTATCTTTTTTCTGACACCACGTCTCACACCAAATAGCTTTCTTCCCGGATACCAAATACATGCGACGGGTCCACACCAACTCTCCAACACCATCTAGGTGCCTACAATTCAATTCGGACACCAGTTGCCAGAGTTAGCGCAGACCCCGTGGGTTAAGGGCTCAGTTCCACAAGATGCCGGCCACAGATGGAGTGCCCAGGCGACCCACGCTCCTGTGTGGCCGACTACAAATTTGGGGATGCCCACAACACCCCTCCTCAGGCCTGATAATTCAGTAGAACGCTCTCAGCACTCAGGAAGGTGCTTTACCTACTGTTAACAGTTTCTTATAAAGGATACTCAGGAGCAACCAAATAGAAGAGACTCATAGGGCAAGATGTGGGGGGGGGGCAGGCGGAGCCACCCTCCCCCCAAACTCCAAATCTCCAGTGCCCTGCCCCTCCTGGAGGAAGTAGGGAAGCTGAAAGTTCCCACCCTCTAGATCAGTTTTCCCCCATCCTGAGTCACCTCATTAGCATAAACTCAGGTATGATCCAAAGGAGCTCATTATGAATAACAAAAGACACTCCTGTAACTCTGGAAATTCCAAGGGTTTTAGGAGCTCTGCCAGGAACCAAGGACAAAGACCAAATATGTATATTTTTATTATACCACATTTGGTTATACACATTCAGATTCTTTCTCTGGCAGGACATGAATTATTACTTTCATTGCTTCCCGGAAGGGGAACCAGATGGCTGGGAGTCAGGGGCAGAAGGTGACACTTGGTGCAAAATTCAAAACATACATGTGAATATATTACCTATTTGAAAAACTCTTACAAATACTTTACAGTCCTCGTCATGGCTTCTAACGGTCGCAGTCTCCAGGCTTTACCTCCTTACTTCTTGGGAGCCACTCATAGAGAGGCAGGGGAATCACGTCCAGATTCCTCTGCCACCTGACCCTTTAGACTTCTCTGTCTTGTGTTCCGGCCGCTCCCCAAACGTACGTTCCCCTCTAGCCTTTCTCTGGGCAGCAGTTCCCTCTACTAGTAACACCCACATTTGAGCTCTACTCTTGAAACCTAGTTCTAAACCCTTCTAGGATTAACTCATTCAAATCTCAACCGACACCCTTTTTAGTGTAATACCCATTTTACAGATGAGGCAGTAGAGGAGATTAAATAACAGGCTAAAGTCACACATAAACCTGGACTTTGAACTTAAGCTGTCTGGCACCAGAGACTAAGTCTTAATCACTACTCTGGACTGTCTTTCCAAGAACACTGTTCCTCACCACCAGCACCCCAACACCACCACCCGAGCACGGGCAAACCTGACATTGTTCAAGGCCCCGTTCAAATGCCAGCTCCTCGGGTGAGTCTTCCCTGCTCCCCAATTAACAAACTTACTTTGGGGAAGGGAGAGGGGTCCTGTATTATAATAATTACATTATATCCGATTGCCGCCCAGAGCAAGGACCAAGGCTCATTCCTAAACAGACCTGACCCTGCAGGCATATCTAGACTGACAATGGAGCTGCTTTCCTTCTGAGCATTTTTTTGTCCAGGAGGTTCCAGACCCTCTTCTAAGGACTGCAGATACCTCATCTCATTTAGTCCCATCTGCACTGTGTGGATCTCACCAGCCACATGGATGTTAAAAAGGGGAAACAGGTTCAGGATGACTGGTCACGAATGGGAGGAGAGGAGCTATTACAGGACCTGTGCTCATGGGTCTCCAACCACTGGTACCTAAACGTGGCAGATGCCCCTCTCCCGGTAGCTCCCTCCCTGCCCCCGCCCTGGGTCAGGGACCCAGACTAGGGCCTAAGCACAGTTGGTGTCCTGTGGACATGAATTTATTTGAGGAGTCAGGTCAGAGTGCGCACAAGTTGCAGGTAGGGAGGAAGGGGCAGGGGGCATGGGCAGCCCTGCCAGCCTGAGGCCAAGTAGACAGGAGGCCGGAGGGGCCCCAGCCAGTGGAGCACTGGGTCAGCAGGGAGCAGACGGGCTGTTCTTCACCCTGCGAGTGTCAGCGCCGAGGGCACGGCAGCAGCTTTGAGAAGACTGCGGGAGGAAGGATGGAGAGAGGCTCAGAGGAAGCTCGCCAAGCCCAGGCGGCTGGGAGGTGGCAGGGCTGGACACATGCCCAGGTGTGCTGGACCCCAGGCCCCTCCTTCCCATTCTGCTGGCCCCGCACCTGCCCCCCAGCCCCTCTCAGCTCCCCCTACTGTACCCTACTCACTGTGGAGGGTGTAGGTGCCTGGCTCCAGTTGCAGCTGGGTGGGCAGGACAATGAGGAAGGCCCTACTCCAGGAGTCTCCAGCCACTGAGAGACAAGCTTGGGAGGGAGGGCGGTGCCGCTCAGGGTTTTGGGAAGGGCACTTGGATATGACAGGCAAGGGGCAGGGGTGGTGGCAGCGGTGGCTGTGGCAAGGGGGCAAGCCACACAGGGGACAGTGGGGTGGCGAGAGGCCGGGGCCCCGGGGGAGGGGGATCTGGGCCTTTGGGTAGCTCCTCTGAGCCCTGCCGTGGTGGGGATGTCTCTCTCGAGTCCAGGCCCAGTGGGTCGGCTCCTTGGCCATGACCTGGCATGAGAAGAGTGGATGGTAAATGGGAGGTGGGAGGCCCAGCCTCTTTCCCCCACCCCAGGGTGCTGGCGGGACCTCACCTCCTCGCAGCTCTGGCGTCTCACCACGGCCCTGAAGCCCATCCGTGCCCACAGCTTGTCCCTCTGACACAGGAAGTCTGACACTCGATGATGCCAATCTTGGCCCAGGGCCCACAGAAAAATCACACTTTTGGGGTCCTCCAGGTCTTCCTCCATGTCATTTGCAAGGTACCTGGCCACAGAGGCAGGGGGCAGGGAACAGAGGCTGTAAGCATCTGCCCTGCCCCACCCTGCCACTCCGAGTCAGGGTCCCCATCACGCGCCCAGGCCACTCACAGTGCCAGGAACAGATTGCTGTGGGTGTACTCGCTGAGCTGCAGGTTGGCGCGCCGGAAGTAGACCAGCACCATGGCCAGGAGATACTGCAGACACAGAAATGGGGAGAGTTAGAGTGAGGCACTGGGTGGGGGGGCTGCGCCAGCCCCTTCTGCACCCAAGGAAGTTCCGGTGGGGCTAAAAACTCGGGGGTAAAATGGTGGGGAGGGGCCTGCAAAGAGAAGGGTTAGAAGGGAGGCGCTCCCTCCACCAGACCAGAGGACCCAACGAATTAGCAGCACCGGAGCCCCACTAATTCAATCTTCCCCAAGCGAGGGTGGCCTCTGCCCCCACTGTGCCCTCTCACCTTATCTGAAATCTGGAAACAGGGATCTTTGGAGAGGAAATCCTGGAGGAAACTGTGCTCTGGGGGTAGAGAGGAGAAACGGTGGACTGGGGTTACCACCCCAACACACACAAGGTAAGAGGGGCAGTAGCCGTTCCAAAGCCCAAGCCTCCCCTGAACCCACTTTCTGACATGACACTCCCCACCTGCCAAACTGGGGCCACCTGAGGAGAGCAGGGACAGAGGCTGCAAGCTGAGATCCCACCTCCCACACCTGTTCACGCTTGGTCCCCACGGCCCCTGCCGTGCCAGCCCCCAAGTGGACTCACCCAGAAGGCTGAGGAAGGCCTGGAGCTCCTCGTGCCGGCGGAAATGGAAAGACTCACCCCCCTCCCCTTGACGGCTCCAGCCCCTCAGCTTCACCTGGGTGCCAACCGCAGGGATTGTGGCAGGATCTTGGGCATCACTCATCTCTTGGGGGGTGGGGGTGGGTGAGGGGGGGTGGGACGGGGTGACCTGTAAAGGAAGCAGCCCCAGGACTTAGCACTTACCCCACTGCCCCCCAGAAGTCACGGGGATCAGCGTGCTGGCCTGAAGAGATGACCTCCAGGAAGTGGAGGCATGGGAAATGGAGAAATGGGGGCTCAGAACAGAAGGAAACTGAGATGTGGCGCAGCGGGTGGGGGGAGGGGGCGGGTATGGGGGCAGAAAAGCAGCAGAGCTCCTGGAGGCTACAGCACCCTCCCCCCTCCTCCTGGCACCCCAGACCAGGCCAGAGAGGAAGAACAGCAGCAACAAACACCTCTGAGGGCTTCCTAAGTGCCTGGAGCTGTGTTAAATGCTTTAAGGACATTATCTTATTTCATCCTGGTAAGTAGACCCATTTTGCAAACACGGAAACTGAAGCATGGAGGTCTCACGGCCACTTCAAGGTGGAGCCTGTCTGACCCCAAAGCCAGAGTTTAACGGCTCCTCTTGTCTCCCACCTCACAACAACCCCCTCACCCTTCACTAAAGCGGCAGCCCTGAAAGAACCAGCAACGCTTTACCGCCCAGAAGGAAAACTGAGGCCCAGAGAGAGGAAGGTTATTGGACAAATACTGGGGTTTAGGGCAAGTTGAGGTGGGGCCACCTCAAACATTTTTAGCTACGAAGAGAGAGACTCCAACTATGGGGCTTAGGGGAGGGACCCCTCCACCACCCCTCGGTCAACCTAGGGGCCTCCATCTTGCTTCCCACAAGCAGCCCAACCTCTTCCCTCCAGAAGCATTACCTGAGCTCAGGAGTTAACCTACAGCGTAACTCCAAGCCCGGCCAGCGCATTTATATAGCCCCAGGGCTGCCCCGCCCCTGCAGCCCTCCACCAATCAGGCCCCTTTCTGGGAAAGGGTGGGGCTTCTCGCCATCACCACCCACCTCTACTTGGAGAAAATCCAGTCAGTTTCCACCACTCGTCTCCCAGCTGCGTCTCCCCAAGGTAAATCTCCTCCAAAGTCTCATCACCTACAAGAGGGGTGAAGGCAGGCTAGCTGGACCCCACAGCCTGAAAGGCAGCAGGAGCCCCTCTCGACTCTTTACAAATGCAGAGCCAAGGCGCGGGGCGGGAATGCTACTGACCTGGGCTGAGGCGAGCGGCTGATGAGTAAGATGTGATTCAGGGATTGGGCCTTGCTGGGGAAGGGTCGCTGGATGTGTCTGTGTTTGTTTCAGATCCAGGAATCCCCAAACCTGGGAGCCAGAGAGGAGATGGTCTTGGCGTGAGAATTCCCAGGGTCCACATCCTCCTCCCAAGGTCTTTTAGGGGTATGGGGAGCCCGGCCAGCAGCTCCAAGGTGGGGGAGGAAGGCTTTGCCCAGGACCACCTAGCTCATCCTCTCCACACCGCCACCCCCCGCCCCCGCCACACACACAGCAGACCTTAAGCCTTTTCATCTTCACTGGCTCAGTTACGCTTTACAGCCAGTTGTATTGGACAGTCAGAACCTGCATTACTTTCCACATGGGACAGGTGACATTTTTTCCCTATTTTTTTTTTGCTGTGATAAAATACACATTACATAAATTTAACAATATTTACTGCCTTAACTTTTTAAAAATAAATTTATTTATTCATTTTTGGCTGTGTTGGGTCTTTGTTGCTGTGCACGGGCTTTCTCTAGTTGCCGAGAACAGGGGCTACTCATTAAGGTGGCTTCTCTTGTTGCAGAGCACGGGCTCCACGAGCATGGACTCAGTACTTGTGGCGCTCGGGCTTAGTTGCTCCGCGGCATGTGGAATCGTCCCAGACCAGGGTTCAAACTCGTATCCCCGGCATTGGAAGGCGGATTCTTAACCACTGTGCCACCAGGGAAGTCCCTGCCTTAACATTTTTAAGTTCACACTTTTAAATACTCACTAAATGCCTCCCCATTTCAAAACCTTCAACTGAGGACTTGGGGGCTAAGAAGGAAGGAGAATACATAAAACTCAAAGTCATCGGACAGGATGGCAGATTCACTTCAAAGTGAAAATGATGACACATCTCAAGAAACTCAAAGAATCATAATGTCAAGGACAGGGAGTTCCCATGAATTCACTCAGGTTTCTCTTCGAAGGTCAGAGAATTGCTGATAATCACACTCCAAAAGAACTGGGAATGGAGAGAGCAGATGTGATTGGAGTTTATCGGGAACAAACGGGTGCATTCAACGGTTCTGATATTCTTATTTTTTGTTCTTTTCTCTTAATCCTTTTTTATTTTTTTTATTTTTTTACATCTTTATTGGAGTATAATTGCTTTACAATGGTGTGTTAGTTTCTGCTTTATAACAAAGTGAATCAGTTATACATATACATATAATCCTTTTTTATTTTTAAAAATAGTTCCTTGTAACGTGGTGTTCAAACCAGAATTGAAAACTGGCACCCCATCGCTTTAAAACATCTGGTAATTTGAATTCTAGTGCCCACCAGGGAAGTCCCTCATCCTTTCATTTTCTTAACATTGTTTTCACAGAGCAAGTCTTTCATCTTGATGATGTGCAATTATCAATTTTTTTTTTTTTTTTTGGTATGGATTGTGGGAGCGGTTTCAAAGGCAGGATTCTCCCATCCCCCAAGACCTCAAGAAGCCCCAGAGAGTAGACAAAACCCAAGACAAGAGGCAGCCAAAGGCAGGCCACTGTAGAAGAAGGAGCCAGAGGCCTGGGGCTTCCAAGCTGCCCTGGTCAGATGTGTAGGAGGCCACGCTAGGGCAGAGAGGCCTGTGGGTGGGGAGGTGGGCAGGGCATGGGAGTTGTAGATGAGGGGGATGAGCCCTGAGTGGGTGTGGCCAGAGGACTGCCATAGATCACAGATCCAGGAGGCAGAGGGCAGCCACCCTTTCAAGCCTGGTTCTGGCACCCCTTGCCTCTGCACACCCTCCCTGATTTGCTCCCTGAATTGCCTCATCTATTCCACTGGCATTGAATCCCTCCAGGGGTTCCAAAGTTTCTCGCAGCCCTAATGCTCCTCCAAGTCCACACCTGTACCTCCAGGTGCCTCTTGGACATCTCCACTTGTTTTCTCCAGGTACCTCATTATCTGTCCCCACGAACCTGTTCCTTCCTCAGTTTCCCCATCTACTTACCAATAGTTGATCAAAAAATTTAAAACAAACAAACAAACCTGAGAGTCATTGTCTCTAAGTAAACTTTTTATTACAGCACAGCAGCCAGACAGTAAAGTGCACAGATCAGAAATAACTAACTGGGGACTTCCCTGGTGGTCCAGTGGTAAAGAATCTGCCTTACAATGCAGGGGACACAAGTTCAATCCCTGGTCAGGGAACTAAGATCCTACATGCTGAGGGGCAACTAAGCCCCAGCGCCACAACTACTGAGCTCGCACGCCTCAACTAGAGAGCCTGTGTGCTGCAAACTACAGAGCCCACGTGCTCTGGAACCTGCGCGCCACAACTATAGAGCCCAGGCGCCCTGGAGCCTGCGCGGGCCACAAAAAGAGAGAAATCTGCACGCTGCAACGAAGAGCCCGCACACCGCAAGTAAGATCCAATGCAGCCAAAAATAAAATAAAATTAAATAAATAAATAATAAATAAATCTTAAAAAAAAAAAAAACTAACTAACTGGCTTGGGAATTCCCTGGTGGTCCAGTGATTAAGACTCTGTGCTTTCACTGCCGAGGGCCCAGGTTCGATCCCTTGTCGGGGAACTAAGATCCCACAAGCTGCATGGCACGGCCGAAAGAAAGAAAGAACTGGCTTGATGAATTTTCAGAACACTCCCGTGGAGCCAGCACCAGATGAAGAAACAGCACATCACAGCAGCCCCTCATGCCCCCTCCTAGGCTCCAGTCCTCCCCACACCACCAAGGTTAATCACCATTCTGGCCTCTATCATCAGAGTTAGTTTTGCCTGTTTTTTGTTTGTTTGTTTCTTTTGGCTGTGTTAGGTCTTTGTTGCTGCATGTGGGCTTCCTCTAGTTGAGGAGAGTGTGGGCTACGCTTAGTTGCAGTGTGCGGGCTTCTCATTGCAGTGGCTTCTCTTGTTGTGGAGCACAGGCTTTAGGCACACAGGTTTCAGTTTTGCAGCACGTGGCCTCAGTAATTGTGGCTCACGGACTCAGTAGTTGTGGCTCGCGGGCTCAGTAGTTGTGGTTCATGGGCTTAGTTGCTCTGCGGCATGTGGGATCTTCCTGGACTAGGGCTCGAATCCGTGTCCCCCGCACTGGCAGGCGGATTCTTAACCACTGCTCCACCAGGGAAGTCCCAAGTTTTACCTGTTTTAAAACTTGATGTAAATAGAAGCACACAGTAGGTCTGCTTTGGGGGGAGATTCTGTCAGGCTGCGTGTTCCTTCCCCTCACTGGGCAGTGTTCTCTCAGATGAGTATTCGGAAGTATTTCTACCTTCTTTCTTGCCCCCAACATCAAATTTATCACCGCATCTTATGGATTCTAGCTCTCTCTCTAATCCATGCCTGCCTCTCCTCCCCACTGCCTCCCTTGGCCAAAGCGGCCTCATCTCCTGCCTGGACTACGTCAACACTCCCCTAAACAGTCTCCCAACTTCCTGTGCTCCCAGCTCTTTCTAGAGCTGGAATGATCTTTTAAAAATAGTCCTTTTAATAAAGCACAAAGTTTTAACTATAGCACTTATTTGATCACTGTCTGCCATCATCTTGCTTCCTTATTTACAATACTGACTTCTCATGCGTTCTTCCTACCAGGTCAGTGCCTTCAGGACAGGGACCTTGGACTACCCTGGTGGTCCGGTGCTTGAGACTCTGCACTTCCACTTCAGGGGGTGCGGGTTCATCTCTGATCGGGGAACTAAGATCCCACATGCCACACAGCGTGGCCCAAAAAAAAAAAGAACAGGGACCTTGCAGCTTTGTCAGTCCCCAGACCCCCAGCCTTGACTCAGAGCCTCCTGTGTAAGCATGTTGCTCACATTTTTTGGATGAATGAATGGTTTACAAGGCCCTTGCTCATCTCTCCAACTGCACCCCGACCCTGCCCCTCCATCACCATCTTCCAGCTACAGCAGCTTCTTTCAGTTCTTCTGTCAACCCCATCCTCCCCCATCCCCACCCCCACCCCCAGTTGCCCCAGGACCTTCATACATGCTGCCCCCTCCCAATAGGACAAGGTGTCCTTCCTTCTGGGAGGATGCTACTCCCTACTCCATGTATGCTTACTCACGTGGTTTGCTTCAGCCAGTGGAATTTGAGCAGAAATTATTTTGTTTTAAGAACTCCAAGGTGGTTCTGCACTTCCTCTTTTCCATCTGCCCCGGGTCAGGTGTACCCCAGGTAGTGGCAGCCTCTCTAGCCTGGGGTCTGGAATAAAGAAGACATGGAGCAGACCCAAAGCTAAACAGTAAAGGACATGGAATATGAATAAGAAATAAACTTTTTGAAAAAGAATATATGTATAACTGAATCACTTTGCTGTACACCTGAAACATGGTAAATCAAATAAAATTCAATTTTTTAAAAATATTATTTTACAATCTTTTTTAAAAAATTTACTTATTTATTTACGTTTGGCTGCGTTGGGTCTTCATTCCTGTGCACCGGCTTTCTCTAGTTGCAGCGAGCGGGGGCTACTCTTCGTTGCGGTGCGCGGGCTTCTCATTGCGGTGGTTTCCCTTAGTTGCTGAGCACGGGCTCTAGGTGTACGGGCTTCAGTAGTTGTGGCTCACGGGCTCAGTAGTTGTAGCTCGCGGGCTTAGTTGCTCTGCGGCATGTGGGATCTTCCCGGACCAGGGCTCGAACCCGTGTCCCCTGCATTGGCAGGTGGACTCCTAACCACTGCACCACCAGGGAAGCCCTCAATTTCTTTTTAAAAAAGGAGACTCTTGTTAAACAACATTTTCTCTAATTCCTCTAACAAAAAAAAACTTGTTTTTGAAAGCCACTGAGATTTTGGAGTTGGGTGTTATTATATTGGATTTCTATTTGCTGCTGTAACAAATTACCACAAACTCAGTGGCTTAAAATAATACAAATCTATTATCTTATAGTTCTGGAGGCCAGAAGTCCAAAGTGGGTCTCACTCTGCTAAAATCAAGGTGTCAGCAAGGTATAATTCCTTCCGGTGGCCACCACATTCCTTGGCTTGTGGCCTCCTTCCTCCATTTTCAAAGACAGCAGAATAGCATCTTCTGACCCTGACTCCTTTCCCACTTTTAAGGACCCTTGTGATTACATTGAACCCACCTGGATAATCCAGGATAATCTCGCCATCTCAAGGTCCTTAATCATATCTGTGAAGTCCCTTTTGCCGTGCAAGATAATATGTTCATGTGTTCCAGGAATTGGGATGTGCACATATTTGCGAGGTCATTATTCTGCCTACTACATTTATCACAGCATAATTTCTACTGAGCTAACTAATATACTATTTGTAAAATAATTGCACTACAAGTTAGAGGCATATGTCCATTTACTGCGTTTTGCTTTATTGCACTTCACAGATATTGCATTTTTTACAAATCGAAGGTTTGTGACAACTGTCAACAAAAATAATGAATAAACAATCTATAATAGGAATAGAAGAGTTGTTTTGTTTTGTTGTTGTTGTTGTTTGTTTTTTTCTTGGCTGCATCGCACGGCTTGCGGGATCTTAGTTGCCCCTGGCAGTGGAAGCGTGGAGTCCTAACCATTGGACCACCAGGGAATACCCTAGAAAAGAGTTTTATTTGAGCCAAACTGAGGGCTAGAGCCCGGAAGCCAGCTTTCCAGATTACTCTGAGCAACTGCTCCAGAGAAGCATGATTTTCAGCATGGTTTTATGTCTTGCCAGAACAAAGAACATTAAACAAATCAGGAATACATTTCTTCACGGTTTCAAAAAAAAAAAAAAAAAAAACAGACCAGCAAGTATACAGCAAGTCAGTATGGCCTTAGCATCTGGGAACCGGTCTTATCATCAAAGGAGGATCAGCATTGACATCCCAGGAAGAGAGGCATTTAATCATTATTTTAAACATGGACATTCTTTACTTCTGGTCAATGTGTCTTTTTATTTAATAATTAAAGCAGATGTACAATGTATGTTTGATAGGCCACAAACAGGCTGTTTTTGTTAGCATAAAATTCAAGTTAACTCATGTATAAGCCAGAATGACTTCCCCACACCTCAATATGTGAACGTTTCTTTTATCACAGCCATGTGTCGAGCTAGTCTATCAGTGTAATTTTTTCAACAGCATTCACTCACTGCGTGTCTTTGTGTCACATTTTGGTAATTCTTGCAAAACTTCAAACTGTTTCATTATTATTATATTTGTTATGGTGATCTGTGATCAGTGACTCTTTGGCTCCGTTGGGTCTTCCTTGCTGCGTGTGGGTTTTCTCCAGTTGCGGCAAGCAGGGGCTACTCCTCGTTGTTGTGCACGGACTTCTCACTGCGGTGGCCTCTCTTGTTGCGGAGCACAGGCTCTAGGCTCACAGGCTTCAGTAGCTGTGGCACACAGGCTCAGTAGTTGTGGCGCACAGGCTTAGCTGCTCCGCGGCATGTGGGGTCTTCCCGGACCAGGGCTCAAACCCGTGTCCCCTGCATTGGTAGGTAGATTCTTAACCACTGCGCCACCAGGGAAGTCCCTGTGATCAGTGATTGGTGTTGCTATTTCAAAAAGACTATGACTCCCTGAAGGCTCAGATGATGGTTACCATTTTTTAGCAATAAAGTATTTTTAAATTAAGGGTATGTACATTTTTTTAGACATAATGCTATTGTACACTTAATAGACAATAGTAGAGTGTAACATAACTTCTATATGCACTGAAAAACCGAAAAATCTGTGACTTGTTTTATTGTAATATTCACTTTACTGCAGTAGTCTGGAACCAAACACGCACTATCTCTGAGGTATGCCTGTATTTATAAAAGATACATATAAATATAAGGATATAAAACGTTTGGAAACAGAAGGATGGAAAAAATATCAGGCAAATGCTTACTAAAAGCTGGAATAGCTACACAGTATTAGTATCAGAAAAAAATAAATTTCAGGTTAAAAGCATTACTAGGGAGAAAGAGCATGCTTACTTAGTGATTTTTAAAATACACAGCAATTTTAAATTTATTTATTCTTAATTTATTCTTAAAAGTAAGATTAACAAGCAATAAAGATTTATATAGAGAGAATAAAGCCACAAGGAAAAGCAGATTAAATCACAATCTTATTTGTAGATTCTATGGCACATGCAGGCAAAAAAAAAAAGAAAAAATTAGCAATGGTATAAAAGATATGAAGAATATGGTTAACAAATTTGACCTAGTGGACCATTGCACCTAAATGCAGAACAGTGTATGCAGAACATCTCCCAATAAATCGATCAAATTCTAGATCATCAGGCAACTGAACTAATTTCAAAAAGTTAAAATCATTCAGTCTGTGATTTGTTTGTTTTTTTTTACCACAATATAATTAAGTTAAACATCGTCAACAGACAGATTAAAAAAAAATCCTACCTATTTTGAAATTAAGAAATATTTTATGAGATGTCTGGGCCAAGAGAAAAAAAACCACAACAGAAATTAGAAAATAGATTATAAATTTGTGTTGTTTTAGATTACAGTCGTAATGAAAATATCGTATATCCATGTTGGAGGACCCAGCTAAAAATTCTTAGAGAGAAATTTATGACCTCAACTGTATATATTGGAAAATAAGAAAGGGTCCAAACAAATGAGCTAAACTCCGTCTTTAAAAGTTACAAAGGAGGGGGACTTCCCTGGTGGCGCATTGGTTAAGAATCCACCTGCCAATGCAGGGGACACGGGTTCCAGCCCTGGTCTGGGAAGATCCCACATGCCGTGGAGCAGCTAAGCCCGTGCGCCACAACTACTGAGCCTGTGCTCTAGAGCCTGTGAGCCACAACTACTGAGCCCGTGGGCCTAGAGCCTGTGCTCCGCAGCAAGAGAAGCCACCGCAATGAAAAGCCTGGGCAGGGCAACAAAGAGTATCCCCTGCTCACCACAACTGGAGAGGGCCCGCATGCAGCAGCAAAGATGCAACAGAGCCAAAAAGAAAAATAAATAAATTAATCAATTCATTTAAAAAAAAACTTACAAAGAAGGGACTTCCCTAGTGGTCCGATGGGTAAGACTCCGGGCTCCCAATGCAGGTGGCCCAGATTCGATCCCTGGTCAGGGAACTAGATCCCAGCATGCATGTTGCAACTGAGAAGTCCACGTGCCACAACTAAGACCCAGCACAGCCTAAATAAAAATATATATATTTTTTAAAGTTACAAAGGAAGGGGAATTACCTGGCGGTCCAGTTGGTAGGACTCCGCACTTTCACTGCTGAGGGCTCAGGTTCAACCTCTGGTAGGGGAACTAACGCAGCCAAATTTAAAAAAGAAAAAAAAAATGTTCCTCTGTAACTTTTTTTTGAGTTTCAAAGGAAAAGCAGCGGGACTTCCGGGGCGGCTGCCTATGTCCCCATCTCTCAGTGCTTCCTTCCCAAGCAAATCGAAACAAGAATGGGAAATAAAACTCTGCCATAGCCTCAGCATAACTTGAAAGCAGAGAATGTCCGAACTTCAACATAACTGTAAATAAAAAGAAAGCCCCCCACAGGGCTGTGCGGACCTCTTGTGCTCCAGCCCCACACAGCCCTACCACCAGGCTCTGTACCAAGATAAACGGGGAAGAGACAGAAGAGGGGAGTTGGCAATAGGGCCCAAGGTCGATCTAGAACCTCCATCAGGAAGACGATGTCATCTGCAGTCTGTAAATAACAAACAGGAAAATGTCCTGGGGGATCAGCGTGCAGACTACAGGGAAGGGACTAAAAGATATGTGGGATTTGAAGCGTCAGTCTTTAAAATACATAGGTTCTGGGAAAGGAAAAAGAAAAACACCAAATGGTCGAAGAGTCTTTGGGCAATTGAGTGATGAAGGGGGAAAAAGCAAAAGGGAAAAATTTAGGGTCTTGCAAGACAAAAGAGAAACAAACAAAGAAACTGGAGGACACAAACCCCTTTCCCCAACCAGACAAACAAATTAAAATGCACTGAAGTAGGGCTTCCCTGGTGGTTCAGTGGTTGAGAGTCCGCCTGACGATGCAGGGGACACGGGTTCGTGCCCCGGTCCGTGAAGATCCCACATGCCGCGAAGCGGCTAGGCACGTGAGCCATGGCCGCTGAGCCTGCACGGCCAGAGCCTGTGCTCCACAACGGGAGAGGCCACAACAGTGAGAGGCCCGCGTACCGCAAAAAAAAAAAAAAAAAAAATGCACTGAAGTGTCTGGACTTTGCTATATTGACATAAGAGTGTGCTATAGAGCTAGGAATCTTGTAAAACACCCCAATATCACAAAAAATGAACAAGAAAAGGAGTAACAGATCCATCTGGAACTATTATTAAAAACCAAAAAATAGTCAGAAAATAAAATCCAGTACACATTAACTGAGGAAATTTCCCCCTGAAAAAAAACGACCATAAATCCAAAGAAACAAAATATCACAAAAAATTAATCATATATTAGGTCACAAAGAAATCATCAGTAAGTTGAATAAAATGGAAATATTATAAACAATAGTCTCTGAGCAGAATGTAATAAAATGAGAAATCATTAACAAAGACAAAAACAAATTAATTAGGTGAAAAACTGGAATATAAAATTCCAAAAAATAATGATAATGAAAATACTACATATCAAATTCTATGAGATACATTTTTAAAAATAAAGTTATTTATTCATTTATTGCTGGCTGTGTTGGGTCTTCATTGCTGCACATGGGCTTTCTCTAGTTGTGGCGAGCAGGGGCTACTTTTCATTGCGATGCAGAGGCTTCTCATTGCGGTGGCTTCTCTTGTTGCGGAGCATGGGCTCTAGGCACATGGTCTTCAGTAGTTGTGGCAGGTGGGCTCAGTAGTTGTGGCTCAGGGGCTCTAGAGTGCAGGCTCAGTAGTTGTGGCGCCCGGGCTTAGTTGCTCCGTGGCATGTGGGATCTTCCCAGACCAGGGCTCGAACTGGTGTCCCCTGCATTGGCAGGCGGATTCTTAACCACTGAGCAACCAGGGAAGCCCTATGAGATACATTTAAAGCAATGATTAGCATAACATTCATAGGATTAAACACGTATATCATTAAAAGTAAAAGAATGAAAAGAAATGAGTTTAATTCCCAGCTCTAAGAAAACTAGAAAAAGAACATCAAAGTAAACCAAAAGAAAGCACAAAGAGGGAAAGAATAAAGATAAAAGCAAAGATTAATGCCGTAGAGAACAGAAATTAGGCCTGAATATTTGGAAAAATTAACAAATAGACAAACAACTAGCTAATTTTTCAAGAAAACGGGGGAAAGCACACATAGAGCAAATAAATGACAAGAGGAAAATAACCATGGGAACAAGAAAATTTTTTAAAAATTTAAAATGAATTGGGATGATTGGGAGATTGGGATTGACATGTATACACTAATATGTATAACGTAGATAGGTAATAAAAACCTGTGGTATAAAGAATAAATAAAATTCAAAAATAAATAAATAAATAAATTCACCTTAAGCAAATACCACAGTAGTAATTGTTGCAGGCGTGAATCATTGATGGATGCTAAAGTTAGTAAACAAAAGTATGATGAGAAACAAGGTATTTGCATACACTCAAAGTATCTCCCCCCGTGATGTTTACTCATCACAAATGGAAAAAGAGAAACCTGGCAGACACCACCCTAACCAAGTGATCAATGTTAACATGACCAGTAATAAAACAAACCTACATCATATACCGTCCAATATGATTCACTGAGAAGCACACATCACTTCCGTTTTATTCTTTCTTTTTAAAATTTTATTTATTTTTGGCTGCGTTGGGTCTTCGTTGCTGCTGCACGCTTTCTCTTGCTGCAGCGAGCAGGAGCTACTCTTCATTGTGGTGCGCAGGCTTCTCATTGCGGTGGCTTCTCTTGTTGCAGAGCACAGGCTCTAGGCGTGCAGGCTTCATTAGTTGTGGCATGCAGGCTCAGTAGTCGCGGTGCGCGGGCTCAGTAGTTGCGGCAGGCAGACTCTAGGGTGCGTGGGCTTCAGTGGTTGTGGCGCACGGGCTTAATGGCATGTAGGATCCTCCTGGACCAGGGCTCGAACCCGTGTCCCCTGCATTGGCAGGCGGATTCTTAACCACTGCGCCACCAGGGTAGTCCCCACTTCTGTTTTATTCTTCTCCCAAATGAATAACCTCAAAGTAATCATTACAAAACCTCTGATAAATCCAAACTGAGGGATACTCTACAAAATAACTGGCCAATACTTTCCACAAGTGTCAAGTTCATAGAAGAAAAAGAAATCTGAGATGTTTCCCCAGATTGGAGAAGACCAAGGAGACAGGACAGCTGTGGTAGGCAGCCTCCCAGGTGGCCTCTGAGTGAGCCTGGTATTCACGGAATAGGGTTGACCCATTTACCAATAGGACGTTGTGGAAATGACACCCTGTGATTTCTGAAGCTAGATCATAAAAGACTTTGCAACTTCAACCTTACTTTCTCTGGGAGAAGGCAGCTGCCTTGTCATGAGGCCACTCAAGCATCACTATGGAGAGACCCACGTGGTGAGGTACCAAGGCCTCCTGCTCTTCTGTGAATAAGCCATCTTGACAGCAGATCCCCCAGTCTGGTTAAGACGTCAGATGACCTCAGTCCTGGCTGACATCATGAGTACAATGTCATCAGAGACCCTGAGCAAGAACTACCCAGCTAAGCAGCTCCCAAATTCCTGATCCACAGAAACTAGGAGATAATAAATGTTTGTTGTTTTAAGCTGCTAAGTTTTAGGGTGTTTATTACACAACAATGAATTACTGATTACACGCAATTTGGAATCCTGATTGGATCCTGGTCCCAGGCATCAGTGGGACCACTGGCACAATTAAAATGAGATATATCGATTAGCTAATACCAGTATATCGCTGTTAATTTCCTAGCTTCAACAACTGTCATATGCTTGTGTAAGATGTTCCCATCAAAAGAAGTTTGGTGAAGGGTATACAGGAATTCTGCA
Source organism: Globicephala melas (assembly GCF_963455315.2). Classification (NCBI taxonomy): domain Eukaryota; kingdom Metazoa; phylum Chordata; class Mammalia; order Artiodactyla; family Delphinidae; genus Globicephala; species Globicephala melas. Next base: position 7,183,884 of record NC_083321.1, read on the forward strand.
CTGTTTTTGCAATTTTATGTAACTCTAAAGTTATTTCAAAATAAGTATCTTTTTAAAAAGAGCAGAAAAATATACCTAATTAAAAATAGAAGGAATAAAGTAACAAAGAGCAGAAATTAATAGAAAACATATACTAATGGAAAGAACCAGAAAAGTCAAAATTTGGTTCTTTGATGACACCAATAAAATTGACAAACTTCTGACAAGATGCATTCAGAGTAATTTTTAAAAGAGAAAGCACAACAAAAACTGAAAATAAAAAAAAATTAATAAAACAGAAGGCACAAATTAACTAACAGGAATAAAAAGGGAGATACGTTCGACAATAAAAATATGAAGATATTATGAACAACTTTATGCCAACTTTTATACTTTATTACAATTTAACTATTTATATTTATATAAAGATAGACAAGTCTCTGTAGAAAAATAAAACTCAGCAAAACTAAAACAAGTAGAAATATACATCCTGATTAGTCCTATAATATTAAACAAATTGAATCAGTAGATAAAATCTTACCTCAAACATATAGAATGGATACACAACAAGGTCCTGCTGTACAGTACATAGAACTATATTCAAGATCCTATGATAAACCATAATGGAAAAGCATATTTTGAAAAAAGAATGTATATATATGTATAATTGAATCACTTTGCTGTAGAGTAGTAACTAACACAACATTGTAAATCAACTACACTTCAATAAAATAATTTTTTTTAATCTTATCACAAAGAAAACCCCAGGCCTATATGGCTCCAACAGTAAGATTAACCGAACATTCAAAGAACAAATAATTCTATCTTGTACAAATCCTGCCAGGGTATATAAACAGAGGGACCTTCCCTCTCACATGTCATAAAGGTAGCATACTTGATACCAAAAGCTAAAACAGAAAGAAATACTGCAGGCTCATAGACACGGATGTACAATACCCTAAGCAAATGATTAAACTGAACCTGGTAATATAGAGACAAGATAACACACAGTGCCCAAGTTGGATTTACTCCAATACTGCAAGGTTAGAGACAAGGAAATTAATGTAATTTACCCCCTTCATAGATTAGAGGAGAAAAATTGCACCATCTCAATGAATGCCGAGGCACATCTTGCCTTGCCCAGTGATACAGATCCCATGGGGCCGTAGGCGACAAGTGGTTAAAGCAATGGGAGGGGCAGTGGCTGGGCGGAAAGTCTGAGCCAGTTGCTGAGGTGGATCAAGTTATTGGCAGCTTTACCTGGAGTGTAGTCAATTTTGCACTGAAGGGACTTCCCTGGTGGCGCAGTGGTTAAGAATCCGCCTACTGGGCTTCCCTGGTGGCGCAGTGGTTGAGAGTCCGCCTGCCGATGCAGGGGACACGGGTTCGTGCCCCGGTCCGGGAAGATCCCACACGCCACGCAGTGGCTAGGCCCGTGAGCCATGGCCGCTGAGCCTGCGCGTCCGGAGCCTGTGCTCCGCAACGGGAGAGGCCACAACAGTGAGAGGCCCACGTACCACAAAAAAAAAAAAAAAGAAGAAAAAAGAATCTGCCTGTCAATGCAGGGGACACTGGTTCGAGCCCTGGTCCTGGAAGATCCCACATGCTGTGGAGCAGCTAAGCCCATGCACCACAACTACTGAGCCTGTGCTCTAGAGCCCGTGAGCCACAACTACTGAGCCCGTGAGCCTAGAGCCTGTGCTCTGCAACAAGAGCAGCCACTGCAATGAGAAGCCTGCCCACCACAAGGAAGAGTAGCCCCCACTCTTTGCAACTAGAGAGCCCGTGTGCAGCAATGAAGAGCCAACGCAGCCAAAAATAAAGAAATAAATGTATATTAAAAAAATTTTGCACTGAAAAAGAAAATCCTTTCAATAATTAACTGGAACATTTTTGTAAGCATATTTATAATAAAATAACCACTTGGGTTTATGAGAAAAATAAAAGCAAGGTAATGAGTTTAAAAACAATTAATATTTAAAAATAATAGGGAACTTCCCTGGCGGTCCAGTGGTTAAGACTCCCCGCTTCCCCTGCAGGGGGTGTGGGTTCCATCCCTGGTTGCGAACTAAGATCTCATATGCTGAGTGGCTCGGCCAAAAATTTAAAAAATAAAATTAAAAAAAGGATACATCTGAAGGAATACACTATATAAAGGTATTTTAAAAAATAATAAAATTAGGGGTGTGGTATCTTGTGGTGGGAGACGGAGACGTGATGGGAGACGGCGATGTTGCTAATAGTCTGTTTCTCAAGTTGGGTGTTTATTATTTCACTCTATTGCTTATGTATATTTGACATCGATTATTTTGTACGTATCAAATATTGCATTATTTTACAAAGTGAACTCAACATGCTGCCTTGTAAACCTGCTGTCTCTGGGATTCCCCCGTCCTTGAGAATAATTCTACCTTCCACATAGAAGACAGGGCCCGCTGGGGCCCTTTCCCTCCCCTCGGCCAGCCCGCTCCCCCCGCGACACACACACACACACACACACACACACACACACACACACACACACACTTAGCCAAATGCTGCCTCCTGGCCCTTCATACCTTCAGCATCTCCGTCCACCCTGCCCAGCCCAGAGCGGGCTGTCTTTATCTCTCCCTGAGCGGCTGCAGCAGCTTCCTGACCACTCTTCCAGCTCCAGCTCATGCTCCCCTCCCTCCTCCAGGCCGGCGCTCCTGCGGAAACCCGCAGTTTCTTCCCACTGACCCTGGATAAAGTCCTAAGAGGCTGTTTACAAGACCCTGCGCCATCTGGCTCCACCCACCTCCTCAGACTCATTTTCAGCCATTCTCAGCCTCTCTCCCCAAGCTCCAGGGATTCTCTTTACTTCCTAAAATACACCCAGACTTTCAGGCCAGAGGTCTTCCCACGGACCTTTATTCCTTTCTCCCTTCCTACCTTCTAATCATCTTTTGGTTCCATCTTAAAAGTCAGTTCCTCATCCCATTTTTCATTACTTTTTATTATTCATGACCAGGTATGGCCTTTGAAAACCTCCCTCTCTTACGATCTGCCTCACTGTCATTTGACTTCCAGCCAAATGCAGAATATTTCCAGGTAACTCCAAGGGTCCCTAGGGAATGGTAGGGCCACCAGATACAAGGAGCCTGGGTTCTTGAATTACCAGGGAGAAGCCCACCCTCCAATCGCTCCTCACTCTATCCAAGACACCTGGGGTATTAGTTAACTATTTGTGTAAAAATTACCCCAGAACTTTGGGGTTTAAATTTTTTCAAAAAGCATTTCATCTCGCTGTTCTGTGGGTCAGGAATTCAGGAGCAACTTAGCTGGGAGGTTCTGACTCACAGTCTCTCATGAGATTTGTAGTGAAGTTGGCCAGAGCTGCAGTCGTCTGAAGGCCTGGCTGGGGCTGAAAGATCCCCTTCCCAGGGTGTCACTGCCATGGTTGTTGGCTGTTGGCCTCAGTTCCTCAGCATGTGGACCTGTCCATAGGGCTGCTTGAGTGTCTTCATGCCATGGCGGCTGGCTTCCTCCAGAGCGATTGACCCAAGACAGAGCAAGCAGGAAGCCAAAGTGCCTTTCGTGACCAGGCCTCCAAAGTCTCACACCATCACTTTTGTTCTATTCGTTAGGAGCAAATCACTGAGTCCAGCTTATACTCAAGGGGAGGGGAATTAGGGTCCACCTCTTGAAAAGAGAGGTATCATGAATGTATGGACATATCCTAAAACTACCACGCCTAGGAGACTCCAACCCTGGCTGCACCCTTCCATCCACCTACTTAGTACCTGCAACAGAGGAGAAAACAAATCAGATAACCAGAGGGTTGCTTCACTTTGAACTCAGGGCTCTAAGGTCATAAAATTCTTTGGACACTCATGCTTCCTGGCACTCCTAATGCAGCTCGATACAAAGTTCCTACTCCCTCTTTCTGAGATAACTAATCACAACTTCTCACTCCTCACCTCCAACACTCTTTCTCTTTTCCTGCCCCTGAATCTACCTGAATCCACATCTGTACACACCTCCTGCTCAGATAGAACTGTCTCTCCTCCTTTCAAACACTCAGGGTCCTCCTCATCTGCCCCACCTCCCCTACCCTCTTGATTTCCCAAAGTCTTCACTTCCCTGTGTGTTTCCTTGTGTATTTGTTGTCTTTTATTGACTGTACACTCCGTGAGGGCAGGGATTTTTATCTATTTTGTCCACAAATGCATTCTCTACACTTAGAACAAGGCCTGGCTGATGGCGGGGACTCACTATGTACTTGTTGGATGAATAAACAACTGAATCCATGGGAAGAGGGAAACTCCATCTATTCTAAGGGGAAGGAGACAGCAGCAAGCGAGAAGTAGGAGGAAAGGTGTGTGCCCCAGATTTCTTACCCTGGGCAAGAAGGCTCAGGAGGGCGGAAGGTGTCTTTTTACTCACACCTGAGTTCCCAGCACCCAGCCCCGTGTCTGACACATAACAGATTCCATTAAAAGTGTGTTGATTGGCCGGGTGCCAGCTGACTACCCAAGCCACACCTTTCTTTGTCTGAACTAGACTTGGGTGATAGGTGCTGTCCCCTGTAATGTATGTCCCTTTCCCTGAAGCCCATGGTGGCCCGAGTTGCGTCCTGACATGGCCTCACACCTGGCTGCCTGCGCCCTTCAGCAGGCAGAGACTTGGGCTTCTGACCCGGCTCTGCCCTCCGAGGACGGCCAAGCTGTCTAGCCTTGTGGTGGCTGTTCCGCGGCTTTGCCCAGAGACTGTTGGGAATGACTCAGCCCCCTGACACTGCTTGAATTGGGGGGTGGAACTCCTCACAGGCACTGGGGGAGTGGGGACCAGGCAGTGGGACCTGGCAGCTGACTAGGAGGGCTGTGGTGTGTGAGGCAACCAGACAGTCCCAGCTCAGCCACTCTCCAGGGTGACTGAGCCTAAGTCCCTCAGCCTCTCTGAGCCTCCGCTTTCTCATGAATGAAACAACACGTTGTCACGGGGATTGAGAAAATGGACATGTTACAAAGTACACAGGGTGAGGGGGGGCTGTGGGATCACACTGCCTGCTTTAAATCCTGACTTTGCCTTTTCCTATTAGCTGTGCAAACCTTGGGCAAGTCACTTAACTTTTCTGTGCCTCAGTTTCCTCATCTATGAAACAGGCATGAGGGACTTCCTTGGTGGTCCAGAGGTTAAGACTCTGTGCTCCCAATGCAGGGGGCCTGGGTTCCATCCCTGGTCAGGGAACTAGATCCCACATGCCGCAACTAAAGATCCCGCCTGTTGCAACGAAGATCCCATGTGCCGCAACTAAGACCCAGCACGGCCAAATAAATAAATAAATATCAAAAAAATATATCTACTCCCTTAGCAACTTTAAAAAGTATATTTATCGGTCTAGTCATGTTTTCTATTTCGTGTTGGGTCAGTTTTACACATCTTTTGTTTTCTAGGAAATTGTTACTTTCACCTAAGTTTTCAAATTTGTTGCCATAAAATTGCACCTACTACACCATTATTATTATTTTTTTTTGTTAGAGGATGAATATTCTTTTTTTCTTTGGTTGCCGCCGGGTCTTAGTTGCAGCAGGCGGGCTCCTTAGTTGTGGCATGTGAACTCTTGGTTGTAGCATGCATGTGGGATCTAGTTCCCTGACCAGGGATTGAACCCGCGTGCCCTGCATTGGAAGGTGGATTCTTAACCACTACACCACCAGGGAAGTCTCCACACTTATTATTTTTAAATCTCCATTGTGTCTGTGGTTATCTCCCTTTTTCATTCATTATATTGTTTATTTTTACCTTCACTTTATGTTCTTGATCAGTCTTGCCAGAATTTTGCCTATTAGCTTATTCAAAGAGCCAGGTTTGAACTTCATTAATCTTCTCTATTTTATTGGCATCATAGAAGTGTTAAGTGTTCTGATCCACAGACACGGTATACCTCTCCATTTACTTAGATATTTAATTTCTCTTGGCAATGTTTTATACTTTTCACTGTATAAGTCTTGCATATTTTTACATTAATTTTATCATTAAGCATTTCATATTTTAATGCTCTGTAAGTAGTATTTTAAAATTTTTAATTTCTGATTGTTTACTGTATTTAGAAATGCAGTTTCTTTTGTATATTGACTTTCTATCCTACAACCTTGCTGAACTCACTTGTTAGTTCTAGTAACTTTTTTGTGGCTTCCTTAGGATTATATGTATAGACAATTATGTTGTCTGTGAACCAAGACAGTTTTATTTCTTCTTTTAAAATCTGTATGCTTTTTTTTTTTTCTTGCTTTATTGCCCTGGCAAGGACCTCCAGTATAATGTTGAGTGGAAGTGGGAAAAGCAGACACCCTTGCCTTGCTCCTCATCTTAGAATTCGTCTAATTTATTGGCATAAAATTGTTCGTGATATTCCCTTATTACCCTTTTAATATCTGTAGAATCTATAGCGATGTCACCTCTCTCAATCCTGATATTGGTAATTTGTATCTTTTTCTTTTTTTCCTGATCAATCTGGTTAGGAAGTCTGTCAATTTTATTGATCTTTTCAAGGAACCATCTTTTGGTTTCTTTGATTTTCTCTATTTTTTTTGTTTCTGTTTTCTATTTCATTGATTTCCTTTTTGGAGTTAATTACTTCCTTTATTTTGCTTATTTGGGAGTTAATTTTTCTCTTCTCTTTCTAGTTTCTTAAGGTGGAAGCTGAGGTCATAAGCAGTCCTTTCTTCTTTTCTAACATAAGAATTTAGTACTATAAATTTCCCCAAAATTCTTTAGTGGAATCCCACAAATCCTATGATGTGTGTTTTCATTTTCACTAAGTTAAAAAGACTTTCTAGTTTCCTTTTTGATTTATTATTTAATCCATTACTTCCTTAGAAGTGTTTTGTTTCCGAAAATTTTGGGATTTTCCAAGCATCTTTCTCTTATTGATTTCTAAGTTAATACCATTGCTGTCATAGAAATACTTTATGTGGATTGAATTCTTTTAAATTTATTGAGTCTTGTTTAATGTCCCCAAATATGTGTGTCATGGTAAATGTTTTATGTACATTTAATAAAAACATGTATTCTGCTCTTGTTGGGTGAAGTGTTCTGTAAATGTTAATCAGGTCAAGTGGTTGATAGTATTGCTTAAGTCTACTCTATCCTTGCTGGTTCTCTGCCTACTTGTTGTTCTATCAATTAATGAAAGAAGATTATTAAAATCTTTGACTATTATTATGGATTTGCCTATGTCTCCCTGCAGTTCAATCAGTTGTTACTTGTAATTTGAAGCTCTGTTATTAGGTGCACAAATGTTTAGGATTGTTATATATCTTCTTGATTGACTGACCCCTGTATCATAATAAAATGACCTTCTTTAACACTGGTGACATTCTTTGCTTGGAAATCTACTTCTTCTGTTCAGTGTGAGGAAAAAAGGCTCAGGCCTCCATCCTTAAGCTCAGGGCCTCTGCAAGTGAGATTTAAGTTCATTGCCAAAGTCAGCACAGGTTGCCAAGCCCCATGATGGGGAAACACAAAGCACTGTGGGAACACATGGAAGGGGCCCCCATCCAGACTAAGGAGTTAAGCAATGTTTACTGTGTTGATAATTGAAGAGAAAGACAGTCTTTGGAGAAGGAAAGGCCTATACAAAAGGTGAGAGTCGGACTTCCCGGGTGGTGCAGTGGATAAAGAATTTGCCTGCCAGGGCTTCCCTGGTGGCGCACTGGTTGAGAATCCACCTGCCAATGCAGGGGACACGGGTTCGAGCCCTGGTCTGGGAAGATCCCACATGCCGTGGAGCAACTAAGCCCGTGAGCCAAAACTACTGAGCCTGTGCTCTAGAGCCTGTGAGCCACAACTACTGAGCCTGCATGCCGCAACTACTGAAGCCCACGTGCCTAGAACCCATGCTCAACAAGAGAAGCCACCACAATGAGAAGCCCACGCACCGCAACAACGAAGAGTAGCCCCCACTCACCGCAACTAGAGAAAGCCTGTGCGCAGCAACGAAGACCCAACGCAGCCAAAATAAATAAATTAAATAAATAAATTTATAAAAAATAAAGAATCCTCCTGCCAGTGCAGGGCACACACATTCTATCCCAGGTCCGGGAAGATCCCACATGCCACAGAGCAACTAAGACCGCGTGCCACAACTACTGAGCCTGCATGCCACAACTACTGAAGCTCATGCGCCTAGAGCCCGTGCTCCTCAACAAGAGAAGCCACTGCAAGGAGAAGCCTGCGCACTGCAACAAAGAGTAGCCCCCACTCGACACAACTAGAGAAAGCCCACGTGCAGCAACGAAGACCCAACGCAGCCCCCCAAAAGTAATTAATTAATTTAAAAAAAAAGTTGAGGGTCCCATTTGGGTCATGGTATGTATGGTGCATCGGGAGCCCCCAGAAATGGGGCATAGGCCTGAAGGGCAGTGTTTGGGAAAGGGAGGCAAGATATGTACTGAGGTGTCAGAGGATCTTTTTTGCCACTGCTTGGACAGTTAATAGGGAGGAGAGTGTAGGAAAGGAGATCAGTTAGGTGACTGTTGCATTTGCCCAAGCATGAGATAATGCTGGTCTGAACTAGGACTAGGAGATGAAGAGGGAAGAGAAAGAATAAATTCTAGAGACACTCAGGAGGTAGACTCAATAGAACTTCATATTGATAAATGGAATATTGATAACTGGAATATTTCCTGCCATATCAGTAAACAAAGGATGTCACAGCCATCAACAATTGCAGCCCTCCAACATGAGCCAGTGAGCCCTGAGGAAGCTCAGGATGTGAAAACACAGGATACTAGCCCCAGATAGCTGAGGTGCATATCAAAGGAATGATTTCACTGAGCCCAGACTCTTGCATCTTCCCATACATAGAAAAGCACTAAATTCCTTAACTTGATATATCTGGTTTTCTTTAATTAACAATAATCTTTTGATGTTCAGACTACCTGCCCTTTGTTGCAAAGCTTCTATATAACCGGGCTCCCCCTCTTTGCCTCCTTGGCGCAGCTTCTCAGAGCTATCTGAAATGCTGTCTCTTGGGGTACAGTCCTTACTTTGACCCAAATAAAACTTAACTTGCAACTCTCACGTTGTGCATCTTTTTTAAGCCAGTATCTTGCCTGATGTACGGCAAGAGACTCCTAATTGATCTCCTTGCTCCAAATGCTTGTCCTCCACCCCACAACATCCCACAGCACAGGAGCTGGAGGGATCCTTTTAGACCTAAGTAGGACATGTTACACCTCTACTCAACACCCTCCAATGGCTCATCATGTCACTCAGAGTAAAAGTCAAAGTTCCTATAATGGCCAACACCTTCTGGCCCTGCCCCCCTCTCCTACTGCTCACCCTTTTGCTATTTCTACTCCAGCCACATTCACCTCCTCCAACAAACCAGGACTGGTCCACCCTTACCTAGCTGCAACTCTACCCAGACATCCACTCAGCTCCTTCAACTCTTTGCTCAAATGTCATCTTCTCGCTGATACTGCAACCTGCTTCGAGCACCCCTCCACACTCCTGGTCCCCTTTGTTCTGCTCTACTTTTCCCCTACAGCACTTCTTACCTTCCAACATATTAGATAATGCACTTACATTATGTATATGGTTTATTGTCCACCACATCTACTAGGGTGAAACTACACAAAGGCAAAGATCTTTGCTTTGTTCACTGACATCCTAAGTTACTAGAACAGGCAGCATGGGATACGTATTTGCAGACAACTGAATAAATAACTTAATTACCAGTTTGGATGTGGGGGGCAGATCGAGAGGGAGATGGTGAGTGTGATGCCCACGTTTCTGGAGCTGGGGTTGCGGTGGAGGACTAGGGACACTGAATTTTTTTTAAAGCAGGAGACAGCCCAGCTGAAGACCTCATATGGGAGTCATCAGCAACAGGGCAGGGGTATTGAAACCACAGGAGCAGAGAGGATCATGCAGGGAAAGGAGACAGAAGTGGCCAATGTGGACAGCATTTAAATAAAAGAAAGGGGACAGAGACATAGCTGGGGGGAAAAGCAGAGGCATGTGGGGTCACAGAAGCTCAGGGAGGAGACTTTTAAGGAGAGAGAGGTTGAGTCAGGCAAGAACTGAAAGCTGGCTACTGGACGCAGTCACTAGAAAGTCATAGACAGCCTTATGGGGGAGCCAACTCAGTGACAGGTTACAAGCTAAACTGGTCAGGCCAATTCAGGTCAACAGGTGGTGGTAAAGGTAACTGAGGTTAACGGTACACGAATATAGGGTCAGAGAGATCTGGTGCCAATCCCAGGACTTGTTAAATTTCTGAACCTCAATTGGTCCCACGTAAAATGAGGATAGCACCACCCAGCTTATTAACTTTAGTGACTGATGATTAAATTAGATGATGGAGGAAAACGCAAGGCACAAAGTGGGTGCATTAGCTCCATTCTGTCAACGAGCCGACTGGGTTGGCTGCGAAGCAGACATAGACAGACATAGACAGCCAAGACCAGGGGGAGCTGCGCCTACGGCCCAGGAATGAATGATATAAGGACAGCAAAGCTGTAGGCTTGAGGAGGGGTGCGGGCATGCGACGTTGAAATCCATCCCTTTGCACAGAACACTCCCATCCCAAGATTAGCCGGAATGAAAGGTCTGCCTTCTCCTCAGTCCCAGGCACAGCTCCCTCTCGGAGTGCAACAAACGTCCCCTGGGGCAGACTCGGAACACCCGCCCACGGATTGCGCCTTTTCTACTCTCGGCCCACCCGGGTTGGACCCAGCCCTAGGCAACGCTACCTTCCGCCCCTAGCAACCGCTCACCTGCTTTTCTCTTTCGATAGGCCAGCGATTTTCCTTTCTTTTTCTTACTGGGCCGCGTAACTCTATTTCGAGCAATCAGTAGCAGCCACGGGGACCCAACTCACTCCCACACAACTTGGGGGTGATCTAGGAGGAGACATATGTTTCTTTCCTGAATCCAGTTCTCTTAGAAAGCATCTGATTTGTCAAACTGTTGTGAATCCCCCTGGAATGAGTCTCTAAGACACTTTATTTCTCTTAGGCCTGTAATGTCTGTTCCTTGCATACTCACCCCTCCAAATGGTACGGCCCGCACAAGGCCCCCCCCCCCCATCCAGCCGCTTTGAGAGTCCTCCGCTAGGTTGAGTCCACTCAGAGGTGGAGACGATACCATCTGTGACTAATAAATAGGGAGTCTGTAATCCTCTCCGGATTGCCTATTCCCCTTAGACCACCTCTCCCATCTGTCGCTAGAACCGTGAGCACGAACCCCAGTTGGGTGGTGGGACTACTGTTCCCAGCACCGCGCGGAGCGCGCTGCGCGGGCAAGGGAAAGCGGCACTTGGTACGATCCATTCCCCGCCCCGCCCCGCCGGAAGTGAGGTGTCTCACTCCCGAAGTTCCGGCTCGCAGTGGGTGGGGAGTGTTGTTAATCGGAGTCGCCTCCGCAGTCGCGGGGTTTGAGCGGGCTCGCGGTGCTGGGCACCTGGTGAGTGGGCCGGGGCCGGGGTCGGGCCCGGGTTGGGGTTGGAGTCGGGACCTGGATCTTTCCCCTTCAGGTCTCCGGGGTCGGCGCGCCCCCTCAGCCCCGTCGCCCGCTTTCGGCCTGTCATCTGGCCGTAGACAGGCTCCCGCGCGGCCGCTCTCAGAGTCTCGGCCCCGTCTGCGACGCTCGCAGCTCCTGGCGTTTACAGGTGCGCGACCGTGGAGGCGACCCGGGTCCCTCTCCGTCCCGCCCCTGCATCCTGACGGTCGGCCGTTTCTCCGGTGCCCCGAGTTGACACTGCCCCGGGGGTTGGGGAGCGCCAGGGTTCCAACCTGACGTACCCCGCCCGCTCCCGCGGGGCGCGCGTCGGAGCTGCCCACCCTGGCGGAGCTGTCACCGGCGCTGTCGCCTGCCCGGCTGCGCCCCCCAGCGCCTTGGCTTCTCCCGGTCCAGGCCGCACGTTCCCGCTGCGGGAGATTTCTGCTTTTGCATCCCACTCCATCACCGTCACTTTAGGGACACTGGGAGCAGTTCCCTCCTCCTCCGACTTTGCTGCCTTTCCTCATTCTTCCCTGGAGGCGGCGGTCTGGCAGGCGGCGTGGAAAGAGCCCTAGATCTGAAACCAGACTAACCCAGGCTGCTGGCCTTGCGTCAGTGTGATCACTTAACCCCTTTGAGTCTCAGTCTTCTAATTTGTAAAATGGGGGAGTATATGCTATTCTTGATGCGATGATGGTGAGGACGAAGTGAGGTTTCCTTTGCTTTCTCCTGTTTATTAGCACTGCGTCTCAGGCACTGTGCTAGGTGTGCACAGTATTGGGCATCACACCGTTCTTTCCCCCCGCAGGTCCCTAGGCCAGGGCAATGTTCCGCACCGCCGTGATGATGGCGGCCAGCCTGGCGCTGACCGGGGCCGTGGTGGCTCATGCCTACTACCTCAAGCACCAGTTCTACCCCACCGTGGTGTACTTGACCAAGTCTAGCCCCAGCATGGCAGTGAGTTCAGGGCTCAGGGAGGGAGGAACTCCCTGGGAGGGGAGGAGGAGTCTGTTTGAGACAGGGGTGGGGCTAAAGGTCAGGTAAGTGGGAGACAAGTGAAGTAGCTGCCAGGCCTAACTTTGAACAAATTGTGATGGGGATGTGGAGAGGCTCCTGAGTGATGAGCCCCGGACAGAGCAAAGCAGAAAGTGACCTCAAACCATAGCCTCCCCTCACTCCTAGGTCCTGTACATCCAGGCCTTCGTCCTTGTCTTCCTCTTGGGCAAGGTGATGGGCAAGGTGTTCTTTGGACAGCTGAGGGCAGCAGAGATGGAGGTGAGATGTTCATGGCTCCAAAGGTGAGGGGCAGGGAGCTGGGCAAGCAGAATGTCTGAGTTCCACATCATTCCTTGCCCAACCTGCAGCATCTCCTGGAACGTTCCTGGTATGCTGTCACTGAGACTTGTCTGGCCTTCACTGTTTTTCGGGATGACTTTAGCCCCCGCTTTGTGGCACTCTTCACTCTCCTTCTCTTCCTCAAGTGTTTTCACTGGCTGGCTGAGGACCGTGTGGACTTTGTGAGTTGGGTCGGGGGGTTCTCTGGAGCAGACAGAGGGCTGGCTTGTGGAGTGATGGCTGGGTTGGGGACATGGAGTGAGCCCCAGCCTTCCTGACGGGCCCCCTCTCTCCTCTGCCTCAGATGGAACGCAGCCCCAATATCTCCTGGCTCTTTCACTGCCGCATTGTGTGTGAGTGAGACCCATGGGAGCGGAGAGGAGGGAGCTGGAGGGAGAAGAGGCACCATGAAGGACTGGAACATGAAAAGTCACTAACCATGGACCTGTACCGTAGAGCACAGGCTGCCCTCGGCCCTCAGCTGTACAGGAAAGATAATTTAGGAAGTTAATTTGCATCATCTCTGCCTGTTCCACTCCAGGGCTTCTCAACTGCCTAGCCCCTTAGCTCTTTGCCTCCTCACCTGGAGCTTGGGCCACCCCTAGGCAGAACTGGAGTTCCCAGGGGGCCGGGTTCAGTGGAGTGTACCCACCTGACTAGATGGCTAGGGCCGTGGTGGGCTTGAGGGTGGGAGCTGTCTTAGAGCAGGAAGTGGCTGTCAGGCCCTGGGCTGACCCCACCAACCTCCCATTTGGGGGGTCCCCACAGCCCTTATGTTCCTCCTGGGTATCCTGGACTTCCTCTTCGTCAGCCATGCCTATCACAGCATCCTGACCCGTGGGGCCTCTGTGCAGCTGGTGTTTGGCTTTGAGGTAAAACTGGCTTGGGAGGTTGGGAGGACAAGCCCAAGGTGGCACTGTTGTGCCCTGACAAACCTTTATCGAGCACCTGCTCTGTGGCCAGCCCGTGTGGGCCACCAAGGAGCAGCCATCAGTCAGTCCCAGCCCCTGCCCTCTACGCACTCCTAGGAGAGCGGGGACGGCGCAGAAAGGCGCGTGTGGAGGAGGAGCCCTGACCTGGCGCTCAGGGAAGGCTTCCTGGAAGTTGATGCCAGAGGAGCTGGCTGTCGATGGACAGAAGGAATTAGCTTGATGGACAGCTGGGGAGGTGTGTCCCCAGCAGAGGAAGAACGTGTCCAGTGACAACAGTTCACGTCTGTTGAGTGCTTACTGTATGCCGGGCCCTGTGCTGAGCACTTGACCTGCATCTCTTTCAATCAGCAAAACAACGTTGTTATAAAGGAACAGTTAATTCTGTCATTTACAGACAAGCAAACTGAGGTTCAGAGAGGTCTACGAGTTGCTGAAAGTCACACTAGCTAGTGAGTGGAGAAGCTAGGAGGACCCCGGCTGTGTCCAAGCCTGTGCTTGTACCGTGGCCCTCCGCTGTGCACAGGCCTGGGGACAGCAGTTTGGCTGGAGCCCGGGGCCTGTGTTCATATGTCCACCCCCCCACCCCCAGTATGCCATCCTGATGACTATGGTGCTCACCATCTTCATCAAGTACGTGCTGCACTCTGTGGACCTCCAGAGCGAGAATCCCTGGGACAATAAGGCCGTGTACATGCTCTACACGGAGCTGTTTACAGGTGAGACAGGCCTGGACCTCCCCTGACCTGCACCAGTGTCCCCAGCCCTGCCTACCAGGCCCTGTGACCTGCCACTCTCTGCACCCCTTGCCCCCAGGCTTTATCAAGGTTCTGCTGTACATGGCTTTCATGACCATCATGATCAAGGTGCACACTTTCCCTCTCTTTGCCATCCGGCCTATGTACCTGGCCATGAGGTGAGCCTAGCCCTGCCCTGCCACAGCTCTGACCCCTCCCGTCCGTCTCCCTCCTTCTACTGAAACTGTCTTTTCAGGCAGTTCAAGAAAGCTGTGACAGATGCCATCATGTCTCGCCGAGCTATCCGCAACATGAACACACTGTAAGTGGGCGTGTCCTAGCTGCTCGCCCAGGCTGTGCCCCAGGTGCCCCTGCCTCCAGCTCTGGTCTTGACGTGTCCTTGGTCTGTCCTAACCAGGTATCCAGACGCCACCCCAGAGGAACTCCAGGCGATGGACAACGTCTGCATCATCTGCCGAGAAGAGATGGTGACTGGTGCCAAGAGACTGCCCTGCAACCACATTTTCCACACCAGGTGGAGATGCCCTGAGCAGCCTGCACATGAGGGAGCGGCTTTGGAAGGCAGACCCCGAGGCACCTGCTAACTGTTGCCTGGTCTTGACCCCCAGCTGCTTGCGCTCCTGGTTCCAGCGGCAGCAGACCTGCCCCACCTGCCGTATGGATGTCCTTCGGGCGTCGCTGCCGACCCAGTCACCACCGCCCCCTGAGCCTGCGGATCAGGGGCCACCACCTGCCCCCCACCCCCCACCACTCCTGCCCCAGCCCCCCAACTGTGAGTGGCACTCATCTGGCCATCCAGCACACTGCTGGGTTCTCGCCCCAGACTGGGAGTGGGAAATGCGGAGGTGAATCAGAGTCCCTGCCCTCGAAGCTCAGTCTGGGGCCGGGGGGCTGGTCACGGGAAGAGACGCAGATGATTGCCGTCATGTCTGATCCGTGCTGGGCTCAGAGAGGGCCTGTGGGAGCAGAGGACAGAGCCCCAATACCTGGTCCCTTGCCTGCGATTTGGCTCTATCTCAGTTTGGACCTTTTCTCACCACCCCGTCCTCTCTCTGCAGTCGCCCAGGGCCTCCTGCCTCCCTTCCCTCCAGGCATGTTCCCGCTGTGGCCCCCCATGGGCCCCTTTCCTCCTGTCCCACCTCCCCCCAGCTCTGGAGACGCTGTGGCCCCTCCGTCCACCAGTGCAGGTGAGTCTTTTGGGTAGCACGCCAGCCAGGGCGGTGGAAGGAAGGGAAGCAGAGGCCCCTCAGCACGGACTAACTTCCTGTTCTTGCTCTTTCGCAGCCCTTTCTCGGCCCAGTGGAGCAGCCACAACCACAGCTGGTTCTGCTGCCTCTGCCCCAGCACCTGGCTCGGCCTCCACCCCTGACGCTGGCCCTGCCCCAGGCTTCCCCTTCCCTCCCCCGTGGATGGGCATGCCGCTGCCTCCACCTTTTGGTAAGCTGGGCCGCTCGTGGGGTTGTTTTGGGAGGTGTGGGGGCGTCAGGCCCAGGCAGCCCAGGCTGAGCCTCTCTCTCTCTCCAGCCTTCCCCCCGATGCCTGTGCCTCCTGCCGGCTTTGCTGGGCTGACCCCAGAGGAGCTGCGGGCTCTGGAAGGCCACGAGCGGCAGCACCTGGAGGCCCGGCTACAGAGCCTGCGCAACATCCACACGCTGCTGGATGCCGCCATGCTGCAGATCAACCAGTACCTCACCGTGCTCGCCTCCCTCGGGTATGCCTACACGGGGGCCAGGGTGGGCAGCAGGGGTGTGGGGCTGCCGAGAGAAGGCCCCCAGCAGTGGTTCTGGGCCTTTTTCTCCCCTGCCACCCTGTGATACGTGTCGATTCGGGCATTCTATCTCTAGGCACACCCAAGGTGTCGGGTTCTTGATTCCTTTTTATCTTCCCACTGCAGAAGGCCTGTCTGGATCTGAGGAGGAGTGGTGTTTATCAGAGAGCTATCCTTGAATCTTGTCCTCGTATATAATTCCCAGTACTTTAATCACGTATACTCTCTTGACACAGGGCGACACTTTGACTGGGAATCACTGCCCCTGATCTGAGACAGCAAATACAAAGTCGCTTGGAGCCAGCTTGGCCCGAATTCAAGTCCTGATCTTATTACTCACTTGCTCTGTGACCTCCATTACCTTATTTGAATAGAGTTCTAATTCCTATTCGCAGGGGATATAGACAAAGTGCTGGCACCCAGCAATGTCGGTACAGACTTGGAGGGGAGCTTGAGTCTGAGACTTGCGTGCTTTGTGTTATTCAGTGCACTGTCTTAGCGGGTACTCTAGAAGGTGCCTGGCTTCTCAGAGTGGCAACCCTGCAGTGTAACAGTGAACAAGGCCAACGGTCCCTGCCCGCAAGTGGTTTACAATCAGTCTGTGGTATAGAATTCCAAGCACCAGCCAACACGTGTTCAGTCGCGTCTGCGTCACTGGGGCTGCGAGGCACATCGGTGCTGGAGTGCACCCCGCAAGGCTCACGGAGGGCAGAATCTCTCGAGTCGTGCCAGGATGCCAAGGCCCTCCTCTTGTCCCTTCTCTTCCTAGGCCCCCCCGGCCTGCCACCTCAGCCAACCCCACTGAGGAGACTGCCCCTACAGCTGTCGCTGCTGCCTTCTCCACCAGCACCCCCAGCTCTGAGGCCACCACCCCATCCCTGGGAGCCTCCCCACCAGCCCCTGAACCTGAAAAGCCTTCAGGTAGTTGCGGTCAGCCTACAGTGGGGTGGGGCAGGGGACTTCTCTGGGTTCCGCTTCTGGACCTCTCTGTCCCCAGCTCCTGAGTCAGCGGGCACCGAGGAGCTGCCTGAGGATGGGGAGCCTGACGCAGCAGAGCTCCGCCGCCGTCGCCTGCAGAAGTTGGAGTCCCCTGTTGCCCACTGACACTGCCCCAGTCCTGGCCCCTGCCCCCACTCTTGAGCAGTCTGCGCTGGAACACGTCCTGCCACCAAGTGGCAGCTCCCTCTCTGTCTGCACCAGGGAGTAGTAACCCCCAGCTCTGACACAGAGGAGGTGGCATCTGACCAAGTGGAAAGAGGCCTGAGGCCCCAGTTGACTCCAGCCCTTACAGTCCCAGGCAGCCATGGGGATCTTGGATCAGTTCCAGCCTTCCTCTCCAACCCTTCAGCCCTGTGTTCTGCTGGGGCCACGAAGACAGAAAGGTGCAGTGTCTGAGAAGCCCTCTGACCCACCCAGTCCCTTTCTGGGAGAAGGGGAGCCCCTCCGAGCCCCCCTTGTGTGTGGAGTCACGCTGCAGTGCCGAACAGTATTAGCTCCTGTTCCCAAGTGTGGACTCAAGGGGCTGGAGGTAGGCCAGGAACTTGCTCCTGGGCCCACCCACGAAGACTGGTACTGATGTCATTTTCTTACCCGAACTCCCCAGGAGCCCTCTGTGGTGGTGGCTGTGCCCCTTGTGCCCTGTGGCATTTCCATGTCTTACTGGCAACCACACAGCTCAGGGAAAGGAGTGTCTGGGGTGGAGAAGCAGGCCGGCAGCACTGAAGGGCCCTGCTCTGCCCCTCCCCCCCAGGCCCTTTTCTCCCTGCAGTTTGTCTGAGGTGAGACTGTCCCTGGTCTCACCCAGCAGCCACTGTGCAACCTCAGTCTAGGCTGAGGGCTCTTGTGTCTGCTTCTGAACCACTGCAAGCCCCAGAACCTACAGAAGGCAACTTCTTAACTTACAGAATTTTTCTTGAGTTTAGAAGAATTGGAATTACTTCCTTGCTATTGTCTTTTGGCTTAAATTTTGTCTTTGAATTTGAATGCTTGACCCCAGGAAAGGGGAGCAGGAGTGCCAAGCTCCCTGTCTTTCCAGTTTAGAAAAGGCTCTGGGCCAGGTGGGGACGACAGGAGCCAAGGCATTGCCTGCCCCTGTCTTTTGCCCCTCAGTGTTGTGTTACAGGAGTTGCTGGAGACAGTTTCAGATGATTATTTAATTTGTAAATATTGTACAAATTTTAATAGCTTAAATTGTATATACAGCCAAATAAAAACTTGCATTAATGACTGGTGGAACTGGTGTGATAGGATCAGTGTGCCATGCTCCTTTTTCTTAACTCAGGCCGTAGACTCGAGAGTGGCCTGGAATCTCCAGGAGTGAGGGTTTACTTACACAAGCCAGCACTGTTCTTGGGCACAATGTTGAATATTAAGGTATTAGAAAGATATACCCATTTTACATATGAAGAAACTGAACCCCAGAAAGGTTAAGTACCCTGCCTTAGGTCAGAGCAAGTAGGGGAGCCAGGCTCTGAACCCTGTCTTAAGCCAGCTTGCTGCTGAGATGGGGTGGGAACTCTGGCTTTTGGCCCTTGTGACTCCCAAGGATGGGGCAGGTGTGAAGGTTCCTTGGCCGGGGTGGGATGGGATGGCAGGGACAAAAGGTCAGCATCTTCCTGCCTGCAAACCCCCTGTCCAGCCTTGATACTAGGTCAGCAACCTGGGAAGGATGGCCCTGTGCTGGGCTGCTAGGAGCTCTCAAGGAGCCCCTTGTGGGCAGACCAGCTAAAGCTAATCACTTAATTTGCTGGAGCTGGAAACCCAGTCAGACCCAACTCTTAATATGGAATGGAATAGAGGTAACTGGCCTTTTTGCCTCTCCATGGGTAAAAGGAATGAGCCAAGGGGCTGACGTGCACTACAGTTGGAACTGAAGACCTCCAGGACCCACGTCTGAGTCGTGTTGTGTTCTCTGTAGCCTCTACCAAGTCAGGTATGACCTAGAGCAAGGGCTCAGGGATTTTTCTGCCGCAGTGAGGGTCTGCGGGCCAAGGAAGCAATGTGCCCAATGGGTCTGCCCTGTGCTACCCTCCCGTAAACTGGGCTGGGCTACTGCTTCCAACAGAGGGGCAGTCAATCACCTCTACAGCTTGAATAGCTGAGTCCAAGGAGCTCCAATGAAGGGAAAGCAGGAACACGCCAAAGTGGGGGGGCGGAGGAATTAATGCTCCCCCCTAGCTTGGCCGTTCCTGGTGGGTCTCCAATATTAGACAGCCCTCCCCCCGTGCTGGCACCTATACAGTCCCATTTCCTCCTTTATGCAAACAAGGCCTGCTCCAAGGCCCTCAGCCCTGGTCTCTGTGCCCCTTTCCCCTAGCTGCCTCAACAGCCACTCCCCTCGTCCTGAGATCCCCGGCACTCCAGCCGCAGGGGGACGCTGGTCGTGCAGGCTGCTCAGCTGGGCTTCAGAAGCCCTTCTCCAGAAGCCAGGCTTTGAGCTGCTGATCAAAGTAGCCCTTGACCCGAAGGGTACCTGTCACCTCATTGACCTGGGTGATAGGTGTCTTCCCCAGCAGCGGGCTCAGAAAATCTTCCACATCCTTCTGCAGGGCCTGGGGGAAGATGATGAATCAGGCCTGGTAAGACCTTTCCCTCTAGAGGGTTCCCATCCCTTCAGCCCTGAAAGGTCAGAACCGGACCCTGACCCACCCACCCACTTACCCAAATGTCCCCCTCCACCTTCCGGATCACAGTCATCTGACGGTTTCCATGCGTGATGTCCTTGTAGACTGGGATGTTGTGCATACGAGAGCGTCGCACAAAGTAGGGCAGGTTGGGTGGGGGGTCTATGACAGAGAGGGACAGTGATAAGTCAAATGTTCCCAGACTTCATCTCACCTCAGCCAAGGCCTTTCTCCTCAGAGTGTGCAGGGGGTCAGTGAACCTAACAGCAAAGCCACCTCCAGACTTCAGATCAGGAGACCTGCTCTTTCCCTAAGTTTAGAGCCAGGACCAGCTTGTTCACCCTGGTACCTCAAGGCCCAGCACAGGCCTGGCACCAGAAGGTGCTCAAGAAGAAACAAGGTCAGGGCTATGCCTCCCGGGATCTTTGAGTCCCCCTCTGGAGCCAATCCTTGCCCTTCTCCACCGGGTAGGGGAGGCTAAAATCAATCTCTGGCACAAAGGGATGGGGGTTTATAAGAACTGAACACCTACCACAGGCTGGGCTCTGCATGACATGCTTTATGTGTTGAGCAGATGATCTCTATTTTGCTGCAGCTGAGGTTGGGAGAAGCTAAGTGACTAACTCAACCATACTGGCAATAGACAGCAAAGCCAAATTTGGACCCAGAACTGCCCACCTCCCAAGCTGTGTTCTCAATTATGGCCGGGGGTGGAGGTGGGGGTCCAAATTCTTGGGTCTTCTCTCTATGCTTCACTTTTCCCACATGGGAAGCCCTCACCCCAGTAGTGTGGATGGATGGGTACTAGCCAAACAGGTCTCCGATCCCTGGCCCTTTGTTGAACGTAAGACAGATGTTAGCTCTGAGAGATCTCAACACAAGTCCTGAACCCTCTGGGGAGTACAGAGCCTCAGCCAGGGCAGATAGATCTCTAGGTAGGGGGATGTTTCCCTGCAGCCTTCAAGCCATCCCCATCACCCAGCTCACCTCTGGGGGGCTGCCAGCCACTAGAAGTGGGATAATGTTCATGCTTTGGGGGCTTTGGGATGCTGGTGGGGGGTAACAGGCGTTCCACAAAACGGTATTCATCCACAGACTCCACGAAGCTGGGGTAATCAGGAGGCCCCTGGGTCTGGCTCCGAGGGGGGGAAAAAAAAATCTCTCCATCAGCCTACCCATCCCCCACGCCCCACCCACCACCCCAGAATAGAGAGAACTTCAGTTAAGTAGAAAAAAGAAACATGACAAGCAGAGAGAATAGTATAAATATAAAAGGCTGGAGGTAGGAAAGCACCAGACTTCAGTTTGCTAGAGTGCAGGGTACAAGTGGGTCTGAAAAAGAAGTTCAGGAACTCGGAAGGGCCTGCCTCTCTCAGGATTTTTGTGGGACTCAAATGAGAAGTGTGTGTATACATCTGAAAAGCTGGGTAACCGTAAGTGTGACCAATACGGCATTCTTCAGTATTTTAAAGTTTCCCGTGAAGATTCTACTGAAATATTCTAGTTCTGGGTTAGGCTCTTTCAGCAATCGTGAAAATT
Organism: Globicephala melas; assembly: GCF_963455315.2. NCBI lineage: Eukaryota > Metazoa > Chordata > Mammalia > Artiodactyla > Delphinidae > Globicephala > Globicephala melas. The sequence goes on from NC_083321.1 coordinate 7,205,287, forward strand.
TCCCACTCACACTCATCCGATGTGACCCTCCCTCACCTGGAATATTTCGGCCTCATATGGACACCACCAGGCACTAAGTGCTTACAACTTAATTCGACAAGTCAGGTATTTTATTACCCCCCGGTGTACATCCAAGAAAGATTAAGACATTAGCAAACAATCTGCCTAAGGTCACATTCCGGAGTCTGTCCTCCTATACTTCTCCCAACAGATACCCTGGACTCCTGATAGGCCCCAGGGTTACAATGAGAATGAGAAGATGAAGTGGCCTATATATCGTGAGTCCTAGGTTCTCAGAAGTGTCGCCAACGATCTGGGGCCAATTCCCACACTCTGGTACGGTTTCCCCTTCAAAAAAATAGGCAGCGAGAGTCTATGTGCAGCACCTCCCAGTTCCAACTAACTCAAGTTGTCCTCCAATCATATTTCAAGCCCCACACTCCGAAACGCGCTCCAAGCCCTGCCACCTTCCCTGTCAATCTTTTATCTGAGCTCCAGAAAAGTGCCCCCTAGATAGGGACGCGGTTTTTAGACTACAAGAAATACGGTGAGCCTCCACCCAGCCCTCTGCCCCCAGCTTCAGGGTCAGCGCTCTCACCAGTAGCCGCAGCCCGCAGCCCGGCAGGACACCGGTCCTCCAGCCTCGCTGCACAGCCCGAAACATGGTGGCTGCCATCTTCAACTCCCCCGTACACTCGCTTTCTGCGCGCGCAACCAACCTGGTCCCGCCCCTTCCGGCTCGCCCGGCGCCCACCCCCACCCCACCCCCACCCACCCCGGGACCGAGAGAACGCCTGCGCAAAGCACAAAGAGGCGGAGCCAGGCGGCCTAGGGCGGTACAAAAGTCAGAGGCCTTGTCAGTCGCTCAGCAGTGACGTGACACGCAGCAGGCGACGAGGCCGTACCCGCCCTAGCTCCTTCCTCTTTCTCGACTCCATCTTCGCGGTAGCGGCAGCGGTATCCGCGGTTCAGGTAAGGTTTGTGCCACGGATGGATCCGAAGGGCTCGCAGGTTGGCCGCGAGGTTAGAGGACGCGGGAAAAACGGGGGAAGAAGGGCTGCTCTGGGGGCCAGGCCAGTCCCCGTCCGACCTCCCTGGCAGGCCCGGCCTTACCCACGTGAGACCCCGAGACCACCTACTTTTCGGCGCCGTCGTCCCCGGCCTGCCACCCATTTTCTGACCCTCCTCTCGCCCAGAGTATTTTTTCTCTTAACAGCACCCCCCCCTTTTTTTTTTCAGTCGCCAACATGCAGCTCTTTGTCCGCGCCCAGGAGCTACACACTCTCGAGGTGACCGTCCAGGAGACGGTCGCCCAGATCAAGGTAAGGCTCCGTGGTGCTCCCTGGGGTCTTCTGTGTTTTTCATCCTCGCCCGCCGCGGGAACGCTGAGTCTCGTTTTTCCCTGTAGGCTCATGTAGCCTCGTTGGAGGGCATCGCTCCAGAAGATCAAGTCCTGCTTATGGCAGGCACACCCCTAGAGGATGAGGCTACCCTGGGCCAGTGTGGGGTGGAGGCTCTGAGCACTCTGGAAGTAGCCGGCCGCATGCTTGGAGGTGAGTTGGGGAGGTCTGTGTTTTGAACTGCTTTGTAAGCTCATGGGTGTAGGGTGTGTGCTCAGTCCAGGGTGGTTCTTCCTGTTTACATCTCTCAGAACGAACTTTTTGAGAGGTCCATGGGAGACTGAGCCAGAGTGTCATTCTATTTCAGTCACTTACTAGATAAAACCCTTGTCTGTGTCCTAATTTACTCACTAAAATCAGGAGGTCGGACCAGATCTCCGAAGTGCTCTTTAGGCCTTAAGGTCAGTAGTTGGAAAATTCTGAAGTGACACCCCAGAATGTACCAGACTAGACATTCTTAGATTTCAAGTCTTTGTGACTTTGTTTTCATTCCCTGTTTGGGCCCATCTTGCCTTTAAACTTGAGTTGAGGGAGAAAGGGTTCTGCTGGGTGGGGCCTTCTTGTTCTAACTGCTTGCTGTCCTCCTTTCCTATCACAGGTAAAGTCCATGGTTCCCTGGCCCGAGCCGGGAAAGTAAGAGGTCAGACACCGAAGGTAAGTGAGAGTATTAGTGGTGTTGTTTGGACTTCGTTGTCTTGTGGCACAGCTAAGCCAAAACCCTTGGCCCTTGCCCTGTTTGCTTTCTCCCTTCCTGGCGATGAACCTGAGGGAAGGCATGGAAGAGGCACCCCAGGTTTGATCATCCCTCCCTTTTCCCAGGTGGCCAAACAAGAGAAAAAGAAGAAGAAGACGGGCCGGGCCAAGAGGCGTATGCAGTACAACCGGCGCTTTGTCAACGTTGTGCCTACCTTTGGCAAGAAGAAGGGCCCCAATGCCAACTCTTAAGCGTGTTGTCATCTTGGCTTTCTCTAATAAAGTCACTTACCCAATTATCTCATTGTTTCATCTTCATGTGCAGAGCCTCAGGGATAGATGTGGCTTCTCAGGCTGGTGGTATGAAGAACAGTGAGGCCTCATTTTGGTTTTCTTGGCGGTGTCAAGAGTCAGCAGCTTGGCAGGGATGTGTGGGTGGAGGTGGATGAGTGGTAAACTACAACAACAAAAAAAGCTTCCTATGAAAATTGGTAACCATAAATGCCAGCCCTTCAGATGGAGAGTTGAGGAAAATTCCAATCCCAATGCTAAATAACTTGATAATTAACTTCCAAATACTTTCTTTTTTTGGTCTTTTTCTTTTAAACAGAAGATAGCAGGAACCATCGTTGTGGGAGAGATTTTATAGGGGCAGCAATGGAGAGGAGATTGATCGAGTAGAAGATGTATCAGGGAACACCAGTGTGGCATTTCCCTGCACTTGGAACCAGCTGTGGCTTTAGTAGAATCCAGACCAGGAATCTGGTCTGCCCCAGCTTCAGAAAGTATTGCCTGATTACATTAGTACTGCAGTGATCTTATTTGTTCTGATTACCTGATGGGCCTTGCTAACCTAATCACAGGTGAGGTGGCGCAGTTGATTGTTTCAGCGTTCCCAGAATTGGAGTTCTCTGGGGCTGATTCAAGTTTCCTCCTAGCAACACATGCATACCCATTCATTCATTCTGCTAAGCTTTTTGAACCTGCTGGTTCTTGGAATACAGCATACTACGGGGTAAAGACCTTGGGCTCTAGACTTGGTCTGCCTTGAGTTTGGATCCCTGTTCCATTTATTCACTGGCTGGCTGACTCTTTTTGGGCTGTGCCATACAGCATGTGAAATCTTAGTTCCCCCACTAGGGATCGACCTGGGGCCCCAGCAGTGAAAGCGCCGAGTCCTAACCACTGGACCACCAGGGAAGTCCATTGCCATCATCTCTTGCGAGTTGCTTTGAGGATTTTATGGGAAGTGCTTAGATCAGCACCTGCCCTCTAGAAAGTGCACAAATATATTGGCTATTTTTGAGTTCTACAGTGAGCTTCCTAGAAAGACATTGGCCCCCATCCCTTTTAGGAGTTTAGATTCTTGTGCGGAAAGCAAGGAAACTAGTTACAAGTGTTAATGATCTCAGAAAGTAAGCAGGGTGCTGTAATAAAAGGGAGTGTGACAGGTAGATAACTGTCCTAGGGGAGGTCTCTGACGATGGGATGTGTGTAAGACCTGAAACAGGAGCTGATCAAGTGGTGAGATGGTGAGAGTTCCAGCTAAGAGACCTGTGTGCAAAGGTGAGTGGCAGATCCTGCAGGGTCTTGTCAGATGTGGAGAGGAGTTTGGTTTGAGTCCAAGTGCAGGTCAGGGTTTTAAGCAAGGGCCTGATGTGATCTGACTGGTGATCTAGTATTTTCTCTGGCTGACTTTTCTGGAGGGCTGGCAAGAAAAAAGGAAACCAGTTAAGCTGGTGTCATCCAGTTGAGCAAGTAGCTTGGACCACCAGTGGTGAAGGGGATGCAAAACTGAGCAGACTCTTCAAATCCATCCAGGTCATGGTAGGGAAACAGATGACCCAAATTGAGATAGAGACAAGGTATTTCGAAGGCAGAGCTGACTAGAGGTGGGGCTGGGTATGAGTGAGGTGAGGGACCAAAGAACCAGAGCTTACTTTTAGGGGTGCCATGGATCAAGTCTTCACAGCGCTTGGCACAGTTTGTGAGTCGTCACCTGCACTCTACCACAAACTGTAAGGCCCATTAGGGCAGGAACCTCATCTCATTTTGCTCTTCAGTGTGTTTTCGCTGCCTAGTGTGAAGTTTGCGCTTTAAAGTTGGATGAGGAAGTCGAGCAAGAGCTCAAATATTTGTCAACGCTTCTTCTCAAGAGGGAAATGCCCCCAACACACCCAGTCTAGGCACCCCGCCTTGGCCTTCTTCCACTCTCCCCTTTGTCTGTGTCCCCTAGTAGAATGGCTGCCCCTTCAGCGCAGGGACGCCTCATCTCCCATGGGTTTAGCACAACTAGTGGCCCAGAGTAGATTAAGGTTAGCAAAGATTGGGTTTTGCCGCAGCGCTTTATAGTGCCCGAAAGGCAACCACTAGGGGGCGAGCTGGTACCGGCGAAGCGTCCGCCGGACGCACTTTCCCTACGCTCCCACCGCGCAGGACCGAGCTCCGCCGAAGCCCGGGCTGAGCTCGTACCTCCCCACCGGTTCCGGCGCATAGCCCAAGCGCGGCTCAAGAGAGGGGTGGGGCTTGGCTTCCGAGTGTGGGCGGAAACTGACGAGAATCCTCGAAGAGCTTTGACTAAGCACTCCGTCGGCCCCGCAAAGAGGCGGAAGTAACCGAGAAGCGTCGGAAGATTGTGATCTACTGCCCTTGTGCGTTCCCGTGTGGTGTGCGGCGCCAGTTGCCATGGAGCCGGCCGGGCCTTGTGGTTTCTGCCCCACCCGGGAGGCCCAGCCAGCGCGCTACACCTGCCCTCGCTGTAACGTGCCCTACTGCTCGCTGCGCTGCTACCGGGCGCATGGCACCTGCGCCGAAGACTTCTACCGTGACCAGGTGCTGGGAGAGCTGCGCGGCCGCAGCGCCTCTCCCAGCCGCCTGGCCAGCGCCCTACTGCGGCTGCGTCAGCAACGTGAGACCGAGGACGAGCCCGAGGACGCAGGCCTCAGGCCTGGTCCGGCGCCCGGCGGCCTCTCAGGACTCTGGGAGCGGCTGGCACCGGCCGAGAAGGCGGCCTTCGAGCGGCTGCTGCGCCGAGGCGAGGCCGGGCGGCTGCTGCCCCCGTGGCGGCCATGGTGGTGGGTTCGCGGCGCCGGGCCGCGGCTTCTGGAGGAGCTGGGTGATGCCCCGGGCTGTGACGCCGAGGAGCTGGAGCCCTCCCCTGCGAGGACGCCACCGGAACCCGAGAAGGATGAGCCTGCGGCTGCCGAGCCAATTCTCGGAGACGTCCCCGGGGCCTGCCCTCCCGCCGTGCCCACCCTCATCCCTACGCTGGTCAGCCTGAGCAGGGGCCGGGCCTCGCCGCTCGTGCGCTTCCAGCTGCCCAACGTGCTGTTCGCCTACGCACACACTCTTGCCCTGTATCACGGCGGCGACGAGGCTCTGCTTTCTGAGTTCTGTGCCACGCTGCTCAGCGTTTCTGGAGTCCTGGGCGCCCAGCAAGTCTTCACCTCTACCGAGGAGGCCCTGCAGGCCGCAGCCCACGTGCTGGAAGCAGGCGAGCATCCCCCTGGACCCCTGGGCACACGGGGTGCCATGCGCGAGGCCGCCCTCATCCTGCTGGGTGAGGGCCCGGCCAACCAGAAAGGCTACACGTTGGCAGCACTGGGGGACCTGACACAGACCCTGGGCCGAGCCCGGAAACGAGCTGTGGCCCCTGAGGAACGAGATTGCCTCTACCGGGCCCGAAAGAAGTGCCAGTTCCTGCTGTCTTGGACCAACGAAAATGAGGAGGCCCTCACACCCCTGGCTCTAGACTGCGCCAGGGCCCACCGAGCCCACGCTGTGGCAGCCGTGGAGGTGGCAGCCCTCACTGGGGAGCTGGAGCAGCTCTGGGGAGGCCCCCTGCCACCTGCCCGGAGGACTCTCATTGAGGAGCTCCTTGACTGAACTGGACACTCTGTCATTAATAAAGCTGTGACTGGTCTGCCCTGTCGCCAGTGCCCATTTCTGAGTGCCAGCTGCTGTGCCACCCACCCCCAGACGCTTGTGGCCACAGGCCACCTGTCAGCTTCTCCCTGATCGGGGCTGACCCAGCCCGTTTTTAAGCAACCTGGCCCCAGAAAGGGAGAGAAGCAGCATCAGGCATTCCAGATGTTTATCCAAGGAGGAAGAGCAGCCCCTCCACTCCCTTTTGTTTTCGTGTTCCCCTTTTGCTCCAACCACCTATCAGGCTGTTCACCCCTGCCTGTCCGAGCTCAGAGCAGGGTAGGGTGCAGGCCCTTGAGTGCCAGGTGAGTCTAGGCTCCTGGTGCTGGGTGTGCTGGCAGCTGGGTGGGCACGTGGCCCGACCTGGGACACGTGGAGCTGCTTCAGTAGATGTAGGGCACGATTCGGTAGGGCACACGCCGGCAGTATGCGTGCCAGGCCAGGCCATACTTCCGCAGACACTGCTGCTCATCCCGGGCCTCACGGTGTACCAACAGCGCAGTGAAGTAAAGGAGGTAGAAGTAGGGCAACAGGTGGGACACCCCTGTGGGGAAAGGGGTCTCTGTGACCACTCAGCCAGCCCCCCGGTTCACAAAGGTTTCCACAGCTGATGGCTCACGGGGCCCTCAGGGCTCCATGGTGAAAGGTCCCAAGGTCTGCAGGGAGTGCTGGCGTGCTAGGCTGTCACAGAGGTCTGGCTCAGCCACACCCTGAGTCCATCCCCAGCTCCCTGACTACTCCCCCCACTGGGGTGCAGCCCTGTTCTCCATTCCACACCCAGACTGGGCATCCTGTGCTCACCACTCCACCTCTGCCCCTCACACACTTAACGGCCCCTGCCGTGCGCCAACCCAAACCACTCACCGCAGGGCAAGGACCAGGCCAGAGCCATGATGAGGTCTCCAAGGTAGTTGGGATGGCGGACCATACCCCACCACCCAGACACCAGCAGCCGTCGCCCTGTGGCTGTAGAGATGGTCTCAAGGTCTGGGGAAAGACGTAGTGGGATGGGGGACCCCCTGGAAGTCCAGCTGCCCAACCTCACTTCATGGCACCCCAGAAACCCAGCTCACCAGCCACTCTGGGATCAGAAGGATTCTTCCGGAAGGTGTTTTTCTGAGAATTGGCTCCACGGAAGATGTAGTAACCAACAGCTGGGAGAAAGTGTGAGCAGGCAGTCAGGGGCCTTCTCTCTGACCCTGACCAACTACCCACAGCCTGGACTCAGTCTGCCAGGAGAGCCAGGACCCAGCCCTGGGCTTTAAAGAAGGGTGTGAGGCTTAGCACCTACCTAGTGGGTGCTGAATAAATAGTGAACGAATGAAAGGGGGAGGGAGAGCGCTGCCCCTTCCTGACTGACCATTGATGAGGCAGATGACCGAGGCCAGGGGCAACCCCAGGGGCTCTGGGTGGTACAGCAGGAACTGGGCCTGCAGGCTGTAGGTGAAGGGTACCCAGGCGAGGTCCCCAAAGGCCAGCATGAAGCCAAACCCGTCATGTATGATGTCCATGGTGGTGAGGACCGCCTCCTGCAGGGACAGGACCCAGACACACTGGCTCAGTCCCCACGAGGTCCTCTCGTGGGAGGCACCCTCTCCCTCCCTAGCCCAGTCCTGCCTCACCTCGTGCCAAAGGGCATCACCCACATATAGTAGCTGGAAGCCATTGACCAGCCACATGGCCAGTGAGGGACTCCCCCGAAGTTCTGCTTCCTGCATCAGCAAGGCCAGGTTGATGAGGACCTGGGGGTTACACAGAGGGTGAGACAGGGCAGTCTGTTCCCAGTCCGTCTCCACAGAGGTGGCAGCGCCTGGAAAGGCAGTGGCCAGCCGGTCCCCTTCTCTCAGCTGTCCGTCACTAACCCTCCAGGCCTTTGTTGAGTGGCTCCGGCCCCTGTACCCAGGGGCAGAGAGACCGCACTGGACCACCTCCTGACCTGTTTTCTCTTGCCGTGTCCTGCAGTGTTCCCTTTGGGAGAGCGCTGTAGGGAGCGACTGCATACTTCAGGCTTGAGAGTTAAAACAGACCTGGTTTTGAATCTCAGCTTTGCCACCTGTGCAAGCTGCTTACCCTCTCTAAAGCGTATTTTCCCCACCTCCATGTAGAAAAGGGACATAATCATGGACCATAATGTGTGTGAAGCGCTAAGCACCTAGTAAGTGCTCGATAATGATTAGCTGGCAGCCAACCTGTACTGAGCACCCCCATTCTGGTAGCACTGGGCTTGGGGCTGCCAATCAGGTTACCACCTCTAATCCTCACAGTAATCTTGGGAGGAAGCTCTTACTTTATCCCATTTCACACATGAGGAAACAGCCTTGAAGACCAGATCTGTGACGGGCGCCCAGCACTCCTCCGTCTCTGGATGAGGTAGTTTCCAAGGTGACAGGGACCTTGCCCAAGAAACCCTTCAGGAAATCTTGACCAGTCCAGTATGGGTGATTATAACCAAGAAAACACAGTTGGCCTGTTTTCAAGGCTACCAGTGACAGACAGGTTGCTAAACCCAGTGACCAGTTTGAAGTTCTGCACCGCTTTGGCCAGCAAGCAGCACAGGATCACTCTCTTCTCGAAATAGATGTTGTGCTTGATGGCTTTAGTTAAAATTGCACCTGCTGCCCCAACTCCCTCGCTGCACTTAGCATCCCCTGACATGCGATACCTATTTTACTTATTTTTTGTCTGTCTTTCCCCACTAGAATGCAGGCTTCATGAAGACAGAGATTTTTTTTCTTTCTTTCCTGTAACTTTTCTTTCTTTTGTCTCCCAGTACCTAGAGCAGTGCTTGGGCACATGATGGACTCAACAAATTATTTGTGGAATGAATGATTAATGATTTATGTCAGCACAATATTGGCCCTGCCCTGCCCAGGCACTGCTCACCCATCCCACCCCTCCTCCTGGCTGGAAGCCCACTTAGCCATGCCCAGCATACCCAGCCGATGAGGCCAGGCCGCAGTTCGCAGAAATATTTGAAGTCAAAGGAACAGATGCGCGGGTTGAGCTCCCGTCCCAGGAAAAAGTCGTAAATGGGATTGCCTGGAGAATAATGGAGGGTGAGGTGCACGCAAGCACCCCCATCTGCCTCCATCTACACCCTACTGGGACTCCTCTCACCTGAGTTCCCTCCGGGTGCCAGGGCAGAGGCAGGGGCTACCAGAGCCTTCAGATAGAGAAGGAGGCTGAAGATGAAGGCGATGAGGGTGGCCGCAAAGGCCAAGGGCAGGAGCATTTCCGGGAGCGCGCTCAGGGGCAGCCCGGCTAACACTCCCAGGCCCACCAACAGGGCTGTCAGCACCAGGGCCTGGAAGCCTGAACCACAGCACACAGTGAGACCTGGGGATTGTGCCCCTCCCCCTCCCCCCCCCCCCCCACAGCCTAAAGCCCAGGGAGGTCGCAGACCTTGTCCTGAGCCATTAGTCAGACACTTTAGCTTTCGGAGGGTCACCCCAGCCACTTCTCTGGTGCATAGAGTGGCAGCAATGCTGGGAGTGGAGGGAGGAGGGGTGTGGAGGGAGCCAGTGGAACCCCCTACGTCCTGGGCGTAAAAGAGGCACAAAATAGAAATTGGGGTCGCGGGCTCATCTCCACAGACCTCCCCACCGGGCCTGGGGCTCCAACCCCATCCCCACAACTCCGCGCAAGGACCCAGCCCCCAAGCACCGTTAATGGGGTAGCTCAGTCGACTCTTGTCCTTCAGTTCCTGCCCCTCGGCCACCTGTGGGCACAAAAGGGCGCTAAGGGTTGAGACTGTCTTTCTTCTCGCCGAGCCCCCTCTCTCCGCCCGCCTCCCCCGCGCGTCCGCGAGCCGAGTCCGCACCTTGCGCGCCGGCAAGAGGTAGAGCGCCGCCTGCAGGCCGAGCCAGGTGAGACACAGCAACAGCGCCCAAGGGCTCCACAGCTCCTCGAGTTCCGGCAGGTAAGGGGGTGGGCCCAGGAGGCGCGCCGGGCCCGAGCGGGCTACCAGTAGCAGGTGGAACATGGTGGCGGGGAGCAGCAGCAGCAGGGCCGCAGCGCCTGGGGAAGGGGGCAGCCGCGTCGGGGGTCCACTCTCCAACTCTCCCGGACCCCCACAGGCGCCCTGTCATAGCCAGGGCCCCGTCAGCATTCCCATCGCCGCCTTCCACACCCCGTTCTCAGCGCTCGGCCCCTTCTCTGACTACTGTCTTGGTCCCCTCGAGGGTCCTGCTCGCGTTCCCCCTAGTCCGCCCGGTCCTCCATGCCACAGATCCCCTGCTCTGCAGCCGCCAGAACTGGCTCCTCCTCAGCCCCCTCTCCAGACGCTTCCCCGCACACTCCTAGATCCTGACTCCCGATACCCCTCAAAGACTTTCATCCTCAGACCCTGCCCCCATCCCCGCTCATAGCTCAACCCTCCAGTTCTCCCTCACATAGCTCTGGCCCCAAATACCCCCTCTCTCTGCCCCATTACCCAGGGGTCCTCCGAATTCCAGCTCAGCCCGGGAGCCCTGAGGGACCATGGTATCCTCCGCTCCGCCGGGGGTTGGGGGCTCTCAAAAATCCGTCAAGAAAACACAGCCCACCCCATCCCCCAGGAGATGGGCTCGGTGACACGGAGAACCCAGCCCAGCTGGGCTTGCACCTGTCTCTGCACGGAGCACAGACAGCGACCGCTTTTGTCCCGAGGTCTTTAAATGGACCCGCCCCCGGCCCATCCTGGGCCCAGCAGGTCAGCCAATCGTCTCTCAGGGGCGAGACCAACAGGACCGCTTCCAAAGCCGCCTCTGTAGTCTCAGGCTCACAGCTCCACCTCCCTCCCCCCACAAGCCCCGCCCAGGCAGGCGACAGGGAGCAGGAGACAACACGTCTTTATTAGGCAGGCCCCGAGGGGAAGGGCCACCAGGGCGGGCCACCAGGTCGGGCCACCAGGGGATGAGTAGATTGGTGTGACCGGGCCTAGCCACGCTCACAGATGACCTCGACGACACTGGGTTCCATGGGCACTGGGTCCGGGCAGCGCAGGGCAGCTGAGGCCACCACTTCGTCCAGCAGCAGGTGCACAAGCTCCTCATCAGCCACAAAGCGCCACAGGTAGAGCTGCAGGAAGTGGCAGTCCACCTGCACCTGCTGCAGCCCGAAGCGCCCGAAGGTGCGCAGCCGCACGCACTCCAGCAGTGTCTTCAGGCTGATTTTGATGATGCCGGTCAGCACCGACACCTGCACGTAGGGACACAGGGATGCAGACCCACTACAGCAGGTGTTGGGGAGGGGTACTAGATCCCCGAGGAAGGGCACCCACGTTCTGTGCAGGGGCCAAGGAGACGGCAAAATGCCAGTAGCTGTGATGGGGTGGAAAGTCCCAGGACCCAGGTAAGAGGGAGGGACCATCATCTGGAGGAGAGTGGACGGGGAGGGCCCGGCAACCTGAGGCAGAGATGGGGGTCAGCACTGATATGGGGAGGGGAAAAGCTTACTAAGTTGGAGGGAGAGTATCAGGTCCCTGAGCACGGGCTGGGTTGGGGCAGGGCCCATGGTGTGACTAGGAATCCCTGGGGAGGACCCAGGGCTATGGTGGGGATAAGGACGAGGACCAAGAGGTATACTAGATTATCACCCAGACGCGGGCAGAGGGCTATGAGATGGTGATGGCGGGCCTCTGGATGACCACTCACTCCTAGAAACATCCCTCAGAAACACAGACGGTGGGGCGGGAATCAGAGTCCTAGGGCTCCCTGGGCCAGTGCGGGGCTGCTTCAGCCAACCTTCCCAAGGGGCCCTGGGAAGGCAGGGTCACTGTGGACTTCAGACCTTATTGAACTCCACAGGACTGAACACGTCAATACGCTCAGAGAACAGCTTCTGGATGTTGCTCAAGAGGTTGGTGTCCATTGGGGCACTGAATGGGAGGAGACAAGCAATCAGAGCCCACCCCTGCACCCCGGTCCTCCTTTCTCCATCCTCCCTGCGCCTACCCTGACCAGCCAGACCTGGGTGTGTAGCTGGGTGCATAACGGCCCTGCTGCCGAGAGCTGCTGTAAACGGAGAAGGTCCTCTTGCTAGAGTCGCTGCTCTGGGCCTTGCGAACACCCTCCTCATACAGGAGCCCCACCTGGTGGTGGAAGGAGGAAGTGCAAGGAGGCCAGGGCACGGGGAACATGCAGCCCACCAGGTGCCTTGGGCAAGGGCCAAGGATGCCCTAAGTTACACACTCATTTGTTGTAAGAATCACAACCGTTATAAAAACCACAGGGTAGTTAGGGCCTGTACCTAGTTGGTACCCAGTCACTATTTACAGAACCAGTGGAGTGGGGCAAGAGTGGAACATAAGAGTTGGTACTGAGGCCAAATCTTCAGGGCCAACCCTGACCTGATTTCCTGGGTGACTCTGGGCCTCAGCTTCCTCCTCCTAGCTGAAATGGGGGTGATGAGGCCACCATGGCTGAGGAGGAAGACCGTAGATGCAGGCACTGTCTGGCCCCTCCTGGCATGATCCTCAGAGGCCTGTTCTCCCAGCACCCCCAGCCCACGTCAGAGTTCCCCTGGCCAGCCCAGGGCAGCACCTGCACGTCAATAGCTGTTGTGTCCTCCACCACCCGCTTCATGACAGCACGCACGTTCCGAGGCTCCAGGGTACTGAGCCAGTCCCGCGTCTCCACACTCTTGCGCAGCATCTGTGATATGACCAGGCCCTGCACCTTCACATAGTGGGTTAGCAGCCGCCGTGCCGTCTCCCTGGCCTCCGCACACAGTGTGCTCACGGGTGTCACTGGAGACTGGTCCTGAGCCAGGGATGCAGAGGACAGACAGGCAGTGGGTACTGGGGGCAGCTCTGCAGCCACTGGCCACCAGGAACTGGGCACAGGCTGGGCAAGGGGCAGGCTGTGTTGGGCACAGGCAGCCCTGACCATGAGGGCACTGCCCAGCCTCCTGTGTTCCTAGCATCACCTCCCCCCACCCTGCTCTGAGCTAGCAGTTCACCTGCACCAGAAACTGTTCGTCGGTGAGGGTGAGGATGTAGGAGATGGTGGAGGTCTCGTAGTCCAGGCAGAGGCGGGAAAGCAGCAGGAGCAGGGCAGGCGGCGTGGCGCCCCCCTTCTCCCCGGGGCTCTCACAGAAGTTCTGAGCTGTCTGGCACATGGAGCGGATGAAGCCCACGATGAGGCTCTCACGGACACCCTGGCTGCAGAACTCGCCCTGTGAGGAGGAGCGCCCCAGATACACAGCAGGTCCAACCTTCCAGGCAGAGGCTGCTAGTGACCTTCTACTGGGACTCGAAGTGCCCTGGCCTCTCTCCAAGGGACAGTTTCACCCCGCATTCCAGAACCCCAGAGCAGCTCCCCTGCTGTGGGAAGGGAGTGCAGGGGGGCAAAGCCAGCACTGGGGACCCTGCTTGCAGATGCCCTCAGAGCCTGCCCCACCCCTCCAGGCTATGCCAGCCTTTCTCAAGGCAGCCTGAAACCACATCCAGACTGCCTGGGGCGAGGACTGTGTGCCCTGGTAGCTGCCAACCTGCATGCAAGATAAACGAAAGAATGCCCTGAAAAGGAAGGAAAAAAAGAAAAAGGATGCCCAGGGGAAGATCGTACCCGGAAGTAGGGCTTGTTGGAGAAAGACACCTCCTTGGCAGTGAAGAGGTGCACAGAGGCCAGCGAGGCCTTAATGTGGCTCAGGGTGGAGCTGGCCACGTTGGCCAGCAGCTCAGCCAGGCCGGGGCCTTCCTTCCCAGCAACTCGAGGGGCGGCCAGCGCCTGCCGCACGTCCGTCAGGCAGCCCAGGAAGGCCGACTGCAGGCCCTGCAGGTGCTGGCCCAGGCGCTCGCGGGCCACTCGCTCCACGATCTCTGTGGCGGCCTCTGCCAGCCCGGCAGCGGCCAGCAGGGCCCCGGGCGCCCGCAGGCGCCGGTGGAAGCGGTCCAGCGCCCTAACGAGCAGGGAGTTGTCACTGCCACCCTGCTCCTGAGCCAGCCGCCGCTCCACCAGCGCAAAGTAGCGGCTGCCCAGCTCCCGCGCAAAGGCTGCCAGCTTCTCGGCACCCGCCGGGCCCTGGGCCGCAAACAGCTCCTGGTAGGCCGCCGCCACCTGGCAGAGGCCCCCGACGAAGCCGCTGCCGCCGCGGTCAGTGAATTCTAACACGTCGGGGGCCGGAGGGGAGGGCCCCAGCTCCGCCTCCAGGCTCCTCAGCTCCTCCTCTAGCCGCGCTCGGCCATGAGCCAGGAACTCCTCGCACAGCTCCTCCGCAGGCTCGCCCAGGGCCAGCAGCAGCTCCACGCACTCGGCTTGCTCAGGGGCGCCAGAGCCACCCTCCCTGCGGGAAGGGAGAGGGAGGTGAAGGGCAAGAAGACAGAATTCGGGGCGGGGGCAGACCCAGGAAACCAGCGGGTGTGACATGAGGGCCCAGAGCCCACACCTGAAGCGCTGCCGTAGCTGCTGGGCCAGGCGGGCCGTGATGACCTGGCAGTCGTCCTGGATGGCGCGGAATGAGGGCAGGTGCTGGTACTGCTGCAGCACGGCCCGCGCGCGGCCTTGGTAGCGCACCGCCTGCCCGTAGGCGCCCAGCTCCACGCACTTGGTGAGGCGCGAGGGCAGCTCGAAGAGGAACTGCAGCTTTCGTAGCAGCGCGTGGACCCCTGGGGGACAGGGGGAGGTGGTGTTAGCCCCAACTCCCTGGGGGTGGCCCACTTTAGCACCAGCTCTGGGGCGGGCCGCACCTGCCAGCTTGGTGATGCGCTCGTGGCGGTCCTGCAGCGTGGCGCTGATGCGCGCGCTGAAGTCCGTGATCACTGCCATGTTGGTGGCCAACCGGTCCATCTCATCCTCCATCTTCCGGAAATCGTTCTTCATCTTCCGGATAGTGTCTAGGAGGACAAGGGCGCAAGAGGGGGAAAGGCAGATGACTAGGGGCACAGGCAGAACACTCAGCTTGAGAGGTAGTCCAAATACCCTCACACACACCCGCCCCCTTCCCAAACGCGCCTGAGCTCACTCCTCGAGGGTCACATTGATGATTAGGTGCTTGAAAAGGACTGCAGTGGTGCTTGGTCACTATAAATGGGGGTGAGGTGTCATTAGTCAGTGCAGCAGACGTTTTCTGAACACCCCGTGTGTGCCCCTAGCCCCAGTGCAGTGGGGAGATGCCCATGAAGCCGCAGTCCTTGATCTCAGAAGATGCCCAGATCCAAAGGAGGGCCCAGGGCACTTGGCAGGGACCTGTCTGCTCGTTCCCAAGGGCATCCTCCATGCCCAGCACCCTGCCTGCCATGGGACACACAGTAAATACTTGTTCAGTCTTACCTCTTTCCCAGAATTCCCTAACCCTTTCACTCTGCCTTCTAGAACATGGTTGACCTTCCCTGAAGGGTTCTTTCCCTTTGGTCCTGACAGAAACCTGCCTAAGAAGGCTGTTCTTCCTGTCAACCCAGATGCCTCAGGGCCTGGCCCCTTAACACTTCTAGATAGCTTCTACTCCTCCTCCCTTTGAGACCCCAGCTTCTTTGAAGACCATGACATCAAACTACACCCCTTCTTGTTGCCATCCCTACTGTCCTCTTTGCCACGCCCCTCAGTTCCAGATCATGGCCACACCTCCTCGTGGACATCAACATACACAAGGATGAGCCTTTGGACATTCTTGACTCTCCGTTTGCTGACCTCCTCAACTCCATCCATTCTTGCATCTGCCTCATCTGTGCCACACTCTCCCTGCCCTTGCTAAGAATTGCATCCTCTAAAACCTTAGCTTCAAGCCTCACAACCTTCTGATCATTCACCCTGTTGACCCCGCCCTAACAATCCTTTGGCCTTTTCAGTAACTCCAGACCCAGCGGCCCTACCACTTGGTCACTGTTTGTAATACCTCTCATGGCTGCACTTCCTTCCTCACTCCTCTTGGAATCTGTGGTCCTCCACGAGCATCAGCACCCATTTGCAAGCCCTCTTGCATCTCTTGCCCCCTGGCCCCCGTTATTTGTCGGCAGAACCCTATCACAGGTTAAGCCCAATTACCAACCCACTCCCTAAGAATGACAGCTGAAAATGAGCCACAAAATCATACCAACTGGCCTCCCTTTCAAGTTAGGACTTTAAGTCCCAAAGCAGCACTGCACACTGGTCAGCTGTCCTTCCAAACCTTCTAGTGAGTCTTGTGTTTCCATTTTCCAAAATAACATTTTGTCCTCAGTTCTCAAAACGCCAGTACATGCCCCCAACTCTCAAATGGTGACCTTGATTCACACTTCACAGAGAAAATACAAGCAAACATCAACTCCTTCCAAACCTGCAGAGTGAATAGATCCCTGAGGGAGTCTCATCCTGTCCCACGGCTGTGATGACTTGGACATTTCTGCCTCCAGTCCTGACCAAAGCCCTGCCTAACAACTTACTTAATATCCTGATGTTGATGGCCAACAGGTACCTCAAATATGATATGTCGAAAACAGAATTTTAAAAAAAATTTTGAATTTTATTTTATTTATTTTTATACAGCAGGTTCTTATTAGTTATCTATTTTATACATATTAGTGTATACATGTCAATCCCAATCTCACAGTTCATCCCACCACCACCCCTCCCCACCACTTTCCCGCCTTGGTGTCCATACGCAAAACAGAATTCTTGACTTTCCCCAAACCTGTTCCTCCACTAACCTTTTCCATTTTGGCTCCTGTTCATTTATTTCTTTACTTATTTTTTTTAATTAATTAATTTTATTTATTTATTTTTGGCTGCGTTGGGTTGGGTCTTCGTTGCTGCACGCGGGCTTTTCTCTAGTTGTGGCGAGCGGGGGTCACTCTTGGTTGCGGTGTGCAGGCCTCTCATTGCAGTGGCTTCTCTTGTTGTGAAGCACAGGCTCCAGGCATGCGGGCTTCAGTAGTTGTGGCACACGGGCTCAGTAGTTGTGGCTCACAGGCTCTAGAGCTCAGGCTCAGTAGTTGTGGCTTGTGGTCTTAGTTGCTCCGTGGCATGTGGGATCTTCCCGGACCAGGGCTCGAACCCGTGTCCCCTGCATTGGCAGGCGGATTCTTAACCACTGTGCCACCAGGGAAGCCCTCCTGGCCATTTCTTAAGAGTCATCTTTGATTCTCATCTCTCCTTTACCTTACATTCAGTCCACCGGCAAGTTGCATAAGGTTTACCTCCAACATTTTCTTTCCAAGCCACCGTCATCTCTTGTCCAACTACTACTAACATTTCCCAACTAATTTCCCTAATTCCACTCTGGAACTCACCATCAATATGCATAAATGAAAGCAATGAGGATGAAGCAGAAACATATCTATTATAGGAGACTTTAATCCACTTCTGTCAATCCGTGACAGACCAAAAGGATAAAAACCAAATGAAGCTACAGAAGTCCTAAATAATATCATTAATATGGAAGACCGATTTGATTTTTATTCTTTTCAAGATTCCATAAAATACACCAAAACCTTACCACATATTAGGTCATACAAAAAATCTCAATAAATTTACAGAAGAAAAGAAACTAAATGGTACAGAAAGCATTCCCTGATCACAATGCAATGAAATTAGAGATTAATAACAAAACTAGAAAATAAAGAGATCCCATTATTTAGAGAAAACCTCATTATTATCAACTACTGGATCAAAAAGGAAATCAAAGCTGAAATTTCTGTATATGTAAAAAATAACAACAATCAAAACACTATAAGAACCTATAGGATACAGCTGAAGCAATGTTCTCAGGAAATCAGTCCTAAATTCTTATAGTACTAATTAGAATAAACATTCAACTCAAGAAGTTAGAAAAAGCACTACAAAAGAAACCAGAAAAAGAAAGCAGAAAAATAAAAAAGAAAGCAGGAATTAATAAAGCTAAAAGCAGAAATTAATTTATTTTTTTAAATGGGAGAACTAATAAATAGATCAAAGGTCAGGGTCACTGAAAAAAACTGAAAAACAAAATATATAAAATGTGAGCTACCCTAATCTTTAAATGGGGAAAAAAACATACACAAAGTAAGAAATAAGGGGAGAAACAATCACAAATACACAGATATTTAAAAAATCACAAGATACAACTTAGCTCAATTCTGTGTAAAGAAATTGAAAACCTAGATGAAATGGATAATTTGCCACAAAAAACCAGAATTTACCTAAATGGATTCCAGAAGAGCAAGAATACATGAACAGAGAGAACTGAGAATGTTGTCAAAGAAAGATTCTCCAGGACTTCCCTGGTGGCGCAGTGGTTAAGTATCTGCCTGCCAATGCAGGGGAAACGGGTTCAAGCCCTGGTCTGGAAAGATCCCAGATGCCATGGAGCAACTAAGCCTGTGCGCCACAGCTACTAAGCCTGTGCTCTAGAACCGCGAGCCACAACTACTGAGGCCACATGCTGCAACTACTGAAGCCCGCACACGTAGAGCCCATGCTCTGCAACAAGAGAAGCCACTGCAATGAGAAGCCTGTGCACCGCAACAGAGTAGCCCCCCCTCACCACAACTAGAGAAAGCCCGCGTGCAGCAATGAAGACCCAATGCAGCCAAAAATTTAAAAATTAAAAAAAAAAAAAGAAAGATTCTCCCTCCCCCCCCAAAGGTGCCAGAGGATGTCATGGGGGTGCTGCCATAGCTCTGAAGGACAGCTCATTCCAAAGCTCTGTGTAAGAAGTACTCAAGCAGAGAAAATTAGAAAAGCGTTCACATTAACTTTGTGGAAGAAACATAACACTGATACAAAAATGTGACAAAAATAGCTCAAAAATGAAAGTGACACATTCATATCTTATGAATTGAGATGCATAGATACATTAATTAAATTAATTAAATAAATGGAGATACACATATAAATTAACAAACAGAATCCAGCAATGTATTAAAAGAATAATTGACAAATATGTCCAAATGGTTTTTATTTCAGGAATGCAAGGACGGCTCAATATGAGAGGATCTCGATAATAATTCACTACAGACTACACTGTACATCCCCGAACTCTTTCAGGCTTGCTAAGATAAGTAGTTTGCAACTAGAGCAAACTCTCCTTGGGAGGAGAGTGGGTGGTAACTGGTAGGAGGCTGGAGGGGGCCTTGTTGGTCATGCTGTTGATTGACCGGGGTGCTGACTGCACAGAGGTGTTCCATTTGTGAAATTCCAGGAGCTGGCCACTATGACCTGTGCACTTTTCTGTTAATCTTCAGTAAAGTTTACCATTAAAGATTGTTTTGTCTTTACCTGGGGAAAGGAAGGGGAAGAGGCTTTTCACTATACAACCTTTGGGACCTTTCCAATTTTGGAACAGAAAAATGCATTATTACATAAACAAACGCAGTGTCTAGGCCAAAGGCTGGCAAACTATATACCCTGCGGGTCAAACCTGGCTTGATAGCGGTTTGGCTTTTTGACTTTCAACTGGGCTATAATGGACATAGCATAAAATTCAGTGGTTCTTAGTATATTTATTATATGCACAAGATGGCACAACCATTACTATCCAATTCTTTATTTCATCACCCCAGAAAGAAACCTTGTATCCCTTAGCAGTCACTCCCTATTTCACTCTCACCTCCGTCCCTGGCAACCATTCATCTATTTTCTGTCTCCATGGATTTGCCTATTCTGTACATTTAAAATAAATGGAATTAGGGAGTTCCCTGGTGGTCCAGTGGTAAAGGATCTGCCTTACAATGCAGGGGAGGTGGGTTCGATCCCTGGTCAGGGAACTAAGAGCCCACATGCCGTGGGGCAACTAAGCCCATGTGCCACAAACTACAGAGCCCACGTGCTCTGGAGCCTGTGTGCCACAACTAGAGAAAACTCGCACACCACAACTAGAGAGAAGCCCACGCACCATAAGGAAGAGCCCACACGCCATAACGAAAAATCGTGCACACCTCAACAAAAATCCCACGTGCCACAACTAAGACCCGACGAAGTCAAAAATAAATATAATAAATAAATAATAATACCAAAAAAATAAAATAAATGGAATTACATACAGTATGTGGCCTTTTGTGTCTGGCTTCTTTCACTTAGCATGTTTTCAAGGCTCATCTAAGTTGTAGCATGTATTAGTACGTCATACTTTTTTATGGCAGAATAATATTTCATTGTATGGAATAGACCACACCTGTTTTCCATTCATCACTTGGTGGCCATTTGGGCTGCTTTCACTTTTTGGCTGTCATGAATAACGCTGCTATGAACAACTGTGTATGTGTTTTTGTAAACATATGTTTTCAATTCCCTTCGGTATATTCCTAGGAGTGGAACTGCTGGGCCTCATGATAACTCCATGCTTAGCCTTTTGAAGAATGGCCAAACTGTTTTCGGGTACACCATTTTGCATTCCCACCAGGAATGCAGAGGGTTCCAAATCCTCCACATCTTCACCAACATTTGTTTTATTCCGTTTTCTGGAAAACCTAGTGGGTGTGCAGTGGTTATCTCATTGTGGTTTTGATTTGCATTTCCCTAATAACCAGTGATGTTGAGCACCTCTACATGTGCTCGTTGGTCATTTGTATATCTTCTTTGGAGAAATGTCTATTCAAATCTTTTGCCCATTTTTAAAAAATTTATTTATTTTATTTATTTATTTTCAGCTGCATTGAGTCTTCATTGCTGCGTGCAGGCTTTCTCTAGTTGCGGTGAGTGGGGACTACTCTTCGTTGTGGTGCACGGGCTTCTCACCGCGGTGGCTTCTCTTGTTGCGAAGCACAGGCTCTGGGTGTGTGGGCTTCAGTAGTTGTAGCATGTGGGCTCAGTAGTTGTGGCCCGCAGGCTCTAGAGCACAGGCTCAGTAGTTGTGGTGCACAGGCTTAGTTGCTCCGCGGCATGTGGGATCTCCCCGGACCAGGGCTCGAACCCATGTCCTCTGCACCGGCAGGCAGACTCTTAACAGCTACGCCACCAGGGAAGCCCCTGCCCATTTTTAAACAGGGTTGTCTTTTTAGTGCTGACTTAATCAAAGTTCTTTACATATTCTGGATATTAGACCCTTATTAGCTATATGATTTGCAAATATTTTCTCCCATTCTGTGAGCTGTCCTTTCACTTTCTCTATAGTGTCCTTTGAAGCACAAGATTTTAATTTTGATTAAGTTCAATTTATCCAATTTTTTTCCTTTGATTACTTGTGCTTTTGGTGTCTATAAAGTAAAAACCCACTCCTGTGTGTCTCTACTCTCAACACTACTTCACACCTGACACCAGATGTGTGGGTTTTCCACTCATCAAGCAATTCTGTGACATCAGCTGGGCATCCTATGATTTAACTTAATTCTGACACCATCTACCGGGAGTTAGCGTCAGATCTCATAGGTTAAGGACTCAGTCCCACAAAACTATCCTCTCTCACTTTAGATTTCAATCACAAGTCCAGGTTGTCAGCTATGATTCTGACTGATTGGCTCTAAATTGGAGGTTCCCATGACCCCCTCCTCAGGTTCAATTAATTTGTTAGAGCAGCTCAGCAAACTCAGGAAAACAGTTTACTTACTAGATTACTGTTTTATTACAAAAGGAAACAACTCAGGAACAGCTAGATGGGAGAGATGTATAGGGCAAGGCATGTGGGAAGGGGTATAGAGTTTCCATTTCCTCTCTGGCCATGCCACTTTCCCAACACCTCCACATGGTTCACCAACCCATCCTTGTGGGTGCTTATGGAGACTTCACTACATAGACATAATTGATTAAACCATGAGCCATTGGTGACTGAATTCAATCCCCAGCCCCTCTCCCCTTCCTGGAGGCCTGGGGGGTAGGGCTGAAAGTTCCAACCCTCTAATCACATGGTTGGTTCTGCTGGCAACCTGCCCCCATCCGTGGGTTATCTAGGAGTTTTCCAAATATCACCTCATTAACATAAACTCAGGTGTGGTTGAAAAGGGCTTGTTATATAAATACCAAAAGACATCCACGTCACTTTATTTCACTAGAGCTATTTCAGGAACTGGGAACAGAACTAAATATTGTTAACAAGGCTCTTATATAGGAAATTACAAGGGGTTAGGAGCTATTCCAGGGATGGTGCACAAAGACCAAATGTATATTTCTTATTATAAATCACAAATCACAGTGTCATATCTAACAAACTCTTGTCTAATCCAAGGACATGAGACTTACACCCATGTTTTCTTCTAAGAGTGTTTAGTCTTAGCTGTTATATTTAGGTCTATGATCCATTTTGAGTCAATTTTTGTATAGCGTGTGAGGTAGGGATCCAATTTCAATCTTTTGATACGGCTATCCAGGTATCCCAACCATGTGTTGAAAAACCTATTCTCCCTGTTGAGTAACTGTGGCATCCTTATAAAACAAATTAACTGACCACAGATGTACAGGTTTATTTCTGGACTCAATTCTATTCAATTTACAGAAGCCTACAGGTTGTTACGTGGGGCCAGATATTGGTGAGAAAACGGCAGCCTTCACGAGGGCTCACGCCAGTAAGAACTGCCACTGCCAGTGTCCTTGTCCCTACAGTGAGCCAAAGCCGGCCCCCACCTTAGCAGGAGACCCTCCAATACTAGCGGGTGTCAAAGCACTGTTACCTGCCCTGGCCATATTCTAATTCCTGATCCACAAGTCTCTCTCCTGCAATAGAAAGGTTTTATACCATAAAGTCATCGACTGCTACCTCTTCACTCCCAGCCACAACTAATGGGACTAGAGGGCAAAATCTGACCTATCATCTAGCCACCTCACTGCCACTTGACATTAAAGAAATAAAGACACAGACACAGGAGAAGGCCATGTGGAGACAGAGGCAGAGGTTAGAGTGGTGCAACTGCAAGAAATGTTTTAAGTCAACTAGAACCTGGAAGAGGCATGAGAGAGTCTCCCCTAGAGCCTTTGAAGGGAGTGCAGCCCTGCTGACAACTTGATTTTGAGCTTCTGGCCTCCAGAACTATGAGACCATAATTTCTGTTATTTTCTTAAAATTTCTGTTATTTTAAGCCACCAAAATTGTGACAGTTTGTTATAGCAACCATAGGACACTCACACAAATACTAAGGATTTTTTTCCCCTGTAGGAAGTGAGTGGCAGGGGTTTTCATTAAATATGTTTTGAATATATAAACCTTGCCTCTATTTTCTTAAATATAATATTGTGGATGTAATTTAGACTGTTTTCTTGACTCTGGATAAACTTTATAAACTTTTTGCAAAGATAATGATTTGCCAGTGACTGCAGATGTTGACAGAGCTGTTGGTTCCCACACCAAGTGGTCCCAGGTTACTAGATTTTCTTGAATTATTATTTCTCCTTTATGGCAGTATTTTTTTTAGTCTATTTGTCTACTCTCTGATTGTCATGATTTTATTTTTCACTTGTTAAACAACAGTCTAACATAAAACTTATTCATTTAGGGATTTATTTATTATGCATAATGTTTGTCTTTTATAGAAATGCAGTTCCTTCTACAGGTACTAGAACAAAAAAATCTGATTTTTTAAAGTTATTTTTGGACTTGTTTTGCGTTTGAAACAAGGCATTAAACATTATGTCTTATCTATAAAATTTTGGCCAAGTTATTTAGCATCTCATTACCTCAGTTTCCCTATCTGTAAAATGGAGATATAGTTAACTACTTCATAGATGTGTAAGAATTAAATTAATATATGTAAGCAGTTCAATCAGTGCAGTTTTATATTAAACACTCAATAAATATTGCCTAGTATTAACCAGTTAAACTTGCTATTATATATAACTATTAATAAATTAGTTTTACTTGTAAAGATCTGCTAATAATGAACTCTCTCAGTTTTTACTTATCTGCGAATGTCTTAATTTCTTTCTTTTTTTAAAAAATATTTATTTATTATTAGTTAGTTGCACCAGGTCTTAGTTGCAGCATGTGGGCTCCTTAGTTGCGGCAGGTGGGCTCCTTAGTTGCGGTTCCAGGGCTCCTTTAGTTGCGGCTCACCAGCTCCTTTGTTGAGGCACATGAGCTCCTTAGTTGTGGCATGCAAATTTAGTTGCGGCATGCATGTGGGATCTAGTTCCCTGACCAGGGATCGAACCCGGGCCCCCTGCATTGGGAGCACGGAGTCTTATCCACTGTGCCACCAAGGAAGTCCCTCTCTTTCTTTTTTACAGGATATTTTTACTGGGTATATAATTCTTTGTTGACATTTTTTTCATTCAGCACTTTGAAATGTGAATCCACTGACTTCTGACCTCCATGGTTTCTGACCAGAAATCAGCTGTTAATCTTATTGAGTATCACTTGTATGTGATGAGTCACTTTTCTCTTGATGCTTTCAAGTTTCTCTCTCTCTCTCTTTTTTTTTTAGCAGTTTCACTGTGATATGCCTAGGTGTGAATCTCCCTGCATTTATCCCACTTGGAGTTTGTTGTGCTTCTTGGATGTGTAGATTAATGTTTTTCAGTAAATTTGGGTAGGTTTGGGTCATTATTTCTTCATATATTCCTCTGCTACTTTCTCTCTCCTCTCACTCTTCCCATTATGCATATGTGGGTACACTTGGTGTCTCACATGTCTCTAAGGCTCTGTTCAATTTTCTTCATCCTTTTTTCTTTCTATTCCTCATACTGAATAATTTCAACTGACCTATCTTGAAGTTTGCTGATTCTTTCTCTGCTTGTTCAAATCTGTTATAGAGACCCTCTAGTGAATTTTTCATTTTCATTGTGGTACTTCATCATTTCTAGTTGGTTCTTTTGTTAAGTAATTTCTTCTCTTTGATATTCTGTATTTGGTGAAACATTCTTATGCCTTCCTTTAGTTCTTTAGATACAGCTTCCTGTAGGTCTCTGAACATATTTAAAATAGTGGATTTAAATCTTTACGTAGTAAATTCAACTTCTGGGCTTCTTCAGGGACAGGTTCTACTGCTTTTTCTCGTGTATGGGTCTGATTTTCTACTTTATTTGCATGCCTCATCAATTTTTATTGAAAAAACAGACATGTTAGATAATATTGATACAACATGGCAACTCTAGAAACCAGATCCTCTCTCCTCCCCAGGGTTTGTTGTTGCCGCTTGTTGCTATTGTTTGTTTAATTATTTTTCAGTTACTAAACCTGTACTAATTCGTTTCTGAACCAACTCTGTAAAGTTTGTATTCTTTGCTGTGTATAGCCACTGAAACCTTTACTTGGTTAGCTTAGTGATTAGCTAATGACTGGACAATGATCTCCTTAAATATCTAGTACTAATAAATCTCCTAGTATTTACTGAGGGGCTGTGTGTGTGTGTGTGTGTGTGTGTCTGTGTGTGTGTGTGTGTGTGTGTGTGTGTGTGTGTGTGTGTGTTGGGGCATACCTTAAACACTCAGCCAGGAGGTTTACAACTCTCCCTTAACCTTCACTTCCTGCTTGCACTGAGCCTGAAGTAAGCCAGAAGTGAGAGCTTAGGACGTTCTCAGGTCTTTCTTTCTTTCCTTTTTTTTTTAAAAATACATTTATTTTATTTATTTATTTATTTTTGGCTGTGTTGGGTCTTCATTGCTGCACACAGGCTTTCTCTAGTTGCAGCGAGCGGGAGCTACTCTTTGTTGTGGTGTACCGGCTTCTCATCGCAGTGGCTTCTCTTTGTTGCTGAGCACAGGCTCCACGGTGTGCAGTAGCTGTGGCTCGCAGGCTCTAGAGCACAGGCTCAGTAGTTGGGGCACATGGGCTTAGCTGCTCTGCAGCATGTGGGATCTTCCCAGACCAGGGCTTGAACCTGTGTCCCCTGCACTGGCAGGTGGATTTTTTTTTAATTAATTAATTTTATTTTATTTTTGGCTGCGTTGGGTCTTCGTTGCTGTATGCGGGCTTTTCTCTGGTTGTGGCGAGCGGGGGCTACTCTTCGTTGTGGTACATAGGCTTCTCATTGTGGTGGCTTTTCTCGTTGGGAGCATGGGCTCTAGGCATATGGGCTTCAGTAGTGGTGGCACATGGGCTCAGTAGTTGTGGCTCATGGGCTCTAGAGCGCAGGCTCAGTAGTTGTGGCACACAGGCTTAGTTGCTCTGTGGCATGTGGGATCTTCCTGGATCAGGGCTCGAACCTGTGACTCCTGCATTGGCAGGCAGATTCTTAACCACTGCGCCACCAGGGAAGTCTCTCAGGTCTTTCTAAGTATGTGTACTACTGTACACATTTGTGGCCTTCAAGATTCCTAATAATGTGTCAGAGCTTGTCAAAGCCCCTAGGGACATCTCATTCCTCAGCTTTTCCTTTTAAGCGTTTGGGTTGGTACTATTGTTTGCCCAAGTGTTATCTATCACTTCAGACAGACACACCATTTGCCTGTAATTGTTTTTGACAAACAACTCTGGTGAGAGACTTTTTTAAAATTTTTTTGCGGTACGCGGGCCTCTCACTGTTGCGGCCTCTCCCATTATGGAGCACAGGCTCCAACGCGCAGGCTCAGCGGCCATGGCTCACGGGCATAGCCGCTCTGCGGCATGTGGGATCTTCCCAGACCGGGGCACGAACCCGTGTCCCCTGCATCGGCAGGTGGACTCTCAACCACTGCGCCTCCAGGGAAGCCCTGGTGAGAGACTTTTAGCACTGGGTGACCTCCAGGTCAAGACAAACCTATGGGGTAGACTGTTTCAGGAAACCACCAGACAGGTTAAATAATGACAATTCTTTGGGCATGAGGCTTTGAAAGAACTCCAGCCTTGTTCTGCTCCCTCTAGTATTAGGGGTATGGGCTATTTTTCAAGGCTACTGCTAAGAGAAAACGGTGGGGCTAGGACAAGCTAAAATACCATAGGATTCATTATTTTTACCATGATTCAGCTCTTTTTCTTGAATAAATGCTCCTCTGATTGCTGCACACCTCTGGTTACTTTCCAGAGTTCTAAGAAAGCTTATTGTAACCATTCTGGCCAGTTCAGGGCTGCTTTCATGGAGGGGATATTTTCAAATGCACTTACTCCACTATTTTTGCTGACGTCACTCTGGATGCCAGGGCTGTTTTTGTAAATGAGTTTTGCTGGAATACAGCCATGCTCATTCATTTATACTGTCTGTAGTTGCTTTCATGATAATGGCAGAGATAAGTAGTTGTGACAGAAACCAGATGGCCCACAAAGCCTAAAATATTTACTTTTTGGTCCTTTCAGAAAACCTAAAAAAGAAAAGAAAAGAAAAGAAAAACCTCACCACCCCTGTTGTATATCCTATGCAGTCAGACCCCGCTCCCTTCACCCCCACACTCTTGCTCTCCCTGCTCTGGTCGTAGAGTTTCCAGGGCCTTTGCACAAGTTGTTTCCTCAGCCTGGGCCACTCCGCCCCCAAATCCTCCCATCGTCAACTTTTCATCATTCACCTTAACTGTGACCTCTTTAGAAAAGTCTTTCTCTGCCACTCTCTCTATATCAGTCCCAACCACCCACTCTCTAATATATTATCCTGTTTCATTTTCTACAGAGCTCTTGTTGAAGTGAACTGATCTTATTTTCTTTCTTCATTATCTGTCTCTTTCTCTAGAATGTACATTCTGTGACAGCTGAGAAACTGTCTTATTTACTGCTATATCCCTGGTGCCTAGAATAGTACTTGGCACACAGGCAAATATTTGACAAGCGATTGAATAAATGAATGAATCAGTTGAATTAATGTATATTCATACTGACACCACTCTCCCTCTATGACCACTCCTGTCTCCATCACAGGCTCACCCTCCTCCTCCCCATGGCCATCAAACGGAGGTGCTCCTCCAAGCTCTGTCCTGGGCTCTCTTCTTTTCTCAGGCTCTATCCCATTCTTAAGCAACCCTGCCCACACTTCCCTTTAAACTCTCCTCCTCTTCACAGCTGCCTCCAAGGCTTATTCCTCTAGCTCAGATCTCTCTTCTGAGCTCCAGAGCCACATATGCATCTGCCTTCTTGTTAGCTCCTTATGCACAGCTCCAAAACCTCAAAACCTAGCTCCCTTAGCCTCAAAGTTCTTTCAAAGAGTTATGAGTTCTCACCACTAGGTAAAGGTTCCCCACTTCTAGCAAGAGTCAGAAGGCCACTCCTTAGAGATACTCTGAGGAAAGAAGAGATGGATTGGACTAGACCCCCTCAAGCTTCCTTCCATACTGAGATGCTGTGATTATCTGACATGGATCTCTAGAGTTCTTATGATTAAGACCAAAATCCTTCTTATTTTGTCTACAAAGGCCTTCATGATCTGGCCCCACAGGCTCATCCAGGTTTATCTCATGCCTTGCTCCCCTTAAAAAAACAAAACAAAACAAAACCT
This sequence comes from Globicephala melas, assembly GCF_963455315.2. Lineage (NCBI taxonomy): Eukaryota > Metazoa > Chordata > Mammalia > Artiodactyla > Delphinidae > Globicephala > Globicephala melas. The sequence goes on from NC_083321.1 coordinate 7,233,436, forward strand.
AGCTCATTATGTTCCTTTTCCTACACCTGATCTTCTTGCAGTTTCTTGGGCACCACATCCACCATCCACTGTTCAAGTTGAAACTTAGGTCATTCTGTACACCCAAAGCTCCTCAACAGCATGTCCTGTCGATGTTGCCTCCTAACACTTCTCAATTCACTCATCACTGTCCATCCCCCCCATTATCATCCTGGTGTTAGCTCCCAGAATCTCTGGTCTGGACTGCTGAAATGGCCTCACTCCAGCCACCTCTCCAATCTATTCCTTTCAATGTAGCCAGGGACAAGAGGGATCTTTTCAAAACACACATCACATCACTCATTTGTCTAAACACTTTGATTAGCTAAGTACTCTTTAGATAAATGGAAAATTCCTTAATGTGTTCTGAAAGGTCTCTAGTTAAACTCTACCACACCTATCCACCTGACTGGCTCTGCCCACAGTCTGCTTTCCCTCCTGCTACAGTAGATGAGCTCTTGACCTCCTGTTAAGGCCAGCCTCTCCAATGTGCACTGCTCAATCCCCTCCCTCTTTCTTGAGGACTTTGCTTCTGCAGTTCTTCCCTCTCTTGCACCACTGATGAGCACTCCATGAGCTAATGTATTGGTCAAGCTTATCAATTCCATTTCTTGGAATGCCTTCTTCGTTATCTTCTAAGACAGCCATGGTCTGGGTCGTTCTCAAACATTCCCAAATGTTTGTTTCTTTGAGAAAGAAGATTTGTGAGATTTTCCTTCTTTTCATGACTTCTGAATGTTAGGATGCACCAGGCTTCAGTCCTCAGACCTCTTCTCTCTGTACACTCCCCCCAGGAGAGATCATCTTGTTCCATGTACCTCAAGTTCCAGCCTTCTCTGAATTCCAGATCCCTCAACTAACAAATTTTTAAGAATCTTGAGCCATTCTACTTTTCCACGGTTACCACCCTGGTCCATACAACCAGCATCTTGCCTGGACTGTTATAATAGCCTCCTAATGGGTGTCTCTGCCATCCTTGCCTCCCTATAGTCCACTCTCAACAAGTGGACAGAGGGATCCTTTTAAAACAACAGTCAGGTCACCCCATTCTTCTGTTCATCTCACTCAGAGGACAGACATTCCCATAGACTGCAGGTAGACCTGCAGGATCTGCCTCTAGGACTAAGTACATGTGGGTCCCAAAAATCTGAACAGTGCATTTCACCAACACAGGACAAAAGCTAGTGTGGATGATACTGAACATTGTCTAGTACCATCTTGAACAGAGAATAAAGGGGACAGAAGGGAAAAAAAAAAAACCTTTATATGATGTTTGTCCCTTAATGTCATACATTTTCTATCCCTGCTTCATTTAAAAAGAGAGAAAGGGAAAAGGGGAAAGGGGAAGGAAGGAAGGAAAGAAGGAGAGAGAGAAAGGAAGAAAAGAAAGAAAAAAAAAGAGAGAATGAAAGAGAGATAAGCCCATTCTCGAGAAAGACCTGAACCAGAGAAGAAAGCTACCACTAATGAGAGAAACTAACCATTACTTAGGCATGGTTAGTGTCAGAGATTAGTGACACAACCTTAGTGTCAGAGATTCTAAGTACTTCAGGTAAATTCATTTCTTTTTAAAATTTCATTTTGTCCTTTTCTCCCCTTTGGTCCTCAAAACAACCCTCTGAGAACAGTTATCACCTCAATAGTCATCAAACCACGACAGCTCTGAGCGAGAAAGATGAGAGTGCATTAGTGTCAGGGCAGGACTAGAATCTGGGTCTGCTCTGTCTAAATCCTCTACTGGCTTCCCCAACATAGGAGAAACTGGGGGATGTGGGACTGTGAGGAGTGTGCCCCAGTAGGAATCACCTGTGGCTGAGATGAACTTGTTGTAGTTCTCATAGACCAGGGTCTGCATGTCGCTGTCTAGAGCCCGGATCTGCCGCACCATGTCCGTCTCACTGTCCATCAGCTGGGCCAGTGGGCACTCTCTTCGCAGCTGGAGGAAATTAGGTGGTTAGTATCCAGGACAAGGGGGCACTCATGTCCCCCAGCCTTGCCCCTAACTGGTAGGCTTTTGGTGCAAGAAAACCCTGATCCCACCCCTGCCAGGAATCTCAGACAAGGAACCTATAAGTGGCATAGCTCAGGAGTTACCAGGTCAGACCCTATTTGGGGTTTGTCGGCATTTGAAATACTCAGCTGCAGCCAAGGCCCAGTCCTACGCCTGTCAGCGCCTGGGCCACGCCCCCTATATCGGGTCTATCAGAACCTCAGCCCAGGAGACCTCAGACTTCGCACCATCTCAGGCCAGTCCAAGTCTGCCCACGACCCCTTATCTTCCAGCTCTGCCCCTATTGCCCGGCCCAGGGTCATCCTGCTTTTATGAACACCTCTTCCCTCGCCCCACCCTCCCCCCCGCAACAAAGTCGCAGGCGTGATGTGGGGTGCAATATATCGGGGGCCTGTTCCCCCTCCCGATACACACACCTTGTCCAGATACACTTCCGGGTCGAAGTGCGCCCCATTGAGATCTGTAGGGTCCAAGGGGTCCGGCCCCGCGGGGCGCCCCGCCGCCTCCACCTCCGAGAGGCCGTAGTAAAGCTTCAGCATCCCGTGCGCCTTCCGCCGACGCTCCGGAGCCTCCGCCTCGGCCCCCTCTGGGGAGTCCCCAGGTCCACAGCCCGGGCCACCTCCTGCGGTTGCCGCCGCCATGGCTCCAAGTGCAGCCCACAGGAGTGAAGCTGGGCAGAGGATAGGGAGGAGGTACTTCCGGGAGCCATAAAGTTGTTGTTGAAACAAGGCAGTCCTTCGGGTGAAACGTCCCCCTGCAGCCCTGGGTCCTTCGAGACTGGAGTTCCCCCGCACCTTTCCTCCCCGAGCGAAGAGGTTCCGCCAGAGCCCTGGGTTCCCCCAGCTTTGCAGGAAGGATTTTGTGGAACTGGTCGAGTCGCTGTCCTCCCAGAAGGAGGACGAGTCGTGGCTTCCAACCCTGCACCCCCGCAGACAGGGGCTGCGGAATATGTCCCTAGATGCAGTGGACGGAGCGCGGGCCGTGGAGCCAGAGAGGGTATGTCTGGCATCCTGCCACTGCCTTGTTACGGGGGTAGCAGCTCAGTTTCCCCCATTCCTAATATTGGGGTACATATTTCACAAGGGGGCTGCGAGGATTAAATGCATGTACAGTGCTGCACAGTGGCTCTAGCGCAGTGTTTCTCAAGGCCTGGTCCTCTGACGTGCATCAGAATTGCCTTCAGAATTACTTGTGGCGTGTTGCAAAGACTCTGGGCTCCCCTCAGACCTAGCTTATTTTTTTTAAGTCAAGCAGTTCTGGTGCACCTGAACTTGAGAACTCCTATTATACGCCGCTTAGAAGACACAGTTGGCACATCTTAAGTGACTGATGGGATGTGCTGACGGAGGGGTTAGGTGGAGATGTTGAGGATAATTCTCAGGTTTCCGATTGGGACAAAGGTACAGCTGTTCACCCAGGTGAAGAGCTGAAGATAGGGAAAGACTTGCAGTTCAAACTGAGACACGCCGAGTTTGAATGGATGAAAAGGAGAAAAAGACTGTGTCAGTGTGGTCCTTGAAACATTACTTATGATGGGCTGGGGGGGCCAGGGATGGAATGGAAACCACTTTATTCTTTGGCAGGGGTCCTGCCAGACAAACACAGCCCACCACCTGTTTTCATATGGCCTGTAAGCTTTTTTTTTTTCATTTTTAAATGGTTGAAAAAAAATGGCATTTCATGATGTGAAAATCATATGAAATTCATATTTCAGGGTCCATGGGAACACATCCATGCCCATGCATTTACATATTATCTATGCCTGCTTTTGGTTTTTTAATTTATTTATTTTTGGCTGCCTTGGGTCTTTGTTGCTGCGCGCGGGCTTTCTCTAGTTACGGCGAGCGGGGGCTACTCTTCATTGTGGTGCGCGGGCTTCTCATTGCGGTGGCTTCTTTTGTTGTGGAGCACGGGCTCTAGGCATGCAGGCTTCAGTAGTTGTGGCACGCGGGCTCCCGTAGTTGTGGCACACAGGCTCCAGCAGTTGTGGCACGCGGGCTCAGTAGTTGCAGCTTGCGGGCTCTAGAGTGCACACTCAGTAGTTGTGGCACACGGGCGTAGTTGCTCCACAGCATGTGGGATCTTCCCAGACCAGGGCTCAAACACGTCCCCTGCATTGGCAGGCAGATTCTTAACCACTGCACCACCAGGGAAGCCCTATGCCTACTTTTAACTACAACAGCAGAGTTGAGTCATTGCAACAGAGACGTACGGCTGGCAAAACCTGTAACATTTACTCTCTTGTTTTTCACAGAAGTTTGCTGACCCCTGACTCTATGGGATACTCAGAGGCTGTATAAAAAATATACATGAAGATTTAAGCTTATCAAGCTATAATCTTAAGAAAAATGAAGAAAAGAGTATAAAGATTTAGGGGCTTCCCTGGTTGGTCCAGTGGGTGGGACTCTGCGCTCCCAATGCAGGGGGCCCGGGTTCAATCCTTGGTCAGGGAACTAGATCCCACATGCCTGCTGCAACTAAGAGTTCTCATGCCGCAACTAAGAAGTCCGCATGCCACAACTAAAGATCCCACGTGCCGAAACTAAACATGCTGCAACGAAGATCCCACCGCAACTAAGCCCCAGCGCAGCCTGAATAAATATAGTCTTTAAAAAGAGTAGAAAGATGTAGATCTACTCCAAGAAATCTATAAACTTCAAAAAAAAGTTGCAGAATACTGTTAAGAAAAATTATCCAAAATTTGGAATACAGACGGTAGCATGACCTTCCAATATCATACTGGGGCATTGTTTCACAAGCCCACCCAAGGATTATTTAATTACCTATAGGAGTGTACATTTGTTTGATCTTGCTATTTAGATATTGTCCCAAAGAGATGCAAAACATCTATATCCAATGGAAAAATAACCTCAAAATTTGGTTTGTTTGCCCTGTAGGACACCAGCCAATTTTGTATCTAACCTAGTAATCATGTTCTAATATTTCTCTTTAAATGCCTATCCATATCCAGCTCCTCAAGACGCATTCCTACCTTACTGAGGGGGAACCCTTCACCGATGAGTTAAGACATCTTAGTTACATGTTTATTCTTTATTTAGAGATCATATTTTTAACTTTCTGAAAATTATACTTTGACAGTACACATGGTGTGATTTTGTTTTTTAAATTATGCATGTAGATGTACACGTAGGTGTATGAAGTTAACATCAAGAAGGGACTCAGGGCTTCCTGGTGGCACAGTGGTTAAGAATCCGCCTGCCAATGCAGGGGACACGGGCTCAAGTCCTGGTACAGGAAGATCCCACATGCCGCGGAGCAACTAAGCCCGTGTGCCACAGCTACTGAGCCTGCGCTCTAGAGCCCACGTGCCACAACTACTGAAGCCCATGTGCCTGGAGCTCATGCTCCGCAACAAGAGAAGCCACTACAATGAGAAGCCCGCGCACCGCAACAAGTAGCCCCCGCGGCAGCTAGAGAAAGCCCGCGCTCAGCAACGAAGATCCAACGCAGCCAAAAATAAACAAATAAATTAAAAATAATAATAATAGGGCTTCCCTGGTGGCGCAGTGGTTGAGAGTCCGCCTGCCGATGCAGGGGACACGGGTTCGTGCCCCGGTCTGGGAAGATCCCACATGCCGCGGAGCGGCTGGGCCCGTGAGCCATGGCCGCTGGGTCTGCACGTCCGGAGCCTGTGTTCCGCAACGGGAGAGGCCACAACAGTGAGAGGCACGCATACCGCAAAAAAAAACCCAAAAATTATAATAATAATAATTTTTAAAAAATTTTTTTAAAAAGAAGGAACTCAAAAGATGCCCACTCACCGAACTGTTGAAGGGGTTACCTCCGTAGGTGTGAGGGTGGAGGGGGGAGACTGGTACATTCTCCTCTGTATGCCTGTGTATGATGCAAATCTTTCACAAGAACATATTCATACACTATGGGGGTAATTATTTATTATTATTTTTTTTTGCGTTATGCGGGCCTCTCACTGTTGTGGCCTCTCCCGTTGCGGAGCACAGGCTCCGGACGCGCAGGCTCAGCGGCCATGGCTCACTGGCCCAGCCGCTCCGCGGCATGTGGGATCCTCGTGGACCGGGGCACGAACCCGTGTCCCCTGCATCGGCAGGCGGACTCCCAACCACTGCGCCACCAGAGAAGCCCCTGGGGGTAATTTTTTTTTTTTAATGACATTGAGGTAGAAGCCCTAACATAAAAACATTCGTTTGTATTCAAATGAGAACTAAAGTGCAAACAATTGTTTCAATGGTGTGAACACAGCTGGGCATCGGGCATCACCCCTTCAATGTGTTAAGATGGGGGTCTGAGGGTCTCTTGTGATTAATGACACTGGGCAGCAATAACGGATGGTGGTGTCAGGCTTTATTTAACCTTACTGCTTCCAGGCAGGAGACTTCCGGCCTTGACCTGACCTGGGACCTGACTTCTGGGGCAGACAGTCAGGCAGGAGGCAATGGGGCTGGCCAAGTTCAACATCAACTCTTCTACAATACTTTAGTTCCTGGGAGTTTGCATGTCCCTCCACACCATTTCTGGCCAGTTTTCTGACTTATTTTGTTGACAGTCCTGGAGTTCTCACTTCTCACACGTACAGAGGAAATGTTTTTTTCTTGGCATCTAATTGTCCCTACCCATTCCACAGCCTCAGGTAGAAGTGGATATTAGTCTTAGTACTGATTCCCTCACTCATTGGCTGCGAAAACTTGAGCTGACAATCCCTCTCTGTGCCCCAGGCTTGTGTGTAAAATAGGATTTGTGCCACCAGTCCCAGCTTTCTCACGGGACTCTTGGAATGGTAGAGACAATGAGTGTTAAGATGCTGAGTGCTGGAAGGCAGCAGAGGGGAGAGCTGGTCAGCATCATGTGTTGGAAGAACATCTGGGGAGAAGATGGAAAAGCCAGTTGCTCTCCAGGGCCCACCTGGGGAGGATGTGGGAAGGTCCTGGGACAGCTATGGAGAATCTGTTGTCCCTTCCCTTACTTCCTCCCCATTAGGGGCTGGAACAAATACTTGGAGTTTGTGATCCAGCCCAGGCCTGCCCTCACCTGGCTACATCCTCCAGTTCTACTGGAGAGATCTCATTAGGAGAGATTACACCTGACCTCTCATCTGCCTAAGACTTGCTGAGGACCTACATGCCCCTTCACATTTTTTTTTTTTTTTTGGCTGTGTTGGGTGTTCGTTGCTGTGCGCAGGCTTTCTCTAGTTGCGGCGAGCAGGGGCTACTCTTCGTTGTGGTGCGTGTGCTTCTCATTGCGGTGGCTTCTCTTGTTGTGAAGCATGGGCTCTAGGCATGTGCGCTTCAATAGCTGTGGCTTGCAGGCTCAGTAGTTGTGGCACACAGGATTAGTTGTTCCATGGCATGCGGTATCTCCCCGGACCAGGGCTCGAACCTGTGCCCCCTGCATTGGCAGGTGGATTCTTAACCACTGTGCCACCAAGGAAGTCCCCCCTTCGCTTTTCTGAGCCCCAGTTCTTCATCTGCAGAATGTGCCCACACTACCTCCTGCGTGGAACTGTTGAGGACTTAGTGAGAAGATTTGCCCAAGAGCACAAAGTGTGTGGGCTGGGATGGTGAGGTACACTGTCCCTCCCTCAACACGGTAGGGCCCCGCTGCTCTGTACCTTTAGCCCAGCCCCCCTCCACAGTTCAGAGCTGCCCTGGCCACCCATGAAACACTCCTGTATTGGCTGGAAACAGCCTGTGCTCGAGAATCTTGTTCTCTATGTCCTCCCGATTCTAGAATCCTACGGCTATTCCAGACTGTGCGCTCCAGAACCGGAGGGGTCGGCTGCTCCTCCTGGGCAGTGTCCGCCTGCTCAAGCTGTACCAGCTGCCTTGAGTCTGTGCTGCTGCCAGGATGCGGTGGCGGGACCGCGTGGCCGTGCTCTTCTTCCCACAAGGCATGATTCTCACCATGGCTGCTCTGATGCTCTTCTTCGTACACCTGACCGTCTTCGCCAGCGACGTGCACAACTTCTGTATCACCCACCACTATGACCGCATGAGCTTCCGCTACACAGTTGTCCTGATGGTAGGCCAGGGCAGGGGCTCGAGGGCTGGTCAGGGGAGGCCCAGGGGCTGATGGAAACCCCCCTGTGTGTCAGGGGGCCACTCTCCACGGGATGGGGCCTACAGTTCTCCCAGGTGATCGGCATCTGCTGGGCCGCCATGGGGTCACTCTACGCTGAGATGACACATGACAAGTTTCGTCGATGCTTTTCCCTGACCGTCCTGAGTGAGTAGGGTGTACGCAGCAGGAGGGGGGAGCTCTGGAACCCTGATATGCAGCAAGGAGGGGGCAGGCAAGGCTGATGGGGGCTCTCTCCTCTGCCCAGTGCTCAACGGAGCCATTTTCTTCAACCGCCTGTCCCTGGAGTTTCTGGCCATAGAGTACCGGGAAGAGAACCACTGAGGCTTGGGGCCCAGGCTGAGAAGGGGGAAGGAAAAGGCTGCTTCGGGTGTTTTAATAAAGTCTGTAATTTATTTCCACCTGTCAGCTCCTTTGGGGGAGGGAGGGGGAAAGCTGGAGACCCAGGAGGAGAAGGTCAAGACAAATGTTTGATCTGCAGGAACCCCAGGCCTAGCCTGCAGCCACTCTGGTGGACTTGGCTTTGGGCCTGGGATCTTAGTGTCTCAGGCTTGAGGAAGAGGAGCAGAGAAGGGCCCCTGGACCTCCCCCTCTACCCACCCTCAGGCCCCCAGCTCCTAGGCTGGCCCAGCCATAAGCAGGGGCTCAGGAGGGACCCACACGGATGTGAGGGTTCATGAGCGGGTCCAGGTTGGGATCGCTGTCAGCCGCAGCCCGGCCCAGGCGAGACATGAGCGCAAGGAGGGCCAGGAAGCCCAGCAGCCCCAGGAGCAGCAGCAGCCCTGCCCGCTGGAGCAGGGTCAGCGGCCGCTTACGAGACCCAGCCCGGCTCCTGGGGGGATGAGGGGAAGTCAGGTCAGGCCTCCAGTCCCTGGCGGCCCCTGCAGCCGGGAGAGGAGCCCCAGCCATGACGCTCGTCTTCCGGCCCCAGCGCCACCATCCCTGAGCCTGGTTTCCTCAAGGGTGGTCATCCCTGCGCCTGCCCACTACCAGGCTGACTGCAGCTCAAACCAGCTGAGGCAACAACTGTGTTCTGAAACTGGAATGTGTCGGGCATAAGGAGAGTCACAAAGATTGGGGGGTGTCAGAGCAGGAAGGGGCCTCAAAGAGCCCGAGTCCGAACCTCATACGTGGCACGCAAGGAAACACCCAGAGGGGGGCAGACCCAAGCCCAGGCTTCGGTGCACAGCCCCTATACCAGGTCCCGTTATTACCCAGAACAAGCCCCTTTTGTCATGAAATCGCCCTGCCAGGGTCTCTGGCTCTCACTTCCCCTCCTCCCCCTTCCTGGCATCCTGCCCCACCTGACCCCATGTACCTGAGCAGCTGGGCCAGCCAGCCCAGGGCAGGCCGGCGACGGTACTTGTCATCATCACAATCCCCATGGAGGCCTGGCGCTCGGTCATCATCCCGCGTGTCATACACCTTCCTTGGGGCTGAGGCTGCAGGGGCAGAGCCACCGGCATCCACAGGCTCAGGAAAACTGGCCCATAGCGGGGTGGGGAGAGGGGAGGGCAGGAGATCCCGGCCCTTCTCAGCCTAACAGCATCTCGGAATTGTGGGGAGGTAACGTCTGTGATGCAGTGAGGAAGGGTCCCTGTGGGTGGGTGTCCAGACCCCCGAGCTCCCTCCACGCAAAGCACCCCACTCCCATTCTATCCTCCTCTGGCCTGGACAGTTCCCCGGCTCACCGTGAGTCAGAGGCTCGGGATTGCCCATGTGGATCACCATGTGCTGCTCGGGTCGGCTCGGGGAAGCAGGGGGCCGGGGGACTTGGCTGTAGAAGGCTGGGGCAGCAGAAGCGCTGGCTGTCTCCTCTTGTTTGGGGCTACCACTGGCTGTGGGCAGGAAGAGAGCTGTCAGCAGAGCAGGGAGGCAAGGGCCCCAACAGCAGGTGGAGACCACCACTTACCATCAAAGCTGGACCAGTCAGAGAAGTCGGAAGTGTTGAGGGGCTCAGGCTCTGGGCTCACCACCTCGTCAATCTGGAGGAAAGAACAGATGTCACCAGCCTGCCCCGTGCTGTCCCCACCCACCCACCTGGCCCAGGTGGGACCCAGGGGATACAGGCTCTCACCAGAGGAAGACCCAGTCCTGCCCGGGCCCAGTTGACTGTGGCCAGCTTCTCTCTCAGTGCGGAGGCCACGGGGCCAGCCAGGTTCGTTGGAGGGAAGATGGGGCCACTGCAGCTGGGGCACTGGTAGCCAGCAGGTGCTGTGTTTTGGGGTAGCTGGGCAGCACGTTCATTGAGGCAGGCCCAGTGGAAGAGATCTGAGGGCCCATGAAGTAGTGGAGGAAAGACATGCAGAAGCAGACACTTAGGACCCCTAGCCCAGCAAGAGCCCCCAGCCTGCTGCAGAGATACATGCACACATAAGTGTAAGCCCAGGGCCTTCTCCTGCCCATCCTCACCCCAGGTCCACTTCATCAGTATTCCCTAAGACTTTGGCCTTCCTGGCCACCACTATCCGACTAAGTTAAGGCAGATGCTACCAAACTTCCCAGCCCACTAGGGGGTGGGAGTGGGTGGGAAGAAGATGCCACCTACCCTTTCCATGAGTCCTCTCTGGACTCGCACTCATCACAAGCTCATTGGGCTAACAGCTCATCAAGAACAGTTTCAGAAAAGGTTACTAGACATACACACAGGAACACGTATGGGTGTACACATCCATGGGCACAGATATACACGTGTTTATATACATGTCAAACGCAGGTGCCATCCCCTACATCCACACATACGGGCAGACTAACTCTCACATACACATCTATACACTCACGTTTGCTAACACTTAAGCACCCTCACCTAGGAATTCTCCTGCAACCCCACAACACACCTGTGCTTATATGTTCACATACAACAGTTACCCATTCATTCCCCCATAGTACTAATGAATACACTAACACTTATGTAAAGACACAATGCACGTTCAGTTCATGCACATATAAACACAGTGAGAAACACATACACGGAGCACACTCTTTTACACTAGTTCCTTCAAAAAGTGGAGCTAAGGCTCTTACACCAGAGTCAGGTCAAGGTCATGACACATGCCCCTGCTGACTTCCTTTAGCTGACATTACTGTGAGGAATGCAGTTCCTCTCTGTTTAATCTTGGAATCAGAAATGGATCCTGAATGTCTGAAAGCCCCATGCTTTCAGCTCACTGCTGGTATGGCCAGCTACTGCTCACAGCTACAACCACACCCACAAGTTTGACTGGCTCTTGCTCAACCCTAGAGATTGGCAGGGAAGAAGCTAGAAGCTTTAATTTTTAGGGAAAAACACTAAGGCCTCTTAAGGGGAAATGACTTGCCTGAGCTCACACAGCAGGTAAGTAACCTAGCTGGACCAGAACCTGGGGCTCCAGCCTCCCAGACTTGAGAGGTCACTGTCCTGCTGCTTGGGGAGTGCCTGGAAACTGGTCACGCTGGGCCTGTCCTGATCCCCCCATAAGGTGCCCAGGCCTCACCATAACAGACCAGGCGGGTCGTCTCCCGGGAGGCCAGGGGTATGTTGCAGAGGCGGCAATTAGGGTTGTAATCGCTATCTTGGAGCCACTGCAGGTAGGACTGGACGATGCACTGAAGTGGGAGAAAGAGGTCACAACTGGAGCAAGAACTCCACAGCCCATCTCCCCAAAGCCCAGATGCCTCTTTTTCTCATCACAGAGGAGATTGATACTTCTGTTCGACCAATCAATAAACATTTATTGAGCACACACAGTGTGCCATACTCTGACTTAAGCACTGGGGATACAACAGTGAACAAAATAAACTAAGTCCTTGTCCTTGTGGAGCTTCCATTCTAGGGCCAGGCCCTTCACGGATTTGGAGGAAGTCAATACTACCTGCCCACCTAGTGCCCTGCTCAGCTGTTCCTCTGAACACCCACCTTGGCGTGATTGGCTACCAGGCAGTGCTCGCAGACGTTGACCCGGTGTTCGAAGCAGAATAGGTTGGTCACCTTCCTCTTGGGGCACTTGCAAAGCCCCATAGTCGACCCTGAGGAAGGGGTCTGAGTTGGCAGGGAACCAGGTTCTGGTGGCCGCCACAGCGCACTCACCAGCCCAGTTGTTTCCACTCTTACCTGCCCTAGACACCTCTCGTACTCGCCCCAACCCCAAACTCTTGCCCACCGTCCCTCTCCATTCCGGCCACGCCCCCTGCATAAATCCCACCTCCGGAGACCCCAGATTCCTCCCGCATCCCAAACCTGGCCAGGCCCCTCCATCAGTCTCTCCGATACCACCGGCCCCGCCCCTAGGGGCCCCTCCCGAGCCCCACCCCTCCAAGCCCCGCCCCCACCTTCCCCACAGACCCCACTGTGTGTTACGAATCGGCTGCGGCACTCGTCCCCACGGGCGCGAGCGCCGGTCCGAGGTGCGGAAGGTCAGACAGCACTCAGCCGAGTTCTCGCTCGGCTCCCTCCAGCTCAGAACCCTCCGATTATCCCTCCACTGCCACGTCTCTTCCGGGTGCGGCGCGCGCTGATGACACCAGCTCGCCTCTGGCCCCGCCCCTGCAGACGCTAGACGTGGAGGCGGGTGGAAAAGGGGTGACCAGACCTCGGCGGCCCTCCCGCTTTACGTCACTTCCGCTTCCTCCCGGGTAAGGCGGGTAATTCGAACGTTTGCCCTTCGGGTTGGCGCGAGCTCTGGCGGCGGTGGCTGCGGCGGCTGCGGCAGTAGAGCTCGAGACCAAGGCTAGACATGTCCCAGAGGCGAACCCGGTCCGGAGGGGCCGCCCAGTGCTCCGGTGAGCGGAGGGCGCGCGGGAGAGATGGGGCTGAGCAGTTTGTGGGACGCAGTTCCGTGAGGAAGGCCCTCCCCCCACCGCCCTAGGAGGCTCGTCCCCCTCCCGAGAAGGCGCCCCCAAAGGGCCTGTTTGGGAACTCTCGCTCTCTTCAACTCCTGTTCTCTCTAGACTCTGAGGTCTAGAGTCCTCCCCTACCTGCTAAATTTGTCTCTTTCCAGGGCCCAGCGCCCCAACTTCCACTCAGTCTCTGCGGAGGTCCCAGCGGAAATCAGGCTCTGATCTCCCAAGCATCCTCCCGGAAATCTGGCCTAAGGTGAGCCCCGGGTTCCTCAGTTCCTCCTGCCCCGGAGGCCCCTGGGCTAATGTAGAGCTCAAGTTCACCCCTCTTCTCCAGGCACCCCAGGCGACTCCAGTCAGAAAGCCCATCGTCTTGAAGAAGATCGTGGCCCATACTGTAGAGGTGAGGACAGAGAGAGGGGTTGTAGGTGGGGAGCCAGAAGTGGGATCAACTAGTGTTGATGTGATCAACTAGTGTTGTCTCCACAGATCCCGTCTGTTCATTCGCCTCGAAGGAGCCCCCGGGTAAGTTCATTTTCATTTTCTTAGTTAAGGGAAATCCAGGACAGACAGTCTAGAGCTGAGGCGGAATATAATGGCTGCTCACGTCTGCCCAGGGAGCTATTTGCTGTATTTTGAAACAGTTTGCCTTTGGACACCTATGTGTATTGCCAGTCTTGCTTACTTCCTGCACACTTGGTGCGTTTAGCTATTGATGCCCTGTATTCTCTACCATTTTCCTTTAAAAGTTGAGCTGTGTCTTAACTACTTTCTTCTTCCTCGTCTATTGTTCTCAGTGTAGTATAATGTCCTTAACTGTTTTAGCAGAAGTTATTGTTAAGGATGTCTCATTAAAAGGAGATCTCTACCTGAAGATATAATGAATGAGAAATACTAACTGCCTTTGAGTGGCTCACGGGGCTTACAGTCAAGTGGGGAGAAAGACGAATAAGTGATGACGTAGTGTGCTGAGGACTGCAATAAAGAAAGAAAGTACTAGATGCTGTAAAGGCACCTAACCCAGACCAGGTAGCTCAGGGAATGTTTCACAGAAGAAGTGTTTAAACTGAGTCTTTGAAGACAAGTTAGGAGTGTTCTAGGCAAAGGAAGCTGTGTTTGCAGATGCCTGGAGTCCACAAGGAAAAGCATGAGGTTTGGGGAACAGCAGCTTTGATGTGTCTGCCCCACACCTTGTCAGGGGAGGGAGCGTGCCAAGCCAGAGCAGATCCTGATGAGGCATGAGGATGAGCTTCGACTTCATCCTTTGTTCTGTGGGCAGCTTTGGAGAGTCTTAAGGTAGTGACTGAGGCAGGCTTGGGTATTTTAGAAAGATCTCTTTAGGGTCTGGGTGGAGAATGGATTGCAGAAAGCCTTCTGGGGACCCCCAGACCAGGTGGGCGGGCATGAAAGGAATCCCGAAGTGAGATGGTGGGAGCCTGAAGTTAGGTAAAGGCAGAGTGCTGCTTCTTCCCCTGACCCACTGCGTGACCACCGCATCACATAGGACTCAGCTCAAAGGGCACTGCCTCCCCGAAGCCTGCCTGATACATTTCTCCATAGGCCTTATGAATAGCCGAGAGTATTTTGTTTGCATGTTTGTTGTCTTAGGGGCAGGGACTTCTGTCTCCCCTATGGTGGCCACTCTTTCTTGTTGGTTGAATGATAGATTCATGAGATATTGAACAAAAAATGCACAAGGACTTCGATGACTGCTTGGCTGTAGGGATTGAAGAAGAAGTCGTCTGGGTGACTCCCATTTTGTTCAGTATCCCTTTTACTAAGACTCATGGGGCAGATTCCCCAGAATCTGTAGCCAGGAAATGTCTCTCTTGATAACCAATATAATTCTATTAAACCACAAGGGCCCTAAATTTGTCTTGTTTCTCGCCTTGTCTTGGTTGGCACAAAGCTCAGTGTCAAGTTTTGTGAAAGTTAACTCAGTGATTATTTATGGAACACCGGCTCCACGCAGGGCTCTGCTGAAGGTGTTGGGCACAGGCAAGGTCAGCGAGACAGATGAAGATGCTCACATGTGACGCGCACATTCTAGTTGGCGTCACAGTCACCCAGCGAACAGCCACAATCAGATAGTGATGCTCACTGTTCAGGAAAGAGGTCATTGTGACAGAGGGTGACTAGCAAAGGTGAGGAGGGGCTGCTCCGTTCCACGGTAAGGGATCGCCTCCCTGAGGAGGCAGCACTTCAGCTGAGACTGGAATTATGAGAAGCCAGTGTGTGAACCTCTTAATACACATGTCAGATTAAGTGCTTTCCTGTTCAGAACTTTGCCATGGCTCCCTGGGTCTCGGAGCAAGGGGCTCCATGGGTCTCCCCTTACAGTGGCCTGCAAAATGCCCTATAACACCCCCATTACCTCTCGAACCCCATGCTCAGTTCCTCGCCTCGCTCCCTCTCACTTCAGCCACGCTAGCCTTATTGTTCCTTGACCCTGACTGGTACCCGTTCACCTCAGGACTTTTGCACCTTCTGTTCTCTCTGCCTAGAACATTTCTCCTCCAGATGACTTACTCCCTCATTTCCTTCAAGTCATAGCTCCAGTGCTACCTCAGTGAGGCCTACACTGACCTACACCTACTTAAAATTCCAAACCCTTCCCCCACCCAGTATGCTCAGTCCTGTTGTTTTTTTCCAAAGTGCTTAACATACGACATGATTCTCCCTATTCTCTATTTTCCCCACCAGAGTGGCAGCACTGTGGAGACGGGTCTTCTCGGTTTTATTCCCTGCTCTACTCCCAGTGCCTGGCAGATGGCCAATAAGGACTTATTGACTGGATGGACATTTTAGGTCTTGTGGGTCTTTCTTTCTGCCCTAAATCTCCTTGTGCCTTTCTTGAAGTAAGTAACACAGCCAAGTAACAGGGAGGCGTTCTCTCTTCTGTCCTGGTACAGATCGCTGTTTTTTTGGAGAAAGAAAACAACCCTCCTAGCAAGGAGCCTACTCGGGAGGACGTCTTCCCGACACGCAGTGTCCGGGTCACCTCCGCCTCCACTCCTGCGCTGTGCTCCCTGAATGTTGAGTCCGACTCCAGGGAAGGAGACCTGGACGCCAGAGACTTGGAAATGTCCAAGAAAGTCAGGCGATCCTACAGCCGCCTGGAGACTCCTGGCTCGGCCTCCACCTCCACCCCGGGTCGCTGGTCCTGCTCTGGCTTTGAGGGGCTGCTGGCCACAGAAGACTTGGCTGGAGTCTCGCCTGTGGTGGGTTCAAAGCTAACTGAGGTCCCCAGGGTCCCTGTGAAGCCCTGGGCCCCAGACACAACTCTCCCTGGAATCTCTCCCCCGGCCGTGAAAGAGAAACGAAAGAAGAGGAAGGTGCCGGAGATCTTGGTGAGTGAGGGGCAGGGGCCTTCCTCTGCCGTCACGCCAGACACACGGGGAGACGCACCGGGACACGTGCAGGGCCGGGGCTCGGCCCTGGCTGTCACGGGAGAAAGGCGGCGCCTGCAGGGTATGGGTGGAAATGCTCCAGCCAATGTGCCCGCTTCTCCACTCACCTGCCCCCCATTTCTCTTCCCCCAGAAATCGGAGCTGGATGAGTGGGCCGCGGCCATGAATGCTGAGTTTGAAGCTGCTGAGCAGTTTGATCTCCTGGTTGAATGAGATGAAGTGGGGCTGTCCCTGGCCAGACTCCCCTCTTCCCCCTGTACATAGTCCCCTCTCCCTGTGGAGAAGACACTGGGGGTCCCCTCCCCTGGTCTCGTTACCTGTGCACGCGCTGTTGCTGCACATGAGGCCTGTCCTCTGAGGGCTGGCACAGCGGCAGCGGCCGTTTCAGCTTGAGGAAACGGGGCCCGCCTGGCCCAGCCCCGCACTGGTGTCCTGCCTGTAGTCAGTCACCTACCATCCTTTCCCCACTACGTCCCAGAGTATCCCAGCCTGTTTCCAGTCGGGCCTCAGACTAGGGAGTAGGAATCACTGGCCCAGCCAGAAGAGGTTAAAGGGCTGGGGGCTGGGGGTGAGAGAGAGCACCTCTGCTCTTGTGGGGAAATGTGGCCGCTCTGCGGCAGCCCCACCAGAGCTGGATGCCGAGGGCCACAGCCAGCCTCGGGCTTTCTCTACTGAGTTGCCTCTGCTGAGGCTTGGTTCCCAGCCATGAGTGCATCTAGGTAACGAGGCTTGGGTTTCCTCTTAGATTCTGTAGATGGTCCGGGAGGACTGTCGCCATGGATTGGAGACAATTCTGTCTGTGAGGAAGAAGCAGAATATTCAGCCTATAGTCTTAAGTTTTGAAGGAGGGAGGGAAGCCTTGGTTGGGTCTCAGACTATAAATGTCTGCTGCACAGAAGCTGTGTTTTATAGTTCTGTGTGCTGTGGCTCAGATGTTCGGTTAAATGCAGGTTGATGGAGCAGTGGCCGCTTGGGGAGGGAAGGTGTCTCCAGACCCCCCAGAACCTGAGGCTCAGGGCATATGGACGGATAACTGCAGAGGGCAGGAAGGGGCCCATGGCAGGAGGCCCCCCCTCTTATCACTCATACCTGTTTTTTACAAAACAAAGTGTTCAGCATCTACTTAGCTCTAGAAGAAGAACTTAGGGGTTGAATGGTCCTGGTGACATTAGCATTTCGTAAAGTTCTAGGAAGCTTTTCTCACGTGCCAGAAAGGGGCCAGGGTTGATAGCAGTTTTAACTTTCAGCTTCCTTAGTGTCCTCTCACAGTAGGACACTGCCTGAGGTAGGTGCTAGGAGTTGAACTAGGGGGAGGGTGGGGTCATCTCATTGTCTCTGGGGATCCCCACTCCCCTAGCCCCTGTTTCTCTTTTCTCAATATTGTTAAAAGGTGAGCTTTCAAAGGCTGCCCAACCACAACTTCCTCCATAGCCCAGGCCTCTGTGCCTTTTGATGTTTACAGGTTCATGGAAGTAGGGGATAAGAGGAGTGTGGAGAGGCTAGTGGATAGCAGAGAATATCAGGGAAGATGAGTGCTTGCTTGGTTAGGATCCCTGAAATGGCACGGGCCTGGTGGGTGCTAGTTAAACTCTTTGCAATTGTCCTCGCTGGCTGGCGGGACAACTCCTGGGAAATGTCTTAGTCCTGCAGAATCGGGAGTAGCCAAATGATGTTGAGTTGATGTCATGATTGCAAACTTCTCTTTGTCCCTGAAAAACTAAGAATGGAGTTTAAGGAAAAACTGGGGTTTGTTTTTTAAAGAAAACAACAATTAAAGAGTTTCTGCCTGTTCATAGACTGTTTCTTTGTTGGGTCAAAGGCAGAGCTGAAGGTGTGGGACCCAGGAAGCCATGCCTTCTTTGGGCTGTGTCACCAGGGTTGTCCCTTTGTATGGGGGGCTGCCAGCCTGACCTCCAGTAGCCTGTGGTAGATCACTCCCACCCCCACCCCACCCCCAGGTCTGTTTTTTCTGTCCAGTCACTCACCCACTCCTCTAAGAAGGGGAGCCCTGTACCCTCCTGTTCCAGGAGGAAAGAAGTCGGTCTGCGGTGAGGCTGCTAAGAGCTTCGCTTAGTGCCTGGGAACCAACCCTCCACCACAGAGTCCAGCTCTTATTCCCCGCCCCCTCTTCCTGACAGACTCCTGTGAAGGAGCCAATTCCTCACACACTGGCCCGACCTGGGTGCTCTACAGCAGTGGGTGCAGAACCCCCTGGGGAGCTAGTCAAAGGTGTGATTCCCAGGAATTATGGCACTCGGCCAGAGGAGGCCCAGGGACATACGTGCACCTTGATGCAGGTGTCACAACCACTGTCCTTCCCCTCATCCTTCCTACACTTGTCCTTGCCTCCTAGTCCTTAGAACAAATTAAGGCCTTTAAATTCTTTAATTCTCCCTAAACCTCCCCACTTCTACCTCCTTCCCTTACCCAGAGGAGAGCAGGCTCCTCTTTTCAAGGCCAAGCTTTGCATTTTGGCTTTTGATCCAGTTCCCTCATCTCTGAGACCTTGTTCCTCTTTCTCCTACAAGCCTTAAACAAGCTTATGTTCATTTTATTGTTAAAAACAACCACCCTAATCCTAACCAAAAAGTTTTGTCCAGCATCTGTCTTCAGCTACTGTTACGCCTTTCAAGGTTAAGCTCCTTGAAAAATGTTCAAAAACTGCTTTCTGCTTCTGTTTCATTTACTTTGGGTGCCCTCATCACTCCATTTACTGCTTGGGCAGAAGTAACCAGTGACCGCCTAATGCCCAGTGCTAAAGACTCGGGCCTCTGTAGCCTTAGCGGAGGACACCTTCTTGGGGCCCTGGCACTGCTGGCCCCTCTGTCTTGGATTCCCCTGAAATATCAGGACACCCAGGTCCAGTCCTGGACCCTCTTTCCGATCTGCTTGCTCTCTCTGGGCTGCCTCCTTGCTCAAGGCTTTCTAGTCTATCTCCAAACCATACCTCTCTCCTGGGCTTCAAACTGGAATCTAGAACTGTCTTCTAAAACTGTATCTCAAAAGATGTTAAAAAAAAAAAATTGTATCTCAACTCAGAAGTCGTCGCAAATTCAGCTCATCCACCAGCTTGCCTTTTCCTGTGCTCCCCCTGATGTTAGCAACACCACCAGCTGGCCCAAGTTGCACAAGCCAGGAAACTGGGGGTCCTCTGCAGCTCTACACTCTCCTTTACCCCATCCCATCAGCCCCACCCTCAACATCCCTCCATCCCCACGGCCACTGGACAGTTGCTCTGGCCTAGTGGGTCTTCTTCCCTTTACTCTCACCTCTACAAACTGTCCACACTGCGGCCAGAATGAGTTTTCTAGGAGACAAAAATATGCTGTTTCTCCCCTGCTTAAAACCCTTTGATACAATTCCTTTCTGGGTACAATACCCAAAAGAATTGGAAGCAGGGTCTTAAGATATTTGTACACCCATGTTCATAGCAGCATTATTTACAATTGCCAAAAGGTGGAAGTAACACAAATATCCATCAATGGATGAATGGATAAACAAAGTGCAATATAGAAGTACAATAGAATATTCAGCCTTCAAAAGGAATGGTGTTCTGCCACATGCTACAACATGGATGAACCTTGAAAACATGCTAAGTGAAATGAGACACAAAAGGACGAATATTGTATGACTCCATTTGTATGAGATACCTGAAACAGTCAAATGCATCAAGACAGAAAGTAGGATGGTAGGCGCCAGGGACTGGGGCGGGGGGAATGGGGAGTTCTTGTTTAACAGGGACAGAGTTTCACTCTGGGAAGATGAAAAAGTTCTGGAGATGGATGCTGGTGATGGTTGCACAGCAATGCGAGTGTGCTTAACGCTACTGAACTGTACACTTAAAATGCTTAAAATGGTAAATTTTATGTACTTTGCCACAATTAAAAAAAAAAAAAAACCCTTTGGCGACTTCCCATTGTCCGTGCAGTCGTGTAATGGATGGTTATTGGGTTTTGGCTGCCCAGTCTCAACCTCTACAAATGCGCTGACTGCAAGACGCCACTTCCCTCCATGGGCATGAAGAGGCCAGACACTTGCTCCCCGTGATCCCAGCAACCAGGACATAGGCATCTCACCTGAGCTCAGCCAATCAGATTTTGCATGAGGACCTGGAACGAGGACCAGGAAGAGAGGGAAAGATAATTGAGGATTCAGCGAGGTGGTGGCCTCACGTGTCCAGCGGCAGCCCTGGGCCTCCGCCGTCCAGTGTGGAGATGGCAGAACACTACCGTTGGCTCCTGTGGCAGGGTCCTCATGTGGTCCTGGCAGCCAGCATCCCATACTTCCTGCCCTTTGAGTCTGTTCTATGAGTTCCGCGACTCCCTAGTATCCTTCCAATAAAGTCCTTTTTTGCTCAAATTAACCAATGTTGTTTTCTCTTGTTTGCAACCCAGAGCCCTGTTGCTCCAGACTGCTTGGCAGGGCTCATGAGGACTCCAGGGTGAGGCTGGTGGCCACATCTCCAGTCTGAGGCCCACAGAACCGGTGCAGACCCTGAGCTGCTGCAAGGTCCTCCCTCCCAGCCTTTGCTCAGACTGCTCTCTGCCTCACCTGCTCTTCCCAGTGCTGTCTCACCTGCTGAGTTCTGACTTGATTAGGTTTGGCTTTGGCTCAAGCGTCACCTCTGCTCAGTCTTTCCTACCTGCCTGTCCCTTCTGCAGCAACGGCATGGTGGGTAACAGCACAGATTCCGGAGTTCAATGGACTTTGGATCCTGGCGCTGCCAGTTTCTAGATGTGAGACCCCAGGCAAGTTAATTAATTTCTCTGTGCCTCAGTTTCCTTATCTGTAAAATGAGAACAATAATAGTACAGGTTTCCCCGCTATCTGAAAGTAGAGCATTCCTGTGAACCTTTTGTAAGCCGAAATGGCGTAAGCAAAGACGCAATTTACCTTAGGTCACAACCGCTTGCTAACGGATACACAGCATAAATCGAGGTTAAAGCACAGACGCTCACAATGCTGAGATGTAAGGTGCAGTTCCTGGTGGAGGCGCTTGGCGGGGCCACGCAGTCTGCTCGGGGTGTGAGCTGCCTCTACCGGCACACGGCAAAACTGATGCTGGAAGCTATTTTCGCTTTTTCCCTAAAAATGAAAATTGTCTTCAGATTTCTTTCAGTTAGCAAAAACAGGTGCTAATGTTAGGTCTTTTGTAAAAGTGACTGGCATAAAGTGAACTTTGGAAAAGCGGGGGATACCTTTCCCCACCCCATGGGGTTTAGGTGAGAGAGGAGATGATACAGGTAAAGTGCTTAGTATGTGATACGTACTTGGTGAACAGTAGTTGTTTTCAGGGAGACCTGACCACTCCCTCCTTTCTGACTCCCGGACCTCTCTCACAGCTCCTGTAAGCTCGAGTCTGTCTGTGGGGCACACACATTTACACGGTAGTCTTAGCTCCGAGCGTGGAGGCAGAATCGTATTTGTCTCTGTCCCCCCAGCATCCGGGCGCATCATGGATGAATAGGGGTGGTGGTTTCCCTCCAGCCTGGTCCACAGCAGCTCACACCCTCCTGTAGGAGCTAGGGGCTGAGAGCTTCTGGGTGCCCTGGAGGAGAGAGAGGTGCAGGTGGAGTCAGGAGCAGTGGCCCCTGGGTGGCCTGCACTCAGGCATGGGGCCTCTGCCTCCCCCAGCATGAATCCTGGCTCCAGCCCCAGGGCTCACACTGACCCCCACGGCCCTGGGAGTGGACTGCACCCTCCCTCTTCCACAGGACAGCTCCCTACCCGAACCACGGCCCTCGCCTCCTCAGCCTGAGTCCTGAGCCCCTGCAACCGCCAACCTTCAGGTGAGGCCTTGGCCCAAGGCCCGGGTGGTCCTCCCAATATACGGGCTTCAAGCAGGCTGCCTTCCCCTCACGTATTTCCATCTCCTGGCTGGCAAGTTGTCAAACTCTCTGACAGCCATCAGGTGGAGGCCCGGGTAGCCCTGGGTCTGAACCCTGGCTTTGACTCTTATGAGATTATAGGCAAGTCACTTAGCTTCTTCAAGCCTCACTTTTCTCTTATGAAAAGTGGGGCTAATTCTTTCTTTCTTTCTTTCTTTTTGGCTGCATTGGGTCTTTGTTGTGGTGCGCAGGCTTCTCATTGCAGTGGCTCCTCTTGTTGCAGAGCACGGGCCCTAGGCGTGTGGGCTTCAGTAGTTGTGGCGCGTGGGCTCAGTAGCTGTGGCTCACAGGCTCTAGAATGCAGGCTCAGTAGTTGTGGCGCATGGGCTTAGATGCTCCGCGGCATGTGGGATCTTCCTGGACAAGGGATCAAACCCGTGTCCCCTGCATTGACAGGCGGATTCTTAACCGCTACGCCACCAGGGAAGTCCCGAGTGGGGCTAATTCTACCTCTATTACAGAATTGCTCTGGGGATTGTTTTCCAGGCTGATGGTCACATGCACAGCACCTGATAGAGTGTAATAACTGACTGCTAGTATTCTTGTACTCAGTCCATGACTGACTCCTTAAAGGAGGAAATTCCTTTTTGTATCCTCCCCACATTCAGAGCAAGGCCTTGAATAAAATCAGGGCTCTGTAAATATTTGTGGAGTTGAATACCCATTCTAGAGGCTAGGAAATTGAGCCTAGTGCCTGGGGCTGCCCCACCTTTGAACGGCAGAGCAGGACTTGAACCCGGGTTTATGGATTTTCAGCTCTGAGCTGTCTTCTCTCTAAATCTGAATGAAGCACCTGTCTAAGCTTGGCTAGTGGGACCCTGAGGGGGCACCAAGGGAACCCCAGGCATTCTCTGGGGAAGAGCTCCACGGACTGCGGGGAGAGAGCTTGCGTACAGTCAGCTGTTAGCCAGGCTGAAGGCCGGTGGGGGCACCGAGGGAAGTCAAAGAACTAGTGACCCTCGACTCCCTATCTTATTACAACTTCCTGTATCGCTGATTGTTCAGATACACACCTAGATCTCCAGTCATCCACCTCTCCAATCCTTCCTGGTTACTAACTGGTAACCAGGAAGCTGTTCGTGCCTCCCAGTTTCCTCTGATGGGTACCAACAGGTGGGCATGGTGTTAGAGTTGCCAGATGTAACAAATAAAAATATACAGGATGCCTGGTTAAATTTGAAATGTCAGATAAACGATGAATTTTTGTTTAGCATAAGCATGTCCCAAATCCGATAAACAAGGAGTAATTTTGCAGTACAAGTGCATGCCACGCAATGTTTGGGACATGATCATACTAGAACAAATCTCACTGTTTATGTGGCGCTCAGATTTAACCAGGCATCCTGTATTTTATTTGGCAACCCTGTGCGGTGCATTGGTACGTAGCACGTACAGACCATGCTCGCCTTCCCTGGTATTAACACAGTGTAGACACTTGTCATGGGCAGCAGTTGTGCGTGCCCCTCTCCTTCACCCCCAAGGCCCTGGGCTTCTGCCCCCAGGGTCTCCTCCTCCCATCCATCCTCTCAGCTACGGCCCAAACAACCCACACAGACAAACACTCAAAGGCCTCCCATGCCTCCTTGTCACCTGGGGGCCACAGCCCAGGCCTGCTCACCCTGGGAGCTAGCGGGAGCACCCCACGCCTGGACGCACCATGCCTGTTGGCACCGTCCCGCCCAAACCATTCCCTCTTCTGGCTTGCCCTTCTTCCTTCTCTGGCTGACTCGACTCGTAGAGCAAGCAGCACCCCTCGGTGGAGTCTTTCTGGTGCTCCTAAGCCCAGTGGCTCCCTCCTCTCTTGGTCAAGGTTTTCTGTACAGGCCTCTGGATGGCACATGTCCTTGCCCTGTGGTCACCTGGGAGCCTGGGCCACCCCTTCATCCCTGGGGGCTTCTCCTGGGCAGAACCGGGTCACAGTCATCTATCAGTGTGTTCTCAGGGCCCAGCCCGAGGCTTGTCCCACAGACAGTGGTTGGTCAACCAGTGTTTACTGGGGACCATTAACTTCAGAGTGGATTGTGTTCTATCATGTTCATAAGTCATCGTTTACTTACCTTTTCTTATATTTGGGCCCTTTAGGCAGGTTCCAGTTTTTCTTCATGGTGTAAATCGGCTACCGTGGACCTCCATGTGAATTATTTCTATTTCCTTTGGAGTTGTTTCTTTAGGCCTAGTTTCCAAAGCAAAGTTACCAGGGCAAGGGTCTGGCTAGTTTTGCAGATCTTGTACATTGCCGGCATCCCTTTGGGACAGATCAAACCCGGTGGCAGAGCTCCCTGCTTCCAAGAATCGGTCTACCCTGAGGCACAGCGAGTCCCCAGGGTAACAGGCCCTCTGCGGGCACTGCCAGCCAATGAGATTCTGTTTACATCACATGCATGGGACTGTGGTATTTCAGGCGCCATCTGGAAAGGTTCGATGTAATGCAGAGAGCACATGGCACAGAATTCCTGCCACAACCCACAGGCCTTTCCGAAGCCCAGGTGGAGCTCAGTGTAAAGAAAGAGGCTTCTGAGGTCACCATTTGTTCTCCAGTTGGATTTTCCTTCACCTTTTGGCCAGCAAGCGTACAAGATTCTGAAAAATTGGAGAGCGAAAAATGATGACGAGTCCATTTGTTGACTTAAGGCTTTCTGTGACTTGGGGAGAAGCTGCTATTTCAAGCCTGCTTGGTGGGACATCTTACACCACCTCATAGAGACAGAAGCATCCTCAGGCTCAGCGCAGCTCCGGCTCCACCACGGATCTAAGGGGGTCCCGGGGGAGGTGCCGTCTTTGCTCAGCAGAGAAAAGAGTGGACCAGGTTCAGATTACCAAGGCAGGAGGGAATGGGAGGGGGGCAACAGTGTGGGTGAGAGCACGGTGGTGGGGACATTTGGGGTGGTGTTGGGAAGGGAAGCTCCTGGCCAAGTCTGAGCAGAGGCTTGTTCAAGGACGGTGGAATAGTAGGTGGGTTACAAACAAGGGTGTCCATAGTTCAGGGTCTTGAATGCCACACTATTTGCTTCTCAATGCCCAACTGATAGATGATTTCTACAGCAAGAATGGGAGGGAGTCTCCACTTTCCTATAAGCTTCTATAGGATCCCACCCCCTACCCTGACACCTTGCATTTGCAGAAATTCATTTTTACAAAATACTGTCAACATGTAGCTTTAGTAGGGTTGCCAGATAAGACACAGGACACCCCAGGGAATTCCCTGGTGGTCCAGTGGTTAGGACTGGACGCTTTCACTGCCAAGGGCCTGGGTTCAGTCCCTGGTCAGGGAAATAAGATACCACAAGCTGCACGGTGTGACAAAAAACAAAAATAAGAAAGAAAGAAAACACAACACAGGACACCCCAGTGAAATTTTAATTTCAGATGGAAAACAAATACTTTTTAAAGTATAAGTATGGTCTGTGCAATATTTGGGATACACTTATGCTTGAAAAATATGACTCACTATTTATTCTGAAATTCACATTTCACTGGGTGTCCTATTTTTACTTGCTAAATCTAGCAACCCAAACTTTGAGGGATCTGGTTTACTGGACAGAGCTGGTGGTGGAGGTTCTCGAGGCTGGAGGCCGCCCCAAGAAAACCAGGGGAGGCTGGAAAGGGGAGGCCAGCAGGATGGTGGGCATGGCTCACCAACCAAGTTTCCGTCTCCCTCAGTCTCCCACGGGTGGACAAAGAGCCCACTCCAAGCCCAAGGAGAAGCCGCTGCCGCAGCCTCCTGGGGAGCAGCAGCCAGAAGACACTCAGGTCTCCAGGGAGCAGGGCACAGAGGTGACAGGACCTCCCAAGGCAGAGGGCCGGGGTGGCAGGAGGGCTAGAGAAATTCTCCTCCTGCCTGGATGGAGATCTGAACACCCGACCATTGCACTCCACTGTCTTGCTGTTGGGTGTGGGAGGACCCCGGTTCTTGGGCTGCCAGCCTCATGCCACTTCAGTCACCAAGGCACCCTCTCTGCCAAAGCCACCTTCTTCAGATTCTTCAGAGCAGAAGCTGGGCCTGCAACAGGAAGCCACCGTCACGTTCCTGTTTACGCTCCTGAGCACAGCAGAGTCCACCAAAGACCCTGCAGAGTGAGGCCGTGTGAACGTGCGTGAGGCTGCGGGGGGGAGGCGGGCACAGTGTACTGCTCCCCCGCCATCAGCATTCAGACCTGGGCCGGGACTCAGCCTGCGGTGGGGTTCAGGGGGTGTGGCCCAGACAGGACTGAAGAAGCCGGGGCCTCGGGCTTGGTTCCCCTCTCTGCCCGCCCCACCCTCCCCAGCCTCCAGATTCCAGTCCAGCCCTCATTATGCACCCACCCAGGGACCTGGAGATCCAGGAGTGCCAGTTCCTGGATAAGGAAGACTGGGGCCCCCAGCGGACCTCCAAGGAAATGAGCTGTTTGCAGAATGTTTGCGTGAGGTGAGCTGGGCGGAGGCAGGTGGGGACAGGAAGGTGACAGGGCCTTGCCCGATGGAGGTCAGGGCCTGGAGCTTGACAGCTGTGGGTTGGCACCTTCACTTGGCCCTCTTCCTTCCCTTGCCTTCTCTCTGTTCTACTCTGGGTGACCCCCTTGCTGGCCAATAGGTCCCTTCCCTCCCAAGCATCAGTGTCCTTGTATGTGAGCAGGACCTGCCCCATGGGAGTGGGGGCCACAGCTCTTTCCCATCAATGTGCCTATATGCCTGGTTAGTGGGCAGTCTATGAAGCTACCTGCAAGGGACGGCCATCTCTCTTTTTTGTTTTAATAGGTATTGGTTGGGTTTTTTAAATTAATTAATTAATATATTTATTTATTTATGGCTGTGTTGGGTCTTCATTGCTGCACGCGGGCTTTCTCTAGTCGCAGCGAGCAGGGGCTACTCTTCGTTGCGGAGCACAGGCTCTAGGCAAGTGGGCTTCAGTAGTTGCAGCACCCGGGCTCAGTAGTTGTGGCTCGTGGGCTCTAGAGCGCAGGCTCAGTAGTTGTGGCGCACAGGCTTAGTTGCTCCACAGCATGTGGGATCTTCCCGGACCAGGGATCGAACCTGTGTTCCCTGCATTGGCAGGTGGGTTCTTAACCACTGGACCACCAGGGAAGTCCCAAGACCGCCATCTTTAATTATCCAAGGACTTGAGGGGTAGTTTGGTCTGTGGAGAAGGCGGGGGGTGGGGGTGGGGGTCTGTTCTCTGGATGTCTGGCTCTGGAGCTTAGGTCTGCAGAGTCCCATGGCTGCTTGCCTGTCAGTGGCAATGCCAGGGTCCGATCTCCACCTGGAGACAGAGGTCTTGGGGTGGGGGGAGTGTGACAGTCCTTTCCCCAGGGCTGCATGTGGCTCCCAGAGCCATGGATCTGAGTGGTCAGCGCTTTTATTCATACACAGCTGGCCTGCACGCTCAGGCAGGGCTAATTCCACACAGAGCCCTGCCACTGCCCCCACTGCTGCTCAGAGGGATGGGCAGCTAGCCCGAGGCTGCCTTAGAGGCTTTCCAGCCTAGCATATGCGATGAAGCAGCCTGGTTTTCCCTTGCTGGAGAAGAGGAAAAGCACAATTCGTCTTTGTCTGGGTCCCCTGCTGCAAGTCACATGGGGAGAACAATTCCCTCCCTGCCTGTAGCTTTGCCAGAGTGAGACGCGGCTGCTGGTGAAACCCTGGGCTCCTGGCTGTGCCGGGCCACGCAGCTCATGCAAGAGCTGTGTTTTGTGGGTGTGGGGCACTGCCTAGGACAAGAGTCTGGGGCCTGACGGGGGTCTCGCTTTCAACCCTAGGCTTCGGGAGTCTCTGAGCACTATCCAAGCAGACAACCTGGCGCTGGGGGAGAAGCTGCAAGACCTGGTGAGACCTCAGCCCAGGACCCCCTTCTTTTGCTGTGCCTCCTCCCTGACTCCCAGCCCAGCTCCCGTGCGGGCACGTGGCAGGCAGTCCTGCCTGGCGTCAGCTACCCTGCAACCCTTTGTTCCAGCCCAACTCCTTGTATGAGAGCCTGAAGGAGGAAGCAAAGGCCATCCTGAAGGGAGAGAAGGCCATCCTGGAGGAAGGGAAGGCCACCCAGGAGGGAGCCCAGGCCGCCCAAGACGGGGCACTGCTCCAGGTACCCGGGCCTCCACCTACTCGTGGGTGGGGAGAGAGGACACATTTTCCCAGCGTTGCTCACCCGGCTCCCCTTGCCTGCAGCGAGCCGGCTCCCAGAAGGCAGAACTGGTCATCCTGCAGCCTGACACTGCCCGTGACAATGGAAACCAATGTCAGCCCTAACCAGGCCCAAGGCTGGAGATAGGACATCTCCTTGGGAAGCCATTCTGGTGGCTCCTCTCCAAGTCCCAGCAGTAAACGTTTCCGCAGCTGATCCATGGCTCCCCTGCCTGTCTGTGGGCCCTAGGCCGTCGTCCACCACCTCCCTTGGCCCTGAGCTGCCCCCACCCCCAGGAGGCTCCAGGTCTGGCTCTTATCAGCCTCAAGATCAATGCCCCTGTGATAAGCCCTGGGCTGGGACTGGAAGGGGGCCACACCCTCTCCTGGGGAGGACTGGAAGCCCCAGGTCTAACTCCAAAGGGCAGAAGACTAGGGAGGGGTAGGAAGAGCCACTTCCCATACTATGGCCTTGGATAAGTCTCTTCCTCTTTGTCACTCAAGTCATGGGGAGGGGCTAGTGAAAGCTTCCCAAGGGCCCAACATGCAACATGCTTCAGGCCTGGAGGTGCTTCTGGAATTTGAATTCCCACTCCCACCTTCAACCAGGGCCTCCTGGGGCCTCCCTTGAGACCTGCTTCCCTTCACCAATGGGGCTCTCCCTGTCCTGGGTCATAGGTCCCACCCCCACCCCATCCATAGGCCTGAGTGTCCAGCTGTGGTCACTGTGCCCTGGCCACCGACAGGCCCTCAAGGCTTGCGCCCATCAGCCTTGCTGCCCTCAGACTCGGTCCAGCCCCAGGGAGGCTTTCTAAGCATCCCCTGGTTACTGATGTAACGAGAGAGAGAGACAGAGACACACAGAGAATGTATAGGTAGAATATTCAAAACTTAGAAATAATTCCCATACAACTAGACAAGGAATGTGCTTTCGATTTTTTTTTAACTCCCTAATGAGGGAGATGACAGAGCCAGCAAGATGACAAAGCCACTTTAAAGGAGGATACAAGAAAGTGGCACACACACACACACACACACACACACACACACATATATATATATATATATATATATTCATGGGGGAAAAATGGAAGGAATCCTGAAATAAGATTGCTAAATCAGATACAAAATCAGTCAATATGCTATAGGGCAATTTTTCGCAAAGTCCCATTAACCCTAAGGGTGGTATTATTTACTGGGCAGAATCCTCTAATATGACACGGAAAGAACTGTGACCATCTTTCTGCCTTATACCCACTACAGGGGGGACACTAGCCAAGAGGATGGAAATCCAGGTTTGTGGCCCCTTGTCAGACCTGGTTTGACTAAGACCCGTGGGACCTTGCCCAGGCCAAAAACTGATGACACACTTGATTAGTGAAGGTTTGATTTGGTCACAGCTTTAGGCTGAGCTGAGCTCCTCTCCTCTCCCAAGACCCTACCCTCCTCCCCTGGATGGCTCCAGGGCTCCCAGGCATCTCCCTGATTGGCTCTTGACCAGTGGCCTCGCCAACCAGTGACCCAGCTGTACAGCCATCTTGCTATTTTCCTGATGGGAATCATCTGATACTGAGATTGAGGGGCATAGCTGGACCAACAGCTAAATGGTTAAATCAATGTAAGCACTTAAGGGCTTCTGTCACCAAGACACCGTCATCAGAATGCTCCCATTTGATAGGTGGCATATTTTTAAAACTTTATTTTATGAAGTATAGTTGTTTTACAATGCTGTGTTCATTTCTATACAACAAAGTGATTCAGTTATACATAAATATATTCTTTTTCATATTCTTTTCCATATGGTTTATTACAGGAGATATAGATATATATTTTTTTTTTCTCTAGACTGCCTCTTTTATAAATATTGGATTAGGGCAGGTGAGAATCGTAAATATTTAAAAAATAAAGTAGAAGCCAGAGAAATGTCAAAGCTGCCACCATGCAGCACCAGCGACCAATTCTTGCACTTTTCTTCCCTGTCTCAGTAATCCCCTCTACAGAAGACATACAGAATTGGAACAGCTCTGTCTTCCCTGGGGTCTCTGCTGGCACCAGGTTATAACCTGGACAGTGGGGAGTGTCTGCCTTAGGCTGGTTTTATCACAGGATATTGAATATAGTTCCTGTGCTATAGAGTAGGACGTTGTTGTTTATCCATTCTATATATAATAATAGTTTGCATCTGCTAATCCCATACGCCTATCCATCCCTTCTCCACCTACCCCCCCACCCTTGGCAAGATAGGCGGCAGTTTTGATAAGCAAAGGAACTTACATCCAAGGCTTATCTTGGGCTCCAAAAGACCAGTAGATCCCTGCATCCGCCTGCCAGAATCCTGAAGATTTATATAGAGGCTTTAACTGGGCTTGGTCAGGTATTCAGTCCAGATGGTCTCAACACCACCTTACTCTCTCAAGGCTGCATCCTTAAAACAGCTCCTAGTGTGGGAACTGTGGGGCAGAGCGGACATTCTGAAGACAGGGGAGGGGCGAGGAGCCCCCAGTTGCCCCGGTCCAGCTCACGGGTCAACTGGCGGTCACGTCCTGTCAATGACCTCCTGCAACAACAGTCTATAACTAATATACTTCATATAAATTCATATGAGTTGACTCTTCATATAAATGGAATTCTACAATATATTATCTTTCGTGTCGGGCTTCATTTGCACATCTTTACGTTTGTGAGATTCATCCATGTTGCTACAGGTGAGAGTATGTAAATGTAGTTTGTTCTTTTATTGCTGTATAAATAATCCACGATTTATTTATTTTTTTTAAAAGAGTTTTTTCTGAAAGCCTCCAGCATCTCAGCCTGGGAAAGCAAGCACATGTGGCGACATCCACGCTGCTTGGCTGCAGGAAATGGAGACGGTTACAGAGCCCCCTCTCCAGTTATGTCTAAACCACAGAAGTGCTGACAGATGTCCCAAATGCGACCTGGCCACGGCCCAGCAGCCCAGGGCCCCAGCATGGCCCCGAGCTCAGTCCCTACAACCACTCCTGTGGATGCCACGTCCCTGCAATCCTGCAGCCCAGTCAGGAAGCCCTTCTCAAGGCGAAGTCCCAAGGCAAAGCTGTGTGGGCCCCAGGGCGTTACCAGGTATTTTAATTCACACACAGACACACATTTCCCCCAGAACTACTAGTCAAAGCAGGCCACTGTGTTCGTCACAAGCTGTGCCCAGATCTTCCTGCCTCTATGCCATCAAGGCGCTGGGGCCAGGTCGGCAAATCAGCCTCTTGTGTCCGCATGGTCCCATCTCTCTGCTGAAGCCAACCTCCAGTAGATCTACCCAAACCTCCGACTGGCTTCGGAGGCCCAGTGGAAGTGGGTTGGGGTACCTCTAGAGGCTCCCAGCAGGCTCCCCACTCCTGCCCAGCCTAAAGGTCCTGCTATTCCTGCCCGAGAAGGTGGCCCCTATCCTGCAGCCTGGCAGCGTCACCCTCCATCCAGGGGAATCATCCTTCAGAAAGATCCTGCCGTAGAGGTCTGTTAAATCCCACAGCCCCTGTGCTATGCAGGCTCCCACCCACGGCTGGCTCAGCAATCCTGTTGAGGCTTGTTCTGATGGGGTCTGTTTCCCAGGAGTTCTGTGCCCACCTTTTGTATCCCTTGTGGTTGCCCTGGACACTCCTTAAATATCAGACAGCTGTACGAATGCCCAGGGTGGTGGAGGAACTGAGCTCGTTTGGGTCAGTTTTTCATCCATTCTACAAGTATTTATTGAGCGCCTCCTACATGCCAGGCACTGCTCTTGGTTCTGGAGATTCAGCGACGAATAAAACAAAGATCCAGGCCCCAGTAGAACTTACATTCTAGGAGGGGAGATAAGGAATAATTAATGTCAGAGAGTGATAGATGCAATGGAGAGAAATGAAGCTGGAGACGGAGAGGAAGCCTGAGGGAGGAGAAGGAACACAATTCAGAGAAAGTGGCACTCGTGCAGAAGTGACATTTGAGCAGAGATGTGGAGGACCTGAGGGAGGGGCCACAATGGAATTTACAGTCAGGAGATGGCCTGGGAAATGGGTGTAGCTAGAGAAGCGATCCAGGGACGATTGATCAGCTGTGACCAGCACTGCTGCCGGGTCAAGTAAGAAGAGAGGACAGAACTGACCACTGGATCCAGCAACATGGAGCAAAGTGGACATTTTCAAGAGTAATTTTAGTGGAGTAAAGCCTGAATGGAGTGGCCTCTAGAAAGAACGGGAGGGCTTACCTGGTGGCACAGTGGTTAAGAATCCGCCTGCCAATGCAGGGGACACGGGTTCGAGCCCTGGTCCGGGAAGCTCCCACACGCCGCGGAGCAACTAAGCCCATGCGCCACAACTACTGAGCCTGTGCTCTAGAGGCTGCAAGCCACAACTACTGAAGCCCGTGCGCCTAGAGTCCGTGCGCCGCAGCAAGAGAAGCCACTGCAGTGAGAAGCCTGCACACCACAACAAAGAGTAGCCCCCGCTCGCCGCAACTAGAGAAGGCCCGTGCACAGCAACGAAGACCCAACACAGGCAAAAATAAATAAATAAATTAAAAAAAAAAAGAATAGGAGGAGAGGATCTGGAGACCAGCATGGTCCACTCTTCCGAGGAGTTTTATCATAAAAGGGGACAGAAAAATGGGACGGTTACTAGAGGAGCAAGTGGAATTGAGAGATTTTTTTTTTTTTTTTTTTTGTGGTACGTGGCCCTCTCACTGTTGTGGCCTCTCCCGTTGCGGAGCAACAGGCTCCGTACGCGCAGGCTCAACGGCCATGGCTCACGGGCCCAGCCGCTCTGCGGCATGTGGGATCTTCCCAGACCGGGGCACGAACCCGTGTCCCCTGCATCGGCAGGCGGACTCTCAACCACCGTGTCACCAGGGAAGCCTGAGAGATTTTTTTTTAAAGATGGTGTTAAACACCATAAACAGGGGCTTTAGGTGGATGGAAGTGATCCACTAAAGGCAGGGAGGCTTGTGGGGCCACATCCTTGAGCAGCGAGGGGGTGGGCTCTGCACAGGGGAGAGGCTGCCTTGGACAGGGGTGTGGATCACACATCACGGTGACGTTCCCTCTGATTTTCTCAGTGAAGTAGGAAGCACGGTCATCAGCTGGGCGTGAGGGTGGAGGAGAATGTGTTGGAGGCTTGAGAAGAGAGGAGGGGATGTGCAACTCCCATCTAGGAGTGCTGGTGGGAGTGTGGACCGGCGAAGGACGGTAGGACTGCCGGGCAGTACTGAGGACCTGTTTGAGATCTAGGATCGTAAACCTAAAGCGAGATGAGGGAGGTCATCTGACTCCACAGGCATATTCAGGGTCAAGGGTGCAGGTTCAGAGTAGGTGGAGGGGCGGATGTAACCAGGTCGGGGGTTTTCCAGTGAATGTGACCAAAACAGAGAGGATCAAGGGGGTGGAGAGGGTTTGCAAGGGACTCAGGCTGGGCCAGGAGGGAGGAAAGCACACGTGGGAGGTGAGGGAGAGTGGAAAGGAGCTAGCACCAATGGACTGGCTGTCCTGGAGGGGTGGAAGAACTCTCCAAGTCCGAGTGATGGAGCGAGCGAGGTGGGAAGATAAAAAGGAAATCAAATGCATTAGCTCCCTAAAGGGATTTCCATCAACACTCACAGTCCAAAATGTTCAGGGAGGGGCCATACGATCTTCCCATCCAAGAAGGGGAAAAAAGATTGATCGAGTTATTGTCTGGTGCCTACAGCAGCACAGACATCAGCTGACTCCAACAGCCTGAGCCGGAGATCTCTGGTGTCACCCACTCAGATGTCACACGCTCTTGTCCAGATGTCATGTCTGTGGCTTCACATGTTCCTTCCAGGTGAGGGTGGGGCAGGACCATGGAGCTGCTGCCTCATGGTGTCATCACCATGTCTGTTCCTCAGCTTATCAGCTGACCTTGGTGTCTGGCTGGCTGCCTGGTGGTGGCTGTCCCCCTGTGCCCTCATAAGGAATGTGTGTGCCTCCCACACTGATGGCCTTCTGATAATATTATATTCTAGGTGTTCATAATCAGCTCTCCAAGGACTGTGGCTTTCTGGTGCACCTTCCTGAAGTCCCTGATCACACTATACCCTACCCTTAGTCCCGCCACTCTAACACGCTAACCCTCCCAACCAGCTCAAGGGGACGTGGGTACGGTGGTGCAGGTGAATGGGGCTGTAAGCAGTAGGAAGGGGGCTGCTCTGAGAGGGTGCTGTGAAATCACACACACACACACACACACACACACACACACACACACACACGTGCACACCGTGCCCAGCTCCCCCAGATTTCCAGGCATCTTTGGGCCAATCAATGGGTTGCAGCCTGGGGACGTCCCTAGTGGTCCAGTGGTTAAGAATCCGCTTTCCAGTGCAGGGGATGCGGGTTCTATCCCTGGTTGGGGAACTAAGAGCCCACATTCTGAGGGGGAACTAAGCCTGCACGTCACAACTACTGAGCCTGCGCACTCTGGAGCCCACACGCCACAACTAGAGAGCCCGCATGCCGCAACTGGAGAAGCCCATGCACCACAACTAGGACCCAATGTAGCCAAATAAATAAATATTTAAACAACAAACAAACAAAAAAACCCAATGGGTTGCAGCCTGGCTGGGCAGAATCCCAAGGCAGGATAGGCCATGGCAGGTGGAAGGAGTCACACTTGAGCCCCAGGGACCTTCCCAGCCCTGCCTGGCTGTCTATGAAGTCTGAAAGAGGCTTAAAGCGAGTACTTGGTGGTTCCCTCTCCCTCTCAGCCCTTATACGTGCCAGGCCCTCTGTAAGGATGGCCTGCCCCTTGCCTCCTCTGCACGCTGAATGCCTTCTCATCCTTGGAAGATTCCCCTCAAGTGTTCCCTTCTGGACAGAATTTGTCATTCTCTCCACTGGGAGCATGGTGGTCCTCCCTCTATAGGGGCGCTTACCACATGGTTGAACCCAAAGCCTATCTGACTCCCCTGCTAGACTTGAGTCCCTGGGCACCTTGTCTTCCCCAGGGCCTGGCATGGAGGTGGCATAGGGCTGAATAAATGAAAGGTGCTTGCAGGTAGGAGTGAATAAATGAATGGATGGATGGATGAATGGATGGATGAATGAATAGATGGATGGATTCCTGGTAGGGTCAGAGGATGGAGGTCAGCTTGTCAAGAAAGTGTGCTTCTCCGGCTCTGTCCTCTAGAACAGTCTTCCTTTCTTTTCTTTTTTAATTTAATTTACTTTTTGGCTGCGTTGTGTCTTTGTGGCTGCACGCGGGCTTTCTCTAGTTGCAGCGAGCGGGGGCTACTCTTCGTTGCGGTGCGCGGGTTTCTCATTGCGGTGGCTTCTCTTGTTGCGGAGCACGGGCTCTAGGCACACAGGCTTCAGTAGTGGGGGCTCACAAGCTTAGTTGCTCTGCGGCATGTGACACCTTCCTACACCAGGGCTCGAACCCGTGTCCCCTGCGTTGGCAGGTGGACTCTTAACCACTGTGCCACCAGTGAAGTGCCCAGTCTCCTCTTCTAAGAGTCCCACTTTCTCCCATAAACTGGGACCCCTGCAGGATAGTTACAGAGAATTCTTCTGAGTCCCTCTTTTCCCCTTAGCTCTAGGCTTAGCATTTTAAGGGGTCAGATGAGGCAGGAGTGGCTGAAGTGTACTGAGTTCCTACTATGGGCTCAACACCACGCTAGACATTTTTACAGATGTGGCCTTGTTTAATGAAAACAGCACCACAGTTCTGTGAAATAGGCTCTATTATCCATTTTACAGCTAAGAAAACAGGCTCAGGGAAGCTAAGTGAATTGCCTAAGGTCACACAACTTACATCTAGCAAAGGATGGGATTTGAACTTAAAACCCAATCAAGTAGCCAGGGCTGGATGTGCTGGAGATGGAATGACACCAGGGAAACAGAGGCAGGGGTGGTGGGCAGCAGGCCCAGCCCTGCTCTAGTCCTACCTTGGCCTCTCCTATTGGGAGACCGTGGGTGAAACTTTGTCCCTCTCCAAGCCTCAGCATCCAGGTATGGATTTGATGCCCCTTGGAGGTCTCTTCCAAGTGAATGTTGCAGAAATCGAGCTGGATGTGAAGAGCTCCTGGCCCTTCCTGCAGGACACTCCCTTACTCTCCCTGCCAGCTAGTGGCCAAAGGGCAGGGCCACCTATTAGGTAATGGTTAACTGGACCCGACACCCCATCTATAAGGAGCCACACCAGCTGGCCAAGACTCCACAGGATGCAGTGCGTGAAGGTGCTTGGAGGGGTGCTGGGGGCCGCTGCCCTCTTGGGGCTGGGGATCATCCTGGGCCACTTTGCCATCCCCAAGGGGACTGACCTGCCAGCCCCCAGTGCCTCAGCCTCCCAGGATCTGGACCTGGAGATCCTTGAGGCTGTCGTGGGACAGCTCGATGCCAACAGGATCCGGGAGAACCTTAGGTGAGAGGCCTGCCCAGGTGCCCCTCCTGTTTGCCAGAGGCTCCTCCCTGACCCTGGGCCCACCCTGCAGAGAACTCTCCAAGGAGCCGCACCTGGCCACCAGCCCCCGGGATGAGGCGCTGGTGCAGCTGCTACTGCGGCGCTGGCAGGACCCCGAGTCGGGCCTGGACTCAGCCGGGACCTCTGAGTACGAAGTGCTGCTGTCCTTCCCCAGCCAGAAGCAGCCCAACCGTGTGGATGTTGGTGAGGTCCTGCTCTGGCCTGGGGAGGCCTGTGGGCCGGGGGAGCTGCCGGCCCAGCCCGGACACTGCCCTCTCTCCACAGTGGGTCCTGCTGGGGGCATCCTCTTCTCCTCCCAACGAAGTGAAGAGAACCTGACTGGGGAGCAGGGGGACCCCAATGTGGTACCACCATATGCTGCCTATGCTCCCCCCGGAACCCCTCAGGTGGGCCTGGGACACCCCCTCCCCACTGCCATGGCCCAGCTCCCGCTGGCTTCTACCCCAGCTGCTCCCATCCTGACCCACGGGCAGTTGAAGAAAAGTGCCTCAACTGGGGCTCAGCCCCACCCAGAATTTACTTGCTTCCACACTCCACTACGACTCCTTTTGCCCATCACTTAGTCATTCAATAAACACTAATGGGCCCTGCTCAAAGCCAGGCCTGATACAGGGTACCTGGACACAGAGCAAACCAGGTGTGACTTTGTCTTGGGGAGCTTATAAGCTCTAGGCGAGGTTGGGGGACAGAATCTAAATCCTTCATCCTGCCACTCAGCCTTTCCCCTTCTTTCCTGGGCCTGGCTCTAAGGGTCACCTTCTCTGGGGAACAGGGCCTCCTCATCTATGCTAACCGGGGCTCGGAAGAAGACTTCATGGAGCTATACCAACAGGGCATCAAACTCCAAGATAGCATCGTCCTGACCCGCTATGGGGGTGTAGGGCGCAGGGCTAAGGTAAGCAGCAGCCCCCAGTGGACAGGAGGATGTGTGGGGAAGGGGATGGAGCAGGGCTGAGGGGTAGGCCAAGCCCTGGGCTCAGGGCAGCAGAGGGTGAAGGATTCCTTCCACCCACCAATGGCCTGCTTTGGCACTCTGCCCAGCCAGGCTCTAGCCCATTGATTGGCCCAAAGAACACTTAGGTGCTGTGTGACCTTGATATCTCCCCTAACCTCCCTGAGCCTTGGGAAATAAAGGAATTGGGCACATTTTTCAGCTTTGGTATATTCTGGAAGTCTAAGTCCTCCTGTGACATAGTTCTTCTGAACATTCGACTTAAATCCCTCCTGTTGTCCCTTCCTCCACAACTCGCTTCTTTTCAACACAAACTTTTTTTTTTTTTTTTTTGCGGTACACCGGCCTCTCACGTTGCGGAGCACAGGCTCCGGACGCGCGGGCTCAGTGGCCATGGCTCACGGGCCCAGCCGCTCCGCGGCATGTGGGATCTTCCCGGACCAGGGCACAAACCCATGTCACCCGCATCGGCAGGCAGACTCTCAACCACTGCGCCACCAGGGAAGCCCTCAACACAAAATTTTGACTGAGGGTTACATGTTTGTGTTTTCTTAAATGTTTACTTATTTATTTTAGATATAAAAAGGTATAGAGTGGGAGCAGGGACTAGGGAGTTAGTCTTTAGTGGGTCCAGAGTTTCAAATCTGCAAAATGAAGAGAGTTCTGGAGGTGAATGGAGGTGATGGTAGCACAGTAATAGGAATATACTTAATGCCACTGAACTGTATGCTTTAAAATGGTTAAGATAGTAAATTTCATGTTATGTGTACTTTATCACAATTTAAAAAGAAGTAAAATAAATAAATAAATAAAAGAAGTGCCCATGATAAGAGCTGGGGGTAAAAAAATGGAAAGAAAAGAGAAGAAAGGCGAACAGGCGTGGTGGAATTATACAGATTATGAAACTTCCAGTTTAAAAAAAAAAGTATAGAGTGAAAAAGTTTTCTCATAATGCCATCCTCCAAAAAGGTAGCTTGTTTGTTTGTTTATGGGATATGTACCCAGAGTTTCTTTGGGAAGAAGAACATATGAAGATATATTCTTACTTCCTTCTCCTTTTATATAAAGGTAGCATAAATATACTGTTCTGAGCTATGCTTTTTTCACCTTAATACGTCCTGGAGATCATTCTCAATTGGTGCATAAACTCTGTCCTTGATCTTTTTTTTTTTTTAATGTACTGTTTTGTTTTTACTGTCCTAAAATATATGTAACATACATTTTACCAGTTTACCAGGTTAACCATTTTTAAAATGTACACTGCAATGGCATTAAGGATATTCACAATATTATGCAACCATCATTACTAACCATTTCCAGAATGCTTTCATGGTTCCAGATGAAACTCTGTACCCATTAAACACTAACTCCCCCATTCTCCCTCTGCAGCCCCTGGTAACCTCTATTTGACTTTCTGTCTCTATAAATTTGCCTCATCTCGGTACCTCACATAAGAGGAATCATGTGATATTTGTCCTTTTGTGTCTGGCTTATTTCACTTAGCACAATGTTTTCAAAGTTCATTGATGTATCAGAAGTTCACTCCTTTTTAAGAATCAGTAATATTCCTTTGCACGTTATATACTAGGTTTTCCTTATCCATTCATCAGTGATGGACGGTTGGGCTGTTTCCACCTTTTGGCTACTATGAACAGTGTTTATATGAACATGGGTTTAGGAGCACATCCTCCTTCTTTTACACAGCTGCATAGTACTCCACTGTAGGGTACCTCCGTTTATTTAATGACCCCATTAATGAGCCGTTGCCTAGGCTCAACAGTCTTTTGCTGCCTCAAGCGGCACTGCAACAAATGACTTGCGTTAAGTATCATCTTGCCGGTGGGAAGACAGATCTGTCCTGGCTTCCACAGTGAGGGAGGGAGGAAGAGGAACAAGATGTGCCCCCTTCTCGTCCCTCCCCTAAACACAGCCTCCTCTGCCTTCTGCAGGCTGTGAATGCTGCCAAGTATGGGGTGGCTGGGGTGCTGGTGTACACGGACCCTGCAGATATCAACGACGGGAAAAGCTTGCCGAACGAGACCTTCCCGCACTCCTGGGGACTTCCTCCCTCGGGGGTGGAGCGAGGTTCCTACTTTGAGTATTTTGGGGACCCCCTGACTCCTTACCTTCCAGCCAACCCCTCCTCCTTCCGCCTGGACTCTGACAATGCCTCCGGATTTCCCCCAATTCCCACTCAGCCCATTGGCTTCAAGGATGCAGAAGTCCTTCTCTGGTGAGCTTTTGCCCTGGGGTCTCCTTCCCACTCTCCAGTGGCCCCCAAACTTCAACCCCCGCACCCATATTTGCTCTGATGGGCCTCCTCCTCCTCCCCAGCAACCTGCAGGGAGCCTCAGCCCCGGCTGCCTGGCAGGGAGCCCTGGGCTGTGACTACAAGCTGGGGCCCGGCTTCCGTTCTGATGGTATCTTCCCAGCAGGCAGGTGAGATGGGGCCCCCTCCTCCCCCAACGCTTCCCTTCTCTTCCCTTGTTATGCTTCCTTGATCCTGGTTTCCTCAGTGCTCACTTCAAGGCCTGGCCTTTCCCTTTCTCCTGTCTCCCAACCCCTCCCTGATTCCAGAGTATCTGTCTTGTCTTTGGGGAAGCCTGTGAAACAGCTGCGTGCCTCACAAGGCCCTGTGGGGTCCCCCCCACCTCACCTTGGACCTCCATTCTCCAGCCGCCCCCTCTCTTGAACACACCCAGCTCCTTCCCACATCAGGGCCTCTGCACTTGCTGTTCCTGCTGATGGGAACATCCTTCCCCACGCTCTGTCATTCCTGGCCTGCACTAACCTCCCCACCTGCCACCAGGTACCTTGTCGGTGTCCTCCCAAGCCCCTTCACTGCCTGCAGTTGTTCACTTCCTTGGGGTCTGCCTCCCTCAGGAGAGCGAGGCCTCACGAGGGTGGGGTCCATGTCTGTCTCAGTCATCGCCCAGAGCCTGGTACGCTGCTGGCATACACTAGGTATCCAATAAGTGAGTGAGTACAAAGGAGAATTGGAATCAGAAGAGCTGGGCTCTAGCCTCGCTGTCTCTCCTGGTATTTCCAGGCAAGTGATCTTGCCAGGTCCCTTTCCTGCTCTGGGCCTCAGTTTCTCCTACTTTGGTGGAGGGGAAGACTCCTAACACCCCTACGCTCCCCCAGCCAGGTGAACGTGAGTGTCTACAACCGCCTGGAGCTGCGGAACTCCTCCAACGTCCTGGGGATCATCCGCGGGGCCGTGGAGCCTGGTGAGCGCCGCCTCACTGTTCCCTGCGCCCCCAGGACCCGGCCCTGCTCTGAGCGCCCCTGACCACGCCCCCTCTGCCCAGCCTGGCTGCCCCACCCACCCTCGCTCCTCCACTTGGGCGTCTGACTCTGCTCCTCCCGCCAGACCGCTATGTGCTGTATGGAAACCACCGGGACAGCTGGGTTCACGGGGCCGTGGACCCCAGCAGTGGCACTGCTGTCCTCCTGGAGCTCTCCCGCGTCCTGGGGACTCTGATGAAGAAGGGTGAGCGGATCCTGCTCCCCTGGTCCAGGGACTCTCTCCCCAGGAGGTCGCCTCCAGCTCAGTCCTCCCCGAGCTTTTGGGCGTCCTGTCCCCCCTCCTCTCTCTCATTCTCCAGTTCCCACTTGGGCGAAGCTTGAGGGCCCTGGGGGCAGACATGCATGGACACCAGCCCTGGCCTCGCTCGAGTAGCCCAGTGTGGTGCAGGGAACTTGTGCAATACCTTCTGAGGGTTTCCTGGGCCCCTCCAATGAAGCGAGGCCAGATGTGGCCTCGAGCGAGGCAGTGCCCAGGCTCTGCCCTCAGGGAGTCTCAGCCCAGTTGAGGCAGGGGTGACGGACAATCATCAACTCAACAAATATGTCCCCCGTGGCTACTATGTGCCAGGCCAGTTCTAGGCACTGGACATCCCCCAGTGAACACCAGAGTTCATGCTGTAATGACAACTGTGAAACGTGCTATAAGGAAAAATACCTACCAGGCTTTCCAGATGCAAGCCAGAGCGCAGGGAGGCGGCAGTTCTGGGAGCGGTAGGGGTGGAGATCCAGGTGGAGGGCACAGCATGTGGGAAGGAGCAGCTGGACCAGGTGGCAGAGCTCGATATTTCCTAAAAATAAGGACATTTTCTTTCATAACCACAGTGCAATGCTCAGAATCAGGAAATTAACAATTTTGCCAATTGTTCTGAAAACTTTTGTTTTGTTTTTAAATGGGCAAAGTACTTTATTTATTTTATTTTACTTTTTTAGCTGCATTGGGTCTTCGTTGCTGCGTACGGGCTTTCTCTAGTTGCCGCGAGTGAGGGCTACTCTTTGTTGCGGTGCGTGGGCTTCTCATTGCAGTGGCTTCTCTTGTTGCGGAGCAAGGGTTCTAGGTGACGGGCTTCAGTAATTGTGGCACATGGGCTCAGTAGTTGTGGCTCGCGGACTCTAGAGCGCAGGCTCAGTAGTTGTGACGCATGGGCTTAGTTGCTCCAAGGCATGTGGGATCTTCCCGGACCAGGGCTCGAACACATGTCCCCTGCATTGGCAGGCGGATTCTTAACCACTGCGCCACCAGGGAAACCCGGCAGGTGGATTCTTAACCACTGCACCACCAGGGAAGCCCCTGTTCCAATAACTTTTAGAGCAAAAGAAATTTCTCGTCCAAGAACCAATCCAGGATCACACGTTGCACATGTAGTAGTTGCGTGGGTCATTTGTAATAGTTTCTTAGCTGTTCTTTCTTTCATGATCCTGATATTTCATTTGTTGACTGTCCCTCAATTTGGGTTTGTCTGATTAGATTCATCTTATGCATTTTTGGCAGAAAAAAATGAGAATTTTTCATTGCAAGCATGTAATCATTTTATACTTAAAAAATTTTTAGGGCTTCCTTGGTGGCACAGTGGTTAAGAATCTGCCTGCCGGGCTTCCCTGGTGGCGCAGTGGTTGAGAGTCCGCCTGCTGATGCAGGGGACACGGGTTCGTGCCCCGGTCCGGGAATATCCCACATGCCGCGGAGTGGCTGGGCCCGTGAGCCATGGCCGCTGAGCCTGTGCGTCCGGAGCCTGTGCTCTGCAACGGGAGAGGCCACAACAGTGAGAGGCCCGCGAACCCAAAAAAAAAAAAAAAAAAAAAAGAATCTGCCTGCCAATGCAGGGGACACAGGTTGGAGCCCTGGTCCGGGAAGATCCCCGGGCCGCGGAGCAACTAAGCCCGTGTGCCACAACTACTGAGCCTGTGCTCTAGAGCCCGCGAGCCACAACGACTGAAGCCCACGCACCTATAGCCCGTGCTCTGCAACAAGAGAAGTCACTGCAATGAGAAGCCTGCGCACTGCAGCAAAGAGTAGCCCCTGCTCGCTGCAACTAGAGAAACCCCGCGCGCAGCAATCAAGACCCAACACAGTCAAAAATAAATAAATAAAATAAAATAAATTTTTAAAAATTTTATTTATTTGGCTGCACCGGGTCTTAGTTGTGGCACGCAGTATCTTTTAGTTGCGGCATGCGGGATCTAGTTCCCTGACCAGGTATCGAACCCAGGCCCCCTGCCTTGGGAGCGCGGAGTCTTAACCACTGGGCCACCAGGGAAGTCCCTATACTTAAAAAGTTTGGTTTAAAACAAAAAGATGAGGAATGATCAAAGGGGACTGAGTTGCATCCAGAGACGGGAGCACAGCCAGGAGCCCATAGCGCTGTGGAGGGGTAGGGGGAATCTGAAGGCGGTGAGGGGGTCAAGCAAGGACCTCGGAGGCTTCCGGGAGGTGGCTGAGGCCTGTGGCAAGAGCAGCGAGAGCACAGAGACTGGAGATGGAAGCCAGGCTGTGGGAGGCTATGAGAAGCAATGTGGGACATTGGTTAAGCCCCTGGATTCTGGAGCCAGGCCTTGGATTTGAACCCTGGCTCTGCTGCCTACCAGCTGTGTAATCCTGGCAAGTCATTAAACTTCTCTATGGCTCAGTTTCCTCAATGGAGAGAGTCATAGTCTGTCCCTCACGACGTGTTGTAAGGATTGGCTCAATGTGGATAACGCTCTAAGGAGAATGTGAATGTATCATCGCCAAGTGAAGATGATTAGGGGAGAGTTTTGCATAGGATGCATGGAGGAGAGAGTTGGGGGACCTCTAATCAGCATAGCCAGAGAGAAGAGGCGGATAGGGCATTCTGGCAGAAGGGACCCCCTGACGGAGGGAGATCGGTGTTGGCGTCAATGTTGGGGGCTGTCACAGAAGCGGAGGGGCGCGGGTAAAAGGAGGATGGAGCCTCAGGGAAGGCTTGGCCAGGGAGGTGCCAGCACCTACCTCCAGTAGCCTGTGCCCGGCCCGTTCCAGTCCTCCCTCCTCTCCACATCCCCAACCTTCCCCCTAAGCCACCCCATGATCCGAGGAATCTTGCCCTCCAGCCCTTTATCCCCCTTCCCAGGCACCTGGCGTCCCCGAAGATCCATCGTGTTTGCGAGCTGGGGGGCAGAGGAGTTTGGGCTCATCGGCTCCACAGAGTTCACGGAGGTGAGCGAGCCCCGCAGCTCGCCGCTCGAGGGGGTTTCCGGGGCAGGGCAGCGCGGGGCTGACGGGGTCCCACCCGCCTGCAGGAGTC
Organism: Globicephala melas; assembly: GCF_963455315.2. Classification (NCBI taxonomy): domain Eukaryota; kingdom Metazoa; phylum Chordata; class Mammalia; order Artiodactyla; family Delphinidae; genus Globicephala; species Globicephala melas. The sequence goes on from NC_083321.1 coordinate 7,277,708, forward strand.
CTTCAGCAAGCTGCAGGAGCGCGCCGTAGCCTACATCAACGTGGACATCTCGGTGTTTGGTATGAGGGGCGGCTGGGCTTACTCGGGGAGGAGGGAGACGAAAGGGCGGGGCCCTAATAGAGTCTTTCTCGGATCCCCTCACAGCCAATGCCACCCTGAGGGCGCAGGGGACGCCCCCGGTCCAAAGCGTCATCTTCTCTGCAGCCAAACAGGTGGAAATGGGAGGGGCTGGGAGCTGGGCTGGGAGGAGGACGGGCGGGGCGGGGCTACACGGGGTAGGCGGGGCTGGAGCTGGTACTTATTAGAAGGGCTGGGGGTGGGACTGAGGCTGCGGGGTGGGCCTTGTAGGACCCGCAGGACTGTGCGTGGGCTCGGGTGGGCAAAGCGGAGGAGCAGCCTGGTCGTGGGGCCTGGGGAGGGGCCAGCCCCGAGACTAGATCCCCCTCCGCTCAGATCCGCGCACCAGGCCCCGGCAGTCTCAGCATCTATGACAACTGGATCCGATATTCCAACCGTAGCAGCCCGGTGTACGGCCTGGTCCCCAGGTGAGCCCAGGGCCGGGCTGGGGACTCCGGGCTGGTGAGCTGGCCCAGCGCCCTGCAGCCTAACCATCTTCCTGACCGCAGCCTGGGCACTCTGGGTGCGAGCAGCGACTACGCACCCTTCATTCACTTCCTGGGCATCTCCTCCATGGACATCGCCTACACCTATGACCGGGTAAGCGGACACCCCTCCGTCCCCCATCCCGGTTCCTTGCTCCACCAGCCCCCTCCTCTCCTTCGGGCCGCTCCAGTGCAAACTGAACCCAGCTCCATCACTCATTAGCTGTGCTACCTCAGCCAAGTTTCTTTACCTCTCTTGAGCATGTTCACCCTCATCTATGTTATTTTATCAAATTTAAGATACAGCTGAGTATAAGATGCACTGTCATGATACGCACTATTCAGGAGGGAAGAAAGCACTGTCAGGTAGTTGCAGGATGACACTGACTGTAAGAAGCATCCTGATTCCAGAGATCTTAAAATGTTTATCTCAGAATAGATTAAATAACAGTATAAACCAGTGGTCTGAGGGTAAAGTGAGATAAGGGATGCAGAGTGCCCAACCTGTCTCCCTGTTTGATGCTCCAAAAGGCCCTTTCACCCCTCCATGGCTACACCACTCTTGAGTGGTGGAGTTGGGATGTGAATCCTCTTGTCTGACTGCAAACCCCAGGTTCTTCTCCTTCATGTGAAACGGGAAACTGGCACCTGACCCAGCTTTGCCACTTATTAGCTGTGTGATGTCAGGAAGGTTACTTAACCTCTCTGAGCCTGCTTCCACCTCTGTAAAGTAGGAATCCTAGAACCTTCCTCACAGATGTGGTGACAATTGAATTGAAATAATGTCTCTACATTGTATGCTTCCCTCCACTTCCCATCCCAAGCTTGTCACCTCTGGGTCTTGTTCCCCCAGAGCAAGACCTCAGCCCGGATCTACCCTACCTACCACACAGCCTTTGACACCTTTGATTACGTGGACAAGTTTGTGGACCCTGGTGAGGATGAGGGCAAGGGGCATCCTGAGGCTGGAGGAGGATGGGCTGAAGACTGAGTCCTGGCCTTGTTGCGCTTCCTGCAAGGTTTCAGCAGCCATCAGGCCGTGGCCCAGACCGTGGGCAGTGTGCTTCTCCGGCTCAGTGACAGCCTCTTCCTGCCTCTCAATGTCAGTGACTACAGCGAGACCCTCCGCAGCCTCCTGCAGGCTGCCCAGCAGGACCTTGGTGGCCTGTTGGAGCAGCACAACATCAGCCTGGGTATGGAGCCCCCCCAACACTGAGGCATGGGGAGCCCTGCACCCCCAGGGCTAAGATGCTGGCTGTTCCCCACAGGACCTCTGGTGACCGCAGTGGAGAAGTTTGAGGAGGCAGCCACGGTGTTGGGCCAACACGTATCAGCACTGCAGAAGGGCACCCCCGAGTGAGCAAGGGCTGCAAGCAGGTGTCTGGGAGGGCGGCATCCAGGGCAGGACGCAGGCTGGCAGCTGGGCTGCTGGCTGTAGGGTGATCAGAGGGCCCTGTCGCCTCCAGCCCCCTGCAGGTGCGGATGCTCAATGACCAGCTGATGCTCTTGGAACGGACTTTCCTGAATTCGCGAGCCTTCCCAGAGGAACGCTACTACAGGTGAACCTGTCCTGAAGCTCTTCGAGGTGCAGTGAGGCTGGGCAATGGGCACCCGCTGGAGGGACGAAAATGTCAGTTTTGCTGGCCTTTAGAGCACAACCCACTCCCTTGAGACAGTTGGGGAGTCAGGCTTAAAGGATGGGAGGCAAATCGGTGAAGGTCACCCTGGGACTAGAACCTGCATCTCTTCCCACCACCAGTGGAGAGGGGCTTTTGTGCCTAGCCGTATACAGGAGCTGTTCCGGGCTGAAGCTCCCCTCTCTCCTGGCCCCTGAATGGTCCTATCCTCCCCCATTTCTCCTGTCAGCCATGTGCTCTGGGCACCCCGCACCGGCTCTGTACCCACGTTCCCGGGCCTGTCCAATGCCTGCTCCAAGGCCATGAACACAGGCCCCGGATCTGCAGCCTGGGCTGAGGTGCAGAGGCAGCTCAGCATCCTGGTGGTGGCCCTGGAGGGCGCAGCAGCCACCCTGAGGCCTGTGGCTGACCTCTGACCCTAGCCCTCATTCTTCAGCTCCCATCCCCACCCTATCCTAACCCTCTCCCACTCCAGTTTTCTTTGAGTGTGTCCCCGTCTCTCCTGATGCTAGGAAAGGGCACGACCACAGGACCCTCTCAAACTTCTGAGGCAACAGCTCAGGGCCCCACCGGTGCGGACACTTGAAGGGAGTGACAAGCCCCAGATGAAACTTTCCCTCTTCCTGGCTCTTGGTTGGCAGAGGGTGAACAGGAGATAGGGATGGTGGGGATGGCAAAACCACCAACTGCTCTTGGTGGTGGGTGGGTTAGGATGGGACGCATAATGGCAACCTTAGATGTCAACTCAGAGACCACCAGAGCTACTCCTCAGTGACCAGCAGGGAAACTGAGGCCCAGGGTGGATAGGGCATTGCCCAATTTGGGTTCCGCTCCCCCCACGCCCCTAGCATGTCTCAACTCCTCCCTGCCCTCCCCAAATAAATTGAGCCTAGCTGCTGTCCTTGCAAGACAAGTTCCTTTCACTTATTTATTTATTTATTTTTAGACTTATTTTATTTATTTATATTTGGCTGCGTTGGGTCTTCGTTGCTGTGCGCAGGTTTTCTCTGGTTGCGGTGAGTGGGGCTACTCTTCACTGCGGTGCACGGGCTTCTCATTGCCGGGGCTTCTCTTGCTGCGGAGCATGGGCTCTAGGCGCACGGGCTTCAGTAGTTGTGGCTCACGGGCTCTAGAGCGCAGGCTCAGTAGTTGTGGCGCACGGGATTAGTTGCTCCGCGGCATGTGGGATCTTCCCTCACCAGGGCTCGAACCCGTGTCCCCTGCGTTGGCAGGTGGATTCTTAACCGCTGCGCCACCAGGGATGCCCAACGAGTTCCTTTTACTGTGTGGGAATCATGAAAAAAAACCCTGAGCGCTTCAGCCCCACTCCTGGGGCTCTGGGAGACTGCACAGCCCTCCTCATGCCGCAGACTTGGGTGTGTCTACAGCCTCATCTTCCTCCTCTGCCGTGACCACCTCTTCCAGGGTGCGCCCTCCAAGCTTGTTCCCCACCAGTACTTGGCAGGTCCCGGCAGGTGGCAGCCCCTCCTCAGTGTAGTGACCCCTCAGGAACACAACTCTCTCCTGTCCATCTAAGGGCAGTCCATGGGCCTGGCACAGGTCCCGTGCCTCCTTGGGCCCATCCAGGGCCAGTAGGTGGACCATGAAGCCCAGGGGCAAGGTCTGGCCTTTGGGGGTGCTCAGGGCACGAGCGAGGCGGGCCAGGGCTCCCCGGCGGGCACGGCCCACATGGCACTGCACGGCGCAACTCTGCAGGTAGGGCAGGGTCCGGAGCAGGCGAAACAGGCGTGCAGTGTTGCCTTCGCGGAAGGCAGAGTCGACTGCCAGGGCAGTGCGCAGGGCTGGGCAGGAACGCAGGGCAGTGGGCAGCTTCAGAATCTCGTGAAGGGCCTCCACCGAGCCTGTGAGGGCGGGAAGCCCAAATGAGGACGCTGATTCCTTCTGGAGCAGGCCCACCTCCCGTGCCATCCCCTTAGGTCTCCCCCTATCTCCCCTCCCACCTGCTCGGGTCTTCAGCCACGCCACCTCCGCCACCTCCGCCACCTCCTTCCGGCCCTCCTCGGAGCTCATCACGCTACCTCACTCCCCACCCCACCCCCACCTCCCAGTCTGGCCACGCCCCTCCCCCAGGCCAAGCCCACCCTCCCTCCCCCTTTCCCCCTTGGCCCCTTCCTAAGCCACATCAGAATTTGTTGCCAGAGGTTCGAGAACCCCTTCAAATAGTCTGGGTCCTCATAATAAAGTGAGGCAGTGTCTACAGAGGAAGGAAACAGGCCCAGATAATTTAATGACTTGCCTCAGACGGCCTTAGAGTTTGTACGTAGTAGAACTTGACCCAACCAAATCTTGAGTTTTCTGACTTCCAACCCAGCCCTTTCTCCACTGCCGTAGCTGCCCCAAGATTTGGGAGTTGCTTCTGCCACATCCTCCTCTGTCCGCCTGGTGAGGCAATTATTTTTTCAAATTCTGCCTCTGCTCCCCTTCCAAGAATCACGACACTGGAAACTTGGGTCACTTTTTGTAAACTGAGGCTTCTGACCCATTAGTGGTTGTGAAGTCAACAGCATTTTATTACAATTAAAAAGAATTTATTAAAATGCACCATCCATCCATAGAAAAGATCTAGTCTTGAACCTTCTGTTTCAGATACGTTTGTTAGCATATGTGTTCTTGGCTGCTTTGTAACACTGACTGAACTGGAGGTTTAAAAAAAAGGTTGAAAACCACTATCTAGGGCTTCCCTGGTGGCGCAGCGGTTGGGAGTCCGCCTGCCGATGCAGGGGACACGGGTTCGTGCCCCGGTCCGGGAAGATCCCACATGCCGCGGAGCGGCTGGGCCCGTGAGCCATGGCCGCTGAGCCTGCGCATCCGGAGCCTGTGCTCCGCAACGGGAGAGGCCACAACAGTGAGAGGCCCGCGTACCGCAAAAACAAAAACAAACAAACAAAAAAAACACTATCTAGGTCAACTGTCCCATTCTAACCCCATCCCCTCCACTTTTGCAACGAGAAAACTGAGACCCAAAGATGGGAAGAGACAGGCCAGAAGGTCCAAGTAGGAGCCGGTACATCTTGTGCATTGGCTGAGACACACACTTAGGAGGCAGGGATGGAGAGGGAGCTTCTGGTGAGGTTTTAAGGCTTCTCCTTCCTTTCCCGGCCTCCACTGTCCTCACGGAGGGCCGCCTGCCCCTTGTTCTATCGTGGGGACCCCGACTCACCTAGGTTATAGAGCAGAAAGAGGCCCTGGAAGGTGGCCTGCCGGGGGTAGGGCCCGGCGCCCAGCGCATAGCAGCGCCGCAGAGAACCAAAGCCCTCCTGCACCTGGGCCTGCAGCAACATCGGGTCCGCTGGCCCGTGCGCTGTGCTGGGTCCGAGCCGCGCCACCACTGCCAGCAGCACTGCCAGCGCCGCTTCCAGCACCAACGCCGCCTCGACGTCGCCCGCGCCCTGCAGGGCCAGGTCCAGCCGCACGGCGCGCAAACGGTCCGCCACGAAGCTGGCTACCTCTGCGCGGGACGCGTCGGTGCGCTCCACCACCTCGCTGGCCAGGTAGCGCACGGTGGCCAGCAGCACGGACGGCGGACGCAGCTGACTCGGTGGGGGCCGGATCTTCCCGGCGGCCGGCCTGCTGTACTCCTTCACTGCGCGCTGCGGGTCGGCTCGGGGCCTGTGCCCGCGACACCCCGGCGCCACCTCGAAGCGGTGCAGGCGGCGCTCCTTTTCGCGCTGGGCGCGCTCAGCGGCCGGACACATGTCCACGCACGTGCCCACGGGCAGCTCGTAGCCGGGCATGGGTGGGCTGGGGGGGAAGGATGGGCGCTCAGCATCCCGTGCACAGGTGCGGCTACTCGCCCCATCCTGCGGGAGAGCACGCCAAGGCCGGCGGAGGCTCAGGGGAGGCGGGGCGGGGCCGACCCCGACGGGCCCGCCTCCCCGCCCTGGTCTAAGCATCCCCGCCGTTCGTTTGGCTCCGCCGTTTTCTCACCGAGTCCTGTGGCTTCCCACAGATCTTCGAGCAGGCCTCCCGAGATGCTCTGCGTTGTAGTTCAGGGTCAACACTGTTCCTCACGCTCAGGCCCAGCTAAAGCCCGCCCATCATGCACCTCGGCGGTCTGGGCCACTCCCATGATGCTCCGGTTTGTAGTCCCTTCCGGAACCAATCGCTTTGTAGGAGAGGCGGGGCAGGAGTGGGGCCACGCCTTCCCAGGCTCCAGCCCTCTGAATCATCACGGTTTGGCTTTGAACCACGGGCCCGAAGTGCGTGCACCCGCTTTGGTTCCTCTTCACCCAATAACCTGGCTCAAGGGGCCTTGCTGTCATTCTCTAATGTTTCCCTGGAGACTCTTCTCCCTATTTTCTAGATCAGGCGTCAGCAAACTTTTTCTGCAAAGGGCCAGAACAGTAAATGTTCTGGGATTTACAGGTCGTAACCAGTCAACTCTGCAACTATTCAACTCTGCTGGTGTAGTGAAAAAGCAACCATAGACAACACATAAACAAACAAGCCTGGTTGTGTTCCAATAAACTTTTATTTTTTAGATACTTACATTTCATGTAATTTTCACCTGCCACAGAATATTATTCTTTTGAATTTTTTCAACTATTAAAAAAAAGTAAAAACTCTTCTGGCTTGTGGGCCTTACAAAAAAAGGCAGTGGGCCATATTTGGGTGCGGGACATAGTCTGCAGACCCCGGTTCTAGATGGATAAACAAAGAGCCTAGGGACCAGAGCTGCTGCTCACATATCAAGATAGAGATAGGCAGGATCAGACTTGTGAGTCCCTGATTCCAAGGTGGCAGGTGTGGTCAGGGAGCTGAGAATTCATTATTTGTCTCATTCTTGGTCCAGTTACACACAGAAATGGCCTCTGGAGTTACAAGACCAGAAGATCAGGCCAGGCACCAGGGAGAGGAGAAGAGGGTGGCTGGCAGTGCTGGAGCTAGAGTCCTGGGAAAGGGTCCTCTCCCGTCTCAGGGTGGGAGCTGGGACAGATGCAGGTGCAAGATTTCCTCTGCCCGCTTCAGGTACTCAGCCGCCTTCTTCTTCACACCCTCCCGGCGGGCAGGTGATGGGTCACCTGTGAAGACAGAATGGCTCAGCAGAGATACCTGGGTTCAGAACCCCTGGTCTAGCCCCTTACAGTTCAGAGCATCACCATGTGTCTTTCCCTGCTCCCTGGGAGGGAGGTATATTCTCCCCATTTTACAAATAAAACTGAGGCCACCCAAGGTTATACAATTGGCCAGTGAGGAGCAATTCTGATCCTTGACTTGTTTTTTACTTTCCTCTCTCTTCACTGCACCAGCCAGTACCCCAAGCCTGACCCTCCGCCCTCCAGTCCCGCTCACCAGAAACTCCCTGAAGCAGGATGTGCACACCATCCCGGTAACCCTGCAAAGCTGCAGGGTAGGCGCCTGCCTTCTCATCCCGTAGGGCCTGGGTGATGAGCTCTGTGGCTTCGCTCAGATAGGCAGGGGCGGGCCCTCCTTCCTCGTCCTCTTCCTCCGCCTGCCCTCCTGGCTCCCAGGGTTCCTGGTCCAGTCTTTCAGATTCTGCCTCCAATGCTGCCAGCTCACCCATGTGGGTAGGACTGGGGCCTACACCTTCTGCAATCAGATATGGAGGACTCAAGCCAGACTGGACCTCCTATTCCCAGGGCCTGCTGTCCATCCCCAGACCTCTCTTGCCCACCAGCCTGTCCTGGGTTCTTCAGTGCCTGAGCAATCCAAAAGCCACTTGTACATAGCACACTAGCCATGATCTATTTGATTGGTGGAGTTCATGTACTTTGGTAAAAACACCCTTACTTCCCTAATTCATTGTTTCCCTTTCCTTCTTTCTTTTTCTTTCTTTCTTTCCTCCTTTCTTTCTTTCTTTTGAGGTATAATTGATTTACAATATTATATAAGTTTCAGATGTACAGTGTAGCCTAATTCTTTCTTTAGGTACACATTAACATTAGTTTGCAAGCTCTGGGTCACTGGTTCTACTTCCGTCCTGACTACGCTTGACCTATAAATCCAAGAATTTCCTCCATAAAGTTTAACTGAAGGATGCTAGACCAACTATGCCAGGTCAAGGGCAGAAATGCTCCAAGCCTTGTAATCTTAGGATAATGGATCCAGAAAATCTCAAGGCTTTTTTAAGGTTTTACAATTTCAGTTGAGGCCCCCAAATGTGAAGACAGGGGGTGGTAGGTATTCGCACATTCCAGACAGAAGGGCTCTCATATCCTCTAGGACTGGCAAAGAGATGGTTAAAGATGCCCTCCATAGCTTACACAAAAGAAGGCTAGAGATTTGGTGAATCTTTGATGAAAGGGCCTTTGAAGGGAAGGTGCAGGACTGGGAACCACCGCTGCACACCACCGGCCTGGAGAGGGAAGGGTGGGCCTCTCTCCAACCCTATCCAAGGGACCCCATGTGGAGACCAGGGGCCTCTTACAGGAAGGGGAGGTGACATCTCACTTCCCAGTTGGACTACAGCCCTCCCTGTGTTGCTAATGGAGCAGAAGACGGAAGAGTTCTTGGGATGCCCTAGTACTTGAGTTCAAGACCCTGGTGTATGTGCTGAAAAGAGAGAGACGAGCGCCGGCTCCTCGCCTGGAGAATTCCGACGGTGAAAGGCTGGCTGGAGGTGCCCACAAAGAGGGGCAAGGGTAGAAGGCAGCATCTGAGTGAAGTGCACTTCCAGGCCTGGTGTGGGCAAGGGTTTAGGAGTTTGTCCGTGGGCCAAGGGAATGTCTTATGGGAGCTGCCTTTGAGGAGTCTTGACAGGCTCCTGCCCAAGCATCTGGGCACTGGGTACCCCAGGGGGTTTGGCTGGGGCAAGGCAGAGTATCTGGATGCCCGCCCACCTGTGGCCGGTTCATCAGCCATGGTGACACCACTCTTGCCTTTCCCCTCCAGTCCCTTCTTTCCCTTCCCCAGCCCTGGGAGCGGGGCAGGGGGATAAGAAGAACAAGAAGAGTAAAAGGACAGTCCTCACACCCTTGTCACCATGGCCAAGGGCAGTCAGGCCTGAGCTGGCGGGGACGTGGATGGGAGAAAAGTGGATGGGAGACTGAGGTCCTGATTTGGATCGGACCTCAGAAAGCTAAGGGCCTACCCAAGAGGTCACCAAGGGAAGCCAAAAAATGGGCTTAAAAAGACTGCTGCGGAATCCAGAATGAAACTGCTGCGTGATGATCCGGAAGTGCAGTCAGCCACTTCAATACCCCAGTTGCAGTAACAGCATAAACTTGGAGAATTTTAAAACGGAAAGACCCCGTGTCTCAGAGCCTGGGATGGTCAAGTCCCTGATCTGACAAGGAGCTCAGGACCAGGGCCTCCATGGGGGGCCTTCCATCTCTGGTGCCGTCACATGTCAGTGGCTGCTCCAGGGGCCTCCTCTGCTGTCCTCTGAACCCAGACCTCCCCTCCCTTGACCAACAGGGCCTCTTGGCAGAAGATCTACAGCCAGACCCCAAGCTAGCCAGGAAACCCCACCTCGGGCTTCCAGCAAAGGAACTGAAATCCTCCCGGGGCACAGTGACATCCTGCTGGTTCCACAGCTTTCTCAGGGAGAAGATGCCATGGTGGGAAGTGGCTCACTTCCTCCGTGGTTGCTCACTGTACGGGACCGTCCAGCTCGCCAGCACGGGGGAAGGTCACTGCTTCTAATTCTCACCAAGGCTGCCTTTCACCCACAGGGGCCTCCTTTCTCAGATTTACACGGGCAAGGCGAGGCCAGCCACTGGCTGTGCCCGCCTCTGCCTCCCTGCCCCTAAGGACCTCCTGCCCAGCTACCGCCCTCGCCCCACCCCTCACTTGTCCCAACTTGTTACCTTCCTTGGAGAAGGGGTCAAAGAGGGCAAGCTCAGCCTCGGTGAGGGGGCCTCGGCCGGGGGAACTGGACGCCTCCTCGGTGCTCCCACAGTTAAAGAGGAGATCCAGGGCCTCCTGGGCAGGGCTGGATGGCAGGGGGTCCACTGAGGAATAGATCATTGGGGACATGCCTGCTTTTATTATTTCCCAGCTTTCAAAATGTAATTACCCTCTCACTGTATCCTTTCAGCAACCACAGGCATACATAAGCCCGTTCTTAGGGTTTGTGCCCATTTTACAGATTAAGAAGCTAAAGCCCAGAGAAGGAAAATGACCTGTGCAGAGTTCCTCAGCAGGATGGTGGTAGAGGAGCTGCGAAACACCCCAGGCTTTTCACTGAGGAGGGAGTGGTCCCCACCCCCCATATACACATGCTCTGGGCCCTCCAGCCCTGGCTCCTTCTCCCACCCCATGTACCTGGCACCTCCAACTCCTCGAGGCCCCTCCTCTCTGCAGGGAGCGGCTGGGGCAACCAGGGCTCATGAGGCTGCACCCGGGGTTCGTCAGGGGGCGGTGTGGGGATCAGAGGGGGTGGCAGGATATGCACGTCTCTGGACATCTCGGAGGGCCGTGTCACCTCCCCACCCTTCAGGAGAGAAAGACCAGCCACGGGGAGTCACAGGGTGCACCCTGGTGGGCAGGTAAGCTTCCCAGGTGCGGAGGACAGGGGGAGAGCAGGTACACATACCCGGAAGAACTCCTTGAGTTGGGGGCTGTTGTTGAGTGCGGGGATGTGCACAGTAAAGCGAAGCAAGTCCTCGGCCCCCTTTCGCCGCTCCTCGATCACCGAGGCTTCAAACCGGCCTGCACCCGCCAGGACAAGGGGCAGGGAGAGAACAGTGACCCACAAGGGCTTCTGGCCCCCAGGCCACTTTTCCTGGTTCTGAGGAGCCCACTGCCCCCCTCCCCATTCTCCTAGGAATCTTCCTTGGCTCTGCCTGGGGTGAGGGTCTTGCAAGGAGGGACCAACCTCCCTATTCATCCATTTACCAGATGTTTGTTGAACACCTACTATGTGCTAGGTTCAGAAGGTGAATGAGAGAAAAGCAAGGTCTCTGCCCTCATGCGTATCACATCCTAGACAGGGGGAAGCAGGCAACCAACAGGAAACAGATAATTACAGGTGGTTTTGATGTATTAGGGAGGAAAGTAAGACTTAGGGGAGCTGACTCACCCAAGGTCACACAGCAAGTAGCCCCATTTTTACAGTTTCACTGTTCTGGTCTAGGTATCATGCAGGGTTATTTAACTCTGGGCTAGTTATCATGCTGTCAGGGTGGGGAACCTGCTGTACTTCGCATTACCTGGCATAATCTACCAGGAACAAGCTTTCACCTTGCTACAAAAGAACATCTCCTCTGAGTCTAGAGATACACGTAACAAGGAATATGAGCCTCACGTATAATTTACGATTTTCTAGAAGCCACCTTTTTTCTTTTTTTTGGCCGTGCTGCACCAGCTTGTGGGATCTTAGTTCCCCGAGCAGGGCTCAAACCCAGGACCACAGCAGTGTAAGTGCCAAGTCCTACCCACTGGACCACCAGGGAATTCCCGAGAAGCCACATTTTACAAAAGTAAAAAGAAACAGGTTAATTTTAATTATACACTCTATTTAACCCAGTATATCCAAAATATTCTGATTTGAACATGTAATCAATATGTAAATTACTGAGATAGTTTACATTCTTTTCTCAGTGTGTATTCGATCAGACAGCACATCTCAGTTCAGATTAGCCACATCTCTGGGGCTCCTCAACCACAGGTGGTCCGTGGCTGCACAGGTCTAGAGGAAACACTGGCTTGTGGCTTGGAGTTCAGGTTCTGCCACTTACAGGTCAAGCCCCTTCATCTCCCTGAGCCTCAGTTTCCTCATCTTGAAAATGGGGCTAATGAGAACAGGAATGTTAAAGGGCTCAACACACAATAAGGGCAGAGCAATTTCCCCATCTGTCAAATGAGGCCATCTCTAAGGGCCCTTCCAGCTGTCTGAAACACGTCTTTGCCAGGAGTTTCAGGGTCCCTCTATCCAGCCCTCACCAGCAGGGGTCCCCTTTGCTCAATGCCCTCTCCATCTCTGGCCTGAAAGCTGGGATCAAGACTCACCAAACACCTGGGCGCGGGGGAAGGCAGGGAACTCCTCCAGGCGGCGGAAGAGGTTGCGGTGGGTATAGGCCAGGTCTCCATGCAGCTTTCGAAAGTCACTGTACCGCTTCCAGACCACCACCTAAGAGGGACACGTGACTCGACAGGGCTGAACAACAGTAGGAAGTGGCCTTCCCCACCCCCAGCCTGGCCCCACACTGTGTGTGCATTAGGGCACAGCACCCTCTCCTCCCAGGGCCAGCGAGGAAGGGGGCTGGTCTCCTGGCAGAGTTACCCCCGTCCCTTTACTGTTTCCAGATCTGGAATTACGAAATGGTCCCTTCCTCCCAGGAGGCTCACCTCTTTGACATCCTCCGGGTCCCTCTTTGAGATGAACTGAGGAAGAAAGTTAAGAACCAGTGAGACCAGAGATTGACATCGCAGACACCCCATCACCCTGTAAAATCGGGGCCACCTCCTAGCCACCTTCAAAGGGGTTAGAGCGCTTTGGCCAGTGGTATCAAGGTGTCCTGGCTTTAAGGCTTTGAGTGTAACTTTTAGCAGTTTTTCTACCATGCACTTTAGTTTCTTCATCTGTCAAATTGTTACCGGTCCTTGGACTCTTTAATCAACAGAAATTGATGAGGCCAGCTGAGAAATTCAGGCACGGCTTCATTGGGACCTAAGGCTTTACTGGTTTGGGATGGAAAACAAGTAACATGTGCCCTTATCCGCTGTCTCCGAGGAGGGTTGACTGTTTCCTTAAATGGGGTGAGGGCAGGGGCAGATCTGTGGGTTGGGCTGGAGGGGCGGCTTAGGTGGTCTGCCCACCCCCTTGTTGGTGCTGTGTGCGGGGATCATGCGCAGTACCCTGCTTCTGCTCCAGGCACCTCAGAAGTGGCAACTGGTTTGTGGTCTTTTTGTATCTTATTGTTCATAACTGCCTAGGCTTTGCAGGCATACAGTTATTTTTAGCCCCTTATAGTTTCTTTGTTTTTTCTGTTTGTCTAGGTGCAAGTGCAAGCACTCCAGTAAAGGGCCCCAGGTCCCTAAAGGCCCATCTAGAGGACTCCATTCTCAGCCCAACTTTTATCTCAGGTCCTTCAATGGGCCAAGTTCCTGCATCTCCTTCGGAAAACAAAGAACCCCAAGTTCTCTAAAGAATGAGGTTCTGTCCCAGGAGCCACTTCTCCCTTAAAGGAGGAAGCCTGTGTGTGTGAACACTCCCAGACACAGAAGAAACCCTCACTGGGGTTGTGACCCAGAAAGAGCAGACTGGTGTCTTAGGTGGAAAAAAAGACTCCATTTTCATTATGTTACGTTCATAATAATAAAAAAAAAATCCTACAGTTTGAAGTAACTTTGACAGTTTTCAAAACATCTGTTCATTATCCTAGACCCCAGGGAGGCAGACACGATTCACATGCCCATTTAAAAGATGAGGAAGTAGAGGCTCAGAGAGGGGACATGACCTGTGGAGGGACTGCTAGCAATGAAACCCTGGACTTTGCTTTTCACAACAGACTTGCCTAAAATATTTTGGATAAAAGAAACTATATTTAAAAAACATTGAGGAGGACTTCCCTGGTGGCACAGTGGTTAAGAATCCGCCTGCCAATGCAGGGGCCACGGGTTCGATCCCTGGCCCGGATAGATCCCACATGCCACGGAGCAACTAAGTCCGTGCGCCACAACTACTGAAGCCTGTGCACCTAGAGCCCGTGCTCTGCAACAAGAGAAGCCACCACAATGAGAAGCCCGCGCACAGCAACGAAGAGTAACCCCCGCTCACCACAACTGGAGAAAGCCCGCGCACAGCAACAAAGACCCAACGCAGCCAAAAATAAAAATAAATAAATTTCTAAATCACTTTGGAAGTCTCTACATTTTTGCTCCACTTTAATAGTCATTAATGCACCAGTTTAATATTTGCCTACTTCAAAATTGTAAAAGTACAAAAATTTTACAGTGAAAAATCTTCCCTAGGCAGTTCTTGTATATCATTCTACAGATATTGTTATACTGTTTGTTTTTAATTCTTTTCATGATTTCCTCCGTCTTTATATATGCTTATAACGTTGTTACTGCTTCATACATCAACTTCAGTCTTTATCTATTGACTTCCTGCTGTGTGAAGAGGCTTACTCCTTAATTTCTTTTGACCTGTATGAATTTTTAGTCATACACAAAGCATTTTTTTTTTAAAAATTAAAAGTAATTCAACTCCTTAAAGGGCTTTTATATAAATATCAAACAAACCAATAGATAAAACTTACTCCAAGAGATTGGAGAACTAACCAGTATTTGAGTTGAGCCAGAGTTTTCATGTTAACTTAAAAGAAATTCACAGCCTGACGGATAGATGTCACGCGTTGCGCGTGGTCACCCACACCTCAGTCTGGGAACGGCTGTCACGCCCTTTTAAAAAGGCACCGCCCTCCTATGGCCCCGCCCCTTGATGGCTAAAGAAGTAAACTAAGGCCCTACCGGCTCCTCCCCTTAAAGGGGAAATCCATATCTGTCGTCTAACATGGGAGCTTACAGCAGCGTCTTGCCTTAACGTAAAACACGGCCCCCCCTTGTTAAAAGGGCAAAGTCCCCGCTGGGCCCCACTTCACCTGAGCCGTCACTTTGTACTCTGTGTAGCCCTTTGGGTGGGTCCGGGGGTCCGAGACTGTGTAGTGCCGCAGGAAGTCGTCCTTCGCCTGGCGGGACATGGCAATCGAGCTGGAGCAGAGCTGACCGCCGGCCTCCGCCTCCTCCACGCCGCCCCCGCCCCTGCCCCTCCAGGTCAGTCTCCGCCAGCCACAGCCTCTCCCGGGCCTGCGCCCTTCGTCCTCGGGCCCAGGGAGCTGGTCGCAAGTGACAGTGCAATTCTCGGCCAGGGCGCTTGGCCAAGGGAGCGTCTAAAAAGTCCTCGGTTGTTGGTAAAGCAGGAACTAAGTGATTTGAGAATAAGGATTGGGGAGGTTGGATCAACTCAGGTCTGCTTAGAGATAAGCCCACCCCATGCGATCGTAAACCCTCATCACATATCTCCAAATGACCTCTCCTTTGCTCCCCAATTCCCTTCTTTCATCCATCCACCCAACTTTTATTGTGCTCAGTATGTGCCAGACATCGCCAAGTCATTTCCCTGTCTCCTTCCCGAGGATTCACTAAATTCACGTTTTCTGGAAAGGTGGGGGGAGCAAAAAGAACTCCAGAGAAGCACAATGGCGTTATGGGTTCTGAAGTCACATGTCTTACTAGCTGCAAAAGATTCCCTTAACTATTCGAGCCTCAGTTTGTCATCTCTAGAATGGGGATGTTTATAATAGAATCTACTGCAGTGGATATTTCTTTTTCCTTTGTTGGTCTGTCCAGCGTTCACCCCTGCCTCTTTCTGTTAGCACCATAGCACCAGATCTTTAGAGGTAGTTCGCTAGTATGTGCAGCCCTCCAGCCTCTTAGTCCAGAATCCGAAGATGCCCGCCCCTTTCCTTGCTCCAGGTCCCAAGTGGGGGTGGGGGATTCCCTCCTGAAGCCTTGAATCTTGAGTGAGGGACAGAGGGCACAGTGCCTGGCAAGGGGACTAAGTTGTTCCTTGAGTACAGTGCTGGCTGTGGGTTTGGCTGCCCAGCCTTTGGAGCACTCTGTTTTCTAAGCCTGGATGTCCGACCTCCATCGAGATGCCATGAGTTCCCAGTATCCTTCCGAGAGAGGCTTTTTCTGCTAAAGACAGTAATCTGTGTCTGGGCAAACCATCCAGGACCCTGACTGATACTGCTGAAACCGAGTGGGGCCTGGGCACAGAGGCCTCCTTTTGTCCACCATTTCTTTTAGGCAAGACTCCAGCCTCCATGACCTTTCCTGAGTTCCAAAGGGCGGATTTGAACAGTTGCTCATCAAGGGAGGAGCAGCCAAGAAACCACCTGAGGCGAGATTAAAGGGACCAGAGAAGCTCACCCAGATTGAGATGACCACCTGAGATTAGCCTGCTTACGCCCTTATCTTGTCAGAGACCCCACCTTTTCTTTTTTGTTGCTGTTAAATTTATTTTATTTTTTATTTTTGGCTGCATTGGGTCTTTGTTGCTGTGCGCGGGCTTCTCATTGCAGTGGCTTCTCTTACTGCAGAGCATGGGGCACAGGCTTCAGTAGTTGTGGCACACGGGCTTAGTTGCTCTGCGGCATGTGGGATCTGCCCGGGCCAGGGCTCGAACCCATGCCCCCTGCATTGGCAGGCGGATTCTTAACCATGGCGCCACCAGGGAAGCCCAAAGACCCCACCTTTGAACCACTGTTTTAAAACCCTCCATCAAATCCTCTGGGGTCGGGGCACATAGTTTTTCGAGACAGAAGACCGATGTGTTCCCCTTTGCCTGGCAAAGCAATAAAGCTATCCTTTTCTACTTCACCCAAAACTCTGTCTCCGGGATTTGGTTCGGCACTGGTGTACAGAGAGGCCGAGCTTTTGGTAACACCACCACCACCAGGTTTCGAAGCTTGAATGCAGTACCATGGGTGAAGCGCTCATGGCTACTCTTGTTACTGGACCTCAGATGAGTGGGCGCTGTAACTGCAGAAAGAAACACAAAGCAAACTCTCAAATCAGACTCCTGGGAGCATGCAAAGAGGGGAGTACATGCAGGAGGTGTTTGGGATGGAGTGGTGTCCCCTCCCACAGCCCACACCAGGGCTCCTCTGGAGACCCCTTTAGACATCCGCTCCTGGTCTTCAGAGTTCTCTCAGCAGGGCTGTGGCTCCAAGTTCCCTTCTTGCCCATCATTCCCTCCCTTCCCTTGCCCAGATGAGTGAGTCAACCCAGATCAGTGGATGGCTGAGTTCACATTGATTGGATCCTACTGGTTCAAATAATGATAATTATAGCTGACATACAGTGCTTATGACACACAAGGAACCCACCCATTTGGTCCTCCTCCCAACCCTAGGAGGTAGGTGACACTATCTTTAACCCAAATGGGGAAACTGAGGCACCGACAGGTTAAGCAACTTGCTCAGCGTCAATCAGTGAGTGGCAGAGCCAGGGTTTGGCTCTGGAGACTGGGTGTCCACTCACCGCAGGGATGGAACCTTGGGGACCACAGTGCCAGTCTTGCACAGAGGACAAGGCAAGAGGTTCTAAATTTCTACACTGAAGGACAGTTTATGTTCTAAGGTTGTCCACCCAACATCCATTTCCCTTCTTCCACGAGGGATCCCAGTGGCAGTCTACGAGTAAGTCAGTATCTCTTCCTCGCCTTTCCCTTGGGAAAACTGACCTTCCCTCATAAACACATTAGGTTCCCTCTATCTGGCACTTGAATTTCAAGCAGAGAAACAAAGCCAGAATACAATGGACTATTACTCAGCCATAAAAAGGAATGAAATTGAGTCATTTGTAGAGACATGGATGGACCTCGAGACTGTCATA
Source organism: Globicephala melas (assembly GCF_963455315.2). Lineage (NCBI taxonomy): Eukaryota > Metazoa > Chordata > Mammalia > Artiodactyla > Delphinidae > Globicephala > Globicephala melas. The sequence continues at coordinate 7,295,274 of NC_083321.1, forward strand.
CAGAGTGAAGTAAGTCAGAAAGAGAAAAACAAGTATCATATATTAACGCATATATGTGGAATCTAGAGAAATGGTACAGATGAACAGTTTGCAAGGCAGAAATGGAGACCCAGACGTAGAGAACAAACGTATGGACACAAGGGGGAAAAGGGTGGGGATGAATTGGAAGATTGCGACTGACATATATACACTAATATGTATAAAATAGATTAACTACTGAGAACCTGCTGTATAGCACAGGGAACTCTCCTCAATGCTCTGTGACCTAAATGGGAAGGAAATCCAAAAAAGAGGGGATATGTGTATACATATAGCTGACTCACTTTGCTGTACAGCAGAAACTAACACAACATTGAAAAGCAACTATACCCGAATTCAAAAAAAAAAAGAAAAAGAAAACAGGTTAGTAGGGTGTAGTGGCTAAGCATGCTGGGTCCAAATCCCAGCCCCCCTGCTTCCTAGCTGGGTGGCTTTGAGTAAGTCCCGTAAACTTCTGGAGGCTCAGTTCTTATACAGATGGGGACACTAAGAGTCTGTCCTGCTTGGGGCTGTTCTTCAATGTGACGGCAAGTGAGACTGCTTCAAACCGAACCCTACAGAGTAAGGCCCCGCTGGTAGGACCATAGCAGAGGGCCCTGTGAAAACATCCGTCTATCTTGCCACCTGGATGGAGGCCCTGGCATCCCCGCCCCGCACCAGTTCCCATTCTTTCCCAGCTTCAGAGAGTGCCCTTTAGCCTTCAGGGAAGGCCCCTTCCCAGCTCCGCTCTTGGTGAGCTAACCTGGCTTGATGTCCACATCCTTTACCGGAGACCTTACCCCTCTGTGCTTCCCAAGAGCCCTTGCTCTGCTTTCTTTTTTTCTTCCTGTAATTATCTCTACTTGAACCAATGCTGCCTCACAGGGCTGTGCAGGTTGTCTACTGCACATGGGTTCCTGGCTGCAGTGGGAAGTTGGGAGCTGAAATTCAGCCCACGTTCCAGTCAATAAGCTGTGAGCCCTGATGTGGCGGTGCATTCCTTTTTCTAATTCATACCCCCTGATGGTAGCAGTTGCTCTAGTAAACTTTCCTCCCATCCTCTCACCAGAAAACTTCTACTCATCCTTCACTCTCAGCTTTTTAAAATAATTAATTAATTAATTTGGTTGCGTCATGTCTTAGTTGCAACCGGGGGGCTCCTTAGTTGCAGCAGGCAGTCTCCTTAGTTGCGGCTCACAGGCTCCTTAGTTGCAGCATGCACGTGGGATCTAGTTCCTGGACCAGGGATAGAACCCAGGCCCCCTGCATTGGGAGCGTGGAGTCTTAACCACTGCGCCACCCAGGGAAGTCCCAACTCTCAGCTTTCATGTCACCACCTCTGGCAAGTCCACCTGGACTCTTCCAAATGCAATTACACAGCGCTGTCCTGTGCTTCTATAATTCTTTGCCATCCCTTTGACACAGCGACAGTTAACCCTCTGACTGAAATCATCTGTCCCTTTCTGTCCCCCACTGGACTGTGGGTTCTAGGCAGTCTCTAGAGCTGTTGAATCAACAAATGACTCAGCCAGGAATGGGAGCGAGGAACAATTTATTCTCACAGCTGAGCGAATGGCAAGGCTCACAGCCTCGGTAGCAGCAGAGGCAGGCCCTCCCAGCCCCAGCCCTCTCCTCTTGGTACAGCAGCTGCAAGCAGGCCGGGTCAGGAGCCAGGGTGACAGCCAGGGCGGCAGCCCTCCTGCCATGGGAACCGGCTGGCCACAGCGCAGCAGTCAGCAGCAGTAGCAGCAGGTTACAGGGTGGGCAGGGGGTGTTAGCTGGCCTGGCTTACTCCCATCCCCCCACGGATGGTGCCTGGTGAGGGCCTGCTGGGAGCGCCTCAGTCAGCCATGAAGATGCGGCTGGAGATGTCATCCAGGAGCCAGTCGATGCCGGGCAGCAGGTTTTCCCCAGTGACAGCGCTGCAGCCCTGGATGCACCAGTGGTGGCTACGGATGGAGTCCAGCTCCAGGGCCTGGGAGGGTAGAAGGTGATGGTGGGCCCCAGTAACCACAGGCCCTGCCCACCCTCAGCCCCTGCCCTCTGCTGGCCCAGGGGAAATGCATGCCTCCCTCAAGGGCCTGCTTTGGGAAGCCTCCCTTGACCCCTGGTGAAGATGTCAGGGCCCCAGGGCACCCAGGCTCTCTGTACACCGCCACGCCAGTACTACCCCTTAGTAATAAGATGGCAACAAGGGCTTCCGACATTGTGCTATGGGCCCTACAACAGCCCCATAAGCCAGGGATGTGTTGGCCATTTTACTGAGGAGGAAACCTCAGAGAGGTTAAGCAACCTGTGTAAGGTCACACAGCTAGTAAGTGGCAGAACCTAGATTCTAACCCCACTCTTTCTCATTCTGGTGTTCAAGCCCTAGAATAGGAGTTAAGATGCAACCTGGGGTTACACAGGCCTGTGTTTAAATCCTGGCTTCTCTGCTTACTGGCTGTGTGACCTTGGGTGAGTTACCTAACCTCTCTAAGCCTGCTTCACCCTCTGTAGAATGATTATAAGAGTTCCTACCTCATGAGGTTGCTTTGAGAATTGAATGAGTTAACCTATGCAAAGGGCCTGGCACATAGAAAGCACCCACTGCTTGTTGGCTACTGTTATCCTGTGGAATAATCTATTTGCAGGTCTGCCTTCCCCCAGGCTGTGGGGCACAACTATATCCTATTAATCACTGAATCTCCAGTATCCCAAATAGGTCCAGCCACACAGGAGGGGCTAATACATGTTTTTTAAATAAATTAACAAAGAAATGCATGCCCCTTTTCCTCCGTGAGCCTGCGTCAAGGCCTGGACTCACCTCACGGATATCATTAGAGGACAGTGCTCCGGGCAGGTCCTGCTTGTTGGCAAAGATGAGGAGGGTCGCTCCAGCCAGGCGCTGGGGAAGAGAAACAGAGGGGGTCAAGGGGGCGGAGGCTCAGAGGGCAGCCTGGCCCCTGCACGAATCACCCAGAGCACCTGGGGGCAGAGATCAACCTGGAAGCTCAGGGCAACGTCCCGTGGTAGTTGCGAAGGCACAAGCGGGGTGGGTAGTGTGGAGACGGCCTTCGTGCCCAGCCATTTATGGGGTGGAGGGAGCCCTGGGCTGGGCTGAGACCCTGGTTCCAGCCCAATCACCAGCCCAGTGGGCACTTCTCTCCTCCATGCCTCACATTCCTCTTCCATAAATGGGGAGGGGGTGATGGGTAAGATGCTCCCCAGTTCTAGACTGCTCCGATCTGATGACCTGACATGCACAAGGAATGCGACTGTCCCAGAGGCTATGGGGTCTGTTGGAAATGACCTTTCCCTCTTCCAAGTTCATGTAACCCTCTAACTGTCCCACTACCCTGACAGGCCTCACTCTCTGCCTGTGATTCCAGTTATTTCCATATATGTGTTTGTGACTGGGAGTTCCTCCATGTGGATGGTGGATCTGGCCCTTAAAAAGGGCCATGACATGCCAGCCCAGGGCTGAGCACTCAACAGCCAGGGTCTCACTGGACCTGCTCGACACCCTTGTTTATGCCAGTTGTCCCTCCATAATTATTAACAGCTCTCTTTTACTCTCAAAAGTGTCCTGGTTTTCAACTAAATGAAGTGTAGTAACCTGGCTCAAACCCTGGAACAGAGAAAGGACATTAGTGGAAAAACTGGTGAAATCCAAATAAAACCTGGAGTTCAGTTAATAGTAACTTACCAATGTTAAGTTCTTAGTTTTGCCATTTGTATGGCAGTTCTGTAAGATGTTCACATTAACAGAAGCGAGGTGAAAGGTATATGGGGTATCTTTTTACTATCATTGTAACTTTTCTGTAGATCTAAAATTTTATTTAAAGAAGAGCATTTTGGCCCAGACAATAAATTTTAAGATCGCCATAATTATAATGCCCATCTGAGAGATGAGGCAGTGGAGATTCAGAGAAGTTAAGTGCCTTGCCTGAGGTCACACAGCGAAGAGTCCGACTGCTGAGCCAGGTTCCACTGCTTCCCAAAGCTTCACACACTGGCCTCAAGTCATCCTCCCTGAAGCCCAATTCAAGGTGCAGAAACTGAAGCTCAGGGTGGTGAAGCAGTGACATCGCAGGGATGTAAACTAATGTCTCCATCCACAGAGTGTCCTGCTCAAGGCACCGTGGGCCTCCCTAGACCAGGTGTACAGGTTGTCTCTGCCTCCACAAGGGTGCTGGACACGTGGTGAGGGCTCAGTGAAGGAACAGACCCCACCTGAGGTGTCCCTCTGGGTTCACGGCCCCCTCAGGGAATCTGCTGAGGAAGGCGTGCACACATCCACATATGCGCACAAAGTATTGGGGCCCGGACACGGGGGAAAGCCCCGCTTCCCCTGCTCAGCCAGGCCTCCTGCCCACCTCCTCCACCAACAGGTTCTGGAGCTCCCGCTGGCAGTCCTGCATGCGCTGGCGGTCGGCGCTGTCCACCACCCAGATGAGGCCGTCGGTGCTCTCAAAGTAGTTCCGCCAGTAGGACCGCAGGGACTTCTGGCCGCCCACATCCCAGATGTTCAGCTTGAATCTGGACAGGGAGGGGGTGGCTGGAGGTCAGCCTGGCCCCTCGCCTGCCCTCCCTGCCCTGCTCTGGGCGGGCCCCCCCTCGGGGACCCCGCTCACCCTCGGTGCTCCAGGGTCTTGATGTTGAAGCCCAGCGTCGGGGAGATGGTGTCGATGTCTTCCCCATTGAACTTCTTGAGGATGGTTGTTTTGCCAGCATTGTCCAGGCCACTGGGGTGTACCAGGTTAAGGAGAAGTCCCCATGCTCTGCAGCCTGGGGACATCGTCACAGTGCCCCTCTCTTGGGGGACAAATCATTTCCCACCACATATCAAAATAAGTTGAATACATGCCAGACCCACACGATACATGTGAAAGTGTCAAGAAACACCTTATCATCTTCTGACCAGAGGCTCCTTAATTCATCCCACGACATATACTGGCGGCCTGCTCTGAGCCAGAACACCTCTGGTGCTGCGGGCGGCCTGGAGCCACAGTCCCCACCTTGTGCAGCTTACACTCTAGGGCGGGACAGTGGCACGGGGCACACAAGTGAGAAGGAAGGCGCTGTCAGAGCCCGGTGAGTGTCAGCGCAGTGAAGAGGCTTTCGGAGAGGGCCATCGAGGAGCCTCCTTTAGCTCAGCACCAGGGAAGGCCTCTCTGACCGTCTCGAGCTGAGGCCCAAACTGCAAGAAGCCAGCTTTTTGAAGGACTGGGGGAAGAGCGTTCTAGGCAGAGGGAATAACAAAACAAAGTATGTGGGGGCAGCCACCCTTGCCTTTTCTGTTTTTCGAATATTCCAAACCCTTTGCTGCTGAGCATGCGCACAAATGGGTAAGTTCAGCAGCAGGAGAGAACCACCCTCCTCTTTCCTTCGAACACTTAAGGGGGCCTGCAGCTGGGAGGGGGCGGGAGGACCTCTCCGGAGACCCAGCCGTAGTCCCTGATAATTGGCGGCTGATCGTCCCCCCTCACCCGCCGCAGCTCCAGCATCCATGCTTCCTTCTCCACTGGATGCTTCTGTCAGCTGACAAGAAGCAAACAACACCCTCTCTGTTTTTTTTTGTTTTTTGCGCAGCATGTGGGATCTTCCCGGACCGGGGTACGAACCCGTGTCCCCTGCATCGGCAGGCGGACTCTCAACCACTGCGCCACCAGGGAAGCCCCAACACCTCTCTTGATCCCTCTCCCCCTGACTTTTTCCTTTATTTCCTTCCCTTTATAGCAAATCTCAGAACTGTTGTCCATACTCACCCTCTCCAATTTCTATCCTCCTTCTCTTTCTGGAAACCGTTAGCCTTTTGCTCCCACTGCTTCCCCGAAACTGCTCTGGCCAACGTCAGTCCTTAGAGACGCCATGTTGTTCTCAGCTGGCTGGGCAGTCCTCAGCCTTCTTCCCCCGGCTCAATGAGCAGCGCTCACAGAGCCCAGCCCCGCCCCCCACTCCGGGCCACGCCCTTGCCTGGGTCTCCCCTGGCCTACCTGGTCATTCCTCCTCATCTCCCTGACCTCTAGATCTGAGCAGCCTAGGTTCTCTTCCCTGTCCACACTCCCTCCCTCAGTGATCTCATCCAGGATCACGGCTTCAAATACCATCTTTATGCTGATGACTCCCAAATTCACACGTCCCACCCAGCTGCTCCCCTGGACGTTGGTCCCTATATCCAGCTGCCTAGATGACGTTTCTAGGATGTCTCAGAGGCATCTCACATGGCGCAAGCTGAGCTCTCATCCTCCCCCCGGAATGTGTTCCCCGCCCCCTTCTACCTCTCAACAAGTGGCTCCTCATTCTTCTAATTGCTCAGGCCAGAAACCTAGGAGTCACACTTGACTTTACACTCCTTCTCACACTCATGTCCAATCCAGCAGCAATTCCTACTGGCCTACTATCAAGACGTCCCTCAACTTCCATCACCTCACTGCTTCCATCGTGATCCAAGCTCCCATAGTATCTCACCTGTGTTACTGCAGTGGCCTAACTAGTCCCAGATCTCACCTCCTCTCTGCACTTCTCATTTAAGGAAAAGTCCCCGACTGTATGGCACAGGGAACACTACTCAGTATTCTGTAATAAGCTTTATGGGAAAAGAATCTGAAAAAGAATGGACATATGTAAACGTACAACTGAGTCACTCTGCTGTACACCTGCAACAAACACAATATTGTAAATCAACTATACTCCAATATAAAATGAAAATTAAATAAATTAAAAGAAGAAAAACAAGGAAAAGTCCAGAACCAAAAGGTCCCACGTGAGGTGGCTCTTCCATCTGACCTCCTTGACAGTCCTTTGAACACACCAGCTGAGCTCCTCCTTGGAGACCCTTACCCTTGCTGCTCCCTTTGTTTAAATAATTTTCCCCAGGTATCTACATGGTTCATCCCTCACCTCCCTGTCTTTATTCAACTGTTATTTTCTCAGTGTGGCCTTCTTTGACCACCTTATTTAAGCTGCATTATTCTCCGTTCATGCTATGCATTTTACTCATTTTGTTAAGGTCTTTCTCCCCTCAGCATTACTTAGAATGTCCGTGAAGTTCGGGTTTTTTTGTTTTGCTGTTTTACCCCAGCCCCCAGGACAGTGCCTAGCACACAGTAGGCGCTCAATAAATGTTTACTGCATGAGTGAATTCTCTGTGCCTTTCTCAGAGTTCTTCAAAACAGACATGATGTAAATTTTATTTTTAAGTTATCTGCGCACAGAAGTGTCTTCTCTCTTCTAGGGGTGCCCCCGGGCCTGGCACAGAGGAGGGCGAACGAGTGCAGATGACTGCTAATGGGACTCAGAAGGTCAGCGGGGCCCTCGGGCCTGCAAGCCGTCAGCCGCTGGGACACCGACTGGCCGTGAAGCAGTAAGGAGACGCACGGTTGGACCCACGGGCTGAACAACCCGCGGACTGCACACCCACTTCTCCCAGGAGTGAAGGGCGGGGCCCACACGCCCCCGGGATTCCGACCTTGAGGGCGGGGCCGAGGCCGGGCACCTTCCGACAGGGAGAGGAGGCGCCCAGGGCCCGAGAGGACAGCGGCCCCACGCTCGGGCCAGACCGACGGGTGGTAACGTTCGAGTCACCTCCGGGCCCCACCTCCCCCTACACTGGGACATCTGGTCCGGCCGCTGCGCCTTTACGCCCACACCTTTGGCCTTAGGAACGAAGCCTCTCGACCCCCCCGCGCCCCGAGCCGGTGGTACGGCCTCCTCCCGGCCACCCGCCAAAAGCTTTGGTAGGGCCCACGAGCGTGACGCACAAAGGGCAGTTGGTATGGGCCGGCCGGCAGCACATCCCACAGCCGGTAGGGGGCGCCTGGCACCGCCCACCCGGCGGGGGCCCCCTGCTACCCTCGCGGCTCCGGCATCGGGGAGGATACAGCATGAGCAGTCGCAGCTCCCGCTCTTTCTGCTTCATCTTCTTCAGAATGGTCAGAAGCCCCATGTCCCAGTAGCCCCTTACCGGCCGCCGTTTCTTCGTAATCCCGGGACCCCTTTCCCTGCTCCTATTGGCTATCACGCCCACAGACAGCACAGCCTATTGGTGGGCTCCGCGCTTAGTCCCGCCCTCGTTCCCACGTGACTGTGAAGCTGCCTGGCTTTGCTGCGACGGAAGGTCCCTCTAGCGGCGCTGGCGGATTCTGCGCGGCCACCTGCGTTAACCCTTAGCATCCCGAGGGCTTGGGTGACTAGAGCATCGCCATTCTTTCCTTTCCAGGATCCCAGGCTCGGCTGGGAACGGAAACCTGAAATTCCTGGGTTGTATCTTGGCTGCATATAGGGAGTAGGAGTTCTGACTTAGGAGCCAGAACCAAGAGCCCCAAGGATGTTGACGTCACCCTGCGGCCACTGTGAGGCTCAGTTCCCCGGAAGCATGGTCCATATCCTGCTCATCTTGGGACTCGACATCATCCCAAATCTACCAGTTACAGGGCTTCCCTACTTTTCCTGGCTCCTGAAATCGTAGAGGGTAGCCCGGGGATTCTCCACCCAGGGTGAAAATGGCCTTTAGGGCCCCTTTGGAAATGTGTGGAGGCGTCATTGAATTGTACCGATTACAAGGTAGAGTCCCTGTCGTTTAGAGGTCAGGGGAAAGACTTGCACAAAGAATTGTCCCGCCCAAGATGCTCATTGTTTCGTTATTGAGAAGCATAATTTTCATTTTGCCGATAAGAAAATTGAAGCTCACATGGTGCTTAGCGTGATTGACATAGTGACTGACATACAGTAGGTGCTCAGTAAATATTTGTGGTTGAATGAATGACTGCAAGCGTTTGGTTCTTAACCTTAGCGCTCAAGTCCAGAAAAAGTGAGGAAGCCGAGGCCGAGGACTAGACAGATTGTAAACACAGAAGGGTGAGCCTTATTGTCTTTTCTTGAGCCCTTCCCCTAGGCCACCACAGGGTAAATGTGAGTAGGCAGCAGAGTGGGCTCTTTCTAATGCTTGGGAAAGAACAGTGAGGCATCAGATGAAGATAATGGCTAACTTCTGTGTCATTTTGTAAAGCATTCACGTTTTCTACTTTATCCTCCCCGCAACCCTGAGAGGTTTATTTCCTTTTTGTAGATGTGATAGTGGAGTCCCCAGAGTTTAAGGAGCTTGGGCAACAATTTAAACTCGGGTCTGGTCAACAGGAAAGGGCACTGTTTTTCTGGGTCCCTCCATGGTGTTTGTCTAGAGAGGGAGAGGTCTGGAGTGAGCTGGAGCTCCCCATCTTGCAGAAGAAGGTTGTAGACAGATGAGGGCTGGACAGAAGCGGGTGCCTGGCTGGGCCCCTTCCATCAGCACCATTTGCTCTCCACCAAGCGCACACAAGGGAAGAAAGTGAGCGGAACTCCTCTTCAAAGCCTTTGAGACACAACTAAGATCACAATGTGTTGCCATCCTGCCTCCATGAGTCTATACTACAGAATTTCTAGCACCAGCACGTGGACCTTTATGACAAGGAAGTTCACTTTGGCATGGTTTGGAACAGCAAGAAATTGGAAAAAATCTAAGTGCCTTCACCAGGGATCAGTTACCTAAGCCGGGGTACCCCTGTGTGGTGGGTTCCATGAAGCCTTTGAGAAAGGTGAAGTACCTGCGTGGAAAGCTGTCCATGCCATATTAAGTGAAAAACAAACCCGAATTTCAAACCCATTTTAACATTTAAAATAACAATAACCCCCTAAACAATGTTTTCTCACACTATGGGATACAGCCCATTAAGTATATTGTGAAATTATTTTAGTGTCACAAGTTGAAATGTATGAAATTGCCCATATTTGACCATTTTGACAACAAAGATATCAGTTTCATATAGCTCAACCTAGTAGCATTAGCAAAAATTAAGTAGAATGAACAGAGCAGAAAACATTGCTGCCGCTGCCCCCTTGAAGAGCAGGTAAGTGGTGTTTGTTGAAACATTTGTTTCAGATACTTATATGGATATATGTACACACTGAGTCACAGTCCCAAAAGTTTTAAAATTGCTGCAGTTCAGCTGTTGACTCTGGAGCAGTTTTGAGGGAAACTTAAAATTGTTACCATAAGCACTTCTGGATTGTTTTACTTCACTATTACTACTGGCATTGAAATCCTTAAATGTCAGGCTTTAAAGCCCTGTCCTGTCCAAGCTGTTAGTGTAGCTTCCCAGGGGTTAGAGTAGGATTGCAGTGGACACCAATTTGAAAAACAACCTCATAGCTTGGTGAAACATTAGGAGACCAGGGGGTAACTGTATTGAACTTTTGAATAATGATTGCCAGGAGCTAGAAGTCAAGGGTAGGGGAGTGAAGGTGGAGGGGCTTTTAAGGACTGATGTAGGGGCCTCATGACAGTATTTTCATTTGCCTCATGGAAAGGTGGAAAGGGTGCTCCTGAGGAAATAAAATCTTTGGGGAATACCTTTGGAAGAAAACTGGGAAAGAAGATCTCTAGAGCTGTAGTTATATATAACTGTGAATATATATATATATTCACAGGAAATAATCATGAGATTAAAATACCCAAATCCTAACAGCTGTGAAACAGGCGCTTGAAAGGAGAGTTTCTTGGGGCTAAGTAAGTGGATTATAACTTGAGGGTAGAGTTCTAGATGCCTTTTAAAAGGGCAAATTTACCCAATGTCTGGGGAGGAAAATTTGGCTTTATGGTTTTAATTTTAAGAGGTGTAGCCTTTTTGATCCAGACAGTCCATGTATCACCTTTATAATCATAAAAGAAACTTTATTTTTTACTCAGAAACAACAAGAACAACAAAAAGCCGGGGGAAAAGATGCTGCTTAAGTATAATTGTTGATCATTAAGCATTAGCAAGAAGTATATCTAAGTATTTTATTTATTTATTTGTATATATAAATATTTAAACTTGCTCTAGATGAATTTCCTATTTGATTCTTTTAAACTGTAATGTTCATGTGAGGTGGTTTAAAATCAAGTTACAGTTTTGATAAGAGGAATCCTATTTTTCTCTCTGTTGAAACACATCTGTGATGCAAGTTTTATTTTGGGGACCACATGCATATGACAGAGTCACCAACCAGCACTTGATGGCAGCATACCCAAGTGCAGCTTTCGTCCTACTAATGAGTAAACAACTGGAGGCTTGAATGTACATCCTAATCACTGAACCAGCAACTGCCTACAGACGACAGTTCTACCCTGGCCTGCTCCTGCACTCCCACCCCTTATCTCTCTATAAGCCTTAAGTATCCAAGGGCCATCCTGTCCCCAGTGCATGTGTACAACGTGCAGGCCACAGCAGAACGCCTCAGATGGCAAGTCAGAGTGTTGGAGCATCCTCATTCTAGGTCTCAGCCCAGCTGCCTCTTGTGGGAGACAGAGGAGGTATCCTCTTCAACTTCCAGATAACGCAATGAGCTGTTATACCCCTGTCATCCTCCTCAGGGCACGTGACATCCTCAGGCCTTTCCAGAACCTTAGGAGTGATTAAGGATATGACAATCTGAGCTATTCCAGCAATCACGTCCACGTCCACCTGACCTGTGCCTTGGCATCCCCAAGAGTAAGGCTGTGCCAGCAGCTTCGTGTCTCTGCAGGGCCTGGCCTGGTGAATGGGGCTGGGGGGAGGGAGTAGTTGCTGTGCCTTCACTCAGCAACCTGAGAGGCAGGTACCACACTTACCTCCACTCGACAGGTGAGCCAGGGGCTCCACTCACCCAGATTGCTGCCGTAGCCTCTCCACCCGTTTCCCTGTTCCTCCTCCCCAAGGCAGAGGGACCTTTTAACCTCTGGTCACATCATGTCTGGCCTCTGCCCAAAGCCCTCCACTGGAGACTTCCCTGGTGGTCCAGTGGGTAAGACTCCACGCTTGCAATGCAGAGGGCCTGGGTTCGATCCCTGGTCGGAGAACTAGATGCCACACGCACGCCGCAACTAAGAGTCTGCGTGCTGCAACTGAGTCTACATGCCGCAACTAAGACTGGGTGCAGCCTAAATAAATAAATATTTAAAAAAAAAAAAAAAAAAGCCCTCCACTGTCTGCTGGGTACTCCCCGTATCTTTACGTGTTAGAGCCCAAGGGCTTCAGTGACCTACCAGGCCCTGCATGAGTGGTCCCCATGGCTCTGTGCCCCCATCACCTGTTCCTCCCCTGCTTACCAATTCTCCAGCTGGCCAGTGCATTAGGGGCCAGCACCCTTAACCCATACCTCCCTGTCACCTCCCTCTTTTCAATTTTTTGCTCAAATGTCCAATGGCTCAAAAAATTTTTTTGTTCAAATATCACAATAAGGCCCAGCCTGACCGCCCTATTTAAGTCTGAAACTGCTCAATCCCCTACCCACATTCCCCAAATCCTTTATTTTGCTCTATATTCCCCCATGACAGTTAAGGTCTTCTACCAGCCTATATAATTCCCTTAATTTATTACATTTATTCTCCCCCACCCCTCCGTCCCCTCTAGAATGGAAGCACCATGAGGGCAGAGAGTTGGATCTTTTTTTTTTTAAAGCTGTCTCGCAGCACCTAGAACAAGGCCCGCCACATAGTAGATGCTCAATAAATATCCACTAAGTAAAAGGAATGGAGCAGAGGGTTCATTAACTGCTTTCTAGCTACTCACCCAACCAGAAAGCAGCAGAACCTCATCAGCCTTGTTCCAGGCTTCTCAGGCCTGGCCCCCACTGTCTCCTGTGAAATCCCACAGAGGGTAACTCCTAGACCAGGCCCAAACCAAGGAGGGCATCTCATAGGCAGCCCTCCTGCACATGTCCAGAGTGGGAGCTGGGGCCTGGAGTGGAAGGCAGGGAAGTGCCAGGTCTCCTGTGCCCACACGTCCACCCTCAGTTCAGTGGTCAGCCCCTGGTTCGGTAAAATGCCCACTCTGTTCTTTCAAATGGCACAACACCCCTCAGCCTTGGAGGTGTCCACCTCCCAAGAGGCCTCAGGCTAATCCCAACCTCCAGCCGCAGAAAAGGAGCCTTCCGAGGTCAGTTGTCACATTCCTTCATTTTCCATAGAGGAAATTGAGCCCCAGAGAGGGCACAAGGCTGCCTGAGGCCTTGCACTTGGTAGCACCTGACTGCAGGTGAACCCAGTTCTCCTGGGACAACTTCCTAGCCGCCTTCTGGCTGGGGCCCCCTCCCGGCTTCAGGAACCCTGGCCCAGGACCCGTGGGAGACCCCATCCTCAATGGTGCTTCAGTGAAGTTCAGCAGTCCTGCCCCCTCTGACCCACGGCAGGTTTCTGCCACAGGTGCGAATGCTCCCCACCCTTCTGAGGGTGCCCTGTTATTTCCACTCCAGAGCTGGGAGATGTTAGCTGGCTCGGCGAGGAGTAAGATGGGAAGAGCGCACCGGAGCTGCAACAGAACCCCGTCTGCCTGGCTCTGCCTCCTCCCCGCCCGGGGCCAAGTACCTTCCTCTCACTGAGCCTGTTTCCCCAGCTATAAAGCGAGGAGAGTGGACGACAATCTCTAGAATCTTCTGACCATGACCGACGGCCAGTCCACCTTGCCAGAGCTCTCAGCACCCTTGGTACAAGTCCCGGGCTGGGTCGGCCAAGGCAAGCCCTCTCTTGTCTGTGCTTGTGAGTCACTGGCCACACAGGGTTGGGCTTTATCCCCCATCCCACCCCAGCCCTCCAGGCTCTTGCTCGTGACCCTGGCTGGCCACTTCCCCAAACTGGCCTCTGAGTGAGGCCTTCCTGTCTCTCAGTGCTCTTGTGGGAACCGACACAGAAGCTAAGAAGGGAGAGAGCTGTTTGAGGAGTGGAAAGGCTCCCTCCAGCGCCGGGGTGATTGTCCTTTCTCTCCAGTGTCCAGGATCTCAGCAGGGTGCCCGGCATGGACTTCTCCACCATCCAAAGTGCACAGTGGGAATGTGACATCACAAGGGAGGTACAGCCAGGGACACTGGGACAAGAAGGAGCTCCCTGGTGACTGCTTTCCATGCCTGGTTTCAGTTATCATGACAGCCTATTATACAGACAAGGAAACTGAGGCCCAAAGAAACCAAGGGCCCTGTCCAAGATCACATGGTTAAAAGAGGCAGAGCAGGGATTTGAACTCAAGCCTGTTTGGGACTTGGACCACTGGGGAAAATCCACGTGCTGTGGTCACTGCTGTCACATCCCACGAAACCCTGGGAGGCTCGCTGACTCTTCAGTGCTCAGTTGTTTATAATTTATAGTCCCTGCCCTCTTCCAGAAGTTTAAGTCGGCTTCCCAGAAAGATGTGTACGTTCAAGGAGTAGCAGAGAATCAGAAGCACAAGGCTTTGGAGGCAGCAGGGGGCCCAGCAGGACTGGGGGGTGGGAACGTGCGCCAGCTCCCACCTAGGACTGGGCGGTGATGGCGTCATAGAGCCCCTGTGAAGTCACCCAGTTCCTGGGAGGCCCAGCTATTGGCAGATTCCAGCTTTAATGAGAGCCCCCAAGGTCAAGGTGCTGTGCTGAAGTGAAGGTCAATCCTTTCCTCCCTATGCCCTGGGTTGTCCCCACGATGTCACTGCCCCAGTCCTTGCCCAGCATTCAGTTCATCTGGAGTCATCCCCTTAGCAAGCCTTTCCTTTCCCACTTATGGGTCCCTGTGAAACAATAAAAAGAGAGAGGGCTGGGCTTGGTGTCAGAGACAAGTGGGGATTGAGTCCATCCCACCTGGGGATGTGACCTGGCCAAGGGATGTACCGCTGAGCGGCAGCTTCCTCATATCTGAATCTGAACCAAGGTGGTGGTGTCAGCCCAGCATTCGTTCCCCCTTCTCCTGCCAACAGCACCCCAGTACCCTCTGGAAGTTTCCCCTCCCTCACCCCCAGTCCCTTTCACCTTATCTCCTGGCCACAGTGACTGATGTCAGGAATAGCCACAGGACTAAAGCCGGACCAAGCAGAGCCAGGTCTGGGACCTTTGTTGGAAGTATTGGGAAAGTGGCAGGGAATGGAGGGATGCGCCCTCCTGGGGCAGCTAAGCTGGTGTTTCAGGTGGCCAGCTTACCACCTTGAGCCAGACCTGCCTGAGGATGTATCCAGCCGGGGGAGAGCAGATAGGGTGAGACAATGACTGCTGATGACATTGCTTGGGCATCATGATCTAGCCCACCTGAAGCTGTTATACTCGAGACTTGTCAGTAACTTAAGCTTAATTAGATCATTTAGGAAGCTAAGGATCCAGAGATAACTAATTTCCCATCTCTTATTGAGACTCCTTTGTAAGCATGAGAAATTTTTAGCAGATTTCATCAAATATTAAGTGCTGCTTCTTACATATGGACACAATCATTAACACTCTTTTCATCAAATGTATTTCATTAGAAAAAAAACTCATCCCTGTTCTTGCATTCTGCCGTTTTTTCTTAGAATAATAATAATAAAATACAAGCCTGCTGTATGTGAGCAAAAAATTCATCAGTCGTTTATTAAGTGCATTTATTAAGTCATTATTAAGTGCATTGAACAGATGATTATGGGACTTACTGTGTGCCAAGCACAGTTCTAAGCCCTTTACATATATTACTTCATTAAATACTTATATTATTACAGTGAGGCATAAAGAGGTTAAATGACTTGCTCAAGATCAAGTTCCAGGCCCTGGGATCAAGCCCCTCCCCCCATTCTTCAATGTCTTTCCCAAAGAGCTCTTTCTCTGCAAAGCCTTTTCTGATCTCCCCAACAGGAAGTGCCCCCTGGCCGCCCCAGATGCCCTCACAGAGGCAGGCTGTCACCCTCCTGCCCTGCCCTGCAAGTCAATGTGCTGGGCATGTGTCCTACACCCCATCTGGTTGTGAACCCCTCTCAGCTGAGGCTTAGCTTCCACACAGGCCCATCCATGGTTGTGGGCAGGAAGTCGACAGCCAGCCTCAGCCCCACCAGCAGTCGCCTGGCCTCTTTCTCTGCTCTCCATCATCCGAAGCTCCCTCGAGGTGCCCTGAGGAGGCAAATGAGGGGTGCTCATGGTGGGGGACCTGGAGAGAGGGGTCCTCATCCCCGGGCAGCTGAAGACCGCAGGCATCTCTCCAAGCCCAGGAGGCGTGGGAAGAAATTGGGACAGGGTATCAATGCATCCTGGCCTCTCCCAAACCAGCTGTGTGACTGTCACCTCCCGGTGCCTCAGTTTCCTCACTGGTAAAATGAGGAGGATGGTTAGGGAGAGTCCCTCAGGAACCTAGGAAAGTTCCTGTGGGAATGAGTAAAGCAGAAGTTTTTTACTCATCCAGGAAGCTTTTGGGGTTCCCGGATGGCAAGCTGCCTGCTGGATTTCACTTACGTATTCATTAATGGAGTGCCTATTATGTGGTGGCAGTGTCTGAGGCACTGGGGATGCTTCAGAGAGTAAGATGGGCAACGATCCGGCTGCCCAGGAGCTCACTCTGCAGCTCTGGTTTGGGGAGGCCTCTGAGCCTCCACCCACAGGGGGCAGCAGGTTTGGGACTAAAGGACCAGGCCCTTCCATGCTGGGTGTGGAGAAAGACTGAGGGTTTGGAGGAGAGAAGAGCGTCCTCCCACCAGCTCTGCCCCCTTCCGCCAGGTGACCTTGCCTCTCTGGGCATTAGCTCCTCACCTTCTAAGTGAGAGTTTGGACTGGTTGGCCCTGAAGCCTGCTCTGCCAGCTTTCCATGACCATTCATGGTTAAACATTACCCACTCTGTGTCCCTCCCTCCCTGCCACTCCTCAGGGAGATCAAGCCATAAACGCTGCCTTCTTCCATCTTCCTTCAGGTCTGTGGGCCTCTGAGAGGGGCCACAGGCATACTTGCTGACTGTCTCCTCTACACCTGAAGCCAGGGTCTTGAGAGGGGAAGACTGGTGGTCCAGGTCTGGGGCTGGGGGCTTAGAGTGGGGATACTTGGGCCCTAGCCTCCCCCCACCCCATCTGCCTCCAGATGTTTTTTCTTGGTTACATCATGCAAGGCTCTCTGGATCCTTCCCTGAGGAGCTCATGGCTTAATGAGCCCCTCAGGTGCCCTCCTCAGGCAAGATGCCTCAGCCCTCCTGGTTTCTGGGAAACAAAAATAACTCAGAGAGGCTCCTCTCCCATGCCCTTCACAAGCAAGGAGGGCCAGGCCCAGCTGTCATGCCCAGCCCCACCCACCCAGGTGTTTTAAATTATGAGGCTGCATAATTAATCCTGTGTACCCATAAATCTCAGGAGTGGGAATGGATCCTAGCCAATATGCAAAGAGCTCTCTTCTCATCTCATTCTTTTCAGTCTTCAAATCAACTTTATAAGTAGGTATAATTTCTTGGTCATCCACAGCATGCATACAAGAACACTGAGGCTCCAGGTGATAGACCTGGTGAGTAGAGTGCCAGGTATCAGAGTCAAGTCTGACTCTAAAGCCCAAACTGGTTTCATACCCACTTCATAGCATAGCAAGAGACTATTACAGTTAATGCCCTGCTCATGACAGACATCACTAATCAATCATGGGATGGCAGACATTGCTGATCAATTGCAGTGTTCTTTTCTAGTAAGTTCAGAGGCAGCTGTGAACTCCTAAACACAGTACTCCAGGACACCATTTCCTATCAGAAGATCGAATCCACAGTATTTGCCATTCCGGTGAGCCCACACCATCAGCCTTGAGTCCTCAGGACTCAGGCACAACCCCCAGATGCTCTAGTCAGCAGGGCACAGGACTCTTCACTGTACATCAGTTGCTGTGTTGTTCTTGGAGAGGGATTAATGGCTCCACCATCCCTTGAACTGTTGTCCCTTCCAAGCATGGCCTCTCTTAGAGACACAACCACCATACAGGTTTGCTTGGGGCTTCAGGTTTTTTTAGGTCTTTAATAGAAGTTTTTATTATGAAACATTCAGGTATACCCCAAAGTGTAGTTAATAATATTATCACAGACAATTGTGTTCCCACAGTTGAAGCAACAAAACATCCCTGACACAACCGAAATGCCTGTGTGTCCCCTTCAGTCCATCTCTGCCTCCACCCCCGCCAGGCTACCACTCCCTGAATTTTGTGGTTCTCATTCTCACGCATGTTTTTATACTTTTCTCACATAATTACATATCCATATTATTCAACACTACAGAAATTATTTTTGTTCAGCTCTTGTTGCCACTTGTCATTTTCATACAATTGGATGTTACGAACTTTTAGGCGTGATGATCAGTGCAGCTTTGAATCTTCCACCGTATCATAATTGTGAATGTTTGTTGAGCCCTCATTCTATACCAGGCATGCTTTTAGGTGCCTTACCTGCCTTAACTCATTTAACCTTCACGACAAAATTATTTTTATCCCCACTTTACAGATTTAGAAACAGAGGCACACAAAGGTGAAATTATGTACCCGAGTCACATAGCTTGGAAGCTGTGCTCTTAATTGCTAGACATCACTCTCTCTACTGCTGCGTGGTCTGTTGTATGAAAACACAGTCATTAGCCATCTGTTCTCCTATTTAAGGGCCGTTGCTTATTTTTGCAGACATGCCTCAACTTTAGTCTCACAGGGTTTGGGGGCGGTTGTATTATCTTGCTTAGTTCCAACATCAAGCCTGTGAGTGGATGTCTGTATCATCTCCCTTTACAAATGAGGAAGCTAAGGCTCAGAGAGGGTAAATCGCCTTCTCAAAGCTGCACAGCTCCAGCAAACCAGAGGTGGACTGTGAACCTGGGCTCCTGCAACTGTAGAGACCAGGGGTTCTCCCGTATCCCATGTGAGCCCTCCGTCCCCCACTGGCTTCCTCTTGGCTCTGTCCATGGCAGCCTGCCCTCCCTCTCCCAGAACACCCCTCCCCACACCTGGCATCCGGGCTCCTCCTCTCGCCACCCTCCACCGTCCTCCTTCCAGAGAAGGGGCCCAACCGGAAGGCCAGTTCGTGTTAGGAAATTCCAGCCACATGAGCCAACCCAAGCCTGGGATTCTGAGCAGCCGGTGGCTTTAGGAGAAACTGAAACTTGGCTTGCTGGGGGTGGAGTGGTCACGGGGAATTTAAAGAGCTGCCACTTCCTGGGGTTCCCAGAGGGTACTGGGAGGTCACAGCGGAGGAGGGACGCCCTGAACCGGGTGTGAGCCTCTGTTCTCCTGCCCCACCATGCACCTCTGTGGGGCTGATGGGCCGCTGATCAGGATGGTGAGTACAGGGGCCAGGTTCAGGGGATGAGAAGGGGAATATGCCCCAGGGTGCCCAGTGCCAGCTCTGTTCACATGGGCTGTGTGGCCGAGGGCTCACACACCCTCTCTCTGGGCCTCAGTTTCTCCAGGGGATTGGATCGAGGGCTTTCCTGCTCTCACATTGCAGATCCAGCCTCCAGTTTAGAACTTAGCCTCTGAATACTGCTCTCTCCTAACCTACCTGTTTGCTCACTGCCATTAGAGGAGGCTTCTCTTTCCTCCCCAAGTTCTCTAGCCATGGTTCCCTTGGAACCTTGCCTCTCTCCCAGGACCCAGGTACCAGAGGCCCACCCACTTCTCTCTCTGCAGGTCTTTCCCCCAGGCTCCAGTCTCTCAGTCCCCACATCACCAAGAAGGGGCCTGCTATGGCCATGAACCTAGGAGCACAGAATTGTCCACCAGGGAGGCCAGGGTCTTGCCTGAGGTCCCTACACTCAGAACACACCTCCCAGAGTGACCTGTGGGAGGGCGAGTTGGGCTGTGGGGTCTCCAATGTTCCCTCTTGTCTGACCTTCCAGAGCCCTGGGCATTTGGGTTAAACATTTCATCTAAGTTTCATGAACCCCAGTGTAGGGGGAGGGTCACAGCTGTCAACCTTTGAGTCCACTCTTCTATCAGAAGGGACTCGATTCACCCATTCTAGGCTGCTGTCCCCCTAGAATGCGAGCAACTTGAGGGCAGGAAGTTTTGCCTCTTTTCTTTGCTGCTGTGTCCCCATAGCTCAGTGTGTGGCACATAGTAGGTGCACAAGAAATATTTGTTGCGTTGCGTAAGTGAATATCAGCTTTGGGCCTGAGCTAGGCATGGGAATATGGAGTGAAATCAGAACCCCCGCCCTGCCCTTACAGACAGAGCTCATGGCTAGAGAAATCAACACCTTGACCGTGGAAGTAATAGCGATCAGAACAAGAGCGGCTGGCTTTTATTAACCCCTGCCTGCTTTATGTCCTGCGAGGAAGGCGCTGGTGCCTCCACTGTATGGATCAGGTAGCTGGGCACAGAGAAGTGAGTGATCTGCTCAGAGTAGCACGGCTGATAAGGAGACGGTGGGTGTGAAGTTGGTCCTGTCTGGGTTTGAATCCTCGCTTGTGCTGCCCCATCGTGAGCTGTGAGCAGGACACGTGGGTGAGGCTGGCAATCCACCGAGGAGTGCTGTGTCTGCGATGGGGTGTGTGGACACCGAGGGAGCCAGAGAGGGCTTCGAGGAGGAGGGGGACCCTCGGGGACTTGATTCAAGAAGGGCATGGCTTTACAGCTAGCCAGCCCCTGCCAGGACCCCTGAGCTTTTGGCCTGCCTCCCTACAGGACCCTGAGGAACATCAGAGGCAGCTGAAGAAGAAACAGAATAACCGTGCGGCCGCCCAGAGGAGCCGACAGAAGCACACGAACAAGGCGGATGCCCTGCACCAGGTGGGCGATGCCTCCCTTCCCATTCCTGATGTCACTTACCTGGCCCGGCCACCTCTTCTCTGTCCCGCCCATGAGCAGTTCCCCCTGCACTGCCGTATGTGCCAGGGGGCCTGAGTTTGGGAGGAGGGAAGGGCTTTGCAACTGAGATTTGGAAATTCCTGGGTGTTGAGTGGAAACCGTGTGCCAGACACACGTTGGGCTCCAGGGACATGACAGTGCATCCTCAGCCCGGGCCTACCCTCAAGGCACCTCCAATTTAGGGAGAGGAGACAAGGAGGGAGGCAAACAGGGAAAACCTGGCTCAGTGACCAGCTGAGGCACTGGTTACAATGCAGCTCCTGGCCCCTCCCCACCCAGGACCCACCTCAGGAGGTGCTACACTCTGATGGACGGGTTCTGATGGGTTTGGCCAAGACCACGCTGTGAGAAACCGGTTCAGGGTTAAGATGGGCTGGCTTTAGAGTCCCAGCTGGGGCACTCATTAGCTGCAAGTCGCTTCCTTCACTGAGCTTCACTGTCCTCATCTGAAAACGGGGACAATAATCCCTGCCCACTGGCAGGACCCTTGTGGAGACTAAAGAAGGCAAAGGAGCCCGGTGGGAAGGGGGAGGACTCCACTCACACTTGCCTATTCACCTTGGATGGTAACCTGACCTTGGATGGTAACCTGACCTTGGAGCTTCCCTTCTACCTCTATGCGGAGAGAAAGGACACCACCAGTTCCATCCCAGAGGCTCGATTAGGCTGGGTTCAGGACCTGGCCTTTGGGAGGGCTGCATACACGTTAGTCCTTACAGCAATGAGTAACATTCAGAGCCCTCCACACCCAAAGGCCCTACACTCTCTGTAACCCCGCCCCCACCTGTCCACTGCCCTCTCCTAACATCCTACACCCTGTTCTCTCCGTTCCTTCACTGGCCAAGCACATCCAGCCTCAGGGGCTCCCCCTGGCTGCTCCGTCTACCTTCAGACAGCAGCCTAGCTAGATCCTCACTTCTTTCTGGTTGTTGGTTCAAATGTCACGTCCTCAGAAGGAGGTGGTCTTTCTAAACATCTGATCTAAAGAGACCTCTCCCATTACTCGGCTTTATTTTTCTGGTTAGTACTGACTTTCTATCACATATTTAGATGTGATCACTGCTTGTCTTCCCCACCAGACTGTAAGCACTCTGAGGGCAGGGACCTATTCTGTTCCCTGCTATTTCCCCATCACCTGGACCAGTGCCTGACAAATAGAAGGGACTCAATAATTCCCTGTGGAGCGAATGATAGAGTCAGGGTAAAGTGCTTTGGGAACACATAGGTGGGAGCAACACACGGGTTGTTGGGTCAAGGTGGTATAGAGATGAAGCCTGAACTGTTTTTCAGGGATGAATAGGAGTTTTCCAAATGGATGAAGGTAAGAAAAGGCATTTCTGGCAAGTGAAATAGGGCTGGCGTGGCCATAAGAGAGTAGCACCCTGTAGAATGCATGAGAATGAGGACTGATGCCCGGGATGGCGCCTGCCTGGCAGCGGTAGAGACTTCATGCGTTCGTTTATTCCTTCCTTCCAGAAATGCCTATTGAGTATCTCCTGTGTGACGAGCACAATTCTAAGCATTGGAGATACAGCTGTGACGACAGCAGACAAAAGCCCAGCTCACCCTCCCCAGGGCTCGTATTTTCATGGGGGGGCCGGACAAATAAATGACCTATGAGGTATTTGGGATATCAGATGGTGATACGTGCTTTGGTAAAAAGTAAAGCAGGGAAGAGGGAAGGGACTGCGGCACGTGGGGTGATAGAAACCTAACTAGGGAAGCCGTCCCGGAGGAGGTGACATTTGAGCAGCCTGAAGGTGGCGAATGAATGAGTGAACGAATGAGTGAGGAGCGAGTGACTCAATTTCTGGAGGTGAATTGAAGCCTTTGGAGAATTTAGGTGAAGGGTGACCTAATGACATGTTTTTAAAATGTCTCCACATTCCACGGCAGAAACCAGCTTGGGAGTGGGGCTGCGGGTGGCTTTGGGGCCTGTTAGAACTTTGAGTCCATGGCTTAAGCAACATTTTAATGCGAAACACCCTTGCAGCTTCTTCTTTTAAAAAGTGTCCATAAAGGGGGGTAGGTGGGGGAGGGAGCCAAAGGAAGTCACTGAGCCTGATGAGCTGTGGAAATAAAGTTCCTTCTGCGTTTTCCACCATTGCTGTCATCACAAATGGTTGTTTAGAACTGCTGTCCCACTGGGACAGAACCCAGGGTTCAGCAGAACAGAACCTAAATGCGGAACAGAACACACCTGTGCTGCCAACCTGTAAAACATGACCCTGGACTCCGGCCATGGTGCCTCAGTGGGAAAGTTCTGGGCACTGGGGAGGTCTGGCAGTGGCACTAAGCCGTAGAGGTGTCCAGGACAGAGGACATCTAAGTTGTCACAAGAAGGCAGTGTCAGGATTAGCCCGAGGATGGGGGTGCTGGAAGTGTCCAGGCAGGGGAGAACGGAAGTGTGGCAAGGAAGCAGCGTCCATATGGGGAACAGGAAGTAGGGGCATCAAGAGAAGTCGGAGAGATAAAACTGGAGGTGTGAACTGGGGCCGCCATGCACAGGGAGTCATTAGAGACTTTAAAGAGCTTTAATGTTCGATTAACGACGCAATCACTGAATGTCTCCTCTGGGCCAAGAGATCTGGGTGGTTTGGGGGGCGCGCCAGTTAGGAGGCTGGTGGAGCTCCCAGGTGAGTGGAGATCCCAGGCTGACTAGCTCAGGGACCTGGCAGCAGGGATGGAGAGCAGGCAGATCTGAGCCCTAGCAGGAGGGTGAGTTGGGGGGACTTGCTGGTGTTACGGAAGCCTGGCCAGAGAGTAGCCAAAGGGCATTCAGACGGCGGTGGTATCCTTCCTCCTAAATCGAGGACCCTGGGGGGATTGGGAAATAGGGCTCTTGCTGGGCCCCTGATTCTGGCTGACATAATGCTCCCCACCCATCTGCTTCTCCCCCCAGCAGCATGAGTCACTGGAGAAACACAACCACACCCTGCGGAAGGAGATCCAGGCCCTTCAGGCTGAGCTGGCGTGGTGGAGTCGGACCCTGCACATGCATGAGTGCCTATGCCCCATGGACTGTGCCTCCTGCTTGGCTCCGGTGTCCCCTGGCTGCTGGGGCCAGGCTGAGTGGCCCCCAGGCCCCGTGTGCCCCGGACAACATGGCTGCCAGGAACAGCCAGGCCCGTTCCAGACCCCGGTCTCCTCTCCGATGGCTCTGCAGCTCTCTCCAGATCCACAGCCTCATGGTTCCCTTGGCCTCCTCTTGTCCCCTCTGCCCTCACCGTCCCTTGGTCCCGCCCCTGTCACTGCATCCTCTGCCCAGCCGTCCCCTAGCCCTGTCCAATCTGCCTCGCCCACTGGCTCCGGCCTGCTGAGGTCTTCCTCCAAGCTGAGCACCCTCCTGCCCAGCCCCCCAGCCCAACCTCCCCCTCTACAGTCCCTCGGGCTGGAGCACCCCACCAGGGGGAAGCTGGCGTCCTCAACCCACAGCCCCTCAGCTCCTCTGGGGCTGGGCTTTCTGCAGGGCAGGGAGCATAAAGCCTGCTTCCCCAGCAACAGATCAGCAAGGGCCCCACCCCCTCTGGCCTTCCCCCTGCTCTCCTCTGCTCAAGTCTACTTCTAACCTGGCCCCCAGAGCTGGGCTGGCCCCTTCCTTGGACTCAGGAAGCAGCCTCAGCATGTGGGCATCTCCTCTGTTGCCACTGGAAGCTGCCTTTATTGGCTGACCAGCTGAACCAGTATTTCACCAGGGAAAGGAAGCCGTTACTGTGTGCCCACCACTCTGCCAGGTCCTGTCACCGCTACTTTCTTATTTCAACCTCATGGTCATCCTGCAGAATCCAGACTGTCAGTCTGTTTTTCAGGAGTGGGAAGGAGACAGGCTCAGAGAAGCCAGATGACTTGGCTAAGGTCACACAGCCTTTCTTGGGACCTGAAACACCATGATCTGCTCCTCCTCCTAGTGGGGTCATGGCCCAGGCACCGCAGGGGCTGAAGTCCTAGAAACTGAGAACTGGTGTGAGAGGCTTAAGTGCTGGGAGTGGGGAGGGGCTCTCCCTTCTGCTTTGTGATTCCCAGGGCCACAGAGCCCTGCAGTCTCTGAAACCTTGCCCTCTCTGGGGCTGGTCCAGAGTCCAAGCCTGGGTGGGGAGAGGCCAGGCAGGAGCCCAGAAGTGAATTCTTTCTGTTCTTTTCAGTGCCAAAGAACTGAACCTGAGGGTTGGAGTTGGGGACAAGCCTGGAGCAGTCCTCCCTGGGATTTCTACATGCTGAGTACCCATAGCCATACCGTGACCTTGGGGAGATTGTGAAGGGTTAGCTCTCCAGGCTACTCCCCAATAACTCTCTGCCTCCCCCCTCCTCCCAGGGCCATGGTGGGTGGACTTCTGAGAGCATTCATGTCACGCACAAAAGGCAGGTGGAAAGAATGAGGGAAGGACCAGGTGCAAAGTTATGTTTAAGCAAGTGCTGGACTTGAACCTGGCCGCGGTGAGAACTGTGTCTTCTCCGGTATCACCCCCATCCCTGTGCAGCCCTCAGGCCCTCATTACCCTCAGGCCCCTCTGAGCAGTGCCCCTCATTGCTCTTTGGCCTGATGGCAGCTGGAAGAGCAGGGGCTTGGGGCTAGGTGGGAGCTCAGCTGTAGCGCCTGCTCGGGGATGGGGGTGGGTTGGGGGGTGGCGGGTTCTCATTCAGACTCAGGACAAACACTGTAAGGGGCCTGAGATGAGAAACTCCAGCTCTTCACCCAGATTTTCACACACATGTAAACAGACACTATGCTAGTATTTGACACACTCCAGGATGCTGAGTACAAGTCTTGGTACCTAGACTTTATGGTTAATAAAGTGTTGTCCAATTCTTTTTGCTTTGGTTAGTTGTTTAAAGCTCTGGCTGTACTTTGTACTATCGAAACCAAAGGGCCTTTTCAAGAAGAGGGAATAGTCTAGAATCTCAGAGGCAGGTGATCCCTCGTAGACCTCCTAATCCAACCCCCCTCCCATACTGCAGATGAGGAAACTGAGGCCTCGAGATGGGATGGAAGTGCTTGGACTCATGCAGTAAGAGGAGGTGTCATGGCCACAGGATTGTGGATGGCTGCAGAGCTGGGGTCACCAGTAGGTTCAGGGAGAACAGACTGGTGGGAGGGAAGCCAAGATGCTGTTGGTTGGAGGTCTGGGACAAGAGTCGATATGATGTACGGTGCTCCAGGACTCACAGGGAGATGAGGATACTGTGGCCTGGCTTGTGTCTATATACCCTAAAATTTGTCAGGCACTCTGTGTTTAACTCGGGTTAACTCAATAATGGCTCTAATAACTCTGCAAGGTAGATATACTTATTACCCCTCTGTTTGGAAGGGGAAAGTGAAGCCCAGAGGTGTTAAGGTCACATAGCTAGGAAATGGTATAGGGTCAATGTAACTTTTAGGAGCACTTAACCACAGGTGATCCTGCCTTCTACCTTCCCGGAACCTTCCCTATAGGCCCGGAATGGAGGGGCCGAAACATGCCCATAGATGTGACCCAAGAAGGTAAAACCCTACTTTAAGCTCAAAACAAGAGAGGGGAGTCACTTAATTAACGTTGGTACGCTCATACCCTGAACAGATGCTAAGAACAAAGAATGCTTTGAAGAATATTTAGAGAGGTGAGAAAATGCTTATGACATATCAAGCAGAAAAAATAGAATGTGCAACTGTCACTATAGTGTGATATTATGTTTGTTTAAAAATATAGACAGAATCAAAGGAGGTGTTGTAGATTCTTGAGGGAGATGAGCTAATATCTGTGAATAACCAAACTGTAAACACAGCTACCACCGTAGCAGAAGCCTTCCACATGGTTGAATATATCCTAGAAATCTGTATCTGGGTGTATCTATTGCTGCGTAACAAATTATTCCAAAACTCAGTGGCTTAATCAACAAACATGTATCATCTCAGTCCCTGTGGAGTGGGAATCTGGGCATAGCTTAGCAGGTACCCCTGGCTCAGGGTGTCTCATGGGCTCCAGTCTAAGTGTTGTCCAGGGCTGCAATCATCTGAAGGCTCAAGTGGGAGGATCCACCTCCAAGCTCACTTGTGTGGCTGTCTGCGGGCCTCAGAAGGTCCACCCCCAAGCTTATTCACAAGGTTGTTGGCAGGATTGAGTTTCTGGAAGGCTGTTGGACTGACGACCTCAGGTTCTTTTTCTTTTCTTTTTAATATTTATTTATTTATTTGGCTGTGCAGGGTCTTAATTGCAGCACACGAGATCTAGTTCCCTAACTAGGGATCAAACCTGGGCCCCCTGCACTGGGAGCGCAGAGTCTTAACTGCTGGACCACCAGGGAAGTCCCCCTCAGGTTCTTATAGGCTGTTGGTTGGAGATATTATTTCCTTGCCACTTGGGCCTCTCCACAGGGCCGCTCAACATGGCAGCTGCTTCCCTCAGAGCAAGTAAGCTAGAGAGTGAAAAAAGGTGAGCGATACAGAAGCCACAGTCTTTTTGTAACCTAATATCAGACATGACATCCTGTCACTTTTACTATATTCTATTGAGTAGAGACAACTCACTAGATACAGCCCATGCTGAAGAAGAAAAGATTACACAAGGGCATAAAACCCAGAAGGCAGGATCGTTGGGGGACATCTATCTTAGAGGCTGCCCATCACACTGGGTGACAACCAGCACTTTCCTGGATCCCTTCTTTCTCCTTTTATTATCAACGCTAGCAGCTGGCTTTCTCTGGGGAGACCATCTCTTTAGAAGGAAACAATTTTGAACCTTTTGCAGCAGTGGCAATGTCCCTACAGTGGGCAGAGAGGATCTGGTAGGTTTGAGGCTGCAGCAAGGCTAGAGACCCACAGCCTCGAGGCAGCCTTGCAGCAAGTGCCAAGCAGACGCTCACTCCTCAGAATGACCTTTGAAGTGGGGCATGAACTGTCAGTGCTGAAATAGCAGGTAGGTGTGGGCCAAGAGTCTTCTGTGCTTTGAAAAGTAATCACTCACTGGAGGACTAAAGTTTAAATTCAATTTAAACTCTTTGAGCTGTTTTTTTTTTTTTCTGGTATTCACCTCTATAGTGGGTTGAATGGTAGCTCCCTAAAAGATAAGTCCACCCATAGCCTGTGAATGTGCCCTTATTTGGAAAAAGGGTCTTGCCGATGTAATTAGGTTAAGAATCTCAAGATTAAATCATCCTGGATTGTCCAGGTGGGCCCTGAGTCCAATGACCAATAAGAGGAGGTCGCTAGTAATGGGAAGAGAAGACACGAAGAAGAAGGTCATGTGAAGACAGAAGCAGAGATTGGAGTTAGGCAGCCTCAAACCAAAGAACGTCTGGAACCACCAGAAGCTGGAAGAGGCAAAGAAGGCTTCTCCCCTATGGAACTTCAGAAGGAGTAGGAAGAGCCGTGAGGAAGCTGTTATACTCATCCAGGTGAGTAATGGTGGTGGCCATGACCAGGGGGTAGCAGGGAGGTGGTAAGATGAGGCCTGATTCAGGGTGTGCTTTATAGATAGAGCTGATGGGATGTGCTCATGGATTGGACGTGGGGAAAGGGAGGAAGGAAGGATGAGGCTGCAACTTGGGGCCTGAGCAACTGGTGGTTGGTAGTGCCAAAGACCAAGAAAGATTGGGAGAGGAGCAGCTTGGAGTGGGTGTGTGTGGCGGGGAGGGGAGATCAGGAGGCCTGTTTTGGCCATGTCAAGTTTGAGATGCCTATTTGCCATCTAACTGAATAGAAAAGGAGTTTGGCAATTAGGGGAATGGTCAAGACTGGGTATATAAATTTGGAAGCCAGCAGTGTACAGATGGGTGGGTGGACACTGGGGACCAGATAAAATGATCTGTGAAGGCCCTTGCAGCTGTGTCTCTATGTGGGCCTCCTCTTCTTGTGCCCCAGAGCTCTCTCAGCCTGGCACTCCTTCCCTCCTGCACGCCCAGAATCTGCCCCCATCCTTTCTCATCAAATGCTTCTTCCTCCAGGAAGCCTCCTATGACCCTCCAAGATAAAAATGACCCCCTCAGCCTCCTAATCACACCCATGTGCCTTTCACCAGCATCTATCATTTTCCTTCTTTTGTGACTGTGGCTTTTTATCTTTCCATCTCCCTCAATGGCAGCAACTAGTCAAGCCCTCCATGAGTACTTTTAAACAGCTCATTCATTGGGAGGCAGTAAAGCATGATGATGAGAGAGCTTGAGCTCCAGGGTCAGATAGGATTGGGTTCATGTCCCAGCTCCACTACTTCCTGGCTCAACTTCTTCAAGCCTCAGATTTCTTATCTGAAAAATGGGAACTGAAAAATGTACCCACCCACAATCTACCCTATGTATATGTGTGTATGTGTATACATATCCATATATACATGTAAATATAATATATATTATATATATAATAGAAAAGCATATGTTCACCAAAAGACATGAACAGAATTTTTATATCAGGAATATGGATAAGGGTAGAAAACTGGAAACAACCCAAATGCCCCATCACGAGTATAACGAATAGGGACTTCCCTGGTGGCGCAGTGGTTAAGAATCCGCCTGCCAATGCAGGGGACGTGAGTTCGAGCCCTTGTCCAGGAAGATCCCACATGCTGTGGAGCAACTAAGCCCGTGAGCCACAACTACTGAGCCTGCGCTCTAGAGCCCGCAAGCCACAACTACTGAGCCCACGTGCCACAACTACTGAAGACCGCGCGCCTAGAGCCCGTGCTCCACAATGAGGGAAGCCACTGCAATGAGAAGCCCACGCACCGCAACGAAGAGTAGTCCCCGCTCGCCGCAACTAGAGAAAGCCCGCGCGCAGCAACGAAGACCCAACTCAGCCAAAAATAAAAAAATAAATAAAAAGTTTAAAAGTAGAAAATAGCTAATCTATGCTGTTAAAAGTCAGGTTTATGGTTACAGTTGGAGGATAGAACCTCGAAGGGGACAGGAGGGGCCTCTGGGGTGCTGATAATGTTCTGTTTCTTGAGCTTTGTGGTGGTTACATGAATATATTCACTGTACGAAAATTCACTGAGCTGTATGTTTATGATATGTGCTCTTTCCTGTTATGTCTTATATACTTCAATAGAAAGAGGGTGGATGTAAGGAGCACATCACAGTCCCTGACATATAGCAAGTGAGTAATAAATATAAGCTACCGCAAAGGAATGAATGAAAGAACCCATGCCTTGGCCCCAAGTGAAGCCATTAACAATCAGAACCATGGACAGGTCAGAATCTGCATTCAAGGATGGCTGGAGGAAAAGGAAGAGATCTCTGGTCTGATACAGGGGACTGGAGGCAGGAGAGAATCTAAGACATTTCCTCTGAGATTAGCAGTTCAGTTCCTTCTGAAGGGCACGCCTATCATGCAGAAAGGAGAATATTCCTAGGGGACCATGGGTATCCGTGTGTGTGTTCATGCAGAATTTCATTCCATTTTAAAAAGTCTGCAGCCCCTTGTTTTCCTAAGCCAGTGAATGCTGAAATCTCCCTAGAGAGGCCAATCCTGGATCCAGGACATCCCCATCTTGCTCAGGTTCTTGCAGGCTTTGCTCACAATCTTGGGCTTGTGTTTATCTAGTTAGTGGGGAGAGGGAAGGACTCCAGGCAGGGTAAAAATAACCTATGACGGAAGATTTCTCAGTCATACGCAGGCTCCAGGAAGGAAGGCATATTTTGTGTCAATTTAATGAGCTGCTTCATCTGGTAGTGATTTCCCTGTTGCTGGGAGCATCCACACAGAGGCTTCACAAAAACCTGCCGGGATACTGCAAGGAGGACTCCTACAACATGAAGAACTTACCCAGGTGAATGCTGAGGGCACGCCAAGACTAAAATTCTATTATTTAATTCAACACAAAATTTCCTTGAATGCATGAACTGCTTCTCTCTGCACTGCTCCTCTCACAAGTATGTTTCCTTTTCCCTAAGACTTAAAATATTTCATGCTCAGTAGGAAATTTGAAAAGCCAGGGGGAAATTATCTATACCATTGAATGCTACTCAGCAATAAAAAGGAGTGAATTACAGAGACACATACCAACTTCGATGGATCTCAAGGGCATTATGCTGAGTGGAAAAAGACAATTTCAAAAGGCCACCTACTGTAAGATTCCACTATGTAACATTCTCAAAATGACAAAATTATGGAGAACAGATTAGTGGTGGCAAAACTAATCCCATCACCATAACACCCCAGACTGCGAGCCACGTGGCACAGAGCAGTCCTCTTGGGTTCTCTTACCCTCCTGTTCTCCACCGAGGCACCCCTTCCTAATGAAGTCTCTTGCTTTGTCAGCACGTGTGTCTCCTCGGAAAATTCATTTCTGAGTGTTAGACAAGAGCCCACTCTCAGGCCCTGGAAGGGGTCCACCTTCCTGCAACGAAATGGCTTAATAATTCACAACACCGTCAGAATTTGATCAGCAGGAAGTGGATGGGAATGTGCTGGGCTTTGGAATCACATAGACCCATACCCATCTGAGTGTTCCAGTTCTTTTATATATTTATTTATTTATTTATTTTTGGCTGCATTGGGTCTTAGTTGCTGCGCGCGGGCTTTCTCTAGCTGTGGCAAGCGGGGGTGCTCTTTGTTGCGGTGTGTGGGCTTCTCATTGCGGTGGCTTCTCTTGTTGCGGAGCACAGGCTCTAGGCGCGCGGACTTCAGTAGTTGTGGCTCGGAGGGCTCTAGAGCGCAGGCTCAGTAGTTGTGGCTTGTGAGCTTAGTTGCTCTGCAGCATGTGGGATCTTCCCGGACCAGGGCTGGAACCCGTGTCCCCTGCATTAGCAGGCAGATTCTTAACCACTGCGCCACCAGGGAAGCCCAGTGTTGTAGTTCTTGAATGTCCACAAGTCGCTCCCGTTTTGGAGCCTCTTTAGAACTGAGATATTAATACTGCTGTACAGCACCGGGGTGAGGACTAAAGGAGAGCGTGTACGAAAAGTGCTACCACGACGCTCCACACACAGTAGGGGCTCCGCGGTCTACAGCACCGGACCTTCCCCCGCCAGGCGCGCAGTAGGCGCGAAAAGACCAATGGGCGGACAAGCCCGGGAACCACAGAAAGGCGCTGAACTTCTGTGCTCCAGCGGGTGGGGCGCGTGGGGCCCGGGGGCCGCCCCGGGTCTTGGCCTCGCGCGACCCCTGGACGCTGTCGCAGCACCGCGCACGCGCAGACCGCGGCCAGGCCTCGGAGCGTGCGCCCACCAGGTGACCCTGGAGCGCAGCTGCGCGTGCGCCAAGGGCCTGGCCGGAGCGCGGCTCTAACTGAGGCGCGGGTAAGCGGCCGGGCGAGTCGTCGAGTCAGCCAGCCAGGCTTCGTGAGAGGTCGGCGCCTGCCTTTTTCAGAGAGCAGTTATTAGTGGGTACCCCGGCCAAGGCCACTTTGATGAGGCACGAAGAACCCTTATGAGAAAGAGCCTGGCCGAGCCTGGGAGGTCCTCGGGTCTGAGGTAACGGTCGGCACCGGCCTGGTGCTCTGGTGGGGTTGGCGCCTTACTCTGAGGGAGATTTCAGACCCCAGCCCCACTCCACAGCCGCCCCCTGAGGCGGCCTTCGCAGCTCCGGGCCCTTTTGGAAGCCCAGTGCACACGACACCTGGGCTGTGCCCAGCGCAGGGCCTCGTGGTCGGGGCGGCAGGCCTGGCGCACAGGTCGCGGGCGGTGGAGGTGCGAGGGGGAGCCGGGCGGGCAGGGAGGGAAGCCGGGCGGGCGCCGCGAGCTGTGTCCGCATCCCCGTCCACGGGCGAGTGAGCAGCGCCGAGGCGAAGATCCCTGCCCGGGGGCTGTTCTTGCCGCCACACCACACCCAGCACGAATGCTGCCTCTGGCAGAGATCAGTCTTCTGAGGACCCCAGCTCCGCTCGCCGCACCCCTTTGAAAAAAGAAAAAAAAAAAACACCCACAAAAGTGATCGTTCTGTCCATAACCGTCCTCTAACCCAGGCTTAGCAGTTGCCCTGAAAACAAGTCTTCCATCGCAACCTGTCTTGTCACATCATGTCTTCATGATTTGAATGCGTTTCTGGCTTTCAGACGCCTGACTGCATCTGCGTCAGGGCCCTCAGATCTCTGTTCAGCTGCTCAGGTCCTTGAATGTTGGCATCTGGGAAAGGTATACTCGGCCGTACATCCTGGACTTTTCTGAACTTTAGTTCCTTCATCTGCAGGTAGTAAATCTACCACAATAGCCAGCAGTCTACCTAGACTCTCTCTTTGGATATCTCGTGGGCACCTTAGAATTGAGCATGTCCAAAAATGGACTCAACATCTTCCCCTCCAAAACTTACTTTCTAAGGCTCCTTTTTTGTGGAAGTGGCACTTTTACTTTTTCAATTTGTTCAAGCAACTCACCATTATCCTTATCTGTCCTTCTGCCTTACGCCATGAAGTCACCAAATCATGACTAGACATCTTCCAAACCAGTCCACTTCTCTTCATCTCCACTCATCACTATAGACCATGCTGTTATCAGCCTCTGCCTGGAACCACAGGAGTCTCCTGGCTGATCCTCTTCCATTTGTTCTGGTTCTGGGTTATTTCCCACATTACAGTCAGAGAGATTGTTTTGGTTTTTGTCTTGTTTGTTTGTTTAAACTCACAGACATGTGGTCATGTCATCTCTTTATTATGCAGTCCTGTTTCTCTTAGGACAGACTTCGCAGTCCATAACCTGGCCTATAAGGAAGGCCCTCATCCCTTCTCTTATCTGTATTGTCTCCCTGGATGATCTCATCCATTCCAATAACTTCAAATACTATCTAAACACTGATGACTCATTTGTATTTCTATCCTGATTTCCATTCCTTGCGTAGTAGGAGACCACCCCCTGGAAACATCCATTAGGGTGTCTAACAGGCCTCTCACACTTAACCAAAACAGAACAGAAAGAGAATGGCAAATCTTTTTCTCCAGAATCCTTCTCCATCTCAGTAAAGTGTGTGTACCATTACCTTCTAATAGCAGAGGCCAAAATCAAGAGCCATCCTTGATTCCCACATCTAGTCCATCAGTCTAAAATATACCCCAAATCTAACTAGTCACTAACTACTAAGACCTCAAAGTCCAAATCAGAAGCGTCTTTCTGCTGGACTACTACAAATCGTCCTAACTAGTCTCCCTGCTTCTACTCTTGTACTCTTTAACTACAGTTCATCTTCTTCTTGGCAGTCAGAGTGCTATTTCTAAAGCATAAATCAAATAATTTCACTTCACTTATAAAACCCTTAGCATAAAATCTGAACTCTTTACAATGACCTACAGGCCTTATATGATCTAGCTCCTGCCTATCTCTCAGACTTCATTTCTTTCTACTCTGTCTTCATTCTCTGTGATCCAGTCACACTGACCTTTCTGTCCATTAAACCGGGGGTCCCCAACCCCCAGGCCACGGACCGGTAGTGGTCTGTGGCCTGTTAGGAACCGGGCCGCACAGTAGGAGGTGAGCAGCAGGCCTGTGAGCGAAGCTTCTTCTGTATTTACAGCCGCTCCGGATCGCTCACGTTACTGCCTGAGCTCCGCCTCCTGTCAGCATTATGGTGAGTTATATAATTATTTCATTATATATTACAACGTAATAATAATAGAAATAAAGTGCACAATAGATTTAATGTGCTTGAATCACCCTGAAACCATTCTCCCCCACCCCCGTCCGTGGAAAAATTGTCTTCCACGAAACCGGCCCCTGGTGCCAAAAAGGTTTGAGACCGCTGCGTTAAACTACCATCATCACAGGACGTCTGTGCTTGCTGTTTTTTCCTGCTTGGAATGCTTTTCCCCTTGACTTTGTTGTTTCACTTTCCACTGAGGCCTTAATTCAGTTGTGATCTCTTCTGAAAGGCCTTCGCTGGCCACACTAGCTAAAGCAGCCTTCCAGTCACTCTCTACTACAAAACCCTGTTTTACTTTCTTCATAATACTTACAGTACTTCAAATTACATTTATTTATTTATATGTTTATTATTGCTCCCCAAGCCTCCTGAAATCTAAGCTCGTAAAGACAAGGAAACATGTCTTTCTTGTTACCCACTCTTCTCAGTACTCAGAACAATGCCTGATACGTAGTAGGCTCTCAAATGTGTGCTGACTCACTGCTTATCTTTGTAGTCTTAGTTCGTAGCACGGTCCTTGCGGACTGTGTTCTGAAGTACTGTACTTCTCTCTCTTGGGATTACCACACTCTCTTTCAACTGAGGACTCTTGTATCTGCTATTTCCTGTACCCACATCAGACCCCACACCCACTCTCCATGTGTGTCTCCCCAACTCATACTCATCCTTCAGATATGAGTCACTTACTTAGAGTTCCCTGACCTCCATTCTAAGTTAGGATTCTCTGTCATGTTCCTATATCATCCTATCCTTTGTTTTTTTTTTTTTTTTTTTTTTTTTTTTTTGCGGTACGTGGGCCTCTCACCGTTGTGGCCTCTCCCGTTGCGGAGCACAGGCTCCGGACGCGCAGGCTCGGTGGCCATGGCTCACGGGCCCAGCCGCTCTGCGGCATGTGGGATCTTCCCGGACCGGGGCAAGAACCCACGTCCCCTGTATCGGCAGGCGGATTCTCAACCACTGCGCCACCAGGGAAGCCCCATCCTATCCTTTTTTGTAGCAGTCATCACACTTAAAATTATTTGTAAGCTCTTTGTAGGCAGTGACCAAGTTCTTATTCTTCTGCACTTTATCTGCAGCACTTAAGTTTCTGGAACATAGGAGGCATGCAGATATTTGTGAACTGAATGAATGAATACTGAGTGAACATAAGATTGAGAGGATCAAATCAGGTAAAAATTAGGAGAGCAGTTAGCATGGAGTGTAAGTTAGCTGAATCTGCCCTGCCTACTTCAATAGATGTTTTTGAATCTTGTGAGATAGGGATAGGAAAGCACTGTATAAACTGAGAGTGCTTTTATAAATATAAGATTTTTTTTCATCAGATCCCTATGGTCTGATGGCCTTTCAAAGTACAAAGCTTTATGTTTCTTAACAATATGCCTGATTCTGTTACTTTAGAGCTATGCTTAGGTGGTAAAATGTAAAGAATTGAGGCTAATATTGAGTCTAGGCTAACTCATAAGGTAACTATGTTCTTGACACCCTTAATTCAGCCAGACCGTCTTGCTTTAGCAATATGTCTGAGTTTTAGTCTTGCCCTTGATGTGTGACCTTGGTCAAATTAGATGATATCCTCAAGTCACGTTTAATCTTTTTGTAAACCTAGTGAATACAATTCTTATCTCCCCAGTATCTCACCAGAGTTAGATTAAAGTCAGTAAAAGTGTTGCAGGTTTCCTGTGTGAAATTTGCTCTCTTTATATAAAAAGTAATATAGTTTTTTATTAACTCAATTTCTTCAGAATCTGCCATTGTTTCATGCCAAGAACAAAGCTATATTTTAGAAGCTTTCTTTTCATACTTTCCTATATCTGTCTTCTGTCACTAAGACTCTTGAGATATGTACATCAAGGACTCAGAGTTTATAGCTCAAAATTGTAAAAGATGTTCCTTTCTCTCTAGCTAAGGATATTCTCTCCATCATTTGCCC
Organism: Globicephala melas; assembly: GCF_963455315.2. Lineage (NCBI taxonomy): Eukaryota > Metazoa > Chordata > Mammalia > Artiodactyla > Delphinidae > Globicephala > Globicephala melas. The sequence continues at coordinate 7,331,298 of NC_083321.1, forward strand.
TTCTGAAACTACTGATCCTTTTTCATCATTTTTAATCTTCTTTCTTACATTTACTGCTTCAGGGCAATCACCCAGTGGTGTAACCAAAAAATAAAAAGTCCCTCATTGACTGCAATTTTACATCCAAATGCTTTTAGGGTTCCTGGGATTAGTAGGATTTTTAGAGTGCTGCAGTGAATTCAGTGTGATGTGAATGCTAATAGGTTGATCATCATGTAACAAGCCACAGCTAATGGGCAGGTGGTGAGATGAGATACCATTCTGTTGCTTTTCTAGAATAAGGAGTACAGTCCTGGACCTATTGACCAAAGATAGCTTTGCTATTAACTTTTAGGATGGTTAAAATGGAAGTGGAAGAGCCATTTAGGTGTAAAGAGTAACTTAAGAGGTTGACTTAATCTCCTTTCTGGCCTATTGAGTTGTTCACTAAGGCCTTTTGATTTCATTTCAGGGCATCTTCCTACCCCTCTGTTAGAAGATTTAGTTATTCCTCCCCTCCCAAACAAAACAAAATAAAATCTGACACAGTTCCAATTGCAAATATATTTCTGAATAAATACCAGTGGTGTTTTAAAGATTGTGTCCTACCAGAAAGAGTAGGTAGAAATCTAATGAGAAAGAGAATGATATCAATAAGCATGGGAGTATCTTGGGTAGTCTTAGATCAGCCTCTTCGTGTCCTGTATCTTAACACTTGGATTTGTTTTGCTTTTAAAAACGCTATTCTTGGGACTTCCCTGGTGGTGCAGTGGTTAAGAATCTGCCTGCCAATGCAGGGGATACGGGTTCGAGCCCTGGTCTGAGAAGATCCCACATGCTGTGGAACAACTAAGCCGGTGCGCCACAACTACCGAGCCTATGCTCTAGAGCCCGCGAGCCACAACAACTGAAACCACGCACCATAACTACTGAAGCCTGCACGCGTAGAGTCCGTGCTCTGCAACAAGAGAAGCCACTGCATGAGAAGCCCGCGCACTGCAACAAAGAGTAGCCCCTGCTTGACACAACTAAAGAAAGCCTGCGCGCAGCAATGAAGACGCAATGCAGCCAAAAATAAATTTTAAAAAAAAGTAATAGAAAATAGTAGCTGCTTATCAATGTGAGAAAATATTGACACATTAAAAAAAGTGCTATTCTTGTGGGATAAGGAGGGTGGGAGGGAGACGCAAGAGGGAGAGGATATGGGGATATACGTATGCATATAGCTGATTCACTTTGTTATACAGCAGAAGCTAACACAACACTGTAAAGCAGTTATACTCCAATAAAGATGTTTAAAAAAAGGCTATTTTTAAAAAATTTAATTTAATTTTTATTTATTTATTTTTGGTTGCATTGGGTCTTCGTTGCTGCGCGTGGGCTTTCTCTAGTTGTGGCGAGCGGGGGCTACTTTTTGTTGTGCGTGGGTTTCTCATTGCAGTGGCTTCTCTTGTTGCGGAGCCTGGGCTCTAGGCCCGCGGGCTTCAGTAGTCATGGCACATGGGCTCAGTAGTTGTGGCTTGCGGGCTCTAGAGCGCAGGCTCAGTAGTTGTGGTGCATGGGCTTAGTTGCTCCGCGGCATGTGGGATCTTCCAGGAGCAGGGCTTGAACCCGTGTCCCCTGCATTGGCAGGCGGATTCTTAACCACCGCGCCACCAGGGAAGTCTAAAAAGGCTATTCATTATTGAGTAACCTATGCATGGAGCACTACAATAAGCAATTATACATGCATTATTTCATTAATCATCCTAGTCACCCTGCAAGTGAGGAAACTGAGAGGAGTTCCTTTTGAAAATAGAGCTTGAAGACAAACATGTGACTGTAACCCCTGCACCCCAAGATATAACCCTAAGAAGCTTTAATCAGGAAATCTTCCATTTTGGTTTGATGGCTTTGTACCCAAATTGAGTTTGCCTTGAGTCATCCAGAGTTATGAGAGTGACCAGGGTTACAGTTTAATAAAATGACCAGTCGATGTGTTATAATGGAAAATGTATGGGCCAAAGGAGTCAACAATCTCAGGGGTGCTAATCCTGGTTCCATACTGAGTTATGTGACCTATAGGAGTCATTTCCTTCTTTGATGAATTCACTTCCTTTTCGTCCCCTCTAAAATGAAAGGCATTTCCAGCCATAGGCAAGCATGAATCTCATTAGGAATATAGATTTTCAGAGAGTCTGGATCTACTTCAGCAAAGGCAGACAGACCGACAGACCTCTGAAACTAGCCAGGGACTTTTGAAGGTAGAAGGAGGAGCTGAGCGTCTGTCCTCAAACTCAGTTCTAAAACTTGGGTGTTGGATTCATAGCATCAGTGGGATTTCCCTGTTTTTTTGCCCACGCTCATTAGTGGTCAGAGAGCCTGACATGTTAGATTTGCTCAGTAAATGTATTTTTATTAAATGCTTATGAAAGCTCTTTTATTCTTTAACACTGTGGAGGGTTTTCCCGTCAAATATCACCAGATATATTTAGTGACAGTACTTCTGCATGATCTTCTCCTTCAGCTTCAGTAGTCAATATCATTATCCTCGTATCACATTCAGCCTTGCTTCAGGTTCTGTGCATTGACCCAGATGTTTCTTTCCGTGAGACAAATTACTAAAACCTTGACAAATCTTTCCCTTTCTAACATCAGTGCCTATGTGTCATTTAAATCTATTACTGGGGATTTTCAAGGAAAGATTCTTAATTGAGACTTGTCAGATTTTGTACTGCTATTAAAGCTAATCAGTTTTCTTCTCTTGAATTTGCTTTTCTAGTAAAGCATTAAGAAACACTTCAAATCTATCAAAATGGCTAATGTTAATACAATAATCCAGAGTTTACGAAGTGCTTTTTACAGCTTTATCTCATTTAATCCTCACGACAATTCCAGGGGTAGGTGTAATCCCTATTTATAGTTGTAGAAACTGAGAAATGAAAAGGCTAAGTGACTTGATCAGGGTCTAATGACTGATAAGACACAGAGCTAAGACTCAAGCCTTGGTCCTCCAATTCCAAATCCTGTGTCTTTCCCACTATACCATATTGCCTATAACTTCTCTTCTTTTGTCTTAAAGGCATCATGTTTTATGATCACCTAAAATTGGTTGAGAGTCTAACCCTTCATCTGCAAGATCTCATCAACTTAATGATAGTCCCTGGGACAGTGTCACCATGACTGCAGTACTCGTGTTGGAAAATAACCTTGTGAAATCTTTGAACCACTACTACTATGTGGTTGTTTGGGATTGTGCTGTCTAATCTTTATTTTCAAATAGGGTAATTAGTGTGTAGTGTTTGTTTCTGAAGCAGGCAGCCAGCAATTAACAGGAACAGGCCCCAGCTAGAAGAGGGTTGTTTTTACTTCTTTCAGCCATCCAGCTGTGGCACAGCACATGAAGTTTCCTCTCTGGATTGTCATTTCCAGCAAATGTTCTTCATTTCCTTTGCTCTGATGCCCCTCAGTCTGTGGGGAAAGGTGACTGCATTTTTGAAGAACCCTCTGAATAATTAAGGGCTCAATTTTTGTGACAGCACCCTAAGTTTTACCAAATGGACTCCCCGCTTACTTAGTAAAGTCATCTAGGACCAAAAACACCATCAAATCTGGCGTAGGTTCCTGCCATGCCTAGGACATGGGGAATCTGCAAGTTTTTCTCAGGATATGAACGGTATTTCCTCTCTGGTAACTTTGCAGTTGGCACCAACTATTTCTTTTCACTTTTGACTGTAGTTCTAGTCTAAATAGTCTCGGGCTCTGGCTCCAGCCTCCTGTGATTCTAATCCCAAGCAGCCAAGATCAGACACTGGGATATCTCTTTACTGGCAGCCCCAGACTTAAGCTTTGGAAATTGTGGGAAATTTCATTCTTTGGGCACATAGGTCTTCTGATTCTACTATACTAGAGTTCTCCCTTCTGAGTAGACATGGAATCAAGGTAATATGAAGGAAAGAATAATGAAAATAGTCCTTTATGTGTGTATAATATTGTAGTACTTACAAAATGATTTTATATTCATTATCTCATTTTTTTCTTCCTAATAACCCCAGGAAAAGTGATTAAGACCATCGAGTCTGGATTTACACTGCCTCAGTTTGAATCCCAATTCCAACATTCATAGCCATGGGAAACTTGATCTCTCAGTGCCTTAATTTCCTAATCTATCAAATTTAGACTACTTATTTCATAGGCTTTTTGTGAGGATTAAGTGAGATATATTTATAAGGCACTTAGAATAGGGTATTACAAAAAGTTGTTGTTAGTTGTTGTATAAATAAGTTGTTATTATTGTATAAATATCAACAAGAAAACCAAGGCCCAGAGAAACTAGGTAGGGACAATGGAGCTGAAATTAAAACACAAATTATTCTTACTTTATGCCTGTTGTATCTACCCCATCTCAGCTGCCTCTAAAGTCAATACCTTGCATTGTATGTAGGTAGATTTGATCCTAGGAACTCTGGACATTTTACTCTCATTGTTTATTATTTAAACTTCCATATGAAGAGACAGAAAGTACAGGGTTTATTATCTATACAAATAAAAAGAGGCTTAGAAAAGTCCTAGTGACTTAGAAAATCACAGTGTGCTTGATTCTTACTTCTGAGTGCATATCAAATGCTCTCTTGGAGTAGAAGAGACATGCTGTACTTCTTTTTCCATTTCTTCCTCTCCTGAGTTTCCAGCAGAGAGGACCTTAAGTGAGCAGAGATTCTGGAATAGGAAAAGTAAAACTAGTAAGTGCTAGGAGAAGAGTGGGCACTCTTATGGCACAGGGCACTCTCATAAGTGGTGAGGAAGAAGAGTAGTCGAGAGGTAGGGAAGATAAGGCATTCCTTGGCAACACTGGAAAACATTAGTGTACATCCTTATTTACTGCATTGGCTGTAGCAGGGAGGTGTGCTAATTCCTAAACTTCATCTAAAATTAATAGCAGAGGTGTTCCCAATTGTGCCTCTTATTGGTGCATCCTGTTTCATTATTTGATTTGAGCCCTCTTCACCTTGACATAGTTTCCAGGGAAAGTGGGGGCAAGGGACAAGAACAGATTCAAGAGATATTTGGGAGGTAGATTTAATCCTAACAAAAACCTTGTTAGTCATCAGATGTTCGTATCATTAGTCTCACGGAAGAGAAGTAATTTGCACAAGGTCATAAGGTAAACAGCAAAACTTCAACTCAGGTCTTTTGACTTCAAGTATAGAGATTGTCCCAGAATATCATGTATCCTCCCCATGCAGGTGGGGAAATGGTCCAGGTAATTAATGTCAGAACTGAGCCTGGGACATAGGCAGTGTCACTGAGAATTGGACATTATACTGATGAAGAGATGCTACAGATTAGGCAGGCTCTCTTTCCTGTACATAAGGAACCATATTTAGCTTTTTAATAATTCTCTAATATTTCTATTTTCTATAGGTTATTGTTTGGAAGCAATGAGTTTAAAACCTTTCACCTACCCATTTCCGGAGACGAGGTTTCTTCATGCAGGATCCAATGTGTATAAATTCAAAATTAGATATGGCAACAACATCAGGTAATTTTAAAACCAGGAGGGTAGTCTTTGCAAACACAGGTTAGTACCTTCCCACAGGTCATTCCTTCTCTGCCTTCACCCAGTCCAGGAGACTGGCTGAAGCAGCACCTTGTCGGACTCTTTCCCAGGTATTTTGTGTTCTATATATTTATTATTCATATAAGTTTTTAAATTAGCAATGGCATACCTTTGGGGCGGTGGTTCTCAAATTTTTTTATCTCAGGACCCCTTTGCACTCTTAAAATTGAGGATCCCAAAGAGTTTTTGATTAAGAAGGTTATACCTGTCAATATTCATCATATAAAATTGAAACAGAAAAACTAAAATAATTACTTATTAATTTAAAAATAATATAACATTTTATTAAAATAACTATATTTTTGAAAAATTAATGAGAAGATTGACATTGTTTATATTCCCAGGACTTACCCTAGGAATGCAAGGATAGTTCAACATACAAAAATCAATCAACATAATACACCACATTATTAGAAAAAAAGAGAAAAAAAAACACATGATCATCTCAATTGACGCAGAAAAGGCATTTGACCAAATCCAGCACCCTTTCGTGATAAAAATACTCAAACTAGGAATAGAAGGGAACTTCCCCAACATAAAGGCCATATATGAAAAACCCACAGCTAACATCATGCTCAGTGGTGAAAAACTTAAACTTTTTCCTTAAGATCGGGAACAAGATAAGGGTGCTCACTTTCATCACTTCTACTCAACATAGTACTGGAGTTCTACCCAGAGCAATTAGTCAAGAAAAAGAAATAAAATGCATACAAATTGGAAAGGAAGAAGTGAAACTTCTCTGTTTGCAGATGACATGGTCTTTTTTTTTTCTTCTTTTTTGGCTGTGCTACGTGGCTTTGCGGGATCTTAGTTCCCTGACTAGAGATTGAACCCACGCCCTCAGCAGTGAAAGCACAGAGTCCTAACCACTGGACCGCCAGGGAATTCCCGACATGATCTTATATGTGGAAAAACCTAAAGAATCCACACAAACTAACAGAAAGTTGTTAGACCTTATCAATGAATTCAGCAAAGTTACAGGATACTAAATCAACATCAGCTGACTTATATACACTAGCAACGAACACTCTGCAAAGAAAATTACGAAAACAATTTTGTTTACAATAATATCAAAAAGAAAAAATACTTAGCAATAAATTTAACCGATGAGGTGCAAGACTTGCACACTGAAAACTACAAAAAAAATATATTTCTGAGTGAAATTAAAGGAGACCTAAATAGAAATGTATCTGTGGGAATTCCCTGAGTGGATAGGACTCAGCACTTTCCTGCCAGGGCCGGGTCTAATCCCTGGTCAGGGAACTAAGATCCCACAAGCTGCGCAGCGAGGCCACTTGATTTTGTAACCTGAAGTGTTTCGTTGGTCATTTGGAAAATATTGGTTCACTGGCTTATGCAGATTGTTCAAATGTCAACACATTTCATTATATAATATCAAAAAATCATATTTGCTAATATCACTACCAAACTTGTCAGAAAAATGTCTAAGTATTTGGAAGCTGTCAACCCCACAGTGGTGGATAGAAGTTTTCCAAAATTCAAAATTTTGCTTGAAATCCCAAAATTTATCCTTGACAACAAATACTGTCAGTTGTTTTCCTTAAATTGATAAGCTCACTGTTCATTTTTGAGAAAATGTCTGTCACATTCCCAAGTCTGAATAACAATCATAGTTTATCTGTCAGCTGATCACTCAAGTAAAATATGAAAAAGCAAGTGGTTCAGTTTGCAACTTAAACCGTTGTACAGGTGCTTTTTCTCAAGACAACCATCATCTTCTGGTATGCAGCAGAAATGCTTTATGCATGCTTCCTGTTTTATCACATAATATTAAAAAGACATGTATTCAAGGCTTGAGATTTATAAAATTATTAATTTTTCACTGCTTCCTCTAGGATATTAAATGAAACTGGATTTTTTTTTCCTGTGTGGTGGTAAAGATGACTACAACTGCTAATACAGTTTAGTGCAACTGGCTATATTGTGCCAAGGCACCAGCAGTTTTGCCCACCATTGATTGTACACTACAGATTATAAATGTTAACATAGTGAAAAAGGCAAATAACATCTTAATATTATTATGAAACTAGTTTTGCCCTTGGAGACTCCTTGAAAGGGTCTTGAGGACCCCTAGAGGTCCACAGACTGCACTTGTACAACGGGTCTAACAAATTATTAACTTTCACAGTGGAAATTTCAGGTCTTGGCGGGTTAATGGAGAAGATATTTTGGTACAGCCTTGTACCAATTCTCAGACCACACCACCTAGGTGATCACTTCTTCCCTTGAGCACTGGGTCAGCACACACAATTGTTATTTAGTTATGTTTCCTTAGCTCAATGGAAGTTTCATTTTTGCTCTACTAGAGTCTGTTGTCTCCAGAGCTTTCCTTCTTGGCTTACTTATCTCTTGTCTGTTTACCTTCTAGAGGGGAAGAGGTAGAAAACAAGGAAGCCATCGTCCAGGAGCTAGAGGTAGGGAAAGAAGCAGACAACGTCTGGGAATGTTATTCTTTGAACTGAGGATGAGTCCATATTCAGATTTTAGTTATTTCCTGCAAACTGAGTCACAACCTCCACTTGATTACTTGGCTTCTCCCTGCCACATTTCCTCTGCAAAGAAACTTTACTGTTTTTTCAGGGAAATTAAAGCCTATACTCTTTCTCAATTCTCCTAGTTGAAATGTCAGCACCTTTGAGGCTAAGAGTTATTTTGTTTCCACTAGAGTTCCCAGCCATGGGGAGCTCTCTTTTGTGGCAGCTGGCACAGAGAAAGCTTCCGGAGGACTGCAGCCTTCCAGGGCTCTGGGAAACCTCACCATCCCAACCACTGCCCGGTACTTGACGTTCAGGAAACTCAACTGTAAATACACAGACAAGGCTGCTGTGTCTTCATTTTAATTGGAAACATTTGCAATTGCCTTATTCCCACTTCATTTTCATTCCTTTGCTACCCAGCTCCTCTAGCTTTAGATTCTCCCACAAGAAGACAGAGAAGGTGGGCAAATTCGCAGATTGGTGAAAGCATTGGAAAAGAAATTAGAGTTCTGGGGGATGGCCCTGGATTCCAGTCCTGGCTGAACCACTAATTAGCTGTGTGAGCCTTGGCAAATCATTTATCTCTCTGGGTCTTAATCGCCTCATTCATAAAATGAGAGTTTTAAACTAGCGTATTCTCTTCTAACTTCACAACTGAGTGATCTATGACTGTTGTGATTTATGAAGACATATGTTGCCACATTTCAAGGAATTTGAATATGAAAACTCTGTGAAACCAAAGTCTTAAAGGTACCTGTGGCTCTTCAGCTGTGTGTTTTAAGATACATTAGGATCTTTGAGGACTTCAGAGGCATCAGTATAAATAACAATTATTTTAATATAGGACCATGACAGTTTTCTGCTTATTTTAATTATGAGTAGAGCAGAATTTACTTTATTTTGCTTCACTTAATATGGGCAGAGAAAAGCTCAAGGCAGCATAGTAGAGTGGAGAGAGCTTAGACTTCAGGGCCAGTGAAACCTGGATTTGAACTCTAGTTCTGCCTTCACAGTGTGACTCTGGGCAATCTGTCTGCCTTCTCTGAGTCTGTTTCCTTACCTGTCAGTGATATTGATAAATAATATCAGTTTTCAAGGTCGTGGTGAGGATTAGAAATAGATGTATGCAATGCCTGCCACACAGTAGCTCAACTAAGAGCAGCTAGAGAGCACTTATATCCACTTATAATCATATTTAAAGTTTTTGAAATGCTTTTTATATGTTCTTTTTCTTACTCTCATTAGTTCTGAGGCAGATGTTATCATCCTTTTTCACTCATTTTGAAAACATTTATTGACAGGCAGTTTAGTCTAATGATCAGGAGTGTAAGCTCTGGAGACCCACTGCCTGGATTCGTATCTTAACTCCATCATTACTACCTGTGTAGCCTTCCATGAGTCATTTTACCTCTTTGTCTTAGTTTCCTCATGGGTAAAATGGGGATAATAGAAGTGTTTATCTTATAGGGTTTTATGAGTGTTAAATTCATTAATGTGTATAAAAACAAAAATATTTGCCATAATGATTACTCAATAAATACTAGCTATTAAAATTATAAGCTAGATACTATGCTAATAGAGATCATACAAAGATGAACATGACACAGTTTCCGTTTTCTGTGAGCCCAAATATGAGGAAAATGAGGCTTAGAGAGATGAAATGACAAAACTGAGACTGAGGGCTTCCCTGGTGGCACAGTGGTTGAGAGTCCGCCTGCCAATGCAGGGGACACATGTTCGTGCCCTGGTCCGGGAGGATCCCACATGCCGCGGAGCAGCTGGGCCCATGAGCCGTGGCCGCTGAGCCTGCGCATCCAGAGGCTGTGCTCCGCAACGTGAGAGGCCACAACAGTGAGAGAGGCCCGCGTACCGCACAAAAAAAAAAAAACTGAGACTGAAATTCAGATTTTTTTTCCCATAGAGATTTAGTAGTCTTTTCATGATACCAATTGTTTTAACTAGTGTATACTAATAAGCATAGGTTAATTAGAGACTAATCAATTCAGATTTAAAGAGAGTAGAAGAAAAGATTTGATTTAAGCAAAAGCAAAATAAGTATATGTAAATAAATACCAGTATTATTCACTAATCCAGTATATGTTTGTTGAGGACCTGTTATGCTTCATCCACTAATGGTAGACACCATAGAAGGGATGCTAAGATAAATCAGGTGTATATTCTACTTCAAGAAGATTTCTCAGTAAGGAAAATAAAAATATGTACATGGAGGGAATTCCCTGGCAGTCCAGTGGCTAGGACTCAGCCCTTTCACTGCCGGGGCCAGGGTTCACTCCCTAATCAGGGAACTAAGGTCCTGCAAGCCATGGGGCATGACAGAAAAAAAAAAAAAAAAGTACATGGAATATAGTAAAAGCCCAAGGCTAACTACTGTGAAATTTGAGACTAATAGTTAATAAAACTCGGGAAATCAGGGAAAACTTTCTGGAGGAGGTGGCTTTTGAACTGTATCATAAAAGGATAGGTCGAATTTGGTCATATACTGATGGGTTGAAAGGGTATTTCAGGCAAGAGCATAGAAATAGAGAAGCAGAAGGCGTATTCAGGGAACAGCAAGTAGCTCAACTTTAAAAGCGTATAGAGTATGTGAAGAGCAGTGATAAGGATAAATTGATAGATTGGCTGAGATTAGATTAAAGTCATTTCAAATTTTTTTTTTCAGGATTCTATTCGTGTGGTCTTGGGAAACCTGGATAATCTGCAGCCGTTTGCTACAGAACACTTCATTGTATTTCCCTGTATCCTTTACTGGGTGGAAATGATCTACAATTCACACTGTATATTCAAATGGAAGCAACAAACCCATAGGCAGTTTGGAGGGTAGGTCAGGGAAACCAGAGGGAGTCTTTTCCCTAAAATAGTACTCAGGGATTCGTACTGGCTTCTTTCCTTACTCCTTAGCACATTTCCCAGATAAAAGCAAATGGGAGAGAGTGTCCCACCTGAAATTCAAACAAGGAGAGATTGTCTTGGTCCCTTATCCATTTGTTTTCACTCTGTACGTGGAGATGAAATGGCTTCATGAAAACCTGTCAACTGGTAAGTAGAATGATAGAAATGTAGGTGGTGGAGAAGAAAAAAGGGAAGGTTGAACATCCATGGGTTAGCAGTGCAAGCTGAATATGGTGGAACAGTCAGCCAGATTGGGCGCCAGCACTGACAGTGCAGACGTCAGGAGCATGTGTCCCAACTAGACTGCCTGCTTCAAATCTTGGTGGCTTTGCCACTTAACAGCTCTGTGACCTTAAATAAATTACTCATTCTATGCCACCTTTGTGAAATGGTGAAAAATAATAATAGTACCTATCTCACTGAGTTGTTAAAAAGATTAAATGTATAAATACTGGAAGATGGAAAGTACAGTGTGACTTAGAATAATCACTCAATGAAAGATACTTATTATATAAATAATTCCTCCATTTTAGAGTATTTAATGACTTTCACCTTAGTAGTATCTTAAAGATATCTCCCAATTTTTAATCTCTGGGGGCCACCGCTATTTTTACAAATAGAGGGATAAGGAGACACCTGCCACTTTGATTTGAAAAAAGGTACAAAGGCCTTACCTCAAAAGATCTCCTCAATTCATTTGTCACTGCTGCTGAAAGTTCCACTTTTTTTCTTTCATAATAGGGATCATCCCCTTTTAAGTGACATATAGTTAGAATATAGTACGAATCAAACTATTTTTAGCTTGTAGATGGCAGTAGTTCTAAAATAAGGGAGGAAAAAGTTTGAGGACACAGTATTTGTAGGAAAAGTGGTACCGGGCGGTAGGGAAAAGGGTACGCACCAAAGTTTTGTCTAGGACCAGTTCTAAAATGTCAATGATAGTCAGAAAGTCTTGATCCGTTATGACATTCAAATTTTCTGTTGCAGGAAAACCAATAAACAGCAGTCCTCCTGGGTTGGTAAGTTTGCCTTTTCTGTAAGAAATGAAAATGGCCTTATTGCCTTCTGTTGTCCCAAAAGTCCTGTTCTTGTCTCGTCTTTTATGCCCCTTGGTCGTTGCCCAAGTCCAATCAGAATTGTATACGTGAGACATTCTTTTTCCCCTTGGCTAGATTTTTGAGACTATGTCTATCCTTACTTGCAAAACTGGTACTAAAAGTTGCCTTTGGCAATTTAAAGATGGGGAGTTCTCTTCACTGTGCCCTCATGTGAGCAAC